>NW_027507758.1:274932168-276397168 GCF_037356315.1 Lithobates pipiens
TTGATTTTAACAAGGGCTTTTGACCATTTTGTTTATAATGGTCCACATAGTTTGGTAAAAGGCTGGTTTTCTTACTTCACATGGAGTGATAACATGATGGTGATAAGCACTTGGAGCACCTTACTGCCTGAGCACTTATTATATGCTTTGTTGATCATCATATGGTCTTTACTATAGAGTAAGAGGCCATTACCTTATATATACCACTCTTATATTGGCACGGAATTATATATTTTCTATCATGTTGGAGGTAGGTCTACACAATGTTGAAAAATGTAAAGAACTAATTAACATTTTCTCACTATTTTGCACTTTATGATATTGGACTTTTTCTATTTATCTTTTAAGGATTTATCAAATGTATGCAAATTTTGCAGAGATTATGTTTGTCCCATATTGTATTGGTTGTTTTTTTGTTATTATTATCATAGTATTGATTTTGATTTAGCACCACACTACATTTATAATTTTGGTGTTAATTTGGTATCACAAATATTGTGTAGGCAGCTCTGTCCAGGTATTTGTTTTACCCCAGCACAGAATATTTTTGATTTTACAGCTTTATGTTTGGTATCCACTGTATTTACTCGACATAAACCCATCTTTTATATTTCCCAAAAATTTTATTTTTCCTAAAAATATAATTTTAATATACAGTTTCACAAATTACATGCAACATAAAAAATTGCAACTGCTATAGTTATTTCTATAGGGCCTCTGCTTTCAGAAAATATGCAATTGTTCTGCGGTTTTAAGTATATTTCTAGCAAAAAATGCTGCTTTTATACATGTGTGAATTAAAAAAAAAAAAATTGCCCACTAACGAAGGAGTTAAAAAAAAACGGTGTAAATGCCTATGAACCTGCCTGCATAATAAATACAGGCAACATAAAGAGGCTGCTTACATGCATTGTGCATTCATAATTATATTCCCTTTCTCTTTTACTTTCATACACCCAAAGGGTTACCTAGTTGTGATCTTGGACCATACTTGGGTAACTCATAACATGCATTGAATTGTAAGTTGTTAATGTAGGACTTATTAGACATGAACACCCTTGGCGCAGGCGATGAGCTTATCTATTTTGGCCAAAACTCAAAATAATATCTAATGATTTTGTGTTCTGGTATTCTGGGAGCAAGTGATACAATGTACCAGCCCAGCTACTTTAATAAATAGCATAGCCTACACTAAGAGGCTGGGCACAAGCATTATACATCTACTGTTAAGTTACATATTTTTCTGTACTTTAGGGTGTTGCACTTGCCAAGCAAAGGGTTACAAACAATAAGGAACACATAATTTTTTTTGTAATCAGTCTGAAAGCAGTTTGACTGCTTACCTCTTAAACCAGTTTGATCTAGCTGTAGAAGGCGTTATTAGATGCAGCCGTTTTAGATGCCTTAATTTGCTTTTCTGGGCTGAAAGACAGAAGAGGCCTTTTAGTGATCATCAGCAGGGTTGCTTAACCTGAAGTGAGAGTGGGGTCTACAAAAGATGCATATCACCATGTCTTAAGTTAGACACATACTCAGAAATAAAAGTAAAAACTGATGTATATTGGTGGACGTGGCAGCCCACTGAAATGGTAAATGTTTTAGATATATTGACCATAGATATAATATTTCAGATAATTGAATGGAAAAGACTGTAAATATTTCAGAATCGTTGATTCCTTCAATACAAAACAATGCATTAAAAATTAAATATTAAACCGTGATATTCTTTTTCCATTGGGTGTTGACCCAAATGCTTCATTCATTTCTCTGTAGGAAGATTGGTAGAGATCCACAGACATTTGGAAAATAAAGCTTTGGCTGTAACTGCACAAAATTAGGCAGTCTTCAGGACACCAGACACTTATCACATACTTATTTCAGCCTAAGTTTTGATTTAGTTCTGGAATAAAATGGAAAAGTTCAGCGAAGCTGTCTGAGCACGAAGCACGGAGAGGCTCTGTGGTTGAATTAGGAATTTATTTGCGGACTTGCCAATAAAAAAGAAAAAAAAAAATCATGAAAAAGGAAGAATGAAAAATTATTTGTTGGGTTTGCAGTATTTGCCCAAAAATATCATTATTTAGTGTTCCCTGTTTGAACTTTGCTGAACAGTGAAGTAAAAATAAGTTATACTCAGCTAAAGTACAATAATCCAGATTAATAAAATGTTTTGAAAATAATAAAAGAATGTGCTTACGTTTATAAATATCAGTGTTATATCATAAATTATTGCACAATATACTTTTTGTTGCTTACTAAATGTATATTTTAATGTGGTGTATTCAAATGATGTAAATATACTATCATTAGTAGTACATGAATTGAAAATGTAGATTATTTGCCATTTCCTAATGAAAACCTGACATGAGATAAATACAGGGGTTAACATTACTGATTTCCTTCTGAAAACGCTACTTGGTTGGATTTCTTCCAACACCATGGTTTCAGAGCTTTATGAGTCACTGACCTGCTGAAGCAACTATGCACATCAGAAGTTCAAATTACCTAATGTATTAAAAGCAGAGACAGCTAGGAAATCAACATCTTCAGACAGAGGTCAGCAATGGCTGCCTTCTTATTTCTTTCTTGACATGTTGCTCTCAGAAGTTCTGAAAAATAATGTTTGGGAAAAGGTTTACTTAACCAAATTTAGGCAATCTACTTTATAGCCTATAGCGAAATATAAAAAAGACATTTGAGATTTGACTTGTTATATCAAATAAAATCTTGTATTACTCGATTGTACAGTAAAGTAGCATGTCACTGTACATGTGCCTGCACTTGCCTGCACTTGATCAGCATTTTTGGCATAGACAATGATTAGAAAATAAGAGCACCAGACTTTCATCTTAAAGTGGTTCATTCTATGCATAAAGGTATAAACATTCTTTATGAAGCACCCCCCAGACCCCTTTACACTTACCTGAGCCCTGACCTCAATCCAATGATGCTATCTCCGTTGTCTCTTAGGCTTGGTTCATACATGTACAGTGCTTTCCCCTCCGAATTTCCTAAGCAGATGTTCAGCAGTTCAGCTGCGATTTTTAAATTTGGCTCAGATGAAACTTTTTGGAGTCAGTGACCTCCGGTGTCTTTAACATTAGCTGGTTGTTAAGGAATGGGCTGGGAAGTGTCCACAGCATCCTTAACAACGGATGACTCATCAGCTGTCAGCTGAGTTTCCTGCTGACAACTGAATGTAAAAAAACATTGCCAGCGATAAAAGAAATGTGAAAAAAAACTGAAGGTCTGATACAGAGTTTAAGGGGAACCCCACACCAAACCCCCCTCCCCAAAAAAACAATATGCATAGTTGTTTTGGGTCAGTTACACAGAATGTACTGAAACCAGAGGGTTAGCATGTCAGCCAAACCAAACAACCATCAATTTCAGGTGGAGGTCAGAAAAAGCAGCCTCCATTTTTCTCATTACTTTAGGATGGTTGAATTGTACCTGTGCAAGTGGCCAGCCTTTAAAATTCATAGGTTAGAAAGAAAAAGGCAGGTTTACTTAGAGTGACAGGGTGTTCAAGAAAAAGTATACATCTCAGCACTCATTGCTCTTGGTAAGATAATTGCCCATCCAGGGCCATCCATCTGTTACCCCTACTCATATATTACTATGGTGGCTAACACTGGGTTCTCTGTGAATTATCACCTGATTACAAAACAAAGTTTAACATTCTAAATTTAAAGCAAAATATCTTTGTAATGCAAAGGCACATCAAGCCTGAATGATTTTCTAAAAAGTGTTATAAGAGCTTTATTACACACAGATTGAAGCAGCTGTCTTACTCTACACATGTATGGTATGATATGTGACGAACATTATAAATCAAAACCAAATGTGTTCTGCATTAAAAATAAACCAAGAAGGCAGATTTCACTTTGTTTTCATTCTTTAAACATTTGCAAATGATTTGTTTGGTTTGAGTTTTGTCTTTTGTTTCTGCACAAGTGCAATCTAAAATAGCCTTCACCTCACTCACTACAGATTGACAAAGGCTAAATTTACCAAGAAATATGTAACCTATTATCCAATACTATTAAGGGAAATGTATAGTGGGTTGTATATATTTCATTAGTTATTATGGTTAGGGCTAAAATATTCAACTTTCAAAAATATACTTAGTCCTGTAAATATTAACCATTGCTTATTATTTTTCATATTTACATATCCAGCCAGCAGGGGGTGGGTTGCGGGGGGGGGGGGGGGGGTGGGGGGTGCACATGTTTTCCAGGATATCTTTGGCTCCTCATTGACTATTGTTTACAGAGCTCAATAGCTCAAGCTGACATGTATACATAAATGTGTCAGAGATGTGGCTAGGGAAATGTAAAAAAAAATGCCTGAAAGGAGAAAAACGCCATCATGAATGCTCTTAGAAAACCTAAAATGCTTTCTGAATCCAGTGCAAGGGAGACCTATAATATAAATATTTATTTGTAAAACAAAGATTTTATTTACATAAAAAAATATAAAATGTATGTTAGAAATGTAAAAACTTTGAATACATTACAATTGACCAAAAACCATTATAGGTTCCCTCTAATGCTTTGTACACACGGTTGGACATTCCGACCACAAAATCCATTGGATTTTTTCCGAAGGAATTTTGTCCGAAACTGGTGTTGCATACACACGGTCGGACAAAGTTGTCAGAAAATCCGTTACCTCGGAACGCGGTGACGTTTGTTGCGTACAACGGGACTACGTAGAGGCTAGTAGCCAATAGCTTTGGTCTCGTAATTTGATCTGAGCATGCGTGGCACTTTGTCCGTCGGAATTCTCTACAAACAATTGTAAAAAGTCTGATTGGATTTAGTTGTAAAATTTTTAATCTTGCTCTCAAATTTTTTCTGTCGGAGTTTCCGACGGAAAAAGTCCGATAGAGCCCACACATGATCGGATTTTCCGACAATATAATCCAATCGGACCTTTTCCGTCAGAATTTCCGACCATGTGTAAAGGGCATTAGTCTGATTAGAACTAAATTTTTTTAATTGTTTACAAGCTTTTAAGTTGCTGCAGCAAGAACCCTTAAATGTCAAGTCTTAAACTTGTGCAAGTGAAAGCCATCATAGATTCCCTGTCAGGAAGGAAATATGTATTGTTTTGTTTTAGCTAAATAAAATGCTCCATTGTCCCTGTGACGAAGTCTATTGAGACAAAACGTACGCTGGATTGGGGGACATATCAGTGAGATCACCATGCCCGCTGGGGCACAGGATGATCATTTTTGAAGGCCTTATGTTTTCATTTTACTTGTGAGTAGAATACTGTTCTTTTAATACATTTCTTATGCTTGGAAATTGTGCAGTGAGCTATTGTATTCCTTTTTTATATACATGCTTGGTTAATGAATGACGACAACTAACCGGCGATCAGGTGATCTTTTGGATGACACATCTAACATATGGGTCCTGTGAAGGAAGTGTTGCCTACATACCTACAGTGGGGGAGTTGCCCACTAATGCGTGGCAAGACATCGTTTGGGGTCTCCTCATCTGGTGGTAAGCATCCAATTATTATTATTATATATGGTGGAGCACGGACAAGGGATCACTTGGAGCACATTTGGACAGTAATTAAGCACGTGTGGGGCACCTGTGTCACCACCAGTTTTTGGAATTTGGATTCCTCTGTCTATATCATTCACCAATTTTATACCACATTTGATGATTTGGCATTTTGAATGAACATTATTTGAGGTTTTTGTATGCTTTGCACAGAATAAATGTCACTTTAATTGAAAATATTCAATCTGTATACCTCACCTGGCACTTTATTGAATGATATAATTTGAAAATGCTAATTTTACAGCATTACATGTATTTATGGATGAATTTACTTTTTTGCACCTATAGCACTTTATTCTCATCAGTGTATGAGCACCACAGGATTTTGATTATTTGAATATATGTTTGTTTGAGTATATGTTTGAGTATATTCACAGCGCTGCACAATTTTTTGATTATGTTTTAATATTGGGATGTACAATACAATGAGTGCAGCTGTCTATTATTCATTCATCACTGATTTTAGATCATGGCGCTTAGTGTAGATTATTTGCTTTGTTTTTAGTATGAGATTGCATAAATCACTGTCAAAGTGATACTGTTCCATGGCTAAACATAATAAAAAAACTAGGTTCTGTATTTGGGCAAATTGACAGAATAAAACCCCTAAAGCTAGCCTACCCTGCGTGAATTCTGGCTTATTCCTGCTGAAATGGCCAAAATTCAAGCCATGGATGGCCCTGTTAGCACCATTTGGCGTAACAAAAGTTGATTTGAAAAATGTCTGAGGGGAGAGGACAGTGTAGGAAGCAGCAGCCTCATGAGCAGAGAGGAGCTGCTGACAGATAACGGTTGTGCGGCTCTATCTGGGGATATTAACAGACTGTATGATATAGATTCGTGGGCTGGAAGCACCAAGAATTTGTGTGTACTTCTACTGACTTTTAATAAAATATGTGGTTTTAAATGATATAAGCACTATGTAGCTTGTTTCCTATCTACATGTACCGAGGATGCTGATCTAAGGGTCAGCACAGGAGCCTGGAGGTCCTATGTTTTTTATAGAGCCCAGGGGAGGCTCCCCAGCGCTGATTGACCAAATTTAATTGTGAGGTCACACTTCCTAAGGTGAGGATAACACCACTGGGGGGTGCATGAGAGTGGTGGAACATTGAATATATTTGGAGCACTATCGCATGGATTAATCAATATTAAGAAGTTCACAAAGGATATACACTGACGGACTTGTGTTTTTAATAGGCACCATAGTAGTGCTCTGATCAATATTCACTTTGCATGATAGTTTTCCCATGTAATTTATTTATTTATGTTTAAGGCTCTAAAATTGCTATGCACTCATAAATATTTTTGGAATATTATATAGGAGACAGTTGAAGGTAGGGAACATCGCAGCACTAATGTTGTTTTATCCTCCTTCCACCCTCCCTATAGCTGATCATCAGTGTCACCTACCAGTGTCCATCAGTGCCACCCATCAGTGCCCATCAGTGCCACCCATCAGTGCCCACCAAAGCCGCCTCAGCAGTGTCCACTGCCCACCAGTGCCACCTATCAGTGGCACTTTATCAATGTCTATCAGTGCCCATCAGTGCAGCCTCATCAGCGCACATCAATGAAGGAATTTTTTTTTACAATTTTTCAAATTTTAATAACAAGCTATGAAATGTTTTTTTCAAAAATTTAGCAAAAAATTAAAAACCCTGCAGTGATTAAATACAACCAAAAGTAAGCTCTATTTGTGTAAAAAAAAAAAAAAGCTTAAAAAATGAATTTGGGTCCAGTGTTGCATTACCGCGCAATTGTCATTCAAAGAGTGATAGCGCTGAAAGCTGAAAATTGACCTGGGCAGGAAAGGGGTTTGAGTGCCCAGTAAGCAAGTGATTAAATATATATTGGCACATGTATATGGTACTATGAACAGTGTCAGCAGCTGGTTATTAGGGATGAGCTTGGGGTTTGAGTCAAACGCATGTTCAACTCGAACACAGGCTGTTCGCCCGTTCAGCGAAGCCAGAACTCTGTGGGCCGTTCGCGCCAAATTCGTGTGGCGCTCACGGCCCACCATGCACTGCGCCATCGCAGTGCATTGCTGGCTCATGATTGGCCAAGCATGCACTGTGACCCCGCATGCTTGGCCAATCACAGCACCGGCAGCGAGGAGAGCCATAATTGGCCACAGGCTGGATGCCTGTGGCCAATTATAGCTCAGGGGGGTTAAGCACACGCTCCACACTATATACAGTGGTGTGAAAAAGTGTTTGCCCCCTTCCTCATTTCCTGTTCCTTTGCATGTTTGTCACACTTAAGTGTTTCGGAACATCAAACCAATTTAAACAATAGTCAAGGACAACACAAGTAAACACAAAATGCAATTTGTAAATGAAGGTGTTTATTATTAAAGGTGAAAAAAAATCCAAACCATCATGACCCTGTGTGAAAAAGTGATTGCCCCCTAAATCTAATAACTGGTTGGGCCACCCTTAGCAGCAACAACTGCAACCAAGCGTTTGCGATAACGTGCAATGAGGCTTTTACAGCGTCCTGGAGGAATTTTGGCCCACTCATCTTTGCAGAATTGTCCTAATTCAGTTACATTAGAGGGTTTTCGAGCATGAACGGCCTTTTTAAGGTCATACCACAACATCTCAATAGGATTCAGGTCAGGACTTTGGCTAGGCCACTCCAAAGTGTTCATTTTGTTTTTCTTCAGCCATTCGGTGGTGGACTTGCTGGTGTGTTTAGGATCATTGTCCTGCTGCAGAACCCAAGTTCGTTTCAGCTTGAGTACACGAACAGATGGTCGGACATTCTCCTTCAGGATCTCTTGGTAGACAGCAGAATTCATAGTTCCTTTTATCACGGCAAGTCTTCCAGGTCCTGAAGCAGCAAAACAGCCCCAGACCATCACACTACCACCACCATATTTTACTGTTGGTATAATGTTCTTTTTATGAAATGCAGTGTTCCTTCTACGCCAGATATACTTGGACACACACCTTCCAAAGAGTTCCACTTTTGTCTCATCGGTCCACAGAATGTTGTCCCAAAAGTCTTGGGGATCATCAAGATGTGTTGTGGAGAAATTGAGACGAGCTTTGATGTTCTTTTTGCTCAGCAGTGGTTTTCTCCTTGGAACTCTGCCATGCAGGCCATTTTTGCCCAGTCTTTTCCTGATGGTGGAGGCATGAACGCTGACCTTAACTGAGGCAAGTGAGGCCTGCAGTTCCTTGGACGTTGTTGTGGGGTCTTTTGTGACCTCTTGGATGAGTCGTCGCTGCGCTCTTGGGGTAATTTTGGGCGGCCGGCCACTCCTGGGAAGGTTCACCACTGTTCCATGTCTTCGCCATTTGTGGATAATGGCTCTCACTGTGGTTCGCTGGATTCCCAAAGCTTTGGAAATGGCTTTATAACCCTTTCCAGACTGATAGATCTCAATTACTTTCTTTCTCAATTGTTCCTGAATTTCTTTGGGTCTCGGCATGATGTGTAGCTTTTAAGGATCTTCTGGTGGACCTTACTGTGTCAAGCAGCTCCTATTTAAGTGATGCCTTGATTGTGAACAGGTGTGGCAATAATCAGGCCTGGGTGTGGCTAGAGAAATTGAACTCAGTTGTGGACAACCACAGTTATAGTATGTTTTAACAAGGGGGGCAATCACTTTTTCACACAGGGCCATGATGGTTTGGATTTTTTTTCACCTTTAATAATAAACACCTTCATTTACAAATTGCATTTTGTGTTTACTTGTGTTGTCCTTGACTATTGTTTAAATTGGTTTGATGTTCCGAAACACTTAAGTGTGACAAACATGCAAAGGAATAGGAAATGAGGAAGGGGGCAAACACTTTTTCACACCACTGTAAGGCTGCCAGCGCGGTGGCCTTGTGTAGTGTTCCGGTGTCTGCAGGAGTTAGTTGGTGTTGTGTGCCTTCAGCGCAGTATACACCTGTATCTACCCTTTATTGCTTTTGTTCTCTAATAGAGCCATCTGCAGGAGTTAGTGGGTGTTGTGTACCTCCAGCACAGCACAGTATACACCTGTATCTATCCTTTATTGCTGGTGTTCTATAATAAAGGCATCTGCAGGAGTTAATTGGTGTTGTGTGCCTCCAGCACAGTATACACCTGTATCTACCCTTTATTGCTGGAGTTCTATCATACAGGTATCTGCAGGAGTTAGTGGGTGTTGTGTGCCTCCAGCACAATATACACTACCCAATTGCTGGTTTTCCCGTCTCCCTGCAGGCCATTACTATGTCTGGAAGGCCAAGGAGAGGAAGACAGTCACGAGCCAATAAAAGAGGGCAAGCAGGCTCTGTGTCTAGAGACAACAGTGCTGGTCGTGGACACGGTGCATCGTCATCAGCACGTGGCCATGGGACATGCTTGTCCTTATTTTCGTCAGCTGGACATGTTGTGTCGTGTCATGCCGAAGACTTGGTAGAGTGGATGACCAAGCCCTCTTCATCCTCCTCATCCTCTCTCACCCAGGCTCAGGGTACTAGAAAAGCAGCTGCCAACGCATCCTCTTCCCTCGTCTCAATGTCATCATCAGTCACTCCTTCCCTAGACCCACCATGTCCTCCTGAGGAGTCCCCCGAACTGTTTGAGGAGTCCCCCAAACTGTTTGAGCACAGTGTTGGGTACATGCTCCAGGAGGATGCCCAGTGTTTTGAAGGCACTGATGATGATACTCAGCTAGAGGAAGGCAGTAGCGTGAGTGCAGAGAGAGGGGATGCTCAAGAAGGACAGCAATCTGGCAGTCATGTTCCACAAGCTGCAGCATACTGCCAGGTTTGCTCCAGTGATGAAGAGGGAGGGGATGATTAGGTCACTGACGTGGGTGCCTTGTAGGAGAGAGGAGGAGGAAGAGGAGGAGGCACATCTCCAACCAGCCAGGATGCCCTCCGGGGGCCATCTTAGGGGCAGCACACCGACTCTGCTGCCTCTGCACGTTATTCTAAAAGTTCTTTGGTGTGGGCCTTTTTTGAGACGAGTGCATCAGATCGCACCGCTACTATTTGCAACATATGTCTCAAGCGTATCTCGCGTGTCCAAAACATCAGCCGCTTGGGCAGCACATGCTTGACCAGACATATGTTGACCTGCCATGCAGCTCGTTGGCAAGAGTACCTTAAAGACCCACACCAAAGAACAGAGCAGACCTCTCCTTGTTCCTCATCAGCTGGGATCTCCAACCCCACTAGACCTTCAGTCCTCTCTGAAACCTGCGCTGAGAGGAATGAAGGTGTAGAATTAGGTGTGTCACAGCCAAGTGCTTGCGGGCACTCTGCTAGCAGTACACCCACGTCCGATTGTAGCAGGCAAATTTCCCTGCCCCAGCTGCTGGACCGTAGAAAGAAGCTCACTTCCAGCCATCCACATGCCCAGCGGTTGAATGCTAGCTTGGCTAAATTGCTAGCACTTCAACTGCTGCCTTTTCAGTTGGTAGTTGAGTTTGTGCAATGTGCGGTTCCTCAGTAGCAGGTCCCTAAACGCCAGTTTTTCTCATGGAAGGCGATTCCGGCTCTCTACCAGCATGTGGAAGGTAATGTCCTTGCCTCGCTGGACAGGGCGGTCAGCGGTAAGGTGCATATTACT
Source organism: Lithobates pipiens (assembly GCF_037356315.1). NCBI lineage: Eukaryota > Metazoa > Chordata > Amphibia > Anura > Ranidae > Lithobates > Lithobates pipiens. Next base: position 274,943,310 of record NW_027507758.1, read on the forward strand.
GCTGACTCATGGTCCAGCAGGCATGGATGGGGACATTACCTGTCTTTCACGGCCCATTGGGTCACTCTTCTGGCAGCTGGGAAGGATGCAGGACAAGGTGCAGTAGTGTTGGAGGTTGTTCCGCCACCACGCCTCCAAAATGCTACTACTGGTTGTGACACACCTCTCTCCTCCACCCCCTCCTCTTCTTCTTCCTCCATGGCCTCTTCTAGTGCTCTGTCCTTGGGACCAGCGATGCTCCGTAGGCGTTCCAGGCGTTCCAGGGGCTACGCAAGGACGCAGGCAAAACAATGCCATGCTGTGCTTGCGCTGCTTTGTTTGGGGGACAGGAGCCACACTGGAGCAGATATTTTGTCAGCTCTGCAGGGGCAGGCTGAGAGGTGGTTGACGCCATGCCAGCTTAAATCAGGAATGGTGGTTTGCGACAATGGCACCAACCTCCTCTCTCCTACAGGGACAACTGACCCATGTGCCCTGTGTGGCTCACGTCCTTAACCTGGTGGTGCAGCGGTTCTTGGGCAGGTACCCGTGCCTACAGGATGTCCTGAAGCAGGCCAGGAAAATCTGTGTGCATTTACGCCGATCATTTAATGCCAGTGCTCGGCTGGCTGAGCTCCAAAAGGAGTTGAACCTGCCCAAGAACCGCCTTATATATGACATGCCCACCAGGTAGAACTCAACGTTGGCCATGCTGCAGCGGCTGCACACGTAGCAGAGGGCCATCAATGAGTACCTGTGTGACTACGGCACCAGGACAAAATCAGGGGAGCTTGTTTTTTTCTCACCATGCCAGTGGGGCATGATCAGGGATGCATGCACTGTCCTGTCACCATTTGAGGAGGCCACAAGAATGGTGAGCAGTGACAGCGCATGCATCAGTGACACTGTACCTCTTGTCCACCTGTTGGAGCATACAATGCGTGGAATAATGGACAGGGCACTTGAGGCAGAACAGAGGCAGGAAGAGGAGGACTTCCTTGCCTCTCAAGGCCCCCTTTATGCAGACAGTGTTCTTGCTGTCCCACCCATCACACAGGAAGAGGAGGGGAGGAGGAGGAGGAGGATTGTGTCAGCATGGAGGTGGAGCCTGGCACTCAGCATCAGCAGCAGTCTTGTAGGGATGATTTACAGTCCCAAGAAACCTGTGGACTTCTACGTGGCTGGGAGGAAGTAGCTGCGGATCATGTTGTCCTTAGTGACCCAGAGGACTCCGGACCAAATGCCTCAGCTAACCTACGCTGCATGGCCTCCCTGATCCTGCTACTGGCTGGCCACTCTCCTTGATTCACGGTACAAGGGTAAGGTTGCCGACCTTATCTTGCCATCGCAGAGGGAGCAGAGGATGAGACATCTCCGGGAGGCCTTGCAGAAAGGTCTGTGCAACTCGTTCCCAGAGACTGGGAGGTTACAAACTCCTGGTCCTGGACAACGTGTTGCTGAGGCTTCGATGCGTTCAGACAATTTTTTAGTCCGCAGCCCCAAGGTATTATCAGTTCCAGCAACCATCGGCAGCATCTGATTTACATGGTGCAGGAATACCTAGGGGCAAGGTCAGACTTGGACACTTTTCCCACCGAAAATCCTCTGGCTTACTGCGTCTTGAGGATGGATCACTGGCCAGAGCTTGTACAGTATGCAATTGAGCTACTGGCCTGCCCTGCATCCAGCGTTCTTTCGGAACGCACCTTCAGTGCTGCTGGTGGCTTTGTAACCGATCACAGGGTGCACCTGTCCACCGGCTCGGTTGATCGACTGACCTTCATAAAGATGAATCAGTCTTGGATCACCACCAGCTACCAAGCACCTGAAGCTGATGTAACCGAATAATTTTTTTTTGAAATGTCACATCCTTTCAAGACTGTCCTGTTATGTTGACTGAATATCATCTTCCTCCTCAATGATCCCGCTGATATCTTGGAAGAACATTTTTGGTTTTGGGTGATGTCACAGCCCAATTTTTCAGCCCCTGTTAAACAGGGGCGTGTAATTTCATTTTTTGATGCAATGCTTTGCAGCAGGGCTTATTCCTGCACTCCAAATAGAGTATATGGGAGAGGTTGCAGTGTGGTGGCACCAGCACCAGTGCCTAAGGCCCAATTTTTCAGCCCCTGTTTAAGTTTGGGATCCCCGTGGCATTGGAGAAGATGGAAGGCCTAGCTACAGTGCTGAGTTTCTTGGTAATTATTCTGGACTCCGAGGCAATGGAATGCCGGTTGCCAGAGGACAAGCTGAGGGCGTTACAGATGGAAATTCGTGGTATCATGGGGTTGTGCAAGGTTCAAATTTGAGCCCTTCAGTCAGTGCTGGGGAAGTTGAACTTTGCGTGTCGCATACTCAGCAGGTTTTGGAGCTTTTTTTCCATGGCAAGTGGAGTGCGGGGCCTTGGCCGGAGTCGTGGAAAAAGGCAGGGCTGGTGAAGAATATGTTGCTACTGCAATTGTTTCCAGTGGTTTTGGCGGTGGAGCTGTGGGGGGAATCCTTTAGAAATCTGAAAGTAAGATTTCATGGGGATAACCTAGGGGGGGTACAGGTGATTAACAAGGTGTCTGCGGCTTCACCGCCTGTGGTCAGATTGTTAAGACACCTGGTTTTGCGATGCCTGCAGCTAAATATATTAATTTAAGTGGTCCACCTACCGGGGGTAGACAACGTCATTGATGATGTTTTGTCTTGCTTTCAGTGGGACAGGTTTCAAGAGTTGGCACCGGAGCCAGAGCGCAGTGGGGTCCCGTGTCCAGGATGGATTTGGAAAATTTCCTTGGAAGAATATCCAGATGGATAAGGCGGTCGGTGAACGAATCGACGTGGTCAGCATACAGCAGAGTGTTGCAGGACTGGGTTACCTTGATTCCACAGGTCACGGAGGAGCAGGAAGCACAGGATTTTAGGTTATTAGTGCTTTATTTTGTATCATGGAATATAGAAAAAGGGGTGTCGGTGTCTGGGTTGGATAAAAAGTTAGCGGGTTTGGCGTTTTGGTTCAAGTTTTAGTTTATAGTTGCCCAGATTTTACAAAGGATTTTTGGGTGCGCCAGGTCTTAAAAGGGTATCGGCAGGCGCGGCCAAGCCAAGATGCTAGGTGCCTGGTGCCATTTGAGTTGCTGGGCAGGTCAGTGTCACAGTTGGGTGGGATCTGTGCATCGGAGTATGAGGTGGTGTTGTTTCAGACAGCGTTTGTCCTGGAATTCTTCTGGGCTTTTCGGATTAGCGAGCTGGTTAGCCCATCTAAGAAAGCTTCGGGAGGCTTAGGTAGGACGGAGGTCAACTGTGGAGTGGACAGATTGTCCTTAGTGGTTAAAAAATCCAAAACAGATCATCGGGGAAAGGGGAGGACGGTGCAGGTTTTCTCCCTGCCTGGTTCCCACTTGTGCCCAGTGGACGTGGTAGGGGAGTTATTAGCTATACGCCCTGAGGTAGAAGGGCCCTTCCTGGTTCATCAGGATGAAACCTCTTTGTCTCGTTTCCAAGGTACTGCGGTTTTCCGGAAATGCTTGTTAGCATTGGGTTTAGGGGGTCAGAAGTTTTCTTCCCATTCATTTCGCATCGGGGCTGCTACAGAGGCAGTGAGATGGGGGTTGAACGAGGCTGTGGTAAAGCGGATTGGGCGATGGGAATCTCGAAGATTTAAGTCATATGTTTGCCCGTGCTTGTTGCATATTTAGTGGGGATAGGTGACAGTGATATTTCAATGTTTGAGTAATTTGGCTGTTATGGAGTTTTTTTGTTTTTCTTTTCTTTTCTTTCAGGAAGAAGGCAGGGCCTGGTGTGGATAGCGGGCCATTCATATGTGTGTTGGGGGGGCCAGGAGAGGGGACGCTCGGCACGATGGGAGACAGCTGGGAATCTCCAGGCAGGAAGCATGCATTAAAAGGTTAGGGGTGCCTGGGATGATTTGGGAGAGGGCAGTGTCTGGAGTGCAAAGATTTGCACGGCTGGATAGGCCACCTGACGTACTAGTCCTTCACATGAGCAGTAATGATTTGGGGCACAGGTCCATGTTAGATCTGGTGCGAGATGTCAAGTTTGACTTCTGGTGACTGAGGATGGCTTTTCCACAGATGATCATAGTTTGGTCGGATATTGTAGGTAGGACCACTTGGCGTTTGGCAAGGTCTGTGGAAAAGATTAACAGGGCTAGGAAGAAGGTGAACAGAGAGGTCAGCAGTTTTGTGGTAAGGAATGGGGGTTTGGCGATTAGGCATCTGGAACTGGAGGTGGATACCTGGCGGTATCTGCGCAGGGATGGAGTACATTTGAATGATGTTGGGATTCATCTGTGGGTTTTAGGTTTGCAGGATGGGGTTGTGAGAGCCTTGAGGGTGTGGCAGGACACACAAGGGTAAGGTTTTCCCCTGGTGTGTGCCATGGTGGGGTGTTGGTCTTTGCGGGTGAAGGAAGAAACCCCGGAAATGCGTCTCCCCTGTCTCGTGACGTTTTTAATCAGGAAACTTTGTAAGAAGGTACAATTTACTTTAGCCTGCGTGCAAGGTGTCGAATAAAGGGCCATGATTGATGACAGCATTCGTGGCCCTATTCCCAGGGACTCCAATGCTGCTTTCAAGTAGGACCAGTTGACACAATCAAAAGCTTTTTCTGCGTCCGTGGATAGTAATATATATGGTCGGGGATCTTGTCGGGTACAAGCCCAGTGGATGAGTTGTATTGCCCTAAGGAAGTTATCCCTGGCTTCCCTCCCTGTAATGAATACCGTCTGGTCTGGGTGAATGATTGCTGGCATAAGATGTTTAAGTCTATTGACTAAAATTTTTGCTAAAATTTTTATGTTCACATTTAAAAGGGAAATGGGGCGATACCTCTGGGGGATAGTGGGATCCTTACCCTCCTTTGGGATCACGGTAATGTGAGCCAGAAGTGCCTCTGGGGAGAGAGCATTGCCTCCTGCTATGGAAGTATTTGCACATATTTGTCACTAGGAGGGGTAAGAAGGTCTTATAATAAGCCTTTGTAAACCTGTCAGGCCCAGGACTTTTCCCATTGGGCAAGGACTCCACTGTTTCAACCAGCTAAGTAAGGGTGATCGGTAGCTCTAAGGCAGAGCACTGGTCTTCAATTAGGGGGGGGGGGCACTCCGGCCGTGGCCAGGTAGTCATTAACTGCCTTCTGTCTAGAGGCTTGCGTGTCTCCTCCAAGAATCAGGGAGCCTTCTTTAAAATCAGCCAATTGCTCTAGGGCAGAGTCAATTAAGGTGAGTTGGTCAGTGTTGGGGGCATAAACTGTGGCAAACATATACATCCACCAGATTTGTGGAATACAATAGCTGTCCCTCTAGATTTTGGTATCGAGGAAGTGCTAAGAAACCTGTCACGTACCTTTAAGCAGAGCCCGGAGTGCAGGGAGTGGCCTCTCGTAGACCTCTGACTCGAGAGACCCTGGTAGTGGTGACAGGGGCTCAGGAGCACAGAGGGGCACAAGTGCCTGACTGGATAGCAGATGGTAAAGGCAGAAGACCGTTGAAGGAGGAGATGTATTGTAGTCCGGTGTCTGAATGCAGGCAAAGGTGAGATAAGGTCCAGCAGACAGCAGAAGGGTTCCTGTAGTCCAGCAACGGCATAGAAGTGATTGCAGGAGGTGACAAACAACGGAGGGGTATTGTAGTCCAACAACGGATGCAGGTGCAATGGATAAGCGGAAGCGGAAGAGTCCAGTAGTCTGTGGCCAAAGGTAGAAGGCTACAAACGCAGAAGGAGTACAGCCAAATATTGCGGAGGACTGGGAGGTGTCCTATAGTACAACAGCAAGCAACTTACAGTTGACGGATGGTGTAACAGTCCAGGTCAGGCACAGGCGGGCAGATCAGATACAGAAACGGAATCCAGAAGAGTAGTCGGGTACAAGCCAAAGTCGGAGGGCAGGCAGCAAACAGCAGAATCGGAAACAAGCCGGGTTCGATACGGATCAGGGTACAGGTACAGGTACAGGTACAGGTTCAGGTTCAGATTCAGATACGGATCACCAGGACGCACAGGAACGCTGTTGATCAGGCAGCAAGGCAGTGAGGCATGGATCCAGTTTAAATAGCGCTATTGGCGCCAATTTGCGTCAAACGGCCGCGCGCGCACCCGCGTGCGCGCTCCCGCGCGCATGCGCACGCGCGCACCGCCGATCGCGGTAACGCTCCTGGAACTGGGCAAGAGATCTTCTGCGACTTTCGCCGCTCGGACGTCCGTGAGGAGGATCTTCCTGACATTGCCCCCCCCCAATGGGCAGCCTCCGGATGCCCAACTGGGACATCTTACCTGGGTGAGATCTTTTAAATGCCAGAACCAACCTCTTGGCGTGGATGCCAGTCTCTGGTTCCCAGGAGTTCTCTTCTGGACCATACCCCTTCCACTTCACCAGATACTGTACCTGGTTGCGTCTCTTTCTGCAATCCAAAATTGCTTCTACTTCAAACTCCTCTTCACCATTAATAAGCACAGGTTCAGGAGGGCCCACGTTCCGATCGGTGAAGGGATCCTGGATTGAAGGTCTTAAGCGGGACACATGAAACACTGGGTGAATACGCAGCGATTCTGGTAATTTCAGCTCATAAGCCACATTGTTAATTTTCCTGGAAATTGGGAAAGGACCCACAAATTTTGGGCCCAGTTTCCTAGATGGGCATGTTAATTTTAGATTCAGAGTAGATAACCAAACCAAATCTCCGGGTTTTAGGTCGAGCTCCCCTCTCCTCTTTCTGTCAAAAACTGCTTTGTTGCGTTCTTGAGTTCTTGCCATCGTTTCTTGAAGCAACTTGTTATTGGTGCAGAAAAAGTCCAAAGTTTCTTGAACTGCTGGAACCGTGCATTCTGGGATATTGGCTGATAAGAACTGAGGGTGAAAACCATAGTTCGCAAAGAAGGGAGATTGATTAGTTGCAGAATGAACAGAGTTATTGTAGGAAAACTCGGCAAGTGGTAAAAGGGATACCCAATCGTCTTGCGAAAAAGAAGAATAACACCGCAAATACTGCTCAAGGGTCTGGTTCGTTCGTTCGGTCTGGCCGTTGGTCTGGGGATGATAGGCAGACGAGAACGAAAGATCAATTTCCAAGGACTTACATAAAGCTCTCCAAAATTTTGATGTAAATTGTACCCCTCGGTCGGAAACAATGTTCGCAGGTATACCATGGAGTCTTACAATCTCCTTAATGAAGATCCTTGCGGTCTCAGGGGCAGAAGGTGTACCCTTCATGGGCAGAAAGTGAGCCATTTTGGACAATCTGTCGACCACCACAAGGATAGTGGTGAAGCCTTCTGACGGAGGTAATTCTACAATAAAGTCTATGGAAATCATTTTCCAAGGCCTTTCCGGGATGGGGAGTGGTTTCAGCAACCCCCAGGCTTTGGTCTTGCTACTCTTGTTCTGGGTACAGGTAATGCAAGATTCAACATAAAGTTTACAGTCTCTTAGCAGCTGAGGCCACCAGAAGGTGCGTTGGAGAAGTTCGGCGGTCTTGTGTACCCCAAAATGACCGGCCAATTTGTGGTCGTGGCAATACTTGAGAACAGCAACCCGTAGTTGTTGGGGCACGTAGATCTTGTTTTCATGCCATAACAAGTTATTGCTAGAGAGTAAGGTGGTGTTTGAGGGATGTGGAGCTGAAGATGAAGCCTGCTTAAGTTGGGATAGAAGATCTTCCTGGAGCATAAGGAAATTTCCGGGCGCAAGGATGGTGTCTGTGGGTTGAAGAACTTCGGGTTCGCTGAACATTCGGGATAGCGCGTCGGGTTTGGTGTTCTTTGATCCGGGCCTATAGGTTATGTGGAAGGAAAATCTTGTAAAGAACAGTGCCCATCTGGCCTGACGCGGCTTCAGTCTCTTAGCAGTCTTTAAATACTCTAAGTTCTTGTGGTCAGTGTATACCAGAATGGGATGGACTGCTCCCTCCAGGAGATAGCGCCATTCCTCAAGTGCGGCTTTGATAGCGAGTAACTCCCTGTCCCCGACATCATAATTCTTTTCCGCTTCAGACAATTTACGTGAGAAGAACGCCACTGGGTGCAATAAAGCCTTTGGGCCCTGTCTCTGAGAAAGGACTGCTTCGGATGCATCCACCTCAAGGATGTAGGGTAGCGCAGAATTAGGATGCTTCAGGACAGATGCTGATACAAATTGTTCTTTAAGGGAAGAAAATGCGGCCTGTGCCTCCGGAGTCCACTGGAACTTGATACCTTGTCTCGTTAATCTGGTGATTGGAGCGATGATTGTAGAAAATCCCTTGATGAATTTTCGATAAAAATTCGCAAACCCCACAAAGCGTTGAATTCCTCTTTTATCAGTAGGGGCTGGCCAGTCCAGGATGGCCGAAACTTTTTGCGGATCCATCTTGATTCCATCCACCGAAATAATCAGCCCCAAAAACTGAATGCTGCGACGTTCAAACTCGCACTTCTCAGGTTTTGCGTACAAGCCGTGTTGGCGAAGCCGAGTGAGAACCTTCTTAACGTGTTCCCTGTGAGCTGGCAGAGAGGGGGAGAAAATTAAGATGTCGTCCAGATATACTATAACAAACAGATCGAGAAAATCTCTAAAGATATCATTCACAAAATGCTGGAAAGTCGCAGGAGCGTTGCATAGCCCAAAGGGCATTACGAGATATTCAAAATGTCCGAAGCGGGTGCGGAAGGCAGTCTTCCATTCGTCCCCGCTTCGGATACGGACCAAATTATAGGCTCCGCGAAGATCCAATTTTGTGAAGATACTAGCTGATCCAAGGCGCTGGAATAATTTGGGTACCAAAGGCAGTGGGTACCGGTTCTTGACTGTAACTTTATTTAAGTCCCGGTAGTCAACACAAGGGCGGAGAGAATGGTCCTTCTTTTCTACAAAAAAGATTCCTGCCCCAGCTGGGGACGTAGAAGGACGTATGAACCCTTTTTTCAGATTGTCGTCAATGTAAGTCCTGAGAGTCTCCAATTCCACTTCTGTTAAGGGAAATATTCTCCCGAAAGGGATTTCGGCTCCGGGAAGGATCTCAATTGGGCAATCGTAGGGTCTATGAGGGGGAAGTGTTTCTGCCCCCTTCTTGCTGAACACGTCCAGGAAGTCATGGTAGGTCTCAGGAACGTGCTGGCGAGTCTCAACATCGGTCTCCATGCACATTAAATGGGGTGAAACCTTAGTTGATTCTTGAAAGCAGTGTTGACGACAATAGGGGGAGAAAAAGAAAATGTTTCCGGTGGACCAGTCTATTTGCGGGTTGTGTGCCCGAAGCCAGGGCATACCCAGTATGATAGGGAAAAGGGGAGATTCAATAATGTCCAGGCAGAGTTGTTCCTGATGGTTACCGGAAATGGTAGCAGTCAAAGGACATGTCTCTTGTGTCACTGGTCCTGATTTGATAGCTGACCCATCGGCAAGGTGTACAGACAACCCTTTCGCCCTGGGCCGTAAGGGCACTTGGAACTTTTGGGCAAACGATAAGTCCATAAATCCACTGCACGCTCCAGAATCAACTATTGCGGGGACTTGAATGTTCCCTCCGGGTAGCTGAAGAGAGACGGGAACAGCCAGGTGAGTAGCATTACTAGGCACAGCAGGTAAAACAGGAGAAGATACAGAAGAATGCTTACGGAATTTGGCAGGACAGGATCTCACGTAATGTCCGGGTTCTCCACAGTAAAGACACAGATTGTTGAGCTGCCGGCGTTGTCGTTCCTCGGTGGTGAGCGTTGGTCTAAGTAAGCCCAGTTGCATGGGTTCAGGCGTGTCAGCAGCAGGATGTGCAGGGGGATTAGGTACACGGGGTAACATCCAGACTGGTCGGGACAGCCCGGCAGTGCGTTTTGTTCTCCGTTCTCTCAAGCGTCTGTCTATCTGGATGGAGAGGTTGATAAGGGCTTCAAGAGTTGCTGGAACACCCACCCGGGCCAATTCATCCTTTAGAGGTTCAGAGAGTCCCATGCGAAACTGGTATCGCAGAGCAGCATCGTTCCAGGTAGTATCGGAACTCCAGCGCCGAAATTTAGACGCATAGTCCTCTGCCGCTCTGCGGCCTTGCTGAAGAGAATATAAAGCTGCTTCCGCTGTAGCCGCCTGCTGAGGATCCTCATAGAGCAAACCCATGGCTTGAAAAAAGGTATTCAGGTTATTAAGGCAGGCTTCCTTTTGCTCCAAAAGGCGGTGGGCCCAAGCCTGGGGCTCACCCAGTAGGAGCGAGATAACAAAACCCACCTTAGTGGATTCTAGAGAGAAGGTTCTGGGTTGAAGTGCAAAAAACAATTCACAGGCATTGCGAAAAGCTCTATACTTGCTGCGATTTCCTGAAAACCTCTCCGGAGTTGGGACCTTGGGTTCAGGGGGTAACATAACCACTGATGGCGTAGAAGAAGTTCCCGACACGGTAGGGCCTGTGGTAGATAAGACCTGGACACGCTCTTCCAATCGAGAATAGCCTTCTTGTAGAGATTTAACAGCCTGGGTAAGTCCAGCAAGATGACGGCATAAATCATCCATGGCCGAATCTCCCTGCGTGGGCTCAGACATGGCTGCCTAATACTGTCACGTACCTTTAAGCAGAGCCCGGAGTGCAGGGAGTGGCCTCTCGTAGACCTCTGACTCGAGAGACCCTGGTAGTGGTGACAGGGGCTCAGGAGCACAGAGGGGCACAAGTGCCTGACTGGATAGCAGATGGTAAAGGCAGAAGACCGTTGAAGGAGGAGATGTATTGTAGTCCGGTGTCTGAATGCAGGCAAAGGTGAGATAAGGTCCAGCAGACAGCAGAAGGGTTCCTGTAGTCCAGCAACGGCATAGAAGTGATTGCAGGAGGTGACAAACAACGGAGGGGTATTGTAGTCCAACAACGGATGCAGGTGCAATGGATAAGCGGAAGCGGAAGAGTCCAGTAGTCTGTGGCCAAAGGTAGAAGGCTACAAACGCAGAAGGAGTACAGCCAAATATTGCGGAGGACTGGGAGGTGTCCTATAGTACAACAGCAAGCAACTTACAGTTGACGGATGGTGTAACAGTCCAGGTCAGGCACAGGCGGGCAGATCAGATACAGAAACGGAATCCAGAAGAGTAGTCGGGTACAAGCCAAAGTCGGAGGGCAGGCAGCAAACAGCAGAATCGGAAACAAGCCGGGTTCGATACGGATCAGGGTACAGGTACAGGTACAGGTACAGGTTCAGGTTCAGATTCAGATACGGATCACCAGGACGCACAGGAACGCTGTTGATCAGGCAGCAAGGCAGTGAGGCATGGATCCAGTTTAAATAGCGCTATTGGCGCCAATTTGCGTCAAACGGCCGCGCGCGCACCCGCGTGCGCGCTCCCGCGCGCGTGCGCACGCGCGCGCGCACCGCCGATCGCGGTAACGCTCCTGGAACTGGGCAAGAGATCTTCTGCGACTTTCGCCGCTCGGACGTCCGTGAGGAGGATCTTCCTGACAAAACCACTGGTTAACGAGGTGAGTGGGCAGCTTGGGGATTGACTAGGGGGTGAAATGGGTCTCCTGATGGAAAATCACCTAATTCCCACCATAACTTGCTCAGATTATTCATGGAGCAGAGGCCTCAGACATTATATGAGCTTACCTTTATTGCAGACATAGAAGGTCAGGGGGGTGGTAGAGGTGCCAAGAACGTCTGTGCGCTTAATGTGGGCAGAATTGCAGTTGATCATTCCTGGGAGAGGGAGAGGAGGAAGCGGAGGGAGAAGAGAAGAAAGAGGGGAGCAAAAAGAACAAACATTTAAACTGAACATCAAAAACAGAACAAACAAAGATGGCCGTGGCCATCATAATATTTCAAACGACTATGGGTCATGCTCTAGGCCCCGTCCCCTAGGGGAGGAGGCCCGGAGCCTCAACCTTGGGACCCACAAGGGAAAAGTACCCAGGAAAGGGTGGCCTACGTGGGGAATGCGTGCCAACACGGGAGGAAAGGTGAGGGGTATCCGTCTCCGCCCACCGCATCTAACGGTGTGCGACAGGAGAGGGAGATGGGGGGTTGTGCAGCCTGCGGGTTGCGAAACAAGTAGAAAAAGTAAAATAAAAAAAGGGGAGCAAAAACAGTCAAAGTGCATCTAAGTCCTAGGACCATTGTACCCGTCTGGGGGACTGAGAGGAAGTCTATGCCTTAAGGCCTAACTTGTGAAATTATGTAGACCCCAACACGGGTCGCACCAGAGGAACCAGGGTCCATCAGTAAGGGAGATTTCACTTGGGGGAGAGAGGGGCTCCAAATCAAAGTGCAAGCAGGTCTACTCTGTCATTCTCTTGAGGTGGCCGGGCCCAGGGAGGAATCAGGTGGGCGGCGTCTTCGGTTTCCTCTGCGATTTCTGCATTTACCAGGCAGCTACGGTTGGGATTGAGGTGGCCAGGAAGGTGGAAAGTTTAATGTTCCCTTCCAGTCTGAAAATGCTGGGACTGTGACATCATAATGGGCGGGGACATCATCCGGCGATGTCCCTATATAAGTCGCCGCACGCCGCGTGCCTGTCATTGTGGCCAGAGACAGCGACGAGGCAACAGCTCAAGAAGGGAAGAAGAGAACAGAAGAACAGAAGGCAAGAAGGACAGAAGACAGCGGCGACAGAAGACCGGGCCACCGCTTGTAAAAGAACTAGAAGAAGGCACGGAGGCCCGGCAAGAAGAACCGAGGAGGGGGACAAGACCCCCGAAGTTGGAAGAAGAGGGCGGCGACAAAGAAGAAAGCTGGGCTCCTCCGCTAGTAAACGAGCTAGCAAAAGAGCAGAAGAGTACGGCAAGAAGACCTCCGGAGCTGTGCAATAAACTATTTTAACCCTTGTGTGTTGTGTTTTTTGTACACATACTTATTAAAGGGGGCTCACGGATTCCGATAAGCCCCCCGCCCGCAGACCCCGACAACCAATGGCCAGGGTTGTCGGGAAGAGGCCCTTGTCCTCATCAACATGGGGACAAGGTTCTTTGGGGTGGGGGGGCCGCGCGGCCCCCCCTTTCCCAAAGCACCCCCCCATGTTGAGGGCACGCAGCCTGCTATGGCTCAGGAGGGGGGGCGCTCGCTCATCCCCACCCCCTTTCCTGACCGGCCGTGTGGGCAGGTCTGCCCGTTCGGAAAGTCCGCCAGACTAAGTCCGCCGGATAGTCTGATCGTGTGTACGCAGCATTAGAAACACCTGCTGAGTCAATTTAATTTATTAACAATGTCTATAGGAGGGGAATGAGGGCTTGTTTTAAATGCTTTCACTGCTTGTCCAGAAAAATAAATACTTAAAGGGTAAATCCACTTTTGTGAGAAAAAAAAATAGTAATTAAAAAAACAATCTTGCATATATACAAAAGAAAGGAGTATATAATAGGCCTGCAATACTCCTACTCAGTGCCAGATAAATCCCACGACTCTGATAGCAGTGTTCACACCAAGACAGAATATATGTATAAATAATAGTATTTAAAAAAATATGATGTGTAAAATATTCAGAAATACTAAAAAGGAAACAAAGCAGCTGTTAAAAACAAATAAAATGGAGACAAATAGTATATTTATAGAAACAGTCCAATCCCTGAATCATATAAATACCAAAACAGCGCTAGAAATTAAAACAATAAAATGATAATATTATAAACCAGTGGCAAAGCACCCTAGTTATAAATGGATATGTAGCAGATGGTCATGGTGAACAGTTCAAAGCATTAAAAGCATTCAAGGTGTTAGGGACAGTTCAAAGTATCTGAGGTGTTCAAGGAATTCAACAGTTGTTATCCTAGCGTGCACCTTCCACCAGAGAGTAAAGAAATCTGTATTCTACCATGTACAACACACTCCCCCAAGGGGTCAAACTCACCAGATGCCTCTAATAAGCAAGCCTTAAGTTTGGTGTATGTCAGCTGCTTTAATAACTGGTCCTCACCATCCCAGAAATTTACTGTTGCAGGGGCTCAAACACGCATCATAAAACACAAGAATAGTTGTACATAGTGTAATCCTGTTTATTATGATCCAATTCCCCATACAACAGAAGCCCCCTTAATACTAGCTATATACATCAGAATAAAAGTCAACAAGAAAAATTGAAATCACCCAGAGGGTGCTATCACCATGTCCAGCCATCAGAGGAAAGTGTGCGTTCATTTGCAGACACTGCAAAAACTTCCGGGTAAAGGTCAATAGCTTGGTAGAGCACAAGTGTCACATCCGGGATATTGTGCTGGTTATCTGACCGGTTTCGTCTTTACTGTTTCTATGGAGGGACAGTCGATTTCTGGGATGGTGAGGATCAGTTATTAAAGCAGCTGACATACACCAAACTTAAGGCTTGCTTATTAGAGGTATCTGGTGAGTTTGACCCCCTGGGGGAGTGTGTTTCACATGGTGGAGTACAGATTTCTTTACTCTCTGGTGGAAGGTGCACGCTAGGATAACAACTGTTGAATACCTTGAACACCTTGAAAACTTTAAACTGTTCACCATGACCATCTGCTACATATCCATTTATAACTAAGGTGTTTTGCCACTGGTTTATAATATTATCATATTATTGTTTTAATTTCTGGAAATGTTTTAGTATTTATATGTTTCAGGGATTGGACTGTTTCTATATTTATACTATTTGCCTCAATCTTGCATATATATATATATATAGAGTAATTGCTACACAGGTCATATTGTAACTGAATGTTATTAAAAAATTACCTTTACTTTTTAATCTGTAGCACTGTAATTTTCTATAAAATTCAAAGCAATCTGACAACCTGGGGGCATCCTGTACACAATTAGTATACAGAACACCCCCAATAGTGTAATTTCTTGCTTAAAGGATTGGTTTACTGATCTTCCTAGAAGTCTGCACTGAGATACAAATCAGATTTTAGGCATCTTGTGGGAAAAAAAAAAAATCATATTTGGTGAGATGCTCCCAGCGTGATTAATCACTTATACAGGGATGCTGACACAGCGAATTTCCTCAACAATGTTTGTTAAAATCCTTGCAATGTACATTGTTCACCTAGAGGGAATTGTTTTTCTCCCCAATAAAAGTGGAATTATTCTTTACGTGTACATAATCTGGTCAAAAGTGCACTTTAAATTTATTTTTAAATTCAACATTTATCAGCGTCCTGAATTATTATCAAATATTGTTAAGAATGGAAAAGGGAGGGGCAGCACGAGGAACCAATCAGACTATACAGCATTACACATGTGCTGAATATGCTAACAGGAGGAGAAAACAGAGTGAACAATTGCATTACTTTATCTCATTCTACTGTTCACTCATTGTATCAATCAACAAACTGTAACGTGAAGTCCCAGATATGGCTATGCTATGTAGCAGGCTTCGTTTCACCAAAGCACTGAACATGTTGGTAGGTAAAATAGCACCCACATAAGTATTTCCCCTGTGTATCAAGATGATTGCCTGAAGTTCAGCTTTAAATTCATTTATATTGATACACATGGCAATTCTGAAGGCTTGTTGTTATTAGGCTCTGGTAAAACTAATGCAATCTAGATCAAAAACATGTTGGAGCTGTGAACTTGTGAATATGCTCAAAGCCCTGTCTGCATGTCGGGCTAAAATGAAAAATGTGTTTTACTGCTATGTTGCAGGAGAACCTTTGAGAGGAACAGTCACTCTCAATTAAAGTGAAAGAAGTCTGGCTTTTCCATATGGAAGAAAAGAGCAAGTTTTGTTCTATCAAAGTGGTCCCAGCTGGGTTCCTCTAATAATAGTGTGTTTCTAGTTAATGAAGTGGCCTGACAAGTTTCAAGTTTATGGGCATCCAGATAATGCAGGAAGTAGCCATTATAATTTACACCATCATTTGGTATTAACTAGGGCATAATAAAACTTGATAACAGCAAAAGTATTTAGCAATATTTTTCCTGAGATGTAAGGTTTTCATTTGTTACCTCTGGAGCGTAAACGTATTGCAATCTAATGTGCTTTACAGGGCCTACCACAGTCCATCTGCTTGCCACCAAGGCATTAGTACTTCTTAACTTGGACTTCAAGAGCCAACTCATCATGTTTTCCAGACACTGACGCAGCAGCACATCTATATTAATTAGTAAGGACACTAATTATTTCATCTGTGTTTATATGATACTATTAAACTTAGAGCTTGTTTACACCAGTGTCTTGCAATAATGGTTGGTAATATTATTTCTATTATTTTTACACGTCCTAATTGCTGCCAGGAGATCTCTGGCCAGTGACTGGAAATCAGACAGTGCTCCATCTCTTCATACAGTTATAAACTTTTTAAACACCCATGCTACCTTTGAGCAAATGTTTGCGTGGATACAAGGCAAAATGGCCTCTGTTCAAGAAAACTGGGCGTGTTGGACCCTAGATGACATAAGCACGACTAGGCCTTTATAAAACCAGTCAAGCTCCCTTCACTCCTGACCTGAATTTGACACTCATCTACAGTGGTGTGAAAAAGTGTTTGCCCCCTTCCTCATTTCCTGTTCCTTTGCATGTTTGTCACACTTAAGTGTTTCGGAACATCAAACCAATTTAAACAATAGTCAAGGACAACACAAGTAAGCACAAAATGCAATTTGTAAATGAAGGTGTTTATTATTAAAGGTGAAAAAAAATCCAAACCATCATGGCCCTGTGTGAAAAAGTGATTGCCCCCTAAACCTAATAACTGGTTGGGCCACCCTTAGCAGCAACAACTGCAACCAAGCGTTTGCGATAACGTGCAATGAGGCTTTTACAGCGTCCTGGAGGAATTTTAGCCCACTCATCTTTGCAGAATTGTCCTAATTCAATTACATTAGAGGGTTTTCGAGCATGAACAGCCTTTTTAAGGTCATACCACAACATCTCAATAGGATTCAGGTCAGGACTTTGGCTAGGCCACTCCAAAGTCTTCATTTTGTTTTTCTTCAGCCATTCGGTGGTGGACTTGCTGGTGTGTTTAGGATCATTGTCCTGCTGCAGAACCCAAGTTCGTTTCAGCTTGAGTACACGAACAGATGGTCGGACATTCTCCTTCAGGATCTCTTGGTAGACAGCAGAATTCATAGTTCCTTTTATCACGGCAAGTCTTCCAGGTCCTGAAGCAGCAAAACAGCCCCAGACCATCACACTACCACCACCATATTTTACTGTTGGTATAATGTTCTTTTTATGAAATGCAGTGTTCCTTCTACGCCAGATATACTTGGACACACACCTTCCAAAGAGTTCCACTTTTGTCTCATCGGTCCACAGAATGTTGTCCCAAAAGTCTTGGGGATCATCAAGATGTGTTGTGGAGAAATTGAGATGAGCTTTGATGTTCTTTTTGCTCAGCAGTGGTTTTCTCCTTGGAACTCTGCCATGCAGGCCATTTTTGACCAGTCTTTTCCTGATGGTGGAGGCATGAACGCTGACCTTAACTGAGGCAAGTGAGGCCTGCAGTTCCTTTGACGTTGTTGTGGGGTCTTTTGTGACCTCTTGGATGAGTTGTCACTGCGCTCTTGGGGTAATTTTGGGCGGCCGGCCACTCCTGGGAAGGTTCACCACTGTTCCATGTCTTCGCCATTTGTGGATAATGGCTCTCACTGTGGTTTGCTGGATTCCCAAAGCTTTGGAAATGGCTTTATAACCCTTTCCAGACTGATAGATCTCAATTACTTTCTTTCTCAATTGTTCCTGAATTTCTTTGGGTCTCGGCATGATGTGTAGCTTTTAAGGATCTTCTGGTGGACCTTACTGTGTCAAGCAGCTCCTATTTAAGTGATGCCTTGATTGTGAACAGGTGTGGCAATAATCAGGCCTGGGTGTGGCTAGAGAAATTGAACTCAGGTGTGGACAACCACAGTTATAGTATGTTTTAACAAGGGGGGCAATCACTTTTTCACACAGGGCCATGATGGTTTGGATTTTTTTTCACCTTTAATAATAAACACCTTCATTTACAAATTGCATTTTGTGTTTACTTGTGTTGTCCTTGACTATTGTTTAAATTGGTTTGATGTTCCGAAACACTTAAGTGTGACAAACATGCAAAGGAATAGGAAATGAGGAAGGGGGCAAACACTTTTTCACACCACTGTACATGGGACAAGCCATTCTTATGTTACCTCTACATTGTGTTGCAGACTTAATACAATTCTTAAGGGTAGTGTTTATTCATGTTGTTAGTATATATACAGTTTTTATGCCTCTTTCCTTCATCACTATTTCATCCCCTCATCCTCGTTCTATCTTCTCCCTCACCTCACCCTATATTCCATATGTTGGTAATTTAATGCTTCTCCTTGCTAGATCCAATCTCCTATTGGTGACCACTGGTATTATGTATTCAGTGATATGTCTTTATTGTACAAAAATACTTTCAATAAAGAATGATAATTAAAAAAACGATATATATATATATATATATATATATATATATATATATATATATATATATATATATATATATATTACTAGTGTTTGGTATAGTGCAATCAAACATGACATTCTAGCCCTTTTCTACGCTGCTAATAAGTGATTCCTAAAAGACAGTAATTTTGAGGCTTGAAGGTAAGAAATTTAAAGCTGTACTGTTAAATAAATAACTTGGAGTGTAATTGTGCACTGAAGCTAATGAAAAGAGAAGTATGGCCAAAGCTTTTTTGGTCATACTTCTCTGCTGAGTCACGAGAGTGCACTTACTTTTGCACTCCTGTGACCCAGAATCAGCAGACAGCAGGCTAAAGCTTGCCGTCGACTGTTTTGCAGGCGCTATAGCGTTAGAAATAGCGCCTGCAAAACGCCCTAAAGAAGCTGCACCATTGTGTGTAGTGTGAAAGCCCCGAGGGCTTTCACACTACAGCGGTGTGCTGGCAGGACGTCAGAAAAAAGTCCTGCCAGCAGCTTCTTTGGAGCGGTAAAGGAGCGGTGTGTTTACCGCTCCTCCACCGCTGCTGCCCATTGAAATCAATGGGGTAGCGCTGTAATGCCGCCGGCAAAACGCCGCTATTGCGGCGTATTGCCGGCGGTTTTAACCCTTTCGCGGCCGCTAGCGGGGGGTAAAAGCGCCCCGCTAGCGGCCGAAATGCGACGCAAATCCGCCGCAAATCCGGCGGTAAGACGCCGCTAAAAATAGCGGCGTTTTACCGCCGACGCAAGTTGCGGTGTGGTGTGAAAGGGGTCTAAGTGCTCTTCCCACGATGCAGGGGCAGAGACAGTCACTACCCTCTACTCAGAGCTGACCAAAAACTGAGTAACTTGCAGTCGTTTAATCGCTCAGTTCTCAGGCTTGGAGCCAGTGGCGGACAGCTGCAGCATCACAGTGATGCTGCAGCATTGAGGTGATTATTAAAGGTATTATTATATAACATATTAACTTGGCCTAATGGTGAACATCTGATTGCAGGTCGAGGGCGGAGCACCATGAGGTAGACAAGCGCTGAGCTCTGGGCGTCCTCCCGTCATCCCGCCCTCCGGAATCCTCGCATAACAGCGCCTCCGTTCCCGCCACGCCGAACATGAAGAGCGGAGAGCGGAACTGACAGACACGCCACGCTGAAGGACCCTGCGGAGGAGAGCCTGGCACCGCTCTCACTGCTCTCTCCACTCCCACCGCACATCGCTCAGCTCGGTGGGTGTGAGCGGCTCCGGAATCGATGGTGGGAGCTCCCTCTGATGTCGCAACAGGAGGCCGGTCCGAGGGTTCAGGTGGTCTGGGGTTGAGTCTTCCATGCGCACAGAGGAGTGGAAACCCTGTCCTATCTTTCCTACCCTGTCTACTCGATCCACCTGCATAGCACAGAACAGCACACCGGGATCCCACAAACAGCCAGGAGAGAGACATCTACCCCCAGTGAGAGTGGGAGAGGACCCGGCGTGCGAAGCTGGTTGTTGCTGGTCTTGGAGGCTACAATCAACAAAATGTGAGTTAATGCTGGGATGGAGGAGAACCGGTTTGTGAGAGGACTTGGAGCGGTGTGTGAAATATCTGAGCAGTGAATCTTGTTGCACGTAAATGTGCCTAGTAACTATAATAGCTGCTACAAAATAGACCCTATCTTAAGCATCCCCAGATTTGGCCAGAGCAGCGGATGTCTCCCTTCTTTTTGTTTCCCCTGCTGTCTCCCTTCCTCTCGCCCCTTCCCTCTTCGGGCTAGAGAGAGGGGATGATAACACCAGGAGGGAGGGGAGGCTGGTGAATTGGGAGGGTGTCCTGCGTGTTAGTGGGTTGATCGAGGTGTGGCCCCCCGCCCACTGCCCCCTTATTATTGACCCAGTATCCCTCGCGCCCCTCTGGTGGACTGAGGAGGAGACGGAGCTTGGAGGGAGGAAGTGAGAGGTTCTGGGACCCCCTCAGAAAGTCAGGAGGGAAGGGGTAGGAGCAGAGGGAGGGTAAGACGAGAGGGTGAGGAGTAGAAAAGAATTGGGAGGAGCTAAAGGGAAGAATGAGAGGGAAAGCTAAAACAGGTAAAAATATACCGCCGGTACCCAGCCCAGGGGTTATTCAGCGGTATATGGCAAGCAACACCAGTATAACAGAAGATGGACCAAGCAGTCCCAAGTCAGGAACAACGCGGAGATCAGGTTTAAATAGGCAGAAGATATTAGAAGAAAGCAAAGAGGGGAAGGTAAATGGTGCTAAGACTGGGGGGGCTGAAAGAAGTAAGTAATGCAGAGCAGTTTTAAAGTCCACCAGGAAAGGGAAGAGACAAGAGTGGTAGAAGAGGATATCAGAGGGGAAGGCAGTTCGCAACTCACACCTCAGGGAGAAGAAGCCCCTCCAATAAAGGAGATGCTGGCGGAGATGTTCGCTAAAATGGCGGAGTCCTTAAAAGTTGAAATAGCAGGAGTAAGGGCAGACATAGACTTGGTCCTCGGGAGGGTAGAGGAGATAGAGGAAAGATTAGACAATCAGGATCTAAGGTTGGACGAGATAACAAAACAAATTATAACTCTACAGATAGCGAATAGAAACCTCCAGTATAAACTGGAGGACCAAGAGAACCGGGGCAAGGAAGGAAGGAAGGGGAAGGAAGAATGTCCGCATTAAAGGAGAAATATAGCAGCGGGGAACTTGGCAGCATAGTGCAGCAGATATTCAACCCGTTACTGGAAAGAGAGCTCACTGAAACCCTAAAGATAGACAGAGTGCACAGGATTACAAGGCGGATGGCAGTAAGGGATGAGTCCCCTAGAGATGTGATAGTGAGGTTCCATTATGTAGAAGAGAAAGGGCTAATAATGGAGAAATTGAGGACACTATCAGGTGTTCTCTGACCTAGCAACAGAAACGTTGATGAGAAGGAGACTATTAAAACCCCTAACACAACTGATGGCTGCATCAGGAATATCCTATCAATGGGGTTTCCCAGCTTGCTTGAAAGGGAAAAAAGATGGACGCTCTGCAGTTCTGCGATTCCCCGAGGACTTGAAAGGGTTCTGCGAAAGGTTAGATATACCCCCTCCTCAATTACCGGGGTGGGGGGAAGAAGATAAGGAAATTAGACCCACACAAAGGAAGTTAAGATGGAGGAGAGGGAGAGGAGTGGAGCTTAATGCAGAGGGGGAAGCCAAAAGATAGTTAAAAGATAGTCTCAGAAAATAAAAAAGACAGGGGAGTAGAGGAGTTCTAAAGTGTATAAAGACGTGGGGGGGAAGGAGTGGGGTGAGGGGGGAAGGGGAGCGGGAGGAGGTCTTCAGAGGGTCACCGATGTGAGCCCCGGGGCAAATATGGAGAGGAGAGGACACCAACGAGATATGTGTCTAGCCCATATGAGCAACAAAGACAGGGGGGACTTTTATGGGGATATGCCATCAGCCCACACAAGAGGAGTGGCTACGGGGTTTGACAGATCAACCAGATTTGAAATAGAGCAGCGCTTGGCTGACCCGGAAGGTAGGTACTATATTTATAAAGGGCAAATTGTTTGACATGAAATGTACAATAGTGAATGCATATGCACCCAACAGAAACCAAAATTTCTAAAGAAAGTACTAGAGAAGCTGGAGGGCTTTAGAGTAGGTAAACTGATTATAGCAGGGGACTTGAACTGGACCCTAAACCCCAAACTGGACAATTCGGGGGGAGGTACCCGGGCGTCAGAGCTCAGGCATAGAGTATTAAAGAAAGTTTTGGCCAATGCGCAGTTACTGGATGCATGGAGAATCTGTCATTTAAAAGAGAGGGATTATACTCACTTCTCAGCAGCCCATAATTCTTTTGCAAGATTGGACTATATTTTGTTAGAGCACCAACTAGTGACAAACCTTAAAAAAAGCAGAAATAAAACCAATCACCCTGTCAGATCATGCCCCAGTAGTAATACAGCTTGAGGTGCAGGGAGATAGGGAAATAGGGAGAACATGGAAATTAAATGACTCACTTATACAGGATCAGGAAGTTATTGGTAAGATTGAACAGGAGTTGTCATGCTTTTTTGAGCTAAACGATACGCCAGAAATTTCCAGAGCAACCCTTTGGGAAACACACAAGGTAGTAATAAGAGGGATCCTGATTGGGATTGGATCAGGGAAAAAGAAGGAGAGGGAGAAACAAAAGGTCCAACTATATATGGAGATTAATGAACTAGAGCAGAAAACCAGACCAAAGGGGGTGCGAGAAAGGCAGGAGTTAATAGAGAAAAAAAGACAACTGGATGAATCCCTAGAACAAGAAAGGAAGTCAACATTTCATAATATAAATAAGGAAAGATATCAATGGGGAAATAGGTCAGGTAAATGGATGACGAACAGAGTAAAAGAATATAAAAACAGGACCCACATCCCAATGATTAGGATCAGAGGGGGGAGATGCAGTTTTCCACCCCAGAAATCGCAGAGAACTTTCACGCCTATTATAGTGAGTTGTATAATATAGGGGGGAAAGGGGGTGATAAGGTAAAAAGGAAAGGAGTAATAGAGGAGTATCTATGGAGTCTGGACTTCCCAAGAGGGGAGAAGGAGGAGATGGAGGCTCTGGAGGCCCACATAACAATAGAGGAAGTGGAGAAAGTAATCAAAAACACAGCCCTCGGGGGTAGTCTGGGCCCCAATGGATACTCCATCCTGTATTATAAAAAAATTCAGAAGTATTTAGCACCGAAACTCTGCGAATTCTTCAATGCAGTGGGAGTAGGGGAGACGTTCCGGGATGAGGCCCTTTGTGCCCACATAGCATTGATCCTGAAAGAGGGTAAGGATCCAGCAGCTCTAGAGAGCTATCGGCCGATCTCTCTATTAAATACGGATACAAAGATATTCGCGAAAATAATAGCGGATAGATTGAAAATACTCAGCTGTGGGAGGGGAGAGATAATTCCCTGAAGTCCATGGTTCTGATCCAGGAGGTTATTAGGAGAGAGATCCCTACAGTACTGCTATCGGTAGACGCCAAAAAGGCCTTTGATAGAGTTGATTGGGAGTTCATATATGAGACGCTAGACTATATGGGCGTGGGAGAGAGGATGATGAGATGGCTTAAATCTCTTTACCTACACCCGACAGCTAGAATTAGAGTGAATGGATCCCTGTCCCGCCCCCTGGAATTGTTCAACGGGACGAGGCAGGGATGTCCCCTCTCACCGATCCTGTTCGTGATCACCTTGGAACCTCTTTTGGTAGCAATTCGGAGGAACCAGGATGTTTGGGGTATCCGTGTGGGTGAGAGGGAATACAAGGTATCTGCATTTGCAGACGATGTATTGCTATATATAGTCAATCCAAGAACAACAATTCCATCCCTCCTTAAAGAGCTAGAGCAGTATGGACGATTGTCCAATTTTAAAATAAACATGACCAAGTCGGAGATGTTAAACTTGAATTTAACAGAGGAAGAACAGAGAGCAATGGCCACCAATCTCCCATTTAAGTGGTGCAAAGGAGAACTGACCTACCTGGGTATAAAATTGACGGCAAAAGTGTCCAGTTTATATGTTGCTAATTACTATGTTGCTGAATAAAATTAAAGACAATATAAATAAAATGAGATATAAAGCCCTTACATGGATGGGGAGGATAAATGCAATTAAAACATTCATATTACCATTGGTAATCTACACGTTTCAAATGACACCAGTTCCCCTACCCCCAAGTTACTTCAGGAAGTTAAAATCTATGGTTGTGTCGTACATATGGGCACGTAAAAACCCGCGTATAGCCTACAATGTTTTAGTGAAGGAGAAAGATAGAGGTGGAGTAGCATTGCCAGATTTCAAAAAATACTACGCAGCGACAGTGATCTCAAGGGTAGCTAATTGGAGCCATAATAAGCAAGAGAAGAGTTGGGTAGAGTTGGAAGTTACACTGAGCAGTACGGAGTTAGTAAAGATGATATGGATACCACCCCATTATAGGGATTTAAGGATTAGCACCAGCACTTTAACAAGGCATACTTTAAAAATTTGTGATAAAATTAATAGAGGCACAATTGGAATTATAATTCCCCATTAATGTCACTTTTGGACACAAATTATCTTTTTCCAGGGAAAGAGGAGCGTTTATACTTTAGTAGGTGGGCAAATAGAAAGGAAATAACACTAGCGGAAGTGATGAAAGGAAATAGGATAAGCACTTACAGGGAAATTACACAAGAATAGGGGCACAAGCCACTAGATAGATGGAAATACACTCAAATTGCACACTTTATTCAAGGGTTACCACAGCCATTGAGAGGAAAGACACTAGTTAGACCATTGGAGAAACTATTTAAAGAAACGCAATGTTTAGAGAAAAGGGTTTCTAAAATATACAAAATACTAAGGCAAGAGGCAGACTCCGAGTTTCCGGCTTATTTGGGGAAATGGGAAAGGGAGATTGGCCCATTAAGAAATGAGGAGCATAGGGAAAAAATAATTAACCACTTAACAACCGGCCCATAGCCGAATGACGGCTACAGGGCGGTTGTTTAACTCTGGGAGGCCGTCATATGATGTCCTCCCAGAATTCCGCTCTCGCGCGCCCCCTGGGGCGCGCACTCGAGAGCATCCGTGACCGCCGTTTACCAATGATGGAGTGATCACTTGTAAATAAACCGGCGTCATGTTATGACGCCGGTTCCTCCCTCCCCCTCTCTGTACCGATTGGTACAGCGGAGGGGGAAGAGATCGGTGTCAGCAGCGCTGTGGGCTGCATCTGCAGTGCCCACATCGCTGCTCACCGAAATGTAACCCCTCAATTCCCTGCCATTACTCTGCAATACCCTGCAATACTCTGCAGTACCAGCAAATACTCTGCAAATACTCTGCAATTACTCTGCAAATACTCTGCGAATACTCCGCAAATACTCCGCAAATACTCCGCAACACCCGCCAATACTCTGCAACACCTGCCAATACTCTGCAACACCCGCCAATACTCTGCAACACCAGCTAATACTCTGCACTACCCTCCAATACTCTGCAGTACCCGCCAATACTCTGCAGTAAAATTCCAGCCAATACTCTGCAATACCCTGCCAATACTCTGCAATACCCTGCCATAAATTGCCATACTCGGAGATACCCAGCCATACTCGGAGATACCCTGCAATACCCAGCCATAGTCGGTGATACCCTGCAATACCCAGCCATAGACATCCCCCCTCCCGCCGCTTCTACCGACTCGCCAATACGATCAAAGCCAGAATCTTTTTTATTTTATTTTTATTTCAGGCTTTCCAGTCTAGAGGTGAGATGTAGGGTCTTATTGACCCCATATGTCACTGTAAAGAGGACCTGTCATGTCATATTCCTATTACAAGGGATGTTTACATTCCTTGTAATAGGAATAAAAGTGATCAAAAATTTTATTTTTGGGGAAAAAAATGTCAAACTAAAATAAATAATGTAAAATGAACAATAAAAATTTAGTTTTTTTAAAGTGCCCCTGTCCCAATGTGCTCGCATGCAGAATCGAACGCATACCCAAGTCCCGCCCACTTATGAAAACGGTGTTCAAACCACACATGTGAGGTATTGCTGCGAACGTTAGAGCGAGAGCAATAATTCTAGCCCTAGAACTCCTCTGTAACTCAAAACATGTAACCAGTAAAAAAAAATGAAAGCGTTGCCTATGGGGATTTTTAAGTAGCGACGTTTGGCGCCATTCCATGAGCGTGTGCAATTTTGAAGAGTGACATGTTAGGTATCTATTTACTCAGAGTAACTTCATCTTTCACATTATGCAAAAAATGGGCTAACTTTACTGTGTATTTTTTTTTAAGCACAAAACTGTTTTTTTTCCCAAAAAAAGCATTCGAAAAATTGCTGCGCAAATACCGTGCGAGATAAAAACGGCCACCATTGTATTCTCCAGGGTGTTTGCTAAAAAAACATATATAATGTTTTGGGATTCTATGTAATTTTCTAGCAAATAAATGATGATTTTTACACGTAGGAGAGAAATGTCAGAATTGTCCTGGGTGCTCCAGAACGCCTGATGGCGCTCCCTGCATGTTGGGCCTCTGTATGTGGCCATGCTGTGTAAAAGTCTCGCACATGTGGTATCGCCGTACTCGGAAGTAATAGCAGAATGGGTTTTGGGGTGTAATTTGTGGTATGCATATGCTGTGTGTGAGAAATAAACGGATAATATGACAATTTTGTGAAGAAAAAAAAGTAAAAAAAATCTTGATTTTGCAAAGAATTGTGGGAAAAAATGACAACTTTAAAAAACTCATCATGCCTCTTACTAAATACATTGGAATGTCTTCTTTCCAAAAAGGGGTCATTTGGGGGGTATTTGTACTTTTATGGCATGTTAGGGTCTCAAGAATTGAAATAGGCCGTCAGTACTTCAGGTGTGATCAACTTTCAGATATTGGCACCATAGCTTGTGGACTCTATAACTTTCACAAAGACCAAATAATATCCACCAATTTGTACTTATTTTTACCAAAGATATGTAGTAGTATAAATTTTGGCCAAAATTTATGAAGAAAAAATTACTAATCTGCCAAATTTTATAACAGAAACAAAGAAAAATATATTTTTTTACAGAATTTTCGGTATTTTTTCTTTTATAGCACAAAAAATAAAAAACCAAGCGGTGATTAAATACCACCAAAAGAAATCTCTATTTGTGTGAAAAAAAGGACACAAATTTCATATAGGTCCAGTGTTGCATGACTGAGTAATTGTCATTCAAAATGTGAGAGCACCGAAAGCTGAAAATTGGTCTGGTTATTAAGGGTGTTTAAGTGCCCAGTGGTCAAGTGGTTAAAATTACCCACTCACTCCCAAGGGATGTTCAAACAATGGGGAACATTCTTGAATAAGGAATATCTTGAAAGGTTGGAAGGTAATGGGGATGGATGGAGAGGGAGAAGATTAGAGAAGAGGGAGAGGATTAGAGAAGAGGGAGGGGGGCTTTCCTTTTTTTTTTTCTTTTTTTTTTCGTTTTTCTCTGGGGGGGGGGGGGGGGGATTGGGAATGGATTGTTCAATGGATGATAAATATAAATGTACGCCCAAGCTGGGACATTGAATTATTTGTATAATCTGTATTTGGTAAATGTTATTTAAAATGGAAAAATAAAGAATATATATATTGTGGCAGCAGGCAGGTAAAGTCACCTGGTTGTATCCAGGATGGGAAATATGTGTGCCCTAGATTCAGGCTTTATGCAGACTTGTACAACTAGAGGGGAAGAGTTAATGAGCCCAGCTGAAGTAAATGGGCTCATTAAGACCTCTACAAAAACCCCCAGCATGCTTAGGGAGATGCTCCATCCTGGAACCAGTTTTGTGTTGTATAGACTGGGGAGTGTGATATCTGTTCTGTGCGGTGAGTTAACGCCTGTGTGGCAAACCTTTACAACAGAGGCAGGGACTGGTACAGCACAAGGCTGCACCCAGTTGTTAGACAGGGAATCTAAGTGTGTAGTTAGAGGTCAAGCTGACCAGGATTTATTTTCATGTTTTATTTTTGTTTGGCTGTTATATGTATCACTGCATGTAGCATAAATAAACCGGATCTTTTGTTTTTTGCACCTACAACGCTGTCTGCTGTGCCTGATTTTGTGTTGTGAACCCATCCAGGGGGTCACACACACCCGCTGCCGAGCTAACCCCTCACAGTTGGTGGAGAATTTTGGCAGTTTTTTTTTATTTTTATTTTTTAAGGCCAGCATGGAGGAGATACTGAGACAGCTGGCTCTAGCAAATGCAAATCAGCAGCAAACAAATGCGGGTTTACAAAGGAGCCTTGCAGCTCAACAGCAGAGTCTGGAAGCTCAGCAGAAGGCTCACCAGCAGAGTCTGGAAGCTCAGCAGAAAGCTCACCAGCAGAGTCTGGAAGCTCAGCAACAAGCCCAGCAGCAGACAAATGCAAATCAGCAGCAGACAAATGCAACTTTGCAGCAGAGTTTGGAAGCTCAGCAACAAGCCCAGCAGTGATCTGAAGCCCGCTTCATAGACCTGTTGCAGAAGCAAGAGCAGAGTTTTCAACAGCAAATAGAGACATTGATACAGCAACATCCGCAGACCAATGAAGCAAGTGGTTACAATAATACCGCATCCTTTGGTGTGAGCCGTTTACTGACAAAAATGACTGGAGAGGATGATCCGGAGGTGTTTTTGACCACATTTGAAAGGACTGCTGAAAGGGAAAAGTGGCCTAAGGAGCAATGGGCTGGACTGGTGGCCCCTCTGTTAACTGGGGAATCGCAGAAAGCTTATTATGACCTAGAGCCTGACCAAGCAAAAGACTATGTGGTACTAAAAACAGAAATATTGGCAAGGCTGGGTGTCACCCTGGCCGTCCGGGCTCAGCGTGTGCATAATTGGACTTTTCAGGTTGGAAAACCCCCCAGATCTCAAATGTATGATCTCATTCACCTGAGCAGGAAGTGGCTGCAGCCAGAGATTTTGACCGCACCAAACATTGTGGAACGTGTGGTTATGGATCGTTTCCTGAGAGCTCTTCCTACTGCCACCCAAAAATGGGTAAGCCATGGAGACCCAGAAAATGCAGATAAACTTGTGGATCTGGTTGAGAGGTACTTGGCTACAGAGAACTTGACCACCTCTTCCAGGGACTCACGGACTTTCCATCCTAAGACCAGATCATCCCCAGTGGCGGGTAAGATGACTCCAAGGGGTGAGGGTGGAGAGAGTGAGAGGGTGGGAGTTCTACCTAAGGTCTGGCGGGAGCAGCCCAGGAAGCCCATGCTGCAAGAGACAGCGAAAAAGATTATTTGCTACCGCTGCCGGCAAGAGGGACATATTGCAGCCAATTGCCCCGTTGTGGATGAGCCTATGCAATGTGACTTTATAAGGGAGAGACGTCAGTCGCTGTTTGCGACAGTTGCATGCACTGCCATTCAGGGACCTGAGAAACATTTATGTAAAATGTGTATTAATGGCAGAAATGTTGATGTGTTGCTGGATTCAGGTAGCCTGGTAACATTGATAAAAGCTGAATTAGTTACTACAGAGGTCTTTGGGAAGAACAGGGTGGCTGTTATTTGTGTGCATGGGGACACCCGAGAGTATCCTGTAACTTCAGTGTTTTTTGAGACCCCGAAAGGTAACCTCTCTCATCAAGTGGGGTTAGTGTCCCACTTACCACATGATGCTATTGTGGGAAGGGATTTTCCAAAATTCTGGGAACTCTGGGATTGTCCTGAGCCCCCCACTGGTGCCCCTATAGACCAGGAAGATGACCAGAATTCCTCTGGGAGTGGTGAGGACTCTCCTGAATTTCCCTTGTCGGTATTGGCGGGTGAAACTCGAGAAACTGGGGAGGAGCCAACATCTTCAGATGAAAACATGCCGTCTGTGGAGTTTTCAGATCTTGAGGTTCACAGGGAAAATTTTGCCACAGAACAGTTAAAAGATCCCACCCTAATAAAGGCACGGGAAAATGTGGTGAAAATAGATGGCGAGTTAGTGAACCCAGATAAGACTTGCACTTATCCTTACTTCACTATGGAAAGGGACCTGCTGTATCGAGTGGCTCAAAGGGCAGAAGAAACCATTGAGCAACTTGTAGTGCCCAAACCTTACAGGAAGTTGGTGTTAGAATTGGCCCATGGGCACATTCTGGGAGGTCATCTGGGGGCCGAGAAAACCAGAGAGAGGGTACTGCAGAGATTCTATTGGCCTGGGGTCATGAAGGAAACAGAAAATTATTGTTCCTCCTGCCCTGTGTGTCAGAAGTCGGCACCTATGCCACATTTCCGTAACCCGCTGGTACCTCTTCCTATCATTGAGGTCCCCTTTGAGAGGATCGCAATGGATTTGGTAGGTCCGATAATGAAGTCTGCTAGGGGGCATCAGTACATTTTGGTTATATTGGACTATGCCACCCGTTATCCGGAAGCAATTCCTCTTCGAAATACCTCGGCCAAAACCATAGCCAAAGAGCTATCTCTTGTTTTTAGCCGCGTGGGTATTTGTAAGGAACTGCTTACGGACCAAGGTACACCCTTTATGTCCAGGGTTATGAAAGAACTATGCAAGTTGTACAAAGTGAAGCAGTTGCGTACATCTGTGTATCACCCCCAAACAGATGGGTTGGTTGAAAGATTCAACAAAACCCTTAAACAAATGTTAAAGAAGGTGGTGGGTAGAGATGGAAAGAATTGGGACTGTCTAATACCCTATCTAATGTTTGCCATTAGGGAGGTACCCCAATCCTCTACGGGTTTCTCACCCTTCGAGTTGCTCTATGGGAGACACCCCAGAGGGCTGCTGGATATCGCCAAGGAAACTTGGGAAAATGAGAGTTCTCCTCACAGGAGCGTGATTGAGCATGTCGCCCTGATGCAAGATAGAATTGCACAGGTAATGCCAATCGTAAAGGAACATTTGACCCAAGCGCAGTTAGCACAGCAGAGAGTGTACAACCGTGGGGCCAAGACCCGTACTTTTTCCCCGGGGGATAGGGTCTTGGTGCTAGTCCCTACGGTTGAAAGCAAATTTCTGGCCAAATGGCAAGGTCCATACGAAGTAATTGAAAAAATTAGTGAGGTGAACTACAGGGTTAGACAGCCAGGAAGGCGAAAGCCGGAGCAGATCTATCATGTCAATCTGCTGAAAGCCTGGAGGGATAGGGAATCCCTAGTCGCAGAGACTTTGTCACAAGCACAGCCTGATTGCTTAGTTCCTGAGGTTGGAATAGCAGACACCTTATCGAAAGCCCAACAACAGGAGGTTAAAGAGTTTGTACTTCGTAACAAAGAGATTTTCTCTGAGCTGCCGGGACAAACATCTGGCGTAGAGCATGACATTATCACCCCGCCAGGAGAAAGGGTAAAACTAAAACCTTATAGAATACCAGAGGCCCGACGGGAGGCAATACGTGGGGAGGTTCAAAGGATGCTGGAATTGGGTGTGATAGAGGAGTCCCAGAGTGACTGGTCCAGTCCTATCGTACTAGTGCCCAAACCTGATGGGAGCTGGCGGTTTTGTAACGATTTTCGACAATTGAATAAAGTTACAAAATTTGACACCTACCCCATGCCGCGTATAGATGAGTTGATTGACCGGCTGGGAACAGCCCGATATATGACAACTCTTGATCTCACCAAAGGGTATTGGCAAATTCCCCTGGCCGAGTCAGCCAAGGAGAAAACTGCGTTTGTAACCCCAGATGGGGCATTCCAATATAAGAGAATGCCGTTTGGGTTACAGAATGCACCGGCAACATTCCAACGGAAAATGGATAAGATTCTGAGGCCCCATCAGAAATATGCTGCAGCTTACCTGGATGATGTGATTATCCATAGCACAGACTGGGTCTCACATTTGCCAAAAGTACAAGCAGTCCTAGACTCTATCCGGGAAGCTGGGTTTACGGCCAATCCAAAGAAGTATACCATTGGACAGGAGGAGGCCAAATATCTTGGGTACACTATTGGGAGGGGGGTGATAAAACCCCAAGTCAATAAAGTCGAGGCCATACAGAGTTGGCCACGTCCCAACAGCAAGAAACAGGTACGAGCCTTTCTGGGAATCGCTGGCTATTATCGACGATTCATTCCCCATTTTGCTTCTCAGGCTGTGCCCCTCACCAACCTGACAAAAGGGAAAGAGTCGGTCATGGTTAAATGGTCCCCAGAGGCTGAAGAAGCATTTCAGTCCTTAAAAACAGCCTTATGTAGCCAGCCAGTGTTGTACTCACCAGACTTCTCTAAGGACTTTGTTGTACAAACTGATGCATCAGACGTTGGGTTAGGAGCAGTGTTATCCCAGGTCTGGAACGGGGAAGAGCACCCAGTCATTTACCTCAGCAGGAAGTTGAAGTCCCATGAGGTAAATTACTCCACGATTGAGAAGGAATGTTTAGCAGTGAAGTGGGCTCTAGATTCCCTTCGGTACTATCTGCTAGGTAGGCACTTTGACCTGGTGACTGATCACGCTCCTTTAAAGTGGATGGCTCAGTACAAGGAGACCAATAGAAGGGTAAATAGGTGGTTCCTGGCCCTACAAGAATTTAACTTTACAGTTAAGCATCGCCCTGGTGTTAAAATGGGGAATGTGGATGCTTTGTCTCGGATACATGCGTGTCTGACTGCTTGTGTTACAACCCCAAGGTTGAAACAAGAGGGGGGGGGGGTATGTGGCAGCATTCAGGTAAAGTCACCTGGTTGTATCCAGGATGGGAAATATGTGTGCCCTAGATTCAGGCTTTATGCAGACTTGTACAACTAGAGGGGAAGAGTTAATGAGCCCAGCTGAAGTAAATGGGCTCATTAAGACCTCTACAAAAAACCCAAGCATGCTTAGGGAGATGCTCCATCCTGGAACCAGTTTTGTGTTGTATAGACTGGGGAGTGTGATATCTGTTCTGTGCGGTGAGTTAACACCTGTGTGGCAAACCTTTACAACAGAGGCAGGGACTGGTACAGCACAAGGCTGCACCCAGTTGTTAGACAGGGAATCTAAGTGTGTAGTTAGAGGTCAAGCTGACCAGGATTTATTTTCATGTTTTATTTTTGTATATAAATAAACCGGATCTTTTGTTTTTTGCACCTACAACGCTGTCTGCTGTGCCTGATTTTGTGTTGTGAACCCATCCAGGGGGTCACACACACCCGCTGCCGAGCTAACCCCTCACAATATATAAAAAAAAAAAAAAAACTTGGCCTAATGGTGTAAAACCCTTATTCACTGAGATATAAGCATAAGTAAAGGACATAATTAACCACTTGAAGACTGAATTGTTTCACTCCCTTCCAGTCCAGGCCATTTTACATTTTTCAGCACTCACATTTTAAATGACAGTTAGTCTAATTTAACCACAGTTAGTTAGTTTAAATACAACAATGTACCAAAATAAATGTTATCGCATTTATTTTTTTTAGATAGATAGAGCTTTCTTTTTGTGGTATTTAATAACCAATTTGCTTTTCACCTTATAAAGAAAAAAGAACCAAATATAAAAAAGAAAAAACAAAAAAAAAGAATAACAGTTTTTCTTAGTTTCTGTTATAAAACTTTGCAAACAAATAATCTTTCATTATAAATGTGGGTCAAAATGTATTCTGCTACAATTCTTTGGTAAAAAAGCAAAAACAAATCAGTCTACATTATTTTGTTTGTGTGAAAGTAAGTGTTTATAAACTATGGCATATATGTTTGAAAATTTATTATCATGATGTATCGACTGCCTATCTAATTGCATTAAAATGCCAGGACAGTATAAACACCCTCATTTAGAAATAGGCATCCTATACATTTAGGTGAAAAAACATCTTACACTGACCAGTCCCCCAGCCCCCCATTTTACTCACCTGAGCCTGTTCATTCCCATGGCAGAGATGCAATCTAGCTCTCTACCTGTTGTTTTGGCTCTTGATTGGATAGATTGATAGCAGCACAGCAATTGGCTCCAGCTGCTGTCAATCAAATCCAATGACGTGGGCGCCGGCGGGGCAGGGCCAAGTCCGGCATTCTGTGTCTATGGACGCAAATGCTGGACTCAGGAGTACACCCTCACGATTATCCCCCAGCTTCTCCTAGGGGGTTTCCTGATGTGGGGAGGAGCGCCATTGGGGGACCCCAGAAGATGAGGATTGGGGCCACTCTTTGCAAAACAAACTGCACAGTGGAGGTAAGTATGATATGTTTGTTATAAAAAAAAATGATGGGTTTACACCCCCTTTAAATAATTTAGTTTTTGCTAATTTTTCACACACATCATTAGCATATTTACAATTACATTCCAAATCACCTTCTGCTACTCCTCCTGGGTGTGGAGATACCACATGTGTGAGGCTTTTTCATAGACTAGATGCTTAGAGGGGCCCAAAACTCCAAGGAACACCTTTGGACTTTCAAGGAGCATAAATTACGCATCTAATTTCCTGACCACCTATCATATTTCCTAAACCCCTGAAGTGCCAGGATAGTTGAAACACCCACAAAATAACCCCATTTTGGAAAGCAAATGTCCCAAGATATTCTCTCAAAGGAAAAGTGAGTGTTTTGGAAAGAACTTTTTTGCCTCATGTTTTTGGAAAATGCAGGAAAGAAAATGAATTGTTTTTCTTTACACAAATTTGTCAATTAAAAGGATATTTCTAATGCACAGCATATGCACACTTAAATTTCCACCTCAAAACACATTTTGCTACTCCTCCCAAGTATGATGCTACCACATGTCTTCCCACAATTTTTTTTACAGCTCAACCACTTAGAGACGCCCAAATTTCAAAGAGCGCCTTTGGGCTTTGTTACACATATAATTTCTGACTGCCTATCACATTTTTAGATGCTATGGAGCACCAAACATCCAAAAAATGAGCACATTTTGGAAAGCAAACACCCCAAGTTATCTTCTAAAAGGCATGGTGAGTCTTTTGAAGACTTCATTAATTTATCACAAAATTTTGGAAAATGTGGAATTAAAATGAAGTTGTATTTTTTTACACAAATTTGTCAATTAACCACTTCAATACCAGGAACTTTCGACCCCTTCCTGCCCAGGACAATTTTCAGCTTTCAGTGCTGTCACACTTTGAATGATAATTGCGCGGCCATGCTACACTGTACCCAAACTACATTTTTATAATTTTCTTCCCACAAATAGAGCTTTCTTTTGATGGTATTTGATCACCAGTGGGGTTTTTATTTTTTGCAAAACAAACTAAACAAAAACAAAATTTTTGAAAAATGTTTTTTTCTTTGTTTCATTTTGTTTTCTCCTTTACTGATAGGCACTGATGAGGCGCCACTGATGGGCACTGATGAGGCGGCACTGATGAGCACTGTTAAGTTGACACTGATAGCGCTCCCTGCATGTTGGGCCTCTGTATGTGGCCACGCTGTGTAAAAGTCTTACACATGTGGTATCGCCATACTCAGGAGTAAAAGCAGAATGTGTTTTGGGGTGTAATTTGTGGTATGCATATGCTGTGTGTGAGAAATAAACTGATAATATGACAATTTTGTGAAAAAAAAAGTAAAAAAAATCTTGATTTTGCAAAGAATTGGGGGAAAAAATGACAACTTCAAAAAACTCATCATGCCTCTTACTAAATACATTGGAATGTCTTCTTTCCAAAAAGGGATCATTTGGGGGGTATTTGTACTTTTCTGGCATGTTAGGGTCTCAAGAATTGATATAGGCCGTCAGTACTTCAGGTGTGATCAATTTTCAGATATTGGCACCATAGCTTGTGGACTCTATAACTTTCACAAAGACCAAATAATATCCACCAATTTGTACTTATTTTTTACCAAAGATATGTAGTAGTATACATTTTGGCCAAAATTTATGGAGAAAAAATTACTAATCTGCTAAATTTTATAACAGAAACAAAGAAAAATAATTTTTTTTTACAGAATTTTCTGTATTTTTTCTTTTATAGCACAAAAAATAAAAAAAGGAGCGGTGATTAAATACCACCAAAAGAAAGCTCTATTTGTGTGAAAAAAAGGACAAAAATTTCATATAGGTCCAGTGTTGAATGACTGAGTAATTGTCATTCAAAATGTGAGAGCACCGAAAGCTGAAAATTGGTCTGGTAATTAAGGGTGTTTAAGTACTGATAAGGTGGCACTGATGAGGAGGTACTGATATGTAGAATTAATAGTCACTGATAGGTGGCACTGATATGCAGCACTGATGACACAGATAGGTGACACTGATGGCCATGGACAGGCGGCACTGATGGGCACTGACTGGCAATGACAGGTGGCACTGACAGATGGCACTGATGAGGTTCTGACAGGTGTTACCATAGCTCACTGATTGGCAATGTGATGCCACTGACTGATAGTGTGGTGGGCACTAATTGGCACTGATTGGCACTTTATTGGCACTGACAGGCAATCCTGAGGGGGCACTGACTGACAGCTGATGGGCACCTTTTTGGCAGCTGTGGTGGTACATCTGATGGGGCTGTGCTGATAATCAATGTGCTGATTATCAGCACATACCCCCACCCTATGATAGGGAGAGCTGATGATTGTCTCTCCCTGTCAGCGCAAACCGAGGAATGCTGTTTACCAGCACTTTCTGGTTCACGCGATGATCAGCTGTGATTGGTCACAGCTGATCATGTGTTAAGAAGCCACTGTCATACCATGATCGGAGATGTGGCATGTCAGACTGACACACTGCACTCGCAATCGCCGTACTGTGTGCCCCCCGCGGGCGCATGCCATCATGTTATCCTGCTGGATGTTATATGATGCCCAGTCAGGATAACAGAATTGCTTCCTGTCATTCTGCTATAAGCTATTTCTAACACACAGCCTGTAAATACTAAAATACTAAATTACACCCAAAACATTCTGCTACTCCTTCTGAGTATAGTGATAATACACATATGAAGTTTTTCACAGCTCAGCCACATAGAGAGGCCCAAAATCCAAGGAGCAAAAATTATGCATCTGACTTCCTGATTGCCTATCACATTTTTGGACACTATAGAGTCGATTTACTAAAAGTGGAGAGTGCAAAATCTATTGCAGCTCTGCATGGTAGATAGCCAGTCAGCTTCTAACTTCAGTTTGTTCAATTAAGCTTTGATGAAAAAATAACTGGAAGCTGATTGATTTGCTTACAAAGCTGCAACAAATTTTGCATTCTCCACTTTTAGTAAATTATCCCTATGACTAATATGGTGGTGATTGGAGACACTTTTATTGGCTTCACTATTATGGCTTTTTACACCTTAGGTTGAAGGGGCAGTAGCTGTGTAAGGGGTCCCAAAATTTCTGATGGCTGCCCTGGGGTAGACAGTTGGCATTGGACCCAGAAGACTGTGGTGACACTTACTACAGTGACTCCTGTTTCCATAGCAGTTCCACCAGTATGCATACTTACATTGGTCCAAGGTGGACCATCGTAAATATGCAATAACCCACACTCAAAGTTCAGCTTTAATCCAAATGTGGCAATGACATTCTTTGTTTTAATTGTTCCTATTGATTTGTACCAAAATTAGATATGGCTTTGATCTGAACTCTTGTTTGTAAAGCCTGGTTACACCAATTGATAAAATGGAACCATTTCCTTAAGATGTGGAAACATATTTATCTCAGATATATTACAATTCATGTTAATTTTGATGTTACTCATCAAAGGACCTTCAGGAAATATTGTTGGTTTAGAGTCATTTTTTTTTTTTTCATAATGGAAGATGCTTGTGTTTACTTTATTTGTCAATAAACAAGTATTTGACTGACCCGAAAATGAAATCTGATACATGGGAAATAACTGAAAAAAGCTGTTCTTTGGTGATCAGAAGAAACAAAGCACTGTGAAAATCTGAAAATAACTAAAAATAATCCTCACTGACTTTGATTGTAATCTAAATTTTCCATTATATGTGTATTGTAAACTAGGAATGAGGAGCTATTTTTGGAGGGGCCCCTATAGGCTGATTCTGTATAACCTACAGAAAACTGCTAGCTAACCTCTGATGGAGGTTTCTTGTTTATACACAGTAATAAGGTTTCCCAATGTATGTATTTAAATTCAGGTTGTATTCCCTGTAAGACTTTGCAATACGCATTCCACCTATAATTTTAAATATTATTATAACAAAATTAAATTGCATAAAATTTATATTTACTAAAACTTGCATAGTGTTCACTTGTCACGTCTTTTGTGGTAAAATCTGTAATTATTGATATGCTTTCCCCATATAGCTTTTTACTAGTGAACAGTATAGCTATCTCTTCTTGTTTCACTGATTTGATTGTTTATGGAACAAAGTTTTACTTTAAGTAATACAAAACAATATCCTTTTTCTCCATAAATAATCCCTACACATCCACTGCTTAAGGACCCTGTAAACTATATTTCCTTAACCACTTCCTGTCCAGCCTATAGCAAAACACCGTCAGGGCGGTGGTTCAGTTATCCTGACTGGACATCATATGACATCCAGCAGGATAACTGCCGGCGCACACCCGTGGGGGCGCACAGCGCAGTGAACGGTGGTGCGGCGTGTCAATGTGACACACCGCTACACCGATGTCGGTAAAGAGCCTTTGATGGAGGCTCTTTACCACCTGATCAGCCATGTCCAATCACGGTTGATCACAGTGTAAACAGAAAGGGCAGTTTATTAGCTTTTCCTCACTCGCGTCTGACAGACGCGAGTAGAGGAGAGCTGATCGGCTACTCTCCTGACGGGGGGGGGGGGTCTGTGCTGATTGTTTAACGGTGCAGCCCTCCTGGACGGATGCCAACAATGGACCACCAGGGATGCCGCCAGGACCACCAGGGTGCCCACCATATATTAATGAGCAGGTATGCCACACAGTGCCCTAAAAGATGCCAATCAGTGCCCACAAATGGTGCCGGTCAGTGACCACTATGAATGCCTGCCAGATGTCTCCTCATCAGTGATGCCCAGCATTGCCACCCATCAGTGTCCATCAGTGTCAATTACCAGTGCCCATCCATGCCCATCAGTACCCACCAATCAGTGCCCATCTGTGCTCCCTATCAGTGCTACCCATAAGTACCCATCAGTGCAGCCTTTCAGTGCCCATCAGTGCTGCCTATCAATGCTGCATACCAGTGCGACCTATCAGTGCCGTCTATCAGTGCCCATCAGTGTCGCTTATTAGTGCCCATCATCAGCGCCACCTCATTGGTGCCACCCCCTCAGTGCTGCCTTATCAGTGCCCATCAGTGAAGCCTCATCGGTGCCCATCAGTGAAGGAGAAAACGTATTTATTTACAAAGGTTTATAACATTATTTATATATTTTAGAAACAAAGAAAAACTTTTTTTTTTCTAAATGTGCAGTCTTTTTTTATTTGTTGCGCAAAAAATAAAAACCCCAGAAGTAATCTTATACCAGCAAAAGAAGGCTCTATTTGTGGGAACAAAATGCTAAAAAATTTGTTTGGGTACAGTGTAGCATGACCACGCAATTGTCATTCAAAGTGCGACAGTGCTGAAAGCTAAAAATTGGCTCGGGCAGGAAGGGGCGAATGTGCCTGGTATTGAAGTGGTTAAATAAATAATTACTGCATTTATCTTCCTCCGTGTAATGTCCTCTGTGAGCTCCCTAACCTGTCCTTTCCTCCTGATTTCTGTTTAAGATTTCTGTGTGAAAAAAGCAGTGTGTATTAGTTACTGTCACGTGCACTGTTCTATGCACACTACAAATCCCATATAGTCCCATAGTCCAAAGACAATCTCAGGAGTGAGCAAGAGAGGGTGGCTATGTTCCTACACACAGTGGGACCATGTATCCATTCTCTAACTGGACATCTGATCATAGCAGCAAACAAATATAAAAAAAAGGAATTTGCAGATTTTGAGGGGGCTGACAAAAATAGAAGGTACTTTTTAGGTTAAGATACATTGTGGAACTTGCCTTGTTGAATGAGATAATCTGTCATTAATTTTTTTTTTTGTACACCAGGCACCCTCTGGTGATCCATGCTGCCTGATGTGTTTTGGGAGTCCACTAAGGATCCTTTGGAAATACTAACCTAACCTCAGTCTTGGCATGCATTGCCGTACATTGAGCTGAGTTAGTCTACAAGCTTCATGCTGGACACAAAGCCTTTCAATATCACATCTATTTATATCTCTCCAAGTCAAGATTAAGCCCCTGTCAGTTTCATTCAGTCATCAAATTCAGACATCCCAGCCTGCAAAAACGAATTTTATCACCAGCCAGCCTGCTGTAAATCCAGCCACGAACAACCAGCTATACTACTCACTGGACTGATCTCAGGCACTCCTATGTCACTGTGCTTCTGTGGTTGCTGTCTCACCTCCAGCGCCCCACAAACTGGTGTGGTAAGAGAGGCTCTCCTCTACATGTCAGGCTCGCGAACCAGGTATGTGACAGTACCAAACAGCCATGGCTGAACCTGCAAGAGGAGCCTATCCACTAAGGGACATCTGCCAGCACCTTGCCTTGCTCACCCAGGTGGTCACATCCCTTCAAGAAGGCCATACTCGGCTGGAGGGTCGTGTTCAGGCACTGGCCACACCTGCTGTGTCTTCTGCTGTGAATTCTACTGCATCTACACCTGTTAATTCCACTGGGACGTCTGCAAGTTCTCCCATAAGCTACCTCCTGAGCCTCGAGTACTAGTACCTGAGAAGTTTTCTGGTGATAGGAGCAGGTTTAGAGCTTTCTGCAATGCCTGTCAGCTCTATTTTGCTCTTCAGCCAAGGACATTTTCTCTAGAAGCTACAAAAGTGGGATTTACCATCTCTCTGCTCCAAGGTGAACCACAATACTGGGCCCAATGTCTGCTAGAGGAAAAAAACAATGCACAGCTAAATACTTTGCAATTATTTCATATGGCCATGTCGCAACTATACGATAACCTGCATCGAACCACTACTGCCGAATCGGCCCTGCATGCCCTCAACAAGGCCTTAGACCAGTCGAAGATTATGTCACAGATTTTTGAGATTGGAGTACAGATACTGCCTGGTAACGACGCAGGCCTGCATCACCAGTTCCGTTTGGGCCTCTCAGAAGGTGAACTTTCCCGAGTAGGCATACCAAACACACTGGAGGCTCTGATCACGTTATCCATACAGATTGATTGCCGTTTGCGCAAACATAGATCTGAGAGATCTTCACAACAGTTCAAACCAGTATGGATGTTGCCCTAGGCACCCAGGCCTGCTGCCTCCAAATCCAGCCACACCTGTTCCAGAAGTGCTGGAAACCAATGCAGTTGGGCCTGATCTGCCTGTCCTGAGGAATGGCAGGAACGAGGGTTGAGCAACCTCTGCCTCTACTGTGGGGAAACCAGTCACTGCATACACACTTGCCCTGTTAAGCTACGTAAGTGCCTGTCACTCTCTTCTGTTAATCAACCCAACATCTCTGCCAATACGGCTCACTTAGTCCTGCCCATCTCTTTTCACCTTCCAGGAAGAAGCATGCAAGTGACTGCAATCATTGACTCAGGAGCTTGTAGTTGCTTCATTGATCTGTCCTTCGCAGCCCAGCAGCACAGAACCAAGGGCTCCTCTGTGTTGCTGGCTGATGGATCATGCATTAAATCAGGACTTGTGACCAAGGAGACCCTTCCACTTCTCACCTCCACTGCTACTAACCACCAAGAACTATTACTTGGATGCAATTTCATCACAACGCTTCCCTGTCATATTGGGCCTCCCTTGGTTGCAGGCTCACAGCCCATATATTGACTGGGAATCTGGAATAGAGTTTCTATCACCTTACTGCCAGAAACAATGCTGTCTGGCACCACCACAACCTCCTGCTTCTTTACTCTGATTGGAATTACATGCCAATCTGTGTCAGGTAGTCTCCAAATGCTACCATGAATACCTGTATGTATTCCGTAAACAGGGAGCAGATACCCTTCCTCCGGACAGACAATATGCCTTCCCCATTGAACTTCTTCCGGGAGGCAGAAATCCCATTTGGACATATCTTTCCCATGTCTGAGCAAGAGCTAGAGGTTCTGAAGGACTATATTGATGAGAACCTACATAAAGGGTTAATTCGCCCCTCAACTTCATCAGCCGATGCAGGTATCTTTTTCGTGGAGGAGAAAGACCAGTCACTAAGGCCATGTGTGGACTACTGTGACATAAATAAAATCACAGTCAAGAACCGCTATCCCCTGCCCTTAGTTCCTGAACTCTTTGAAAGACTCAAGTCTGCCAGTGTGATTATCAAACTTGACTTACGAGGAGCCTATAACTTTGTCTGGATCCGGGAGGGCAATGAGTGGAAGACCACCTTCCGTACCCGCTTTGGTCACTATGAGTATCTGGTCATGCCCTTTGGCCTATACAACGCACCAGCCATTTTTCAACACTTCATCAATTATATTTTCAGAGACTTCCTAGATATCTTTGTCATCGTCTACCTGGATGGAATTCTAATATTTTACGTTTCATTAGAGATACATCGGGGATATACGTCAAGAGTATACTCCTCCGTCTCCGCCAGCACAGACTTTACACCAAGTGTGAATTTGAACAGCTGAGTATCCAGTTTCTTGGATTCATTATTTCTACTGATAGAATCAAAATTGACCCCCAAAAGGTATCTGCAATCCTGGATTGGCCAACTCCCACTGATAAAAAGGGAATTCAACGTTTCGTAAGCCTCGCCAATTTTTATTGCAAATTCTTTAGGAATTTCTCAACCATTATCTCCTCCATCACTCAGCTTTCCAAACAAGGCATTCATTTCTATTGGCCTACAGAGCCACAGTTCGCCTTTGAAACCTTGAAGTAACAATTTACCACTGGTCCTGTTCTAAGTCATACTGACTCTGCTCTGTCTTACAATTTAGAAGTGGATGCATCAGAAAGCGCAGTTAGAGCAGTCTTATTGCAGCGACCGGGCCCCAAGGATGTGATCCACTTGATATGGGAGATCGGAAGTTTCTGGTGATCAAAGCAGCATTAGAGGAATGGAGGTATTTTCTGGAAGGAGCCATTCATCCCATACTAACTTCTTCTCAAGGTTTGCTTTCCATATTACCTATAGACCCGGATCAAAGAACACCAAACCTGACATGTTATTACGCATGTTTGAGGATCCAAAAGACATACCTTCACCAGATACCATCTTACCGGCTGGAAGCTTCCTTCTGTTACAGTCAGGCCTACTACCACAACTGGAGCAAGCCTCAGCAGGTACATCCAGTCCTCCAGGGGTCACATTTCAGGCAAGGAATGGCCTACTATGGAAAGGGGAGCAAATCTTTGTGCCAGAAACTGCCCGGGTGGCTGTCTTAGGGTTCTGCCATGATCACCCATTGGCAGGCCATTTCAGAATCCACAAGACCATAGAGTTAGTACTATGCACATTCTGGTGGCCTGGATTGGAGAAGGAATGCAAGGCTTATGTGAATACATGCATCTGCATCTGCATTTGGAGCAAGAACACCCAAAATAAAGTTTGGGGTTTACGAAGACCCTTGTCTCTACCTGATAAGACTTGGAAGATGATCGCCATGGACTTTGTTGTTGAGCTTCCACCAAAGCATTGCATGACCGCCTGATTGTCAGTTAAAGCAACGCAGTGCCAAATTGTAAAAAGTGCTCTGGTCAGGAAGGAGGTAAAATCTTCTGGGGCTGAAGTGGTTAAGCTGAGTACACCAAGGACTCTTTGCTGTTTGGTCTTCAGCTTCTGTGTGTTCTGACATGTTACCTGTGCTTACCTCTGATCTTGATCCGGCTTGTTCCCACTAACGCTGTCTGCTTGAAACCCTGACTCTGGCTTGTTTTGGACTTTTCTTGTGCCTGATGCTCTGCTTAT
This sequence comes from Lithobates pipiens, assembly GCF_037356315.1. NCBI lineage: Eukaryota > Metazoa > Chordata > Amphibia > Anura > Ranidae > Lithobates > Lithobates pipiens. Next base: position 274,986,858 of record NW_027507758.1, read on the forward strand.
CTGCCTGAACATTACCTACCCGGCCTGCCTGACCCTGCACCTGCTCATCCAGCCTGCTATGGCTTAGCTCTGCCAATCACATAAGTTCCTGCTCCTGCTGTGATTCCAGCCTGCCATGACTCTGGCTTGCCTACCCATCGCCAGCTAGCCTGCTGCACATCCTGCCATGGACAACCAGCTATACTACTTACTGGACTGATCTCAGGCACTTCTACATCACCGTGCTTCTGTGGTAGCTGTCTCACCTCCAGCGGCCCACAAGCCGGTGTGGTACAAGAGGCTCTCCTGTACACATCAGGCTCACGAACCAGGTACGTGAGACTGGGTTTGGTTTGGCGAACTCCAAAGAAGTTCAGTTGCCAAACCCAAACCCCATTGAAATTGATGGAAGCTGAGTCTGTCAAATTAAAAATGCTATTTTTCTAGGCTAAAAGGCTAGGGGTTGTCAAAAGACATCAAAGGCTGGGGCGTTCATGGGAACTGCCCTGGGGAATACGTTTCTACGTAAAAAGATTTTTAATTCCTTTCAGCAGCGGAGAGCAAGGATTTTTTAAAGCGCTGACATTTACGAAGGAAAAAAATGTTTTAAATTGCTGACAAATGACATTTTACTCCTGGCTTCAAGGGCACACAGATGGATTTTTGCAATGAAGTTTTGAAAATGATGCTTCATTAGTCTGCAATTTAAATAGTATCATATTTTTTCCTTTGTAGATGTCACTTCTGCTGTAGCACATCCTACGGCATAAGTGAAAAGAAAAAAAATTGCATAGAGCACCCACACCCAAATGAGTACCAGACCCTTTTGAGTCTAGTAAACATGAAAAAAAAAAATAAGGAAAAATCCATGAAATCTCTATAAATCCATACCAGACCCTTTCCAGACCCCTATTCTGAGCATGCAGCCTACCTCAACATGGGAGGTACTCCCTTCTCATATGCATGTCTCTACACAGACTATTTCCCCTTCTGTCCACCATAACTCTTTGCCAACCCTTCCACTTCTGACCCTCTTCTGATCACCTAACTAATATAACTCAAAATACTGACAACATACAGTACAAGGCCATTTATGAATCTGTCTCAAACTTCATCACCAATCTTGTCTCAGTATATAACCCAAACTGCCCTTTCTGCTCCTCTGATACTGTTTTGAAAGCAAAGGTGGGTCACACCAAATATTGACTTGATTTGGATTTCTCTTCTGCTCATTTACTTTCCATTTTGTTAATTGATCAAAATAAAGTAATACTGCTTTTTCTGAAAGTATTCTTACTCAACAGCATTTCTTTACACCTGCCTAAAACGTTTGCACAGTACTGTAGTTCATTTGGATACACTATACACCAGGGATATGCAATTAGCAGACCTCCAGCTGTTTCAAAACTACAAGTCCCATCATGCCTCTGCCTCTGGGTGTTATGCTTATGGCTGTCAGTCTTGATGTCAGCCTCATGGGAGTTGTAGTTCTGCAACAGCTGGAGGTCCGCTAATTGCATATCCCTGCTATACACGATACAAGTTATTGCAAAGATATGTACATTTTCACTAACACCTGGCAAAGAATATAGAGCATCAATGCTAACTTTAACCCTGATGTAACAGGAGGTGTTCCTTCAACACTTGCATGGCTTTATATATATATATATATATATAAAACCTGCATGGTTATATATATTATAATAAGATTAAATAATAATAAAAAACTAATTAGAGCAATTTGTATTTGCCCTGCACACATCCACAAATGCAAACATGAACACAGGGTGCACATGGTATGCGACTGCACCAAACATGTTATACATCGCTGCAAAGGGTAAAGTGAGAGCATTAAATTCAAAGGTCATCATTTATGGCTTTCTCTAAACTGATGAGCTGTAAAGGCATTTAAAATGCCGTCTAATAATAAACTTGGGTGCCGTAGTTATTCATAATTTCAGATGCAAAAATTTTTGAGGCTTGAGACATTTGGTATATACAGAATAGTCTATGCTACCTCATGTTTTATTTTGTATGAAAATATTGGGACTAAATTGAGTTTGCGTGTACTAAAATGAATTTTGTGTGTATTTTCCTGAAAATAAATATGTGACCAGCAGTTGTGTAAATATTGTGAAAATTGTGAAAAAATTGCAGCTACCAGCTTTTTATTCTACATCTCCTCTGCTTTCAGAAAATATATCCTGTTTTGGGGGTTTTAGGTAATTTTATATATAAAAAAATCAGATTTTAACATTTCTGCATAAAAAAAATTCTCTAGAGGGGTAGTGGTTAAAATAACTAAATCTCCACATCATTAAAGGAGTTGTAAACCCTTGTGTTTATAGGATGCATAGGATGCATTAAGGTGAAAAGACTTCTGAGAGTGACCGGCCCCCCAGCCCCCCCCCATTTTACTCACCTGAGCCCTTCATTCCCTTGGCAGAGACACGCTCTTCCCCTCTGCCTGGGGTTCTCAGCTCTTGATTAGAGAAATTGATAGCAGTGCAGCCATTGGCTTCTGCTGCTGTCAATCAAATCCAATTATGCGGGCGTTGGGGAGTGGGGCCAAGTCCGACATTCTGTGTCTATAGATGCAAATGCTGGACTTGGGAGCGTGCTCGCAAGGTAACCCCCCTCACTGGAGAGTGCTTCTCCCAGGAGTTTTACTGATGCAAGGATGAGCCGCTAAAGCCGCCAGGGTACCCCAGAAGGCGATGATTGGGGCCACACTGTGCAAAACAAACTGCACAGTGGAGATAAGTATGATATGTTTGTTATTTAAAAAAAAAAAAAAAACAAGGGTTTGCAAACCCTTTAAGTGTACCAAAGCACCACATCTTCATTTTTTCTATTGCCATAGCTTCTAATAAAGTTATACAATCCCCTGTATTCATAATGCCAGTCTGGCTCAAGGGGGGGCAGAGGTTCTGTACATTCAGCTAGTAGGGGAAAAGCAGATTCTGCATCTGCAAATAAAAAGGTGCAACTTGGAAGAGATGCTGTGGAAGAGCACATAGTAGTAGGATCTCCTCGTATGCTTAACATACCTCTGATCCTCAAATCATTCAAAGGAGGAGCAGGTTTGGTAGTTGCTGCCTCAGTGATGATTTTAAGTCAGTTTTCCAATTACATTGGACAGATTCAGCTTCAGGCAACAGTCCCAGGCAGCACTTAAACCATATAATTGCGGATCAATTGGGGTCTAGTAATACATTCTAATTTTTATAACGCAATAAACTTGACTGGTCTCTCCATCTTAAATTGCAGTCTAGTAAAATGGTTTCCATGCACACTGAGCCATGCATTAAATCTGTGCAATATTTCTGGCTGTTGTCTCTAAAACTAAACACTCATTTTTATTTCATGATAAAACCTGCCTGGTTTCTCCCTTTGAATCTGTGGCTTACTATACCTGCTTATGTAGTATGCTTCAATTTTGTAAATATTTCTGTCTTATTTCTGTGAAAAAGCAGTCTAATTTTGATTTCTTGATTAAAACTTACCTGATCTCTCCCTCTTAAACTGTTGTCTACTAAAGCTGCTTACATAAGCAAGCATCTATCCTGTACAATATTTCTGGCTACTGTCTCTGAAATAATGCACTCCAATTTTTATTTTGTAATAAAATCTAACCAGTCCCTCCCTCCTAAATTTCAGCACAATAAAATTGCTAATGTTTTTTTTTTTTTTTTTTTTTTTTTGCATAAAGGTAGTGCTCGGATTGTATTATAGTTCCTACCTATATTTATTCAACATGGCAGGGGCAGCCTTACAATAAAAAAAAGGTATAATTTAAAAGAAATAAGTATAAAAATAGGCATGCACAATCTCTGCCTCTTACTTTGGGCCTACCAGACCTTGTTTTTTTAATAAGGGAATTACTACATAAATGTAATGGAAACTATGGCAAATAAAAAAAATAAAGAGAAAAATAGGGGATGCTTTGGCGCACAAAATTTTTGAGTACAAGTGTACAGTGATATACTGTACAAAAAGGGCCTTTAGCAACAGTTATTTAATTAAAGCCACTTTGGGTGATGGGTGGAAAGCCTATTCCCTTTGGTTTTTTCTCCTGCAGCTATGACTAGAGTGCGATGGATCCAGTCACCATCAGTAAAAGCAGAAAATAGTTTTTTTTTTGCCATGTATCTTCATAGTGAGAATCCTACAGAGTTTTCCCTTGTATCAGGAAGGGGTAAACATCCCCTTTGAAGTCTCCCCCAAAAATGTCCTTATCCTCACTGCCAGTACCCCAACACTCCTCCTTCTTCTTACTTCCAGCAGCCAACACTCCTCCTCATATTCCTCCAAAGAGTTAATATATAGTGGCAGATATATTCATCATGTGAGAACAGGAAGAAAGGGACATGTCACCAGGTCAAATAACATAGCTGCTATGCATTTTAGAGGAGGAGGAAAGGGCTTTTTTAGACTATATTCAAATTGAAATTTATCAGGGGGGCTAGGGGTGGCTAGTGGCAAGAATTTGTGGATTGTGTTGATGAGCTGCTTACAAAGGCCAACTTGTTAGCAACAAGTGTATGCTGTCAAAGTTCCTTGCTAAAAAAAAGTCAATAGTCATGTGTTTCCTTGTGAGTATGGCACCCAAATGGTTGATACTTTTACCATTGCTAATGTGCTGCAGGCAGAGACTATAGACCACAATAGTACAGTTCACATCACCATATATAACTTAGCACCATCCCCCTGCTGTTATTTTCTAATTTATTTATTTTTTTGTTGCATTGGTACAATTTCCCTATGACAGTGCTCGGCTCCCCATGCCATTTGTTTGACAATCCTTTGCCTAATCTTGAAAATGGCCACAAATAATTTTCAAGATTCCCAGGGTACTTCAGTTAGGTTTGGACTCATTAAGTTTGTGGCTTTGGACTGTATGGTGGGTTTGATGAATGACCCATAAACCAAACATTTCAATTGTTCCTACACATGAGGTTGCTATTATGTAAGGTATATAGGGACACCGTTGATGTTATGAAGAAAAGTAATGGTGCCAAGGACCAGGTTTTACTGTGCACCCAAGAGAAGTTTAGACTTGAAGTAAATGAATACAAAAATTACCCATGTGCACAGAGGCCAAGGAACCACAAAGACAGAACTCTTTTGTTTAACCATGCAGGTGTTGATAGAACACCTCCTGCTACATCAGGGTTAAAGTTAGCATTGATGCTCTATATTCTCTATGGGAAGCACAGAATAAAATATGAAAATATAATCTCTATAATAAATGGATGCTATCATTTCTGACCCTGTGTAACCTACCAGGAAGCAATCTCCCCATTAGAGAACAAGACATGCATTTATAAATGTAAGCACCGGGATTGAAATGACCCCTAGACATACTTACGTGCTAAGTAAAACCACATGGATGAGGTAGCACAGCTAAAAGCAAGGGAGGCTAAAATGAAGAGTGTATGGACATTTTGAGAAAACCTAGATTCATGCATTTTCATAAATCATTTAAGGGGAAGCAGTTACAGAGTGTAAACTATATTAGACTAGGCCATCAAATGATTTATTATTATGGCAATGTATTTTTTTATTGAGTAACAAAACAGAAACATATTGAAAATTTGGTAAACGCTTAAAAAAGAAGTAGCTAGCATAATCTATATGTTTTTATGCTTGGCTGCTTTAACTACTTGTCCAATGTCTGGCTGCTTTAAAAACATAGCATAATAAAGGCATATAAGTTCCATAGCTTCAGATACATTCAGTGGTCATACCCGTTTAGTGAGCACAAATAGAGTGTGAATAATCAGGAACAATATTAAGGTATGCTGTAACATTAAAACGATTCTCAAATGATACTATGAGAACTTAATTTGTGCAAAAAAAATTCCTTACTACCAGCCTGAACCACGGAAAAAATACAGGATTCATCGATGGGTCCATGCTATATATGCCAGATTTTAAACTTTCCATCTTGGAACGCGATATAGTCTTCCAGAACTGCAGATCATCCTCTTCAATGATCAGCATGTTATACATTAACAAATGAACTTTAGATGTACCTGTGGTGGAACTGTAAAGAAGGAAGGGAAAACACAGGAAGTGCCACCTGAGTGTAGTATTAGAGCAACATTTTAATAGCAAGGTATATAGTACACTCATAAGATAAAGATAAAAATAAAGCTCATCTGTGTGTCTGGGGGGTAAATCTCTGGGTGTCTGAGACAGGCATCCAAGCATTGAGTAGATGGCAGGGAGTCAGTTTGCAGGCCTGAGGCCTGTAGAAGGAGCTGATGCTCTGAGTGCGTAGCCTGCCTACTCTGTCCATCCAGTATGGTCTCTCCCTGATGTTTCTTACTTCAGGTGATGTCACTTTCTTGCATTCCACGCTGGTTCAGGTTGACTTCCTGGTGGCCACAGGACTGCAAACAGACCTATTCTGTTTACAGAGCTGGCTGTCTCTGAGGATAGCTGCTGCCATTCATCTTAAGAACTTACCTCTTATGGACTAATGGACTAATTTGACTATTGGTTTACTACCCATCTAAATGTTTACTCCACCTTTGCGCTTACAGTTTTCCTTCCTTATGGTGGAATGGTGGAACGGTACTTACCCTTTGAAAGGGGCAGGTGAAATTCCGATAATATGCTGACCAGTTATGCACACAATACATGCATACACCTGGCCTGATCACAAATCTGGACCAGCGAATGCATGGGCCAGACTTTTCCTCACCAGTTTTCACAAAGGATTCCAAATAATAAAATGTATTTTTAAAAAAACATAGTAAATCAAGTAATATCATGCAATATAAAGGTCTGATGTCTGATAATGTGGGGCACGGGTGTTTATTGAATGCAAATCAATAACCAGTGCTGTTGCTGACTGCATGTAACCATTAACATTAGTGGTTAAATGTGATCAGTGCTTCTGACCGAGCCTGGACACAGATGGTTGTGTCTGGGATCATTGGCTCCGGCCACATACACCCTGCGTGCTCGTAAATACCCAGTGTATAGGTACTCATATTGGTTGATTTACTAAAATCAGAGAGTGCAAAGTCTGGTGTAGCTGTGCATGGTAGCCAATCTGCTTCTAGCATATTCATTTAAAGTGTTTGCACCCTCCCCCCTTCCATTTCCACATTTTCCAATTTTTGGGGAGAGGGAGAAGCAGGTACCTGGTTTTGACAGGTACCTGCTCCCACTTCTGGGTAATATCGGTGATCTACGACTTTTCTGGCCACTCCTCCTTCCCCCTGCTGCCTTCTGGGACACACACAGGTTCCAGAAGATGGCGGGACCATTCAGGAAGCGCAGTGTAATTCACACATGCACTGTAAGAAAACCAGCTGTGAAGCCCATTGATGAATAAGCTTGGGGTGCTGACATTGAATCTCTGGACAGGTAAGTGTCCTTATATTAAAAGTCAACAGCTACAGTATTTGTAGCTTATGACTTTAATTATTTCCAGACTGGAATTCCTCATTAAGTTTTGACAAAAAAGACTGGAAGCTGATTGATTTCTATGTAGAGCTGCACCAGATTTTTCACTCCCCAATTTTAATAGATCAAACCTTGAGGAAGGGGGTCCAACTTAGGGTATCATCTTTCACACAGGCATTCAGAAAACATCCTGGACTTCCAGGTCAGTAACCTTATAAGTCAGTGACTTTGGAAACCAGACAGCCAGATAACTAATATCGTTAAATCTATTTGAGCAGTTTTCACTGTCAGCTTGAACAAGTCTGGTCATTCTACTGCAATGTCTATGTAACCTAGACTTTAGCTGATAAATTCTGTCAAACTTTTAATTTATTGCTGCTGTATTATCCTTCTGCAGTGTGGACAATGTTAAACTGAATATTCATTAATGTACAAGTGCAGTAGTCATCTCAGTGCAGACGGAGGCATCTAGACCGGGTCTGAATCAATCCTGGATGATGGTAATTGGCTTATGCAAGAAAGTAAGGAGATGTGTGTCTGTAGGATGCCAAGAGCAAAAGGGAGGACAGTCATAAAGTTAGCAGGGGTGTTAGAAAAAAATGGGCTGCCGCTGCTGGCTAAACAGAACCCTGCCATAGATGACCACAATCACAAGAGACCTCACAGTAATTTGTATCCCTGTCTAAAGACTTAAATTGAACCAGAGCACATGTCCAGAGACCTAGAAGAAGGCGCTGTGGGTCTGGTAAGAAACTAACATTGCAAAAGTTGATCTGTTTTTTGCTGGGAATATGACAGAAAGAGTATAGTGAATTGGTGCATCTGTGTGCAGGTAAATTAAATCTGGCGTATGGCTTATATGTGAATTATAAATAATTCTCAATAAAAATTTGATAAAGATATTATTTTGTCCTGTTTTAAATAATAATTCATATATATATATATATATATATATATATATATATATATATAGTGTATTGTGCCAAAGAATCTTCCTATTGATTAAAAATATATATGTCATCAATTCATTATGTCATCAATTCAAGTATATACACAATAGTAAAGTGCAAACAAAAAAAATAAATAAAATAAACAATGTTCTCCTAATTGTTGTACAATATTAAATGTTATCAACCCTCCAAGAGGTTGACATCATTCTCAACAGTACCCCAAAATAAAGTGCAAACAAGCAGCTCAACGTGACAATTTAATTTAATAGATATAGTCCCATATCCAAATAATCAGTGCAAGATGTCCATAAATCACAGATTTCCCATCCACTTCACAAAAATCCAATATGATGAACTTTCTTTTATCTAACAGTGTCATATATTCACCACTTGTTCCACCCTGGGGTAAAATGGCTGCTCAAATTCAGATTAGACCTATACTTTCATGTAGGTCAAAAATGCTTGTTAACACAATCCTCCTCAGTGATAGGATCTCCCGTGCATTCACTGTGTGCCTCCGCTCTTATTCCTTTTCACCATATGTTTTGCAGAAGTGTTCATATAATTGAGAGAAACGTTTATAGCATAAAACTGTAGTTCTACTCTTTTTTAGTAAATAAGCAGATTTACACTTATGTTTTAAAAGACATTAATAAAATGGGTATAAATGCTAAAATTTATAGTGCAATATCCACTATACGTAAGTTCTGGTCTTTGCCGGGATACAAAAGTAACATCACCCGGCTCCTCCCGACTTGTTGCGTCACAACACACGTAGATTCCTCAGGGTTTAACACCAGGGTGGAACACGTGGTGAATATATAACTGCCAGGGCTGGGCTTTTAGCAGCTCTCTTCTCAGTGTTCTGGTTGCTCAGCTATCCGATAATTGTCAGCCACTCATTGTTTCCACACCAGACTCATCTGGTTACCAATACCTGTCTCATTAGTCCAGCCTACAGCCAGACCCTTTTGGCTATTTAAACTGCTTGGCTCATTCCTTTGGCGCCTTAATCTTGGTCAACATATCCTGTGTGTATCACTGCCGTGTTCCTGTTTGAATTTACCTGGCTGACGTTTCTTGGTTCCCGATCCTGATCTTTGGCTTCTGACTATTCTGATTCCTGGCTCTCTGATTCTGGCTTATCTGATAACCCCTTTTGGCTTCGTTACCCTGGCTTCTGTTTTTGACTATGTTCCTGATTTGTATTATTTTACTATTACAATAAAGGTGTCATTTTTAACTGCATTTCCTGTCTGTGCCTGCTTCATGGTCCCTAACAATAACACTGTCGGATAAAAGGAAGTTCATAATATTGTATTTTTGTGAAGTGGATGGGAAATCTGTGATTTATGGACATCTTGAACTGATTATTTGGAAATGGGACTAGATCTATTACATTAAATTGTCACGTTGAGCTGCTTGTTTGCCCTTTAATTTTGGAGCACTGTTGAGAGTGATGTCAACCTCCTGGAGGATTGAAAACATTTAATATTGCACAACAATTAGTAGCACATTATTTATTTATTATTTATTTTTTGTTTACACTTTATTATTGTATATATAGTGGGTAAAATAAGTATTGAATATGTCACTATTTTTCTAGGTAAATATATTTCTAAAGATGCTACTGACATGAAATTTTTACCACGTCGGAAACAACCCATGCAATCCACACATAAAAAGAAATCAAAACAAATACGTTGAGAAATTAAGTTATGTGTAATAAAATGGAATGACACTAGGAAAAAGTATTGAACACATGAATAAAGGGAGGTGCAAAAAAAGGCATTAAAAACCAAGACACCAGCTGAAATCTATCAGTAATTAGAAAGTAATTACCGTATTTATCGGCGTATAACATGCGCCGGCGTATAACACGCACCCAAAGTTTAGGAGGGAATTTTAAGGAAAAAAACTCTTAGCCCACGTACACACGGCCGGAGATTTTGCCAACCAAATCCGTCGGATTTTGCCCGTCGGATTTAGTCCGACAGATTGTGTCCGAAACTGTTGCATACACACGGTCGGGCCAAGTTGGCGAAAAATCCAATCTTTTAGAACGTGATGACGTAATTTCATTACGATGGGACTACATTCAGTCTAGTAGCCAATAGCTTTGATCTAGGAATTTTATCTGAGCATGCGTGGCACTTGGTCCAATGAAAATGCTCTACACATGATCGGATTAGGTCCGTCCGGCTCAGTTGGTCGGGAAATATTTCCAACATGTTGGAAAATTGGGTCGGACAGAGATTCGGACGGAATCAGTCCGATGCATACCACACACAGTCGGATTATCTGACGACGTGGTCTGATAAGACTCATTCCGACAGATTCTCCGACTGTGTGTACAAGGGCTAAGGAGAGAAATTTAAGGAAAAATAACTTACATTTAAATGCCCATCAATGCAGCCTTATCAGTGTCCATCTGAAGCCTTGTCAGTGTCATTTGCAGCCTTGTCCTGCAGCCTGTCCATCATTGCAGCCTTGTCATGCAGCCTGTCCATCATTGCAGCCTTGTCATGCAGCCTGTCCATCATTGCAGCCTTGTCATGCAGCCTATCCATCATTGCAGCCTTGTCCTGCAGCCTGTCCATCATTGCAGCCTTGTCATGCAGCCTATCCATCATTGCAGCCTTGTCATGCAGCCTTGTCCATCATTGCAGCCTTGTCCTGCAGCCTGTCCATCATTGCAGCCTTATCCTGCAGCCTGTCCATCATTGAAGCCTGTCTATCATTGCAGCCTTGTGCATCGTTGTCCCCTTGTGTTAATTGCAGATTTTATTTTTAAAAAAGATTGTCAGGTCACCTTGAGGCGAGGTGAGAGATGCACACCGTAGGGATCTGGAGTGCACCACAAGGTTGTGGACCCTACGGCTGACTGCTGCAGATGGGGGACAGATCCCACTGGGGTTAGAGCGTAAGATTCCCTGGGGCGCAAGGTCTAAGAGCCAGCAGGTGTTCACCAGCGCCTCTAGTGGTGAGGATGGACTTGGCTGCAACTGGCTCCAGGTCGCGACCCCCAGGGTCCCCCAGCTCACACCCACAGTAGGCAACAGGAGGATAGGGAAAGTGAGGGACAAAGCCAAGGTCGGGGCCACAAGCAGACAGGAATAGTCAGGGACACGCCAAAAGGTCAGGATCACAGGCAAACAGGGATAGTCAAAGACACGCCAAAGTCGGTAACGGAAAACAACAGAAGAGCACACGGCAGGTAACAGGAAGCTAACACACAAAGGTTGATCAGCAGGGCTGGCCTGCAGTGCACAGGTTAATATAGAGCTCTCTGATAGGAGCTAGGGTGGAGCCATGCCAGAGGATGGATTACAAAAGCACACAGGTGAGGGTCGGCTGGTCTCTAGATGAACACATGGGAACAGGTAAGCAGATAAACTATTGCATAACCATGGCAAAGATTTCTGTGGGGGCACCCGAGCCAAGCCGCTGTTCTGTGTGTCCATTCAGACACGGAGCCCTCTCTTTTCTCCCTTGCTCACTGACTTTGATTGACAGCAGGGGGATCCAATGGTACAGCTGTGTTTCTCAGCCAATCAGGAGGGAGAGTCCCGGACAGGAGGGAGAGTCTCTCATGCAACATCGCTGGATCGAGAGCTCAGGTAAGTATTAGGTAGGCTGAGCGGGGCTGCTTGACACTGGAGGTTTTTTATCTTAATGTATAGAATGCATTAAGATAAAAAACCTTCTGCCTTTAGAACCACTTTAAGTTATTAACGCCAAGCTTAGTGGTGATACGTTTGAATATTACATTGTGTGCACACATGCTTGTCACAGATTTCTAGAAATCCTGAAAAGAATGATGTAAAAAAAAAAGAACAATGAAAAGTGGGGTAAAGTGACAACTCAATCCATGCATTGAAAAAGCTATTGAGTGAGCAACATGCATTGCAGAAATATTGGATGTTCTATGCTCAGGACTCTTTTCAAGCCTAAAAGGATGTTTGGAGTTAGGGCTTGAAAACACAGGGATTTAGTCTTAACAGGTTTGGCAAACAGTGCAGAGCAGCTCACACAGCTGATGAATTGATGTAGGCCCAGCTGACTAACATGCACCATGTGTTTGGTTTGGCAGTGGACATGGAAAAATCATTTGGAGAAAAAATTGTATTATTGAACAGATTTATTTTTCTGTTTTCTAATCAGGATCACAAAGGTAGAACTGAGAGAGACCTTCCACTTATTAGAACCATATTGGTGCATCAGAGGACAAAAAGTGCCAGTGTGCTCAATTGTACAGCTTCATGTTTCCGTCCTTTGAGAACTAGCATGCTTTTTCACTTTAGATTTGTCACTGAACTTTTAAAAGAAGATGCACAGCACTTCCAAGATGATCTTTAAAGAGCAATTCTAAGCAATAATTTAAAGTATTCAGGGAGCTATTTATACTATCTAGTGTAGAAACTATGCTAAAATTAAACCATTTACTCAGTGTACCCTAATCCGAGTTATTTGTAATTCTTTGCAGAATGTCATATGTCAGTAGGAGTCAGTAGGAGTCAGTAGGAAAGTACTTTCTTGAAGCTCGTGCTAGGTAACTTCCTCTGTCTTTGATTTTTGCAATATTATTTTCTTCCTAGAGTTTCCAAAGCAAGATTAAAGTGGAACTTCACTCTCCCAGTCAACATTTTTTTTTTGTAACCCTCTTGCTGCTAGCATTAGTAAAAAATAAATAAATAGGAAAGTATATCATATTTACTTGTTTTAAATATTTTTTTTTTTACATTTCTTCAGTTACTTCCTGGTTTCTTGCCTAGGCAAATGATGCCATACATTCCAGAAGTATTCAGGGGGAGAGGAGAGGAGGAGGGGTTTTCTCAGCTAAGCACGCTCCCCTGCATGCATGCTTGAGCTAAGGGCAGATGGATGCCAGGAAGCAAATGCTACATGAACCATTTTCCCTTACTCAAGATGGCCACGGCCATTAATGCTGCTAGGTTGTTTTTCAAAGTGATTTCCCAGTAAAGTAAAGCATGGAGACATAGATGGATGGGGGAGTTTGCTTTCAATATTAAAAATTAATTAAATAGTGTCTTTGGATTGTGGTGCTCAGTTGCAGTAAAGATACGCTTTAAGTATGATTGGAGGCTGTGAGAGAATTCATACTACTGGCACTTTTTTTCCTGTGTGAGGAGCAGTGAGGAGGTTGTTCCACCATTACCAGCAGTTCTGTTCCAGAACTAAAAATACAAACAGAAGGGAGAGTGGTAGGGTGATACAGTAAAGCAAAGTCTGGGTAAAAAATGTTTTTGACTGGATTATTTTTTTATGTGTAAATGTGTTAGGTTCAGAATATATATATGTAGCGCCAGCTCCAGACAAGCATGCACTATATGTTTTGAAAAATAATATTCCTGAAACCACAGTTGGGTTTTAGGGCTAATTTTGCTGTCTGGCTGGATTGCACTAAGTTCTCCTTGACCTCAGGTGTCACTGTCAACACCGGTATGTGGTTAGAACGCAGTCTAGTTGGGTGTATTGAGTGCCACATTTCTCAGAACCAGCCCAGTGGGAGTGCTGTGCACGCTGTTCTCCTGCTGTGCACTCTGGGAGGTGGTATTTAAGGTACTGAGATCACATGCTTCATGGTTCTGGTCCAGAAGATATTTTCTGTCTGCTTGGTCCTGGTCCTCCTGACCAGCCCCCATGGCCCTCCTGGCTCCATGCAATTCCAAGTCTCCGGGCTGGATAACCCGAGGCGAAGTAACTGCAGGGACAGGCCTGAATGGATGTCAAAGCCTGAGGATTCAGAGAGCAGAGAGATACTGGTACCGTATGATAGTTCTCTAAATTTGTCGATGACCCTCGGTTACGCACAAGTAATTCATATTCAAGTCTGTGGCAGAGACTTTTCTCAAGTAATTCATATCCAAGTCTGTGGCAGAGACTTTTTTCAAGTAATTCATATCCAAGTCTGTGTCAGAGACTTTGCTTTACTTAATACTCTACTGGCTGCTTGGCCTAGTGAGAGGAGGTCTATCCGGAGGTTGTGAGAATCCAGCTGTGAAACAGTAAATCTCTGGATTTCTTCTATAAGAGACTTTCTATTTTTGCAGTTCCAAAAGTACCTGAACTTTCTCCTAACCCTCTACCCTTTATTAAGAGACTGTTTTATCCTCTAAATAAACAACCCAAAAGGAGATCCTTTGTCAGTTTCTGCATGTCTTTGGGCCATCTATCTTGGGAAACCCTAGACAGAGACGAGGTCAAGAAGGTAACGGTAAGCCCAATAAAACCAGCAGCTTCTTCGGGGATCAATGCTACATATATTATATGCTATCTAGCACATATAACAAACAAATTGGCATTTCTATATGGGCACTCAAACTGTGAGTACGCAAAGGAATATAAAATAAAGTTTTGGCTAAAAGCTTTTCCTTATTACAAACCGTGTGCACAATTATTAGGCAAATGAATATGTTGACCAAATCATAATTTTTATGCATATTGGCAAACTTTAAGCTGTATAATGTTGAATGCCTATTGGATTTAAGCATATCAGGTGATGTGTATTTGTGTAATGAGAGAGGGTGTGGCCTACGGAGATCAACACCATATATCAAGATGTGCATAGTTATTAGACAGCTTCTTTTCCTCAGGCAAAATGGGACAATTTTTTTTTTTTTAAATGACTCTGGAAAGTCAAAATCTTTAAAAAGTCTTTCAGAGGGATGCAGCAAGGATAAAGGTTAATGGGACATTATCTGTGCCTATTAAAATTTCCAATGAGACACGACAGGGTTGTCCATTATCACTAGGAATGAGCTCGATATTCGCGTTGAGCATAAGTTTGACTCAAACATTGGGTGTTCGTCGAAGATTAACATTATGGGATGTTTGTGGCAAATTTGAGTGCCGCAGAATGCCCCATAATGCACTGTGAGATCGCAGTGCATTGCTGTATGATGATTGGCCAAAGCATGCACCTGACCTGCATGCTTTGGCCAATCTCAACGCCCTCTGCTAAGAGAGCCATAATTGGCAAAAAGGCAGGATGCCTTTGGCCAATCATGGCTCAGGGTGACTAAGTCCATGCCCCACACTATATATGGCTGCTTACACAGCGGCCGTCTGTAGTGTTGTTGGTGGACAGAGAGATAGCGTGATTTAGAATAAGCAGGCAGGTTAATGTTATTCAGTTAATGGCAGTGCATTTGATATATACGGTATATACAGTCTAGTGTATACATATACATATATATATACAGTACAGACCAAAAGTTTGGACACACCTTCTCATTCAAAGAGTTTTCTTTATTTTCATGACTATTAAAATTGTAGATTCACACTGAAGGCATCAAAACTATGAGTTAACACATGTCCAATTATATACTGTACAAAAAAGTGTGAAACAACTGAAAATTTGTCTTATATTCTAAGTTCTTCAAAGTAGCCACCCTTTGCTTTGATTACTGCTCCGCACACTCTTGCCATTCTGTTGATGAGCTTCAAGAGGTAGTCACCCGAAATGGTTTTCACTTCACAGGTATGCCCTGTCAGGTTTAATAAGTGGGATTTCAAGCCTTATAAATGGGGTTGGGACCATCAGTTGTGCTGTGCAGGAGGTGGATACAGTACACAGCTGATAGTCCTACTGAATAGACTGTTAGACTTTGTATTATGGCAAGAAAAAAGCAGCTAAGTAAAGAAAAACGAGTGGCCATCATTACTTTAAGAAATGAAGGTCAGTCAGTCCGAACAATTGGGAAAACTTTGAAAGTGTCTCCAAGTGCAGTGGCAAAAACCATCAAGCACTACAAAGAAACTGGCTCACATGAGGACCGCCCCAGGAAAGGAAGACCAAGAGTCACCTCTGCTGTGGACGATAAGGTCATCCGAGTCACCAGCCTCAGAAATCGCAGGTTAACAGCAGCTCAGATTAGAGAACAGGTCAATGCCACACAGAGTTCTAGCAGCAGACATATCTCTAGAACAACTGTTAAGAGGAGACTGTGTGAATCAGGCCTTCATAGTAAAATAGCTGCTAGGAAACCACTGCTGAGGACAGGCAACAAGCAGAAGAGACTTGTTTGGGCTAAAGAACACAAGGAATGGACATTAGACCAGTGGAAATCTGTGCTTTGGTCTGATGAGTACAAGTTTGAGATCTTTGGTTCCAACCACCGTGTCTTTGTGCGACGCAGAAGAGGTGAACGGATGGACTCTACATGCCTGGTTCCCACCGTGAAGCATGGAGGAGGTGTGATGGTGTTAGGGTGCTTTGCTGGTGACACTGTTGGGGATTTATTCAAAATTGAAGGCATACTGAACCAGCATGGCTACCACAGCATCTTGCAGCGGCATGCTATTCCATCCGGTTTGCGTTTAGTTGGACCATCATTTATTTTTCAAATAGGACAATGAGCCCAAACACACCTCCAGGCTGTGTAAGGGCTATTTGACCAAGAAGGAGAGTGATGGGGTGCTGCGCCAGAGGACCTGGCCTCCACAGTCACCGGACCTGAACCCAATCGAGATGGTTTGGGGTGTGCTGGACAGCAGAGTGAAGGCAAAAGGGCCAACGAGTGCTAAGCATCTCTGGGAACTCCTTCAAGACTGTTGGAAAGCCATTTCAGGTGACTACCTCTTGAAGCTCATCAACAGAATGCCAAGAGTGTGCGGAGCAGTAATCAAAGCAAAAGGTGACTACTTTGAAGAACCTAGAATATAAGACATATTTTCAGTTGTTTCACACTTTTTTGTTCAGTATATAATTGGACGTGTGTTA
Source organism: Lithobates pipiens (assembly GCF_037356315.1). Taxonomy (NCBI): domain Eukaryota; kingdom Metazoa; phylum Chordata; class Amphibia; order Anura; family Ranidae; genus Lithobates; species Lithobates pipiens. The sequence continues at coordinate 275,003,955 of NW_027507758.1, forward strand.
ATTCATAGTTTTGATGCCTTCAGTGTGAATCTACAATTTTCATAGTCATGAAAATAAAGAAAACTCTTTGAATGAGAAGGTGTGTCCAAACTTTTGGTCTGTACTATATATATATATATATATATATATATATATATATATATATATATATATATATACACTCTGCATTTAGCATAGACTATGTATACAGTGCTTACTCTATATTCAGTCAGTGCAGGCAGTTTATTAATATATACATGCATACAGTCTCGTGTATATATATATATATATATATATATATATATATATATATATATATATATATATATATATATATATATATATATATATATATATATATATATACACTCTGCATCCAGTGTAACCTATATCTATAGTGCATTCCATGGTGTACTGTTTCTAATACACTTCAGGCTGTGTATTAATATATACTTGCTCCTCATCTGGGATCTTCAACCCTACTATACCTCCAGTCCTCTCTAAAACCTGCACTGAAAGGAATGAAGGTATGAACAGGTGTCCAAAGTACTTGCAGCCAACTGCTAGCAGTACACCACCATCTGATTTTAGCAGGCAAATTCCCCTACCCCAGTTGCTGAACCATAAAAAGAAATTTGGTCTCAGCCACCCACATGCTCAGCGTCTAAATGCTAGCCTGGCCAAATTGCTAGCACTGCAACTGCTGCCTTTTCAGCTGGTAGACTCTGCCCCCTTTCATGAATTTGTGGAATGTGCTGTACCTCAGTGGCAGGTTCCAAAACGCCATTCCTGTTCATGGAAGGCCATTCCGGCTCTCTACTGGCATGTGGAAGGCAATGTTTTGGCCTCGTTCAACAGGGCGGTCATCAGTAAGGTGCATATTACCGCTGACTCATGGTCCAGCAGGCATGGGCATGGATGTTACCTTTCCTTCACGGTACACTGGGTAACTCTGCTCGCAGCTGGGAATGATGCAGGACAGGGTTCAGTGTTGTTGGAGCTTGTTCCGTCACCACGCCTCCAAAAGGCTAGTGGTGATTCTGCCACAGCTCTCTCCTCCACCCCCTCCTCTTCTTTTTCCTCTATGGCCTCCTCTGCAGATTTGTTCTCTGAACCAGTGGTGCTCCGTAAGCATTTGAAGGGCTACGCAAGCAGTCAGACTAAAAGATGCCATGCGGTGCTTGAGTTGGTCTGCCTAGGGGACAGGAGCCACACTGGGGCAGAGATTCTATCAGCTCTGCGGGGGCAGGCTCAGAGGTGGTTGACGCCACTCCAGATTCAGCCACATTGGCACCAACCTTCTCTCCGCCCTCCGACAGGGACACTTGACCCATGTTCCATGTTTGGCACATGTCCTGAATTTGGTGATGCAGTGGCTCTTAAGCAGCTACCCAGGCTTACAGGATCTCCTGAGGCAGGCCATAAAAGTCTGTGGTCAATTCCACCAGTCATACAATGCCAGTGCCCGGTTGGCTGATATTCAAAGGGAATGCAACCTGGCCAACAACCGCCTCCTTTGTGACATGCCCACCAGGTTGAACTCAGCATTGGCAATGCTGCAGTGGCTGCACACACAGCAGAGGGCCATTAATGAGTACCTGTTCAAGTATGGCACCAGGACAGGGTCAGCGGAGCTTGGCTTCTTTTCGCCACACCAGTGGCTACTGATCAAGGATGCATGCATTGTCCTGTCACCATTTGAATAGGTCACAAGGATGGTGAGCAGTGACAATGCATGCATCAGTAACACTGTCCCTCTAGACTTCCTGTTGGAGGACATACTTCGCAGAATCATGGACAGGGCACTTGAGGCAGAACAGCAGGAGGGAAAGGGTGAATTCCTTACCTCTCAAGGCTCCCTTTATCCAGATAGCCTTCCTGCAGGCCCGCCAAAAACACAGGAAGAAGAGGAAGAGGAGGAGAATTGTGTCAGCATGGATGTAGAGGATAACACTCAGCAACAGTCTTCAAGGGATGGTTTTCAGTCCCCATAAACCCAAGGAGTTGTACGTGGCTGGGAGGAGGTAGTTACAGATCATGTGATCCTTAGTGACCCAGAGGACTCCAAATCGAATGCCTCTGCAAACTTATGCTGCATGGCCTCCCTGATTCTGCAAAGCCTGTGAAAGGACCATAGGATTCTTTGTATCAAGAAGAGGGATCATTATTGGCTGGCAACCCTTCTTGATCCACGTTACAAGAGTAACGCTGCAGAACTCATCCTGCCTTTGCAGAGGGATCAGAGGGTGAAGCATCTTCAGGAGGCTTTGAAGAAGGATTTTTGCAATGCATTTCCAGACCCTGGGAGGTTACCATTTCCTGGTGCTGGACAACGTGTTGCTGAGGCTTCATTCAGTCAGAGGAAGAGCGGTAGAGAAGGTGGCCGGCTGACCGATGACTTTAAACAATTTTTCAGTCCTCAGCGTCAATGTCTTATTAGTTCAAGCAACCATTGCCAGCGTCTGCATTACATGGTGCAGGAATATATAGGGGCAAGAGCAGACTTGGAGACCTTACCAACAGAGCATCCACTGAGTTACTTGGTCTTGAGGATGGATCACTGGCCAGAACTAGCTCAATATGCAATTGAGCTACTGGCCTGTCTTGCATCCAACGTGCTTTCTGAATGCACATTCAGTGCTGCTAGAAGGTTTGTAACAGATCAAAGAGTGTGCCTGTCCACAGACTCAGTTGATAGGCTCACATTTGTAAAAATTAATCATTCTTGGACCAGCAGCTATCAAGCACCTGATGCTAATGTAACTGATTGAATTTGCTATGGATGTGGGATCCCTTGAAGACTGCCTATACTGACTATCCGATTCCTACTCAATCTTGATGATGCTAGCTTCCAACAATATTTTTGGTTTATGGCACCACCACCACCACCCAAGGCCCAATTTTTCTGCCCCTGTTTAACAGGGGCATGTAATTACAATTTTTATCTAATATTTCACAGCAGGGCCTGTTCCTGCGCCCATGGGGTTCCCCTTAATATCCACACCAGACCCAAAGGGCCTGGTAATGGACTGGGGGGACTCATGCTGTCTTTTACAATGATTTTCATCTATATTGCCGGGACCCGACAATACATTACAGCCGCGAGTAGTTTTGAATGAAATTTTTTCCTTTAGAAATATCATTTTGCTGTGGTATTGTTCTAAACACTGGAAAATGTGCTGCTTTTACAGGCATACTAAGGACACCCCCAGGCATGATATTTAAAGGAATATTTCATTTTTATTGTTCACTGCTCCCAAAAAACGGGCGTTTTTAAAACTTTTGTTTGCATTGATACATGTCCCCTTTTACTTTTTATGGCAATAACTTGCATATAAGCCTTTAAAATTAGCACTTTTGATTTTTTACGTTTGTGTCCCATAGACTTTAACGGTGTTCAATTTTTTTTTTGCAATAATACATATAAACTGAGTATTTTTGCAGATGATTTACTTAAATATGTATCCAATCCAAGAATAGTTTTTCCAAATATTCTCCATGAATTGGAACAATTAGGTTTTTATAGCAACTTTAAAGTAAATGTCACATAATCTCGATGTCTCAATATCACCAATAATGCAAAAAGAAATGCTAGATAATAACGTCCCATTTCAATGGGAATCACAATCTCTTAAATATTTAGGGGTGAATATTGCCTCCTCAGAAGAAAAAAATGTATGCACTGAATTATCTTCCCGTGCTTAATGCCACAATTAGTACATTGCAGTCCAGGGCTAAAGGGAAATACTCTTGGCTAGGGAGAATGGCAATATATAAGATGGATATTTTACCTTGTTTCTTGTACTTATATCAAACGCTGCCTATAGCCCTTCCACTGGCTTTTTTCGGTCTCTAAGATCTAGCCTACTTCAGTATATTTAGCCAAATTCTTCAGCTAGACAGAGGGGGGAACAGGTTTACTGTATATGGAATTTTATTACATAGCCTCAGTATTGACTAGAATATTGGACTGGCTCCATTGTGAGCAAGTAAAGCAATGTTTAACCATTGAACAGCAAATAATAGTGGCTCCTCTGACCTCTCTTCCGTGGATTGCATCGAAATTTCGTCCATCTACAGTCTTTATTAAGAGTCTGTTCGACGGTGGGGTGTTTCCTCAGTACCAGGTCAATTAACCCCAATTATGGGTAATCCAGAATTGTTGCCGGGTTTGTCATCAGATAGGTTCTTACAATGGATACTGCGGACTCCTTCCCTGATTACACAAGCCCTGGCACCAAAAGCGCTTAATACGATAATCACTACTGAAAGCAATTATGCGGGTCAGTGGTTTCACTATCTCCAGATTCAACATTACTATAGACACCTATCCAAAATGGCCTCACTCCAGGGGCGGACTAACCATTGGACAGTTCGGGCACTGCCCGAGGGCCCGTTTACCAGTAGGGGGTCCCATGACAGCTTCCACATCGATCTACCCATCAATCACAGCTAGCTGGGTAGATCGATGGTAGATTGAGTCCCAAATCACTGATCCCTGCTAAGAGACTGCAGTGTAAATAGATCTCTCATAATGCTCTCTTCCCCGCCGGCCCCTCCTTCCCTCCCGTCCACCCCAGGTGCTTGTATTTGTCATAATCTCGGACGGACAAGAAGAGAGGAGGGGCTGGTGGGGAGGAGCTCATCGTGAGAGGTCTGTATACAGCCGCTTCCCGCACTACTCTGCATCTAGGAAAGTGCAGAAGTTTGTGTACCAATGTATAGTTGTCACTTACTTCCATGTAACTCTCACAGTCCTCCCCCTGCATGGTCCCCTCCTGTGCCCTCCACCTCCCCACAGTGTTTCCCTGTGCCCTCCACCCCCCACAGTGACCCCCTGTAACACCCACCCACCCACAGTGTTCCCCTGTGCCACCCACCCACAGTGTCCCCCTGTGCCCTCCACCCCCCCCCCAAAGTGACCCCCCGTGCCACCCACCCACTGTGCCCCTGCCAGTGCCACCCACCCACAGTGTTCCCCTGTGCCCTCTGCTCCACCACAGTGACCCCCTGTAACACCCACCCACCCACAGTGCCCCCCTGTGCCTTCCCCCCACTGTGTCCCCCTGTGCCCTCCAACCCCCCACACGTCTCCCTGTGCACTCCAAGCCCCCCATGGTGTCCCCTTGTGCCCTTCTCCCCCCACAGTGCCCCCATGTGTCCTCCTGTGTCCTCTCCCCCATGGTGTTGCCTTCCCCCCGATGGCTACCCTGAAAGACATTGTGCTGAGTCTGGAGGATCCCAGTGCTCTACTGTGTGCCCTGTGTTTTAGTTTGTGCGATAATATTTGCCCTACTGCGTGCCTCATGGCTTGTGATGTGCCCTGCTGTGTACCCCCTGAAGTGCCCTACTATGTGCCCCTTGCCCTGTGATGTGCCCCTACTATGTGCCCCATGATCTGCTGTGTACCCCCTGTTGTGCTCTACTGTGTGCCCCATGCCCTGTGTTGTGTGGTGTACTACCTGATGTGCCCTGCTGTCTGCCCCATGCCCTTGGATGTGTGCCCCATGCCCTGTGATGTGCCCTGATGTGTACTGCCTAATGTGTCCTGTTCCCAATGATGTGTTCTGGGATGTACCCTACTGTGTACCCTGTGCTCTGCTATGTGCCCTACTATGTGCCACATGCCCTGTGATGTGCGGCATGTCCTGCTGTGTATCTTCTGATGTGCACTGTGATGTGCCCCGCTGTGTACCCACTGATATGCCCTGTACCCTCTGTGATGCACCATACTGTGCTCAATAATGTGCCCTGCTGTGTACAGCATAATAAACCCTGATGTGTGCCCCCTGATATGCCCTACTGTGTGCCATGTGATGTGCCCTACTGTGTGCCCCATACCCTGAGATATGCTCAGCGCCCTCCTGTGTACCCCATGATGCACCCTCCTGTGTGCCCTGTGATGTGCCCTACTGTGTGCCCCATGCCCTATGCCCCATGATGTGCCCCATGCTCTGCTGTGTGCCATGTGATGTGCCTTACTGTGTGCCCCATGATTTACAGTATGTAGGTGGGGCTTTGTGTAGGTGTGACTTGCATGTGGGCGGGGATACAGGGGGCCCCATGATCTTTTATTGCCTGGGGGCCCCATGAGTTGTCAGTCTGCCCCTGCCTCACTCCATAGGGACTTAACCCCCTTTTGAGTCTCTCTGTAGATGCGCACACAGTGTGCTCTTGCACTATTTCAACGTTATATGGTATACTTTTATCCCATGCATTCCCTTTAAGCCCGTATTACATTGGAGACTGGGAGAGAGAATTGGGCTATTTGATAATTGCAAAAGAATGGAAGAAAGCTTTCTTGCTAACTTTCAAATCTAGTTCCTCAACTTACATGCAAGAAAAGAACTATACAATTTTAACTAGATGGTATAGATGCCCAGTGAGGTTACATAACATTTCTCAGATTTACCCTGAGGAGTGCAGGTGCTGTGGAAGAGATGTAGGTACAATGATTCATATATGGTGGACTTGCCACCGGATCAAAGCATTTTGGGAGTCTGTATTTCAAATTTGCTCCTCCGTCACTGGCATAATTTACCAGAAATCTCCAGAAATAGCTTTACCATCCATATACCCGGGCTCCATGTGAAAGGTTAAAGAAGGACCACTCCCCTACCTAATCCCACTGAGCTATTTCTGAGCAAGAGGTGTTATTCAATACATCCAGCTTGTTGCATTTCTACACCTATCGGCGGTGACAGTGACACCCATGGTCAAGTGGAAATTAGTACAACCCAGCTGAACTGATACAGAAACCAGAATTTTTTGGAATAATTAGTCTGAGCCCAACTACAGCTTCAGAAAACTAAGGCCGCGTACACACGGGCGGACTGTTCGCCCAACCTTGTCCGCTGAACAGTGTTTGGGCGGACAGTCCGCTCGTGTGTAGGCTTTCAGCGGACAGTTTCAGCGGACAGTTGGACGGACAAAGTCTTTCGGAAATTCCGAAAAACTGTCCGCTGAAACTGTGTTTGAGCGAACAGTCCGCCCGTGTGTGGGCTTGTCCGCTGTACTTTCGAAATGAGCGGACTGTTCCCGCTCGGAAAGTCCGCCCATTTCGAGCGCGTGTACAGGTAGGCGGGGCCCGCGAAGGAGATGTCGCGGGCTCCGCCGCCTGGAATGGGCTTAAAGGGGAACCCCAACGCCGAAAAAAATCGGCGTGGGGGTTCCCCCAAAGTCCACACCAGACCCTTGTCCGAGCACGCTACCCGGCCGGCCAGGAAAGGGGGGGCGAGCGAGCGCGCCCCCCCTCCTGAGCCGTACCAGGCCGCGTGCCCTCAACATGGGGGGTGCCTTGGGGAAGGGGGGGCCGCGCGGCCCCCCCACCCCAAAGCACCTTGTCCCCATGTTGATGAGGACAAGGGCCTCTTCCCGACAACCCTGGCCGTTGGTTGTCGGGGTCTGCGGGCGGGGGGCTTATCGGAATCCGGGAGCCCCCTTTAAGAAGGGGGCCCCCGGATACCGGCCCCCCACCCTATGTGAATGAGAATGGGGTACAATGTACCCCTACCCATTCACCTGTGAAATAAAGTACAAAAAAAAACACAACACAGGGAAAAAATATTTTATTGCACAGCTCCGGGGGTCTTCCGTCTTCGGGGGTCTTCTCGCCGGACTCCTCCGCTATCTGTGTGTAGCTCTTTTACTAGCGGAGGAGTCCGGCTTTCTTCCTCCCCGCCGCCGGCCTCTTCTCCCGACTTCGGGGGTCTTGTCCCCCTCTTCGGTTCTTCTGCCGGGCCACCGCGCCTTCTTGTAGCTCTTTTACAGGCGGTGGCCCGGTCTTCTGTCGCCGCTGTCGTCGCCGTCGCCGCCGCCGCCGCCTTCCGTTCTTGTTCTTCTTCTTCTTCTTCTTCCCCAGGAGATGTTGACTCGACGAGCTCTCCGGCCGGAATGCCAGAGCCGCGCTGTGCGGTCACTTATATAGTGACAATGGGGCAGTGTCACATGGTATATGTCACATGGGTTGGTCACATGGGTTGATGTCACATGGGGACTATGACATCGTAAGGGGGCGGGGTCACCATGTGACCAACCCATGTGACATATACCATGTGACACCGCCCCATTGTCACTATATAAGTGGCAGCGGAGCGTGTCCCTGGCATTCCGGCCGGAGAGCTCGTCGAGTCAACATCTCCAGGAGAAGAAGAAGAAGAAGAAGAAGAAGAACAAGAACGGAAGGCGGCGGCGGCGGCGACGACAGCGGCGACAGAAGACCGGGCCACCGCCTGTAAAAGAGCTACAAGAAGGCGCGGTGGCCCGGCAGAAGAACCGAAGAGGGGGACAAGACCCCCGAAGTCGGGAGAAGAGGCCGGCGGCGGGGAGGAAGAAAGCCGGGCTCCTCCGCTAGTAAAAGAGCTACACACAGATAGCGGAGGAGTCCGGCGAGAAGACCCCCGAAGACGGAAGACCCCCGGAGCTGTGCAATAAAATATTTTTTCCCTGTGTTGTGTTTTTTTTTGTACTTTATTTCACAGGTGAATGGGTAGGGGTACATTGTACCCCATACTCATTCACATAGGGTGGGGGGCCGGTATCCGGGGGCCCCCTTCTTAAAGGGGGCTCCCGGATTCCGATAAGCCCCCCGCCAGCAGACCCCGACAACCAACGGCCAGGGTTGTCGGGAAGAGGCCCTTGTCCTCATCAACATGGGGACAAGGTGCTTTGGGGTGGGGGGGCCGCGCGGCCCCCCCTTCCCCAAGGCACCCCCCATGTTGAGGGCACGCGGCCTGGTACGGCTCAGGAGGGGGGGCGCGCTCGCTCGCCCCCCCTTTCCTGGCCGGCCGGGTAGCGTGCTCGGACAAGGGTCTGGTGTGGACTTTGGGGGAACCCCCACGCCGATTTTTTTCGGCGTTGGGGTTCCCCTTTAAGCCCATTCCAGGCGGCGGAGCCCGCGACGTCTCCTTCGCGGGCCCCGCCTACCTGTACACGCGCTCGAAATGGGCGGATTTGCCTCCTCCTTACGTGGGCGAGTCCGTTCATTTCAAAAGTTGAGCGAACTGTTTGCCCAACCTTGTTCGTCAAACAGTCCGCTCGTGTGTGGGCAAGTCCGCTCATGCAAATTTTGAGCGGACTGTTTGCCGAAACTGTTTGACGAACAAGGTTGGGCAAACAGTCCGCGCGTGTGTACGCGGCCTTAAATTTGAAAAACAATAGCGTTTGCTCATTAGGAGCAGGGCGCTACATAACAATAATATAAGGATGTATGGGGATATTCTGTCTCTGCCTATGTGTTGTGAGTGGAACTTTTGCAAAATACTTAGTTAAATTTAATTATAAAAAAAAAAAAAAGATAACTCAATATATTACATGTATACACAGGTAGAGGAATCACTATCTTCAGGGGTTTTTGGGGTTTGAAAAATGAGTTCAGATAGACTTCTTTGGTTTTAAGGGATGTCTAACCCCAACATAATTTTTATGAATTTTGTAACAATATAAACGTTTTAAACCTATGTCTGTTCAGGTAATAATTCTGAGAGGAAGTTTCAACACCTTTAAAGCCCCTTTTTCTGCTGTCTTTGGAATGTAGTGTTGAGTATTTAACTGAGCTCATGTTTCTTTCTTGTTCCTATCTTTCAAGAAGACCCTGATATTTATGCAGGAAAATGCTCCATCGCATGCATCAAAGTACTCCATTGCGTGGCTAGCCAGTAAAAGCCATAAAGATGAAAAATAATGACATGGCCTCCTTCATCATCTGAACTCAACCCTATTGAGAACTTGTGGGCTCTTCTTAAATGGAAGATTTATGGTGAAGGAAAAACAGTACACCTCTCTGAACAGTGCCTAGAAGCTACTGCACAAAATGTTGATCAACAGATGAAAACTGTTACTGAAAAGAAGGGTGGCTGCATATGAACTAAGATTTTGTCTATAAAATCAGACGTAGTGGTAGAAAATTCCCCTCTAGATAGATAGGAGGAAAAATGTGTGGCCAAAGAGCCAGCATAGTTTCCGGGGGAGTCAGGGAATCAGACTTGGACAGTTATCAGAACAGGTACTGGGGCCCTTAGGGGAGAGATTATCACCTTCCCCCAGAGCTTTTAGCTGTGTCTGAGCCAGCAAGGCCCTTTGCCTTTGCACCTATGACCTGCCATGTGAGGTCATAGGTGCAAAGGCAAAGGTCATTTCCATCTCATACATGGAGGACATACTTACTGGTAAGCACTACATATCTAATTTGCTGGATACTCCCATGCACATGTTCACACTCTGCACTTTAGGTAATGCTTTATGTGTTTTTTCTTTGCCATAGGTTTCCTATTGGTACCACTTTTTCATTCTTTCTTCACATTCAAGCACCTTTCCTTGCAAATCACAGCACTTCTCTTCTATTTATTTCCACAGTATTGAGGCATTGCTCTGCATAATATGTAGATTTATTCATTTATTTTTACAGTCTGCTAGAGCAGTATGTATCAGAATACTTATATAGATATATACAGTATATTTACATCTATATTGCAGTTGTCTATCCTAAACATTGAGGTACATCAGTGGACACGACTTTTCATCCTTGAGCCATGCCAACCCCCCACCGTGTTCCCCCGGTGGTTTGCTGCCTGCTCCACCCCTTCAGCTCCCAGCCAGACATATCCCGTAGCCATCTCCTAAGAGATCACTTTTTGAAACCTAGGCTTTACCGATTTGTAAGTATGGGGCTCTTTTAGGGCCTTTCAAAAATATATTTTTTGTGATATATACTTTCAGTTGATATGTTTTTGTATTTGATGTTTTTTGGATAAAAGAGATGTAGCACTAACCCTCGAAGGAGCTGTTGGTTTTATTCGGGCTTACCGTTACCTCACCTGCTCACCTCTTCATCTTAGGGGAGTCCCGTGGAAAGTAGCCCAAATGATGATAGATCAGACACGTGGTCATTTTTGAAGATTTATTTAGGGGTAACACCAAAGAAAGACACAAGACACAGTCCTTCAATAGAGGGTTAGAGGATAAGGGGGAGTTCAGGCACCTAGTAATTGTGAGTTAGAGGTATTCGTCAGATCCAGTGGACAAACAGCTCCACAGATTGGATCCAGCAGTCACCGGATAGGCCCCTCTCACTTGACCTAGCAGCTGATGAGATGCCAAACAATGTCTCTGCCACAGACTTGTTAATTGAACTTAGTGGTTTTGAGAGTAGATGTACAACAAAGTCTCTGCCACAGACTTGTTAATTGAACTTAGAGATTTTTGATAGTTCTTAGGAAGAACTACCATACAGTACCAGATTCTTTCAGCTGACCCAGCAATACTGTAAGGATTTTGATCTGGGTTGTGTCCTCAAACTAAGTTTCCAGGCTCCTCCAGAGACACCAGCCTTGCGCTCGGTCCTCCACTGCAAAAGTCCTCCCCTGGATCCTTCAGCTTTTCTTGGCTTCTCCCAGCAGGTGAGACAGCACAGGACTACCCCTGGATCAGTAGGCCCCAAGTCAATCCTGGCCCTACACTTAGTTGCGAAGCTTCGGGGCAGCCGGCCCCAAGACGCAAGACCATGCAACACAGACCCCAGGCCAGGAGGGCCCTGGGGTTGGGATCATGGACCCCAGAAAATGAACGAAAAAAAATGGCGCCAGTACCTTAAATACCCTCTCCCAGAATGCACAGCAGGGAAACCACACCCACTGAACCATTTCCAAGCAAGAGGTGGCATTCAATGCATCCAGCCTGCTGCTGTTCCACACCCACCAACGGTGACAGTGACACCTACAGTCAGGTGGGAATCAGTGCAACCCAGCTGAACTGGTACAGAAACCAGAACTTTTAGAGAAATTAGTCTGAGCCAAACTACAGCTTCAGACAATTAAATTAGAAAAAAACAATAGAGTCTGCTCATCAGGAGCATGGCGCTAGAGAGATATATAGAGTTGCAGTGCTTTGCAAAAGTATTCACCCCCTTGGCATTTTTCGTGTTTAGTTGCCTCAAAAACCTGGAATTAACATGGATTGTTTGAGGATTTTGCATCATTTAATTTACAGAACATGTCCACAACTTTGAACATTTTTCTTTTATTATTGTGAAGCAAACAACAAATAGGACAAAATAACAGAAAAAGTAAATGTGCATAACTATTCACCCCCCTAAAGTCAATACTTTGTAGAGCCACCTTTTACGGCTATCACAGCTCCAAGTCGCTTTGTAAAAGTCTATATGAGCTTGCCACATCTTACCACTGGGATTTTTGCCCATTCCTCCTTGCAAAACTGCTCCATCTCCTTCAATTTGGATGGCTTGCACTTGTGAACAGCAATCTTTAAGTCTGACCACAGATTTATCTATTGGATTGAGGTCTGGGCTTTGACTAGGCCATTCCAAACATTTACATATTTCCCCTTAAACCACTCAAGTGTTGCTTTAGCAGTGTGTTTGGGGTCATTGTCCTGCTGGAAGGTGAACCTCTGTCCTAGCCTCAAATCACACAGAGTGGTACAGGTTTTGCTCAATAATATCTCTGTATTTAGCACCAGTCATCTCTCCCTCAACTCTGACTAGTTTCTCAGTCCCGACTGCTGAAAAACATCCCCACAGCATGATGCTGCCACCCCCATGTTTCACTGTGGGGATGGTGTTCTTTGGATGTGATGTGCTGGGTTTGCGCCAGACAAATAGCGTTTTCTTTGATGGCCAAAAATTGAAATTTTACTCTCATCAGACCAGAGCACCTTCCTCCATACATTTTGGGAGTCTCACACATGCCTTTTTGCAAACTCAAATGTGCCATTTTGTTTTTTGCTGAAAGTAATGGCTTTCTTCTGGCCACTCTGCAAAAAAGCCCAACTCTATGGAGTGTATGGCTTATTGTTGTCCTATGTACAGATACTCCAGTCTCTGCTGTGGAACTCTGCAGCTCCTCCAGGGTTACCTTAGGTCTCTGTGCTGCTGCTTGGATTAATGCCCTCCTTGCCCGCTCAGTTAAGTTTTGGTGTACGGCCGTCTCTTGGCAGGTTTGCTGTTGTGCCATGTTCTTTCCATTTGGTTATGATAGATTTTATGGTGCTCCTAGGGATCATCAAAGATTTTGATTTTTTTTTTATAATCTAACCCTGACTTGTACTTCTCAACAACATTGTCCCTTACTTGTTTGGAGAGTTGCTTGGTCTTCATGGCAGTGTTTGGTTAGTGGGGCCTCTTGCTTAGGTGTTGCAGCCTCTGGGGCCTTTCAAAAAGGTATGTGTATATGTAATGACAGATTATTTGACACTTAGCCCTTGTACACACGGTCGGAGATTCCGACAACCAAATCCGTCAGAGTAATTCCGACGGATTAATTCCGGAAGAGGTCCGGAAGTGATGTTGCATACACGCGGTCGGACTAAGTTGTCGGAAAATCCGATTGTACATAATGTACACGTTATTTCGTTACGACGGGACTACGTTCAGGCTAGTAGCCAATAGCTTTGGTCTAGGAATTTTATCTGAGCATGCGTGGCACTTTGTCCGTCGGAGTAAGCTACACATGATCGGAGTATGTCCGATCGGAGCATTTTGTCTGAAAATTTTACCGGCAAGTTGAAAAAATTGGTCCGTCGGATATTCCGACGGAAACAGTCCGATGCAGACCACACACAGTCGGAATATCCGACAAAAGGGTCTGATAGGAAACATTCCGACGGAATCTCCGACCGTGTGTACAAGGGCTTAGATTGCACACAGGTGGACATCATTTCACTAATTATGTGACATCTAAAGGTAATTGGTTGCACCAGAGATTTTTATTGGCTTCATAACAAAGGGGGTGAATACATATGCACAATCATTTTTTTATTTCTGAAAAATTGTTTTAGGTATATATTTTTCTAATTTTACTTCATCAAAATAGACTATTGTGTTCTGATCCATCACATATAATTCAGATTGAAAAAACATTGAACTAAAGGCTGTAATGTAACAAAATAGGTAAAAAGCCAAGGGGGTGAATACTTTTGCAAGACACTGTATACAAGCATCTAAAACTCAACGTGTTTTGCAAGCCACTGCTTGCTTCTTCAGGAGTAGATATTTTTATGCAGTATATCTAAAAAACAAAGTGTCAATTGAAAGTATGTATCACATGTTTAGGCTGATATGTATTCTTCTACATATTTTTGGTAAAAAAAATCTCAATAGGCGTGAATTAATTGGTTTGCGCAAAAGTTATCGCGTCTACAAACTACGGGATAGATTTAGGGACTTTTATTTTTTTCATTGTTTTTACTAGTAATGGCAGTGATCTGTGATTTTTTGCGGAACTGCGACATTGCAGCAGACAAATCTGACCCCAAATGACTAGAAGCGATTCAGTTCGCATTGTGCGCTATACAAGTATTTCATTCATTCATTCATTCAGTGACATTATTACATTGATCAGTGCTAAAAAAAATGCACTGGTCAATGTAAAAATGGCACTGGCATGGAAGGGGTAAACACTAGGGGGTTATCAAGGGGTTAGGTGTTTTCCCTGGGTGTTTTCTAACTGTAGGGGGGATGCATGGACCGACGCACAGGTACATTGGTTCGCGCAGGAGAGCCAACCTGCCGCAGTAAATGTACGTGAGCTGGTCAGCAAGTGGTTAAAGGAGGTAATTGATGGTCAGTATATGTACACAAAATTCAGTTTTAAATAAGTTAAATGAACTAGCTTCATATCATTTCCACAGCAGGAGTGTTTAGTGCATGATGTCATGAGGCTGTAGGGCCAAATCTAAGCTTAATGACTATATAAATATTTGGCTTTGCTTGTTTTCCTTTTACTATTTTTACCTTATTTCAAATATCATAGTTACTACTCATGTTTATGCTTCATTTATTTGGGTGGTTCAGTTTGAACTTTTGAAATTTCAGACTAAACTACATACATATGTTCGATAACGTGATACTATTTAAAGAAAACCTATGACGTTGTAATTAAATGTAAATGATTTCAAAGCATGCATAATTTGATTACAAATATTATTAAAAGGAAAACTATAGTTCATTTTAACACACATTTAAAGTTAATACTGTAATAGCTACCTGAAATAATTTTTGATGTGGCCTTTACCTTCTTATATGCTTGTCTTTTCATATTTTATATTAAAAAATATATAAATGCTCCCTGTAGTGGTAATCTGTAGATCAAGGAATGTGACTGCAATTCTGCTGATTTATAGAGCAAACCGAAAAGAACACCTGGCCTCCCTCATGCAAGAACTCACCTACTCCACTTTTCTATTTGCCATTGGAAATTAATAGAAATTCACAATATTTATTGGTACTAGAATCACATGACACACTTCCATCAAGCTTCAGTGCTAGTTGACTAGCCCAGTACTGTCACATAGGGGCAGTTCTGTGTAAGCTTCAACTAGGATCTTCTGAAGCTTTCCTATTGTCTTTTTCTTCTTACTCCTAGCAGTGAACAGGGAACAAAAAGAACTTAAAATGATTGTAAAGTCTAATTTAAAAAAAATAACAAACATGTTATACTTACCTCCTCTGTGCAGTGGATTTGAACAGAGCAGCCCAGATCCTCCTCTTCTTGGGTCCTTCTTATGTGCTTCTGGCCCCTTCCTCCTGTTGAGTATCCCCACAGCAAGTAGCTTGCTATGGGGGCACCAAAGCTGAGCTGCAGCTCCGTGTGTCCATTCAGACATGGAGCTGTGGTTTGGCCCTGTCTCTCTCCTGATTGGCTAACTGACTTTGACAGCAGAGGGAGCCAATGGCACCGCTGCTGTGTCTCAGCCAATCAGGAGGGAGAGTCCCAGACAGCCGAGACACTTGTTGACATCACTAGACAGAGATGGGGCTCGGATAAGTATTAGGGAGGCTGAGGGGGGGATGCTGCACACAGAAGTTTTTTTTTTTTATCTTAATGCATAGAATGCATTAAGATAAAAAAAGTTCTGTCTTCACAACCATTTAAAGTGTTGGATGTCCTGGTGGCTGGTTATCAATTAGACCTGTTGTATTGCCCTGCCAGGTAAAGGCTCAGGTTCACATAACCGCCACAGTATACATTACATTTTTTTTGGTTGTCTATATAGTACAAAACTGCTTTGCAGTGCAGTGAGGATGAGCTGAACATAACTGGGTTTCTGTTTGGTGAATATTACTGACAGAGGAACTACACTGCATCTGAGCACCACAAACCAAAAAGACGATTTAATGCATTTTTATTTATTTTTTTACAAGATTTTATTGAAACAAAAAAGTACAAATTCACTTATAATATATGCCAATAACAATGTATACTTATGTATGAATAAATAAATAGTATATTGTAGTTTAATATTTCTGTATGTGACAATAAATTTATACAGTAACTATGTATAGCTGATAGACAATAATAATAACAAAGCATGATAATATTATAATATATATTAGTCGTGGTTAAAATCAAAAGTACAAAAAAGGAAGGAAAAAAAAAGGAAAAAGGAAAAAAAAGTCCTAGTCTATAGATTGTGACAATTTTCAGGCTAAGCGTGAGACTTATACGGTCTCTAAGCCCTTGTACACACGGTTGGAGATTCCGACAACCAAATCCGTCGGATTTTGTCCGACGAATCTTGTCTGAAACTGTTGCATACACACGGTCGGATAAAGTTGTCAGACAATCCGATCTTTCAGAACGTGATGACGTAATTTCGTTACGATGGGACTACGTTCAGGCTAGTAGCCAATAGCTTTGATGTAGGAATTTGATCTGAGCATGCGTGGCACTTTGTCCGATTGGAATTCTCTACACATGATCGGAGTATGTCTGATCGGAGCATTTTGTCGGAAAATATTTCCGGCAAGTTGCAAAATTTGGTCCGACGGATATTCCGATGGAAACAGTCCGATGCAGACCACACACAGTCGGAATATCCGACAAAGCGCTCCGATCGGACACATTCCGTCAGAATCTCCGATCGTGTGTACAAGGGCTAAGAGTGGTAGAGTACAGAGGTAAGTTTGTCAAGTATGCTCCATCTAGAACATTTGTTTTATGGACATTTGATTTAATTTATTTTTAATATTCAAAGCAAACTCCTCCATCCATCCACATCTCCATGCTTTATTTTGCTGAGAAATCACTTTGAAAAGCAACCCCTAGCATTTCTGGATGTGGCCATCTCGAGTAAGGGCATATCTTTAAGCTAACATTTGCTTCCTGGAATCTAGGGCTGCAACTAACGATTATTTTCATAATCGATTTGTTGGCTGATTATTGTTTCAATGAATCCATTATCCATCGGTTAATAACCTTAAAAAAAAAATTATCATGTATAATTTAGATAATATGTAATGTTTTAGAAAAAGGCAATTTATTCTTAAATATCTCTATGCAGTGGTAAATATAAATAACCAACTATATGGTTAGGGAGCGCAATATCTAATCCACTCTGAGAAAACTGAAGAGATATACTGTATATACTATTAGAGGATATATATACTATATATACTATTAAAGGGTATATCTGGTAAATATCATCAGGCTCCGATCACATTTTTTTATTTAAAAAACAAACAAACAATGTCTTCCTTCCAAAAAAATTTAATTTTAAAAACGTTTGTTCGATTTTCTAATCGTTAGTGGGGTCAAATCGACGTTCATTTTCAACCACAGTGATGGGAAAATTTGGAAATAATATAAAACTTCTTGGTCAAAGGAATTTTCAGACAGTATATGTGGTTTTCGTTTAGAAATTACATTCGTTTTAAAAACAGAATGTTAAAAACAAGTGAAAGTTTCAAACATTCTTTCATTCAACAAATGTACAAAGATTTTTCGTCTGAATATTCTCGTCTGAAAACTGATACCTGTGGCCAGCATAAGGCACAGTGCACACCTATGCAGTTTGCTTTTGATCTGTTTCTGCAGTGCTTTTTGCTGTGCATTTTTTTTTTTGGCCAATTTGTTGTTGGGCAGATTAAAAAACATTAATCGCTGCAAAAACGCATTACATGCTTTTCTGAAGGTTCTCCATTGAAGTATATTGAACCAAAAAATGCACCTTTTTGCATAAAAAAAAAAGTCCCTGACCCTTTCCAAATATGCAGCGGCTGAAAAAAGCATAGATGTGAACGTGTCCCATAGGAAACCATGTAAATGAACTGTAGTGTGTTTCTGCAAAAAGCACCAAAAACACATAGGTGTGAACCATGTCTAAGATGTTTAGTAACATAATGGGATTAAAAAAACTAAAATTAGCCCTTTATAGTACAAAAAAAAAAGCAGATGATCACTACTGTAAGGGGTTCATTTTTTTACTGTAGAACTGTGAAAGTTATATTTACAATAGTGATTATTTGATCTTTTTGATCATTATGTTACTGGCCAATTAATAGATTATCAAAATAGTAATCGATTAATTTCATAATTGATTAGTTGTTTCAGCCCTACTGGAATCCATCTGCTCTTAGCTCAGACATGCTGGCAGGAGGGTGTGCTTAGCTGAGAAAACCCTTCCTCGCCTCCTGAAGACTCCCAGGATGTATGAGATGTATGATATCATTTACTTAGGCCTGGAAACCAGGAAGTAGCTGAAGAATAAGTTTAAAACAAGTAAATATGAAACACCTATGCGATCCGTTTCAGGTGCGGACTAAAAAAAGGGTCCTGTGCGAGTTTGGTCCGAATGTGATGCAAATTGAGCCATACAATCTGTATGGCTGAGTTTTTGTTACACAGACATCACATGTGATTTGCACTGCAATGCGGTGCGAATCACATTCGATGTCGGGCAGTGCACCAGTGTGAATCGAGCCTAACACTGACCTAGATCAAACTCTACTAAGGAGAAAAAAAGCAAACAGAGAAGATAGCACGGACACAGAAAGAAGGGGTTGAAAGGGGTTCTAATACTCTTACCCTAGCCAACACAAAAATGCTTATACATATACTTTAGGATACTATAGCACCAATAGTGCTCTTTCACAAATCTTGTAGTGCCCCAGTCCTACAAACCAGTGTCCTTTTACAAATGCCCTTTCACATAGCGGTGGCATGGTGGTGTAGTGGGTAGCACTCTCACCTAGCAGTAAAAAGGCTTGCTGGTTTAAATGCCAACCATGACACCATTTGCCTAGAGTTTGCATGTTCTCCCTGTGCCTGTGTGGGTTTCCTCCAGGTACTCTTCCCACACTATAAAGACATGCTGGTAGCTTAATTGGCTTCTGTCCACAATTGGCCCTACTATATGAATATATGAGTTGTGGACCTTGGATTATAGGCTTCTTGAGGGTAGGGACCGATGTGAGTGTGCAATGTATGTGTGGAGCACTGTGTAAATTGACAGTGCTACATGGGTACCTTAAATAAATCATATATTATAGAGGAGTATCCTACTTAGGTACAGGGGACACTTTATAGGGACAATTGTGGACACGCCCCACACTCACTCAGGTTGAACTGGATGGACTGGTGTCTTTATTCAACCTTACTATGTACTATGTAACTATGCATAGACCCTAGTGGCCCATGCTATGAACCAGAGTACCATTTTATCAGTGAGGTACTATTACACAAGTTTCAAGTTCAGCAAAGATTCCCTAAGGAGCGGATGGATTGTAATAGGCTATCCTAGCCTTCCTAATGATATCCTGCCCTGTAGCTGCACCCAAACACTCACTGACCCACGGACGAATAGACAAAATTCAGCATCCTTAGTCCTTTTCTTGCAACGTATTGACTTAATTGTGTTAGGGAGGGAGGTTTAAGGGTACAGTATACCCAAAAACAGCAGATACATTTCCCTCTACTTAGTAGATTTCTGAGTGAACTATTTAGGTTCAGACATGCTGCTATCTTATAATATGTTTAGCCCTTTGCACTAGCCAGGTTAGGACTCTTCAGGCCTTTGTCACAGACCAGGTTAGGACATTCTAGGCTCAGACTGGAAAATATGAGGCCAGACACCCTTTCCTTGGCTCTGGCTCTCCTTCAAGCATGGGCTTGGGAGGCAGAGACAGGATCTCTCTGAATCTACACCCTCCCACGGTAGTAGCCTTCAGCCTGCTACACTCTCTACCTCACTAGGCACACTCTGGGAGGAAAGGATCATTCTAGCAGGTCTCTTCAAATATTTATTCTCTTCCCCCTCAATGGTATAAGCCCCTCGGTCTGGCCAAGGCAGGATAAATATTCATAACCCAATACATTGTACGTTCTCATACTACCTACTGGAAAAAAGGCAGAAGCAAACAGTGTCCATGGGCTTAGGAGGAACCTATTAATTCCAAAGAACATAAACAAAGGTCAAGATGACTACAGCCTAGATGCAAGCACCAATTGTTTATGGGGACTCTCCAGTGTCCCTACACCATGGTATAAATGTGATGCCTTGTTACCTCAATAGTGTCATCTTATACAAGGAGCAAGACCATATTTCCAGTGCACCTTTCCCTGCAAGGTTTACTTGCTCTTTAGTCTTTAGTCTAGGTGGTGATGACTTATTGTTTACTTTTGCATATCTTTCCTGAAGCAGCTTCTCTTTTCGTTGCTGGACCTGTCTTATCTCTACAATGTCATCACGTACAATGCAGGGCCAGAGGTAAAAATTACCTTTCTTTGATTTTAATCTGCATGCATATGGGCACCCTAAAATGACCCTGTCAGCATTGGGATCCCATTTTATATAAAAGCATACCTGTACTAGAAGAGGCAATATATTTATGTATCCAGAGAACCGTTTGTTGAAGCGCCACTTCTTCAGTGTACCTTGGCCTTTGTAAGTCAGCTTGATCGGTTAAATTCTTGTTTTCTCTGCCATTTTCAGTGGCTTCTCCTGTAGTGATAGACAAGCTGGCAGGAGAAACCACTGTGGGCAGTGGGGGAAATCAGGTGTATCTTACACTCAGAAGTGTGGAATACATGCAGCAGTCTTGGAGCAGTGAAGCGGCAACATTTCGACAGATTGCCAAAAGGTAAATATAATGCCTTTCTTTAGTTAAGGTATGCTTTTATATGCAAAATGACCCTGTGCTGCACACAGGTTTCAGCATTTTTGTCAAGCAGTGTTTCCTGAATACTTGCTCAGAACTGGAAAGTATCTGCACCTATTGACCAACATTAAAAATCTTAGCAGGGAAATCTTGTACAGTAATTACAACACACAGTGGTGACTCTGCTCAAAGCATTTAAAGCCTGACATCAGGTTTCTCATGACTTTAAGTTGGTCCAAACAAACAATTTGCTTCACTAACAGATGCACCATTATCTACATACAGTATACAACACTGTTCTAGCAGCTTGATGGAGACTTCCCATCCTGTTCCTGGAACAAAATGGAGTCAGGATGAGCATTGCTCAACTTTTCACAGGAAGACTTGTATTTCATCAATAAATATAGGTCTTCGCCCTTGTACACACGATTGGAGATTCCGATGGAATGTGTCCGATCGGAGTGCTTTGTCGGATATTCCGAATGTGTGTGGTATGCATCGGACTGTTTCCGTCGGACCAAATTTTCCAACTTGCCAGAAATATTTTCTGACAAAATGCTCCGATCGAACATACTCCGATCATGTGTAGAGAATTCCGATCGGACAAAGTGCCACGCATGCTCAGATCAAATTCCTACATCAAAGCTATTGGCTACTAGCGTGAACGTAGTCCCGTCATAACGAAATAACGTCATCACGTTCTGAACGATCAGATTTTCCGACAACTTCGTCCGACCGTGTGTATACAACAGTTTCGGACAAAATCCGATGGACAAAATCCGACAGATTTGGTTGTCGGAATCTCCGATCGTGTGTACAAGGGCTTACTCTGATTGATTCCTCTGATTGAGTTGCAGAGATAGGCAGAGGACATATCGATCTCCACCTCAGTCAATCAGATGAAACCTCATACTCATTCAGAAAATATTAGGCTACATGTGATTGGCTGAGCAGAGCTCTGCCCAACTCATTTTTATTCTGAAAGCAGGACAGGAAGTCTCCATCCTACTGCTGGAACACAGTGCTGTATATTGTATGTGACGTTACAAATATGGTGAAATATTTACAAGTTTCTGGTTACCAATCCTCAGGAAGGATGTGTTGAAACTGGAAAGAGTCCAGAGAAGGACAACAAAATTAATACTGGAGGACTGGACTTGAGAACCTAAATTATGAGGAACGACTACAAGCACTAAATTTATTCTAACTATAAAGAAGAGATGCTTGAGAGGAGATATGTTAGCAATATGCAAATATCTCAATGGTGATCCCAGAGTTGGTAGGAAACGATTCAGTCTCAGGGAGTGTATAAAGGTGCAGGGAAAGAAGAGATGCTTGAGAGGAGATATGATCGAAATATACAAATATCTCAATGATGATCCCAGCATAGGTAGCAAACTATTCTGTCTCAGGGAGTGTATAAGGATATGGGGACATACAATGGCATTAGAGGAGACGTGGTTTAACCTTAAGCTACATAGGGAGTTTTTCACTGTCAGGGCAATGAGGATGTGGAACTATCTTCAACAATTGATGGCGTATTGATAGTTTTAAAAGACTCTTGGACATGCATCTTGGTGAACACAACATACAGGGATATGGGAAATGATTATAAACATTGACACACTTACACCTACACAGGTTGAACTGAATGGACTAGTGTCTTTATTCAACCTTACCAACTATAATACAAATATACTATGATAAGTATGTAGAATCAGCATAAATGGTAGCCACCAAACATACTGTATATACACATCTAATTAACTCTTCTAAGGTAATCAAGGTTAATACAATATTATATAAACTATACAAATATATATTTATTGTTTATAATGAATCTAAAGTATAAAAATATGTTAT
This sequence comes from Lithobates pipiens, assembly GCF_037356315.1. NCBI lineage: Eukaryota > Metazoa > Chordata > Amphibia > Anura > Ranidae > Lithobates > Lithobates pipiens. Next base: position 275,026,687 of record NW_027507758.1, read on the forward strand.
GTACTCATATAAATAATACATTCTATTGAACATTTAATGTAAATCAAATCCATATTCTTTCATGTTTTAAACATAATACCATAGTTCATATGTCTTAAAATAGTAGCCTTCCTGCAACGTTCATAGTGTTATTATTATAATAAATAGGTTAGGCTTAAATTGATTCCAGTTGTTCTTGCAGGTAACTGCCTCTAATAGGATCACTTGAAAGTGAAACAAACCATGGTTTTTTTTTAGGCTGTCAATGTTAAGTCTCAAGTATTTTTCAGTTTGTCTTCTAAAACAAAGTATGATGCAATGGACCCTTTGAAGATTGTGAAGATTTTGCCTTGGTGATCAGATCTGGTAATCCTGGTACTGCAATTATTTAGCGCTTTCAGATGTATCAAACAATTCTGTAGTGTTTTAGCTGGTTTTGTGGTGTGCATAGACCTGTCTATTAGCTGTTTAATGAGATAAAAATCATATGCTTCTGTAAATAGAGAAAATATGGCTCTTATAACACGGTTCCTGCATTTAGGTCAAAGTAAAATGTTATTTTTGGTACTTTACTTTTTGGCTACAAAAAATCTGTGTCTTTATTCGGCACAGGAATTTTGGTATGAACAGTTTTTATTGCTTGTTATACAGTGGTCACATCATAAATGTAATTTATCACCTCACCCCCCCCCCCCCCCCCCCCAAACATTATCATTTACTTTTTAAAGGCCCGACCTATACAAATTTTGTTTCTGGTTTTGATGACTGACCTCCTCATGTAAATTCCATTTTCCATGCTATTATGCTAAGTTAACCCTTTGGCTTCGATACATTTTGAGACACTAGCCCTAAACAAGTATGCAGATCATGATAAACAGAGAAGGTCTGAGATCCTAATTTGCATAACCATTTAAAAAAGCAATTTAAGCTTTGAAGCAAGAAGGCCAGCCAGACAGCCAAGGAAGGTCATCAGTAGAAGCTTTTACTCTAAAATTGGCCCTAAACCTAATCCTTACAGTGGACTTTACAAGTCTACATAAATATATTCCTGGTAGCTATATTGATAACATTTTGACTACATTATTTTGCAGTATTATGGTACTGATCATCTCTTTAATACTGTCATTTTCAGATACAATTACAGTGTTTAACTAACGGAGGACACTGGGTGTGCTATACATGCTCAAAAAAACGAAGTAAACAGGGCATGTGTAGCATGCCTAGTCCTTCTGCCCTACTGTCACACCCCCACTCTCACTCCCTGATTATTCGCGGCTCATTAAATCAAAGCTGTGAGTCACTGTGTCAATACAACAGCTCTAGCAGCTGCTGCTTAAAAAAGTAATCTGACCCAGTGTTTATCAATACCGTTCGTAGTTAAAATATAAAGACACAGCAAATTACATTGTTACTTTTGTATCTGCTCTGTTTCTGATCTGCAAATTAAAGGGATGTGCTTCGATCTGCAGATGATGTTAGTAAGGATTACCCTTAAAAAATAAACAAAAGTTTATTTTTATTTTTAATAAAATGTGCCTCTATTTAACACCTTATTAACCTTTAATTTACCCTAAGCACAAATCACTCCTTCTCTCTTCAACTATTTCCTGAAGTTTCTTTTCTAGTTAGTCAGCCATTTTATTTATTTTTTATTTTTTGTTCATTCTTTTTTAATTTTTTGTCACATAAAAACAACATTAAAAAAAAAAAGTACTTCATTTCTAAATAATTTTGCAATGCTTTTTACCAGAATCTTTCTTTGTACAGCAACATTATTTTTTTAACTAACACTGGTCAAAATTGTGTGTTTTTTCATTTATTTTTTGCCTGTTTGCAAGAAAAAATCACAAAAAATGCATTGTTTGTCAATATCTTTACACAAGACTAGAAACACACTCTGATTTAAAAAAAAAAATCCAATTCAGAAGGTGTTTCTAGTCTTGTGTACTATATTAGGGATGTGGGCCTCTGACTTCTGACACATTCTCCAATTAGTCAATATCTGTATTACTAGTTTATTTCAGGCAGAAACTATATTTTTCAGGATACTGTTTAGACACAATTAACATTTAAATACGTTTACTATTGGATATCAAATCTGTACTTTTTAAAGGTCCAATTTAAAAGTAGATACTTTCTGCATTTCAGTGTATGTGTCTGGCTGTATATCAACAATTTAACATACACTACACAAAGGCTGAGCTATCTCTGGGTTGACCACACTTAGTGAGTAAGTTAAAGGAAGCAACTATTTTTAGGCTAGATGGTGTTGTTGGGGTGTTGCTAGCAGTGCCATTATCTTTTATTCCCAAGACCATGGTGCAGTCTACTAAGGAAACATGATCTTTCCACAAAATGCTTAGACCTGCCATTCTTTACAACCGAGCTAAACCCACCAATGTAGTTGACTCAACAATAAAGCTTAAGTTAAACATGTGTACTAAATAATATTAATTACATTATTAAACATATTAATGTTGGTTTTGTGGTGTTTTCATTTACATTGTGCCCACTAGTGCATGCTTAGTGTATGCTTCATTCAAGGCATGTCTCTGGTGATATCTATCACAGTTGCCAGTGTGCTCAGCTCTCAGCTGAACATTCAACCCCTTAAATAGCTGTTGTATATAGCTAGTCGTGTGCAGTGCCATTCAAACTGCCGATCTAAATAAAAGAGAATATGAAACTGTATTCAATTCTGAATAGAAAGATAGAGGAGTTTAGTTTTCTAATGCCAAACACATCTATTAGCATACAGACAAGCCATTAGGCCAGTTACCTAATAAGGTCAAATAACATGCTCAGTTCTGGCAGTGTTCTTTCATCAGAAAAGGTATATCTCCTGTTAGTTTCACACATCCTTTCATGGACCAGCCTTCTGTGGTACATACAGAATTTATACCTCAATTTTATCTGGATGTCAAAGAATCAAATGCAGAGCCTGGTCCCTAACTGTGCACACTTAATTTCAGGAAGATGTAAATAAGAAGAGGACCCTACACATCATGTGTGTTGTCTGAAGACATCAAGAAAAGAAGAGTTTAAAATAAAAAAAAAAAAAATAAAAATATTATATACAGTATATATACTGTATTGTCAAAAGTATTGGTACACCTGCTTTTACACACACATGACGTTTAATGGCATCTCTGTCTTAGTCTGCAGGGTTCAATATTGAGTTAACACACCCTTTGCCATAATAATAGCTTCAACTCTTCTGGGAAGGCTGCCCACAAGGTTTAGGAGTGTGTCTCTGGGAAAGTTTGACCATTCATCCCAAAGCGCATTTGTGAGGTCAGGCACTGATTTTGAACAAGAAGTCCTGGCTCACAGTCTCTGCTCTAATTCATCCCAAAGATGTTCTATCAGGTTGAGAGCTGGACTCTGTGCAGGCCAGATAAGTTCCTTCACCCCAAACTCACTCATCCGTGTCTTTATGGACCTTGCTTTGTGCACTGGTCCAAATCATTTGGTGGAGGGGGGATTATGGTGTGGGGATGTTTTTCAGGGGTTGGGCTTGGCCCCTTAGTCCCATAAAACTCTTAAGGCATCAGCATACCAAGACATTTTGGACAATTTCATGCTCCCAACTTTGTGAGAACAGTTTGGGGATGGCTCCTTCCTGTTCCAACATGACTGCACACCAGTGCACAAAGCAAGGTCTATAAAGACATGGATGAGCGATTTTGGGTTGGAGGAACTTGACTTGCCTATACAGAGTCCTGATCTCAACCTAATAGAACAGTTTTGGGATAAATTAGAGTAGAGACTGCGAGCCAGGCCTTCTCATCCAATATGAGTGCCTGACCTCATAAATGCACTTCTGGACGAATGGTCAAACATTCCCATAGACACACTCCTAAACCTCATAGACAGCCTTCTCAGTTGAAGCTGTTAAAGGCTGCAAAGAGTGGGCCAACTCTAGTGAAACCTACAGACTAAAACTGGGATGCCATTAAAGTTCATGTGCGTGTAAAGGCAAATGCCCCAATACTTTTGACAATATAGTGTATATATATATATATCTATTATATATATATATATATATATATATATATATATATATATATATATATATATATATATATATATATATATATATATATATATATATATATATATATATATATAGATAGATAGATAGATAGATAGATAGATAGATACAGTTGTGCTCATAAATTTACATATTCTGGTAGAATTTATGGTTTCTTGGCCATTTTTAAGAGAATATGAAGGATAACACAAGAACAAGTTTCACTCATGGTTAATGTTTGTACATGTTATCAGGCCAAAATCACAAGGGCATGTAAACTTTTGATCAGGGTCATTTGGGTAGTTTATGTTGTGAATTTGATTTAAAAAGAATAAACAGTTCATTGATAATAAATGGCTTCAGCCAAACACTAACCATGAGTGAAAGAAAAGTTTTTGTGTTATCATTCATATTCTCTGAAAAATGGCCAAGAAATCATAAATTCTGCCAGGGTAAGTAAACTCATGAGCACAACTGTGTATATATATATATATATATATATATATATATATATATATATATATATATATACACAGTACAGACCAAAAGTTTTGACACACCTTCTCATTCAAAGAGTTTTCTTTATTTTCATGACTATGAAAATTGTAGATTCACACTGAAGGCATCAAAACTATGAATTAACACATGTGGAGTTATATACTGAACAAAAAAGTGTGAAAGAACTGAAAATATGTCTTATATTCTAGGTTCTTCAAAGTAGTCACCTTTTGCTTTGATTAATGCTCCGCACACTCTTGGCATTCTGTTGATGAGCTTCAAGAGGTAGTCACCTGAATATATATATATATATATATACACTATATTGTCAAAAATATTGGGACATCTGCTTTTACATGCACATGAACTTTATTATATAGATATATATATATACAGTCAGGGCATGGAAATATAAATATTATGGTCAGGGCAACTGTTAGCATGAAAGTGGAACCTATTTAACCCATTTTTTAATGTCACCCATCCATCCATGTCTCCATGTTTTATTTTTTTGAGAAATTACTTTGAAAAGGAACATTTCTAACCACGGACATCTTAAGTAAGGGCAGATTATTTTATCGCATTTAGTTCTTGAAATCTATTCAGGAGAGTGTTATTAGCTGAGAAAGTCCCTCCTCCCTTCCTCCAGATGAAAGAAAAAAATGCCCATGTGACTCCTGGAATGTATGCTATTTGTGTTCTCCTAGGCAGACCACCCTTTACTTTCTGTCCTGTAGATGCTACAAAGTGTGGGAAATGTCCTATTAGCCAGGATTTCCCCTTACTTTCAGTCTTGGTGACAGCCAACACTAGGACAACCAGATTTACTGAATCTTTCCTAATGCCAATGTCATCTACTAACCCACATAGAAGCATTTGACTGGCTACCTTGTCCTTGATAAGGTCAAATGACATGCTTAGTTCTATATCTCCTATAAGTTTCACACATCCTTTCATGAGTCAGCCAAAATCAAAGTCAGCATCGTTGAGGCATACCACAAGCTTGAAAGGGTTGCACAATGGAAGTAAATCTGTAGATTGTTGTGTAAAATAATATATCCCATATCTGAATGAGACACATGTTGTCCAGATGTACTGTAAATGACAGAAATAACTGCTTTTCTTCTTCTTTGCCTTTCTGGGAACCATGAAAAAAAAAAAATGTCATCACGCACACAGAAATATCCTATAATGTGTGATCTGGCACAGCCAGAAGAAGAAATAAATGAAGATACTGTAAAATGCTTTCGAGTTGTGTATTAAATTGCTGTTAATATTCTGCCAGCTGCTGGAGTGAAAAAAAAGGTCACTGGAATGAATGTCATATTTTCAGGTTGGTCAAGAGCGTTGGGGGTTCTATATAATGAACAAAGGTGATATCTACACAAATTTTACATATGTTGCTATTTGCCTGAGGTGTCTTTAAGGCTAGCCATACACTGAATTTTGTCTGGTTCCTGTTGATTCGGCTGAAATTTGCCCAGTGGGTGGCCCTGTTAGCATCCTCCTACCCAAAATCCTTGGCTAAAAAATCTAATGAGCAGGGCAGAACATTTTCAACTGAATATTGGCTGCATCCATAGACATCTTTACAGAGGGTCTCAATCACTGCTACTGTGTCCACCACTTTCATAGATCCAAATTCCTTTGGATGACAAAGAGTTAGATGTAGAGCAAAGGTATACAACCTTGGCCCTCCAGCTGTGGTGAAACTACAAATCCCATCATGCCTCTGCCTCTAGAAGTCATGCCTGTGATTGTCAGGGTCTTGCAATGTCTCATGGGACTTGTAGTTTCAAAACAGCGAGAGGGCCTACTTTGCCTACCCCTGACGTAGAGCCTTGTCCCTTGCTGTGCACACCTAATTACAGGAAAACACGAAGAAGAAGAGGACCATGTACATCACTTGACTGGTCTGAAGACACTTAGAAAAAAAGAGTATAAAAGAAAAAAAGAACACCCAGATCATGTACAAATCAATATTAGTCCCTGGTCAAGTGTTAGCATTAAGTTTCAGCTTGGGCTAAGGTGTCAGAAGGGGAGGGGGCCAGTTCAAAGTTAAGGCTTAATTTTGTGGCTTAGGTTAGGAGCAGTGGTTAGGTATGGGGCAGTTAAAGATTGTTAAGTTATGATCACCCTAAGGTTTTGGATAGTGTAGGAGTTTTTTTTTTTTGCTATGATCTATTAGGCAGATTTTCCTTTACTTCCTGCCCTGTAGATACTACAGGAGTTAAAATAAAATTTCTGTGAGAAATGTCCTATTAGCCTGGATTTCTTTACTTTCACTTTTGGTGTCAGCCATCACTAGAACAAATAGAGACACCGAATCTCCCTAACAGGGACATAGCAAAAAACTGACAGGGATTCTAACCCCCTCACCACCACTAATGAAAATTGAAAAACTATTTGCCTTAATATACACTTAATTAACTTAACATTAAAATAATGCATTTTCATTAGGCAGCAAAAAGTAAACTAGTAGTTTTGTGCATAATTGATTTTGTCAGTACATTCTGATCAGTCTGGTGGAATGCAATATATCTGGTGGGCATGGCCTATGATGTCATCCTGCTGGGCGAAATTACCGTGGGACACACAGTGACATTGAACTGAAGACATATTTGGATGCTGTTTTATATATATATATATATATATATATATATATATATATATATATATATATATAAATGCAAGTGTTTTGATTGTTTTAATAAAATTACCCAGTGAGCACTATGAGATCTCTTTATATCTCTCTACTATGAGATCTCTTTATATCTCTCCAAGAGTCATATTATACCCAGAGCGATGATGAGAATCTTATTTGGCTTCTGTGGTATGGTCCTGTGGTGGCTTTTGATTTTAAGCTGTGTTTGACTTCTTTTGAACACAGGTCCATCTGAAAGTGAGGGCACTCCTGAAGAACACTGTGGTGGTTTGAAGTGGCACACTACTGTAAAACACAGGATAAAGTTTTGTTACACGCGCACAACTACAGTATATAAGACTTTACAAATATTATTATCGGATTATCTTTCATGTGGACTTTGCTTTATGAATCCTTATGTGTTTTTGCACAAGCTATATGTATTATTTAAGTATTTTTACTGTATCTTTTTTATGGTATTTATATAAATGGGTGATATCCATATAAGGGATGTTATTTATGTCACCCATTATCTATAATCAGATATTTAGTCAGGTGAGGTATCACCTGTTATAAAAAGGAGCGCTGCACTTTTATATTTTTTATTTCATAGCTTTAATGTGTAGATAAGTGACTAATAAACTCCCATTAAAAATAATTTAAATCCTAGGTTATAGAAAAAGGAAGAAGAGTCCAACGTGGGGGTGAGGTGGCTGGGTAAGTGGTGAATACTGTATTTGGAATATTTAAAATAAGTGCAGCGCTATTATAAATATCAAAAAGGTCATAAAAATATAAACATAATATAAAGTGCAATCATCTATAAAATTCAATAATCCCCAAAAAATTTTTTTATAACAATAAAGTGCAATGTGCTCCATATTCAACTCAGTGTCCTTATTCCTAAATTCCAATAGAAAGTGAAAAAAAAAAACAGTCTTTTTGTTGATTTGTTATATGATTACACATGGAGATAAAATCTTTACATTTATCCATCTCTGTGCATCTACAAATATCCTCGTGTCACCAGCACCGGTTGTGCCCTCACCTTATAGGCTTATTAATTGCGCCTTAGATCACAATCACTCCTTTTATTGGCCTCCTTAGATTTTCCTCCTTCATATATCTCATCCGTTTTTACTTCATCTGCATCTCACATCACAAGGTGTACTGCTTCCTTATTGTTAACCATTGGCCTCCACTCACATCGCCCACATGTAAGGTACAAAGCTTACAATAGTGCTTTACCATTTTAAAAATAATTTATTTATAATAAAGCATAAAATAAGATCCACTCACATTTTTCAAATAAAAAAACAAGCCTTGATATATGTATCCACAAGTGCTGGGACACAGCCGGATCTGCAGCCCCGGTTATCAGTGTTCCCCCACCTTTTACACTGGCTCTGTTTTGATTCTGTTACTTCCTGGTTCCTTCCATGTCAGCCTCCCAAGCCCCTCCTACTAGTTTCATCATTCCTCGTGACTTCCTCTGAGAGATAGCGTTGACTGGCGTGTTACCCATTCTATTTATACATCACCGCCATTTTGTTGTAGTCTATCTTGTTTTGAGTGGCAGCCATTTCCCTTAGTCTTGTTATGTGTGCAGCTGTTGTTCTCCTTCACTCCTGTAATTTACTGGCTTATGAAGTGAATATAGATCACAAAACTTTTTAATTCAACCCAGCAGTAGTTTCCCTATTAAACTTATATGCCAGGGTGTAAATCCTAGTATACATATATAAAAGCGATCACTGCCATTTTGTTGTTGCCTCCCTGATTTTGAAAAGTGGCCATTTTTCCTTAGTTTATTCAATATATATACCACAGTTGTCAGCTGTACTCTTTTTAGCCTCTGCTATGACAAGCTGATCATGTAAATACAAATGGAATATGAGAATAATCTAAAGCAGGAACAGAAATAGAAAAAGAAAAAAGAAAAACACCCCATGCTATCTGGCATCATAACCATCCTCCGAATACTGTATTTGTCAGTTTTGTTAATAAGATCCCTTGCAGTTAAAAATTAATAAACATGTATATTTTGTTATTTATTAATAATATAATAATTCATTTTAAAAAATGAAAGCAAAATACTTTGTATTATTTTGACTTGGGCATTTTTATTGCCTAGTATAGTATAGCCTAGCCTTTTATAGCCTAATATTTTGACAAATTATAGCCTTGCTAAATCTATTTTATGGCTTGATTTTCAGCAAGTCATACAGAATTCCCAGCAATTTTTCCTTAAAGAAACTATAGTAATTATAAGTCAATTATGTAAAATAAGAGTCTTAAAATCTGATTTTTTTTTAAACTGGTGTTAAAGTGATTTTAAACCTTTCATTTTATTTTTAAATAAAAAAACTTGTTAAACGTACCTGCTCTGTGCATTGGTTTTGCACAGAGCAGCTCCGATCCTCCTCTTCTGGAAAAGAACCCCCACCTGCTGTCACCGAGAAGGGATCACTGGCGGTCGGAGGGGAATAGATAGGAGTATGTTACTTGTTACACCCTATATATGGGTGAACTTATCTTTTTAGTTTGGATTCGGCTTAAGTGTTGCTACCTTTATTGGCTTTTGTTCTTGTGGAATTGGAGGTGTGACACAAGTTTGCACACCGCTTTTTATAAATAGACAGAGGGGGTGCACAGTAGTAGAGTTTCTGTGAGGTCAAAATTACATTGCATCACTTCTTCCAATAAAGAAATTGATGTATATAAAAAAAATGATGTGTTAATGTTAAAAATTATCTGAAAATGTTGAAATTATCTGAAAATGTTGATATTGGATGGATAGTGCCCAATACAATCATTGGACATTTTGAATGCTTTATCAAACAAACATTTTGATTTTCATTCAAATGCTCGTTTGCTTTTCTACCCATCTATGACCAGATTTAAACTTGGCTTTCTTGAAGCTGTACAGTTCAAGTTTAGGCTTAAGACTATTGTTTACTTCTACCTTTCCCCAATTGAAAATTTGCACAAGTTGAATCCCTAACCACTTGATTTAGCTGTCAGATTTTATAACTTTTCATGCCAATACAACAATGGTTTGTTCCCTAATTTACCTATTGAATATTAAAATGGTATTAAGCCTTAATTTTTTTCTTAAAATTACAAACATGTCATTCTTACCAGTTCTGTGCAAAGCTTTTGCATGGAGCAGCCCCAATCCTCTTCTTCTGGGGTCCCCCACCGGCGCTCCAGGCCCCTCCTTTTCAGCAGATGCTCCCACGGAAAGTCGTTTTCAATGGGGGCACCTGTGTGTGCCCGCTCCCAAGCCCTGCTGCTGTGTCCCTTGACACAAGCAGTGGGATTTTGCCCTGCCTGCTCTCCCATGTCACAGCATTTGATTGATGGCTGAGAAAGCCAATGGCTCCTGCTGCTATCAATTTGCCCAATATGGAGTGAGACATCGGCGGAAGCCGCTGTACTCATGCACATCCCTGGATTGACAGCAGCGGGAGCCAATGGAGCCAATCAGGAGAGAGAGTCCCAGACGGCTGATGCACTCGTGCACATCGCTGGTTAGAGCTGGGGCTCAGGTAAGTGTTAGAGGGGCTGAAGTGGGCTGCGACACACAGAAGGTTTTTTATCTTAATGTATAGAATGTATTAAGATAAAAAACCTTCTGCTTTTACAACTGGGGCACTTTCAGGTGTTTTAGCGGTAAAAATAGCACCTGAAAAGTGCCTCTCAAGCCACCCCAGTATGAAAGCCCAAGTGCTTTCACACTGGGGTGGTGCGCTTGCAGGATGGGAAAAAAAGGACTGCAAGCAGCATCTTTGGGGCGTTGCGGAGCGCTGTATACACCCCTCCTCCACAGTCCCCGCCATTGAATTCAACGGGCAGCAGTGTTTTGTGGGCGCTTTTAACCCTTTATTCGGCGGGGGTTAAAAGCACACCGCTAGTGGCCAAAAAGTGCTGTTATAGCATCAGTAAAGTGCTACTAGAACTAGTGGCGTTTTACCGCTGACGCCTCCCTCACCCCACTGTGAAAGTAGCCTAATGCTTTAGAACCACTTTAAGTCACTTAGCTAATGTAGTTATTTTAGCCGTGTTTGTTTCTTATTATGCTTTTTATATTAATTAACCTCCCTGGTGGTAATCCCGAGTGTGGCTCGGGGTAGATTTTCAGTATCAAAAGTGGTAACCCCGAGCCACACTCGGGATCGCATCGCAGGATCCAAGCAAAGTTACTTACTTTGTCCCCAGGATTCTGTGATGTCTCCCCGCTATGTGTGCGAGCTGTGTCCTCCGCTGGATCTATTACTGTGCTGAGCTCCGTTCCCTGCAAGTGTTGCGATGCACGGGGATAGAGAACGACGACAAATTCAAAAAGTAAAAAACACATTACATATACAGTATATTGTAATCCTACAGATTACATTATTGTATCAAATTATTTCACCTCCCTTTTGTCCCTAGTGCTTTGTCCAGTGCCCTGCATGCAGTTTTATATTATAAATATTGTTCTTTCTGCCTGGAAACTGGAGGTTGTCCATAGCAACCAAAAAGTGTCCCTTTGCAACAAAAGTGGTTTTAGACCAGCTAGAAAACAGTAATCACTTGAAGAGCGATAGTGAATCGTAGGGAAATCCGTCATCAAACGCTGAAAGTGATGACAATTCTGCAACTGATCAAATTTCAGTGTTTTTGATTTAATTACATTATTGAATAATTTTTATTATTATTATAATATTATTTTTTATAATTATTTGTAGTTATTATATTATAATTCATGATTTTGTGTTTCAAACTTTATCTTACCCAGGATGTCTACTACATTCTTGTTTGGACAGATTTAAGTGTGTTATTCCTAAGAATTACAGGCATACAATATAAAACGCCAAATTTCCATGCAAAACATTGTACTGCTTTGAGCATCAAAAATCTGAAATAATCATACTGCCAGGGAGGTTAATATTTCAAATGGCATACATAAATATTGCATTATGAGTCAAAAATAAATTTTTGAAGTGCAAGTAATGTAAGTGCCTTAACTGAAGTTTATATCAGACTCTTGCAGTCTACTGTACAGCAAAGCTCTGAGAGGGGGAGGGAAAAACAGCACAAGGAACCAATCAGGTGTGATGCAGTGCAAAGAGCATGTCCATAGGATGAGAGAGCAGAGTGACAGAAATTCTGCGTACAGACAATCGGAATTTCTGACAACAAATGTTCGTTGTGAGCTTGATGACGGAAATTCTGACCGTGTGTAGGCTCCATTGGACATTTTTTGTCAGAATTTCCGACCAACAAAATTTGAGAGCTGGTTCTCAAATTTTCCGACAACAAAATCCATAAATTCAAGTGTGTGTGTACACAATTCCGATGCACAAAATTCCACGCATGCTCTGAATCAAGTACGAGACGGAATCACTCTGTCTGGTAAAACTGACGTTCATAATGGAGATAGCATATTTGTCACTCTGCAAAGTTTTTAATCTTTTAATGCAGCACATTCTCTTCTTCTTTAGAATGCTAGAATAATGAAGTTGTTTTGCTGCTGATATTTACACAGAGTTCTCACAGATTGCTTTCTTTATTATTTCTCGTGATCTCCTGAATAACATTTTTTTATTTTTATCTCCATAATAATGTTTAGAATTTATTTTTCTAGTGATCTTTTTTTATCAAGATCTCCTGTTTATTTTTTTATTTTTTTCTAGTGATCTCAATAATATTTTTGTCATTTTGTGTGTCATGTTACCACAACACCATTATTATCTTGTATTTTTTAACCTCAAGGAGATTGGTTGGTGTTGGTGTCCCTTGTTAATTTGACGTAGTATTTTTGAAATGTACCTGCCTCACAAACAAACTGTCCTTTTTGAACAAAATCACATAGGCAAGTGTTTGTGAAAAAAATAGACATTCATTATGGGTCATAACAAAATAAAGAGGAGGGCAATGCTGGATAAACTGGTGAAATTGGCAAAGCCTTTGTACTCCAGGGCATACATCAACTATTTTACAGGTAAAATTGGTAGCCTGGGGAGTCCACATATAATAGTGAGCCCAATCCGGTCCAGAACTCCAAAAGAGATCAGGAACAGGAGCAGATGACATATATGTCCCCAGGCTGTGGTCTTACAACTCTCTTGTCTTCCTTACATGCTTTCTTCCAGGCTGTAGCTCTGGTGTTGGAGTTGCAGCAGCAGGTGGAGGAGGAGGACGATGGTCGAACTCACAAACATGACTTTTGCTTGTGCGTTCGCCCCTCTACCCCTTATTTATTTCTTGTAAGATCACTTCCTCACAGAAGAGGTGTTGGCCCTACTACATTTCCTGCATTTTGCAGGCATAGTCCTTTTAAAGACTGGGGGGTTCTGAGGGCCGTAGTAGCCTGCCAAATTAACCCAAGTGCTGCCTCCTCCAGGTTCCCCCCCCTTCCTGGGACTTTTTTTTGAAGGCGGATGGGAGGGACTTGGAATTCGGTCTGGCTACTGGGCCCGGCCACCTCCTGGCTGCCACTTTCCACAGTCTCCTCCTGGCTGAGGCTTTCTTGTGTATGAAAAAAGGACATTGTTTTAGTTTTTTGGTCATCAATCACACACAATTTTCAGCTCATGACTGTTGCAAATTAAATGTTAACAAACAGAAAAGGCTATCATTCTGACCCTAGCATTTTTCATTTTTGTCCCAATCATTTTTGGCCACTACTGATATGATATTGATATGTAAAACACTTTGTTAAATCCGAAATTAGTGATCAATAATAACATCTAGTTAACATCATTAATTTTACGACAAGAAATATGTTGAACAATGCTATACCTGACTCAAGCTGGGCTCCTGCACTTCTTCCTGGCTGGAAGGCTCAGGTTGGACATCGGAAGCCTCAGCTGGGGTGGAAGGAAGCGTAGAAGGAAGACTGGAGAGTGATGGCGTGATTTCACTCTGGTCTGACAGAAAACACAGTTTGTCATAGTACCACAGCCTGGGGACATAAAAGTCACCTGGTGCTGCTCCTGATCTCTGGGAATCCTGGACCTTCTTGCACTCCCTAATATAAGTGCTCCTCATGCCACCAATTTTGGCATTCAAATAGGGGATGTCTGCCGTGGGGATCTGCGGCTTCACAAATTCCAGCACTTGATCCAGTGCTGCCTTCCTCTTTCTTTTATTATTATAAAAGGGATGTTTTACCTGTCACAGACAGGGCAGCTCCCTGTACCTATCAATGAATGGGGGGATAAAGTCATGATCATCAAAGCGATTTGTTTTATCTGCAAGACACAACACAAGACAAACCCTAATGTCAGGCTAAACTTTCCTAAACTTGTCCCAATATAGGCCTCAATCTATAAACAGTATAGGCCACTGATGACCCAAGTTCAAATTGTACCTTCGTTATCAAGATCGGCGCTTACGTTACTCCGTCTTTCGCTCACAGATTGCATGTACGACGTACGTGTGTTGTGCATTATATACACTGCGCATGCGTGAAACTTCACCTGCCTCTGACCTTCTTCTAGTCTATTCCCTGCCCCTTCTCTTTTGGCGCAGTGAGAGAGCACATGGCGAAGAAAGTGCAAGTGCATGCAGAGGAGAGGATGACGAAAGCCTGGAGCCACAAACATCCCAATCCATGAGATTTAAGACCTCTAATATGGCCTTTGGTGAGATGGTGGAGATGGTGGACATCTTGAAGAGGGCCGACTATGAGAAAGGCCAAGATCATGGCTAAAGTTGTGAAAAGTCTGCAGAAGAATTTTGGGGAACGGCAAACCAAGGATCAACTGAAGAAATGATGGTCAGGCCTGAAATTAAGGGAGCAGGATCAGTACAGAAGAATCAAGTGAGTGCTGCAAAAAAGTAAGTATTTTGTCGTGTGTTCCTATTATTATTAATATTATGTTTGTGCTGCTCCATGTGTTTTTATTTACTGTTGTACAGTTTAACATGGCAAGTTTCAGGTTCGTGGGAACAGTAATTGTTCGTAGTAAACATCGTTAGTTCGCCCACTAATACAATGTTTTTGGCAGATGCAGGTTAACTACATTTGTTCATGCCTATTTGTATTAAAATAAGTTTACTACATTGTTGTTTAGATGGGGTTGTAACTAGAATGAAATGCAAACTTGATTCAGTGTAAGGAGAAGACACTCAGCAGCTGCATACACATCTGGACGCAGGAGCACTAGTGTGGGACACCAGAACAAACTTTTTAGGGTGTCCCACACAGGTGCTCCAGTGGATACTAGGGGTCTCTCCATGTGTGAAACCTTAACAAAAAAGGTAAGTATTCCAGCCTTAAGAAAGGGAAAAAATCATGTCTTCAGCTTGGAACTCTCCAAAACCGACAATTGGACGACACTTCCAAGCAATGTTTCATATTACTATGTCTGCCCTCAAATATCTGTGTGCTAAGTGCTAAGTATACCTTTTTTTATTCACATAGGGGAGAAAAGACTCGGAACATCAGAGGATACCAGGGACCCAAAACCTCCTAAAGAAGGGGAAACCCCCACACCACAACCAGAGAATGTGGAGGAAGGAGAGGTTTAAGAATTGGGTGAAATAGTGACCACAACAGGTGAGTGTCTGAGACCACAGCTGAATAGTGATAGCTGTATGCCTGCATATTTATAATACATGGTGTGTTCTTTTAATTTTAGGTGATGTGGATGTTGTAGAAGAAGAAACTCATTTCACAAGTGCACAGATCCTCATCGGAGAGATCATGGTGTGCAATCGTGATTTACAGAAGATCAAGGAAGACATCAATGATGTTGAAAAAAGACTCAAAAACATCATTGATGATTTAGGCAAAATCTAAAACACACCAACATTATTCAAATAGTTTAGATTTTTATTATTTTTCTAACTTTTTTAAAGTATATTGAAAGCCAAATTTTGAAAATGCACACAGTGAGGGATATCTACGAAAGGCTAATCCACTTCGCACTATGAGTGCACTGCAAGTGCACTTGGAAGTGCAGTCACTGTAGATCTGAGGGGGACATGCAAGGAAAATAAAAAACATAATTTTAGCTTGCACATGACGGGATGATTAAGATCAGCAGAGCTTCCCCTTATTTCAGATCTTCAGATCTACAGCAACTGCACTTCCAAGTGCACTTGCAGTGCACTTGTAGTGCAAAGTGGATTTGCCTTTTGTAAATAACCCCCAGTGTGTCCACATGTGCTATCTGCCATCATGGGATATCAATGTACGCGTTTTGTGCATGCAGCCCCTTCCTCGCAACTAAAGTAGCTGAGAGGAGGGGTTTGCACCCCCGAAACACGTCCATTGATCCCCCATGATGGGAGCTAGCACATGTTGATATTAGGCATGGGATCAGGATGGAAATCCCCATTTTGACTTTCAATTTATGTGCATTTTCAAAACTTGGCTCTTACAGGGGTGACATCACCCCATCTGATGAAGGCAAGATCAACACAGTTTGGACATACTAATGTCTGATATTGCCTTCAATTTATCAAAGTTGAACTTGAGTTGTGTATTATTTTATGGCTTTATACATGCCTGTTTACCCCAAAAAAAGGATATTTCTACTGTCAAACAAAAAAAGTTATTCAAAAAATATGTTGGTTTGTTTAAAAACCCTTTTATAATGCACATGTGAATGTGCTTTGAGTAAAATGTTTTCTACTCAACAATGGAGTTTATTTACTAAAGACAACTCCACTTTGCACTACAAGTGCACTGCAAGTGCACTGCAAGTGCACTTGGAAGTCGCTTTAGATCTGAGGGTAAGTTCTGAAATGAGGGGAAGCTCTGCTGATTTTATCATCCAATCATGTACAAGCAAAAATGCTTTTTTTTATTTTCCTTGCATGTCCCCCTTAGATCTACAGTGACTGCCCTTCCAGGTGCACTTGCAGTGTATTTGTAGTGAAAAGTGGATTTGCCTTTAGTAAATCAACCCCAATGTGTGGCTTCTTCTTTCAATGCTCAATAGCAGTTTTTGGAGTAAGTTGGTGTTTTGTTTACAGTGACAATGGGGGTTATTTACTAAAGGCAAATCCACTTTGCACTACAAGTGCACTTTCAGTGCAGTTTCAAGTGCACTTTTGCAGTGCACTTGTAGTGCAAAGTGGATTTTCCTTTAGTAAATAACACCCACAGTTCTTTAAAATTTGCCCCAATCAGGCTATTTTTGTGACTCAAAACATTAAATTCATGGTGCTGAAAATGATGAATATTTTTATCATTAATGCATTACATACATTAACAGCAAAACAAGGTGTGTGTGTAGCAGATCCACAACATAATAATAGTTAGCTGAAGAAGAGATTGTCACCTCATGTTTTAACCTCCTTGGCGGTATCGCTCCAAAAATGGTACTGGACCACCAATAAATTACTGGCCACTCCGTTTTTTTGGTGTCGTGATGTCCGAATACCGTTTTTGCCTCATCATGAAGTATTTCCACTTCACAAAAAATGAAGAGTTTGATGAGGCCACGCATCCTGCACCCAAACTAAAAAAAATCTGGGAGGTATGGCAAATTATCGTGACCAATTTCCAGCGGACCTACGTGCCAGAAAGGGACGTCTGCGTGGATGAAAGCTTGATGGCCTACAAGGGACGCCTGAGCTGGATATAATTTATTGCATCTAAAAGAGCACGGTTTGGCATAAAATCCTACATGCTCTGCATGTCATCCACCGGGTACATCTGGAATTCGGTCATTTACACCGGTAAAGGCACGAAGTTCAACTCCAGGTACAGTGGCTATGGGATGGCCACATCATCAGTCCTTACACTGCTGGAGCCATTGCTGAACCAGGGATATTGTGTGACCATGGACAATTTCTATACGTCTCCGGAACTTTTTGAGGTTTTGCTACAAAACAAGACCGATGCGTATGGTACTGTTAGGTCTAACCGACGTGACATGCCATCTATGTTCTCCAGGAAAAACTAAAAACCGGAGAAATGGTTGCCTGGCAGAAGGGTAAGATGATGGCAATGCGATGGCGAGACAAGAAGGACGTATATCTCATGAGCACTGTGCACAATACCTCCACTGCCATGGTCCACAACAAACGTGGGAAAGATGTGCTGAAGCCACAAGTCGTGATAGACTATAATTGCACTATGGGAGGTGTCAACAGAGCCGATCAGGCAATGACATTTTATCCGGCTATGCGCAAACAGCAAAAAAATATTATAAAAAGATTTTCCAGCATCTTCTGGAACAATGCCTTTGGAATGCATATGTTCTATCCAGAGCAAAGAGTGACAATCCTCTTATTCATGCCGATTTTACCTGGAAGGTGTCTGAGCAGATTTTTCGTCAAACACCAGACACCATCAGGAGCTGCGAACAGACCTGGAGGACGTGCTGTTGACGTTGCCAACCCAGAACGCCTAACAGGTCATTACTTTATGGACTACATACCACCAACCGCAAAAAAGGCAGCACCTACCAGGATTTGTGTGGTTTGCTGTTCAAAGAGAGATAGCAGTGGAAAAAAAGTCTGAAAAGAAAGCAGGTTCTATTGTCGGGATTGTGATGTTGGACTGTGTGCTGTACCTTGTTTCAAAATGTATCATACTCAGGATGTTTATTGAATTTTCTTTGTTTGACAAATTTCATTATTTCGCATTACATTATTGAATAAAATTATATTATTTATTAGATTATAATTCATGATTTTTTGTTTAAAACTTTATCACATCTGGGATGTCTACTAGAGTCTTGTTTGGTCAGGTTTTAGTAAGTAATTACTAAGAATTGCAGGCCTATAATACATAACACCAAATTTCCATGCAAAAGAATTGTACCACTTTTGGTACAAAATTCCTGACAGAATCATACCGCCAGGGAGGTACCTTTGCACTACTGAAGTAAATGGCCAAAAAGAAAAGCCCATTGGATAACCTAGGAGACAGCTAAAAGAAACACAAGCAGTCAATCAAAGGAAATCTTATTTCAGATTAAATTAAAAATGTATTTTAAAAATGTTTCTTAAACATTTTCTGGCATATCACGGCCCCCCTACCCGCAAAGTACTCCATATATTTTAAACGGACCTCGTGGGCGCTTTGCGGGGGGGGGGGCAAGCCAGGACAGCCAGCTTCAAGTGAAGTCAGGGTTTGTTCTTGAAATCTGGCCTCAGGCCCAACTGAGGCCACATAGTTTGTAGAATTTCCCTTTAAAAAGTTGTGCAAAATGCAGCATGCAAGTATTATATGGTTACTTTTATATTCCACCATGTTGACTGCCGTAAGGAATAGGCAGAACCAGCTGGCCATCATCCCAAAAGCATTCTCCACCACTCTTCTGGCTCTGGCCAGCCAATAGTTAAAAACCCTCTGGTCCGGGGTGAGGGTCCTCTTCGGGAATGGCCGCATCAGGTGACCACCCAGCCCAAATGCTTCAACAGCAACAAAGACGAACAGCAGACCAGCCATGTTGTCTTCCGTAGGTGGCAATCCCAAGCCACCACTCTGGAGTCATCCGTAGAACTTGGTCTGGGCGATGACTCCAACGCCCAACATCCGGCCATTCTTCCCCACGTCCACATAGAGAAACTCATATGTCCCCGACACCACCGCCAACATCACAATACTATTAAACCCCTTATAGTTGTAATAGCATGACCCCAAGTTGGAGGGTGGGACTATGTGGACATGTTTCCCATCAATTGCCCCTGCGCAGTTGGGAAAGTCCCACCGCTGGGAAAATTGGGAAGCCACAGTGTGCTATTCCTGTGGCGTTGAAAGAAACTGTGGAGTGAAACAAGAAAAAAAAAAGAAAGAAAAAAATGTGTACTTTTGCACATAACATTGCAAGTAGATTAGACACAAACAATCTTGGCCAACATCAGTATAACATTTATTTGAAGGAGCATTTAAAGACAAAAATATAAGGTCCACTTATTAGATTACTCACCCATTCTGATGGCCCATTGTAAAAATTTTAGGGGGGGGTGTTTTGGACAGGTAACCCGCTCCACTTCATTGAGAGCTGAATGCATAAATAATGTGTGTTACTTTGGCCAGCCCCTCCTTATTTACACTATTGGCAGCCCACTGGTGTAACGGAAACCTGTGTTACATCAGAGGGGGGCGGGGTCACCCATACGTCATTGGGGAACCCCTGGCTTCCCTCACCAGCGTCAGAGGGGGCAGGGTCAGGTGATGGTTGGCCCTGCCCTCATAATATAAGAAACGTCAGCGCTGGGATCCCCGCAGTGTATCCTCAGTGGAGACAGAAGATGGATGGATGGACTGCGCTGGACTGAAAATCACCCGTCGCTGGATCAGATCAGCCATCGCTGGACCCCGGAGAGATGATCATCCATCGCTGGATAGCAAGAGAGGATTGCCACCGCTGGAATCTTTTTTTTATTTTTAATAAAGGAATTTTTCAAAAGTGTGTTTGTCTTATTTAACCATTTTTTACACTTTTTTTTGTGAAATGGTAGGGGTACTTTTGTACCCCCTTACCATTTCAAACAGGGGGGGCTGGGATCTGGGGGTCCCCTTGTTAAAGGGGGCTTCCAGATTCTGAAAAGCCCCCCGCCTGCAGACCTCCACAACCACCGGCCAGGGTTGTGGGGATGAGGCCCTTATCAACATGGGGACATGGTGCTTTGAGGGGTCACAGACCCCCAAAGCATCCTCCCAATGTTGAGGGCATGTGGCCTGGTATAGTTCAGGTGGGGGGGTGCTCTCTCGCCCCCCCCTCTTTTCCTGCGGCCTGCCAGGTTGCGTGCTTGGATAAAGGGTCTGGCATGGATTTTTAGGGGGACCCCCACGTCAATTTTTTTTTAAATTTGACGCGGGGTTCCCCTTAATATCCATACCAGACCTGAAGGGCCTGGTAATTGAATTTAGGGGAACCCCACGCTTTTTTTATTTTATTTTTTATCAATTAATGAATTGTCGGCTCCCGTAATACAGAGAACAATCATTGAGTGTACTCTGTATTACGGGAGCCGACAATTCAAAGTGATTTTAAAAGACTTTTTTTCCTTGCGAAATGACACTTTGTGCAGGGACAGTTCTAAGCACGGGAAACATGCGCCTCTTCACAGGCATACTATAGACACCCCCCCCAGGTACGAAATTTAAAGGAATATTACACTTTTATTGTTTCACTTTAATCATTATTAAAATCACTGCTCCTGAAAAAACGTCCGTCCCCTGGGGCAGGACCCAGGTCTCCAAGCACTTTTTAGGACAGTAACTTGCATATTAGCCTTTAAAAGTAGCACTTTAGATTTCTCCCATAGACTTGTACAGGGTGTTCCGGCTTTTCGAATTTGCCGCGAACAGCCCAAATTGTTCACTGTTCGCTGAACAGGCGAACAGGCAATGTTCGAGTCGAACATGAGTTCGACTCGAACTCGAAGCCCTACTGAACAGCAGTAACGATCTAAAAATCACGAGGCTGAAAAGCGTGAATCATCTCTCACCAAACTTCTACTAACACGAGATTAGCAGAAGGAGCACAAAGGGTGAATCACTGGCTATTGAACTTCCTCTTTATAGTGCCATCGTAAGTGTTGTACGTCAGCGCGTTCTTGACAATAAGAATTTCTGACAGCATTTGTGTGACCATGTGTATGCAAGACTACGAGCAGGGCCCTCTGATTTCCCCTGTCTTGAATTGTATTGTATTGTAATGTTTGCCCTAATGTTGTAAAGCGCTGCGTAAACTGTTGGCGCTATATAAATCCTGTATAATAATAATAAAGACAAGTTTCAGCCAACATCCGTCTGAAATAAATCCAGAATTTTGTTGTTGGAATGTCCGATCGTGTGTACACAGCAATTAGAGTCCTTCAGTGTGCTTCTTCCTCTTTTACTGTCCAGCCACAGAGAGGAAAAACAGGTCCTATACCCTTCTAGTCAAATGTGTGATGTGGAGGCAGAGCTGTGTAAATCTGGATCAGGACTGGATGGGCAAAAACCAAATCCTCTGACAGGTAAAACATCTGTAAAACATGTATGCATTTAATCTGTGCATTATAGAGTTTACCTGGAGTTCAATAACCTTTTCTAACATTTCAAATACAATTTTCAGCTCATTTAGTTGACATTTAATTAATAATATAAGTTGTAAGTAGTTTTTTTTTTCTAAGGAATTATCAAGCGTCAGTCTATTTGTTTCTTCTTGAAAATTACCTTTGCGGTGCTTTTAAATTCTGGATACAATTGTTTCGTTTGCTTATTTGGCACAGCAGCTGTACTGTACTGAACAAACAAAGAGGCCAAGAATTCTGGACCAAGATGAGTAAAAGGCTTATGAAAACCTTCCGGCACTGGTTCAGTGAATTTCAGTGCATTCCTCTTGTGCTCCAATTTGTTTATTTCTCTCGCAGTTTAAACTCAACCGTGGAGCTTGATAAAATATGCTTTAAGTGGCTTTTAGCAATACAATGCACATACGCACACATATATTGATGTATAATGTTATAATAGTAATACTTTAAATTATCACTAACAGCTAAATTGTAAACTAGGGCAAAACTATTTTTTTAGGTTTTGAGGAATGATTAGAACCCGCCAGGTTACTGTCTGTGTTCTTTGTTCATGTGACCATTGTCATTGGGACTGAGCCCCCTGTTCACACTGGTGTGACATACGATTTCCAAATCGCACCTAATGTATATCTATGGCTCTTAATCTAGTCTTAATAGCTGCGACTTAAAGAGGTGTGTTTTGAAAAAAAAGCTCATGTATTACTTTTTCCTGACTTCAGTGTGATTTATCTCTCATAGACTAATATAAATCATACTGAAGTCGCGTCTGTGTGCATATCAAGAGATTTTGAGGCATTTTCCACTTTATTTTTCACCCTTTCCTACTAACAATTTTGTTCACAAAACAAAAGCAGCGGGTTCCCTGCTGACAGCTGAAAAGTAAACAGAATTGCTGGCAAATTAAAAAATAGGAAAAAATGCATAGGGGTCCCCTCAATCCATACCAGGCCCCTAAATCTAGCATGGATTTTAATGGAAAACCCATGCAAAAATATAAAAAATGGCATGGTGCCCCCCCCCCCAAAATTCATACCGTACCCTTATCTAAGCATGTGAGGAAATGGGGAGATGAGCGAGCAACCCCCCCAAACCATACCAGGCCACATGCCCTCAACATAGGGGTGCTTTGGGTTAGGGGGGATCGCCCCAATGCACATTTTCCCCATGTTGATGAGGACAAAGGCCTCTTCTCCATGACCTTGGCCCAGTGGTTGTGGGGGTGCAGGGGGTAACTTATCAGAATCTGGAAGCCTCCCAGATCCCAGCCCTCCACATGTGAATGAGTATGGGGTACATAGTGCTCCTACTCATTGACCAAAAAAGTGTAACGTAAATAAACACATAACATCAGTTAAAAAATAAATAAATAAATAAATGTCCCCCAAAATAGATCCAAAATCAATCACAATGAACGCCAGCTGCCGGCCCCCCAAAAAAAATAAGAGCCCCATTGTCCCGCCCAATCAAGCGATTTTCTTTCCTGAACTTACACAGGACCCTCTTCTCAAACCCCCCCCCCCCCCCGCGCGCGCACGCGCTGACCTGCAGAGAGGCTCTGAGCCCCATTATCGCCGCCTTACTGGTCTGGGGCTTAGAAATCCCTTTGGCATTCTCTCTACATTACATCTTCCCTGCTGACAGGACGGGCTATGCAGGATCTGATTGGTCAGCGCTTCCCATGTTACAGCGCCGACCAATTAGAATGCCCTGAAATGTACCTCCTGATGGAAGACATTTTGGAGATTAAGCCAAGGGGAATTCTAAGCCCCGGTACGGTAATAGCAGGGTTCAGAATAGGAGATCATTTTAAAGTAAGTCCAGCCCAAGCCTGCATCATGGTGGGGGGAGGGGGGGTGAGGCTTTAGGCTCACTTGCTGGTTGCTGCCTGGTTCACCAGTGCCCATCAATGCAGCCTCAGCAATGCCCATCAATGCAGCCCCTCCAATGCCCACCAATGCAGCCCCATCAGTGCCAATCAGCTCAGCCTCACCAATGCCACATCAGTGTGCCCATCAATGCAGCCTGATCAGTGCCCATCAGCTCAGCCTTACCTGTGCCCATCAATGCAGCCTGATCAGTACCTATCAATACAGCCTGACCAGTGCCCATCAATACAGCCTGATCAGTGCCCATCAATGCAGCCTCACCAGTGCCCACCAATGCAGCCTGACCAATGCCCATCAATGCAGCTTAATCAGTGCCTATCAATGCAGCCTGACCAATGCCCATCAGCTCAGCCTTACTTGTGCCCATCAGTGCAGCCTTGCCAGTGCAGCCATGGGAGAGGAGAGCCGTCAGTTTACACAGAGAGGGGAACTACCATTTACCTGGCGCTCTAGCAATCACACAGTCCCACCTCTTGGACATCCTGGAATTGGACCAGTGTGACATCCATCATAGGAGCTGGTCCAGGAGGTGGGACTTCTCCACGTCCAGGTAAGCAGGAGATCCCTGCTCTGTGTAATTTGGTGGAGCTTGCCCCCCTTCCCTTCAGAGGCAGCCCGATGTGCCCCAGGACGGCCCTGCAAAGCGGCCCCAAGGCAGTCTGGCCCTGTATAGCCCTGTATAGCCTGTATTAATAATGAGTCTGAGTGAGAAACACAAAACTCTGGGCTTTTTGGGGGCCCACTTTGGGGCTATAGCCCCAGTCAGGCCCCCCCCCGCCACTGGGGATTTGTAGTTATTTAGTGATTACAATTGTTCCCTTTTCTGCCTGGCACTTATTACTGCTGTTTTTTATAGCTATCTGTGACCTTACTGTGGAAAATCACCCTGTCCATTTGCCCTAGTGACCCTTGTTACTAGAACACGAAGTTATGCGAAATCCAAACTGTTACAGTTGTTACTAGAAGAGATAATGAAGGAGAGCGTTCAATGAAGACATCTGTTTCAGTGGCACGTAAGAGGGGATTTCCCCTATTACTTCCTGCAGTGTTTCCAAGACAGGAATTGAAGAGAAATTGTAATCTCAATGCAACACAGACAGGAAAAACAAACAAAAACAAAACAAAACAAAAAACACCTTACATGAGTTTTATTTTTGTTTACCAATGTTTTTTTATTGAGTGAATTGCAGAACAAAAAATGAAAACAAAGAAAAATGTTACATACGTAATAAAGTAATCTTACAAATATAATGCTTATTTAGTTCTTATATATCTGCTAAGGAAATATACATCTTTGCAATGAAGTCCAAGAGAATTACATCAAACCAATCCACTATTTAACATAGTAGTATTGGTATTGTATTGTAGTCCACAAATCATTAGTAAATGCAAGACTAACATCCAAAAAACTAAGAATTAGACTAAATAGAAAAATAAAGAAACAAAAATAAATAAAAGCAAGGATGTCAGGCAATGTTACACAATATTCAAAAACAAAAGATATATATAGAGAAGGCTATTGGTCAACAATATAAATGAATATAAAGGGTACCACATCCCAGTTGCAAGATTTTGAAAAGAAAGGGGAAAGAGAAATTACTAGGGGACTGGAGGGTAACCAACCCCCGGGATTTTTATATCGGTACCATATATATGAATACAATATTTAAAGTTAAAACCAAAAAAGTTTTATTAAATGTACAAAATACATATTTAAAATAAAGAGAACAATTTTCTCCATATGCATATAGTGAACACGAATGTAAATATACAAACACTGGTGCAGATTCTACAGAATTCCACAGATTACCATATTTGTATAATATTGAGCCTGCATTGTTTCGTTCCTACATGTTTCGCTCTTCTGAGCTTCCTCAGGACATTGCAGCAAACAACGATATACAGAAAAAACTGCAAATGTACAAAAAATAAACAGTTATATAAACATTCCTATGAACATAAAGAGTCCTAGGGGGCACATGAAGTGTCCCCCCCCAAAAAAGACCCCCATATCAACTTGAAATAGTTATGATAAATAATTATATTCTGATCTACAATTAGACCAGGACAATAATTAAATACATCTGAAACAGGACATAGTTATTGTAAAACAAAAGAATATACAAAAATACTCATGAGAAAAAAGCATTCCATTCAATGAATACAATCCAAATTTCTAGACATACATTCTATGATGGCATAGTTCTCCACTGTTGGAGGTTACAAATTAGGTGAATTGAAATTAAAATAAAACATCTTACCCCTGGATTTATAAATGTATTTGTCGTTTGTCATTACTGTAGATAATCATTGGTAAGTGAAGGAACTCACACCAAATCAATGGAGTATGATGAGGACACCCTTGGGGATCCCTGATATTTCCCAAGAGCCTGCAGAGGCACGAGAATAAGAGTACGTTACATCTGAATTATATTCAAATACTGGTTGGATAACCCATGATAGTCAACTTATGTGCATACCTGGAATAGTCCAGAAAAATAGTCAAATTTAGACCAGTTCGTAATGCCAGATAAAAGAGTGATCCATGTGTTGTCAGACCTGAATTGTAAGTAATATATTTCAACGAAAAGGGCATTTGTCTATGCCAATCTGGAAAGCAAAGAGGAGAAAGAAACTAAATCCCCGCGTCAATAAGTCCCCCCATTCAATTTATAATAAGGGTAATTGTTCTACAACAGGGCATAGAGGACCATCCTCTATGTCCATTAGAAATTTCTATTCCTACCTGTTTGTTGTAATAGTGTTTGAATCAATGTAATTCAAGTACTTGGTCGCTGGCGAACGTCCTCGAGATGTGTTCCCGTCAATTGCCTGAACGGCACTGACGGGTCTGGTGTTTTGACTCGTGGCTCCAGCCCGGCAGCGTCTGACGTCACTACCGGGCTGCGGGCATGTCTTCCGGAGGAATTTCCTTGCTGCGCGTACAGAACTTATTGCGCATGCGCGAAAGACGTAACTTACGTCGTTGCAACGCATCAGCCATTTTGGAACCTGGCTGAAGTCAAGGAGTATAAAAATAAAGGGATAGGGCGCGCTATGGGATTTGTTAAACAGAGAGTATATATAATATAATGTAATGTAGGTAAGAGCAGCCTCTATTTTGTTTCCGTCCTAGTGGATGGAACAGTAAGAAAGGTAAGATAGAGAAAATAGATATGGCGCTATACCTTTTTTAAACTCACTGAATATAAGTGTCATAGAAATGTACAGATTTTCCAGCTTGCTGGCTAATAATTTTAAACTCTTAAAATCCTGAATGAACCAAGATCTACTAAAATAATAAACCCAATAAATAATATAAATAGTATAGTGCTAAGAATCAGTCAATATTAAATTGTGAATACAAAAGTGAATATAAATTTTCCAGCGTGCTGGTTGATAAATTAATATAAAATTTATATAAAAATAGGGTGAGAATAAGAATAGGAATAAAAAATATATAAATATATATGTGAATTACACAATGTAATAAATCAATTAGATAACTGAAATAAATGGATGAATGATTAATACTATGTATGCTAAACTCAATCTATAATCAACAGTGAAATTCTAAAAAATACTCAAAGTGCCTGTGACTGTGGTGATGGCGTAACCAAGTGTTTTGGTTTACAAATTCAAAGAAATGTGACCATAAAACAAAAACCAAAAATCAAATTGTACAATTGTGAACACAAGTGAAAAATGAAAAGTGCAACAAATATATACACACTGTGTTAGGTTTCAAAAAATTCCCAAGTAGAGATCAGAAAATTGGGACAAAATGCAGGTAATAATAGGGATTTAGTCCATAATGTGAAAAAAATATATATAATATAAAATATGAAAAAAATTCCTGCAGCGACAAATCAGATATGAAAGTCTAATAGGGTAAAAATTGAAAAATAAAAATGAAAATTAGATAGTGAAAAAAGGTTTTCTATGTATAGAAGAGGAGTGGAGGGAGTAACTTTGCTTATCCGTTCGTATTTATGAATTTTGCTCTCACCAGAAATACGACCCCGTCCGGGGTGGATCAGCCTCCACAGTATAAGCCACTGTGTCGCTTCTTGGGCTGTCTTTGCTGAAATGCTGGGGAGATCCCTCGTTCCTCCGTGGGGATGTTGTACCTCGTATTACATATGGTAAAAAAGAGGACTTTCCATGGTATAGTATGTTTGCAACTCAGTTTATTTGTAACAACTTAAAAAGTACTCACATTTAGTACGATAAAACACGTATTATAAAAAGCGTTTGGAACTTCCGCTCGGCTAGCACGCCGTTTGCACTGGAGGTGTACGTATCTGGTCACGCCCTACGCGTTTCGTCATTCAGACGTCATCTGGAGTGGCCATCTTCATACACCTTTCCACTTATATAGGGTATAGTTGCCAATCGCGCATGCGCGGGACCTAACCGCCATGTTTGCTAAGGGAATCGCCATTATTAAGCCTATTTTTATGCCGGCTATGTAGGGAATGTATCATTGTATCTGCTATTAGTCAGATGTAAATAGACGCAGATTGGGCACTCCTCCTATATAAGTGGAATATATACTATGACATCCTTATTACTTTATACATACCCCTAAATCGATATCAACATAGAAATTCCAATCAATACACAGTATCTGTAAAACAGTATCTATGAAAATCTATAAAAGGGAGAGGGAAATACTGAAATACTAAAAGTGTATGTATGCTATTATTATAAAGTATAGAGGTGGAAAAAATTGAATAAAAATTACAATTAAAATTAAAATTAAATTTAAATTTACACTGGACAACGTCTCAGATGTGCAAGTAGCTACCTAAATTCCTAAGACATTGACTATTTGGAATTTATTTCCAATGTGTGCTATGTTATCCAAGGGGTAGGATAGGGAAAGGAAATGAATAACATTCGATCTCGGTTGGAATAGAGAGAAAATATGTGTAAAAAAGAGAAAAATGTGTAGGAAATATAAGAAATGTACCCAGATTGTACATATATATATGTATATAAAAATTCATATATATACATAAAAAATGGACTATATATATAAAAAACTCATATATGAAAAACATATATACCTAAAATGGAAGACATAAACATGTATAAAAATGTATAGAAATGTATAAAAATGTATACGAAGAGAAGGCACTAAAATGGTAGAATGGGATAGGATTATTAGTATTTATTTTTTATTATTTTTTATTATCACGTTGGGTAGGAGAAATAGAATTAAAGTGTTGGGACATTAGGATATTAGAATATAAGTTTCTAGGTGCAACCTTATTGTTTATTCCCCTGCTATATATTGATGTTCCAGGCTTTGTTGATTGTATTACATTCGACCCTGGAAACATGTGTTAAGATTAAAAATGGTTAAAAAATAATAAATAAATTGAAGTTAAAAATTGGTTAAAAAGCAGTTAAGATCCAGATCTATATTCATTCCAGCAGGTTGCATAGTCTCCATGTTAAAAATCCATCTGGTTTCATTTTGAGAAATTTTCTTGGTCATATCTTCTCTTCTCCAATGTCCTTTGATTTTGTCAATTGCATAAAAAATCATTTGTTTGGGATCTTGGTTATGAAAGTCTCTAAAATGACGTGAGACACTATGTTTATCGTATCCTTTTTTAATGTTCTTAATATGTTCTTTAATTCTTACGTGTAATTCTCTTGTGGTTCTACCCACGTATTGTTTATGACAAGGACATTCTATAACGTACGTAACATGCGTACTCTTGCATGAAATAAGTTCCTTGATGTTGAATTCTCTCCCATTAGTAGTCGAGGTAAATTTAGTTATTTTTCTACTGGTCTTTTTACTTTTACGGCAGGGAAGGCAATGGCCACATTTGAAAAAACCTTTGAGGTGTTCGGCAATTCTAATTTGTCGTGGGAGGTCAATTGTGTTTTTCACCAATCTATTTCTTAAGTTGGGAGCTTTTTTGTATATGAAAGAGGGATTGTTGGGCAGGATTTGTTTTAATACATCATCTGTTTTCAGAATAGGCCACCGTTTTTTGATAATCATTTCTATTTCTTTGTGTTGTCTGTTAAAACCTGTCAGGAAGGCGGTTTCCATATTTCTGGTCTTCTTATGCCCCGTACACACGAGAGGACTTATGTCCGACAGACCTCCAAAGGAGTTCGGCCGGAGTTCCGACGGAGTTCCGACGGAGTTCTGGCGGACTTTTCGACCGAACGGACTTGGACACACACCATCACACCAAACTCCGACGGAGTCGAACGTGATGACGTACGACTGGATTTGAATAAGGAAGTTCATAGCCAGTAGCCAATAGCTGCCCTAGCGTCGGTTTTAGTCCGTCGGAGTAGCATACACACGAGCGGATTTTTCGAAGGGGACCGGGTCCGGCGGAGTTCCGTCGGGAAAATTTGAAGCATGCTTCATTTCTAAAGTCCGTCAGACTTTAGCGAAGCTAAAGTCCGTTGCAGCCCACACACGATCGAATAGTCTGACGGACTCAGTCCGTCGGACTTTGGATGTCGAAAAGTCCGCTCGTGTGTACGCGGCCTTAGTGTTTATTTTGCTATCCAACAGTTGCTTCCTATCCATTTTTATTACATTTTCTTTGAGAGCCCTCAGCTGGGCTTCTTTGTATCCTTTATTTATGAACCTATTGATGATGACTTCAGCCTGTTTATCAAAGTCTTCTTTTTTTGTACAATTCCTATACAATCTTACGAGTTGTCCTCTGGGTATATTACCAATCCACCTTGGATGGTGGCAGCTTGAGGTAGGGATGTATCCATTCCTGTCCGTGGTTTTAAAAAAGGTTCTGGTACCCAAGGATCCCTCCATTTTAAAAATCTGTAAATCCAGATAGTCTATACTCTGGTTGTCCCAACTTCCTGTAAACGTGATGTCGTAAATATTCTGATTTATCTCATCTAAAAATTGCTGTAATTCCAGGTGAGTGCCACCCCAGATAATTAAAATGTCATCTATGTACCTTTTGTACATCTTGATATTTTTTCTAGTGACTCCATATATTTGTTCTTCCTCCCAATGGTCCAGGAAGAGGTTGGCTACACTGGGTGCGTATTTGGCCCCCATGGCTACTCCTTTGGTTTGAACATTATGCTTGCCTTTATACCAAAAATGATTGTGGGACATAGCCAGTTCTAATCCCTCAAGTATATACTCTATTTGTTCTTGTTTCAGTTTGGATCTGTTGTGAAGGGCCCACTTTACTCCATTTAGTCCATCTTTCTGCTTAATGTTTGTATAAAGAGAGTTTACGTCGATTGTTACTAATATATCATTATCTTCTATGTTAATATCCTGGAGTTCCTTTAAAAGCTGCCTACTGTCCTTCAAATATGACTTGCCTTCTGCTACCAGTGGTTGTAGAAATCCATCTATATAGGCACCCAATCTTGAAAATAAGGAGTCTATCCCGCTCACTATGGGTCTTCCTGGGGGCTGTGTTTGATTTTTATGGATTTTTGGTACATAATATATCACTGGAATTTTCGGTGCCCTGGGTATTAAATATCTCGCTTCCTTCTTATGAAGTATCCCTTTATTTAGACCCTTGTTGACGTAATCTGTTAATTTTTTGTTATTTTCTTCTTTTGGGTTTTTCTTCAATTGTTTGTAAGTGTCTGGGATACTAAGGAGTTTAGTCATTTCTTCCTCATAGGCGATTTTGTCCAATATTACCAATCCTCCTCCCTTGTCTGCTGGTCTGATGACTATGTCTTTTTTCTTTTCTAGTTGTTTAATAGTCTTCCAAATCCCCTTTCTCTTTGAAGGTTTAATTATTAGTTCTCTAATGTCCTTTTCTACCATTTTTTTAAAAACTTTGATGCCTTCATTCTGTTGTTGGGTAGGGTTAAAAACCGAATTATTTTTTAGTTGGGAATGTTTATATTGTGTTTCTTCCTTATCGGTACTTATAAAATTCTTATTAGCATAAAATTTCTTAATATTTAATTTTCTTATGAACTTTTGTAGGTCTATGAAGGTCTCGAACCTATCCAGGTTCTTATCTGGGGCAAATTTTAGGCCTAAATCTAATATTTTTAATTCATCCTTATTGAAGGTGGCCTGGCTAAGATTATAGATGCCTTTCCCTAGTGTTCTCTCCTTCTTTTTCTTGTGACCTCCTCTCTTTCCCCTCTTTCGTTTTCTTCCACCCATCTCGGTGGTCTGTATTCTCTCCTCTGGTTCTCTGGGAATTCCATATTCTCTCTTCTTATGTGTCCTGGGCCACTCCATCTGGGATTCCAACCACCATTTCTTCTGGGTGGTCCCTGATATTGATTTCTTGTTGGATACCGGAATGGTCTCCATCCTCCTTTTTGTCCATATGGGGGGTTCCCTGGTGGTCTGTGGCCTGCATTTTGTCCCAATTTTCTGATCTCTACTTGGGAATTTTTTGAAACCTAACACAGTGTGTATATATTTGTTGCACTTTTCATTTTTCACTTGTGTTCACAATTGTACAATTTGATTTTTGGTTTTTGTTTTATGGTCACATTTCTTTGAATTTGTAAACCAAAACACTTGGTTACGCCATCACCACAGTCACAGGCACTTTGAGTATTTTTTTGAATTTCACTGTTGATTATAGATTGAGTTTAGCATACATAGTATTAATCATTCATCCATTTATTTCAGTTATCTAATTGATTTATTACATTGTGTAATTCACATTTATATTTATATATTTTTTATTCCTATTCTTATTCTCACCCTATTTTTATATTAATTTTATATTAATTTATCAACCAGCACGCTGGAAAATTTATATTCACTTTTGT
This sequence comes from Lithobates pipiens, assembly GCF_037356315.1. Classification (NCBI taxonomy): domain Eukaryota; kingdom Metazoa; phylum Chordata; class Amphibia; order Anura; family Ranidae; genus Lithobates; species Lithobates pipiens. Next base: position 275,059,490 of record NW_027507758.1, read on the forward strand.
ATTCACAATTTAATATTGACTGATTCTTAGCACTATACTATTTATATTATTTATTGGGTTTATTATTTTAGTAGATCTTGGTTCATTCAGAAGTCAAGGAGTATGCCCACAATTCTTTGACCGTAACTGCGCCCAAAGGCAACCACTGCGCTTTAAGAAAAAAGTAAACCGCGCTGGGGAAAAAATAGTGAATAAAACAAACTAACAATGTGTAGTGTAGGCAGCAGCAATAAATGCGATATAGACACTCAACAATACAAGAATACAGAAAAGCTGCGCCAACCCTTTAACCCAATATGTCAAAGAAATAAAATAATAAAAATATATATAATTAGTATATAAATGATTAATGCGATTAAAAACACCTCAAGTGCATAAGAATCAAAAAAGTGCATAAATATGACAATGCAAAAATTCCATTCATCAAAAGTTCATGTGTGAGTCCATATGATTAACACTATGTTCTTCAATGAAAACACCACAGTGGTTCAACACACTCTGAATGCGCGCGAAGTGCCCGTCACCATATAGTGAATGCGCTTACCAGAGGGTATATAGATTGGAGCGTTGTATATAGATGGTAGGTCACACCAAAGTAATCCTCCTTATAGTGGGTCAGCTCTCCGCATCACAGCAGCACTCCCCAAAAAGTAATCTATTCCGTGGTCCCAAAAAAGTACTCAGTGGTCAGAGGGTATATAGATTGGAGCGTTGTATATAGATGGTAGGTCACACCAAAGTAATCCTCCTTATAGTGGGTCAGCTCTCCGCATCACAGCAGCACTCCCCAAAAAGTAATCTATTCCGTGGTCCCAAAAAAGTACTCAGTGGTCCACAGGAAAGAAAGGAACCAACATGGCGTAATAACGTTGAGACAATTTATTAAAATAAAAGATAGCGCCTTACATGTGAGTAGAAAATGTACAGCGTATAAAAGTAACATAAAAAGCCGGCCGGCAAACAGGAGCCCGTCCTCCTCTCCTACAACGTGGTGGCGTCACTGCGTGCCTTCCCAGACGCGTTTCGTCATACCTGACGTTGTCAATGGGGAACGGGCAGCGCAGTGACGCTCCACCTAATAAAGCTAATAGTGCATGCCAAGCCTCGTTTTGAGATGCAAGACTTAGTTTCAAGACGCCATTATAGTTAATGGCAAATAGCCCTGAGACACGCGCGGTCTGTCCAATACTGGTACTAGCAGCAAACCCGCATATAATATGGGCCATTATGACCCATGGGCAATAACTATACCTTACAAATGTACCTAATAGTCAAATCAAAAATAAAGATAAAATAAATTAAAATTAAAATTGAAATGATATATGTGTATATTAGTGTCCTAAAGGTGTAAGATGGGCGGTGCACCATCCATACATCGCCTCGCATAGCTTCCACTAAAGTAAAATAAAAACAAAAAAGGAATCGGCATAAATGAGGTATGAACAGCATCTAATCTTTAGGAGAATTGCTGCAAAAAACATATACCCATATTGAATGTCTCATGTCGATACTATGTATATTAAAAATAATCAAAATATGTACCCAAAGTGAATTTTTTCAAAAAATTATTTGGAGTTTAACCTATGAATATAATGTTAACCATTCACTAATATGTAGAAAAAAATGGGTAGTGTGGAATATTCTATGTATATAGATCTAGCCAAAAATCCAATCAAATAGTAGCACAAAATTTTATGTCACTATCAATGCCCAATGTCCAGTCATGGTTATTTGAATTAAAATGAAATGAAATGAAATAAGATAAAAATAAAGATACAAGGAAGAATGAAAATAAACATAAAAATAAAATAAAAATAAAAATAAAAATAAAAATAGAAATAAAATTAAAAATGAAAATAAAATAAAAATGAAAATAAAAATAAAAATAAAATTAAAAATAAATATAAAAATAAAAATAAAATAAAAATAAAATAAAAATAAAAATAAATAAAAATAAAAATAAAAATGAAAATGAAAAATAAAACTATATATGTATGTATATAATAAAACATCACACATAAATATATTCTATGAACCAGTCCAGCATCTCAAAACCGGCAAGGCCAAAGAAAATTGTTATACATATGTAGACCAAATCTGTCCCACAGGGTTCAACCTCAATAGATAATAACCAGACTTGGGTATATTAGGTGATGAACAGAGACTCAAAAAGTTAGGAATTATCAATAAAAGCATTGACATCGGTGTCAATATTGAGCCCAAACGGAGCATAGGTTTTTAGGCGGTGCGCTTTATTGGCGACAGGCGACCATGATGGAAGAGGGCACCTATACCCAGATCGAATTACTGGACCAAGCACTTGCAAATCTACGGGGAAGGGGATGACAAAAATGGAATTGTCGGCCCCTATATAGTCCCCGGTTTAAAAGATGGTAAGAAAAAACTATTTGCAAGGTGTGGGCTGCAAAAAACCTCACTTTTAGAGTAGGGGCAAGTTGACCAAACCTATAACTGGTTGGATAGGCCATAGGTCAGAATTGCCCCTGGGTGCCCGTGCAGACTCTTTCGAATGGGAGATATGTAGGATCCTCATAAATCTTTGGGGTCTCATACATAGTCCATTTGATAAATTCTATAGTATAATCTTAATAATCATCATACATTGTAATGATGTTTTTAGAGACATTTTGAAAACCTAAGGGGAGAAGAAAAAAAAACAAAAAAAAAAACAAAAAAAACAAACATTGCTAGTGTTTAAAGAAAAGGCTTAAAACTGATCGCATCATTGAGTCCAGGGGACCAAGTGGCTTCTAAATTGAATATCCACCGGGTTTCCCCCTTGTAAAAGAATATGATTATAGTCCCCCCCTCTATCTCCCGGGGGGACATTTTCAAGTGGGAAAAAATGCATGAGATGGTCATTGAACTGATGGTGTAAACCAAAATGTCGGCTAATTGGGGTTTCCATTTTCTTCCCCCGCACCAGGGATACATGATCCCTGATGCGGTGGAAAAAGGGACGTTTGGTTTTGCCTATATAGAAGGCATTGCACTGGCAGATCATGATATACACTATCCCTACCGATTGGCATGTCACAGCAAATTTGGGCTTGAATAGATGACCATTCGGCAACAGTATGGACCCTGATGCATATAGATATCTGCAAAAACCGCATTTGTGACAGGGAGCACAGCCCATTCTTATCCGTCCCACTATTGAAGGGGGAGAAAAATGGCTCTGTACTAAGGAATCCCTCAGAGATCGCGATCTCCTGTAGGTGATACCTGGATATTCCGGAAGGTGTTTAGCTAAAAGAGGATCCCCCCTCAGGAGGTACCAGTATCTCTGAAGGATTCCCTTAATCTACAAGTGTTGTTCATTAAATGTGGTAATGAACCTGACCCCACAGGCCGTCTTGGGTGGTCTATGACTGTGTATTAAAGAGGCCCTACTCTGTTTTCTGGCCTGTGTGTATGCCCTTTTTAAGCTTTTATTACTGTAGCCTCTTTGGCGTAGGCGCGACCTTAATTGCTTAGCCTCTCGGGCAAAATCTTCATGATTACTACAGTTGCGCCTTAAACGGAGGTACTGTCCGTACGGAATGCTAGATATCAAAGGGGACGGGTGTGCACTGGATGCATGTAAAAGTGAATTTGCTGCAGTGGTTTTTCGGTGGAGAGTGGATTGAATCTCACCTCCCATATCCGTGAAAATTTGCACATCCAGGAAAGTTATCCTGGAGAGACTCTTTTCCATGGTGAATTTTAGGTTGAAGGAATTTACCCCCAACAAGTTCACAAAGGTGATTAAATCTTCTTCATTCCCGGTCCAAATAAAGAAAATGTCGTCAATGAATCTCCGCCACATTGGAATTGAATCAAAGAATCGCTGCAGATTTTCCTGACGAAAAATCTGGCGCTCCCATCCCCCCAGGTACAGGTTGGCATATGAGGGGGCACATTTGGTCCCCATAGCCACCCCCTGCACCTGGAGGTAATGGGAGCGCCCAAACATGAAGATGTTATTAGTAAGGATAAAGTGAAGGAGATCCAAGAATTTCACATAGTTAGGCGGGGTACGCCCATCCTCCGCAATGAAGCTCTCAACAATCCGAAGCCCCAAATCATGGGGGATCGAATTGTACAGGGCCTCAACGTCCAAAGTTACCAGCCACGTACCTTCAGAAAGCGAGATCCCATCCAGGGCCCGCAATAGATCAGAGGTATCGCATAGGTATGATGTTAGGCCTTCTACAAATTGTTTTACAATAACTATGTCCTGTTTCAGATGTATTTAATTATTGTCCTGGTCTAATTGTAGATCAAAATATAATTATTTATCATAACTATTTCAAGTTGATATGGGGGTCTTTTTTGGGGGGGACACTTCATGTGCCCCCTAGGACTCTTTATGTTCATAGGAATGTTTATATAACTGTTTATTCTTTGTACATTTGCAGTTTTTTCTGTATATCGTTGTTTGCTGCAATGTCCTGAGGAAGCTCAGAAGAGCGAAACATGTAGGAAAGAAACAATGCAGGCTCAATATTATACAAATATGGTAATCTGTGGAACTCTGTAGAATATGCACCAGTGTTTGTATATTTACATTCGTGTTCACTATATGCATATGGAGAAAATTGTTCTCTTTATTTTAAATATGTATTTTGTACATTTAATAAAACTTTTTTGGTTTTAACTTTAAATATTGTATTCATATATATGGTACCGATATAAAAATCCCGGGGGTTGGTTACCCTCCAGTCCCCTAGTAATTTCTCTTTCCCCTTTCTTTTCAAAATATTCAAAAACAGTTGTCCACTTGTTCATTTTAACCCCCTACAAAGCCGTAGGCTAACCAAGATTCCCATTTTCTGTGGAAGACTGGCATGGTATCCATAATAGTACGGTGTACCCTTTCTATAAGTCGCATAGCATCCATACGTCTCAAAACCTTGTCCCAGGAGTGCACCAATGTAACGCAATTGCCCAGGGGACTGTGCTAAATAAGGTATGAACTAACAACTTGGAGGGAAGACCTCAAGTCAGCAAAAACAAGCACATAAGATAGGTCAAGGTCAATTGTACCCCTGTTATTAGAGTCACTTTAAAAGACACTCTCTGTCTTATTGACTTAAGAGCCCCACAGCTCCAGGTGTGGTGTGTAGGAGCGTACCCCTACTTGAGCAGCCTCTAAAACACGTGTCTGGGATTGTGGGGTAAAATCTATTCAGTTTATATGGTATGTAATACCACCTAGTATGAAGCTTAATGACTGTTTCTTTAATTGCCATAGATTTTGTACATTTATGCATGTCTTCCCAGCCGAGCATTGCCGAGGATTTAGCAGGAAGATGCCATTCATTAACATATCTACAGATCACAGATATTGTACCCTTGTCCCTGGAGGAAGACGCACACAAACTCTCAAAAGTAGAGCCGGTATCAATCGACACCATTGAAAAGTGGGAAAAGAAAAAATGCCGGATCTGTAGCTATTTATAAAACTCTGGGGGGGGCGTGGCTTGGAGCCGAGGTGAATGGCCGCTTGAGTGCTGAGCTCCGTCCTCGGGAGTCCTCGGAACCTCAGCCAGAGAGCCGTATCTCCCCGTCAATATGGGGAGAAGCAAAGGTAAAGGATCGCCGTCCCGCTCGCGATCCCCGCGGGGACCCGATATACACCCCGGCCGCAGCATACCCGAAATCTTCCGGCCCCGTTCACGCGAGGCCGAGGCTTCATCGCAGGCCTGCATGGAGCCTCGCTCCCCTAGCGGGAGCCCGCCGGGAGAAGGAGCCAGGGGGGGGAGCAGAACACCCACACGAGACTCACGCGCTGACGATGGCTGATCTCAGGTCGGTCGCAGCGGACATTAAGTGCTCCTTCACTGCAGCAATCTCGGAGCTGAGGAGGGACATCCACGCAATGCATGTCAGAATGTCTGACCTGGAAGAGGCAGCTGACCGCCATGACACTGCTCTGCAGCAGTTACATCACACGTCCCAGGCCCACAACTCCCAGCTCAGAGATGTCCACAGACACTTAGAGGATCTCGACAACAGGGGACGTCGCCACAATTTAAGGGTCAGAGGTATCCCTGAAAATGTTGAGCAAACCGCCCTCCCACAAGCCACGATGCAGATATTTAATGACATTTTGGGCAGACCACCAGAGACACCCGTGGAATTCGAGAGGCTGCACAGAGCCCTTAAACCCAAAGGAAGAGATACAGATCCCCCTAGAGATGTCATTTGCTGCATTGTCAACTTCAAGCTCAAAGAGGACATTCTGAGAGGAGCCAGGGATCGTCCCAACTTGCTCTTCCAGGGATCAGACATTAAAATTTTTCAAGACCTTTCTCCTCTGACTCTCCAGAACAGGCGTGAGCTCCGACCGTTGCTTGATGTGCTACGCCGCAAGGGCATACAATACAGGTGGAGATTTCCGTTTTGCTTGTCAGCCACTGCTGGAGGCCGCACCGCGAACTTGAGAGTTCCTGAAGACCTCAGAGGATTCTGCTCCACGCTACAAATACCACCTGTGGAGCTCCCAGACTGGTATAAAGCGTTCCGTACGGCTCATCTTCAAAGAACCACCTCGATGGACACCATTCCAGAAAGGGACGACTTCCACATCAGGAGGCGCAGATCCTCTTCACCGAGACCACCCACACAGAGAGGTCATGGAGACAGAGTATGCCCCAGCCCCACGGCCTCCCCTGCACACAGAAGGGCCAGGCCCGACAACGCTTGATCAAACATTCTTCAAGGAACTAAGGAGGAGGAGATGGGAAGTATAACTCAATTTATTACGCTAACCCCTCCAGGCGATCTACAACTGCCCCTGATACTCCAGTAGCACCATGGTGGTGGGCGACCCCCTCCTTTTTTTTTTTTTTTGCAGTCTCTCGCCACAAGAGGCAACACCTCCCAACAGGGTGCAAACCGAGCAACTCCCCCAGTAAGCTCTTACAGCTTTTCAACGGCCATTGCAATGATACACCGACATCCTTAAGAATGCTGACAGTGTGATCCCAGTTGATTCGACCTTGCATAGCGCACGTCGCATTAAGATCATGGTGGAACCCTTGAGCAGTTTTACCCTCCAAAGAATCACGCATTACCCCTCTCTGCAAGAGGCCCACTATGCACAGCTTGGGACCTACTTCACACATCTGGGACTGCCTGCCCCTTCCCCCCCCCCTTTTATTTTTTTTATTTTTTATTATTGCTGCAGCTGTCCTGTGGTCTTCTCACCTGCCCCCGATTAAGCTTTACCAGGTGCTCAGGCAATCGTCCACACGGGACCTGTCTTTTACACCCCACAGGCTTGTCTGCCAAGCTATTGCCCGTCCGCACCGGAAAGTGCTCGAGAACTGATCCCACCGTCCAGTGACTGCCTCTGCGGCTTCGGGACTCAGGTTACCCCCCATTGGTAGGGGGGGGGCGGGGGGGGGGTCAGGAGGGAAGTGATTCAAGATCGGGGGGGGGGAGGGGGCATATCAGGCATGTTTTGACAATGGGCATAAGACCCTATGGGCTGAAAAGGGAAAACAAGGGTTGCACAGAGACAGCCAGCCATCTTCCCACGCCCCACGGCCTACCCCTCACTGGCTTCACGGGAAGATAACAGTCCCACTGTCCATACTCAGTAAGCGACTTGCCTCCTTTCCTGAACGAGGTGACCTGCTTTCGTTACGATTTCGTGCCCGGAGATGGCTGGCTCTCTCTCCCCTAGCTGGTCGCGTCAACGTATGGCAAGCTGGATGTGTCTTTTTTTTTTTTTTTTTTTTTTGATATTGTTAATTGCGTAGTAATATCCCTACTGTGTTGCTTGTTCAGGCCTCATCTAACAGACTAGACCTTAGATCCATAATCTGGTGTATTAACTCTCATATGGTACCATTGTCCATCAGGTCGCCCCGATCCGCTCTATTATGCAACTTGCTATCCACGTCCTTGCTTTGACCACCTACTTGGAGGGGATGAGTAAGCCCATTAGTAGATTCACTTCCCCTCTCTCCGCCTCCCCCTAATTTGTATGACTCACGCCTCTTTCAATCTAGTGATTCGGGAAGGCATTATGGATCATACACAGTTAGCTAGTATTGCTTATGCACTCTCCCTCTTTATGTGCAGGTTGTTATGTTATACTTGGTTGACGTTTTACTTTTGTTAACGATCCATTTGATTTTTTTTTAAATATCTTGAGATCTCCGTTTGACTAGACTGATGGCTTCCCCACATCATGATGTGCTTTTTTTACTAGCAGGCTCTTTCCTTTTATCCAACTAAGAACTAAGAGGACTCCCGTAGGACCGGACGTCGCACCTATTCATCCCGGACTACCTTCCACACCTCCACACAGCGGGAGAAACGACCCGACCGCTGACACACCCCGGACTTCTCATCTTGACCTAGGGTAAGGTAGCAGTGCTACACACCCCTCCGGCTACTCCTTACTCCCTTCACTGACTGTTCCTCTCCTCCCAAGCCCTACCCCTCACCCTTCCCTTCATACCCTCCCTCTCACTCCTACCCTTCCTCCTTTTCCACTTCCCCCGATACCTGGTCCCGGCCCCTCTGACTCCGGCCAAGGCACTTCAGGCCTCCTGAGCGGCACGCTCCGACACACCTCCCGCTCATACGTGGCGCCCTCTGTTCCCGGGCGCGTCAAGACACTACAGCCCGGGCTCCTGACATCCCTAAGCATATACTCTTAGCCAACCTGAGCGCCATGGCCCCGGCACACTCACAGACCCGGTCAACCACCCTTAAAGTTGTATCGCAAAACGTTAAAGGGTTAAATATACCCGAAAAACAAAGTCATATGCTAAACATGATGCATGCCCTAAAGGCAGATGTGATATTCCTACAGGAGACCCACTTCTGCTCAAAAAACGTCCCCAAATTGACGAACCATAGATACCCAACAGCTTTCCACGCCACCAATCCGCTAGCGAAAACTAAGGGGGCCTCAATTCTAATATCCAAAACTACCCCGTGGCAACTTATTGACTCTTTCATAGACCCAGAAGGTCGCTATCTTTTCCTTAAAGGTACCATTCACAACAGGCCCGTCACCCTGGCGAATATATACAGTCCTAACACAGCCCAAACCAGTTTTTTCCGCTCGGTTACCGAACATTTGACAATCTTCCAATCTGGGATCACTATCCTGGGAGGCGACTTCAACGTGGCACTTCAGCCCCTCCTAGATTCCTCCTCGGGCTCCTCCTCTCTCCCTTATAAAACCTTGAGACAGATCAAAATGCGCCTTCATGACCTAGCCATGCATGATTCCTGGCACACTTTGCACCCACATGATAAGGATTATACATTCTTTTCAATACCACATAACCGATACTCCAGGCTCGATTACCTGTTCCTTTCCCAAAAAGACTTACCCTTATTGAAAGCAGCCACGATCGAGCCCTTGCTCATAGCAGACCACCACCCTGTTACCCTTCTCCTCTCACTTGACGAGAAAAACTGGTCCACGAAAACCTGGAGACTCGATACCTCCCTTCTCACGTCAGAAACTGACATTAACTCAATCCATAGCAGTCTAACTGATTACTTTCGGGAGAACGACACCACAGATGTTACGCCCCTGACGATATGGGAAGCTCACAAGTGTACCATTCGAGGGAAGTTCATGGAACTCTCAGCCATTAGGAAAAAAGCACATCAAGAGTGTCTGACCACATTAATCACTAAAATCAGGGGACTAGAATCTTCTCACAAACACACTCAAGCGCAGAATACCCTCCAAGACTTGATAGAAACCAGAAAGCAACTTCTCGAAATACTCAATCGCAAAGCACGTCGTAAAATCACCCTTACTCACAAACTGTTCTATGAACAAGGCAACAAGTGCGGGAGGTTATTAGCGAGAGCAATTCAAGCCCAAAAAGCTAGCACAAACATACACACCATTAAAGACCCCCAAGGTATTGCATATAACTCTCCTAGGGACATAGCAACCCAGTTTGAGCGATACTACAAAGGGCTCTACAATCTTCCCCCTACATACGCAAATGATAAGGAACGCATACAGAGAGAGACACTCATCGCGCAATTCCTACAAAAATATTGCCCTGTTAAGCTATCTAGAGAGACTGCTCAAGACATAGACCATCCACTTACTGAGGAAGAATTTAAATCGGCCATTAAACAGCTTAAACCAGGCAAGAGCCCTGGCCCAGACGGCCTTCCAGCTCCCTATTACAAAACCTTCTCTGATATTTTAACAAAACCTTTCCTTAGAGCATTCAACTCACTGAACGCGACAACACCGCCCTTTCACAGGCTTTTAGAGGCTCACATTGCAGTGATTCCGAAAAACGGAAAAGATGCAACAGCTGTCACTAATTACAGGCCAATTTCATTATTGGATGTAGACCTTAAGATATTCGCCAAGATCCTGGCAAATCGCCTCCTTCCTTTTCTCCCCGCGTTAATTGGCAACCATCAAGTGGGCTTTGTCCCTGGCCGGGAAGCTAGGGACAACACCGTAAAAGCGATCAATCTTCAACATTGGATATTATCCAATAAACAAAAGGGATTCTTCCTGTCTCTGGATGCGGAGAAGGCGTTTGACAGGTTGGCCTGGGACTATTTAGGGGCGGTTCTACGCTACCTGGGCCTGCCAGATAGGTTCTACAATTTGATTATGTCTTTATACACCACCCCAACGGCAAGAATCAGGGTCAATGGCCACCTGTCAGACGCCTTCCCCATCCGGAACGGGACGAGACAGGGTTGCCCTCTCTCTCCCATCCTCTTCATCCTGACACTCGAGCCACTACTACGATGCATCCAGGCGAACGACAATATCAAAGGAATACAGGTAGCAGGACACACTCATAAACTAGCGGCGTTCGCCGATGATATTCTCCTATTCCTTAGTGAACCCTTGACCTCTATCCCCAACTTGCTGAAAGACTTTGCTCTGTTTAACCGCCTTTCTAATTTAAAAATTAATTTCTCCAAATCCAACGCCCTGAATATCTCCCTCCCTCCAGATATAGTTATACAATGTAAAGACAACTTCCCGTTTTCCTGGAAGACTGACTCGATTACATACCTAGGTATCCAGCTCCCAACCCGTTTATCCGACCTATTCTCTAAGAATTATCTCCCACTAGCCCACACAATGACAGACGACTTACGCAGATGGGACAGACCCCAGTTTTCTTGGTTTGGCCGCGCGGCCATTTTAAAAATGAACGTTCTCCCACGCTTTCTCTACTTGCTACAGACAATCCCTATCGCGATCCCCAATTCGTTCTTCCAACGCATCCAACGTCTGTCCCAACAATTCCTTTGGAAGAATAAACAGCCTAGGATAAGCTTCGTCCAACTCACAAAGCCCAAACACTTGGGCGGCATTGGCCTCCCAAATCTACGGAACTACTCTGTTGCTTGTCACTTGAGTAGAATTGTGGATTGGGTTACCCAAGAGGAATCCAAGGGTTGGGTTCATCTTGAGAGCCAGTTCTCCAACCTTCCTATTAAGACCTTGCCTTGGATTCTCCCTTCCCATGTACCTAAGCTAGCGAAAGAACACCCCCTCATAGGAGCTACCCTTAATAGCTTCAGGTTAACCTGCAAACAGTTCCAATTATCGTCGAACCCAGGTCCACTTACGCCGATTCGCATGAACCCTGCATTTCTCCCCGGCATGACCAAATGCTTTTTGCAAGCTGAATGGCCCCATGAAGATATACAAGCTCACCACTTTTATAAGGATGGAAAGCTTCTAGATCATAACGCCCTCCCTGTTAGGCCCGATAGTCAGCCTCTCCCATTATGGTCGTACCTCCAAATACGCCACTTTCTTAGAGTGTCTAACCGAGCGGAAGCTCTATCTCGGACATTTACCCCATTTGAAACTCTCTGTTCCCAAGCCACTCCACAACGCCATTTGATATCCAGTATACACGCTATGTTGTTCTGGCTGTACTCTCCGAAGGATGGAAGGGCCTGTCCTGCTTGGGAGAGAGAGTTTCAGGTAGAATTTTCAGAAGCTGACTGGGAAAGCATTTTGCTCACCACACACAAGGGATCTCTAAACGTACATACACAAGAAAACAACTAAAAACTTCTCTCCAGGTGGTACCGTACACCGCTTCGCTTACATAAATTTAATGCCGCAATACCGGAAACTTGCTGGAGATGCCAGACTGAACCGGGATCCTTCATTCATATCTGGTGGTCATGCCCCAGAATCCAGACTTTCTGGGTGCAGGTCCACACAATCACCTCTCAAGTTACGAATCAGCAAATTGAATTTCTACCAGCTAGGCTTCTTCTACACCATTCCCCCAACTCTACTCCCTCCTACAGAAAGTCCCTGGGCATGCACATGTTGAACGCTGCCAAGTTATGCATTCCGGTACATTGGGGATCCACTGAGATCCCGACCACCTCTGAATGGCTGAGCAGGGTAGGGAAGATAGCGGAAATGGAGGAGCTCATCCATATTGCTCGAGACTCCCCCCACAAATACGCACGTACTTGGGAGCGCTGGACCCAATTCCGCTCCTCTGCAGATAGCGGACCCCCTACAAGCCCATGCACACACGATTCTAGGAACGCCCAAGCCTCCGAAGGAAACTGACCCTTTGTCCCCCTGACACGTTGACGCGTCCGGGACTGGAGGTGGTCCCTCATATCACCCTCATATCAGCCCCAAAACTAGTGGGGCTCCTCACACCCGGAACTGGAGCTACCATATCCAGCCCCTATGAAAGACTTGTCTTGGTGGGAGTCAGAGGTTGGACCACAAAGGTCCTTCTTCCCTCTCCTCTCCCCTCTCTTTCACCCCTCTGATGTGTTCCCCTTCCCTCCTGTCCCCTCCCCCCTTTCCCTCCCCTCCCGTCCCATACCCCCTGACAGTACCCCAATGCTCTATGACTTGACGCCAGATGCTTACCCCCCTTCCCCGTACACGAAAGACTGACACGACTGCTCTATTTACCGGGTTAATCTGAGACCATTAGGCTCACGCTATACCCAGGACAACTCACCCTGTTCCAAGGAAAGGACCAACCGGACCCCGAATACGTCAAGCGCCAAGATGCCTTTTTCTCTTCCCTGACTTCGGATAGAACTCTTTCCGGCGCTAAGGCTGACAGCTAGGAATCACCTTCTCCCCTCTCTCCCCTCCGAAGCTTACACTCACTTTTTTTAGCCATAGCTCTGGGGGTTAGGAGACCTTTTTACATTTTTACATTTTCACCTTTTCAATTGAAATGTTTTGCGGGTTCATTAGACCACATACCCAGTAACAAGTTTGCCTTATTGTTCTTTTATGTATGGGATGGTTACTTATATGTTATCTGCCTGATTGTACCTCTGGCATAATATGTAACACACTCTGTAATTTTTTCCTATATGAAAAATAAAACTTTTATGGAAAAAAAATAAATAAAAATAAAACTCTGTTCTAGGAAAATCAAAGGTCTGCCAGAGGGAGGAGAAGGAGCAAAATGGAGGCTTCTGTGCCAAAGATTCCAAGGCAATTACCTCTTTCTCCACCCATTTCACAAAAAAATAGGGAAGTCAAAACCAGGTAGGAACTCTGGGTCACCCAAGAAGGAGGCTAGTCTCGGTTTAAGTGGCTGCAGTGAGAATTTAGCCTTATATAAGAACCACAGATGGAGGGATGGGCCAACTACTGCGCTGAGCGGGAATATATGCTTGGGGTGAATAGTCCTCGACCACAGCAGGCCTGGAAGATATTACAGGTCTATCAAGGATTTTTCAAAGCAAAGCCATGGGATATCTATAAGTGAGGCATACCATTGGGCCAGTTGGACTAATATGGCAGATAGGTAATACAGCTATAAGTTTGGCAATCCCAGCCCGCTCAGTGCCTTTGATCTGTAAGCTAATTTCTTGCCTAAACAAGTCTTTTTAGAAGACCAAATAAAATGATTTACTTCTCTCTGTGTCATCTCTATAGTCTGGCGTGAAATAAATAAAGGAAGGGCCCTGAAAAAGAAAAGTCATTTTGGGAGAATAGACATTTTTATTGCTTGGACTTTTCCCAAAAAGGAGCTATGATACTGTTTCCAAGTATTCAGAAGTTGTTTGACGTGGAGAAACACCTGTGGGTAGTTATGAGATTACAATTTACAAAGAGAGGGGGCCAATTTAATCCCTAGATAGGAAAGCGTCTCCCCACTCCAGGCAAAATATAATTTATCTATCCAGTATTAGGGAAAATTTATCTGGAGGGCTGTACATTTAGAAAGATTTACCCCCAGCCCTGACAAATCTCTAAAGGCATGTAAAGTCTAGACCAGGTTAGACAGGGAGACCACTGGGTCCGTCAAAATAGTAAGACATCATCTGCAAATATACTCAACTTGAACTCCTGTGCACTCTTTACATTACCCTCTGATATTAGGATCCAAGCAGATTGACAGGGCCAGGGGCTCAATAGCAAAAGCAAATGAAAGAGGAAAAGGTAACAACCCTGCCTTGTTCCACGACCAAGAGTAAAGTAGTCAGAATTACAACCTGGTTGTTTTATTCTTGTGCGTGGGTGATGATATAGAGCCCTGAAGCCATGCACAAAGGCTCCCTACACTGTCAAAGGCCTTGTGGATGTCAATACTCAGTAAAAACACTTTCCAAGAATAAAGTTCAGCATCCTGTAGGTCAGCCAGACGAATATTATCCATGATTTGCCTAGAGGAGATGAAGCCAGTTTGGTCTGGGGAAATCAGTGAAGTAATAATAGTGGAAAGCCTATCTACGAGAAGGCATCCAAAATTTTTTAGGTCGTTATTGATTACCGATATGGGACGGTAGTTTTGAGGAAAGGTATGCTCCTTATTTGGTTTGGGGATCAGGGACATAGGGGTTTATTTACAAAAGGCAAATCCACTTTGCACTGCAAGTGCACTTGGAAGTGCAGTCGCTCTAAATCTAAGGGGTAGATCTGAAATGAGGGGAAGCTCTGCTGATTTTATCATCCAATCATGTGCAAGCTAAAATGCTGTTTATTTTCCTTGCATGTCCCCCTTGGATCTACAGCGACTTTACTTCCAAGTGCACTTTCAAGTGCATTTGCAGTGCAAAGTGCATTTTCCTTTAGTAAATAACCCCCTAAGTTCACCTTTTTAGACAGAATTTCACTCTTCAGAATAAACAGAAGCCTTTTCTAATGTCTGTTCTGCCCAAGCCATCCCAAGCTGCTTATCTCTTACTTACATAGCCCATGGCAGATTTGAATCTGCATCTTATCACTTCCTGTATCATAATGTGATCTTCCAGGATACTTCATATTCCACCATGCACTGTCTTACTGCATCATAGAATAGGGTGTGTTTTACTTTTATGGATTAATTACTATAGCACCTCTTTTTTATTTACACACACTTTCCTAATTCTTCCACCGCTTAACTACTTCCCACCCGGCCAATGTACATATATGGCCAGGTGGGAGCTCTCTCCTTCTGACTGGATGTTCAGAAACATCCTTCAGAAGGAGGAGGATCACTCGCACGTGATGCCGATGCTATTGTGTCTCCCAGACAAAGCGCATCGCCGATCGGCAGGAGGGCCCTGTGATTGGCCCTCCCCATCGCGTGACGGCCATGTCCAATCACAGACACGTGAGGTAAACAAACAGCTGGTTGCTAGGCAATCAGCTCACCTCTCCTCACACGAAAGTTGTCGCTGAGGAGAGGAGAGCAGATCACTGCAGCTGGCTGGTGATCAGTGAGTATGAGCCGGCTTTTTACAGTTGGTGAAGACACTCATCTGTCATTGTTCTTGTATAAACACACCAATTTCACTTCAAGGCCTCATGCCTAGTGTAGTGGGTGGGTACCAAAACTTTATAGGAGGAGGACACGCCTATCTATAAAATCACTCTATGTCTAATCAGGCAAGCCACTGCACTACATAGTTGATTGTAGATCTAAGGGAGATTGTAGAGATTGTATGGTGTATGATGAGCTTTACAGATTTCCAGGGACACGCTTGTCCCACTTTGGGTGCTACAACTCTGCTCCACATAGGCTGCTATGTGATCACTCAGGTCCGGCACACTCTGCCAAATGAATGGTCTATGCAAGAAAAAGGCAAGGTACAAAATGATCATGAGAGGAAGACACTGGCTGTGTATTCAAGGATAATGGTGCTCACTGACATTGATTTCACATGAGTACAGAGGTGGGTGGTAGCAATCTCCTGCAGGGGGAGGGCAGGTGTAGAATGTGTAATACTGAAGTCACATGTTGAAGTACTTCCTTCTAAGGGATTTTTACATTCCAAATAACCAGGACGGATATTCAGAGGTAATGGAAGTGTTTTTTTATATCAGACACTGGAGGCTTGAGGTAATACCTGCCCTAGAATACTAGGACATAAAGAAAGATTTTTCTTTTCTTCCACAGACGTACACTACCACTTGCCACCCACCCACAGTACATTTACTGCAGACGGCAGCTCCAGGCTAAGCGACGTACGGGTATGTCATGGCTTATATTCACGGCTTTCGTCCCTGCTAATATTCACTTATAATCGATTATGAAAAAAGTTGTGAACTATTTTCAGAATTGATTAGTTGGACAGCCGATTGGTTGGCCTGCGTACAGAATGCATTATTTGTTTACATATCGGAAAATACAGTGCAGCACACATACGGTTCAGTATATCGTTCATACTGTACATGTCAGTATACACAGTACAGCACACATACAGCTCAGTACAGCATCCATATATGTCAGTAAGTGCATGAGGGCCGATGAATGAGTGAGGAGCAATGCATCATGGGACATGTAGTCCTGGGCAGAAAAAGAAAGTGAGTAATTCTAAAGTTTTTTACCTTGCTATAGAGGCACTCTTTACTATACTTTGCGGCTGGCTGTGGGGGCACTCTGAAGGCAAGAGGAGCAAATTGGAGAATACCAGAAGAGAAAAAGCACACAGTGAGGCTAGGGATCCAGCTTGCACGAGTTCCTCCATAGCACTGCACAATTGCTAGTTTAAAATAGCACAGTGCTGAAAAGTAAAAAATTACCTGGTCATGAAGGGGGAAAAACCTTCCAGAGGTCAAGTGGATAATGATATATTGGTATATAGAGAAAATTGAATTTAGTATAAAAAAGGTGAACTTAGCCTTAAAGTATAAAAAATTCTTAACCGATAGATTTTTTTTGTCAGAAAATAATTTAATTTGCCATAAAACCTCTTTCCCTCTGAGTTTCTATGCATTGCTCAGGAAGTGATAAGTTCCAAGATACATTAACTCCACAGCTTCAGGACAACTTCCAGCTGTTAATGGTTTCTAAAGCCGAGTACACACGTAGCCGTCTGTCCGACGTACTTAGTCTGGCGGACTTTCCGCCGGACTGTCCGTCGGACGTTCCGAGCGGGCTACTTGCCCACACACGGCACTTTTTCAGCGGACTAATACGGCGTACTAAGTCCGCCGTACTATCCGCCCTACTTTTGAAATGAACGGACTCGCCCACACACGCGGAGGAAAGTCCGCTCATTTCGAGCGCGTCTCCAGGTAGGCAGGGCCCGCGGAGGATACGTCGCTGGCCCAGCCGCCTGGTATGGACTTAAAGGGGAACCCCAACGCCAAAAAAAATTGGCGTGAGGGTCCCCCCAAAGTCCACAACAGACCCTTGTTCGAGCACGCTACCCGGCCGGCCAGGAAAGGAGGGGCGAGCGCCCCCCCTCCTGAGCCGTACCAGGCCGCGTGCCCTCAACATGGGGGGTGCCTTGGGGAAGGGGGGCCGCGCGCCCCCCCCCACCCCAAAGCACCTTGTCCCCATGTTGATGAGGACAAGGGCCTCTTCCCGACAACCCTGGCCGTTGGTTGTCGGGGTCTGCAGGCGGGGGGCTTATCGGAATCCGGGAGCCCCCTTTAATAAGGGGGCCCCCGGATACCGGCCCCCCACCCTATGTGAATGAGTATGGGGTACAATGTACCCCTACCCATTCACCTGTAAAATAAAGTGCAAAAAAAAACACAACACACAAGATAAAATAATTTATTGCACAGCTCCGGGGGTCTTCCGTCTTCGGGGGTCTTCTCGCCGGACTCCTCCGCTATCTTCTTGTAGCTCTTTTTTTCTAGCGGAGGAGCCCGGCATTCTTCTTCATCACCACGGCCTCTTCTTCCGACTTCGGGGGTCTTGTCCCCCTCTTCGGTTCTTCTGCCGGGCCACCGCGCCTTCTTATAGCTCTTTTACAGGCGGTGGCCTGGTCTTCTGTCGCCGCCGCCGCCTTCCGTTCTTCTTCTTTTTCTCCTGGAGATGTTGACTCGACGTTCTATCCGGTCGCAATGCCAGGGACGCGCTGCGCTGCGACTTATATAGGGACAAGGGGCGGTGTCACATGGGTTAATGTCACATGGGTTGGTGTCACATGGTGACCCCGCCCCCCTTACGATGTCAGAGTCCCGGAGGATGCTGGGACTGTCGCCATGTGACATCAACCCATGTGACCAACCCATGTGACATCAACCCATGTGACACCGCCCCTTGTCCCTATATAAGTCGCAGCGCAGCGCGTCCCTGGCATTGCGGCCGGAGAGAACGTCGAATCAACATCTCCAGGAGAAGAAGAAGAAGAAGAAGAACGGAAGGTGGCGGCGGCGGCGACAGAAGACCAGGCCACCACCTGTAAAAGAGCTATAAGAAGGCGCGGTGGCCCGGCAGAAGAAACGAAGAGGGGGACAAGACCCCCGAAGTCGGAAGAAGAGGCCGCGGCGACGAAGAAGAATGCCGGGCTCCTCCGCTAGTAAAAGAGCTACAAGAAGATAGCGGAGGAGTCCGGCGAGAAGACCCCCGAAGACGGAAGACCCCCGGAGCTGTGCAATAAATTATTTTATCTTGTGTGTTGTGTTTTTTTTGTACTTTATTTTACAGGTGAATGGGTAGGGGTACATTGTACCCCATACTCATTCACATAGGGTGGGGGGCCAGTATCCGGGGGCCCCCTTATTAAAGGGGGCTCCCGGATTCCGATAAGCCCCCCGCTCGCAGACCCCGACAACCAACGGCCAGGGTTGTCAGGAAGAGGCCCTTGTCCTCATCAACATGGGGACAAGGTGCTTTGGGGTGGGGGGCCGTGCGGACCCCTCTTCCCCAATGCACCCCCCCATGTTGAGGGCACGCGGCCTGGTACGGCTCAGGAGGGGGGGCGCTCGCTCGCCCCTCCTTTCCTGGCCGGCCGGGTAGCGTGCTCGGACAAGGGTCTGTTGTGGACTTTGGGGGGACCCCACGCCGATTTTTTTCGGCTTTGGGGTTCCCCTTTAAGTCCATACCAGGTGGCGGGGCCAGCGACGTCTCCTTTGCGGGCCCCGCCTACCTGGAGACCCGCTCGAAATGAGCGGACTTTTCTCCAGGCGGGAAAAGTCCGTTCATTTCAAAAGTACGGCGGACTGGCATACAAACAGCCGGATTGTCCGCCGAAATGCGAGTCCGGCGGGAAGATTGGAGTGTAAAACTACATTCTAAGTCCGCCGTACTTTCGGGTCAAAAAAGTATGCCGGAGGCTACACATGGGGGGATTGTTTGGCGGACTTGAGTTTGCCGGACTTTTCCACCCGCTTGTTTGATCGTGTGTACGCGGCATTAGAAAGCAGTGACTGCTTGCATTAGCTGCATCCTTACCAACCACCTGGCTCTTTCACTTACATGGCCGGGAATTCCTGGCCATGTATACAAATGGCCGGATAATGGAGTGGGTTACAAATATGGCCATATGGCTATACTTGGGCACTGATATCAGTATTATCCCAGCTATCAATGGTTGCTAAGGAAGCAGTGGCTGCTGGCACCTGCTGCATTCTTTCCAACCACAGATGTCACTTACATGCCCAGGATTCCCTGGCTATGTAAGCAAAGGGGCAGGGAATGGAGCGCTACATCATTTCCTAAATATGGGCGCATGCCCATGTTTGGGCAAAAACAATGTCCAAATATGGCCATGGTTGTATTTGGGAAATAATGACAACTCGAGGTGTAGTCATTTGGCTTTGTATTTGGTGGGTTGGGCATCCTGATTGGCCAAAACTTTTTGTTATTTTTATTTATTTATTTTTAATAAAGAACTTATCACTTTTATTTCTAGGTGACCTCTTTTTTTTTTAATGATTAGGAATACTATATCCCAGTGGTCATCAACCCTGTCCGCAGGGCCCACTAACAGGCCAGGTTTTATGTATTACCTTGGGGAGATGCAGACTAGAATACTGCAATCACTGATCAGCAAATGATATCACCTGTGATGTATTTCTGTTATCTTGTAAACCTGGCCTGTTAGTGGGCCCTGAGGACAGGGTTGATGACCACTACTATACACCACATACTCATTCACTTAAGGGCATAGTATCTCGTTATTATTAAAAGAGGCTTCTAACCTCTTATACGCCTCTCACCCCCAGACCCCCCCACAACCACAGGGCCAGTGGCGTAACTAGAACCTTCAGGGCCCCGATGCAAGAAACCATGAAGGGCCCCCCTGAACCCCAGCCAGGGCCCTTCCCTCCGAGTCCGGCGGTGGAACTCCAGGGCGTGGTCACAGGTATGACCTTTGTGAGCCCTGTAGTTCCACCACTGGCATCAGTAGTTGGGACTGTCCCTAGGCAGGATGGGGTCCCCGTCCCCAGAAGAGATGAAGTCCTTTTCTCCAGGGCAGATGAAGTTACTGCCCCCAGATGAGAAGGGGTCCCTGTCCCCAGGGGAGGTAGGGGTCCCTGTCCCCACGTGAGAAGGGGTCCCTGTCCCCAGGGGGAGATGGAGGGAGTATGTAATGGTGTGTGGGGGATGGGGTCCTCTCACTCACCATGACCAAGCTGCAGGCTGCGCACTCATCCATGTTGGCCTGGGCTCCATCCAGTGTGCTGGACGGGCGATCAGCATATCTCCCAGAAAGAACTTTCATCATCTGTGTATGACGGGGGAGGAGGGGGGCTGGCAGACAAGCCTGCAGTGTCCTCTGGGGGGCTCTCATAGGGCTGCACTGCATCTGTGTGCTTAAAGTTTGTTTACCTGGGAGAAGTATGCAGTGTAGTGTGGGCCGGACTTGGGGGGGGACTCTGGCTGGGGAGAACAGACATCGGACTGAGCGGCAATGCATGGAGCAGGAGAGGGGTACTCTGAGGAGCCGGCCGAGGACACAGGTCATGTGGGGAATGCACAACTAAAGAGCAGCCAGTGCAATAGTCGAGCATGGAGCTCTGCTAGTCACCCTCCACTACCAGCCACCCGTGTGCATGGTGCACTGGTACCCCTAGCTGCCTATGCTGCTGCCGGCCATATGTAGAGGGGGCTGCATGGGCCCCCTGCATCACAGGGCCCAGTTGCGGTCGCGACTGCTGCACCCCCTATAGTTACGCCCCTGCACAGGGCAACGGTTGTGAAGATGAGGCCCTTGTCCTTATCTACATGGGGACAAGGTGCTTTGCCATGGGGGACACCCCAAGTTGAAGGTAGGTGGCCTGGTATGGTTCAAGAGGAGGGGATTCATGCCCTAGCCTTAACCCTAGGGAATGGAGTCCCCCTCTATCAATCGACTTGTATAGAACCAGCCTGTTGAAAAATGTTCTCTCAATCAGTGTCTCCAGTTATAACCGGTGATGCTGATCAGTGTATTCTGAGGGTGGGGAAGTAGTGTAATTCAGATGGGCAATTCCCCCACCCAGACACTTCAGGGAATCGAGTCAATTTATTTTGTTCAACCCGCTGATGAAACCTAAAAAAAAAAAATCACTCATATATGGCCAGCATAAGGATCAATAACTCCTAAAGGTATGCAAACACTGCAGCTTTCCTCATTAGAACATTAGAACACTGGAAGTGCTTCAGCTGATTAGAATGAACACAGACACTTCCATTCAGGAACCAGACTTACAAGGTAGGCATGGTAGGACATACAGCTTTTTCTTAAGAACAGAAACAGGTACCTACAATGTTTGTTAAAATCCTTGCATTGTACATTAATCTCTCAGAGGGGATTGTTTTTTTTTAGTTTTTTTTAGTTTTTTTTTGCAACAGTTTTTTAAATGTAGTTCTTTTTGTATCACTTTTTTAGAGTTTCAAGAAGACAAAATGATAAAAAAAAACTTTCTAATTTAAATAAACATTGAGATTAAAATAAACTGATCTGCACTAATGAGTCACTTAGAAAGGGTTAATTGTACCCTTCATTAATTAAGTATTCCAAAGTGGGAAGAGCCTTATGTTTACAATTATTAGCACTATATGCTTTGTTTACATAACACGTTATAAACGACAAAAAAAGAGCTGTTTTGTCCTTCTATACCTCTTACATAATTCATCAGGGGGTATGGTTCAAATGATTTTTTTCAAAGACAAAGCAGTTGCTAAGCTGAAACCTTAGGAGTTTCGGTAATGTCATGCTATTTAGCCCTCTCTACAGGAAGCTCTCCTTGCAGGGAGACAAGTTTGCCTTGAAATTTGGCAAAGCAATCTTTTGTATCTGTCCTTGGATACCAGACAGTTGCTAGTACTTGTTAACAACACAGAATTAATAATGACCATATGATTGGCTAGGCAAAACAGAATGTATAAATAAACAGGACCCGTTGAAGAATTGGGGTAGCTTTGCTTAAATATTACAAAAAAAAAAAAATCTGAATTTTAAGGAAAACTCATACAGAGAAAAATACAGAGGCTTGCTGTGCTGACCTCCATAAGAAAATGCCAGTTGTCTGGCCGCCTAATGTATTAAAGTTGTGCAAATTATGGAAACCAATAAATGATAGATAATTGCAATTAATGATTTCAACAGTCCCTTTTTAATAATTTTAACTGTAAAAAAAAAAAAATGTAGAAAAATATTATTTTATGTGCTAAAAAGGCCATGTGAATTCCATAGCATGAGCTTACTTATATAGGGGGTTATTTACTAACGGAAAATCCACTTTGCACTGAAAGTGCACTTGGTAGTAAAGTCACTGTAGATCCGAGGGGGACATGCAAGGAAAATAAAAAACAGCATTTTAGCTTGCACATGATTGGATAATAAAATCAGCAGAGCTTCCACTCATTTCAGATCTACCCCTTAGATTTAGAGCGACTGCACTTCCAAGTGCACTTTAAGTTCACTTTCAAATGCACTTGCAGTGCATAGTGGATTTGCCTTTTGTAAATAAGTGTTTTTCAGTTAGCCACTTGCCTACCGAGCACTTTTACCCCCTTCCTGCCCAGGCCAGTTTTCAGCTTTCAGCACTATTACACTTTGAATGACAATTGCGCGGCCATGCAACGCTGTACCCATAGCTAATTTTTTTTTTTTTAATTCACAAAAATAGTTCTATTTTGGTGGTATTTAATCACCGCTGGGTTTTTTAGTTTTTGCTAAACAAATGAAAAAAGAGAGAAAACTATGAAAAAAAAATATTTTGTTATAAAAATGTTCAAACAGGTAATTTTTCTGCTTCACTGATGTGCACTGGTAAAGCTGCACTGATAGGCACTGATAGGCAGTGGCACTGATGAGGAAGCACTGAGGAGGAAGCACTGATGAGGCTGCACTGATGGGCACTGATAGGCGGCACTGAAGGGCACTGATGGACGCTGTTAGGTGACACTGATGGGCACTAATAGGTGGCACTAATGGGCACTAATAGACACAGGTAGGCGGCCCTGATGAGCACTGGTGTGCAGTACTGATGGGCACTGCTAGGCAGCACTGATGGGCACTAATAGGTGACACTGATGAGGAGGCAGTGATGGGCACTGATTGGCAGCACTGATGGTCCCTGATTAGCAGCACTGGTGAGCACTGATTGGCAGCACTGGTGGGCACTGATGGGACTGCACTGATAATCGGGACACTCCCTTTAACACAAACTTGTAATCGGCTCTCCTCTTCTATCGGAATGCCGATAACTGACTTGTGTTTACATTGTGATCAGCTGTCATTGGACACAGCTGGTCACGTGGTAAAGGGCCGCTGTGATTGGTCCTTTAGCCACCGATCTGTGATCAGCTGTGCCCAAAGGACGCAGCAATCACAGAGCACACCGCCCACCGAAGGGCAGCACGATCACGGGAGGACATCTGTGGAGACCATCCCGGCAATGTAAGCCTGTGCTGTAGCCGTCTTTCAGCTATATTGCGGAAAAATAAAAAAATTTAAATTCAATAAATTTTTGCAATACATACACAGTTTTATTTCCTAAAATCTGCTTAAAAAAAACCCTAAATAAGTACAAAAAAATATAAATCAAAAATACACAAACACTTTTCCTCACAAATGTGTATCACCACTGCGCTAAATATTGTGAAAATAAATCCCTTAACCCCAGCCGCTACTATAAACAATATCAATAGTGTAAATTATTTTTTCTCAATTGTGGGAGAAAAAGCAGTGCTCAGATGTGTAACTCTGCAAATAACATACAGTATTAAGTGCAAAATTTCTAAATACTATTGCCCATAAACTAGTGCACTATGAAAAACAAATGACTAAAATGTAACAAAGTGAGTCATTAGGCATTCAGTATAATGAATTGTGAAAACTCACATACAAAGTAACAACCCTATTTAACCACTTCCCGACCAGCGCACGCCGATGTACGTCGGCAGAGTGGCACGGGCAGGCATATTGGCGTCCATTTCTATATGTCGCGATTATCTCATGGGACGGCTGAACGGGGAGATGCCGTTGTAAACAGCATCTCCCTGTTCTGCCTAGCAACAAGTGACACTGATCTCTGCTCCATGTGATTGGAGCAGAGATCAGTGTTCACTAACACAAAGCTCAGCCCCCGACAGTTAGTAACATGCCCCTAGGAACACTTAACCCCTACACTGCCACCCCCTGGTTAACCACAGGAATCAGTGCATTTGTATAGCACTCGTTGCTGTATAAATGACAATGGTCCCAAAAATGTGTCAAAAATGTCCGATGTGTCCGCCATAATGTCGCAGTCACAATAAAAATCGCTGATCGCCGCCATTCCTAGTAAAAAAAAAAATTATAAAAATGCCATAAAACTATCCCCTATTTTGTAAACTCTATAACTTTTGCGCAAACCAATCAATAATCGCTTATTGCGATTTTTTACCAAAAATATGTAGAAGAATACGTATCAGCCTAAACTGAGGGAAAAATATATTTTTTTCGATATTTTTGGGGGATATTTATTATAACAAAAAGTAAAAAATAATGCGTTTTTTTCAAAATTGTCGCTCTATTTTTGTTTATAGCGCAAAAAATAAAAACCGCAGGGGTGATCAAATACCACCAAAAGAAAGGTCTATTTGTGGGAAAAAAAGGAAGTAAATTTTGTTTGGGAGCCACGTCGCACGACCCTCGCAATTGTCAGTTAAAGCGACGCAGTGCAGAATCGCAAAAAGTGGTCTGGTCTTAAGCCAGCAAAATGGTTCGGTCTGAAAGTGGTTAAATAATGTCCAGAAAACTAAATAATTAAATAATCCAAATATATAGGGCAGTGTCCATCCCCCGTCAATCAAAGTCCATCAGAGTGAAACTTTTTCAATAAAGTCTATAAGTGATGATCCAAAAAGGAAGAAACCACAAATAAAAAGTGATGACCAGTGCCTCTTAAGCTGGCCATACACCTATAGACTTTCTGCAGATTTTCTATGGTTAGATGGAAAAAGTGGGAGATTAATCCATCCACACAGTTTAACGAACATGGAGAAATCCGTTGCACTTTTTCCATCTAACCATAGAAAATCGCCAGATAATCTATACGTGTATGGCCAGCATTAGTTAGAAAAATCTTGCAAACGCACTCCTCTACCACACCTCGGTGTCTGTGAATACCCTTATGTGATTAAACTCACCAGCTGAAAAGCTTCACACTTCCGTGTTTGGCTAAAATCACTTTTACTCTCTTTACAGGGGTTAAATGGGAGATCCCCAAGCTTGCAATTCAGATAGTCGATGTGATTTCCTTGGCAGTTCACATAAATGCATCCATGCAATAAAAAAGAGATTGCTTCTTTTGTAAGATACTGTATACAGGCATTCCCCACTTTTAAGTACACAATAGGGTTTACTTACTAAAGCTGAAAAGAGCAAAATCAGGCTCCCTGCGGCATATAAACCAATCAGCTTCAAGGTTTTATTATAGCTATAACATAGACAAGGTTTGTTACAACAGTATTTTGTGTCCAATACGGTCGTTGGTTTCTCTACTAGTTTCGCGACTACTCTGTCGCTTCTTCAGGAGACCTTGTTTGTCTAGAATAGAATTTATCACTAGTTATTCAACGATAACATAGATACAACACATATTTTTCAGGGTATTTGATGTATTTTTTTACAAGAGGGTAGGGGTTTTTTACAAACACCAAATGTGCAGCTCACCACCGTATGGATAACTCAGGACATCTGGAATTCGAGTAGTCCATGCCAAGCCAGGCAGTGACCACCCTTTGGGGCGGACACGGGAGGTTTTAAAGTCAGCTACAAAACAATAATCAAGAGTGTCTAAGCGTTAAATATGTATATATATATATATATATATGTAAATAAGTTATATAGCTGAGGCATAATTGTTTGTGTCACATTATAAATGTAAAAAACTACATACCCGTATAGCCAAATGCCTTAAAGATGATGCAGCATAGGTAAATATTGCGGTTCTTTCAGTAAGCACTATGGCTCAGGTAATGCGCCAGAAAACACATTAAAAGAATATACATGTGCTGGATCCAATATGTATGGATATTACACCTCTTTCAGGAGGGGGTCCAAAGATTTTGCCCAGTCAATCCAGAGTGTATATTATTAGCCTGGATTGGACACAAAATACTGTTGTAACAAACCTTGTCTATGTTATAGCTATAATATATATGTATTTATTTATGCATGTATAAAACCCTTCTTTTCTTTTTCCCCCCCCCTTTTTACTTTGGTAAAAAAAACTTTTTATAATCAATAATAAATATTTGTATTTTATATAAAATTGGTATCAAGACAGTCCATCATTCTGTTGGGTGACTTGTAGGTGAATCATGGTTATGATGTTCCATGTATAATTTCCTTTTGTCGTTCCCCCCAAAAAATCTTTCTGTAGTCAATATAATAAGGATGAGGATACCACATACCCCTTCCCTTTCTTTATAAAATAGGCACAATAGTATAACTATCTTTATAGGGTGGATAATACACCCAGGACATGTTTTTGTCCGATTTCTTGTTCGGATTTTTTTCCGGCAATTTTTTGGTGCCTTATAACCATTTTTTATAAATTATTTGGCCACTAGTGAGTTATAAAACCTCACAACTACTAATCTCACCAAACGGCATTTTTTTTTGGGGTGTCATAATTGGCGGCTTGTGTTTGGGCTCAGAGGACCAGCAGCATGATGGACATGTTAGGTTCTGATTGGTCGGAATTTATGCTATCTATTAAAACAGGCTGTTTAACAAACTATAAAATTGAGGATGAAACAAAAATATTTTTGGAAAGGATGTTTGGTTTGCTTAAGAAGAAGTCACATCTGCATTGGCATACACAGTATTTTGAACAATATATTAGAGAAGAAATCTGCCCACTTGGTCTTCGGATTCAAATTTTTCCGACTATTAAAGATCCATCTCCTGAATTTAAAAAGGACTGGGAGAACACATTAACCAAATGTAGTTTAGAACTAATGACCAAACTAACGATACAATACCATGCAGATATGGCTTCTTTAGATGGGGAAATTGAACGCCTTAATGAACAATTCTCTAAAACTATGGAATCACCCATTTTTAGGGAAAAATGGAAAGAGGTCAGGGAACGTATAGAAATACTAAACAGAGAGATTATTGTCAAAAAGCAAGGCAAATTTGTCCAGGACAAGCTTGCCTTTTCTGAAGGCTACGCCTACAAATGGGGCAATAAATTAATAAGAAGAAAATTTTCACGGACACGAGCACCCAAAGAAACACTCGCCACTATGGATTACACTGAATCTGATTCTTCAGTTTCATCTCTTTCTTCACAGGTCACTAATGTGAATTTACGCGCACCGGGTCCCCCCCGTAAGAGATCACTCACTGGTGGAGGCCATCCAGCGAAGGACTCCAAAAAAGGCAAGAAAACGGGTAAAACCGCTAAAACAATTTCACCAGCACACGTAGATTCACATGGTCAAAGCACTAGCACACAAATATCGACCCTGCATAACATTATTCCAAAAATATTGCATGCTAACACACAGGCCGCACCTTCAAACCCTAGTGGTTTTTTTCCTCCGGCCACACCCGACCCACACCGACGAGGGAGTCTAGACGCATTTATGCTAAGGACTCCTCTGCCCCACTAGATGCAAATCACTTTAAAATCAATTCTCAGACGAACAACTTAAATATCATAAACCTTACCCCTTACCCTTTGACCCATGATGAAAAGTCAGTTCTCCAATTGGGACTTGGGTTCAGTCCATCTGAACCCATAAATGTCTATGAAACAATTAAAGACATATATCTCTTTGCTCGGAATTTAACTTACAAATTTATATACGATAAAGACAGACGGAATCTAAATTTAGAAAAAGAGTTAGCAGAAAAAACTAAGGACTACTCTATGCAAGAATTTAGAGCCCTACGTGACCTTATGTTGCTATATGATGAGGGACAAGTTGAAGCTGAGACAACTTTGGAGGCCTCATCAACTCCTGTACCTGTGTCCCAACTTCCTACTGGAAGTACCCAGTTACAAAAAAATATTTTTAAATTAAATTCGCGAGCATTCCCTGACCTTATGACATGCCCCACGATTTGGGCCTTTTTGACTGCAGTAATCAAATCGCTGAAAAAACAGGATTGGCCGGATACCTATACCAATTTAAATCATAGACAAAAACAGGCATTAAAAAAGCTACAAAAAAACTCCGAAATTATTATCAAAAAATCAGACAAAGGGGGCAATTTAGTTATAATGACCCATCAACAATATAAACTAATGTGCCACAAAATTCTAAGCAATCGGGCATGGTACACCCCACTAGAATCTTCAAAAGTCGAAATGTTTACAACTGAGTTTAGATCCCTAGTTATAGGGGCATATGAAAAAGGACTAATAGATAGTGAAACGTTGAAATATATAAATACAGCCAAACCCCGTATGCCGACATTTTACGCACTCCCAAAAATACATAAGGATGAAAAGAATCCCCCGGGACGTCCAATAGTCTCAGGAATGGGCTCCTTAACAGAAAACGCAAGTAGACTAATCGACTCATATTTGATTCCCCACGTTATGAGCCTACCCTCATATATAAAGGACACTACTGACCTTCTACGACATCTTGAGGATGTGCTGGTCCCTCCGGACGCCCTCCTCGTGGCATTAGATGTGGAGGCTCTATACTCCAGCATCCCCCACGAGCAGGGCGTCCGTATGGCCAGCACTTTCCTCAAAAAACAAGATCACACAACCTGGCCTCTAAATGATTTCATACTGCAACTTCTAGATTTCATCCTAAGCAAAAATTTCTTTACATTTAATGATCAAATTTATTTGCAAACTCAGGGCGTGGCCATGGGGACAGCTTGCGCACCCTCTTACGCAAACTTATATCTGGGCGGGTGGGAGCAATCAGTGTTTACTAACGAATCCCTACAAACTTATTTAGACTGTGTTCTTCTCTGGTATAGGTTTATAGATGATCTTCTAATTGTCTGGACAGGTACTGTCCAGACTTTGGAAACATTTGTTGAAAAACTGAATATTAACACATTCAATTTAAAATTTACTTATGTATATCATTTAACCAGAATTGCCTTTTTAGATCTTAACATCACTAAAGACAATTCTGGAAGATTAATCACTGACCTCTATCGCAAGCCATCATCTGGAAACACTTTATTACACGCTAAAAGTTCGCATCCCCGTCCTCTAATACGTAGCATCCCATACGCTCAATATCTACGAGCAAGAAGAAATTGTACAACTGACCAAAATTTTCTTGTTCAAGCAAAGAATCTACAGGAGCGCCTCCTTAACAGAGGCTACTCACGATCTATTTTGAGAAAAGCATTCAATAAAGCCTATGGGCGCACACAGGAGTCTCTACTTTATGGCCCTCCCAGACCAACTCACCCCCCTACAGTTAAGATTATCACAAAATATTCTGCACATCATAATACCCTTAGAAACATCCTATCACAACATTGGCACTTCCTAACAGATCACCATACTCTGAATAAATATATTAGACAAACCCCAGAACTGGTTTTTAAAAGAGCAACCACTCTTGGGGACAAACTTACTAAAAGCCACTATCAAACTTCCGTATCAAACCGGCAGGGTCCACGAGGTACTCATCCTTGTGGTGACTGCTCCAGATGTCCCTGGATCTTAGAGGCAACTACATATAGTCTCCCAAATGGAGAGGCTTTCACTCCAACGTTCCATGCCAGTTGTGACACAAAGGGTGTTGTATATATAATGATATGCGCCTGTGGGGCATTTTACGTAGGCAAAACCATTAGAGAGTTTCGCCAACGTATAGGCGACCATCTCTACTATTCATCGGGCGGTAAACTCACCGCAGTCGGCCGCCATATAGGCATTCACCATAGGTACCAGCCCCAAGTGGTAAAATTCTTTGTACTCGAAGTGATCCACGAGGACACCCGGGGTGGGGACTGGGATAGAGAAATTTTAAAACGAGAAACCCTATGGATAGAACGCTTAGACGCTCTGGTCCCGCCAGGATTGAATGAAACAAAAACATATAAATACTTTCTCAAATAATAATAAAAACAAAAAATATAAAAAATAAACAAATGGAAAACAAACTGTCTTTTCACTTGTCTTTTGCATTCTTAGTCATCATACAAGTTCCACTGTTCATCCTAGTCTTCCAATCTGTCAGGTACCCTTTGAGCCTATTCCGGTGCTTTCCTTCCCTGACATCCCAAAATAAATAAATTTTCTTGGTGCAAGCCAACGGTGTACTATATGGACTAATTGTCCCTGTTGCCTTAAGCACCTCAATTGATCTATTTATATACTGAATTATTATTATAAATAAACTTGTTTGTATTTTTCCACAGATAAGTTGAAGTAATGGTGAGAGTTTACATATATAATGACATGTGTGTAAAAAATGTAGCCAATGTCTATAGTTGTAAAGTTTTCTTTTTCTGTTTATTTATCTGTTTATATGCATTGTTTTACATTTAAAAACGAGGTGTGCAACATCTAAACCGTGTGGTGTCCAGGCACAACATGGAGGATGGGAGGAGACTCCCAGGGGCGGGCACGCGCCTCTCCGGCGGCCCTGATAGGCCCCCATAGCAGTGGGTGGCATCGGGTCCGTTTCAGCGATGAGTCACTGAGGTTTCCTCGGTGACCATCGCTGATGTGCGTCGCCACGTTGTTGGCGCACGCGCAGTAGGAGCGGCGGACCCGGCGACGTCATAGCCCGGCGCCTGCGCCGGATCTCTGACGCCGCCGGGTTGGAGGTTAAAAGAGCGCCATCATGGCGCTCTTCTACAGCGGACAAAATGGAGGACACAGAGCCTCTGACCGGATTTACCGTCTGGGTCTGAGGAACGTAAGATGAAAGCTACTGATAGGTACGAGTTTTTATACATTCTATGCATTTCAGTTGCAATATATATATAGATGTCCGGCTGATGGTAATAATTTTCTTATTAGGCTAATAATATACACTCTGGATTGACTGGGCAAAATCTTTGGACCCCCCTCCTGAAAGAGGTGTAATATCCATACATATTGGATCCAGCACATGTATATTCTTTTAATGTGTTTTCTGGCGCATTACCTGAGCCATAGTGCTTACTGAAAGAACCGCAATATTTACCTATGCTGCATCATCTTTAAGGCATTTGGCTATACGGGTATGTAGTTTTTTACATTTATAATGTGACACAAACAATTATGCCTCAGCTATATAACTTATTTACATATATATATATATATATATATATATATACATATTTAACGCTTAGACACTCTTGATTATTGTTTTGTAGCTGACTTTAAAACCTCCCGTGTCCGCCCCAAAGGGTGGTCACTGCCTGGCTTGGCATGGACTACTCGAATTCCAGATGTCCTGAGCTATCCATACGGTGGTGAGCTGCACATTTGGTGTTTGTAAAAAACCCCTACCCTCTTGTAAAAAAATACATCAAATACCCTGAAAAATATGTGTTGTATCTATGTTATCGTTGAATAACTAGTGATAAATTCTATTCTAGACAAACAAGGTCTCCTGAAGAAGCGACAGAGTAGTCGCGAAACTAGTAGAGAAACCAACGACCGTATTGGACACAAAATACTGTTGTAACAAACCTTGTCTATGTTATAGCTATAATATATATGTATTTATTTATGCATGTATAAAACCCTTCTTTTCTTTCCCCCCCCCCCTTTTTACTTTGGTAAAAAAAACTTTTTATAATCAATAATAAATATTTGTATTTTATATAAAATTGGTATCAAGACAGTCCATCATTCTGTTGGGTGACTTGTAGGTGAATCATGGTTATGATGTTCCATGTATAATTTCCTTTTGTCGTTCCCCCCAAAAAATCTTTCTGTAGTCAATATAATAAGGATGAGGATACCACATACCCCTTCCCTTTCTTTATAAAATAGGCACAATAGTATAACTATTCAAGGTTTTATTACCAAAGCTTTACTGAACAAGCTGGGGTTTGAAGCTCATTGGTTTCTATGCAGAAGTGAGCCTGATTTTTCACTTTCCAGCTTTAGTAAATAAACCTCATTGTGTACTTAAAAGTGGGGTATGCCTGTATACACTGTTTGTGTTTGTCTTTAAACCTCTGTTTACGGGTCTGTGGTTAGCCTGGATCTGATGAAAACTAAGTACTAAACCAAGTACAAAAAAATGCTAGTTGATCCTGCAGAAATCTAGTGAGCAAACTTCATCAAATTAGCTGACAACACTGCCTCTATTGCACTGTAATCCCAAGCAGTGTTATCAGCCTTGCTCATTTCCCCTTTTGCATGTTATGGAGATGAGATGAAGGGGCATTCTGTAGTCCAGCAGGGGAGACCTCAGGCACTACCTGGGATTTCAGTGCTGCAGAGGCAGAGTTCTCATTGTAAACAGAAAGTTATGCCGTGTACACACAGTCGGACTTTCCGGCAGAAAAGTCTGACAGAATCTTTTCATCAGATATTATGATCGTGTGTGGGCTTCATCTGACTTTTTCTTTCGAAAATTTAGACTGACCTAGAAATAGAACATGTTTTAAATCTTTCCGATGGAATCAATTCCTATCGGGAAAACTGTTCGTCTGTATGCTGTTCCAACGGACCAACAACGTTGCAAGGGCAGATATTGGCTACTGGCTATTGAACATCCTTTTTCTAGTCCCGTCGTACGTCATCGCGCTCTAAACGATTGGACTTTGGTGTGATTGTGTGTAGGCAAGTCCGTTTCAGTGGAACTCCGTCAGAAAGACCGTCAGAGTTTATTCTGACGGAAAATCCGGTCGCGTGTACGCGGCATGAGAAGCATGCTGAGTTTCTGGCATTTTTCTTTTATAACAATTTCAAAGAGACGGAACCTGGGGAAATGTGCATGCACTTCAGTAATATGTAAAACTAAGATACACTCACTCTTTCCCCATCTACTGTGTATCACCACTGCGCTGAGCACAAACTTTAAACTAAGCCGCCACTTTATAAAAACAAAATTGTACAATAATCCTTATCTAAACGATAGAATAAGCAGCACTGAATATAATATAAATCCACACCAGTGAATTAAAAAATATTAAATACTATAGATCCACTCCAGTGAACATGAATTACTAAATGTTACTACACTGTGCAAACCCTGCCCTGTGCATACAAAAATAGAAAAAAAAAATAACTTGTATCAAAATCAATTAACACAAATTATTATATAGTGCATGTCACCAGATGAATAGTGATGGCAAATACATACAATCTATTAAAACAAATCACCCTGTGACTAAATATTGTTCAACACTGAAAATAAATAAACAGAGAACGAGAATCAAGTGAATTGTTTCAAGTTCTATCAGACAGTGTACACTTCCTAAAAAAATTGTTACAATCACCACTGTGAAACTTCCTGAGAACATAATATAATGTAACCCAGTGAAATCATAGTCCATATGTTGAATCTTCAGATCATAATGCAAATAATGAAATAGTGAAAAAAATGTTAACCAGTGTCTCTTGAATAAAAAGCAGATTACATCTACACTCCTCCACCACACTGCTCTAGATGTGACTCCTCTCCAATTGTGTGATTACACTCACCCGCTGTATATACCTCATACTTTCGTGTTTGGCTGGATACGCTTTTCCCCTTTACAGGGTTTAAATGGGATATCCAAATTTCCAATTCGGAATACAGGGCTGGTAACACGCTGTTCTCATAGATGCCACGGCTGTTCTCATAGATGCCACTGCTGTTCTCATAGATGCCTCGGCTGTTCTCATAGATGCCACGGCTGTTCCCATAGATGCCACGGCTGTTCCCATAGATGCTCTCATGCAACAAAGAAAAGATTTGCTTCCATAGCGTGATACAGTATAAAACTTTTTAATTACACATAAAAAACCTCTCACATTGCACTCACATCAAAGGATGAATAAACACGCCAAGTATAAAAAGTCACAGCACTCTTGAATAGCTCATACTGAAGCATAGGTGGTCACGGCAGACCCAGGATATGCGGGAATTATGGATAGTCTCTCAACGCTCCTTAACTATACCGCCACTTTGCAAGGATCAATGTAAGATGTTCAGCATCCTATATGTACCTCTCTCTTTCGCCTAGTAGCCAAAATCCGACATGTTTCATCATAGAATTGACTTGATCAATCAGCACGTCACTGGGGAAGCCCGGGTTTCCCCTTGCATCAGAGGGTGGCGGGGTCAGGTGATGGGTGCCCCCATCCTCCTCAGTTAAGATGTGTCAGGCTGCCGGGATTCCCGCAGTGTCTCCGGTGGAGACAGGATGGATGCACTGCGCTGGAGGAATCACCCATCGCTGGACCCCGGAGAAGAGATCAGCCATCGCTGGATAGCAAGAGTGGATTACCACCGCTGGAATCTTTTTTTTATTTTTAATAAAGGACTTTTCCCAACAGTGTGTGTGTTTTTTAACAATTTTTTACACTTTCTTTTGTACCCCCTTACCATTTCAAATGAGGGAGTGGGATCTGGGAGTCCCCTTGTTAAAGGGGGCTTCCAGATTCTGATAAGCCCCCACCCACAGACCCCCACAACCACCGGCCAGGGTTGTGGGGATGAGGCCCTTGTCCCCATCAACATGTAAACATGGTGCTTTGAGGGGTCACAGACCCCCAAAGCATCCTCCCAATGTTGAGGGCATGTGGCCTGGTACGGTTCAGGAGGGGGGGCGCTTTCTTGCCTCCCCCTCTTTTCCTGCGGCCTGCCAGGTTGCGTGCTTGGATAAAGGGTCTGGTATGGATTTTTTGGGGGGAACGCCATGCCATTTTTTATTTTTTGGTGTGGAGTTCCCCTTAAAATCCATACCAGACCTGAATATTTTTTTAAATTTGACACGGGGTTCCCCTTAATATCCATACCAGACCTGAAGGGCCTGGTAATTGAATTTGGGGGAACCCCACGCTATTTTTTTTTTATCAATGACTATCAATGACTGTTCTCTGTATTACAATGACCCAATAATTCATTATAGCCGCAAGTGATTTTAAATGACTTTTTTTCCTGCAGAAATGACACTTTGTGCAGGGACAGTTCTAAGCATGGGAAACATGTGCCCCTACAGGCATACTATAGACACCCCCCAGGTACGAAATTTAAAGGAATATTACACTTTTATTGTTTCACTTTAAGCATTATTAAAATCACTGCTCCCGAAAAAACGGCCATTTAAAAAAATATATTTTGCATTCATACATGTCCCCTGGGGCAGGACCCAGGTCCCCAAATGACAATAACTAGCATATAAGCCTTTAAAATTAGCACTTTAGATTTCTCCCATAGACTTTTACAGGGTGTTCCGCGGCTCTTCAAATTTGCCGCAAACACCCCAAATTGGTCGCTGTTCGGCGAACAGGCAATGTTCGACTCGAACTCGAAGCTCATCCCTAAATGGCCTTCAACATAAATTGCTTGTGACAGGTGTAATTCAATATAAGAGAAAATATGATAGAAAATATGATAGAATTACCACTCTCGGAAAGAACTTTAACAAAAAAAAAAAAAGTGAGCACGTGTACTGCTTGTTTCCAGTAGCAGAAGGCACATGTTGACTAAAATTCACAATGGGTGGTCAGTAAAACCAGCATTATTTGTTGATATTTCAACAGCTTAAGGTCTAAGAGTATATCAGATTTAAATAATATGATAAAATCTCAAAATATTAAAATGCCTTTTTTGAAGAACTTCATTTTCTTTGTTTTGTTCAGAAGTTCTGCTCTTCAGCATTCTTAGACTGAAGACATACAAATTACCCCTTGAAATATTTTCCTAAGGAAATCCTGTACTGGGCATAGGGTCTATCTATTCATGGTGGCTGAACACATCAAAGTGAACAGGATACCAAGTAAAACATCTGACTTCCAAAATACGAAATACTTGGCTCAGGTTGACATATTAAATGTATTGCAAGTGATTTTATAACACAGGAATGTCATTTTGATGAAAAAAAATTAATAACTTTTGCACTATAATTATATGCATAACATTTATTACCAGCATACATGGTCAAAATGATAATTCATATTAAGCTCTTTAAAGAAAATGGAATCTCAACAGCTTGTACCAAGCTATTCTGTCATCAACTGTGTGCTGAAATGAAAGGCAAAAGAAAGACTACTAATCTGAAACCTTGCTACTGTGTTATGAGCATGGCAAAACTAGTAAGTGAATTTTAAAATGTGTTAAATATATTCTTTTTAAGATACTACGTTTTATGCTGTGCTTCTAATGCCCCGTACACACGAACGGACATTGATTGGACATTCCGACAACAAAATCCATGTTTTTTTTCTGACGAATGTTGGCTCAAACTTGTCTTGCATACACATGGTCACATAAAGTTGGTCGGAAATTCCGAACGTCAAGAACGCAGTGACGTACAACACATACGACGAGCCCAGAAAAATGAAGCTCAATAGCCAGTGCTGCTCTTCTGTCTGATTCCGAGCATGCATGGCACTTTGTGTGTCGGAATTGTGTACACACGATCGGAATTTGCGAGAACTGATTTTGTTGTCGGAAAATTTGAGAACCAGATCTCAAATTTTGTGGGATGGAAATTCCAATGGAAACTGTCCGATGGAGCCTACACACGGTTGGAATTTCCGACAACGAGCTCCGATCGCACATTTTACATCGGAAAGTCCGACTGCATTAGAGTGTAACAAATGAGTTATTGACCCTGGTAAATAATTTATTGGCGACAATATCAAGAAGGATATTTTGTGGTGAGGGATTACAAGCTGCCTCTGTAGAGCTTCGTTTTTACTTTTCTCTAAAATCAACACTGTTCTGAAAGATATATTTACTTATACAGGCAGTTACATACATTCGACTTATATACGACCGATACTTACAAACGGAGGGAGACAACGGGAAGTGGGAGGAAATCTACACCTAGGAAGGGAAATTTACTCCTGTAAACCCTTGTACATACGGTCGGAAATTCCCATGGAAAATGTCCGATCGTACTGTGTTGTCAGATAATCAGACCATGTGTGGGCTCCATCTGACTTTTTCCGTCGGAATGTCCGACCAACAAAGTTTGAGAGCTGGATATAAAATTTTCCGACAACATGATGTAGAGAATTCCGATCGGACAAAATGCCACGCTTGCTCAAATCAAATGACGAGACCAAAACAATTGGCTACTAGCCTGAACGTAGTCCCGTCGTAATGAACGAACGTCATAACATTCCGAATGATCGGATTTACCGACAACTTTGTCCGACCATGTGTATGCAACACCAGTTTCGGACAAAATCCGTCGGAAAAAATCCAATGGATTTTTTGGTCGGAATGTCCAACCATGTGTACAAGAGCTAAGAGTGATTATGGGAAATAGGTGTCTCCACTGAAGCTTTTTGACCAATCCTTGTTTCCACAACAACCCAAAATTAGCTAACGCTCTGCCTCTATAGTAAATGCTAGTCAAGTGAAGCTGTGTTTGCTTGGATTAGCCAATCATGTCCTAACAAAAATGTTTCTTGCACAATTTGGTATGCAAATGAACATAGCTTCACCTTCTTTACTCTGGGACTTTTTACCTGCATTTTGAGTGTAATAGACTTCAATGGAATTGCACCAGAAAAGCAAGTGTTGTTTTTGTGATACCATTTTTGATGTGCTTTGCATTTTGTGTTTTTTTGTTTTCTGTTTCCCACTGACAGCTAAATTTAAGAAAAAAAAAATGCTGGCAAAAAACAAGAAAAAAAAAAAAAAACGCTTTGGGTCTAGTATGAATTTGGAGGGAACCACTCCCCTCCCCTACACCAAAATAAAAAAAAAAAAAAAAATAGTGTGGGGTCCCTCCCCAAAAATCATGCAGCCCAGCAGGTCAGGAAAGGGAGGGGATGAGCGAGCACTTCCCCCCTCCTGAACAATACCAGGCTGTATGCCTTCAACATGGGCAGATGAGTGCTTTGGGGCTTAGCTCTGAGGAAGGGGGTGCATCCCCGAAACGCATCAGTTTTACCCCTTGATGTGATACAGCTCATATGTCTGCAATATTCCACATTGTGTGTTTTTTTGCTCAATGTGAGTTGCACTTTGTGAGTACCCATTTTTGCATTGTTTTTATTGATCATTAACCACTTCAGCCCCGGAAGAATTTACCCTCTTCCTGACCAGAGCACTTTTTGCGATTCGGCACTGCATCGCAACTGACAATTGTACGGTCGTGCGACGTTTCTCCCAAACAAAATTGACCTCCTTTTTTCCCACAAATAGAGCTTTCTTATGGTGGTATTTTATCACCCCTGCGGTTTTTATTTTTTGTGCTATAAACAAAAAAAGAGTGACAATTTTGAAAAAAACGCATTATTTTTTACATTTTGCTATAATAAATATCCCCCAAAAATATATAACTATTTTTTTCCTCAGTTTAGGCCGATACGTATTCTTCTACATATTTTTGGTAAAAAAAAAACTTAATAAGCGTTTATTGATTGGTTTGTGCAAAAGTTATAGTGTTTACAAAATAGGGGACAGTTTTATGGCATTTTTATTAATATTTTTTTTTACTAGTAATGGCAGCAATCAGCGATTTTTATGGTGACTGTGACATTATGGCGGACACATCGGACATTTTTTATACATTTTTGTGACTATTGCCATTTATACAGCAATCACTGCTATACAAATGCACTGATTCCTGTGTAAATGACACTGGCAGTGAGGGGGTTAACCACAAGGGGGCAGTGTAGGGGTTAAGTGTGTCCTGGGGAGTGTTTCTAACTGTGGGGGGCATGGCTACACGTGACACATCACTGATCTCTGCTCCGATCACAGGGAGCAGAGATCAGTGACACCGTCACTAGGCAGAATGGGGAGATATTGTTTACATTAGCATCTCCCCGTTCTTCCTCTCCGTGAGACAATAGTGGGTATCCCCACGGTGATCGAGTCCGCGGGACCTGAGACCCGACTGACGGAGCTTGCCGCAGGCGCCTCTTAAAGGGCAACGTACAAGTATACTAGTTTGCCTGTACAAGCCCTATTGCCAATGTATATCAGCGTGAGGCAGTCGGCAAGCGGTTAAATGTCATTGGTAATGCACTAGGTGTACACGCCTTCCATTTTCCTTTGTTTATGTAGAGTAATTAAGAACTCTTTGCCTATCTCTCAAGAACAGCCTATAATGTTGCGCAGCAGTAGCTATTTGAGCAGCACAGTATGATGAAAACGGAAGCTTGGAGGCTGTTGGCTGTGGAAAAGCGGCATGCATATGACCCCCCCTGCAGCTAAAGAATCTCACTAAAAGTGTAAATAGTAAACTGGTATATTGTGCAGCTCAAGGCTTTTAGACCAATGTGCTATATATTTTTAACCTCTCAGGGTTGTAACTTAGATTTACCTAGGTGATCTTTTTTTTTTTTTTAATGGGAAGGAATTTATGATTATTATATTTTGTATGAAATAAAAGCTCTCAATTTTGGGATATGAACAAATAACACCAGTTGAGCATATTTAAAGTAGATTAAATAGCTCTATAGCAGAAAGGGAACACCACCAGTTTTTCTAAAGTCATTCATGTCATATACTTTATACAAGGTAATTGAGA
Source organism: Lithobates pipiens (assembly GCF_037356315.1). Taxonomy (NCBI): domain Eukaryota; kingdom Metazoa; phylum Chordata; class Amphibia; order Anura; family Ranidae; genus Lithobates; species Lithobates pipiens. The sequence goes on from NW_027507758.1 coordinate 275,099,717, forward strand.
CCAAATCTGGGCCAATGCTTTTATATTGTACCCAGAGTTCTTTGTTGGATTGGTAACAAGTGTGATTAGGTAGAGTTTCCTTTTGCTTTCAGACATGCAGGCTAAACCAGTAATAAAGGGTAAGATTAACATTCACATAATCAAAAAAGTCTATTTCAACAATTTTAGACCTGTTTTAATTTAAAAACCAATTGGATGACCAAATCCTTTATTAGTCTAAGCTTAGGCAAGCAGAACAGTAACAGCTGCTACAGTGAATGTATCAATCAATGGTGATAAATATATGGCTCTGGTGAGTCAGCCATGGCTGTGTGATGCCTTGAAAACCCAGTGGGTGAAGTGTTTACAAGATTTCCAAGTAATAATGACATTTATGCCACTTTGACATTGGTGAGTTTTTGCTGCACTTTTTTAGGGCACCAAAAGCATTTGAAAACTATTCCCTTGTTGCTGTTCACATTACTGTGTTGTGGGTGTGCTACGTTTTAAAAAGTACTGCAGCTGCATCTTTGGTGCCCTGTTTCAAAAGTGCACCAAAAAGGCACTTTCCATTGTATGTTAAAAGTGCAAACCGCATCTGCATTTTTAGTGCATTTTTTGAGTCATATGTTCATATTTTACAGGTGCATGCTGAGAGTCAGGAAACTGGAAACAAAAACTATGGTCGCACCAATATCGATACTGGTTTTAATCCCGATACTAGGCATTTGCACAGGTATCGGTACTTGTGCAAATGTACTAATACCCAAAATCAATACCTTCTGACTCGGTTCTTTCAGCTGTCAGATTTCCCCGCTAACAGCTGAAATGTAAAGAAAAGAATGCCGGAAATTATTGATCTTTCACCTGGGTGACATGTCCGAATATCCTCTAAACCTCCCTTCTATTCCTCTGCTGGCTGGTGAGACAGGCAAGATGGTGCCGGCTGCATGCCTGGAGATGCGGCCCACCTTCTCAGGACATTGGTAAGTTCTCTCCCCCCTCTACCCCCACCAAATGAAGTCCAGCCAAATCTAGGCAGAGGAGGGAGGAGGACACACAATAAGCTATGCAGCTTCAGGCGGACACTGGAAGAGACTCGTAGAGAACACAGCGCACCCTATCTTTTGAGTCTTTCCCTGCTGCTGACAACCTTATCTCAGAGCACATCATGAAGTGTGTAGCTCTCTCTAAGATGTTCTCTGTTCAAAATTATGTGTATCAATAATCCCCCACTGTGCAGCTATTCCCCTCCCACCCTGCCCTCACATACCCCCTCTACTACCCTGCCCTGACTTACCCCCTCTACCCCCAACCTGCCCTCCCTTACACCCTACTTTGTCCTCACTTACCCCCCTACTCCCCCCCACTCGGCCCTCACCTATCCTCCCACCCTGCCCTCACTTACCCCTCTACTCCCCCCACCCTGCCCTCACTTACCCCCCTACACCCCCACCCTACCCTCTCTTACCCCCTACTCTGTCCTCACTTACCACCCTGCCCTCACCCCATCCTCACCCAACTCCCTAACCCCCACCACCTTCCAAACCACCCCTCTACCTACTCTTCATACCCCTCATACTCATTGTTAAAAAAATGGCATTGGTGCATCTCTACTAAAAACGCAATAAAGGCACATTGAAAAGCACTTTAAAAACAGAAACATGCATACCTTGTTTTCAGGGCATCAGCGTGAAAGGTCACTTACCCAGTAGAAATTTCAAATTTTAGAAAGGCCATTACCTGAAGTCTGTAAAAATGCGCTTAGTATTCCTGTGAGAAATATCTTGGTAAAATTTATTGATACAATATTTTTATTGTAGCACTGAAACAATTGTTTAAATGTCACATCCCTATTAAATCATACATTGAATAGACCAAACAAACAAATAAAAAATATCAGTGGTTTTTATCATTACCTGTTTTATGCACCCAGTAGCAATAAACTGGTTTCCATTATTGTTATCAGTATTTATTTTGTACTGCCACAATTTTTTTTATCACTAACTGTTTCCATATGGTTTCACCAAATCTAATCTGGAGCATCTTTGTCTGGCAAAGTCAAACGTCATTACAGGTCATTATTTAAGGATGAGGTAGTATTCATATCAAATCCTTTTACTTATCAAAAAAAATTCACATGTTATCAATTACAGTTTTTGCTACCACACTCTTGCAATCTTTTTTATGGTTTTTATATACACAACTATTTTTTTTTTAAGCAGCAGCAAAGAAAAGTATATGATGGCCATCTTTTTTTTACAGTGTACAGTATAGGTGAGAAACCCTATTTGCCATCAGATAGTTGGAGGATGTACCTTAATGTTGAAATGCAAGAAAATAGCTAAATACACAAATGAAAGCCACACTGTATTTGAAAGGTTTTGAAAGGGTGGTAGTGCCACACCAGCTTGCATAGACCTTTTAAAATATTTTATTTTATAACAACCAATACATTTAGGGGGCTCAGCGCTCCTCCTTCATCAGAGCTAAAAACTAGACAATATAGAAAATGCAAAGATTCCTTAAAATGTGGTAAAAGCTATATATACAGTTGTGCTCATAAGTTTGCATACCCTGGCAGAATTTATGATTTCTTGGTTCTTGGTTTCATTGTTCAGAGAAAATGAATAACACAAAAAACTTTCTTTCATTCATGGTTAGTGTTTGGCTGAAGCCATTTATTATCAATCAACTGTGTTTACTCTTTTTAAATCATAATGACAACAGAAACAACCCAAATGATCCTGATCAAAAGTTTACATACCACAGTTCTTAATACTATGTATTGCACCCTTTAACATCAATGACAGCTTGAAGTCTTTTGTGATATTTGTGGACGAGGCTCTTTATCTTCTCAGATGGTAAAGCTGCCCATTCCACCTGGCAAAAAGCCTCCAGTTCCTGTAAATTCTTGGGCTGTTTTGCATGAACTGCATGTTTGAGATCTCCCCAGAGTGGCTCAATGATATTGAGGTCAGGAGACTGAGATGGCTACTCCAGAACCTTCACTTTATTCTGCTGTAGCTAATGACAGGTTGACTTGGCCTTGTGTTTTGGATCATTGTTATGTTGGAATGTCCAAGAACGTCCCATGCACAGCTTCCTGGCTCATGAATTCAAATGTTCCTCCAGTATTTTTGATAACATCCTGCATTCATCTTGCCAACAATTTTGACCAAATTTCCCTTGCCTTTGCAGCTCACACATCCCCAAAACATCAGCAATCCATCTCCATACCTTTCATCATAGGCCTTGTTGACTCATCTCCAAATGTAGCGCTTATGGTTGTGGCCAAAAAGCTAAATTTTGGTCTCATCCCTCCAAATGACTTTGTACCAGAAGGTTTGAGCCTTTTCTCTGTGTTATTTGGCGTATTGTAAGAGGGAAACTTTGTGACATTTGCATAGTAATGGCTTTCTTCTGGTGACTCGACCATGCAGCCCATCTTTCTTCAAGTGCCTCCTTATTGTGCATCTTGAAGCAGCCACACCAAATGTTTTCAGAGAGTCCTGTATTTCACCTGAAGTTATTTTTGGGTTTTTCTTTGCATCCCAAACAATTTTCCAGGCGGTTGTGGCTGAAATTTTAGTTGGTCTACCTGACCGTGGTTTGGTTTCAACAGCACCCTGCATTTTCCACTTCTTGATTAAAGTTTGAACACTGCTGATTGACATTCTCAATTCCTTGGATATCTTTGTATATCCCTTTCCTGTTTTATAAAGTTCAACTACCTTTTCCCACAGATCCTTTGACAATTCTTTTGCTTTCACCATGACTCAGGACCCAGAAATGTCAGGGCAGCACTGTATGAAAGGTGCAAGGGTCTGTCAGGAGTCCAGAAACTCATTGACCTTTTATACACACACACACTAATTACAAGCAAACAGATCACAGGTGAGGATGGTTACCTTTAATAGCCATTCAAACCACTTTCTGTCAACTTGTGTGCATGTTATCAAGCCAAAATCACCAGGGTATGTAAACTTTTGATCAGGGTCACTTGGGAACTTTCTGTTGTCATTATGATTTAAAAAGAGTAACACAGTTGATTGATAATAAATGGCTTCAGCCAAACACTAACCATGACCAACACTAACCAATGGCCAAGAAATCATAAATTCAGACATGGTATGTCAATTTATGAGCACAACACTATATATAAAAGTATAAAAGTACAAATGCTTTATTATTGGAACCAAAATGGACAAACTAAGAATTATAAAAAAGAAAGAAAGAAAATACAAGTATTTTAAAAGGTCTACACAAGCTGGTGTGGCACTCCCACCCTTTCAAAACTTCAATAAACTGCTCTGGGCTCCAGCAAGACTCCACAGCTGCTGGTGAGCATCCTCTACGACTGGAAACCACCCATTAAAACACATCTCCATAAGGTTCAGCTCTAATGCATCACAAAGATACTGTATAAAGGAGCTACTTCACCTGCAAATACTATAAGCTAAATCTTATACTCAGCTAAAGCCTATGGGGCTGCACTGTATATGTGCCAAGGAGAGGAGGAGTCCCACAGTGCTCACATTTCTATAGAAACCTAATTTGTAGTGATTTGCTTCATCCTCCTCAAGCATCTCTAGCCAGGCAAATTTTCTTGGGCCAGGGAACTGTACATGAAGAAAACGATAACATATAAGAAAACTGTGGGATCTGACTATAACTAGATGGATTGGGCAACGTTTTTCCTGTAAGCATCATAAAAGACATAGGCAATATGTAGTTACTGATAAACTTTTATATAACTCTGCTAGTTCTAATTAATAGTATTCAGTTTGCATATTACAGGCAGAGGTAGGAAAGGTGGCCTAAAGCTTGGAATTTAAACATTTTACAAGTTTTTTTGCAAACATGCAGTACTGCAAAGCTAGCCAAGACTGACCATAATCACAATAAACACTGTACTGCAAACCATGAAGACACAACCTTGCCTACTCTTATGTGCAAAAGGATTTATCTACTGAGGATTTATAGGGCAGCTATGGCAAAACATGACATTAATGATATGATTGTTTAGGGTAATTTACTAATAATAAGTAATACCATTTTTAGAACAATGTATTTGAATACTGATTGTCCTTTTAGCAAACCAGCCTTTTCATGCAAACAGCTAATTACAGTATATGTTTTTTTGTTTTCTTACAGCGCAAAAAAGAAAATATTGTTTGTAGAATCTCTAAAATGTGGAATCTGTGACAAGGTCCCAAGGAAGCCATTGCACACTATGCAGTTCAATGGTGGGCTGTTCTGCATCCAACTCAGGACTGGAAATCTGTGCTCATTTGCTGGTACTCTAAGTGATATGTAACATTTAGTTACTCTACAGAAAAACTGAGCCTTAGGTGTTAGTGGTACCAGAACACTGTAACCCCTCACAGTTACTCTTGCTGGGGGCAGGAACAGGCCTTGCTGTGAAATATTATATCAAAAATTCTAATTACATGCCCCCGTTAAACAGGGGCAGAAAAATTGGGCCTTTGGTTTTGGTGTTGCCAGAACACTGTAACCCCTCACAGTTACACTTGTTGAGTGCAGGAATAGGCCCTGCTTAAAGTGGTGTTGCCATTTAAAAAAATAAAATAAATAAAAGTCAGCAGCTACAAATACTGCAGCTGCTGACTTTTAATAATCGGACACTTACCTGTCCCAGGGTCCAGCGATGTGAGGGTTCAAAGCCCCGCTTGTCTCCCCCTCCGTTCAGCGGCTCCGGCATTGTAAATGTGGGCGCTTGGCTGTTGCCGAAGGGGGAGGCAGAGCTGAGCCCTTCCTGCACTGAGGGGAAGTGATGTCACGAGCCCAGGCACTGAAGGAGGAAGACTATGAGGGACCCCCTAGCAACAGCCATTTAGAGGTGAGTGAAAAAAAAATTCCCAAATGTTTTTTTTTAAGGAACATTCATGATTTTTTTATTTTTTTTTTGGGTTGCAACTACACTTTAACTATCATCTTAAAAATAGTAATTACATTCCCCTGTTAAACAGGGGCAGAAAAATTGGGCCTTGGGTTTTGGTGGTGACAGAACACTGTAAGCCCTCACAGTTGCTCTTGTTGGGCAAAGGAATGGGCCCTGCTGTGAAATATTAGATCAAAAATTGTAATTACATGCCCCTGTTAAACAGGGGCAGAAAGATTGGGCCTTGGGTGGTGGTTGTGGGGTTGAGAAATTTGCTTGCTAAAATCAATTGATGGTGTACTGCTAGAAGATTGGCTGCAAGTACTTGGGATACCTATTTCTAAACCTTCATTCCTCTCAGTACAGGTTTTTGAGAGGAGCATGGCAATTTCATTATCACCACCATTCACCACACCAGCACCCTGATCACTGTCATACCAGCATCTTGATCGCCGATATACCCCGCACCAGCATCCTGATCACTGTTATACCCTATATATATATATATATATATATATATATATATATATATATATATATATATATATATATATATATATATATATATATACCATAGTTTATAGACTATATCACTTTCATACAGACCAAACAATATACACAGATTTGGGTTATTTTTACTAGAAATTGTAGCAGAATAGATTTGTCCTAAATTTATCAGGAAAGGTTATTTATTTGCAATTTTTTATAAAAAAAAATAATAAATTAGTTTTTTATTAAAAAATTTCAGTATTTTTTTTCGTTTATATAACATAAAATAAAAAAAACTGTGGTAATTAAATACCACCAAAAGAAAGCTCTATCTGTCTCAAAAAATGATAAAAATTTCATATGGGTACAGTGTCGCATGACTGAGTAATTGTCATTCAAAGTGTGATGGTGCAGAAAGCTGAAAATTGGCCTGGGCAGGAAGGGGGTGAAAGCATGCGCACTTGAAGTGGTTAATTGGTTTGTGTGAAAGTTATAGAGTCTACAAACTATGGTATGTATATTTGAAAATTATCAATCCTGATGTATTGATGGCATATGTCATTTCATGAGCTGCTAAAATGACAGGTCTCCCAAATGACCCCTTTTTGGAAGGTAGACAGTCTGAGGCATGTAGTAAGAGACACAGTGTTTTTTTTTATAAGTTGTAATTTTTTGAAAAATTAAGAAATTAAAGAATAAGTTTACTTTTTTTTTTTTAAATCCACTTTTTGTGCAGGTAAAAAATATTTGCATTTATTCTATTTTGTTGCAGAAGCCCAGAAGCCTGGAAAGCATTGCACCAGTGATCAGCAGATCACTGATGCCATGCAGGTCTCATGTACATCGTTGGTGTATCATCTTACCCATATGGGTTCACTCTTGATGTTGTACACTGAGCTAAAATTGGCTTGGTCGGCTAATTATAATGAAGTTATTGAAGAATTTAAGTCTATAACACCTTCTGTGCAACGTCTTCTTCTCTAAAACATGTAGAGAAGGAACTCATAATAATCTTTAGTGTGCTAACCACTTTTCTGATGCCAATTTGATTTCCAAATACATATTTCCAGGGTTTTTTTTCAGCAGGAATGCGGGAGAATGCAGTTCCAGCACCTCAGCACTGAATGTATATGCCAAGGGGTGGCAGGATGTGCCTATTGATGTTGGCTGCTGGGGTCTCTATTGTTGCTGGGGAAGTCTGTTACTACTGGTGGAGGATTTATTGTTTCTGGGGGGTCAATTGTTGATGGGAGAATACTACTCTTGAGGGAGGGGGCTTATGTTGCTGGCTGCTGGAGAGTATATTGATCCTGGATGCTGGGAGATCTATTGTTACTGGGGGGAATCTATTGTTGCTGTGGAGATCTATTGTTAATGGGGGGGGTCTATTGTTGCTGGGGGGTCTACTGTTGCTGGGGGGGATCTATTTTTGCTGGGAGGGATCTATTGTTGCTCGGAGGGATCTATTTTTGCTGGTGAATCTATAGTTGCTGCGAAGGATCTATTGTTGCTGGGGAGATGTCTTGTTTTTGGGGATCTTTTGTTGCTGAGGGAATCTATTGTTGCTGGGGGATCTAACAAATTGATTTATTTTTTAAATCAGAAAAAAAGGTTTTATTTGTTTTGTATCTTCGTTGGTACAGATACATAATATACGGAGAGTTACAGATTACAGCCAAAGAAAATTTGTACAGTACAGATATTATGTGGACAATCTTTGTACTGGGCCCGCTAGGTATGCCAAAAGGCCAACATGCAGCACACAATGGTACAAATGAAGAAAAATAATCACAACAAACAACAGAATAACTGACCGAATCAAATACCTATAACCTCCAAAGAATAGAACTATCAACTTTGTGCTTGTATACAATCTTTTCCCAGTTGACTGGGCAGAAATTGCTCTTCAAGAAGCTGTCACACCCACCAGGTTTAAAAGTTTTTACAAAACACGTATAGATGTATTGTTTTTCCCCCAACCAATTAAAGCATTTATTCACCTTTCATTCCACCCCCAAGTCTGTTATTAATTAGTTGAAGTAGTGCTAGCCCAGGTGTTTCCAACCACGCTCTCCACAGTGCGTAACATTTACGAGGTGCATTCCTATGTTGAAATGCCAGGTTTTCCCTTATTGGCATCCTGTTAACCTGTTCTACCCATTGATGTCTAGTGGGAACCCTGGGCATTATCCAAAGTTGTGCAATTAGTTTGCAGGCTATATATAGTAGATGAAGAACTGCTGTGTGAGCAGGAGGAGACAGCAGCTCTTCATCCAGGGAGCCCAAAAGACATATCTTAGTTTCTCAAATACCTGAGAAATGATGTCCAGTATTGCTTTCCAATACCGGAAAAGTTTGGGGCATTTCCAGAACATGTGCAGCAGGTCACCACTGTCCCACTGACACTTCGGGCATATAGGTGTATCCCGTAAACCCCAACTATGCAAACGCACTGGCGTTTTATATGCTCTATGCAACAAGTAGAGATGCAATAGTTTTTGGGAGGCAGATACTGAGACCAGGGGGGTGGAGGCAAGGCAAAGATTCCATGTCTCCCCATCCATAATCCCCACATCCTCCTCCCATTTGTGTCTGCACGGTAAACTAGCTGGGTCCTGAATTTTACTAAGTAGCATATTGTAACACCTAGATACTATGCCTTTTTTGTTATTCTCCATCAGGATATCTTGTATCAATGGGTGGTTTACTAATCTGAGTTCTTTTTGTCTAGCCTGTGTGTGTAATGCATGGCGCAGTTGTAAGTACTTGTAGAAATCAGTGCGTGGTACATTCAATTCTGACTGTATTTCCATAAAGGACTTAAGGGTCGACCCATTATACAACAGTGCTATCTTATGCCCAGATTTGCCCAATTCCTAAAGCCTCTAAGCTTTTATAGTTCCTTATAATTAATGTTGCGCCATAAGGGGGTATGGGATAGATATCCCTGTATCCCCAACAACCGCTTGGTATAAGACCATAACATTTTCAAAAGGTGTATAGTTGGGGCCCCAGGGTCCAGTCTTGGGTAACCAGCTTCCAACTGTGATAGAGCTGTCATATCAGCATCCGCCGAGTCCCGAAGGACTCCACAAATTGGATCCAAGGTGTCCTCTGCCCCCCAGCCCCCCACCTGTTGGAGCTGCGAGGCAAGGTAGTAAGTTCTTGCATGTGGCACAGCCAACCCACCCTCAGTTTTGTTATATTGTAATGTTGATAAGCTCACTCTCGCTACTTTTTTACGCCAGATCAGTTCCCTAAATTGAGAGTCTATTTTGTCAAACCACTTCCTGGAAATCCAAACAGGGGAATTGTTAAATATATACAGCAATTGGGGTGCCGACAACATTTTTATTAGGTTAACTCTCCCCACAACGGATAGGGGCAGTTTGCACCAGGCCTTGGACTTCTCCCAAAACTTAGCCAGGAGAGGTATTCAATTAAGAGGTATGTATTGAGACACCTCTGGAGAGACCTGAATTCCCAAATACCGAAAGGAGGACGCTACTTGCACTGTCGCTGCACACTGCAGTAAGAGAGAAGTAATGGGATCTAGGGGCATAAGCACTGATTTATTACAGTTAATAGAGAAGCTGGACAGCACGCCAAATGCCTTAAGAGCCATCACCACGCTCAGAGATCCTTGTGTATCCCTCAAATATAATAGCGTGTCATCAGCGTACAGTGGTATTACATCTATGCCCACCGTACGCTGGAATCCCTTTATATTACCGTCTCCTCTTATACGTGCCGCCAGTGGTTCCAGGGCCAGGGAAAAAAGCAGGGGCGACAGTGGGCATCCCTGCCTGGTACCCCGGAACAATGGAAAGGGGTCTGAAAATTCACCATTAACCCTAATTCTGGCTGATGGCTGAGCATATAGTAGTTTTACCCAGTTAATAAAATTGGGTCCTAGCCCCACTCTCTCAAGTACTTTCCACAGGTAAGGCCATTCGACACTGTCGAAAGCCTTAGCTGCATCTAAGGAAAAAATGGCTCTATTACCCGTATTATTCGTTGGCACCCGTAGATTAAAAAAAGTCTCCTAATGTTTTGGGCCGTAGACCTAGTGGAAATGAATCCCGATTGATCCCTGTGTATCAATTTATGTATGACCCGTGCCAACCTAGTGACCAGAACCCTGGCCAGCAGCTTAATATCGGTCGTCAGAAGGGAAATAGGCATGTATGAGTCCGGTAAGGTGGTCTCCTTGCTTGGCTTCAACAATAAAACAATAATGGCCTCATTCATGGAGTTAGGGAGAACACCTTTGTCTAATGCAGCATTATATACTTTTAGTAACGTGGGCAATAAAGCTTCCCCATATCTTTTGTAAACCTCAGACGGCAAACCATCAGCTCCAGGGGATTTATTGTTATGGGTTTGTGCTAGTGCTATAGCTAATTCGTCTTCCGAGAGTGGGGCGTTGAACAGGTCTACGTCCGAGGCTGACAAGTGGGGCAACGTACATTTCCCTAAAAAGTCCTCCAGGTCCTGGTCTGTTGGCTGCACCTTAGATTAATATATATCCATATAAAATGCCTTAAAAATTTGGGTTACCACAGCAGCTTGCATGTGAATGGCTCCCAACTTGTCTTGTGCAGCCGAAATTGTGGAGGTGGAACCCTGCACACGTGCCAAAACAGCCAGCATATGCCCAGTGGACTCACCCTCCTCAAAATACGGCTGCTGCAAAAAGACATGTTTGTTTTCAGCCAACTGCAGTGCTAGCTGTCTAGACATAGATTGAGCACCCGACCAGCTCCTTTTAGTGTCGTCTGTGGGATTAGCAATATAGTTATCCCTTGGCTTCCTTAAGTGTCCTGCAAACATCTATTTCCCATGCCTTGATCTTAGTTTTAATTTGATTAATTGCGGTGATAAATTGCCCCCTTAAAAAGGCCTTGGCTGCATCCCATACTATATTAAAATGTGCTGAATGCACGTTATCCTGTATAAAAAGTTTAAGCTGTTCACCAATGGGGTCCGGTTCAGGAAACAGCAAAAGCCAAAGGGGTTAAACTTCCAGCCCTTGCGTTTAGCCATATTGGGTAACTGCAACGTCGCCCATAACGAAGAATGATCTGAGACATGCCTATCATTGTACCCCGCAGCAACCAACAATGGGATAGTAAAATGAGTCTCCTGTAAACATACAATATTGGCCCTCATGGCCTTAAAGTGCCTAAGAACTGCCAGCCTCTTTACCGAACTGCCAAGTCCACATACATTCCACAAAACTATTTTACCTTTATTCTCCATGTGGTGTGACAAAAGATGCTGATGTGGGCTTGCGCATACAAGCAAGTGTGATGTGTAAACTCATCATGGCAGTCCAATACAATAAGTAAGAGGCATACCTGTCCTGCGTGTTACCTATAGCACGTGTGGTTGAGTTGGTATCTTTCACAGATGTGGAAGTCCATGGTTGGTGTCCTGATGGGTCTGACAAAGAATGGGTGGTAAAGCACAAACTTAGAGAAAGAGAAAGAAACAAAAATGTCAGTAACATATCAAAGAATGGAGCCAACCGGGCTCTCAGCCAACTGGGCTGACATACGTTTCCCCCTGAGAGATGCTTCCTGGGGGGTGGGGGTATGCTATGGAAACACCCGCAGAGAAACAAAACTCTGGATGACAGTCGGGGCTTCGCACTTGCAGGGTGAGCAACATAAGTCATACTCTAAAAATGTGCAATGTTCTCCCTCCATCCGCCTGGTCTATAAGAAAAGGCAGATAAGCAAGAGGGGGCGAAGGGGGGGAAGAAACAAACAATCCCTCCACCCCCCCCAAGCCCCCCACATAACAGGATCAAGGACCCTCAAGCTGGGGCTGGTTGTTGTCGTCTTGCATCTTTAAGTGCTCTATCTTTCTGGTCTAGCCACTGCGCAGCTGCTGGAGGACAGTCAAAGAAATGCACCTCGCTGAGTGCTACCACCCGGAGGCATGCAGGGTATAGCATGGCATATTGTAAATCATATCCTCTGAGTCTCTTCTTAACATCAATGAATTTTGTACGCTGTTTTTGTAGTTCTGCAGAAAAGTCTGGTAAGAAGGAAACTTTAGCATTGTCTATTGCCATCTTGTCACTCATGGTTCTGGCTTTAGACAGAATTGTGTCTCTATCTTTGTAATTCATCGGTTTAAACAGAAAGGCACGGGGGTGATTGCCCGGTGGCAGAGGGACGAGGCGGGACTCTGTGCGCTCTTTCAACAGCAAATAGTGGGGAGAAGGCTTCATTGCCAAATGTGGAAATGAGCCATTGCTCAATAAAGGCCACAGGATTCTTGCCCTTTGTGCTTTCTGGAATTCCCAGAGCGCGTACATTATTGCGCCTCATGCGATTTTCCAAATTGTCTAAACAGGCCGCATGTTGCTCAGTAAGGTGGCAGTTGTACTTTAAATCTGTTGGCATTGGGAGCCAGATCATCCTCCATTGTGCTTATTCTGCCTTCTAGTGCAACTGTCCTCTCCCTAAGTTTTTGCATGTCATGACACACATAGGAGATTTCTGCTTTCACCCCCTTAATGTCATCAGAAAGTGCAGTGATGGATTGATTACAGGAGGTTACAGCTGAGAAAATATCCCTGAGTGTAGGTTCAGGCTCTTCACAGTTAGTGGGAGAGAATGCATGAGGCCCAGCAAAAATGTTTCTAGGGGTACTCACTGCGTTCCACTCTGTGGACATTCTGCCGGCATCCCCCAATGGTACGGTGTCATCTGCCTCATCTGGGCTCCCAGGTGTTTCCCCTGTGTCTGGAGTTGCTGCCAATGCATCTTTATATGATTTGCCGCCATAGAGGAGCTTCTGTGCGGCCTCCTTGTATAGCTCTTTGGAAGTGTGTTGTGGGCCAGTGCCATCTTGGCTCAGCTCGTCTCCAGCTCCTTTCACCTCCCTTTTCCTCCTGGTCATCGTGGCAAAGGGCGGCAGAGTGGCCGATCGTGCGGTGTGGTCCTCAGGACTCTAAAGACCAATTTTGCGGGTCCTAAGCGGTTAGATGCTGTGCATCACAGGATCCATGTCAGGATACTCGGCGGAGCGGAGGAGAGACACGTCCGGTTACATCCGCTGCTTAGCCACGCCCCCTAACAAATTTATTTAAAGCAGTAAATACAATTTAGGATATTAAAAACCTGACACTTATTTTAAAACAAAATCTACTTACCGTGCAGTTTTTAAAATTGCTTATTTGATTTAGAGATTTATTTAAAAGTTTTTTTTATGTTAAAAGATTAAATAATTAATAAGTTAAAAAAATTATGTTTGTTTACATTGATAATTTTTTTTTAATAATTTTTTTTTTAATACATTTTAAAATGTTTGTTAACATTTATTTATAAGAGTGTGTGTGTCTGTGTGTGTGTGTGTGTGTGTGTGTATATATATATATATATATATATATATATATATATATATATATATATATATGTGTATATATATATATATATATATATATATATATATATGTGTATATATATATATATATATATATATATATATATATATATATATATATATATATATATATATATATATATATATATATATATATATATATATATATATATATATATATATATATATATACACACACTATATTAGATTCTGTGTACCTGTGTATGCCACCTGAAACTGTACACACTGTATTAGATACTAGGGATGAGCCATTAAAGTCGAACGCGAAAAACAAAAGTGCTAATTTTAAAGGCTTATATGCAATTTATTGCTATAAAATGTGTTTGGGGACCCTGGTCCTGCCCCAGGGGACATGTATCAATGCAAACAAAAGTTTTAAAACTGACATTTTTTGGGGGAGCAGTGATTTTAACAATGCTTAAAGTGAAACAATGAAAAATAAATATTCCTTTAAATATCATGCCTGGGGGATCTCCTTAGTATGCCTGTAAAGTAGCGCAACTTTCCCTTGTGTATAACAGTACCACAGCAAAATTACGTTTCTAAAGGAAAAAATTAAATTTAAAACTTCTTGTGGCTGTAATGTATTGTCGGATCCTGGCAATATAGATAAAAATACAAAAAAACAATCCACTACTATACTATCTTTATAGTGGTTGAAGGTGGGTTCGATATGCAGGGATTTGTGTGAACCTTGTTCCCTTTTTTGCGTGCTCTCAAGTTTACATTTGTATGTATATGTATTATGTTTTTGATGATATTTTGTTACTACTTTATTTTGTATTTTGACTCAGATATTTTGAAACATCCACACATCCCCTGAAGAAGCAAATATCTCTGCGAAACATGTTGGGATAATGTGTGTTTGACCAGAAAATCATTATATTGTATTATTACCACCGAATGCTTTTACATTTCATTAATGTAATTGTTAATGAATTTTAACCTTGAACCAAATAAACACCTGATATATCATTTTATAATTTGCTCAAGAACGTCTGTTATAATTTAGTTAACGCTTGTACCATCAAAATCCCTTTTTTCCTCTCTATCTCTTGATTCATGTTACAAAAAATACCCCCAAAAAAGGCGTGGATGTCCCCCCCAAAATTCATACCAGGCAGTTCAGGTCTGGTATGGATATTAAGGGGAATCCTGCACCAAAATAAAAAAATGGCATGGGGGTCCCCCAGGCCCCCAGGCACGATATACTCTGAACAGCAGCCTTATATACTCTGCAGAAAATTGGGCCTTAGGTTTTGGTGGTACCAGAACACTGTAAGCCCTCACAGTTAATCTTGTTGGGTGCAGGAACTGGCCCTGCTGTGAAATATTAAATCAAGAATTGTAATTACATGGCCCTGTTAAACAGGAGCAGAAAAATTGGGCCTTTGGTTTAGGTGGTGCCAGAACACTGCAAGCTCTTAGCCCTTGTACACACGGTCCGAGATTCCGACGGAATGTGTCCGATCGGACCGTATTGTCGGATAAAATCGACTGTGTGTGGTCTCCATCGGACTGTTTCCGTCGGAATATCTGACGGACCAAGTTTTCCAACTTGTCTATAAAATTTTCCGACAACATGCTCCAATCAGACATACTCAGATCATGTGTAGCCTACTCCAACGGACAAAGTGCCACGCATGCTCAGATCAAATTCCTAGACCAAAGCTATTGGCTTCTAGCCTGAACATAGTTGCGTCGTAACAAATAACGTCATCACGTTATGTACAATCGGATTTTCCGACAACTTTGTCCGACCGTGTGTATGCAACAGTTTCGGACAAAATCCGACGGACAAAATCTGACGGATTTGGTTGTCGGAATCTCCGACCGTGTGTACAAGGGCTTACAGTTACTATTGTTGGGCGCAAGAACAAGCCCTGCATTGAAATATTATATCAAAAATTTTAATTGCATGCCCCTATTAAACAGGGGCAGAATAATTGGGCCTTTGGTTCTGGTGGTGCCAGAACACTGTAAGTCCTCACAGTTACTCTTGATGGGCACAGGAATGTTCCTTGCTGTGAAATATTGTAACACAAATTGTAAATACATGCCCCTGCTAAACAGGGGCAGAAAAATTGGGTCTTGGGTGGTGGTAACAGAACACTGTAAGCCCTCACAGATACTCTTGTTGGCCACAGGAATGGGCCTTGCTGTGAAATATTTGATCAAGAATTGTAATTACATGCCCCTGTTAAACAGGGGCATAAAAATTGGGCCTTTGGTTTTGGTGGCCCCAGAACACTGCAAGCCCTCACAGTTACTCTTACTGGGTGCAGGAATGGACCCAGCTGTGAAATATTAGATCAAAAATATTAATTACATTCCCCTGTTAAACAGGGGCAGAAAAATTGGTATTGGGTGGTGGTGCCCTGAACCAAAAATATTGTTAGAAGCTAGCATCATCAAGAGTGAGGAGGGATGGGATAGTCAGAATAGGCAGTCTTCAAGGGATCCCACATCCATAGCAAATTCAGTCAGTTACATTATCATCAAATATTTGATAGCTACTGATCCATGATTCTTTTTCATGAATATGAGCCTATCAACAGAGTCTGTGGACAGACACGCTATTTGATCCATTATAAACCCTCCAGCAGCGCTGAATGCACATTCAGAAAGCACACTGGATGCAGGACAGGCCAGTAGTTCAATCGCATATTGAGAAAGTCCTGGCCAGTGGTCCATCCTCAAGACCCAGTAACCCCGTGGATGTCCTGTTAGAAAGATCTCCAAGTTTGCTCTTGCCCCTAGATATTATTGCACCATATAATGCAGATGCTTATGATGTTTGCTCAAACTGATCAGACCTTGGTGCTGAGGACTGAAAAATTGTTTAAAGGCATCGGTCAGCCGGCCACCTTCTCCACCGCTCTTCCTCTGACTAAACTAAGCCTCAGCAACACGTTGTCCAGCACCAAGAAATGGTAACCTCCCAGGGTCTGGAAATGCGTTGCACAAATCTTTCTTCAAGACCTCCTGAAGATGTTTCATCCTCTGCTCCCTCTGCAAAGGCAGGATGAGTTCTGCAACCTTACCCTTGTAACGTTACTCAAGAAGGGTTGCCAGACAGTAATGATCCCTCTCCTTGATACCACAAATTCTAGGGTCCTTTCACAGGCTTTGCAGAATCGGGGAGGCCATGCAGCATAAGTTTGCAGACTCATTCAATTGTGAGTCCTCTGGTTCACTGAGGATGATGTTGTCAGGCACTACCTCCTCCCAACCACATACAACTCCTTGTGTTTCTGGGGACTGAAACCATCCCTTGAAGACTGATGCTAAGTGTTATCCTCTACATCCATGCTGACACAATCCTCCTCCTCTTCTTCCTGTGTGTGTGATGGGCCCACAGGAATGCTATCTGGATAAAGGGGGTCTTGAGAGAAAAGCAAGTCCTCCTCTTCCTCCCGCTGTTCTGCCCCAAGTGCCCTGTCCATGATTCCACAGAGCGTGTGCTCCAGCAGGAAGACTAGAGGGACAGTGTCACTGATGCATGCATTGTCGCTGCTCATCATCCTTGTGCCTCCTCAAATGATAACAGGACAGTGCATGCATCCTTGATCAGTAGCCACTGGCATGGCGAAAAGAAGCCAAGCTCCCCTGACCCTATCCTGGTGCCATATTCACACAGGTACTCATTGATGGTCTTCTGCTGTGCATGCAGCCACTGCAACATTGCTAACGCTGAGTTTCACCTGGTGGACATGTCACAAATAAGGCGGTTGGTGGGCAGGCTGCATTCCCTTTGAATGTCAGCCAGCCAAGCACTGGCATTATATGACCGGCGGAAATTACCACATACTTTTCTGGTCTGCCTCAGGAGATCCTGTAAGCCTGGATACCTGCTTAAGAACCACTGCACCACCAAATTCAGGATGTGTGCCAAACATGAAACATGGGTCAAGTGTGCCTGACGGAGGGCAGAGAGAAGGTTGGTGCCATTGTCGCATACAACCATTCCTGGTAGCTCCTGTCCCCCAAACAAACTAGCGCAAGCACGGCATGGCATCTTTTTGCCTGCGTACTTGCGTAGCCCCTTGAACGCCTACGGATCACTGCTGGTTCCGAGGACAAAGCACTAAAAGAGGTCATGGAGGAAGAAGAGGAGGGGGTGGAGGAGAGAGGTGTGTCACAACCAGTACTAGCATTTTGGAGGCGTGGGGGCGGAACAACCTCCAACACTAATGCACCTTGTCCTGCATCCTTCCCAGCTGCCAGAAGAGTGACCCAATGGGCCGTGAAGAAAAGGTAATGTCCCTGCCCATGCCTGCTGGACCATGAGTCAGCAGTAATATGAACCTTACTGCTGACCGCCCTGTCCAATAAGGCCAAAACATTGCCTTCCACATGCTGGTAGAGAACCGCAATGGCCTTCCATGAAAATAAATGGAGTTTTGGAACCTGCCACTGAGGTACAGCACATTCAGGGGGAAGAGTCTAGCAGCTGAAAAGGCAGCAGCTGCAGTTCTAGCTATTTGGCCAAGCTAGCATTTAGAAGCTGAGCATGTGGATGGCTGGGACCAAATTTCTTTTTACGGGGGCCTTGGGTGGTGGTGGTGGGGTAGGAAAGTTTGCCTTCTAAGATCAATTGGTGGTGTATTGCTAGCAGATTGGCTTGGGACACCTATTGCTATACCTTCATTCCTCTCAGTGCAGGTTTTTGAGAGGACTGGAGGTATAATAGTAGGTTTGGAGATCCCAGATGAGGAGCAAAGAGAAGTCTGCCTTTTTCTTTGATGCGGGTCTTTCAAGTGCTGTTGCCAATGGACTGCATGGCAGGTCGTCATATGCCTGGTCAAATGTGGTGCCCAAGCGGCTGCTGTTCTAGCCATGCTTGATCCACTTCAGACATAGGTTCCAAACAGCAACATTCCGATCTGCTGCACATGTGTTTAAAAAACGAACCAAGGAATTTTTAAAAGTCAGTGGGGAGTCAGCAGCGCCCTGCACCTGTGGTAATAGGGTGGCTGCCCTTAAGCTGCTCCCTAGAGGACATCCTGCCTCTTTGAAGTTGTGCGTCCTCCTCCTCCTCTCTTCTCTCAGGCACCCAAGTACAGTCAGTGACCTCATAATACCCTCCCTCCTCGTCACTGGAGCAAACTTGGTAGTATGCTGCAGCTGGGGGAACATGACTGCCAGTTTCTTGTCCTTCTGTGGAACCCCCTCTCTCTAGGCTCACGTTACTCCCTTCCTCAACCTGAGAAACAACAACGGAGCCTTCAAATCACTGTGCATCCTCTAGCAGCATCTACCCGACACTGTGGTTGAATAATTCTGGAGACTCCTCCGTGCATGATGGTGGGGCTACAGAAGGAGTGACTGCTGACAAGGAGCCGTTGAGATAGGCCACTTTGGCAGCTGCATTGGAAGGCAAACTACTCTGAGCCTGGGTGACAGAGGATGAGGAGGATGAGTACGGCTTTGTTATCCACTCCACCAACTCTTCTGCATGTTGTGGCTCAATAAAATGGGCATAGCAGAAAAAAAGGACAAGTGTGACCCACAGGCACCCTCAGAGGATGCACTATGTCCATGACCACCACTGTTGACTGTAGACACAAAGGCTGCTTGGTCTCTTTTATTGGCCTGTGAGTGTCTGTCTCTCTTTGGTGGCCTTCCAGACATGATGTAATTTTTGTTTTTCAACACAACACTACACTGTATTAGATACTGTGTACACCCCTTGCACTGTATTAGAAACTGTGCTACAGCTGCACTGTATTCTGTAAGTGTATTAGAAAAAGTACACCACTGAATGCGCTGTAGATATAGGCTACACTGGATCCAGACTATATATATATATATATATATATATATATATATATATATATATATATATATATATATGAGACTGTATATATATATATATATATATATATATATATATATATATATATATATATATATGAGACTATATATATATATATATATATATATATATATATATATATATATATATATATATATATATTAATTAATACACTGCCTGCATGCAGAGTATATATATCAAATGCACTGCCACTAACTGAATAACCTGCCTGCTTAATCTAACTCAAGCTATCTCTCTGTCCATGCCAACAACACTACAGATGACCACCATGTAAGCAGCCTTATATAGTGTGGGGCGTGGACTTAGACCCCCTGAGCCATGATTGGCCAAAGGCACCCTGCCTTTGGCCAATTATGGCTCTCTCAGCAGAGTGCGCTGTGATTGGAAAAAGAATGCAGGTCAGGTGCATGCTTCAGCCAATCATCATACAGCATCATACATGGGGCATTCCGTGGTGCTCGAATTTCCAGCGAACACCCCATAAAGTTTGCTGTTCTGCAAACGGACGAACACCCGATGTTCGAGACGAATGTATGTTTGACCCGAACATTGAGCTCATCCCTACTGGGGACCAACAAGGTTGACACTCTTTGAAGTGTTGATTTTCCAGCATACTTTAGTAGAGGATTTTGCAGGTTGACTTGTTGGGACTTTTTTATTGACAGGGTCACTTTAAGCATTTTACCATATACTATATATTGTCAGTGAGTTGATCATTTTTTAGCACTGAAAATCCAATTATAAAACAAACTCACTTAGAAATACAGTACAGTAAAACGGACAAAAAACACAAAGGAAATGCCAAATGTTTGGGTTTGGAAAGAATTGCATCACATTCCTTTTATGCAATCTCTAGCTTTCATGTGCTGAAAGTCAGTTTAATAAACCAGTCAATCTGAAGTCTGGTTTTCAGATTAACTGACATGCAAGATGCTGCAATAAATCTCACAGGTCTATTTTTTTCATATGCCTAGCCTTGTGGTTGATCCACATAAGCTTCTCATTCTGTGAAGTCACTTTATGCCAATGTGTAAGAGACATTTGCATGTATAGTACTTATTTTAAGGTCAGAATTTTTTTTTTTTTTTTTTTTTCATTTGTCACATATTCACAACAGTACATGTAATTTGGTGATTCTTTGATATACACTATATTCAAAAGTATTGGGACACATGCCTTTACACGCACATGAACTTTAATGGCATCCCAGTCTTAGCCCTTGTACACACGGTCGGACATTCCGACAGAAATGTCCGATCGGACCGTGTTGTCGGATAATGCGACTGTGTGTGTTCTCCATCGGACTGTTTCCGTCGGAATATCTGACGGACAAAATTTTAGAGCTGGGCTATAAAACTTTCCGACAACATGATCCGATCGGACTTTGTCCAATTGTGTGTAGAGAATTCCGATCGGACAAAGTGCCACACATGCTCAGATCAAATTCCTAGACCAAAGCTATTGGCTACTAGCCTGAACGTAGTCCCGTCGTAATGAAATAACGTCATAACGTTACGTACGATCGGATTTTCCGAAAAACTTTGTCCGACCGTGTGTATGCAACACAAGTTTAGAAAAAAATCAGTCGGACAAAATCCGACGGATTTTGTTGTCGGAATGTCCGACCGTGTGTACAAGGGCTAAGTCTGTAGAGTTCAATATTGAGTTGGCCCACCCTTTGCAGCTATAACAGCTTCAACTCAGCTGGGAAGGCTGTCCACGAGGTTTAGGAGTTTGTATATGGGAATGTTTGACCATTTTTCCAGAAGGGCATTTGTGAAGTCAGGAACTTATGTTGGACAAGAAAACTGGCTCGCAGTCTCTGCTCTAATTCATTTTAAAGGTATTCTATCAGATTGAAGTCAGTACTCTCTGCAGGCAAGTCAAATTCCTTCACCCCAAACTTGCTCATCCATGTCTTGGATGGACCTTGCATTGTGCACTGGTGTGCAGTCATGTTGGAACAGGAAGGGGCCATCCCCAAACTGTTCCCACAAAGTTAGGAGCCTGAAGAGTTCTCTTCACTGGGACTAAGGGGCCAAACCCAACCCCTGAAAAACAACCCCACACCATAACCCCCCTCTACCAAATGATTTGGTAATCCCACTTTCATGGGGAAAAAAAAGCTAATAAAGAAAAATAATATAGCATATACAATTGAGACACGAGTCATATTATAACTAAATGTTATTAAAAATAACCTTTCCTTTTCAATCTGCAGAGCTGTAATTTTTAGTAATATGCAATACAATTTGGCAACCCGAAGGTGTTCTGTACACTGAATGTGTACAGAACGGCCCCATAATTTCCTGCTTGTGTGATTGACCAATACTCCCAATATGAAATCATTTCTAAAGGGATGCAGACCCTGCCACTTTCCCCATTAGAGCCCTGCAAGTGCAGCAGCTGATTGATAATCATGAAACCACCCCCATTAAAAATCACTTTGCACATGGACAAAGGCAAACACACAGGGATTTCTTCAGAATAACAAAAAGGTAGGAATCTGCAACAAAGTTTGTAATATCCCTGCAATGTACACAGATCACCCAGAGAGGGGAATGATTTTTTCTCAACAAAAGTGGATTCTTTAAACTGGTGCACACAGAATCTGGTGCCGCTGTGCATAGAAACCAATCATCTTCTAGGTTTTATTGTAGAAGCCTAATTGAACAAGCTGGAGTTAGAAGCTGATTGGTACTATATACACCTGCCTAGATTCTGTGTGCACCAATTTAAGTAAATCTCCCCCAAAGGGTCACCACACTGGGCTGAGATGCATTATTGGGCATTAAGGCTAACTGCATTAGAAATGTGATACATTGCAGAGCATGTGTATTGTAAAGGTTTATTGGGGTGCCCTTCACAATTAATGACACCACAGTGCTCCAACATATGTAACCTCAACCCAGTGGTATGACAACACCAATGTTATGTCCAGCTTCTGAAATGTTTACAAATGTAGTATTTGCACTGTGTAATCATATAAAAGGTTCTACTTTTTAAGCAGAGCCAATACAGAGCCAGAACCAGTATTACGTCCTAAGTATGCTCACAGATAGACCCATATATTACTACAGTAAATTTTGCTATCTACAGATATGAAGAATTTGAGGCAACCTTGGACTTTCATGGTAAGGTAAAGACTCACAATGCTTAAAGCAATTATAAAAAATAAAAATTTATTGAAAAAAATCATTGAAAAAATACTCACAAGGGCAGACATACAACATATTGAATTGCTCTGATAAGAACTGGAAGGAAATAGATGTATCAATCGACGATGGGGGGATTGGATATTCGTCTCTTTCCAGTTCAGAACTCTACATGTTTTTTGGTAAATCACTACTTCGGGAGTATAGTTCAGAGAGAGATTTGTTCTATTAAAAAAAAAACATGTACATAAACAATTAAGATTGTTTATGTATATGTTTTTTTTTCATAGAACAAATCTCTCTTTGAACTTTATTACAAAACAAGTAGCGTTCTGAATTGGGAAGAGACGAATGTCCATTCCCCATCATGGGTTGATACATCTTTTTCCTCTGAGTTCTTATCACAGTAATTCAACTGTTTCAATATGTTATATATCTGCCCTTGTGGCCCATTTTTTTTAAATATTTTTTTAAATAAATTTGTAATTGTTATAATTGCTTTGAGCGTTGTAAGTCTATACCTTACCATAAAAGTCCAAGGTTGCCTCAAATTCCTTGCTTTGTTAAAGTGATAGGACGAAGATACATTACATATATTTCTCTTTAATTCAGTAGTCACAAATTTTTTTTAATCTGGCATACTCAAGATTATGAGCTTCATCATGTGCACTGTATCAATTCTGAAATTAGTACTTCTGTTTGTTGTACTAACATTGTCCTCTGTAACCATAGTTCCTCTATAACCATAGTTCTACGCTACTGTAAGTAAAAAAAAAAAAAACCCTTAGGCCTCTTTCACATGGCCAATCCGTTCAGGTCCACCTGTCAGTTTTTCAGGTGGACCTGAACGGATGCTCCATAGAGGTCTATGGAGCGTCGGATGTCATCTCTCCTCCAGGCTGGAAAGCCTGAGATAAAAAAAATAAATAAAAAATTAATGATCTCAGGCTTTCCAACTGAGTCCCCAGCATTGTTTACTTTCGCCGGCCAGGACGTGACATCATAATGTCGTGCCTGGGCCTCTGAAGCCCCATACACACTATCAGATTTTCTGCTGTGTTTTTCCTTCAGATTTACCAAAACCATCTAGTAGAAGGGCCTGCCTGATTGCATACACATTGAAACTCCTAAGGTTTGACCTCATATTATATGGTTTTGGTAAATCTGAAGGAAAAACTCAGGAGAAAATCTGATAGTGTGTATGGGGCTTAAGAGTCACAGAGACTGCCGGGGACGATCTGGCCCTCGGTTTTCTCTATGACTAACTTCCAGAGCCAGTGGATCCCTTCTCTGGCTCGCCAAGAGCACAGACGAGCTGTAGAAGCACCGGAGGGTGGCGAGAGGGGGGGGAGACATCCCCTCCCGCTGCCTGTAAGAACAATAAAGCGGCTGAACAGCTATACCGCCATGATTGTTTTTACAGTGAAGGGAATCGCCGGCTGAAAAAAAAAATATATCTGAATGATGCCTGCAGCTGGCATCATTCAGAAATCACCACTGAAAGCCCAGGAAGTCAATGACATTCTGCGGTATGGAAGTGGTTTTAAAATGTTGTCTTTCCAACCTTTTTTTTTTTTTTAAAGAAAATTTTATTAAAGTTTATTTCAATACACGTGAAAAATGATAAGTACAAACAGATCTCTTCTGCGTTAATCCAATTATCAAGCATTATTAATACAGCGAAGCCAAAAATTCAAATAGTCTTTCCAACCTTTTAACTTTTTCTTAAATTCTGACATCAAATTCTGAAATTCAAACTCTAACTACTAGGATTGATTTATTGGATTTTTAGAATCCCTGGATTGAGTTCTCTGATCTCTTGGTTCTCTGGAATTGTTTTCTCTATAAGTGACTGCTCTCGGTTTCACAATCTACCCTAGGTTGCTGCTAACTCACCTCCGAATCTTCCCTGGATCACTGAACCTCTTTTCTTGCCAAGCACTGGATCTATTTTCTTGTACTTCACTGTGAACAATTGAACATTTATTCCCCTACCATAACTGGATCTCTCAGTCATGGTGCTCGGGTACACTGCACTGCAACTCTTGCAACTAAAATCAGAACTATTTCTTGAAAAAATGTTGTTGGAGTCAGTATGGTGACTTCTCTATGGAGGGGTCCAGAGGCTAACATTTAAAAGGATCAAGGACCACTATTTGCTATAAGCAATAACACACTAAAGGAAAAGCTCTATTTAACTTCTCTTTAGAAGTCAACGTCATCTGGTCAGTGCGATGAGTATTTTTGAGTCAAAGACACAAAAGGAAAAGTAACGTACTATAACTGGGCACAATGCATGTTTTTTTATTTGCATTGATGGTTTATTCACGTGAGCACTTTTATAATGTTAATGTAACTACAATACTGTTTTTATTGAATTCACCAAAATGACTGCATTTTCTCCCATTTTCCTCTGACGATTATAACGTGAGGCAACATTGAGCATCCTTACAGGGACAGGGGTAACAATAAAGGCATTAAAAGAGAGGAACCCAGTGGCTGATACATAAAGGGACTGCATTACACATTGATGAAAAAGTTCTTCAAACTTAGAAGTCAACAGCATCTGGTGAATGTGGCCTGAGTGTTAATTTTAAAGATACAGAGGAAATAATGCACTTTAATCGGACACAACACAATTTTCATTACTTGGCTGATGGTTTATGCACATGAACACTTGATTCACCAATAATATATTGATTTATGAATATATGGAAGTGTTCTTTGCACCATAAAGGAACTTTATTCATTTTTACTAAGTATATGTATCACCAAAATTGAGCAGGAATTTAGATTAAATATTTTAATTTGTTATGCCCCATACACATCAGATTTTCTGCAGATTTTTTTCCTTCAGGTTTACCAAAACCACGTAGTGCAAGGGCCTGCCTGATTGCATACAAATTGAAACTCCTAAGGTTTGACCTCATAACCAATAGTGTGTTTGGGGCTTAAGACAGCTGTTTCTATTGGAAATTCTCCCCTTACCTTCTCTACTGTTGGCAACTCTAAACTTTTTGATTTCCACTCACTTTGTTTCTGTGTCAATAGTCATCTGAGTAATCAAAATGGTGAATCTCCCCCAATGGGGACACAGCAATAAACTTGACTTGAGGGTCTAATCATTCTTTACTCTATCAAAAAAAAAAAAAAAAAAAGAGTTTTGTTTAGAAATATACTTTAGGGGCTTTAAAATGTTCAATAAATTACGAAGGGAGTATGTACACATGTTGCTAATAATAGGGGCACTATAATTGCCCATTTAACCTAATGTGTCAGATAAGTCTATTGTTTTTTGTGAGGCATAAAAAATATTTTTTTTTTGGGAGAGCTATCCTGTGATTGTGAGGCTAAGAAGTATACAGCAGCCTGAAAAAAAGGAAGGAATTGTAAAAAAAACTAAAAAAAAAAAAAACTAAAAGCCATTCCACAAGTGAATGATTTTTCAAGGATAATTTATGCCGAGGCATGCAAATATGCAACATGGATTATCAATCTGTTGGCAGAATCAATCAAAGCTAACAACACAGCAGATGTGTAGCACCATGCAGTGCCAAAAACAATTCATGTTATTCTTCGTATCAATCACTGTGCTCATGTTGGTCCTTTGGATCCCTATCCTAAGTGGACTTTGCAATTCAGTGACTAGATCAGCTTATTTAAAGTGCTCCCTCTCCCTGCAACTTGAAAATAGAAATAGAATAGAGAATTTCCCTCACTATAGGGCAATTTCCTCTCCCTTCCTTTTTCTCTGTTTATGTTACAGAAAGTCAACGAAAATCTTTCCAATGGGACACAGATGAAAAAAATACATTTTTACAAGGGTTTTAGTCATTTTTATACTCTAAAATAGAAAAAAAAGTTTTGGCTGTAGATATACTTTAAGCTTGTAAAAAATTCTTTGAATTATATATATATATATATATATATATATATATATATATATATATATATAAAGCTTTAAAGTGGTAAAATTACTATAAAAGTAGAAGTGTAAAAAGTTAAATGATAAATGTCCAAAAATTGCAGTAAAATGGCTTAACTTTTTTGTCTTAAAAGTAGGGCACACGTAGTGCTATACAGTACATTTATGTATGGGCTTTTTACCTTCTTGGACTCATAAAGGAAAACTGTGACTGCAACCCTGCAATTAATGAAAAAAGTATATTAACACGAATCTGAGGGAAACAGACTTGGAACTCTTTTTCTTTTTCTACTTTTTCATCTATTCTAAAATAAACAACCCTCCAACAAACATTTATCTTTATTCTTTTTCAATCTTATAGTGGCGCTTGCTTATAGTCATTACCACACAAACAGTATAAGTATTTAAACGTGCGTGCTTCAGGAAGGGAAACATAAGGCATTTATTACAAATGAATTCCAAATAATTAGTGTAGGAGATCATGAAATGTTTGCTGAAAAATGTTTGGGCTGCAGTGCAAACAGGAGGGGTCCAAGATGTTAATGGGCAATCTGTACTGCTTCTGCCGTCCCCCTGGGGCTCCTGCTACAGGTGGTTCACATTTCTACAACAGGAAAATATGCAGTATGAAATGGAAAATTTTCCTCTTAAAATATTTTCCACTACATAACCCAAACATTAAACTTTATGGCATTCATGAGAAAGTGGCCGGAAAGTGCTATACTCTTATCTCATTAAAGGATAAAGTCGCTGCTTGCAGACAATGCCAGTAGCTACGTTTGGTATTATTTAGAGGAAGTGTTCTTGCACACATACAAGACGTTTTTTGCTTTATTTAACATATATTATTTGCTTGCTCTGTATGTGTTTGGTTATTGAATTTTTTTCTATTTTTTTCTTCCTGCAGACAAATCAAAACTGGCAAAAGTAGCAACAGATCTTCTGTCAGGTCCCTTTGTATCTGTCAAAGTTGAGGGTAATATTTGAGTGCTCCAACCCATAAAGATCTTTATTAATAAGTAAGCAGAGTACACACAAGTATATATGGTATATATATACATATATATATATATATATATATATATATATATATATATATACACACACAGAGTTGTGCTCATACGTTTACATACCATGGCAGAATTTATGATTTCTTGGCCATTTTTCAGAGAATATGAATGAAAACATGAAAACATGTATTTCGCTCATTGTTAGTTTTTGGTTGAAGCCATTTATTATCAATCAACTGTGTTTATTCTTTTTAAATCATAATGAAATGACAACAGAAACTACCCAAATGACCCTGATCAAAAGCTTACATATCCTGGTGATTTTGACCTGCTAACATGCACACAAGTTTACACAAAGGGGTTTGAATGACTATTAAAGGTAACCATCCTCATCTGTGACCTGTTTGCTTGTAATTAGTGTTTGTTTTATAAAAGGTCAATGAGTTTCTGAACTCCTGACAGACCCTTGAATCTTTCATCCAGTGCTGCACTGACATTTCTAGTTCCTGAGTCATGGGGAAAGCAAAAGAATTGTCAAAGGACCTGCGGAAAAAGGTAGTTGAACTGTATAAAACAGGAAATGAATATAAAAAGATATCCAAGGAATTTAGAATGCCAATCAGCAGTATTCAAACTCCAATCAAGAAGTGGAAAATGAGGGGTTCTGTTGAAACCAAACCACGGTCAGTTAGACCAACTAAACTTTCAGCCACAATTGCCAGGAACATTGTTTGGGATGCAAAGAAAAACCCACAAATAACTTCAGGTAAAATACAAGACTCTCTGAAAACATGTGGTGTGGCTGTTTCAAGATGCACAATAAGGAGGTACTTAAAGAAAGAGGGGCGGCATGGACGAGTTGCCAGTAGGAAGCCATTACTACACAAATGCCACAAAGTATCCCACTTACAATACGCCAAATAGCACAGAGACAAGCCTCAAACCTGGCACAAAGTCATTCAGAGCGAAAAGACCAAAATTTTGCTTTTTGGCCACAACCATAAACACTACATTTAGAGAGGAGTCAACAAGGCCTATGGTGAAAGGTACACCATTCCTACTGTGAAACACGGAGGTGGATCACTAATGTTTTGGGGATGTGTGACCTACAAAGGCACAGGAAATTTGGTCTAAATTGCTGGCAAGATGAATGCAGTATGTTATCAAACAATACTGGAGAAACATTTGCATTCATCAGCCAGGAAGCTGCGCATGGGACGTACTTGGACATTCCAACATGACAATGATCCAAAACACAAGGCCAAGTCGACCTGTCATTGGCTACAGCAGAATAAAGTGAAGGTTCTGGAGTGGCCATCTCAGTCTCCTGATTTCAATATCATTGAGTCACTCTGGGGAGATCTCAAACGTGCATTTAATGTAAGACAGCCCAAGAATTCACAGGAACTGGATGCTTTTTGCCAAGGGGAATGGGCAGCTTTACCATCTGAGAAGATAAAGATCCTCATCCACAAATACCACAAAAGATTTCAAGCTGTCATTGATATTAAAGGGGGCAATACACGGTATTAGGAACTAGGGTATGTACATTTTTGATCAGGGTCATTTGGGTAGTTTCTGTTATTACGATTTAAAAAGAGTAAACAAAGTTGATTGATACTGATGAACACAGTTGATTGAACACCCGATGTTCGACTTGAACATTGGGTGTTCGCCCGTTCGCCGAACAGCGAAGTTCATGGGGTGTTTGCTGAAAATTTGAGTGCTACAGAACGCCCCATAATTCACTGCGAGACCACAGTGCATTGCTGTATGATGATTGGACAAAGCATACAGCTGACCTGCATGCTTTGGCCAATCACAGCATGCTCCTCTGCGAGAGCCATAATTGGCCAAAGGCAGGGTGCCTTTGGCCAATCATGGCTCAGGGGGACTAAGTTCATGCTTACAAAGCACCTTATAGTGTGTTATAGTGGATGGAGATAGAAAGATTGATCTAGATTAGGCAGTTAGTGACAGTGTATTTGATGATATGTTGTAAGGCTGGCCGCAGGCCAGCCTGTATTTGTAGGAGGAGCCTGAGAGGGCTATTTAAACCTCCTCCTCTGTCAGGGCCAGTGTCGTTAGGATTTCTGGGTGGAGGCAGCTGGGGCTCATGGGGGGAGGGCGGTCTATCTATCCTCCACCACCGATTTCCCTGGTGAGGGGAGGGGGAGGTAGTCGGCTGCCGCCGGCTCCCCTCTTTCCTCTCAGCTTCGGGCGCCCGCCATTTCTGCTGGCGGGGGGGGGGGGGGGTGATCGGCTGCTGCCGGCTCCCCCTCTCCCCTCACACATTCAGAGCGCCCGCCGGTTCTCCTGGTGGGTTGGAGGGGGGGTGATCGACTGCTGCCGGAGCCCCTTCTCCCCTCACATGTGCAGAGTACCGGCCGATTCTCCTGGTGGGGGGGAGGGGGAGGTTATTGGCCGCTGCCGGATCCCCCTCTCCGCTCACACGTGTTCCAGCCTGGCCGTGTCTGCCGCCCACAGTCTCCCCTCAGCTCTCCTGCGGGCAGCCCGCCCGGTATTCCTGCCGGGGGGAGGGGGGTGATCGGCCGTCCTGGATGCCTGTCATAGCGTTCTGCCCCTGCATGTCTGTCATAGCTTTCTGCCCTAGGACTTCTGTCTTAGCGTTCTGCCCCTGGACTTCTGTCTTAGCGTTCTGCCCCTGGACTTCTGTCTTAGCATTCTGCCCCTGGACTTCTGTCTTAGCATTCTGCCCCTGGACTTCTGTCATGGCGTTCTGCCCCCTGGACTTCTGTCATGGCGTTCTGCCCCCTGGACTTCTGTCATAGCGTTCTGCCCCCTGGACTTCTGTCATAGCGTTCTGCCCCCTGGACTTCTGTCATAGCGTTCTGCCCCCTGGACTTCTGTCATAGTGTTCTGCCCCCTGGACTGCTGCCATAGCGTTCTACCCCTGGACTGCTGTCATAGCATTCTGCCCCTGGACTGCTGTCAGGATTTCTGTCATGGCGTTCTGAACCAGGATTTCTGTCATGGCGTTCTGAACCAGGATTTCTATCATGGCGTTCTGAACCAGGATTTCTGTCTTTGCATTTCTGTCTCAGCATTCAGTCTCAGCCTGTTTTCAGGCTTTGCATTTCTGGCCAGGATTCTGCTGTTGCGTCGCTGTCTCAGTTTTTCTGTTATAGCATTTCTGGCCCAGGATTTCTGGCATTTCATGTATGCCTCAGCGTTTCAGTCTTGGTTGTTGCTGTCATTGCGTTTTGCCTCTGGTTCTGTCACTACGTTTCTGCTTCAGCATTAAGTTTCAGCGTTTTCTGTCATGGTGTTTTTCATCATGGCATGTTGTGTTTCTATCTCAGCGTTTTCTGTCTCAGCTGTTTCTGTCTCAGCTGTTTCTGTCTCAGCGTTTTCTGTCTCAGCGTTTTCTGTCTCAGCGTTTTCTGTCTTTGTGTTGCTGCCAGCATGCCTGTCATGGTATTTCAGACTTGGTGTTCAGTCTCAGAGTTTCTCAGAGGGGCGTTGTTCACTCATGGCATACTCTGGTAGTCGTTCGTCTTTGTTGATTGTCATGTCTCGTCGTGTCTGTGTCATGTTTTGTACCTGAGTCAGGTAGCTAGGGCTCCCACGTCAGGATCTGTCACGTCTATAGATCCATACGGGCCGAGGTTTCGTTTTTTAATTGATTGTTGTCCACAATCTTCTCGCCCATATACCATACATCATACGTTGCATGTTCATTCACCACATCTATACGACTACCCACCATTGCCTGTGGGTACACTAGCCCTGAGTTTTCAGTCAATTACCTGTCTCTGCACTGCAGGTTACTCGGGCTCACGTACGACTTACATGTGGGTGGGGGGGTCCGTCCGTCAGGTTCTTTTACGCACAGTGGTCTTGACTTTTCTGCTCATGTTTCATTCTTAGTTAGGCAGGGGGGTATTGTTGTTCTCATGTCTGGTTGTCTGTCATTTCTCTAGTTTGTGTTTCAGGTTGGGCCGTCTTGGCATCCATACCGATATCATCCATGCTTGCTATCAGGGCCCGGACTGGGACAAAAAATAGGCCCGGGCATTTTAGATTGCGCAGCCAACCTTTCCAGGGACCGGGGGGGGGGGGGAGGGTTCGGTAGACATTAGCGGGGGTGGCAGGTGTTGGTCCTCCACACTGTAATGTGCAGCGACACTGTAATATAAAGGGAACTGCACTAAAAAGGGGCACTGCAATGATTACAGTGCCCTTTTACGGGGCAGTCCCCTTTATATTATAGTGTCCTAGTCCTATTGTGGCCATGCCAGTACTGTCTGTCTCCTATTGTGTCCATGGCCCAGTGACACTTACCTGCTCTCTGGCG
Organism: Lithobates pipiens; assembly: GCF_037356315.1. Classification (NCBI taxonomy): domain Eukaryota; kingdom Metazoa; phylum Chordata; class Amphibia; order Anura; family Ranidae; genus Lithobates; species Lithobates pipiens. The sequence goes on from NW_027507758.1 coordinate 275,131,756, forward strand.
CTGCGGGTACAGAGTGGCTCCCTCTGGCGCTGCAGGTGCAGGGTGGCTCTCTCTGGTGGTGCGGTGCAGTGTGGCTCTCTCTGGTGGTGTAGTGCAGCGTGGCTCTCTCTGGGGGTGCGGTGCAGCGTCGCGCTCTCTCTCTGGTGGTGCGGTGCAGCGTCGTGCTCTCTCTGGTGGTGCGGTGCAGCGTCGCGCTCTCTCTGGTGGTGCGGTGCAGCGTCGCGCTCTCTCTGGTGGTGCGGTGCAGCGTCGCGCTCTCTCTGGTGGTGCGGTGCAGCGTCGCGCTCTCTCTGGTGGTGCGGTGCAGCGTCGCGCTCTCTCTGGTGGTGCGGTGCAGCGTCGCGCTCTCTCTGGTGGTGCGGTGCAGCTTCGCGCTTTCTCTGGTGGTGCGGTGCAGCGCCGCGCTTTCTCTGGTGGTGCGGTGCAGCGTCGCGCTTTCTCTGGTGGTGTGGTGCAGCGTCACGCTCTCTCTGGTGGTGCGATGCTCCTTCGCGCTCTCTCTGGTGGTGCGGTGCAGCGTCGCGCTCTCTCTGGTGGTGCGGTGCAGCGTCGCGCTCTCTCTCTGATGGTGCGGTGCAGCGTCGCGCTCTCTCTCTGGTGGTGCGGTGCAGCGTCGCGCTCTCTCTCTGGTGGTGCGGTGCAGCGTCGCGCTCTCTCTGGTGGTGCGGTGCAGCGTCGCGCTCTCTCTCTGATGGTGCGGTGCAGCGTCGTGCTCTCTCTCTGGTGGTGCGGTGCAGCGTCGCGCTCTCTCTCTGGTGGTGCGGTCTAGCGTCACTCTCTCTGGTGGTGCGGTACAGCGTGGCTGGTTGTGCTGGGGCTATTAGTTCCCCCAGAACAGTCCTCTGTTTCATTGCCATAGCTGCTACAAGCACTCCTCAGCTTGTTTCCTGGTTTTCTCTTTCACCCCAGCAGAGTGCATGCTGGGGACTGTAGTCTGCTCCCTGCTGAGACCAATGGTGCCATGTATCTCTGGGACTACATTTCCCAAGATGCCCCTCTAGTTGGTTCTGATTGGCCCTCTGTGTTGGCCAATGGGGAGGGAAAACTACCAAAAAGGAACGCCTTCTCTTCCCCTGCTGCCGAGTGCCGACGTGAGAAGGGGAAGGGGAGGGGGAGCGAGGGGGGGGGAGAGTGCAGCAGCCTGAAGCTCTCCCCACCGCGCGGACGCTCACAGCTGGAGGAGGAGAGCGGAACTGTCAGCGCGGCGCTGAGGCTGAGCTGTGTGTGAGAGAGACACACAGCACAGCCCATGCAGCCGCCAGTTCCGCAGGACACAGGCACGGCCGTATGGCGGTAGGCGAGCGGCGGCCGTGGCCTGTGTTACCCACAATCAGGCCGCGGCCGCCGCTTACCCCCCGCTGTGCGGCCTGATCATCAACAGGCCACGGGCGGCCCCGGCCCACCGGGCAAATGCCCGGTCTGCCCTATGGCCAGTCCGGGCCTGCTTGCTATCACTTCCTTCAGCCCCGCCGTTGTTGGGGGCTAGTTGATTGGTGCTGATGTCATTTCACCACTGGGCTCACCCTTGGGCCAGAAGCAGTCGAAAAATTTTCCTTCAGTTGATGTCCTGTTGTGTTGAGGCCCTGGTTACTGCCCAGGGATGTATAGTCTCTCTCGGGGTGTTTGTTAAGCCATGTCCCCATGACGGTCCTTGGGGGGTAGGTTGGGCAGATGTCATAATGGTTTTGGATTCCACTCTTGGCTCTGATCTTGTTTGAACTTATTGCCTGATGTTCCACTTAGGGACATCAGTTCAGTCGTCTTTTCCGATCCCCAGCTTGTTCCAAGTAGGGGGGCTTGGGTTTGTCTGTATCATGCCATGGGGACTATTTCCCTGGGAGGGAGTCTGGCCCTCTTTGGTTCAGGATTCTGTCCCAGCTGTTGGGCTCAGGCTGTTGCATGACCCGATCGTATCCGGTGGGACCTGGGTCCTGCGTCCGTTATGGTTTCTCCAGGTTGACAGTATTATTGCCATGGTGCATGGGCCTTATCCACTTACTCCGTCACATCCATCAGGTTTCCAGCTTTTCGCACTCCTGCTAGTGGTCTTTTTGCCACTCACCTTCTTGGGGGGGTATGTCTCTGGGCTATTCACTGGTGTTCATTGGGATATTTCGCCATCTTTTGCAGGGGTTTCCTCGGGCCAGGCCTTGTTCCTTTCCCCTCACATATCCTCTCATTTCACAAGCAGTTCATTCTCGGGTCTGGGTGTCGCCGTCATCCAGCTCAATTCAATCTTTCAGGGGATGTTCAGTTGGGTTCAGGGCAGTGTCACAGGTTCGATAGGGGGTTCCTTCTCATCGCCAAGTCAGGAGTCGTGAGTTCTTTTGCCACTGCGAACACTTTCCGGTTTCTTGCTGGATACGTACTGCTGCCGTCTGGGAGCACACCTTTATCCGTGATGGCTCTTTACCTTTCCTTCTTCACCTAAATTTTGTGTCTTTTTGCCCTCTTCTCAGGCATACTGACCAGCTAGGCCAAGGCACACCTCAGGCCTTGGTTCCTAGGAGTATCGCATTCCCGTTTGAAGACTCTGACTACAAGTTGTAAGGCTGGCCACAGGCCAGCCTGTATTTGTAGGAGGAGCCTGAGAGGGATATTTAAACCTCCTCCTCTGACCGGGCCAGTGTCGTTAGGATTTCTGGGTTCCCACCCACCCGTTCCCCAGTTTCATACATTCTCATAGTATTTTGTTCTTATTTCTACATTCAGGGTATGCCCTCTTCTCAGGCATACTGACCAGCTAGGCCAAGGCACACCTCAGGCCTTGGTTCTTAGGAGTATCGCATTTCCCGCTTGAAGACCCTGACTACAAATATATATATTCTGCATTCAGTGTAGACTATATATACAGAGCAGTCAACGGTGTAACATTTGTAATACAGTGTAGGCGGTGTACACAGTATATAATACAGTGTGTGCAGTTTCTAAAAAAAATACCTATCATGTCTAGAAGGCCTCAAAGGAGAGGTAGAAGCTCACAGGCCACTAAAAGAGGGCAAGCAGCCTCTGTGTCTAAAGTAAACAGTGGTGGTCGTGGACATGGTGCATCCTCTGCAGGTAGTCATGGGGCACGCATGTCCTCTTTTTCTGCTGCTAGCCATATTATTGAGCCACAACATGCAGAAGAGTTGGTGGAGTGGATAAAAAAGCCATCCTCATCCTCTGTCACTCAGGCTCATATTAGTTTGCCTTCCACTGCAGCTGCCAAAGCGGCCTATTCCACTCCTAAAATGGGATAGGAACTATGGGATGTGTAGTATGCATAGAACAGTGCATATCACCTCAGAAGTAATGTGGAAAAAGGAAATATTCAGGAGTTCATGGAGGATGTTACAAGGAGGCAGAAAAACACAAAAAGCAATTTAACCACTTCACGTCACGCCTGCGCTATAGGAGAAAGATGGCTACAGAGCAGGCTTAGATTGCTGGGAAAGCCTCCATCTATGTCCTACTGTGCTCGTACTACCCATGCGCCCCCTGCGGTGCTCTGTAATCCAGGGATACCGTCCCCGGCCCCTTTATCACATGATCAGCTGTCTGCCAATGACAGCTGATCACATAATGTAAACTGAAGCCGGTAATCTGCATTTTTTTCCCTCGCTCTGACAGCGTGAGGAAGAAAAAAATAAAGACGATTGCCGGCTTCTATAATAGGGACATCAGTCCCACAAAGGAGACACAAGTGCTGCTAACCAGTGCCACCTACCAGTGCCCATCAGTATTGCTAACGAGTGCTCACCAGTGCCACATATCAGTGCCCACCAGTGCTGCCAATCAGTGCCCATCAGTGCCTCCTCATCAGTGCCACCTATCAGTGCCCAACAGTAGCACCTATGAGTGCCACCTATGAGTGCAGGTTCATCAGTGCCTTTTGCTCAGTGTCCATCAGTGCTGCCTCACCAGTGTCCATCAGTGACACCTATCATTGCCCATCAGTGCCACACATCAGTGTCCATCAGTGCCTCTCAGTGCAGCCTATCAGTGCCCATTAGTGCAGCGCACATCAATGAAGGAGAAAAATTACAGTTTTTTTCAAATAAATAAATACCACCAAAAGAAAGCTCTATTTGCATGAAAAAAAATTATAAAAATGTCATACGGTTACAGTGTAGCATGACCGCGCAATTATTATTCAAACTGTGACAGCCCTGAAAAGCTGAAAATCGGCCTGGGTATGTGTGCCCAGTAAGCAAGTGATTAATGAAAAATTAGATTAGATAGACATTTTGAGAGATTAAGGATATCATTTAGTGTCACTTTATTTAATCCTAGATATTTGGTTTATATAGCATGTAGTATATCAGTGTTTCTCACCCTTTTTTGAGTCAAGGTACCCTTTAAAATTATGGACAGTCTCGCAGCACCCCATTCTAAAATGTAAAACACTTTTCTAATAGCTTTACGCAATGCAGCAACATCCACACGTAAGACACCCAATGTTAGCGGTGAATTATTCTTCCTAAGCAAATACACTTTTGCACACTGGTACTGACTAGTATTCCAACGTTTCTCTTCTCCCTCAATTTCTCTCCATCAGTCAGCTAATATCACCCCAGTGCCGAGGGAGAGGTACATAGGAGGATCAAACAAGAATGCTGTGGAGGCAACAGATATCCTTTTTATTAACTAATGATGTCATTGGTTGTTAGGATGCCAGTGTCTAGAACAGTGGTTCTCAACTCTTGTCCTCATGACTTACTAAAAGGCCAGGTTTGCAAGATAACTGAAATACAGGTGATATAATTTGCTGTTCAGTGATTGCAGTATTCTAGTCTGTATCTCCCCAAGGCAATATTTAAAATGTGGCCTGTTAGTGACAGGAGTTGAGAACAAATGGTCTAGAAAGTCGTAATGGTGCACATTGAAAACCTGTGGCTTTTTGTAACTAATAGGCAAGCTTTATCCACCTGCTGGCTTGTATACAATTTTTCATCAATTTTCAGGGACTTTGCTAAGGGACCCATGAAGAAACCCCAAGGCACCCCAGGGAGCCTGGGCTCCCTAGTTGAGAAAGGCTGTAGTACCCAACCTGCAACCCAAAGAGCAACCAACAGCCCTTTGGAATCAACATTGAAACCCTAGTATCCCACCAGCCAGTAGTCAGTTTTATTTTTTTTTATTTTTGACTAGGTGCTTTCTCAGAGGTAGGGAAGTAAAATTCTTAATTTGTCTGGATTCTGTTAGTTACATGGTTTGGTTTGATTCTGTTAATGGTTCTTCCCTTTTCTGTGCTGTCAAATTCATTTTCACTTTTTATATACATTTTTTTTTCTGATAGTTTATAGTTGATCTTGCCAAGACCTGCCAAATGGTGACAGCAAAGTTTAAGGAAGCTGAAGAATGCAGACATGTGGAAGAGTTGCGCTATGTAAAATGGTTGCAATGGCAATGATTTTTACGAGTCTTGTTTAAAATGTCCTAATTTCTGTGTCCTGCATCATGCACTCAAATAACACCAAGAATCAAATCATTTTTGACTGCCTCCTGTTGCATGTCTTTGACCATCTACTGTAGTATTTCCACAGTTTGAAAAGGTGCTGAATATTATGTGTGGTCCACAGGTTATGTCAGGGGCTAAACATGAGCCCCCAAATATCAAGAAAGTCGATTGCCACTACTGTTGGATATTATGTAGTATCAACAATTTACCCTCCTTACTACCATCTGTAGAATTGTAACTCGCTTTGATCTTCAGGAGCACTAAAGCCACTTCACAGCAATTTACCATCTACAGCAGCATTTTAGCCACTCTTAACCCCCTCCTCCAGCAACCAGTTAAAGGGGAGGGCCACCCTGAAAAACAAAAAAATGTTAAAAATTACAAAAAATCTAAAAAAAAAAAAAAATGAAATATTTTTTTTTTTTTTTACTTACCAGAAATGCCTGTTGCTAGGCACTTTATCCTAATCTTCCTCTTCCTCCTCCGCGGAGATCTTCTGTCTTCTCTCTTCGTCGCGGCGTCTTCTGGGTAATGAGTCGCGCTGTGTTCTGGGAACTGTGTGTTCCAGAACACAGCGCGTCCCATTCAGAAAGCGCTGCGGGACTCGCGCATGCGCAGTAGCTGCGGGACTCGCGCATGCGCAGTAGGAAACGGGCAGTGAAGCCATAAGGCTCCGCTACCTGTTTCCCTTACAAGGGATGGCGGCGCCGGGACCCGAGAGCCGAGGGACGGGTCGGCCTCGGGCGGCCGACATCGCATGCGCCCTGGACAGGTGAGTGTGTTTATTAAGTCAGCAGCTGCAGTGTTTGCAGCTGCTGACTTTTTTTTTTTTTTTTTTATAACCGGCCCTCCGCTTTAAGTTGGCCTTAGATGAGTCGTTTTTTGTTCAGCCAGCAGGCTGAAAGAAACAAAATGAACAGATTCATTAGATCAACTTATGTCAAAGGGACAAGTTTGAAGACAGGGACAGCCATGGACAGATACGGCTGGCTCCTGCTAAACCATCTGAGTTTTGATCTCTCCCAGATGTCTCCAGGGAGGGGCACTGCCAGAAAAAAAAATTCAGGCAATTGGCTGGTATTGGCCCTTCAATCATCATGGCACCATGGTTGTTATGGTGTTAGGATGATTGAAGCACATCATTTCTATTATTACATTGGAATATAAAATAAAATAGTTCAACTCACCCTAATGCAGAATCAGTGGGAGCCATAAGTATGTCACTTGCCACCATCGCCTGCCACCAAATGCTGATTTTCACTTGCCACTTCACCTGCCACCAGATGCTGATTGTCACTTACCACATCACCTGCCACAAGTTATGGATTGTCACTTACTGTGTCACATGTCTGCTACAAGATATGGCTTGTCACTTGCCACATCACCTGCAACACGTTGGTGGATTGTCACTTGCCACTTCACCTGCCACCAGATGCTGATTGTCACTTGCTACATCACCTGCCACTATATGCTGATTGTCACTTGCCAAGTCACCTGCACAAGTTGCGGATTGTCCCTTGCCATTTCACGTGCAGATTGTCACTTGCCACGTCACCTGCCACAATTTGTGGATTGTCACTTGCTGTGTCACTTGCCTGCTACAAGGTGTATCTTGTCACTTGCCACACGTTGCGGATTGTCACTTGCCATGTCACCTGCCACCAGATGCAGATTGTCACCTGCCACAAGTTGCAGTTTGTCACTTGCCACCTCACCTGCCACAAGTTGCCGATTGTCACTTGCCATGTCACCTGCCATACATTGCAGATTGTCACTTGCCACATCACCTGCCACACGATGCGGATTGTTACTTGCCATGTCACCTGCCACACATTGCGGATTGTCACTTGCCACATCACCTGCCACACATTGCGGATTGTCACTTGCCACATCACCTGCCACACATTGCGGATTGTCACTTGCTGTGTCACTTGCCTGCGACAAGGTGCAAATTGTCACTTGCCACGTCACCTTGCCTGCTACACGGTGCAGATTCCCAGCATGAAGGCAGGCAGCAGAAAGATGATGTAACCTCTCTGCTGCCCGCCGCTGCACAGTGAGAGCAGGAGAGCAGTGATGCAGGGTGGGTGGTGAGAGATGATGTCATCTCTCTGTCTCCCACCCACCCACTGACCTGTCGAATGGCCTGTTCGGCCACTCACCCACCGGCACACTGACTAATCCGCCAGCTGACCCATGGCCCGCTAACTGATCAACCCACCGGCCCGCTAACTGATCCACTTGCTGGCCCTCTAATTGAACCACCCGCCGGCCGGCTGACTGATCCAACCGCCTGCCTGTCACTAATATCTATGGGGGGGGGGCAATTGTCCTGTTCCCCCCCCCCCCTGGATCCACCCCTGGGTCAGATAAACCTCTTGCAAAACCTAAGCAGCATTTTATCCCCCTTCCAATAGCATTGCAGCATTTTACTATCTTTAGCAGCAATGAAACCTTTATCTTTTCTAGCTTTACAAAAGCAGCACCTTCACCCTCCAAGAGTATTTTTACCGTCCTTACCCCCCAGCAGCAGTTTACACCTCCCAGACTAAAATTACCTGCCAGGCAGCATTTTACTTCTAGTGATTAAAATTGAGAGTAAATGGTGGGACTTTGTATGAAGCACACAGCAGCACAAAAGGAAGTCAAGTGACTGGGAAATACCGTTTATTCATGTTGTATAATCCAACATACAACTTAATGGGTATATAACCTCCAAAAGAATTTGATCATTTACAACATAAATAGTAGTCTGCAATCATTAAGACAGTTGTAGAACAGACAATGAATACGTATTATAAACATAGGTAAGTTAAAAACAATACTAAATATATCAAAAAAATAGGAGAAGAGGGGGCTGTGGTTGATGCAGCTACTTAGGCACCTTCGTGGGTCAGTTCACAAGCACATTTCTCACTCCACACATCCTGGATCACTTCCATTTACATTGATCATTCATGTGTAACTCACAGTTATTTATTCACCATTAAAGATGAGCTCCAGCGTGTTCGCATGCTCCACGTGCGGAGCCCGCCAGGAAGTTGGCGCAGTGCTGCGCTAATCACAGGCAGTGAGACATTGCCCCGATGCGTGGCTACAGAGATCGGGCAATGTCTCACTGCCTGTGATTAGTGTAGCGCTGCGCTGACTTCCTGGCGGGCTCTGCACGTAGAGCATGCGAACACGCTGGAGCTCATCCCTATTCACCACCACCCCCTGTGTTTTTACTTTAATTTTCTATTTTTTTAATTTTTTTTTACACCCCTTACCAATCACCGTTCACCTCACTCATTATCTTCACCTTTATAACCTATTTACATTCAACATTAGCCACTTTTCTTTCTCATGCATTTGTCTTGCATCTTAAGTTTCCCATCAGGCTCACTGCTTTTACACTTCACAAGGGTTGGCCACTCACACACACGGCCCACAAATTGTCTGTGCTGGTTGTTATTGCTCGTTTGGTGACTGTGGTGCCCGGAGATGAGACCCTGCGATTTTTTGGCGAGTTTCGATGCCACACTGCCACTGCGTAGATGCAGATGTACAGCAAGTTTAATATGCAACCTGGTAACAAACCTTCATATACAATCTTTCCTTTTATTTGCTTTGTTTTTTATGTTTTCTTACCCCTACCTCAACTTAAATCAATTATCCTTTTAGACCATTTAGAACTAATATTTTTTGTTTTTAGGTATTTTCCATGGTTTATGCTTCTGATGAGCGGCTACAAGGCCGCTAAACACGTCAAGCCTTACACTTTACTATCATCCTACCATGGACCAATTTACATTCTCTACGGGTTTATTCATGTTTATAATCATTCATTATATGAATTATGTTTATTTCTTTTTTCTTTTTATTTATTTTATTTTATTTATTTTTTCTACCCTCTTCTCCTATTTTTTTAAATATATTTAGTAGTTTTTAACGTACCTATGTTTATAATATGTATCCATTGTCTGTAACTGTCTCAATGATTGCGGACTACTATGTAACTTATGTTGTAAATGATCAAATGCTTTTGGAGGTTATATACCCATTAAAGAGGGATTTCACTGTGGAAAAAAATATTAAAAGCCAGCAGCTACAAATACTGCAGCTGCTGACTTTTAATAAATGGACACTCACCTGTCCCAGGGTCCAGCGATACCGATAAGTCCCACCACTTGCTCTCAATTTAATCAATGATAGGAATGGAGGCAGTTACCCCTTTAGTTCCTGCCTCATTTAAAGTCCCAAAATTCCTTTTTTTTTCTCATTATAAATGTTACTTCTAGTGTTATGAAACCTATGAGCCCAGTGGAGGACGAGGAATCTGACATACTCAGAAGTGTGCCAGATGATATGATGAAGATCCTTCAGCCAGCTATAGCTCAGCAATACAGTGCAGATCATAAGTATGAACTTTTTGATGGGGTCACTTTAAGAGAAAAATATGGCAGAACTTTCCTTAACACATATTTCAAAATATTTTTGCAGTATTTGTCTTACGCATCCATTTACACCTGAAGAATTTAAACCTTGTTCCCAGATGCACTTTAATGCTTGACACTCAGGCTTTCATTTTATTATATTGTGCCCATTCATATCTGAGCATTATGCTTTTGCTCAACCCTAATAAAAAGCACAGGAAATTCTTTGGGGCATGATCATACATCTATTGGCTGCAACAGAATTTAATAGGAGCACGTGAAAAATGGTTAACAAAAACATGATTTCAAACCATACAACCATCTTCTCTTCCTACTAACCAGCTTTCCTTTGGCTAAATTGTAAATGCTCAAGGCTTAGAGCAGAGCTTCACCCAAAAGAGGAAGTTCCAACTTTCTGCCCCCTCCCCCTTCCTCTTTAACTTTTGGACATTCTTATTTGGGGATCGGGTACTTAGTTTTGATCCCTAGTACAGACCCCCTCTTTACCTGTAGCTTTCTGGGATGCATCTGAGGTCTCAGAAGGCTGCAGGACCATTCACAAAGTGCAGCGTGGCTTGCGCATATGCAGTGGGATGCCAAATGTGAAGCCGCAAACAATCACAGCTTGCTTCCTACACTAGAAATGGCGTGCCAGGGACCCAGTGACTGGCAAAAAAACAGCCCAGGTAAAGACAGCACTGGATCCCTGGACAGATATGTTTTTTTTTTTTTTTAAAGATTAGCAGCTACGATATTTGTAGCTACTGACTTTCTGTAAAAAACATGAAAAAAAAAAAAAACACTTGGACAAACAACCAAAGATTTTGATGCTCAAGTGTAGAGTGTAGAAAGGTCATGATCTGAGTGTAGAACATTGACATATTTATTGCGGAACAAGATAATTCGCAAGACACATGCAAATGGTTATAAATATGTTCATCAAAATAGTCATCATTAAGGCAATAGGGCACCTGGGGTTCTAGTGCTCAGTGCAACAGGAAGCCAGGGGGAGCCATAATCCAGTGTAGAACATCACAATGTTGACTGCTGGAATACCTGTGGTATTACCTATACACCAGAGAGTGCCATACTAAGCATAGCATATACAATGGTATAGTGGCGCAAAAGATTAGCCAACTCACATAAGGTAAAAAGAGTTGCCACTTTCAGGCTGAGTCCAATCTCTGTTGTCCTTTTGCATAGGGGAGGGAAAAGGAGCCACTCAAAATTCAGCTGTTGTAGCTGTCTAAATATATATAATGCATGAAGATTGCGAGATGCGGGAAGCAAGAAGTTAGTGGGGGCCTCCGTAAGACTGCACAGTGACCTGGACGTGACATCATGCAGCAGCAGGACATCAGGCAGCATGGCAACATGTTTCAAGGCTGCCCAGGATCACACCATCAGTCTTATTTATACTTGAATGGGACTACAAGGCATAGTGGGCCATCTTGGTGGCTTGTTGTAAAATAATGGAGCATGGTGCAGATTATATTGTACTAGGGTAAGAAAGGGCTATCAATTCCAAATAAACAAAAATAAATAAATAAAAATGGAAAATAAAAAGTGAGAGGAAAAAAAACAAGTTTGAATGTAGCCTAAATCAGTGGTCATCAACCCTGTCCTCAGGGCCCACTAACAGGCCAGGTTTTATTTATTATCTTGGGGAAATGCAGACTAGAATACTGCAATTACTGAGCAGCAAATGGTATCATCTGTGATGTATTTTAGTTATCTTGCAAATCTGGCCTGTTAGTGGGCCTTGAAGACAGGGTTGATGACCACTGATTTAGGCTACATTCACACTTGTTTTTTCAGCATTCGTTGCTCTATTTGTCTGCTGGGAGTAGGAGAAGTTAGTCTGTGTTAGCCCATGTACATACGGTCGGAGATTTCCACAACCAAATCCGTCGGATTTTGCCCGTCGGATTTTGTCCGTCGGATCTTGTCCGAAACTGTTGCATACACACGGTCGGACAAAGTTGGCGAAAAATCCGATCTTTCAGAAGGTGATGAAGTAATTTCGTTACGATGGGACTACATTCAGGCTAGTAGCCAATAGCTTTGATGTAGGAATTTGATCTGAGCATGCGTGGCACTTGGTTCGATCAAAATTCTCTACACATGATCGGAGTATGTCCGATCGGCCCAGTTGGTCGGGAAATATTTCCAACATGTTGGAAAATTGGGTCCGACGGATATTCCGACGGAATCAGTCTGATGCATACCACACACAGTCGGATTATCCGATGACACGGTCCGATAGGACACATTCCGACGGATTCTCCGACAGTGTGTACAAGGGCTAAGGCCACTCAAGTTGTAAAGTACACACGTCTATGGACTTTCCCCATGTGAGAGTGCTGGTGATTATCGCAGCAGCTCTGTCCTATGGATTGAGTCACCAAAACTAATGGGTATTTTCTTTACTCCTAACTGCTGGGGGGAGCAGCATGTAAGATAAAAGAAAGGTGGGTATGCACTGCTGGGGATGGGGATTAAAGAAAAACCAGTACTTTGCCTTGTCTGGTGGAAACCATTGTGCAGCACTGCAAAGCAGGAAGCAGAACATACACATGTAATGAAAAAATATGGCTTCTCCCATGCACAAGTATGGTTTCAAACCATACAACAGATTAGTTGTATCTAGCTCATGTTCTTCACATGTAATAAACAGGCTACACAATCCCTTTAACAGAGGAAATGTAAAAAAGAAAACAGGGAGAAACAAAGTTCTGAACAGCAAAAAAACATTGAAGTAAGCCATCTTTTACTAATTAACTGAATTTCAAGGACTCAAATGAAAAAAACGAAACCCACATACTTCCTGTGTAAATTAAACAAGCTACAAATGGCACATAGTTCCAGTAGTTATAGTGCTCTATGTGAACTGGGTTTACATAGAAGAGTATATAGTCGTTAGCAATGCAGCTCAGCTGAAGAGTTTGATTCACCAATGTTTTCAACTCTTTGCTTTATTCATTATGTGCCAAATTCCTGATAATAGAGTCCATGGTCTCTAAGAGCACTTGTTCTCTGGAAGACTGGAATCCAGCTTTTTCATCAAAACACAATTTATAAAAAATGAAAAAAAAATGGGTTTAAGGTTGCTGAGCTGTTTATTTTTTTCACACAAGGGCTTGGTTTTTGCCACTGTTTCTTCTTAATGATCACTAACAAAATTTTCTAGATCCTACTTCGCGAGAAATATTTAAAATATTTTATATGGGTAAAAATTGCCTTTTTATAACCTTTTATTATTCACAAGACTCTTATTATTATTAGCAATAACTACTTTGTAAAGGAAATTGTTGCATGCTCAGTCAAACAATGTATGATTAATTGAATAATGGCATGGGAGTTTTGTAAACTTGTAGAAAACTAACAAGTGTTATAAAGTATGCTGGGAATAGCTCAATTACCAGGGCAAACTTGCTGGTAATCTCTCTCTTAATTAAACTAAAGAAAAAATTTTTACAGCGACATACTAAAAATACAAAAACAAGGAATTTGTTTGTCTGATGACTAAACACAGCCTCTTGTTGCCTATCCTATCCATTAAGGACTATAGAAGGAGCTGGATGCTCTGAGTGCATAGCCTTGTTTTCTCATCTGGTCCTCTATCCTTCCGCTGATGTTTCTATCAGTGTGCGTTCTCATTGGTTGATGTGTCCTCCCGGGGCTCCTCCATGCTCCCGAGCGGGGCATCCTTCTCTCCCAGCAATTGGAACACTTCACAGCAGGTCTGCAGGATGGATACATGAGGAATCTTGTCAGGATTAAGTTCACCTGCTGGTGGCACTGTGGTGCTTTGGGCCGATAGCTCTGGAGCTGTCCAGTGTCCACCAGCAGGTGACCCTCAGAAGGCAGCAGGTTACGATCAGCCACACCTGGCTCCAGCTGCCAGGTGGATATTTAAGGCTGCTCCTCGGTTCCCCCAGTGCATCCCTATTCTGGTGAATGCCCCCTTGTGACCAGAGCCTTGTGCCTCTTGTATCCCAATCCATCCTGCACCCCTCTGTCTCGCTTCTGCTCCGTGCTCTTGTACCCAGTCATGTTTCCCTTCCTTTCATCCCTGTTACCTTTGTCCCTTATATTGTAGATATTGTATATAGATAGTAGATAGGTTAATTTTGTTATTTTGTCTTTTGGGGTTTGTTTATGATCACTGTTTTCTCTTCTGTGTGTGTGTGTTTCACTGTAAATAAATATCACCTTAACCACTTCAATACCAGGCACTTAAACACCTTCCTGCCCAGACCAATTTTGAGCTTTCAGCACTGTCGCACTTTGAATGACAATTGCGCGGTCATGCTACACTGCACCCAAATGAAATTTTTATCATTTTTTTCCCACAAATAGAGCTTTCTTTTGGTGGTATTTGATCACCTCTGCGGTTTTTATTTTTTGCTAAACAAATAAAAAAATACAGAAAATTTTGAAAAAACAAATGTTTTTTTTGTTTCAGTTTCAAAACTTTGCAAATAAGTAAGTTTTCTCCTTCACTGATGGGCACTGATGGGGTTACACTGATGGGCAATGATAAGGCGGCACTGATGGGCACCGATGAGGTGGCACCAATGAAGTGGCACTGATGAGGTGGCATTGATGGACACCGATATGTGGCACTGATAGGCGGCACTGATGGGTGGCACTGATGGGCGACCCGGATGGGCACTGATAGGTGGCACAAATTGGCACTGATAGCTGGCACGGATTGGCATGGATGGGCATGAGTTAGTCGGCACAGGTGGGCATGGGTTAGTCGGCACAGGTGGGCATGGGTAGGCGGCACAGGTGGGCATGGGTAGGCACTGATATGCGGCACAGATGGGAACTGATAGGCGGCATTGTATTATAATATATTGTACTAATGGATGCCAATCAGTGCCAATCAATAATGCATGCCAATCAGTGATGCCCATTGTGGGCACTAATTGGCATCCATTATGGGCACTGATTGGCATCCATTGTGGCACTGACTGGAATCCCTGGTGGTCTAGGGTGGCATACCTTGTCCTTGGCATCCCTGGTGGTCTGGTGGCGTCCCTGGTGGTCCAGTGTGGGCTTCCTCGGGGGGGGGGGCTGTGCTGATAATCGATCAGCACAGACCCCCCCTGTCAGAGGAGCAGCCGATCGGCTCTCTTCTACTCGCGTCTGACAGACGTGAGTGAGGAAAAGCCGATCACCGGCTTTTCCTATTTACACTGTGATCAGCCGTGATTGGACACGGCTGATCACGTGGTAAAGAGTCTCCGTCGGAGACTCTTTACCGAGATCGTAGTTGCCGGGTGTCAGACTGACACCCTGCAACAACGGGGCTCATAATCCTGATCACGTCATATGATGTCCGGTCAGGATTATGCAACCACTTTGCCACCGTCTATTTGCTATAGGGCGGGCGGCAAGTGGTTAAGTATAAATACATTGTTTGGTCTTTGTTCCCTTGTGTAGCTATGTGTCTGGTCTCCTTAGAGGCTGATCCCTGACATAAATATCCACCTGGCAGCTGGAGCCAGGTGTGGCTGATCGGAATCTGCTGGCTTCTGGGAGATACCTGCTGCTGGATACTGGAACTGCAGTCATCCGCCCAGAGCACCACAGTGCCACCAGCAGGTGAACTTAACCCTGACAAATCTACATCTACATACTCAGCATCATATGAGCATTTATCTTTTTAATCTTGTGAGTGTTATTTTTCCACTTTTATTAAAGCATCTAACCGGGATTCTGCACTTAGCTAGGGTAGTATATGTACAGGCTAGGGTAGTATATGGGCAAAATACAAACAAGTGGCCACTGCCCCCACCCACAACTGGTCTATTGCAGCAAGGGGGACTGGAAGGGTGATGCATGTCAAACAAATACAAAGAGATTTCCAAGCTCAAACTTACCAACCAGCCAGCGACCAACCAAATTGACCTATCTAACAATATACGTTAAGATCAGGGGTTTAGTCTGCACAGATTTGTAAATACATGCATTAGCAACAGGTCCTGTCAAGGAACCCTGTTTTCTGTAGTCTCTAACCTTGAATTCTGGGTCTCTATAATGGAAGCATGTGCATTTTAGGTACAGGGGCACACTGAAAATCCTGCACGTAGCACTATGGCAGCAAATATGTCAGTGCCTTGCCTAACCAATATATTCAAAATACAAACAAGTGGCCACTGCCCCACCCATAACTGGTCTACTGCAGCAAGGAGTACTGGAAGGGTGACGCATGTCAAACAAATACAAAGAGATTTCAAACCTAAAACTTACCAACCAACCAGCGACCAACCAAATTGGCCTGCCTAGCAATATGCATTAAGAACAGGGGGTTATTATATAAACAGGCTAGGGTAGTATATAGACAGGCTAGGATAATATATTTAAAGGCTAGGGTAGTATATGGACAGGCTAGTGTATTATATAGACGGGTTGAACGGGTTAAGGTAGTATACAGACAGGCTAGAGTAGTATATGGATAGGCTAGGACAGTATAGGGACAAACTAGGGTCGTATATAGACAGGCTAAGGTAGTATATGGACAGGCTAGGGTAGTATTTTGAAAGGCTACGTTACTGTATAGACAGGGTGGGGTAGTATATCAACAGGCTAGGGTAGTATATGGACAGGCTAAGCCCTAGATTGGTGGTAGTAGATTGGTGGGTAGGTGGCTGTACTCCCTGCCTTTGCCCGCCTTGGGTCACTGTTAACTGCAAGAGCTTCTGCACCATTCCCAGGATCTCAGTCTTGACAGCCTGAAGTAGCTTCTGGTCCTTTTCCCACCCTCAGTGCTGCATCACGGGGAGGATTATCCTGGGTTCCTGAGTACTGGAGAGGAAGGACAGATCCTGGCGGAGCATGATTGGTCCTCACATCCCCAGTATCCTTCCCTGAAGAGGAGGTCTAGGAGAAGGGGACACCTAGTCAGATGTGCTGCTGGGGGAGAGCATGCCTCCAACTGGTAGATGCCAGGAGCATCTGGGGAATCACCATATTCGGGAGCCAGGCTGGAGCGCTGGGGTGAGCCCAGGGGAGGAGCGCTGGGTGAGCAGAGTGGAATTACACTGAGCCAGGAAGGGGAGGGAGAGAGAGCAGAGGGATAATCACCCCAGTTTACTACTTCTGCTAGATTGGACTGTGTGGTAGAGCTGTTTAAATCTTATAACTTGATGAAAAAAAAAAAAACATATTATCATATCTTTACTTCGTTTGTATATTCAACAGTTTGATTAGAGTTGAGCTTTAAACACAACTTTAACAGCCTCTTCAAAAGACCAGAAGCACCCCCCCCCCCAAAAAAAAAAAAAAAATTACAAAGTTTTAGATTGTATTTTGGCATTTGGATTTGGTGAATTCTGTTTGAAATTCATCAAACCTAAAAACATAACATCAAATCCAAATAAAGTCTATGGGGGTATAAGTCTTGATACCACATTCTAGCCATTTTCATTTATTTTATTTTTTAGGGGGGGGGTGACATTGGTGACAGGATTTTTGAGGGCTACATGGAAAATACACAAATCTTTTAAATGTCAGATTTTGGAATGCCCTCAAGCTATACATTTTCGAAACCAACATGGTTTTAAGGGACATTCTCCATTACAGGGTACATTGGCAATTTTTTTTTGCCAATTACAAGAATTACTAAATTTACAAACAGCAAAGACACCCCAATCTACTTTCATTTGATTGATATCAGCTAACAAAATATAAAAAAAAGGCTTTTTTTCAGGTGGCTTGACTGGTAGAAGTGGTAGCCCCAAGAAATGTAATTTTCTATAAAAAAAAAATGAAAAAAAGTTGGAAGTTGTTAATGCCCTTCAGGCTCGGTTCACACAGGGGCGACTTAGCCGCCTGACAAGTCGCGCTCTGTTCTGTACTATGGAACCGTTCTAATAGGAGCGACTCAAGTCGCTCCGACTTAGAAAAAAGGTTCCTGTACTATTTTTGGGCGACTTCAGGCGACTTGCATTGACTTCTATACAGAAGTCGTTTTGCAAGTCGCCGCTGAAGTTGTGTGCAGGTCGCGTCTGTGAGTCGCGCTGCAAGTCGTTCCGCCTCTGTGTGAACCGAGCCTAAAGGATATATAAATGTTCATGTTTAAAAAAAAACAAAAAACAAAAACAAACATGTCATTCTTACTTCCTCTGTGCAGTTGGTTTTGCACAGAGTGGCCCCGATCCTCCTCTTCTTGGGTCCCTCAGCGGCACTCCTGGCTCCTCCTTTTCTCGAGTGCCCCGTCAGAGAAGCACTCTCCTTAGGGGCACCTGTGCGCGTGTGCTCCCGTGTTCTACTGCTGCGTCCATTGACACAGACAGCAGGAATCGGCTCTTCCCCCACCGTC
This sequence comes from Lithobates pipiens, assembly GCF_037356315.1. Lineage (NCBI taxonomy): Eukaryota > Metazoa > Chordata > Amphibia > Anura > Ranidae > Lithobates > Lithobates pipiens. The sequence continues at coordinate 275,149,949 of NW_027507758.1, forward strand.
TCATTGGATTTGATTGACAGCAGCGGGAGCCATAAGCTATGCTGCTATTAGTCTATCCAATCAGGACCCGAGACTCCGGCTGGAGCGGGTGTGCTCGTCCCCGGCGCAGGAACGATCGGGCATAGGTAAGTAAAGGGGGAGGTTCTGGGGGGCTGGTGTACTACAAGAGGTTTTTCACCTCAATGCTTAGAATGCATTGAGGTGAAAAACCACAAGGGTTTACAACCCCTTTAATTGTTCCCCCTTCTGTAATCATGTAGTGAGTGGAGTTTATATGCCAGCTGTGGGTGTGGCCCAATTTGGTTGGGGGTATGGGAACAAGACAATCCTGACTTGCAAGAATGTAGTCTGTGCATCTACTAAAAGAGAGCCCTCTGTAGGGATGAATCACCAATGTATCCAGATCAGGAACAGAAAGAGAAATCTTACCACTTTGACCGGTCCCATAGCTTAGTTTAGATTAGGTCCTGGGTCCTATGGAGGATCTCCCTTTGTGGGAGGAGAAGGCACACCCTGAGTGTGAAACAACTGAATAAGGAGGCTGTAACATCTGAGAAAATGGCAGTGACAGTTCTAGGATTTATGTGAGTGTTCTGCACTTGAGGAACTACTGTTCGAAATGTTACATACTAAGGAATAGTACTCTGCACTACAAACTTCTGCTCAGTGAGTTATGTGAATGTATGTTGTGTTGTAAAGGAACCATGTTTTCAAAAAGTGTTTTGATCCATGGTTGTACTATGCAATAAAGCATTGAGAAACCTTTTGGACTGGACATCTCCTTATTCTGGGTAATAGGCCTTAGGCCAGAAATGTGGAGAAGGTGGGCTTCATGCCAAGAAAAGTGTGGCACAATATGGGGGAGTATCTCCTAAAAAAACATGTATAGTTACATAGTTAGGTTAAAAAAGAAACTAGTCCAAAAAGTCCAATGTTTCTGCAGAGTATATAGTGCAGTCCGTATAGTATATATACTGCAGTGCAGAGTATATAGTGCAGTGTACAATATATAATATAGTGTATTGAAGTGGTTGAGGAGAGCCCTATAACAGAATTAAGAAAAACATGGCATGGGTTCCCCCCATCCATACCAGGACCTTTGGGTCTGGTATGTATTTTGGGGGGGACCCCCACTGCATTTTAGTGTGGAGTTTACCTCAATATCCATACCAGACCCGAAGAGCTTCGTATGGACTGGGGGGGGGACACACGCTGTTTTTTAAAATATTTTTTATGTATATTGCCGGTATCTGGCAATACATTACAGCTGCGAGCAATTTTAAATTACATTTTTTCCTTTAGAAATGTAATTTTGCTGCGGTACTGTTCTAAACTACTAAACTGCGCTACTTTACAGGCAGACTAAGGGGACCCCCCAGGCATGATATTTAAAGGAATATTTCATTTTTATTGTTTTACTTTAAGCATTCTTAAAATCACTGCTCCTGAAAAAACTGCCATTTTTAAAACTTTTTTGTGCATTGATACATGTCCCCTGGGGCAATAGCTGTGTCCACAAACACTTTTTATGGCAATAACATGCATATAAGCCTTTAACCACTTCACCCCTGGAAGATTTTACCCCCTTCCTGAGCAGAGCACTTTTTATAATTTGGCACTGCTTTAACTGGCAATTGAGCGGTCATGCAATGCTGTACCCAAACAAAATTTTCATCCTTTTATTCCCACAAATAGAGCTTTCTTTCGATGCTATTTGATCACCTCTGTGGTTTTTATTTTTTGTGCTATACACAAAAAAAGTGTAAATTAAAAAAAAAAAAAAAAATATATTTCTTACTTTTTGCTATAATAAATATCCCCCATTTAAAAAAAAAACAAATTTCTTCATCTGTTTAGGCCGATATATATTCTTTTACATATTTTTGATTAAAAAAAATCACAATAAGCGTATATTGATTGGTTTGTGCAAAAGTTATTGCGTCTACAAACTATGGGAAAGATTTATGCCATTTTTATGGCATTTTTACTTATTTATTTATTTTTTACTAGTAATGGCGATGAGCTGCGATTTTTAGTGGTATTGTAACATTGCAATGGACAGATTGGACACTTTTGACACATTTATACAGTGATCAGTGCTATAAAAATGCACCTATTGCTGTGTAGATGAAACTGGTAGGGAAGGGGTTAACACTGGGAGCGATCAAGGGGTTAAATGTGTGTTCCCTCAGTGTGTTCTAACTGGATGGGAATAGGACTGAGTAGGAGAGGAGACATATCACTGTTCCTACATAGTAGGAAAAAACAACATGTCTCCTCTCCTCTGACAGCACAGGGATTTGTGTGTTTACACACACAAATTCCCATGCTGGTGCTCGTGCACAAGATCACGCGTGGTTGGCAGCGATCGCGACAGCTGGCTAAGCACGTCAGGTCCCCGCCATGGAGCAGGCATGTGCGTGCCCTGTGGCGGCTCTTAAAGGAACCCCATACCCGTAACGGGTTTCGCGCAGGGGAGCCATTATGCCCCTGTATATAGATGTGAGCCGGTCAGAAACCGGTTAAAATGAGCACTTTTGATTTTTCACGTTTGTGTCCCATAGACTTTAACAGTGTTTGCATGTTCGCAAGTTCTGGTGCAAACTGAACCGCGGGGTGTTTGGCTCATCCCTACCCAGGAGGCAACCCCTGGATCAACTACCACTAGAGTTATTTCCTCAAAATGTCAGTATCCGGCTATATTTTGTACATTTAGGAATGCATCCAGCTATATTTTAAAACAATTTACTTAGCTGGCCTGAACTAGTTCTTGAAGGCGTCTATTCCAGGATGATGACTATCCCATCCATGAAGAAGCGGGGTGGGATCTGGGCCAATATGATGCAAACTTTTGTCCACTCTAGGTCTCTACACACCTTATTCATTCACTATCTCTGTCAGAACTGTTGAAACTAGCTAAGACTGGATCTGGCAGAATTGTTTGAACACTCGATTTCTGGCTTGCTGCAGAATCAGTCAAAAGTTGAGGTTACAGTTTATATCTATGTGCAGCTGTTTCTTTGGTTCTTTATCTATCTATCTATCTATCTATCTATCTATCTATCTATCTGTCTATCTATCTATCTACCTATCTATCTATCTTTAGCCATCTATCTTATCCATCAATCGCAATGATCAATCTACTTGCACCTTTGGTTCTTTATCTGTCTTTGATCTCCCTCTATAATATTCTATCTATCTATCTATCTATCTATCTATCTATCTATCTATCTATCTATCTATCTATCTATCTATCTATCTTTAACCATCTATCTTATCCATCAATCACAATGATCAATCTACATGCTCCCCGCCATTATCTATATCCCCTGTCTACACCTGGAGAAAATGTTAACTGTTTGAGCATTCCATTTCTGCCTTATGCACCCATGCATATTTCTTTTTTTTTTTTTAATTTCATAATCTTTATTCATTTTCAACATACTTTTACAAAATATAAGCAAGAAGAACATTCTCTATAGCATGTGTAGCACATATTTCTCCTTTACAAATACAATAATACTTTAGTGAGTAATAAAAACCTTTAGAAAACATTCCTATCCATGATGTGTCAATGTTTCTTCTATCTAACCCCTCTTTTTACTCATTACTCATATAATCCTCCTTCCCCTCCTACTTCCTCTCTCTCTACCCAGCTTTCACCTCTCCCATACCTCATTCTGGGTATCTCATTCTATCCAGCCAGGGTTTCCACATCTTTTTAAATTCTTTAAAATTTCCTCTCCTCAAATATATCACCCTCTCCTTCCATATTGTCTCCATAATTGCTATCTGCCAGTCCGCTACTGAAGGAGCATTTTTTGCTTGCCACCTTTGAGCTAACAATTTTCTTGCCTGAAACAAACATCTCAGTATTGCTTTATTGGTATGTCGCGATCTCCCTATTGCTTCACCCAGGCCCAGCACACATATCCTGGGATCCCCCCTGATCGTTACACCAAATGTTTCATTCAAGGTGATAACAATCTCTGACCAGTAGCGAAACAATTTTGGGCATCGCCAGAACATGTGAGCTAGGTCTCCAGACTCTTGACATCTAGGGCACTTATCATCTGCTCTACGTCCGAAACTAAACAGTCTTTTTGGTGTATAATAGGCCCTATGCAGCAGCATTAAGTGTGACATCTTCTGGGCAGGCGAAACTGAGATTGAGTAACCATCCTCCAGTATTTTCCTCCACTGTTCATCCGTAAATATTCCCAACTCCTCCTCCCATTTCCTTCTGCATTTGAACCCTTCTGGGCTTCCTATACTTCCTTCACATATAACTGGATATACATCCGCTATAAATCCTTTTGTCCTCACTGGGGCATTTAATCTGCTAAAAATAGGGGAGTTATTCCACACAGGACCTTGCCTATTAAATTGTTTCCCTAGGGCATGTCTAATTTGAAGGTATTTATAAAATGATTGTTTGGATATATCAAACTCTGATCTTAAAGCGCTAAATGTTTTTAATATTTTCCCTGTATATAACTGGGCCAACTTATCTATCCCTTTGACTTCCCAATCTTTATATACCCCTATTTCTTCCATTTCCTGCAGGTTCCGGTTATCCCACAATGGGGTGTACTGAGTTAAGCCTCCCAGGCCTTTAATCGCCTTAACTGCCTTCCACACCTTTACTACTAATTTTATTGTGGGTATTTTTTTTTGGGGAAATGAGTTTGCCTCCAGAGCTTCTACCATATTCTTATGGGGTGTCTCCATTAATATTAAGACCCTATTAATTCCTCCACCCATCTCCTCACTCATATCCAAGTGTTGTAATTGAGCAGCTAAAAAGTAGCTCCTTGGATGTGGAACTGCCATTCCTCCTTTTCTTGTAGGTAATTGCAAAGTTTGTAGAGCTATCCTGGATACTCCCCCTTTCCATATAAGTGCTCGGAATAATACCTCTATTTTCCTAAACCACATTATGTCTACCCAGATCGGGGAGTTATGTAACACAGTGGTCCCCAACCTTTTTGGCACCAAGGCCCGGTTTTGTGGAAGAATATTTTTCCAAGGCCCGGTGGGGGGGGAGGAATCGCGATGTGGTGCGTTATCGGTTCAATCATCCTGATACCATAATATCGGGACGATTGAAGTGCATTATTTATATTATTACAATATAATACAATGATTATATAGTTCCACTCAATGTAATGTAGAATCAGTGGGAGCCCCAAGCTTGTTTCCCTGCAACTAAACAGTGTTATGGTGTCAGGGTGACTGAAGCACGTTATTTCTATTACATTGGAATATAAAATGAAATAGTTCTACTCACCATAATGCAGAATCAGTGGGATCCCTGAGCTTGTTTTACTGCAACTAGGCGGTCCCATCTTGGGGTGATAGGAGACAGTGACACTCGAAGTGTGTTGCTTATGTCCAGTCTGCTCCGTAATCTTGTTTTGGTTGCTGTCACTGCAGAAAATCCAGCTTCACAAAGATAGGATGTTGGAAATGGCAGCAAGCTTTTCAGCGCTTTTGTGGCAATTGCAGGATATTCTGCCTTGACTTTAATCCAGAACGTATGGAGGTTTGAAGTCGTCTCAAACATACTTTTAAGGCCACCATCATTTGCGATCTCAAGCAGTTGATCCTCTTCTAGCACGGACAGAGTGGATTCACCTGGCTTATTCACAAATGGGTCACGGATCCATTCCTTCCCAATTCGGGGGTCTTTTGAGGATGGGAAATAATGCTCAAATTCATTTGAAAGCTGATAGAGGTGATCATGCACCAGCTGTGTGAAAGAAGGTTCTGGCTCAGTCTCTTTCAAAAGCTCTGATAAGGTTGGAAACATGTCAAAAATATTATTGTTGACTCGTCGCCCCCATAATTCCAGTTTGGCTTTGAATGCAGCCACTTTATCAGCAGACTTAAACACAGTTCTCATTCTCCCCTGAAGTGACAGATTGAGTTCGTTGAGCAGGTTAAATATGTCACACAAGTAAGCAAGTTTTGTGACCCATTCTGTGACACTGAAATGTGCTGCAAGTGGTGACTGTTTTTCAGAAAGAAATCTCTGGAGCGGCTCTCGTAACTCAAACACTCTGCTCAGTGATCTACCTTTAGAAAGCCATCTCACTTCTGTGTATAAGAGAAGACGAGTGTGCTCTGCATCCATCTCCTCACAGAGCTGTTCGAACAGACGTGAGTTAAGGGCATGTACTTTAATGTGGTTGATTATTTTAATCACAGCCTGCAAAACGTTGTTCAGTTCAGGTGACATTTTTCGGCTAGCCAGCATTTCTCTATGGAGGACACAGTGCGTAGACTCACATTCGGAAGCAACCTCCTTGACCCGAGTGGTAAAACCAGAAAGCCGCCCAGTCATGGCAGCAGCTCCATCCGTGCATACACCAACACAAAACGACCAATTCAGTTTTCCTGACATATACTCATTTAAAGAATTGAACAATTCTGCAGCTGTGGTGTTGGTCGGCAAGAAGAGTGCACATAGCATATCCTCATGGACATCCTCCTGGAAAACATATCGAACAAAAACAAGCATTGTTGCCTTGTTGTCAACATCAGTAGACTCATCGACTTGTATGGCATACCATGGTGACTCCTTAATTCTCTCTATCAGTTGCGTTTCAATATCCTCTGCAATTTCATTTATTCGTCTAGCTACAGTGCTAGCCGAAAGAGGAACATGCGCCACCTTTTCAACCGCAGCCTCTCCTAAAATTTCACGGCAAATGTCCTTTGCAGCAGGCAGGATCAACTGTTCTCCGATTGTAAATGGTTTCTTAGATTTAGCAATACGGTTAGCCACTAAGAATGAGGCTCTCAATGCAGACGCATTTATCGAAGAGGTGGTCTTCAATAATTGCTTCTGTCCTTCGTGTTCACGTTTTTTTCTTTTGAAAAACTCAACCGGCTTGTCTTTTAATGAAGGGTGTTTGGTCTCCATATGGCGAAGCAGTTTTGAAGGTTTCATGGCTTCATTGGATAGCCGCTCACCACATATTATACAAAGCGGGTTTGGAGAATGTGAATCACCTGATGCAATGAACCCATAATTTAAATAGGACTCTTGGTATTTTCTTTTAAATGCAGCTTTCTTTTTGTTTGCAGTCTTAGAACAGTCTTCTGTTGTCTCATCATTGGGTCTTTGCCCCTTTTCAAAAAAGCTCTGCAGTGACATTTGTTTTTTACTCATTTTGGCTAGTTGGCAAAGCCTGCCACCAGATGGGAATTGCCACTGCTGTGGCCTGTCTTCAGATGGGAATTGCCACTGCTGCGGCCTGTCTTCAGATGGGAATTGCCACTGCTGCGGCCTGTCTTCAGATGGGAATTGCCACTGCTGCGGCCTGTCTTCAGATGGGAATTGCCACTGCTGCGGCCTGTCTTCAGATTGGAATTGCCACTGCTGCGGCCTGTCTTCAGATGGGAATTGCCACTGCTGCGGCCTGTCTTCAGATGGGAATTGCCACTGCTGCGGCCTGTCTTCAGATGGGAATTGCCACTGCTGCGGCCTGTCTTCAGATGGGAATTGCCACTGCTGCGGCCTGTCTTCAGATGGGAATTGCCACTGCTGCGGCCTGTCTTCAGATTGGAATTGCCACTGCTGCGGCCTGTCTTCAGATGGGAATTGCCACTGCTGCGGCCTGTCTTCAGATGGGAATTGCCACTGCTGCGGCCTGTCTTCAGATGGGAATTGCCACTGCTGCGGCCTGTCTTCAGATGGGAATTGCCACTGCTGCGGCCTGTCTTCAGATGGGAATTGCCACTGCTGCGGCCTGTCTTCAGATGGGAATTGCCACTGCTGCGGCCTGTCTTCAGATGGGAATTGCCACTGCTGCGGCCTGTCTTCAGATGGGAATTGCCACTGCTGCGGCCTGTCTTCAGATGGGAATTGCCACTGCTGCGGCCTGTCACTGCTGCAGCCTGTCTTTAGATGGGAATTGCCACTGCTGCGCCCTGTCACCAGATGTGGATTGCCACTGCTGTGACCTGTCACCAGATGTGGATTGCCACTGCTGTGACCTGTCACCAGATGTGGATTGCCACTGCTGTGACCTGTCACCAGATGTGGATTGCCACTGCTGCGACCTGTCACCAGATGTGGATTGCCACTTTTCTGCCCCCAGATGTGGATTGTCAATGTCAGCTGCCAGCAGATGTGGATTGTCACTGTCACCTGCCACCAAAGCGTAACAGATTGTCACTAATTGGTTTTATTATAACAGTCCCACTATAAAAGTATTATAACGGTCCCAGTATAAAAAGTATTATTAAAAGTCCCAGTATAAAAGTATTATTAAAAGTATAAAAGTCCCAGTATAAAAGTATTAAAAGGATTATTAAAAGTCCCAGTATAAAAATAGTATTAAACGTCCCAGTATAGAAATAATATTAAATGTCCCAGTATAGAAATAATATTAGATGTCCCATGATAGAAATAATATTAGATGTCCCAGTATAGAAATAATATTAGATGTCCAATGATAGAAATAATATTAAATGTCCCATGATAGAAATAATATTAAATGTCCCAGTATAGAAATAATATTAGATGTCCCGTGATAGAAATAATATTAGATGTCCCATTGCAGAAATAATATTAGATGTCCCATTGCAGAAATAATATTTGATGTCCCATTGCAGAAATAATATTAGATGTCCCATTGCAGAAATAATATTTGATGTCCCATTGCAGAAATAATATTAGATGTCCCATTGCAGAAATAATATTTGATGTCCCATTGCAGAAATAATATTAGATGTCCCATTGCAGAAATAATATTAGATGTCCCATTGCAGAAATAATATTTAATGTCCCGTGATAGAAATAATATTAGATGTCCCGTGATAGAAATAATATTAGATGTCCCATTGCAGAAATAATATTAGATGTCCCATTGCAGAAATAATATTAGATGTCCCATTGCAGAAATAATATTTAATGTCCCATTGCAGAAATAATATTAGATGTCCCATTGCAGAAATATTAGATGTCCCATTGCAGAAATAATATTTAATGTCCCGTGATAGAAATAATATTAGATGTCCCATTGCAGAAATAATTTTAGATGTCCCATTGCAGAAATAATATTTAATGTCCCATTGCAGAAATAATATTTAATGTCCCGTGATAGACATAATATTAGATGTCCCGTGATAGAAATAATATTTGATGTCCCATTGCAGAAATATTAGATGTCCCATTGCAGAAATAATATTTAATGTCCCGTGATAGAAATAATAGATGTCCCGTGATAGAAATAATATTAGATGTCCCATTGCAGAAATAATATTAGATGTCCCATTGCAGAAATAATATTAGATGTCCCATTGCAGAAATAATATTTAATGTCCCATTGCAGAAATAATATTAGATGTCCCATTGCAGAAATATTAGATGTCCCATTGCAGAAATAATATTTAATGTCCCGTGATAGAAATAATATTAGATGTCCCATTGCAGAAATAATTTTAGATGTCCCATTGCAGAAATAATTTTAGATGTCCCATTGCAGAAATAATATTTAATGTCCCATTGCAGAAATAATATTTAATGTCCCGTGATAGACATAATATTAGATGTCCCGTGATAGAAATAATATTTGATGTCCCATTGCAGAAATATTAGATGTCCCATTGCAGAAATAATATTTAATGTCCCGTGATAGAAATAATAGATGTCCCGTGATAGAAATAATATTAGATGTCCCATTGCAGAAATAATATTAGATGTCCCATTGCAGAAATAATATTTGATGTCCCATTGCAGAAATAATATTTGATGTCCCATTGCAGAAATAATATTAGATGTCCCATTGCAAAAATAATATTTAATGTCCCGTGATAGAAATAATATTAGATGTCCCATTGCAGAAATAATTTTAGATGTCCCATTGCAGAAATAATATTTAATGTCCCATTGCAGAAATAATATTTAATGTCCCGTGATAGAAATAATATTAGTTGTCCCATTGCAGAAATAATATTTGATGTCCCATTGCAGAAATAATATTAATTTCCCAATTAATTAAATTAAATTAAATTAATTAAATTAATTAAATTAAATTAATATTAATTATAATAAAATATTAGGAGTGCAGAGTGCAATGTACTTACAGTTCCAGCATGGGAGTGAGGGGAGGAGCCGTTGGAGACTGCGGGAAAGTAAGTTCAGTGAGGGTGGGCGGGGAGAGATGAGGTCACTCTCTCTCTCTCTCTCTCATTAGCCGCCGCTTCTGTGTAACTGTAGCCAGGACGGGACAGCGGCGCGCCTGTGCGTAGCGCAGAGAGATGAGGTCATCTGCTCTGCTTGTTCGGCCGGCCGCACCGCTGACAGTTTTCTCCGTCAGCGGTGAAGCTGAAGCCTTAGCCGGCCGCGGCCCGGGGGTTGATAATCTCGGACCTGACAGTGTCCTTGGAGCTGCGGCCCACCTAGAGAGGCGGCACGGCCCGGCTTTGGGCCGCGGCCCGGGGGTTGATGACCCCTGATGTAACACATACAATAACTGAGGCATCCATACCATTTTAATCAAGTTACATCTCCCTGCATTCGATAATGGGAGTCTTTTCCAGATTTCGATTTTCTTTTTGAATTTAGCTATTAATGGAACCAAATTATCATTTATATATTTATTAGGATCTCTTTGTATGTGTATCCCCAGGTATTTCATGCGCTCCACAACTTCCAGCTGCGTGCCTGTCCCTGGGCTTTGGGCCCTACTTTTATCCAATGGCATAAGAACTGATTTTTCCCAGTTTATCTCCAGGCCTGAGAACCTCCCGAAATCTGTAATAAGTTTCATCCCTTGTCTGAGGGACTGCTCTGTGTCCCCCAGAAAAAGGAGAATATCGTCCGCGTATAGCGCTATCCTCTCTTCCCTCATCCTCCTTTGAAAACCGACCATATTCCTACTAGATCTAATTGAAATAGCTAATGGTTCTATTGCCAGGGCAAAGATCAGGGGTGACAGAGGGCACCCCTGTCTTGTCCCCCTCTCTAGGAAAATCCTATCTGAATATTCATTATTGACCCTAATTCTAGCACTAGGGCCGTTGTACAGAGTTTTTACCCATGCAATAAAATTAGGGCCGAACCCAAATTCCCCCAGTACCCGCCAGATATAGGGCCATTCTAAACTGTCAAAGGCTTTGATTACATCTAAAGCCATTATTGCCTCATTACCATCATTCTCTATAGGTATCTGCATATTAAGATATAATCTTCTTATGTTCGTACTTGTAGTTCTACCTGGGATAAAACCTGTTTGGTCGGGATGTATCAGCCTGGAAATAATTTTATTCAATCTAATGGCTAATACTTTGGCCAATATTTTAGTGTCCGCACAGAGAAGGGAGATAGGTCGGTAGGACTGGGTTTCCAATGGGTCCTTCCCTTCCTTGTGTAAGACTATTATTGTTGCCTCCGTCATTGACGTCGGCAATCTCCCCTCCTTTTTTGCCCAATTAAATACTTTAAGAAGCTCTGGAAGCAATATTTTACTGTAGTATTTATAAGTTTCCGCGGGAAGACCATCTGGTCCTGGAGATTTCTTATTGGCCATTTCTGCTACTGCGCACTGAATTTCCTCTATTGTTAATGGGGCTTCCATTATCTCACTCTCCTCCTTTGTTAGGGACGGCATTTTGATATTCGAAAAGAACCTATCCATATCCTCGCCAACCTCTGTCCCCCGAGAGGAATACAGTTTGGCATAGAATACCCTAAAGGTATCAGTAATCACTGAGCTCTGTGCTGATATTTCTCCATTCTCAGTCCTTATCACTGGGACAGTGGATGGCGAGGAGTTACTTCTTACAATCTGTGCCAACATCTTTCCTACTTTTTCCCCTTCCCCATATTCCACTTGTTTCTGGAACAATCTTTTATTCTCTATTTTCCTAGTAACCACTACCTTATGTTCCTGTTGTTTCTCTAACCATATTTTTTTTTTCTCTGGGGTAGGGTTTTTTATATATGCTCTCTCTGCTATTACTAAATCCCTTTTGACCCTATTTTCACATTCATTAGATGTTTTCTTGACATTCGCTACCTGTTGAATGAGAATACCCCTAAGATAGGCCTTCAATGCGTCCCATATTACTCCTACTTCTGCAGACCCACTGTTAAACTCCATAAACTCTGCCACTCTACACAGCACCCTCTCGGGGTCTCCTATTAACTCAAACCACACTGGATTCATATTCCATACTCTTGGGGGCTTTATCCCCCCTAGATTTATCGATACTGTCACGAGCGAATGATCTGACACCCCTCTAGGTTGATAAACTATTTCCCTTACTACACGGCTCGCCTCCTCATTCCCGAGGACTAAATCTATCCTTGAGAGTGAGGAGTATGAGCTAGAGAAACATGAGTATTGCAACTGGTCCGGGTTGCGCATTCTCCATATATCAGACAGGCCCCCCTCCAGCAAAAATCGAGACAGCCGGGTCACAGCCTCCGTTTGCATATATATTCCTGGCGGAAACCTATCCTGGCTTTTATTTATAACCTCATTAAAGTCTCCCATTACTATAACAGGAATCCCCGATTTGTCCACTAAAAATTCCATCAAACAATATAAAACTTCCATTTTAAATGGGGGAGGAATGTAAACATTTTCAAAAACATACTCCTGATTTTCAATTACACAGTGTAGAAAGATAAACCGCCCTTCTTTGTCTATATTGATCTGCCGGCAGGAAAACGCCACCTCTCTCCTTACCAACACGGCCACTCCCCTCGAATAAGAGGTGTGGACTGAATGGTACTGGACTTGAAATTTCCTACTCTGAGTTTTTAATATAGTTTCTTTAATTAGGTGTGTCTCCTGTAGGCAGATCAATCCTACTCTACACTTTTCCAGGGTGTCAAACACTACTGCTCTTTTTATAGAGGCTCCCAGCCCTCGGACATTCCAAGAGCCAATATTCAAAACTCTAGACTGCATACCTCTAGGGAGTGTGAAAAAAGAAAAAAGAAGAACGAAAAAAGAGTAAAACCTGAAGGCTCAAAATCAACATTTAAATTCCCTGAATTCCCTGACGTTAAGCAGAAATAATCCCAGCTTCTCCCTCTATAGTTTGTGCCGAGGAGGCGAATGCAAGGGGGGGATGTAAAAAAGAAAGTGCAATCCCGCTTAGTGAGTACTTTGATAAAGCTATACCATCTTTTATACTCCCAAGTGTCATCCCTTCTCAGTCTCCTCTTGTGAGCATGAGATCCAAACCTTCTGTCTACACACACCATTACCCCGTGTTTACTCATTACTTTTAAATTGACATCTATAATTGTGCAAGTATTACCCATTTCCTTTACCTGAATATTGTATGCTTCCATTTTCCCTGTTCCCTCCCCCCTACCCTCTCCATACCTATCTAGGTTACCCCTAGGGGTTTTTTCCGTGACCGCTACACTCCCACACGTACCCTCATGCTCCCCCCTCCCCCCTCCTTCTCTCATACTTCCATCCCCACCCCCCTCCCACTCCCCCCCAATACTCAACAACCCCCCCCTTTGACCCTCCCCTTTCTCAATCATAAATTCTTACTATATTGTGTGTCATTCTCTACACCCTGACTTTAGTGTATCATCTTCCCTTACTTCATTTACAGTGCACCCGCTACATCCCCCCTTCGCTAATCTTCCCCTCTCCCGATAAAAGAGGGAGGGGAAAGGAGAGAAAGAAAAAAAAAAAAAAAAAAAAAAAAGGATAAATGAGATGAAAAAGGGGTCGTACACATACATATGTAGAAAAGAAAAACACATCACTTCTTCAATAACTGATCTCCCTTCTCCTGCATCCATGCTTCTACCCTTGCCGGCGTGTCAAAAAATAAGGTCTCTCCCAATGCTACTACCCGTAACCTTGACGGATAGAGCAGAGCATATGTAATGTCCAATTTCTGGAGTCTGCGCTTGACTTCTATAAACTCTGCTCTGCGCTTCTGCAGATCAGGGGAAAAGTCAGAGTAAAACGAGATTTTGGTGCCCTTGTAGATGACACTCCCCATCTCCCTGGCCCTCCGAAGCAAAACAGCCTTATCCCGGAAATTCAAAAATTTGATTAATACAGATCTAGGCTGACCCCCCCGATGCATAATTCTAAGCGGAACTCTGTGTGCCCTTTCAATAGCAAATTGTTGGGAGAAAGACTCTCTGCCAAACACTTCAACAAGCCATTTTTCCAGAAACTCAGCTGTGTCAGAGCCTTCACACTTCTCGGGAAGGCCTACCAGTCTTATATTGTCCCTGCGGAGTCTGTTTTCCAATTCATCCAGTTTCCCTTCATATTTGCCCATCTGTATTTTTAAATCTTTGACCTCTTGATTTAATGGATACACCTCATCTTTAATCTGAGAAATTCTACCTTCTGCTGCTGTTAATCTGTCAACCGTTAACTGAAGTTCCTGCCGTATAAAGGCCAGCTCTTCTTTAATACTTCTTGTTTGATCGCATAGCTCCAATAATGATTGTTTACAAACGTTAACAGCCCCAAGGACCTCCTTCAGCGTTGGCTCTTCTTCACCATTTATTGGGTGTACCAGCATGGGATCTGTCTCTGATCTTCCAATTGCTCCCGCATTTTTGTGATTTATTTGTTTTACGCCTGCTTGTGACAGTTGCCCTTGACTCTTTCTATCCGTTGGAGGTTTCACTAGACTCCCCTGTCCCCCCTTGGTTGGCGTATTATCGGGAGTATGAGCATGGGCATATTTTTCCAACTTGGCCGTAGCAGCTATCCCAGCTGTTGTTGCAGTAAACTGGGGGTCTTTTTCTTTATCTTTTTCTTTGGCAGATCTCAAAGATTGCGCCCCCACATTTTCCTGCCTGGCATGCTCCTCCCCCCTCCTCCTTGCAGACATCGTTCAAATCCGCAAGTGTCCCCGAGAGAGAAAAAAAAAAAAAAAAAAAAACAATATCTCTTTTGAAGGGGGGTAAATTTCCCTAGGCCAAGGCAAAAAAAAAAAAAAAAAAAAGGGAGAGGTCAGCTTTGGCTACTCCGCAGTTAGTCCAGAACTTTAAGAATGAATGGGCTAATTTGAGCTAATTTCTTAAAGGGCAAGCAGCAGGATAATACAGCGTTCACAACAACTCCCCTCTTACTTCTCCTTTAAATCAGCTCAAAAAGGGCAATGATGGGGGGGATCTGGCATGAAATAAAACGTCTCTCCACAGTCACTGCATAATAATATATCTATGCCTTTAAATTTCTTCGCTGGGTTTAGCAGACTTTTACCTGGACGTGGCTGTACCTCATCCCCAGTCTCAGTAATGTGGCTCCTCTCTCGAGCGGATCTCACGAGGTTTCACCACCAGGGGCTGAGTTGAGAAATCTCTCCTCCGTTCACATTCCTCCACACACCGCCGGTGCTCGAGAGATCCCACCGCTCCGCCACACTCTGCCTCTCCCGACCGTCAGCAACCACTGCTGGGCACCGCAGGTCCCCACCGAGCCAGAGCCTTCTCCGTTAGGGAGATCAAGCGGGGATGTCACGGGCGCCGCTGATGCCAGCTCCCGTCAGCGTGCAGTGAGAGCACACATCTCTCTCACACTCACTCCTCACACACCGCCGCCATCACCATCCGGTCCCCCAAACCCCTCCCATATGTAGTTTGTTGATGCAGTGGGCAGGCGGCACGCAGCAGAGGCTAGGCACATCTGCAATTCTTTTGTTTTGCCGGAATAACCTTTCTTCTCCTAGGCACCCATCATCCAGTTGTATTTTATTTTTATTTTTTTTTCACAATAGTTTTTATTGATGAAAATAAGTAACAACAAAGGTGACAGGTAGGTAATAAGGACATAAAGCGAATTGAATATGAGTTTTGACATTAGGCAATATTACAATGTGCAACAATATAAATGAGAGCAAGGTTCTATTGCAATCATAATAATCTTGAAATAGATATATTAATACTAATAGGAAATAAAATGAGGACAACTTAATACCAGAATTATAGACCACCAGATACCCGAGTCAGAGGATCAATGTATGAATGGGGTATAGATTTGGAAGGACAGGGATCGATTAATCTGGATAAATTTACAGAGCTGTAAATTTCGAGTGTTTATTTAACCAGAGTAGTGTAAGTGTTTGATGAGGTGAAAGAACGCCAAGGTTCCCACATCTGATGGAACCTGTCAGTATTTTCAATTTTTATAGCCACGATCTCTTCCATACTTTGAATGTAGTTTATCTTAATAAGCCAGTCTTTGATAGAGGGGATACTTTGAGAGTTCCAATGTGTTGGAATCAAACTCTTCGCTGCGTTCAGCAAATGTCTGATGAGAGATTTCTTGTAAGCCTTATATGATAGGTGTGTTACATGGAGGAGGCACCAAGCAGCATTGAGGTCCCCTTTATACCCTGTAATGTGTTTTGTCCAGTGTACGACCTGCGCCCAAAAAGGCTGGATTTTAGAGCAGTTCCACCATATATGAAGGAAAGAACCCACTTCCTCCCCACATCTCCAGCATGCGTCGGACTCCCCAGAGAACCACTGTTTCTTTTTAATCGGAGTTATGTACCATTGGGAGTGTAACTTATAGGAAGTTTCTTGCATGCGGGTGCTCAAGGAACATTTGTGAGTGAAGATGTTTGCTTTCTCCCAAAGAGGTTCAGAGATTTGTATTTGTAGGTCATTTTCCCACATCAATTTAAGCCTGTCCGGGGAGTCCGACACCGGCTGGATGAGCCATTTGTACATAAGGGAGGTGCTTTTTTTGGTCGGCACTTTCCCTGCACAAATGCGTTTGAAGTTAGTTAGTTGTCTGAGAAAGGCCTCTTTGTTTTTACTATTTAGGATAAAATCACGGATTTGGGTATAAGTCCAAGGATTCAAAAGGTGGTGACCTAATTCGCGGTTAAGGTCTGTAAAATCTTTCAAATGATTGTTTTGAAGGCAATGAGATACTGTTAAAGGTTCATTGGGAAAATCTCTAAAAAGTTTTTTGTTTTTTAAACCTGGGGGAAAATCAGGATTGTTGACCAGGGACGTGAGAGGGCCGGGGGCTGAAGAGATCATATGTTTTGATGCTATCTTGTGGAAAATCTTAAGTGTGGTGTTGATGATAGGATTTCCTTTAATGTTGAGCGGAATAGAGGAGTACCTTGTCCAGGGCAAAAACAGGACATTTAGATCCGAACTCGCTTCCTCAAGTCTCACCCAATCTTTACATTTTCCGTGGCAGTGCCAGTTAATGATTCTGGCTAGGTGTGAAGCAAAATAGTACTTTCTAAAGTCAGGTAAGCCTATGCCACCTTTTGATTTAGGTCTTTGCAGATAATTGAGACTTATGCAAGGTTTTTTTTTTGCCCAAAGAAAGGCACCCTGCAATCTAATGCTTGAAGAAGGAGTCAGGAATGTCAATAGGGAGGGTATGAAATAAGTAGAGCAGTCTTGGCAGGACGGCCATTTTCAGAATGGCCGCCCTGCCAAACCAGGAAAATCTCCCAACACCCCATCTCTCAAGATCGGTCTCAATTCTCTTAAGCAGTGGTTGGAAATTCAGTGTGTATAGGGAGTCTAGTTTTGAGGAGAAATGGATTCCCAGGTATTGTAGGGAAGTAGTTTCCCATTTAAAAGGGCAGTTGGATCTAGTCAATCGTTCGGTTTCTTGAGAGAGGTTAAGTCCCAGAGCTTCACATTTTTTGTGATTGATCTTGAAATTTGATAAAAGATGGAATTCTTGAAAGGTCTTGATGAGATTTGGGATTGAGATGTGGGGTTGAGTTATATAAAAGAGCAAATCGTCAGCATACGCTGCTACCTTGTAATCCCATCCAGAAATTACTAGGCCTCTGATGTCTGTTTGAAGATTAATAGTTCTGATAAGTGGTTCAATGGAAAGTATAAATAGGAGCGGTGAGAGGGGGCATCCCTGTCTCGTTCCATTATGGATTTTCACCGTGTTGGAGAGAGTCCCATTTACTTTGATTTTGGCGTTCGGGTTAGCATAAATAGCTCTTATCCATTTCATCAGATTGGTGCCAAATCCCACGTGTTCGCATACTCGGAACATGTAGTCCCAAGCGACTCGGTCGAAGGCCTTTTCTGCGTCAGTAGACAATAGAAGGCCCTCGACCTTATCCCGCGCCGCCCTGTAGATTAAATTAAGGGTTTTAGTGGTATTATCTTTCGCTTCGCGATTCGGCATAAAACCAACATGTTCAGGGCCAATAAGCTTCTCCAGCATGGGTCTAATTCTGTTCGCTATGATCTTCGCTAGGATTTTTAGGTCTAAGTTGAGGAGCGAGATGGGTCTATAGTTTGAGCAATCGGTGGGATCTTTATTGGGTTTTGGGAGGACCGTTATGTAGGCCATAAGAAATTCAGAGGAGGCTTGATGTCCTGAGGAAAATGCGTTTAGGGCTCTAGTTAGAGGTTCAGTCAAAATGTCTGTAAAGGACTTAAAGTATTGGGAGGTGAGACCGTCGGGTCACGGGCTTTTCCCAGATGCCATTTCTTTAATGGCTTTTGTTATTTCGGAGGGGGAGATGGGGTTGTCAATAGTATCTGTGTCTATTTGTGACAGAACAGGCATGTTACAGTTGGACAAATAATTGGAGAAGGCCTTTTCCTTATCCCTGAGGTTTATTGGTAACTTATTAGGGGGTTGAATGTTATATAAGGATGAGTAGTATGAATGGAATAAATCGGCTATTTTGGAAGAATCGTGTGTTATTTTCCCGTCTGTGGAACGTATCCCGTGGATATTATTGGATAAAATAGAGTCTTTTAATGCCCTGGCTAGTAATCTGCCGCTTTTGTCTCCTTGATCGTAGTAAATGGCCTTTTTAAAAAATAATAATTTCCTGGTTCTATTATCTAGGAGTTCCTGCAATTCCTGTCTAGTCCTCGCTAACTCATGTAGGTTAGCTTGGGCTAAAGAGTGTTTATGCGTGAGTTCTAGTAATGTAATTTTCTGTAGTAGCTTGTTTGCATGTTCTTCTTTTTCTCTTTTCTTCCTAGCTCCCCATCTGATTAGTTCACCTCTGACCACGCTTTTATGCGCCTCCCATATCGTTAGAGGGGACATATCAGGTGTATTATTCAAGGCAAAATAATCGGTAAGGGTTGCATGTATTTGTGTATAGATGACGGGATCTGTTAAAAGGGAAGCATTCAGTTTCCAACAGAATGTGCGTTTTTGATTAATGTTCAACTGTAATTTGATAGAAATGGGGGCATGATCAGATAGGTTGATAGATCCTATTTCTGCTTTCTGAAGGTCTTGCAAGTCCCTTTGGGTGATAAAAAGAAGGTCAATTCGTGAGTAGCGTTTATGTGCATTTGAAAAAAAAGTAAAGTCCTTGACAGTAGGGTGTAGTAAACGCCATGTGTCTAAGAGAGTCAGGGATTTAAGTAGGGCCTTAATTTTTTTGAGGATAGAGTATGCTATGCATGATTTGCCCGAGGAAGCGTCTAGTGTTGGTTCTAGAGGGATGTTAAAGTCCCCGCCCAAGATGATGCAGCCCTCAGCAAAACTTTTCAGCTCGTCAATAATCAGCTGGCAAAAGGAGACATGGGAAGTATTTGGGAAATATACATTGGCCAGCATGATTGGTTTGCCATGTATGGAACCTTTCAAGAAAATGTATCTGCCATCTGGATCTATTAATTGGTGTTGTGCAACAAAAGAGGACTCCTTGCTCAAGAGGATCGAGACTCCTTTTGTCTTAGCATGTGGGTTCGTGGCGTGAAAGGCTTCTGAGAAAAAATTATTTGTTAGTCTGGGTATCTGGTGTCCCTTAAAATGGGTTTCTTGAATAAAGACAATTTGTGGTCTAGCCTTTTTAAGTTCAGTGAGTAATTTGTTTCTTTTTTCAGGCGTATTTAGGCCGTTCACGTTATGTGAGATTATTGTGGGAGCTGGTCCTAGGCCTTGAAATGCCATAATGTGGGAGGCCTAAGACTGATCGCTAGTATAAAAGGGGGGAAAGAGAAAAAGGAAAGAAAAAAAAAAAAAAAAGGGGGGGGGGGATGAGGGAAGGAAAAAAAAAAGAAAAATGGGGAGGGGATGAGGGAATTGTTAATATTCTATTACGGGGAGAAAATCTCCTTCGTGACTGAATGTGGAAATAAGGTTAGGCAATGAAATATCCTATTATGTTTAGAGTGTAAACTGAGGGGTTAGTGGAAAGGTTAGCACCGGGTAGACGGTGAATTTAAAACCTGTGTAAAGTCTATGTAATGTAGACAGAGTTAAGAAAAAAGGGGGGAAAGATTGCTCACCATGAAACAAACTGTGGTGGTACATCGAGCGATCAACGGTTATAATTAACCTAAACAAAAGTAAAACATTCAGACTCTGCATCCTCAACAAGTCTTGTGGAACCTGTTGTCCTATTAAAGCGTAGAAGCTTAGGGGACGTGTCGGCGGTTGTAACGAAGACATGAATCATAACCTATAACTTTGAAAAATACCATAAGGTAAGGTAATAACATAGCAGAATAAATGAATAGAAAACTTCCATGAAAGCTGAAACAAACCTAACATAAGGTAACCACTTAGCTCTGTAAAATGAAAGGATAAGTTTGAGGTATCCTTGGGGTTTATTGTAGTGACTCATATAGCAAACGTTTTTAGGATAATATATCCAAGAGGGGCTTTGATATACAACCAGCAGGGTGAAAACACCATGGGGCATGTTAAGTCTCTGGTGAGTAGATTCATGGTCATAGCACCTGCTAGACTTTCTCGGGCAACATGTTATGTACCGTAGTGTTATCTGGCATTTGAGACTTATGCGATGTGATGGGGTATTGATAAGAAATTTGTGGTGATAAGGTTGAATAGGGTAAATTAATATTTTTTATATGTATATATTTTTCCTTATAGTCAGGGCACCAGAGGCGTAGCTGCAGTGGGAAACAACAATAGACTGCCTGCCCATTTAAAAAGCTAAGGGAAAGGCAGAAAGCCACAAACTGTGAAAGCCACAAAATTTCTTTGAATCCTTTGCTTATTGTCTACCAGCCCTTCCCCAAATCAGGACTAATCAGGACTATCCACCTCCTCCTTCACTTCTCTACCTCTACCTCCTACTTCTGTGTGCTTTTGGCAAAAGGACAGATTGTGGAAAGCTGTTTATTTTTATAATTTTACCAGTGGCTCATCCTCCAGGAAGCCTGCACCATTTTGTCGCCTTTTGAAGAGGCAACTAGAATAGAAAAGTTTGACCCCTTTTCACGCTGCCAGCGTTTTTCAGGCGATACAGCGCTAAAAATAGCACCTGTATACCGCCTGAAAAAAGCCACTCCATTCACTCCAGTGTGAAAGCCAGAGGGCTTTCACACTGGAGCGGTGCGCTGGCAGGGCTTAATTTTTTCCATGTTTTGGGCGCTAGATATAATATACAGCCAGAGCATACCAAACAAGTATAGGAGTGGCTAACTAAGCCTTCATTGTCCTCATTCTCTGTCATTCAGATGCAGACTAGCGAAGTTCACTGCGGCTCAGAGAGTGTCTTGTTCTGCCACCTCATTCAGAGCTACTCCTACTGCTGCTAATTTGGGGAATCCTGCCACCACAATTTTTTTTATTTTTGTTGCTTCCCATGATTCTCCATTCACCATTGCAGGCCACAAAAAATATCTTGCATGCTGCCATCATTGCCACGTCTTGTCCCCTGCCAATGTTGTTGGCCTACTACCATTATCGTCTAAACGTGTTTAGACTGTTCTTTGATCTGATTTTAATATTACATCCCAATTTTTTTATTAGCTCTTTCATAGTTTCAAACGCGTCCCTGTCATTACGGCCAGAGAGAGTGTCGAGTCAACATCTCAAGGAAGAAGAAGAGAAGGTGGCGGCAGCGGCAGCGACAGAAGACCAGGCCACCGCTAGTAAAAGAGCGATAGGAAGAAAGCGGAGGCCCGGCAAGAAGAAACGAAGAGGGGGACAAGACCCCCAAAGTCGGAAGAAGACCCCCGGGCAGCAACAAAGAAGAAAACCGGGCTCCTCCGCTAGTAAAAAAGCTAGCAGAAGATAGCGGAGGCGTCCGGCAAGAAGACCCCCAAGACGGAAGAAGACCCCTGGAGCTGTGCAATAAATTATTTTAAAACCTTGTGTTGTGTTTTATTTAAATTTTTTTCACCAGGTGAATGGGTAGGGGTACATTGTACCCCATACTCATTCACATAGGGTGGTGGGCCAGTATCCGGGGGCCCCCTTATCAAAGGGGGCTCCCGGATTCCCATAAGCCCCCCGCCCGCAGACCCCGACAACCAACGGTCAGGGTTGTCGGGAAGAGGCCCTTGTCCTCATCAACATGGGGACAAGGTGCTTTGGGGTGGGGGGCCACATGGCACCCCCCTTACCCAAAGCACCCCCCAATGTTGAGGCCACGTGGCCTGGTATGGCTCAGGACGGGGGCGCTCGCTCGTCCCCACCCCCTTTCCTGACCGGCCGGGCTGTGTGCTCGGATAAGGGTCTAAAATGGACTTTGGGGGGGGACCCCACACCGTTTTTTCAGCGTAGGGCTTCCCCTTTAAGTCCAAGTCCAAAGGCGGTGACATTGACTTCCTTCGCTAGTCCCGTCTACCTGGAGCCACATTCAAAATGAATGGACTTTCCTCCGTATGTGGGCAAGTCCGTTCATTTCAAAAGTCCAGCGGAATCCCACCATAGCCCGGTGATTTTTCCGCCGCACCTAGTCCGCCGGAAAAGTCCGGTCGTGTGTGGGCAGGTCCGCTTGTTCGGAAAGTCCGGCGGACCTCCGCTTCAAAGTCCAGCGGTTTGTCCGCTGGGCTAAGTCCGCCGGATAGACTACCTCTCTCTACAACCCTCGAAACTTGATTTTTTTTAAATGATTTTTCTTTGGCAAATGGGCCAATCTTAACCGCTTCTGGACCAGCCGCCACAGTTATACTGCGGCAGGTTGGCTCCCCTTAGCAAGCCATCGTAGCTCTACTTCAGCTCTTTAAGATGCCTCCGACCCCGTGTGTGCACCCAAAGCATGTCTCCGGAACCGATGTAGGCATGATGACCACTGGGCACCTGCGATTGCATGTTACAGAATGAGAACGGGAATGGTTGTGTGTAAACACACAAATCCCGGTTCTTTCAGGGGAGTAGAGACAGATTATGTGTTCATACTATCTATGAACACCGGTCTCTCTTTTCCACTAGTCAGTCCTGTCCCCCCTACAGTTAGAGCACACCTAGGGAACACAGTTAACCCCTTCCCTGCCAGTGTAATTTATACAGTAATCAGTGCATTATTATAGCACTGATTGCTGTATAATTGGCACTGGTCCCAAAAATGTGTCAAAAGTGTCCAATTTGTCCACTGCAGTCCCAATAAAAATTGCTGATCGCCGCCATTACCAGTAAGAAAAAAATAATAATAAAAATGCCATAAATCTATTCCCTATTTTGTAGATGCTATAACTTTGCGCAAACCAATCAATATATGCCTATTGCGTTTTTTTTTAACCAAAAATATATAGAAGAATACATATCAGTCTAAACTGAGGAAGAATTTATTTTTGATTTTTTTGGGGTATATTTACTATAGCAACAAGTTAAAAATATTGCTTTTTTTAAAAAAAAAATCTCGCTTTTTTTGTTCATAGTGAAATACCAATACCAATACCACCAAAAGAAAGCTTAATTTGTGGGAAAAAAAGAACGTCAATTTTGTTTGGGTACAGCATCGCACAACTGTGCAATTGTCAGTTAAAGGGGCGCAGTGCCTTATCGCAAAAATGGTCTGGTCATTGAGCAGCCAAATCTACCAGGGCTGAAGTGGTTAAAGCGGAGGTCCACCCTAATGGACCTTCCGCTCATTGGAATCCTCCCCCCCTCTGGCGCCACAATTGGCACCTTTCAGGGGGGAGGGGGGTGCAGGTACCTGTACAGTACAGGTATCTGCACCCACTTCCGGCATAGCTATCTGCGGAAAGGGGCGTAGATTCTGCAGAATCTATGCCCCTTTCCGAAAGTCCCCCACTGCCTGCTGGGAAACACACGGATCCCAGAGACAGCAGGGACCATCCTTATTGCGCAGCGCGGCTCGCGCATGCGCAGTAGGGAACCGGAAAATGAAGCCGAAAGGCTCCACTTCCTGATTCCCATACCCAAGATGGCGGCGGCAGCACCCGAGAGACGATCGAGAGATCAGCTTCAGGTGCCGACATCGCGGGCGCGCTGGGCGGGTAAGTGTCCTTATTTTAAAAGTCAGCAGCTGCAGTATTTGTAGCTGCTGGCTTTTAAAAGAAAAAAAACGGCGGAACTCCCGGCGGACTCCCGCTTTAAGGTAAGGGGCCTGGAGTTGCAGCTCCAATAGCCCCTATGCTAAGCCGGCCCTGCCCAGGGAGAATAAAATTACAATTGTGGATTTACAAATGGAGCCTACCTGATCCTGTTTGCATCTGATAAGAACTATTTATGCTCTGTGCAGAAAATCTGTAAGGCCGCGTACACACGGGCGGACTGTCTGTCCAACTTAGTCCGCTGAAACACATTTCAGCGGACAGTCCGCTCGTGTGTGGGCTTCAGCGGACTTTTTCAGCGTGCAGTCTGGCGGACTAAGCATTTCGGAATTTCCGTAATATTGTCCGTCCAACTTTGGTTTCAGCGGACAGTCCGCTCGTGAGTAGGCTAGTTGGACGGACTAAGTATGGCGCATGCTCAGAAAGGATTTACACGGCGAAAGGTTGCATTGCTGTGTATTGGACGTCCTATTTCTAGTCCCGTCGTACGTGCTGTACACGTCATCGCGCAAGCTTTCGACGGACTGTCTGTTCATCGTGTGTGGTCAAGTCTGTTCATTCGAAAGTAGGACGGACTGTCCGTCGGATTGTCTGACAGACTTAGTTGGCCAGACAGTCCGCCCGTGTGTACGCGGCTTAAGATTTCTAGATTATATGTCACAAAAATAACATTTGGATTGATTAATTCTTAATCTCTATCCCCAAATTGGCCTCCAATTAGTAAGGATGAGATTCTCTTCTGTCCCCCAGAAATAGTGGCCTTTACAAAAAAAGGGTATAAAAGCAATGCTGGCAGCTTTTTTTCATTTTTTGAGGAATAATTTTTATAATGAATAATTTCATTTTTTTAATAAATAATTGTAAGGGAAAAGGTAAGTCTGCAAATTAGTTAGGGAATCTGCTTGCTCTCTCTCTCTCTCTCTCACACAAATGGTGGATAGTCTGAAAAAGTTTAAAGGTAAGCATCATATCAATAAAATTGCCTTCCTTACTCTGAAAAAGGAAGACACTTTTTTTATTTTGTATGCATGCTAAATGCCTTCTCAATCCCTCAGAAATGGTGGCCTGTACAAACAAGCTTTCAAGCTGTGGTTCAGTGTTCATAAAGAGACACTTTTTTTACTGTTAAATGTCTGCTCAATAGCTCAGAAATTTCAGCAGTGGCGGCTAATGTTTGTATTGGGGGGGGGGGGGGCAGAAAACAACCACCCACCCGGTCAGTTGGCAGCACCCCCCCACCCCGGCACTTAGCCCATTGGTTGCAGGCAGCAGGCTCCTATGAGTGGTGGGCAATGGCTGGGTTGCAGGCTCCTACAGGCGGTGGATTGCGGTCCCTTACGGGCAGCAGGCAGTGGCTCCCGTGTCCTCTCTGCATCACGGTGGCTTCCTCCATGCAGCTCCTCCCTCCTCCTCCTAGGTGTCCAAAAGGATCACCTGTCCTTTCAGCCAAGTGGATGAGCTTTTCTGATTGGCAGGAGGAGGATCAGTGTTACAACAGCAAATCTTTATTCACTGTTGTAACACACCTGGGTGGGCTCGGAGCACAATCTCTTTAACCCAAGCCCACTCTATATTGAAGCCTATTAGAGCCTCTGGCTCTAATCGGTACTTCAAAAAAAAACAGCCCCTCTGTTTTGGAATCCATGTGCCGGTGTCCTGAAAGGGGTCGGATGCATAGCTAGGGGAGGAAGGATGGACAGGGGGGGGGGGGGGGTATCACCTGTGCGCCCTTAATGGACGGGTCGCCCCTGAATTTTAGCCTGTCCAAACAAGTGTTCAAGCTGTGATGCACACATGTATGCTATTTACATCTTCAGTGGAAGACACTTTTTTTTTACTGATTTTAAATGCTTGTTCAATTGCCTGTGCATTCAGGATTAATAACTATGCCGTGAAACTGTTACATTTTATTCATCTTTAGTCTTCAGAATTTCAAGGTGCTATCTGAGTTTTCTTTCACAGCACAAATATTTGAGAGGTCAGTAATGGTGAGTTTTTTAGCTCTTTTATTGCTCTTTAAGAATATGTAAAGATTTTATTGTCCATGGGCCTTTTTCCTAATTCTAAATTTCATTCTTAACAATCAGAAACATACAGGCTTACAGTGTGTATATATATATATATATATATATATATATATATATATATATGGAAAAATGCAGCTTTATCTCTGCCATCTGTAGGCACAAATCGACTGTGCCTAATCATACAGTTGAAAACTGGTACAGACACCTTTTCGCATGAATGGGGGCTAGCAACTGGGTGGGCCAGACCTGGAGCAGTGTTCTTATGTCAATCTTTTCCTGCATAAAGCCTACCTATGTTCAAAAGATATTTTTCTTTTACTCTTACATAGAGCGGGGAATCCCAGGTTTTTTTTTATTTCCCAGTTAGCAGATTTACCCTTACTTCTGTAACCCTGTTAAACACTTTTGGATGTTTCTCTCTTCAGACTACTAAAATAGCATTCACCTGTGTAGTAACTGAATAGTGAGCCTCTGTAAGATGAGAAATGAGACCCAAGTAAGTCTCTCTGGCAGTGCCCACACCCAATTAGCCCCCATGCAGTACAAACTGGACCCCAAATTGACATAACCTTATTTCCAAGTATAGTACTCACATTTGCTGTATGACTTGCAGAGGGGTCTGGACAATTCCTTAAATGTCTTTTCAAAGGTTTATTCAAAAGAGAACAGGAGTAGGGGCAGTTGGAATACCCAACAGCAGCACAATGTGTTCACAGTTAGCAATGTCTGCATGGAGCCCAGACTTCACCTGCACATGGCAGACAGGAGTGGCGTCAAATACAACAGTAGTTCCTGTATTTTTTCGGGACCAGGTATGACTACAACTCTGGACCAGTGGACATTCAGGTATTACTCATGTGTCCCTAGTGATATCTCTTTACAGCAGTAGAATGGGTCAAGTCCATCTTCAAGTATTCAGTAACAAACAGTAGCACATGGTGGCCCCAAACCTGGGCAGGGGCCCAGCACCTTTAACCTAGAAAAAAGTCAAGGAGGACCAGAAGGGTGCCCAAAAAAGTTGTTGGAGGCTCAACCCAAGGGCAATAAGCGCATTAATGGTTGGCTAGCCAGAAAATATCTAAGCTATCCATAATGGATTCCTGGCAGAGCACTCTAGATCCCATTAACAGAATCTGTTGGCTGAAACTCAATGGAAGCCACTGATCACACCTTATTGGTAAAATCAGTGCACTACAGCAAAAACTGAAAAATAAGTGAAGGTTTAATCAGGCTTTAGAGAACACATCCATAAACTTCCTTTCATTGAGATACAGCAGGAAATGAGGAAGTACCCATAAAGCAATGGGAAATCATCTCTTTACCAAAATAGGTGTCTCCATTAGAGGTTTTTTTTTCATCTGCTCTGGTGCAGAATGGACTTCCCATCACTTTCTAACCTAGTAACAATGGTCACCAGGGCAAAGAGCAAGGGAAGTGAATTTCCCCAGTGGAAAAAATATAGGAATACAAGCCTGAGAACTGACATAATGAGTAACCTTAAAGTGTCCAATTTTGTTCAGATTTTTTTTTCCCTCTGCCTGATCTATGTACATTACAAGGATTTAAACAAACTTTGTTGCAGATTCCTACCTTTTGTTATTCTGAGGAAATCCCTCTGTGTTTTCTATGACCATAGACAATAATAAGAAAAAAAGGATTACTACTACTACTATGTAAAAGGAAAAGTCATTTTTAATAATATTCCATTACAATATGACTTGTGTCACAATTGTTTATGCTATATTATTATTTATTTATTTTATTTGCTATTTTTTCTCCACAAAAGTGTGTTACCCTTTAACATGCCAGCTAGGGAGCTACAAAATATAGCAACTATTAAAGCACAAAAATATCCCAAATATGGGGGTCGCTCGTTAACAACGAACGGAGTTGGCTGTCTGCTAACCTCGCTCCTCCTCTGCTGGGCACAACGGCATTAATTATGGCCATCTGGTGAGCTTTATTCCCCCCCTTCTCTGGACCATCTGCCTTCCCAACACCTGGTGACTGCACATGGGACGGCAACACCCGCTCATGCAGCACCCCTGCCAGTTTCTTTGTCGATCCTTAAACCTCGGCCTCTAGTATGGAGCATTCCCCACCGCTGCTGTCTGGTGATAGCTCATCCGATGCTGAGAGCCTGCCAGAGACTTTGTCAGCCCACCCGCCGTCAGCCCTGTGAGATGCTGACCTTTTGGCAAAGTTTAAAAGTATGCTGC
Organism: Lithobates pipiens; assembly: GCF_037356315.1. Taxonomy (NCBI): domain Eukaryota; kingdom Metazoa; phylum Chordata; class Amphibia; order Anura; family Ranidae; genus Lithobates; species Lithobates pipiens. Next base: position 275,178,400 of record NW_027507758.1, read on the forward strand.
AGAGTGATCTTTCTGCAGCCACATCTAAATTAACAGCCCACCTAACCATGAAAATCAGGGAGCTGGGCAACCACACCAATGTCCTAGAGGACAAGTTGAACGCTGCCACCACAGTAATAGAAAACCATGAGGAGGATCTCTCTGACCTAAAGAAGGAACTCGACACTGCATTACTGAACAGATCTCGTCGGGACAACCTGCGACTGCGTGGTGTACCTGAGTCTATTGAGGATCTTACCTCCACTGCCACTGCGCTTTTCCAGGAGCTGGTGCCTGTCATTCCAATTGAATGCTTGGGAATTCGATTGCATACACAGGGCCCTGGGATCAAATAAGCCATAAACCCCCCTAGGGATATTGTAATCAAATTTACCTCTTTACGTCTAGAGGAAAAGAGATTTCATCTTCAAGTACGGAAAGGTTTCTTCACAGTTAGAGCTGTGAAAATGTGGAATAGGCTCCCGCCAGAGGCGGTTCTGGCCAGCTCAGTAGATTGCTTTAAGAAAGGCCTGGATACTTTCCTGAATGTTCATAATATAAATGGGTACTAACATAGGTAAAGTTGATCCAGGGAAAATCCGATTGCCTCTTGGGGGATCAGGAAGGAATTTTTTTCCCCTGCTGAAGCAAATTGGAGCATGCTCTGCTGGGGTTTTTTTTCGCCTTCCTCTGGATCAATTGTGGGCATAAAATTGGGTATTTGGATTGTACGATTATTTTTTTATTTTATTTATTTGTTTTTAAGGTTGAACTGGATGGACTTGTGTCTTTTTTCAACCTGACTAACTATGTAACTATGTAACCTTCTACCGCATGAAAGAATAAACATGATCTCTGCTTTCAAAGCCACCCGTATCAACTTTTTGAAGATCTGGCGACCTCCATCATACAGAAACGGCATCAGCTGAAGCCCTACACATTAGCCCTTCTGGATCATCACATCAAATATCAATGGGGCTTCCCATTTAAACTCAGCTTCTAATACCAAGGCCAAAACCATACGGCTTACAACCCGGAAGAGGCCCAGTTGACCTTGGAGACACTCCACCTTTTGCCCCCCGCTGGACACCACCAGCACCCAGCCTCCTTCCAGCCAACTGGGTCGCGTTATGGGAGAGAGTTGGAAGCCACAAGCGTCCCCTCCCTCACACCCCTCCGCTATCAGGACCCTTACGCTCTGACCCAGGATGAATTGAAATACAGGGGTAAGCCTTGTTCTCTATAGTTCATATTGTATGGCTAGGCGACCTGGTTAAGAGCCTCTTGACCCTGCAAGTGTACCGCCCCTGCCTAACCCTGGTTGAACATTTGTTCCCCCCCCTTTTTTTTTCTTGATGTGACCTGTGCCTCGGATGATGCGCAAGGTGGCGGCTGGTGCCACCCTCCTGGAAGTCACTCTACTTCAGGCTATTGAATTACCACTGTTTGAGATTTGAACTGCCCTTTACCTGTTCCAATTGGATTGTCCCTCCTTTGTAGACACTTCCGCTCCCTTCCCTTTTCTATGCCGTCTCTGGCATTCCACTTGGCCAGACATTGTCCTTCCAACATGTGCAGACCCTATTCCTTCTGGTCTCCCTGTTTGCATATCCCACCACTTCACTTTCTTCATGCTTTAGCAATTGTTGGACGTTTTACCAAATATATTGCCTTACCAACTGGAGATCAGGTGATGTCCTTCTTCCCTTAAAATGCATGTTTGATAACTATGCAGTCTCCCAGCCTCACAGGCTCGCCTAACCGGTTGTTTGACTGTTTTCTTGGCTGGGCGGCCCCTGACTGTGTTTGTTTTGTGAGTTTTTTTTTTGCTTTTTTTTCTCTCAAATTGTTCATGAAAACGTCTGTCATTCGGGATCATTTTTCTACTTAGGTTATTGAACTAGTGCATTCCCTAATGATCTTCATTTGTGCAATTACTGTCCTTTGTTTTATCACTTCTGCATTTCCTCCCTACCCCTCCCCTTTTCTCCCTCTACCTCCTCCCGTCCCTTCCCACTTCCCCCCTTCTTCTCCCCCTTCTCTTCCCCATCTCCTTTTCCCTCCCCCTCTTTATCCTCAGTTATATACATGACTGCTCATTTTTACTTTGGGTGCCTCATTGTGTTCCATAGTGCAACCACCTGCCCAGTGGTTGAGCTACCTCCGGTGTGTATGTCCTAACCATTAGGATGCATATTTCACATGTTGTGTTACTGTTGTACTACACGCTCGTGCACCAGTTTTCTTTTCATTCTCTGTTCTCTCTTTCCTTCTGCGCTTTCTGTTTGCTCTCCTCATTCCATGGACTCGGGATCTAGTGTACATCCATGTTTTATGATGTCTTGTCCATTGTTCAGTTTCCATTCCTATCTTCAATATGGCTCTCAGACCCTTGAAGATCCATTCCCAAAATATTCATGGCCTTAATTCCCTGGTTAAACAATCCAAAGTGTCAACATCTTAAATCCCAAGCCGTGGACATACGGCTACAGGAAACAAGGTTCTCACAGTCCTCCACCCCCGATACCTCTCCTCTCATTACCCCACCTTTTTCTCAGCTTCTGCTCCTGTTAAACATAGGGGTAGGTTTGATTGCATTTAGGCGTAACCTGCTCTTCACTTGCTCCCATGAAAGTGTAGATCCTACGGGTAAATACTTGCTCTTGCAAGATACAATTCGGGGATCAGGAAGTGACCTTGGTAGGGTGTTATGCTCTGAATTGGTTTCAACATAGATTCTTTTCTCACTTACTGCAAGTCACCTCGTGACACCAGAAGGGTGTTCCCCTTATGGGTCACTCAAACCTAGCGCTCAGCTCTTCCCTTGACAGATGCTCCTTGAGTGAGGGGCTTCATCCTATGATTCCTCATCAGAAAAGAGTGAATGCTCTCTCCTGCGGAACTATGGCCTAGCAGATGTCTGGCGGGAACTCCACCCCAGTTCACAGGAATATACCTTCTATTCGAATCCACATCAGAGCTCCTGCAGAATCAACCACATATTCACTCATTCCTGGCATCTTTCATTAGTGGATAGGATCTCTATACCTGCTTCAACCTGGCCGGATCACCACCCTCTGGTCTTGCTGATTTACCTTATGAATCACTCACGCCCTACCTATCAATACAAGCTGAATGAATCCCTGCTCACCACTCAGGCTCCCTGTCTCCAAATACACTCCCATATTCAGTCTTACTTTTATGACAATCTGGGTTCACTGTCTTCAGCTGTATCTCTATGGGAGGCTTACAAGGCCACTATTAGGGGTCACCTGATCCACATCGCTACCTCTAGAAAACAAGATAGGGAACTGAGGGTACGGGATTTGACTTCTTTCCTGGCTCAGGTGAATGAGGCTTGGAAGGCATGACCGACTGTGGCCAACCATAAGGCCCGTGATGCCTTGGTCACTTGACCTTCTTGAAACTGAGCAAGCTGAAAAGGCCATGAGCTGGTCCAGGCACAAATTTTATGTGCCAATAAACCTGGACCAATGTTGGCCAGGAAGCTCAACTCTGTGATTCACATCCACAGGCCTGTTCAGCTACCTGCCAGGGGTGGTGGTCTTACCTCTGACCCAACGAAGGTCATGCCAGAGTTTGAAACTTTTTTGTCCTCATTATATCGGAAACCAAACCCATTTGATCTAGAAGGTGCTGAGAGTTTCTTTCTATAGTGGCCCATAGCCGTGATCTCTTGAATGTGAATATTTCTCTGGATGAGATTGCCCTGGCCATTAAGTCGCTAAAGCCCTCCAAGGCCCTGAACCAGATGGATTTTCGGGACTTTATTATAAGAAGTTTGCAACCCTCCTGACCCTCCACCTCACGGCATACTTTAAGTCCTTGAAACAGGGTTTGCAGCCCTCCCTCGAATCCCTTAAGGCTTACATCTCCATGATTCCTAAAACAACTGACGAGGCCTCTGAGCCACAGGTGTTCAGACTAATTTCTTTGTTGAACATGGATCTGAAGATTCTGGGGAAGGTCCTGAGAACTTGTGTCAACAAATACCTCCAAACTCTCATGCACAGAGACCAGGTGGGCTTCATCCCAGGCAGGAAAGCAGGCAGGAGACAATATCCACAAGGTTATTCATTTAATCCATGTTTTACGTCAACATAAGATACTTTGCTTTTTATTGTCTCTTGTCATATACCAAGCATTTGATTTGCTTTCCTGGGACTATCTAGAATTTGCAATTATGCGGTGGGGATTTGGCAGAGATTTTATGGACTGGATTAAAGCCCTATATTCGTCCCCTACGCCTCTGTAAAATTTGCTGGGTTCCTCTCCTGAGCTTTCTCAATTTTGCAGGGTATGTGGCAGGGCTGTCCGCTGTCACCAGCAACCTTCATTTTCACATTAGAACCATTTGCCATGGCCTTCCGGGATAATTCCGATATATCTGGTGTTCCTTATGCCAGGAACCACTACAAGGCCAATTTTTATGCGGACAATGCCCTACTGGTCCTCACTAATCCTATTACCACTCTTCCCAACTTACAGGTGCTGTTAGATAATTTCTCAGCTATCTCTGGACTCCATATAAATTTCTCCATATCACCCCCCTGCTGACCTAGTCACACATTTACAGACACAATTTCCCTATCACTAGGCACCCATTCAATAGTTTACTTGGGGATTAAACTTACTTCCTCCTATTACACCTTGTTTTTGGCAAACTACTACCCCTTGCTGCGCTCCTTAACCTCTCTTCTTTGTTATTGGTAAATTCCCTCCCTCTCTTGGATAGGCCAGATCCATGCAGTCAAGATGACTATCTTGCCAAAAGTTCTTTATTTCTTTCGGACCCTCCCTATACATGTCCCATCTTTTATCTCCACCTTTTACAGAACAGAGTCCTTCAGCTTATATGGGCTCATAAACGCCCCAGAGTACCCAGATTTACGCTCTATACCAATAGGTTTCAAGGTGGCCTGGGAGCACCTAACCTGGCCAAATATTACTTGGCAGCCCAGATTTCTCAACTATCTATGTTGCATGCCACTTTTGACATCCCGTTGTGGGTGCTCCTGGAGCTACCTAACTGCGCCCCGATTTCTCAACAAGCATTGCTTTGACTTCCTCATAATTCACGCCCCCTGGCACTAAGCCCTCTTATGCTTCATGGCTTGAAATTGTGGGACCGATATTCAGGAAATCAAATGCCTCCTTTCATGCCTCTTTTACCGATTGTTGACAACTCTCTTTTTCTGCCGGGGCTGGAACAACCCTGTTCCTTCTCTTGGTGGATCATTTTTTATCTATGAGCTCATTCCCTTCATGGGAAACCCTTCGGGGGACACATGAGATCCCTGGGCAGGAACCTTACCATTATTTACAATTGCACAACTGGATTTTATCTCTCCGTCACATTGCCTTCTTTCCTTTTCATAATACGTAATTTAAGCATACCTGTTTACACTTCCCGGGGGGCCCCTAATCTTGGTTCATTGCTTACGTCTACCTTAATGGTAGGACGTCTTTGTCGACCATTTCCTATGTGGCACAATGGGAGCAGGATTGTCAGGTACTCCCCAAGGCCGAGTTTCTGAGAGCGGCTTCCCTTGCAGCTGAGTGCACGATACCCCTGGAGGTGGAACAGCGGGTACTGGGTACAGAGAGGCACGGGTCGCCAGCAGGTAAGTGAAGCTTGCAGGATGGTCTTCTGGTGGAGGAGAGACCCGTGCAGGGTGGACTTGACACTGGACTGAAGACAGCCCGGCTGGGGCTCAAACATCTGGTTCAGGGGATGGAGACTGGTGCAGGATCCGGTGAGGAGGCCGGGGATCAAACACATAGGTCCAGGCAGAGAGGAAGTCTTGAAACAAGCTGGGGTCATACACTGTGGTCAAACAGCAGGCCAAGGATCAAACACAAGGGTCAGGCAGAAGCAGGTCCAGGAGGAAGCCGAGGGTCAAACACGGAAATCAAGCAAGTAGATAAGTCTTTAAGGCAGGTGCAGGAGAGATTCAGGAGTGGTCAAGTCGATCCGGGTCACAACAGGCAGGCACAGGAACACAAGCTAGGAACAGGAACACCGGAAGCTGAAAAGACAAACCAGCAATGAACCAGGGAACAAAGCTGCCTTTTATAGGCCTACCAGGGGGAATCACGCTGTGCACACACGACCGTGCACGTGCCCACTCCATTGCGCCGCATCGTGCACCCACGTGCGCTGGACCGCAGTATCACGCACCCATATGCGTGAACCCGCTGAATCACGCACCCGTATGCACAAACCCGCTGAATCGCACACCCATGTACGCTGTTGCACAGCTCTACCTCGCAGATGCACAAGGAAGTGCCGATGCTGGCAGGAAGGGTTTCTTTTATTCCTCTGACAGGGATCTTGATTCAGGTTTTGAGGGGGAGGACTGGAGTAAGACATGGACGACAATAGCAAAATGCTCATTTAATACTAACATTCTCGAGGCTGCTTTTAAAGTGCTTCTGCAGTGGTACTGGGTCCCGGCAAGGCTTGCCCATGCTTACCCTGGTAGCAGTGACAGATGTTTTCGGAATTGTGGTCAGCGTGGGGATGTCATACATATATGGTGGTCATGCCCATGTCTGATCGGCTTCTGGTCCAGAGTCTTTGGCCTATTGCAATCCTTATTTCATGTAACAATTTGTAAAGATTCCCAACTGGCTCTTTTACATTGTCCTATACCAGGTCTTTTTGTGCATCAGCGGAAATTGACCTCATACCTTTTTAGATCTGCCAAGCGAACTATAGCGCGGGCCTGGAAGACTCCGTCTGTTGTTTTTCAGGGAGTGAAAGCCTGAATGACTGCTCTGATGGTGGATGAGCAGATGTCTAGTATTTTGAAGGATTCACATTAAAAATTTTTAAAAGTTTGGGACCCTTGGATGATGTACTGTCCATTTCTGCCCCCGACTAGCTATGTTCAACTTTAAACTTTCCTTGTGCAGGTCCCGCTCTTGCCCTCTCCTAGGTCCTTTCTGTCTCTTTATTTTTCTTCTTTCCCTCTTTTTATTCCTCCTCTGCCTTTTTTTTCCTCTTCCTTCTTAATATGACAGCTATTATATGGAGACTGATTTCCCTTAGTGGACAATACAGTATAGCTTGTGCTATTTGCCTTTCCTCTACCCTGACCCTTTTGGGTCCTGGCAACAGTTTATAGTTATGTAAATCATTCTACATGCATACGCTTTTTCTTCTGTATGTGCCTGTTCAATATTGCCCCTGCGTGGGAAAACCATGGCTTGTCATACTCTCTCGAAACGTAATAAAAATATTGAAGCAGAATATCCCAAATATATGCTGCACTGCTCTGAACAATCAACTTTTAATGTTAACAATTCATAGCAAAATATACAAACAATTATACATACCCTTGTGAAAAGCCCCAACCCACATAAAACACGTAAAACCAGTTAATCTCCTCTAATAGAAATAGGGATACAAAACATAAGTATGTAGTTTGATAGCTTGTCAAAGACAATGCTGAATATAATAAAGGCTGGGTAGAAATTGTCAACAATAACAATGGTTTGTTGAAACATTCTATTTCTTTTTTGTGCTTTGTATTCCTACCTTTATAAGATCAAAACCATTTCAATTTGCAGAGCTGTCATTACTACTTATACTGCTTTATTTGTGGCTCATGAAAAATACATTTGGGGTTTTTAATTGTTTTGTTAACTAAGGTAAACCTCATAAAAAAAAGTAAAATAAATATTTCAGCATTGGTATTAATAACAAATATCTCCACACCCTGAAATTAGAAGGCTTGTAGACACACGCAAATTTAAATAAACATTTCTGCAGCAGTTCTTTTAGTAATATATGATGTTGTTAACAAGCTGCTCATGTTGGCAGTCTTTTGATTTTTTTTTTTCAAAGACCACTTTGCGAATTAATGGCATTTTATCTGGTTGGACATAAAAAGACTCAGTGTTACCCATAATTGATATTACTGGAATACAAGATTTGTTGATTGAACACAAAAGAGAACTCAGCCCAATAAATACCCAGACTTTTAGATAAATAAATGAAACTGAACTATAAACACGCTATAGATGAAATTCTGCAAAATACCAGCACCACACATGATCTTAATTTGCATAGACTCTTCGGTCGTTTCAAAAATCCTTTTGCTTTCCTTGTATTAGATTATGAGATTTTACTGTGAGTAGCACCTAACTGAATTCCTTATAATACACCTGTCATTAGAATATTGCAGTTCAATTAATGGGGAAAAAGTATGCAAATACTTTTGACATTTTTTTCAGCTTTTCATTTTTGCCCAGGGCAGTGAGCCAGAAGATTTTTTGCAAAATAGCCAAGCAACACCCAGTTGTAGACAAAGGTTAGCAATGGCAGTCCCCTTAGTTCCCTCATGATGATCTTTTTTTAAGTCCAACATAAGCCAATCCCCATCACCCAATATACAGTAATCTGTTATTTCCATCACAATATTGACTAGACCAGATGGTTAGCATAATAGTCAGGCATTTCTAGAAGAAGTTTAGGAATAACAGTCACCATATTTTCTCCTGGCAGGCTTTTTTTTTATATACAATACAACGTTTAATGCAGATGGGAGAAACAACACAAGGTCTTAGATTTTTATCTAGTTAGATTGAAAAGAACAAATTTACCTTGTTATTGGTATTCTCTTCTTTAATATCTAATTAAGTTTTTTTAATACACAGACACGTTTCTATTGGCTGAGAAGGTACTGGAGAGGTGGGGCAGCTATAATCTCAGGATTTTTAGACCAAAAGGATGTTGGTAAGGGACATTTCAGAGAGATGTAAAAAAAAAACACAGATTTTTACTGAGGCTGGCAACCCTGATGGAATCCCCTAGTGGCTCGGGGCCCTCGGACAGTGCCCGAGTGGCCCAATGGTCAGTTCACCCCTGATTGGCAGTGAATTGCACAGTAAAGTAGTAAACTGATAGGCATTTGAAAAGATGCAGAATTGCAGGAGGTCTATTTTCTTTATGTTTTCCCCTTAAATTCTGTTTTTATTTGAAAGAACAACAACAGTAGATTTCACACATTTTTAGCTACTCGGTTAAATTATATCTAAAAGCAGAAAGTCTATAATCATCTTGATATCGGCATACGGGGGGGGGGGGGGGGTTATTTTGTTTCCCAATTTTCATTAGACATGACAATCGACCAGTAAACAAAGCAGCTTTGGAAAAATACTGGTCATTTCTTGTAGAAAAGCAGGGCTGTATAGTTAGCATCTCAATATTTGGACTTATATGAACATTATAAATATAAAAAAAGATTGGGCCAAAAGAATAGCATTCTTGATCAACTATGTACTCGTAAAAGAATTTCAGACAATTAAATAATTAATGTTTTATTTTATTATATTAGTAGATCTGTATTTCTGAGTAATCCATGGATGCAGGTTGCAGTGTCCTCATTAAAACCATAACATTATGAGGACATGTTTGGAGTGCTTCACAGCTATCTGGTCTACAGGTGGTTGTAATAATCAAATGGCTGTATATCTACAATAGTCACATCTGGAGATGTCCAAGTTGTGATTAGGCTGTTTTGGCATATCTAGACAAAAAAATGTGTTTGTTTCCTTAACATTCCCTAAGGCATAAGCACGCCTCTGTTTTTTATCATTGGGTTCTAATGTTAAATTCATTTATACAAATGGAGACTTGTAAACACTCAGCAGTTGATGAGATGCAAGGGTACAATGGTGGATATTTTTGAATGTTCATTTTGGGTGACATCACCTCATCAGGCTTTATGAGCCGTTGCCAAGCGCTTTCTCCCCTGCGGCCGCTGTTGACTGACACAGCTAAGATCACACGACCAGAACTTAAAATGATGCCCCCCCCGAAAAAAGTTCTGCGCACGCCCATGGAGACAGCTATTTCAAATTGTAAGATTTGGAGGCACCACTGGGCTTCCAGAGAAGAAAAATTAGGTGGGGAATTGTGGATGTAGAGAGTGCAGGGGTCAGATGCATGTCATTTACAGATGCAGTTGTCACGAGTATGTAACATAATACAGAGTGCAAGGGTCAGGAATGGGGGGCACACAGAGTGCAGGGGTCAGGTCTGTGTAATGTGCATAATGCAGGGCTCAGGAGTATATAATATACATAGTGTAGGGGTCTGGAGTATTGTACATCGTGCAAGAGTCAGAAATATGTAATTTACAGGTGCAAGTGACAGGAGTATGTAACATATAGAGTGCAGGAGTGAGGAGTGGGTAGCACACTAAGTGCAGGGTTCAGGTGTATGCAATGTACCTAGTGCAGGGGTCAGGAGTATGAAATGTACTGTACATAGTGTAGAGTGCAGGGTTCTGGTGTATTATGTGTACACACAGTAGGGGCTAGAAGAATATACAGTACAGCCCCGCACACAACACCCACTATGATTCATTTTACCACCACCCCCTTAAGCATAGCACAGCAGTACCACCTATGCACACACACAATATATACACATACAGTGCCTTGAAAAGTATTCATACCGCTTGAAACTTTCCACATTTTGTCATGTTACAACCAAAAACGTAAATGTATTTTATTGGGATTTTATGTGATAGACCAACACATGGTGGCACGTAATTGTGAAGTGGAAGGAAATTAATAATTTATTTTTTATTTTTTTTACAAACAAATATCTGAAAGGTGTGGCATGCATTTGTATTCAGCCCCCCTGAGTCCACCTTTTCGCTGCAATTGTAGCTGCAAGTCTATTTGGGTATGTCTCTACCAGCTTTGCAGATGTAGAGAGTAACATTTTTGCCCATTCTTCTTTGTAAAATATCTCACGCTCTGTCAGGTTGGATGGAGGGAGGCTGTGAACAGCAATTTTCAACTCTTGCCCCAGATTCTCAATTGGATTTAGGTCTGGACTTTGACTGGGCCATTCTAACACATGAATATGCTTTGATCTAAACCATTCCATTGTAGCTCTGGAATAATGTTTAGGGTCATTGTCCTGCTGGAAAGTGAACCTCCGCCCCAGTATCAAGTCTTTTGCAGACTCTAATGCCATGTACACAAGATCAGACTTTCCGGCAGACTTGGTCCGGCGGACCGTAATCCGTCGGACAATTCGATCGTGTGTGGGTTCCAGTGGTCTTTTGTTCCCAAAAGTGAGACGGACCTAGAAATAAAACATGTTTCAAATTTTTTTTATGTCATCACGTTCAAAATGAACAAACTTTCGAATGGACTTAGTCCAGTCATGTGTGGCCAAGTCAGCTCGTTCAGAAAGTCCGTAGGACCTCCACCGAAAGTCTGTCGTTTAGACCGTCCGACCTAGTACGTAGAAATGTCCAGTCGTGTGTACGCGGCATAACAGGTTTTCTTCTAAGATTGCCCAGTATTTGGCTCCATCCATCTTCCCATCAACTCTGAGCAGCTTCCCTTTTCCTGCTGAAGAAAAGCAGTGTTAGTTTTTTGCCACAGCAATACAATGAAAAAAACTGATGACACTGCTCCAGGTGATAATAATATCCTCCTTAATGATCAGGTGCTGGTCCAGTCCTTGGTCTGGACAAATGATTCTGGACAAGGCAAAGCAAATGACTGCACTCCAAAAATAAAGAAAAAAGCTTTATTGTATAAAAAGCATCCAACATCAAAAAATATTTACAGCAACAGCATCATGGCAAGCACTGAGGGGAGCAGTGCTGGGACAAGGGGTGGGCAGGAGGGGCGTCTGCCCCTGGTGCAATGGTTTATTGCAGGTATAGGGGGCACCCTGACCCTAACCCTTAGGGAAAGGGGGGCACAGTTTGGCATCTTTGCCCTGGGCGCTGGGTGACCTTGTCCCGGCACTGGAGGGGAGCTTGGTTGACACGTTTTATGAATTTCCTCACATAATCATAACCCATAAGCACTAGCAACCACATATCTTAAATAGTCATAACACAGCTGAATGATATTAAAGTGCTTAGTCAGCTCTGCTCCAAACAAACATCACAAAAAGAGCCACAGCTAAAACCAATAATAAGAAAATATACATATATATATATATATATATATATATATATATATATACTGTATATATATATATATATATATATATATATATATATATATATATATATAGCGCACTACTCCCTTGGGAGCTGCAAAGTTGTTCATTTTCCCACTGACCATCCCAGATATTCGGGGCTACCCTTACCTCTGACACTTCGGGTTCTTTGCTTGCAATAAGATAACCCACTGTTTTGTAAGTAAATATTAGAGTAAGTTTACTGAAGGAGATTACGCACAAGCACAATAATTTTTCTAGAACAGGTATAAACAGTGGTTACAATAACTACACCGCCACACACATGTAATGCAGCAATGCAATGAATATTCAAAATTTCTTCAGTATAAAAGGTTTGTTTGACCAACCCCTGTATGTGCGTCTCCAAGGGGGACCAATGCTCAGAGTAGGAATGCCTTGACTCTGGGCACCTTCCCACTTCCAGCACACCGTAATAGATACAGAAATGCAAAGTTATCAACACCACACAATACAATGGCATGAAATGAGCTCCTCCTGCTTCATAATGCTGTCCTTTCTTACTGTGACTGAACGTAAGGCCTTACAAAAAAGATGTAGTCTTTGGTCTTCTGTCTAACTATTGTATTGAGGTGATTGTAATCCAAAGGGATTTACAAACAAAGAATAGTGTAGAATGAGTATTGAAACTGTTCTTTTGATGTAGCTCACTTCTAAATGCCTCCTGTGTAGTTGTCTCCAAATCACACAGTATCAGTTCTCAGTGGAGTATAGGCTTGAGGCCTGCTTGAACTCAGTCTAATAGTGTGAGACCTCCTCTGCGGGACTACAGGTCCCAGTGACACTGTGGTCTGAGTCTAAGTGTGTAAAAGTGCGTTAAGAATTACGGGCGGCAGCCCTCTCACCAAACAAGGCCTGGAAGAATATGAAGCCGCCGCTCCAGTTGTCTCAGTCCTGCTTTAAGCCAGCACCGTCATTCTGCTTCTGTTCCGCAAGGTGACCTGGACCCTCCGAATGGCTCCGTCAGATGTCTCTGGATCCTTCCCGTTCTGAACACACTGCCTCTTCAGCACACAGGTATGAGACAGAGTAGCTGGTTGTTCCGCTCCGCAATTGTTGCAGGCCGGGCTCTCTGGAACACCTCCTCACAGATCCTTGTAGGCAGGCCACGCATCCAGAAGAGAAAGAAAATAGCCATGCAGGGCTTTTTATATCCTACCCAGCATGCAATTCAGTACTGAGTGCTCATGGGTAGATCAGTTAGCATTGTGGGTAGGTCAGTCTCTGTATGATGTAAACAATTGAATCACTTCTTGTAATGTTTCTCTTATGTTCATCAACAGAAATAGACAAAGTCCCATCTACCTTTAGGCCACTAGATGGTGCCAAATACCAATTTAAAGCATTGTCCATAATTTAACATTGCCTGGCAGAAATGTCAGCGCTATATATATATATATATATATATATATATATATATATATATATATATATATATATATATATATCTATAAGGATAAAATAATAAATATATATAGATGACTCATATATTTTATATTTGTCTTAAAAAGAAACACACACGTATACCTATTTCCAGTTCCACTTGCAGAATAAGTATACATATCTAAAGTAGAAGTGCAAGAAATATAAACAACTAATGATCAAAATTATAAGAAGACATTTGCACAACTAATAAAATTACTCCATGGAACTTATAGGGAATAAGTGTAGTGGAAAGTCGCAAGAAAAGATACATATTGTAAAAATGCACATGGAAAAAAATGCATATGTAAAACAGAGATTATTTCCTATCTATATATGTATATATATATACATACTATCCACCTTTACATTCATAATTTTGTTTTAACATTACCCACAAATAAAGCATATATGCATGGTTTGTTATGATCACAAACAGTACAATGATAATGTAAAAATAAATATAAATATATTGTTTGTAAATAGTCAAAGAAATAGATTGCATTAGTATGAATGGGGTGGATCAAAATAACCATAATTACTTATAGTAATGTGTCACGTCCCATTCGAAATTCAATCCATCAGGTATTCTACCAGGGGCGGCCCATCCATTAGGGGCGCCCGGGTGCCACCCCTCTCTCCTCTCCACCCTCTTTATGCAGTAGATAGATTCATGCATAGCATGAATCTATCCACGGCCACCGTTGCCACCCCCTATGCATGTCTTCGGCCCCTTTTGAGTTACCAGGCACATGAATTACAGCAGCCAGTTTATTTTAAGCACCAGATTAGAGCCATAGGCTTCAAAATAGCGTGCACTTGGGTCACAGAGCATGTGTCCTGAGCCCACCCAGGTGTTGTAACTGTGAATGAATATTTGCTGTTGCAACACTGAGCCTCCTCCTGGCCAATCGGGAAGCAGGTATGAAACCTGTTTCCCGATTGGCCAAAACATCAGGAGATCCTATTGGATGCCTAGCACTGGTTGGAGCAGAGAGAAGAGGACTCCAGGAGAGAATACTGGAGGCCTGTTACACTGGGAGATGGCCACAGCAGCTCCGACCGCTGCTCTCACCGCCCACATCCATGGTAAGGTCAGCGCCTGGCAGTTGTAACTTGCACTAGTGCCGCTTCACTGGTGGCCCGGGGGGTTGTTTGCCGCCCCCCCCCCCCCCCAAAAAAGAACCCAACCTGCCTTCACTTTATTTTAATTTGTAATTTAAAAATGAAAAAAACTCTCTTTTATATGAGAGGTGAAAAATATCCCCCCTCCCCACTGATGTTTTTATTTTTTCTATAATTTGGTCTTTAATTAGGGACAGATCTCCATTGTGCATATGATTAAAGTGACAGGCAACATTTGTGGATTTATTACCCCCTGATGTCACCCAAATGTTCCCTAAATCTATTTTATATTTATCTGTAGGGTTGCTTTTAAGTGGAACATAAATGTTGGTATCACTTAACTGACTATGGGCCTCACCCCTGTATGCAGCAGTGTCCAGAACCACTGATCCCCATTTATCCCCATTACAGATCATAATGGTTTTGTCCTCCATGAGATTATTCAATGCTGATCTTTCTAAAATGGAGAGATTGTCTCCTTCAATTCGAAATTAGAATGACGTGTTTGCAGCTAAGTCAAATAAATCTCTAATCTCTAGAATCTATCCATGTCTGGACTGCAGGACTGTATGGGATAAAAATCTGATGGAACATGGACAGGAACTCTCCGGGTGTCATCACCATCAGGCCGCGTACACACGGGCGGACTGTCTGGCCAACTAAGTCCGTCAGACAATCCGACAGACAGTCCGTCCTACTTTTGAATGAACGGACTTGACCACACACGATGAACAGACAGTCCGCTGAAAGCTTGCGCGATGACGTGTACAGCACGTACGACGGGACTAGAAATACGACGTCCAATACACTGCAATGCAACCTTCGGCCGTGTAAATCCTTTCTGAGCATGCGCCATACTTAGTCCGTCCAACTTGCCTACTCACGAGCGGACTGTCCCCTGAAACCAAAGTTGGAAGGACAATATTACGGAAATTCCGAAAGACTTAGTCCACCAGACTGTCCGCTGAAAAAGTCAGCTGAAACCCACACACGAGCGGACTGTCCGCTGAAACACGTTTCAGCGGACCAAGTCCGTCAGACAGTCCGCCCGTGTGTACGCGGCCTTAGTCTTGCATCCAGACAAGGGTAGTTGTTCAAATTCCAAATCCCCCATCTCAACAATTGCACAATTCTCTCTAAAAGACAAGGCACTAGATCAACAGACCATTCATTAGTGTTAGCATCATTCCTTTGCATACTATCGTCTTCATTAAAATAATGTCGAAGAACAGTTAAGTTATGAATACATTTATTAATGTCCAAAATAGTATTAAATGGATCAAAGTGTGCATGAGGACAGAAGTTCAAACCCTTAGACAGAAGGGAACTTTCTTCATCTGTTACCGTTCTATGTGACACATTAATCACATTATTACATATACTCACTTCTTCTGAGTTCTGAGGGCATAGCGTGCCTGAGTGGAATCGCCTATGTTTTCTCCCCCCCACCTTCTTGTATTCTTGTGGGCAGGGGAGGGCTGGCAGCCTTAGGCCTGGGGGGCAAGTCCAGTCAAGTGGCCCATAGAACCGGTGGTGGCAAAATGGTGGATCGGGAAAACAGTCTCTAAGGTTTTTCATGATCGCAAAGGTGGGGGGTGCAGGGAGGACAATGTGGCCCTCCAGGGCCTGTGGGGGACTTGTACTACCATAGCCTCTAGGAACTAAACCGCAAGCAAGTCCCTGTATGAATCTCTCAGAGCTGAGGACCTGCCCCCCGCCCGCAACTAGACAAACTACAAGTCCCAGCATTAACCCCTGAGATCTAAGGATGTGTCCCCTTAGATCCCACGGGTTCATGCTGTGCCCTGTAGTCCTTCACTAGTTGGGGGGGGGGTGACACATCCTGAGCTCTGAGGGGTTATGCTGAGACCTTTAGTCCTTCACTTTTGGGGTGTTACATCCCAAAAAGTAAAGTACTACAAGTTCCAGCATGAACCCTGGCTGAGATTTAAGGATGTGATCTCCTCCTCTGCTGCTGGCTCATGCTCCCATGACACACGTATGTTCTAATTCATTCACTTCTCCCAACCTCACCTCAGGAAGCTTGACCATAGGGTCTAATATGCTTCAAAATAGGGTGGACTCAGAGCGCAGATCATTGTGCTCAGAGCCCACCCAGGCGTGTTAGAAAAGCAAATTAATATTTGCTTTTCTAACACTGAACTGCCTCTCTGCCAATCAGGAAGAGAGGGTCTGATATCCGTCACCTGATTGGCTGAAAGGACAGGCGCTCCTATTGGATGTCTAGCAGGAGGAAAAGCATGGAGTAAGCATAGAGAACACAGGAGCCGCTACCTGTCCCACAGCTCCCAGCCATCACTCGCTACCTGACCTGCCACCCAGATGAGGTAAGTGCCGGTCAGACAGCGGGCGAGGTGGCGTGCTGGTTAAATGCCGACGGGGGGTAACATTGGCTACATTTGATGGGGCACAGCAAGGCTACATTTGATGGGGCACAGCGAGGCTGCATTTGATGGGGCACAGCGAGGCTGCATTTAATAGCAGAGTGAGGCTATTTTTCAGTATTTTTTAGTTTGCACCAGACAGAGAGAGGCATCGCTCCAAATTGTCCGCACAGAGAGACCACTCCTCAAGAAAATTGCTTGATTCCTTTATCAACATAGTAAAGCCTTGTACACACCACTATTGTTTTTTTTCTCAA
Source organism: Lithobates pipiens (assembly GCF_037356315.1). Taxonomy (NCBI): domain Eukaryota; kingdom Metazoa; phylum Chordata; class Amphibia; order Anura; family Ranidae; genus Lithobates; species Lithobates pipiens. The sequence goes on from NW_027507758.1 coordinate 275,195,634, forward strand.
TCCAGTGAGTTGAACAAAAAAAAAAAATAGCTGACAGCTCTGGTTGGAGCTGCTGAGCATTAGCAAAAGTGACCTGGGCATTGATCACTTTTCAGTGGAGTGGCAGTGCCTGCTGCAAGTGTGTACAAGCCTTTCATTGCACACTGGTGTGCTGCAGTTTAGCCGCAGTGCTTATGCACACAGTTTTCCTTAGCCGCAGTCCCATAGGCTTATTTTAGGTTGTGCGTTTTTGCTGCAGTTTTTTTATAGCACACCAAAGATGCAGCCGTTTTTGTGCACTTTCAGAAAATGCAGCAAAAATGTGCAAACTAATAGAAGTCTATGGGACATGCAGGAAGACCATGAGATGACCAACACTGCAGCAGACCAGTGTGAGCTCACATTATAGTACATAGGAGCAGGTACTGCACATGCTGCTGAAAGAAACCTCCTTATCTGCAGAGAGAGGGGGGGAGAGGAATTTGGGAGAGAGAGGGGGGAGAGGCCGGTCACAGCTCACTCACTTGGAAGGACTCAGCAGGCAGAAGACTCGGTTATCAGCTTCCAGAGCTTCCCATACAGATCACCGAGGGATCTCAGTTTGAATGTTCCCGCCCACGCGTCCGATTCAAAGACGCAGCACACAGGCTGCCCGGAGTGTGGACGGGCACAGTGAGAGAGGGGGCTGGAGGAGGCGGAGCGGATCCACCCTCTTCTATTCGGCTGTGCTCAGTCTGAATGGAATGGACACAGACTGTCAGCTCAGAAGCAGGGAACAGCACTGTGACATGACAGATGTCCAATCACAGCGCTAACGTTCCTGCATGCTTCTGGGCTGTTATCCAGCCCTGCCAGCCTCCCTCAGTAGTAACACTCTGCCAACTGCACATGATCAGTTCTCAGCTGGCAGCACATCGGAATTTTTACGGGGATTTAGAGAGCAGCCTGGGGGGAAAATGCATCCCTGCCCCCTGGCCCAGCCCGCCCCTGCTTGTGGTTTTTTTTGTGATGAGGCTTCTTGTTTTTGAATTTGTACTGTCCGTTTTTTGAAGACATGGGTGTACTTGCTTGATTGGTAAGACCGGAAGCTCCAGATAAATCGGAAGAACCATCAGACACTGACATCACCAGAGTATTATCAATTATTTCCAGTTCTGTGTCAGAAAAACTGACTTGTTTCTTGTGTGAATTGCCATAACGACCCCATGGGCATATTTTCTTTCAAACATAAAGACTGTTAACTTCATAGTCCTATTTATCACGGAGAAGTTTCTCCTTCTTTCCAGCAATAGTATCCATCTAAATTTTATTGACTTCTCATTAAGCTGTTGATTTAATGCAGCAAACTGGATCACATGTTGCAAAGGTAAGATCTCTTGTTGTAAAGAGGTAATTTCTTCATGTAATTTCGCCAGTTTGCTGGTCTTGCAAGTAATGATCAAATTCATTAAATCAACAGAACATGTTGAAAGAATATCATTCCATTGTTTTTTGAACTCATCAGTTGATAACTCAAATGTGGGGAATTTCTTAATGTGAAGACCTCTTGGTATACATTCCACAGATAAATATTCTTGCAAGGTGTTTTTTCCCAGTATGCTTTTCTTTCCTTGATCATACATTTTTCAAATTTTCTGAAAAGTATTTTAATGCATCCAGAAACATATTAATGTATTAATTAATTTCCTTGTCTAAAAGCATTTTGTGCAATCTAAAAGGATTATTATCTAAAGTTCTAAACGTGCAACTGTTCAAACCTCCGGCAGAGTCCTGAGCTGTATTGTCAGTCATTAATAGTTAGGCCGCGTACACACGGGCGGACTGTTCGCCCAACTTTGTCCGCTGAACAGTGTTTGGGCGGACAGTCCGCTCGTGTGTGGGCTTTCAGCGGACAGTTTCAGCGGACAGTTGGACGGACAAGGTTTTTCGGAAATTCCGAAAAACTGTCCGCTGAAACCTTGTTTCAGCGAACAGCCCGCTCGTGTGTAGGCTTGTTCGTCAAACAAAGTTGCGCGCATGCTCAGAAAGGATTTTCACGCCGAAAGCTATAATGCAGTGTATAGGACGTCGTATTTTTCGTCCCGTCGTACGTGCTGTTCACGTCATCGCGCACGGTTTCAGCAAACTGTTCGTTCGTCGTGTGTGGGCATGTCCGTCCATGCTAATTTTGAGCGGACTGTTTGCTGAAACTGTTGGACGGACAAAGTTGGGCGAACAGTCCGCGCGTGTGTACGCGGCCTTACATGCTTATAGAACAACAATCAGTCCAGTGAAGGGTGATATAGAGAACAAAAATAGAAATACACAGCTCACCGAGCAGGCATTTTGAACACGGAAGACAGCAATGCAATGAACAAACAAATGACTCTGCTCCAGGTGATAATGATATCCTCCTTAATGATCAGGTGCTGGTCCAGTCCGTGGTCTGGGCAAGTGATTCAAAAGGCAAAGCGAATGACCGCACTCCAAAAATTAGGAAAAAAGCTTTATTGTATAAAAAGCATCCAACATCAAAAAATATTTACAGCAACAGCACACACAGAGGGGAGCATGGTTGGCACGTTTCACAAATGTCGTTGCTTAATCATAACCCATAAGCACTAGCAACCACATACCTTAACTGCTTAAGGACCGCCTCACGCCGATATACGTTGGCAGAATGGCACGGCTGGGCACAATCACGTACCTGTACGTGATTCTTTAAGTGCCCAGCCGTGGGGACCAGCGGACACTGATCGCCACTGGTGTCCCGCGATCAGGTCACAGAGCTGAAGAACGAGGAGAGGTCTGTGTAAACAAACCTCTCCCCGTGCTTCCTAGTGTGGCTGTCACCGATCGTCTGTTCCCTTTTATAGGGAAAGGCGATCAGTGACATCACATGCCAGGCCACGCCCCCTACAATAAAAAAAACACATAACGTCACACATAACCCCTACACTGCCCCCTAGTGGTTAACTCCTTCACTGCTAGTGTTATTTACACAGGAATCAGTTCATTTAAATAGCACTGATTGCTGTATAAATGACAATGGTCCCAAAAATGTGTCAAAAATGTCAGATGTGTCCGCCATAATGTCGCAGTAACAATAAAAATTACTGATCACTGCCATTACTAGTAAAAATATAAATAATAAAAATGCTATAAAACTATCTCCTATTTTGTAAACGCTATAACTTTTACGCAAACCAATCAATAATCACTAATTGTGACATTTTTAACCAAAAATATGTAGAAGAATACATATCGGTCTAAACTGAGGAAGAAAAATGTTTTTTATATATTTTTGGGGGATATTTATTATAGCAAAAAGTAAAACATATTACATTTTTTTCAAAATTGTCGCTCTATTTTTGTTTATAGCGCAAAAAATAAAAAACACAGAGGTGTTCAAATACCACCAAAAGAAAGTTCTATTTGTAAACGCTATAACTTTTACGCAAACCAATCAATAATCACTAATTGTGACGTTTTTAACCAAAAATATGTAGAAGAATACATATCAGTCTAAACTGAGGAAGAAAAATGTTTTTTATATATTTTTTGGGGATATTTATTATAGCAAAAAGTAAAACATATTACATTTTTTTCAAAATTGTCACTCTATTTTTGTTTATAGCGCAAAAAATAAAAAACACAGAGGTGATCAAATACCACCAAAAGAAAGTTCTATTTGTGGGAAAAAAGTACGCCAATTTTATTTGGGAGCCACATCGCACGACCACGCAATTGTCAGTTAAAGCGACGCAGTGCCGAATCTCAAAAAGGGGCCTGGTCCTTTGGCTGCAAATTGGTCCGTGGCTTAATTGGTTACGGTAAATAGTCAAAACACAGCTAAATGATATTAAAGTGCTTAATTGGCTCTGCTCCACACAAACCTCACAAAAAAAGCCACAGCTAAAACCAATAAGAAAAAAAAAAAAAAAAAATATATATATATATATATATATATATATATATATATATATATAGCTATAAGGAGAAAAAATAAATATACCCTGTTTCCCTGAAAATAAGACAGTGTCTTATATTAATTTTTGCTCCCAAAGATGTGCTTGGTCTTATTTTCAGGGAATGTCTTCCATGAAGAAAACACGGTACACATTTATTGTTGAACAAAAAAAGGAAATTTATTACCTGTATATAGTACAGTAGTACCGGTAGTTGTCATCACAAACCAGCATAACCAGACAAACTGTGAATCCTCCGGTATCAAGAATTTCTTGTTTCTACCATTATTTCAATGTACAACAATCTATGGTACATTTACTGATACTGATATTTACTGGTATGAACACAAAGTAAGATTTATTCAATGACAGTCATGTCATCATCTTCTGGAACATCATCATAACAATCCAAACCCTGAATTTCCTGGTGAATTTCTTGTGACTCCATTTCTTTCAGAATCAGTGGACCAAATCTCTCATGTTTAGCAATAGCACTGTCCTTAAATGGGTACTTCTTGTCAAGGTAGCCTGCTTGTAGTGCATTTGCAATGCAACTGTCAGTGATTTTCTCCCATGAATTCTTCACCCAAGTCACAACCTCTTGCAGTTTAGGTTTCACAAATTTTCCACGCTGATTTCTCTCCATTCTATTTTCAATGTAGTCATTCATTTCCATGCGCAAATTGTCCTTGAATGGCTTGTTTATTGCAATATCAAGAGTCTGGAGATAGGCCATCATTCCTGCGGGAATCATTATTTGATCTAGTCTTCTTTCGTGAAGAAATTTCCTAATGTTTTTAGCGCGGTGAGTGCTTGCTGCATCCCAGACTAGCAGACATCTTTGTGTCCCTCGCATAACAAGCGGCAGCATTAAATCGACCCACTTCCTTATAACTGCTTGTGTGGCCCAGGCCTTTTCAGTTTCAAGAATAAAAATGCCCGAAACATGTTCAATCTTTTCCTTCTTGCCCTTAGAAATGATTAAAGGTGGTATTTTAGTGCCATCCAGACGAACACATGCACTTTCGTAAGCAGTGGAGGGAATGTACACTAAGGAGGCACCCCACTGTTCAATTGTTGTTTGAGATGATTGGCCCATAAACACTGCAGTTTCATCCATAGCAATCATGTTGGAAAGATTGTATTTAGAGAAGTCAGCATCATCAATAAAGGACTTTAATGCAAGTGCTCGCTTAATAACTTGAGCATCTTCCAGCCTAAACAGTGTTGTGGATCTTCTTAAAGACAGTTCACTTCGCTGAAGGAAATTATCCAGCCAGTGTTGTGATGCTTTGAAGTCTTCCGGGGCTATGTCAAACTGTGGTGCTATAGCAAGGGCAAATTCTTGAATCTGAGCCCTATTCACAACCAAAGCCTTTGCTCTCCTGTCAACAACCCATTCACAGATCAGGTCTTCCAGTCCGGAAAATAATGGTTGCCGATCTGATCCACACTTGCACTTTTTAGCATTTCCCTTGTCCACTTGTTCAATGAGGTTACCATACTCTGCTCCTCATTTTCGGACCAATTGGATATTCAACATCTTCTCTTTGCAGAAATCAGTAAGATTTTGGCCCCGAGAGTCTTTCACGATTCCTTTCTTGCACTCCATGGAGTAGCTCTTTCTTTTTGCGCTCATGTCTATGGGTAAAAATATACCAGCACTGTTTACCAGTTACCAGATTACCATTTTAGAACCCCTTCTGATCCTCCTGTGCCATTTTGATCGCTCCCCCTTCTGATCCTCCTGTGCCATTTTGATTCCTCCCTCTTCTGATCCTCCTGTGCCATTTTGATCCCCCCTTCTAATCCACCTGTGCCATCTTGATTACGCCCTTCTGATCCACCTGTGCCATTTTGATTCCCCCCATTTTGATCCCCCCTTCTGACCCTCCTGTGTAATTTTGATTTCCCCCTTCTGATCCTCCTGTGCCATTTTGATCCCCCTCCTTCTAATCCCCCTGTGTCATCTTGATTCCCCCCTTCTGATCCACCTGTGCCATTTTGATCCCCCCCCTTCTGATCCACCTGTGCCATTTTGACCCCCCCTCAAATCCATCCTGTGAGCCCCCAACCCCCCACCCCTCTGTCAGTGGACAGTGGATTATTTACCCTCTCCCCTCCAATGTGCCAGACTCCTGCCCCGCATGACTCACTCACTATCTTGTGAATCAGCCAGACTCCGTCAGGGCAGAGCGAGCAGCAGGCGGCAGAAGGCATCAGTTTGTCCTGGCCGCGGTGTGGGATCTCTGATAATGGGTGATGTCACTCATGACTGCTACGGTCCAGAGGAGTCAGACTCCTTACGGTACCATAGCTTCGGGTGGCCTTATTATTGGGGAGGCCTTCTGTTCGGTGGAGGACTTATTATCGGGGAGTCCTTATTATCAGGGGGATGCCTTATATTTCTGTGAGAGGGAAAACTAGCGGTAGGTCTTACTTTCGGAGGATGTCTTACTTTCGGGTATATAGACGACTCATATATTTGTCTTAAAAAGAAACACACACATATACCTATTCCCAGTTCCATTTGGGGAATATATATACATATCTAAAGTAGAAATGCAAGAAATATAAACAACTGATGATCTAAATTATAAGAAGACACTCGCACAACTAATAAAATTACCCCATGGACATCACACTTTTCAGATATTTATTTGTAAAACATTTTGAAAAGCATTTATCATTTTCCTTCCACTTCACAATTATGTGCCACTTTTTGTTGGTCTATCACATAAAATCCCAATAAAATAAGTTTACGTTTTTGGTTGTAACATAACAAAATGTGGAAAATTTCAAGGGGTATGAATACTTTTTCAAGGCACCATATACACATACACACATGCGCACACACACGCACATCATATGTACACACATACGCACATTATATACACATGCATACATACAAACACTGTATACATACAGTATATAGCCACAATCACTTACCCCGCTGGTGACGTGGCTGGCTTTCCCTTCAGCCACTCCTGCCAGAAAAAAAGTGTGGGGGTGGCGGTGCTGTAGAGGATTGGCATGACAGGCTCCGACCTATTTAAGACTTCCCTCCTCATGACTATATAGAAAAAATGTGTCTGTCAGAAGCAATATGTCAGGAAGCCACAGGCAACATGCAGCAGAGAAACATGTGTGCAGTAGTGTTGGGACCTGGGAAACCAGACAAGTAATTTGGAGCATGTGCCCTGTGTGCCCAGCATGACACCCATGCCCCAGCCACTCTGCCATGCTGATTGAGTGTTTTACAGAAGAAAAATCTGATCCCAGTTTCATGTGACTTGAGCCTTTTCAGCAACTCTTCCTTCTGGGCAGCATATTTTAAACTAAAATGCAGAAAAGCCAGAGTATGTGATCTGATTTATGGAGAGGATTCTAAGATACCTTCTCAATGTTTAGTTTGAACACAGTTAATGGTGTTTTTTTTTTCTATGTCTTAATTTAAACTTTAATCTGACTTGAAATGATTGGTAATAAAAATATATGTTTGGCCATAACATAATGGTTTCATAAATAGTTGGCATTTATTAAGTACAGAGATGCACATCTCCCCTTTGGAAAACACATGTTAAATACATTTAACTTAAAAACACAGGAATTTCTGAGTGTAGAAGTGAAATGGACCCTTGATTTTCTTTGACTGTTGCGTCATTCCCTAAATATCCCTTGTAGTACTTATTTCCATTTTTTTAGGGGTTTTTATACTATGTGACATGTTTTTAACTATTATGATAATGCCATGTTTATCAACTACTTCAATACTGGGCACTTTCTCCCGCTTCCTGCCCAGGCCGATTTTTATCTTTCTGTGCTGACACACTTTGAATGACAATTGCACTGTCGTGAAACACTGAACCCATATCAAATGTTATTACATTTTTTCACACAAAAAGAATGTTCTTTTGGTGATATATAATCACCACTGTTTTTTATTTTTGCTAAATAAATGAAAAAAGACAGGAAATATGAAAACAAAAAACAAAAATAAATAATCTTTCTTAATAATGTTAGGCCATAATGAATGTGCTAACTGCTAATATCCCAAATGAGTATATATTATTTAATCTGTAGAAAAGTTATAGAGTCCACAAATTATGGTATATACCGTACATCTGAAAATCGATCAATCCTGATGTACTGATGTAATCAAACCTCATTCTTGAGGCTCGAAAATTGCAGGACAGTAGAAATATCCCCCAAATGACCCCTTTTTAGAAAGTAGACAGTCCAAAGTATGTAGTAAAAGGCATGATTTTTTTTTTTTGAAGCTGTATTTTCTGGCAAAATTATTTGGAAAATGAAGAAAGTAAAAAAATTATTTTTTTGCACCATGTTTTTTTTTTTTTTATATATACTGTCATCAGTGCAGTACAGCATCATCGTATAACTGGTGTGGCAGTGATCGGGGGCACAGACTTGTGACAGTATGTTAGAAAAATATATTTATATTAATCATTTTTTCAATTCTTTTAATTCATTTATATTACGGTAATCATTTTTCAATTCTTTTACAGACTGTAACCAGAGCAATCCCACTTTACCATAGTATCATTATACCACTCTGGGAAGGTGATCAGGATTACTTTTTTTTTTTTTTTACAGTGATTATAACAATGAATATCACTGTTATAAACAACCATTTTTTCTGAACGAAATCCATTCATTCAGCGTCTATTATTATGTTTAGCTGTGATTAGCCACAGCTAATCACATGGTACAGATGGGTTGTGATTGGCCATGTCTCTACCATGTGATCACTGTCAACCACAGAGATCAACGCAATGAATTACATGAATAGAAGCCATTCATTGTGTACAATCATAATATGATCTGCTGTGTTCCCAGGGATCACATGGTACTGGCAGTGGACCGGTACTCTGATCTGTCATCTGCTGTGTCCAGTGGACAGAACAGGTGACAGATTATGCCACAGCCAGTGGTGTTGGGAAGGGGGCTTATGGGGGCTGGAGCCCTGAGTGTGCCCCCAAAAAGCCCCAGGTCTCAAAATCCCTAAATGCATTATTGGCCCCAAGTCGCAGCAATGGGGAACGATCTCCCGACAGTGCAGCCGAGTGACGTACAAATAGTCCGGCCTCCGGGACCTGGATTCTATGATGCACATCACACTGGTCCAATGCCAAGACTGTGGGACGTCCATCATAGGCACTGCCGGGTCCAGGAGGAGGCAGGAATGACACTGCAGCCACACTGGGTACTGGGAGATCTCCGCTGAGCCACTCGCTCTATGTAAATGGTTGGGCGGCTCTTCTATCCTGGCTCTGGCTGCCTGGTGCCTGCAGGGCTGTCTGAGTGGTTGTGAATGCCAGGGCCCGGGATTAGTGTACTCGCACACTACAGGTAAGGCTGAGCACTGAGCAGCAACAATCTGTGTATGTCAGATAGGTCAGTCATGTATGTCAGTCAGATTAGTCGTGTACGTCAGGTAGGACAGTCACGTATGTCAGTCAGGTCAGTCATGTATGTCAGGTAGGTCAGTTATGTATGCCAGTCATGTATGTCAGTGTATGTGTCAGATAGGTCAGTCTATGTCAGGTAGGTCAGTGTATGTGTCAGATAGGTCAGTGTATGTCAGGTAGATCAGTGTTAAGCAAGTGAGCCTATTGCCCTCCCCAAGCCTGCCCCCCGACCACCCCACCTCACTCCCACTCCCCACCCCCGCTTTACCTCCAGGTTGAAGCCCCTGGTCTTTTTCCCACCTAGCAACACCCCTGGCTACAGCATAGCCTGTGGAGTGCACCTGAAAAGGTATACTGGGAGGATGTCATATGACATCGAGCAGAATGGGAAAGCTCCCACCCAGAATATAGTAAAATTAAGACAGTTAAGATGCTTTGCTGTATGTCTATATTTGTTTCACTAATCGTAGTAAAGACATAGTTAGAGAGTGATCTGCTTGTGTAGGGATAACTGGTGCATTGATCAGAGGACGGTTTAGGTTTGGAAGAAGCACAGCAATTGTGAAATGTACTATCACATTCTCTCTTTTTCTCCCATGTGTACTTTTGTACATTTTACTGCTGTAATGAGCAGATTTTGATTGAATAAAGATTTTCTTTGAAAATAGTGAGTGCTGCCGTCCAGATTTCTACCTGTTTGCGTGCAGCAAGAATTGGACTGGCACCCCTTCTGTGTTTGAGAGAGGATTGAATTGCTGGCTTACCTAGAAAAACAGGAGTTTGACCTATGTTGCATTAATTTGTGACTTTTATATTTGCCTAGAGTTCAGCTTTACATTTACAGGTTCCAAACATGCACACTGAATCTGTACCTACAAGTGATAGTGCTGGACGGATTGCTATCTATTGTGTGTTTTTTTTATAATTTTATGAATATAAAGTCTATCTTTTTAACCCATGGGCACCATTTTTGAAGCCTTTTTCTCCTTTGCTTTGCAGCATGAAACTTTTCTAGTTTCTCCACCACCTCTCCCATGACCTGTCCTCACCATGCGAGAATGACTGAGGCCCCTTTAACACATCTGCCTGTGCATTTTTCAGACACACCTGATCAGACCACACATTTTTCTCTATGGGGACCCTGTCCACCAAAAACAGGTAGATGGTGATGGTGATCTGTTCCCCATCCTTCTAGCGGGAATTGGATGACAGTACAGAACAGCTGTGTCCGTGTTGGCTCTGTATCAGTAGAGCAGACACTGACCTGTTATCCAACTGCTCAACGGAGATCAGCGGACAGATCCCTCGCTGAGTAGGTGGATTCGCTTGACGTGTCCGCCCCGTGTGAAAGGGGCCTTTGGGGTCAGCTGGCTGGAGATAAGGCATGCGAGAGACAAGAGAAGGAAAGCTTGTTTAAACAGAATGCAAACCACCTGGGGACTAACAAAAAAGAACTTCTTGATGATAAACTTGGTGGATTAAACTATTTTACCAATTTTTTCCTGAAAACAAATAAGCTTTGCTAGTTCAGCTGTTCCCCAGACATCTGTATAGCCTTTGCATAAACCGGAAAAGAGTTTGTTAATTGTGAATCAATGTTTGTGAGTTTAAAAGTATTTGTTTTTGCCTAGTTTAGCATTTTGCATGAGCTTTTCTTTATAACTTACTGGGAAAATAATAAGAGTACTAGTTTTTTTCTTTCCTCAGTCACCACACGCTTTTCTCTTTTGCAGCCTTATTAAAAAATTCAAAACGCTTTGACTTTATTAAAAATTAATTCCACAATCATTAAGGATGTCTGAATGCATGCACAGTTTCATGGAAATAATTAATTTTATATTTTAAAATATACACTCGTTATCACATACAGCTTGCTTGTAACTTTAGCGCTTGGTACAGTTTATTCGTGGACTGTAGGACATTCATTTTTAGTACCCCTCACAGTGGTGGCTGGTAGTTTTTTGTTTGGGGGCGACAAACAACCCCCCTGCGGCAACTCAAAACCCACTCACTGTCCGAGTCCACCCTATTTTGAAGCCTATTAGAGCCTATGGCAGTGTAAGTGGTGCATTGCATGCCCTGATGGCTCACAGTCTCTCACCAGCTCCATATGCTGTCCTAGCATCTCCTACAATTGCTGTATAGCCATGCCCCGATGCATTTCGTCACTTGCGACTTCATCACAGGTTTTTTTTAATACAAATTGGAAAACAAGATCACTGAGCTTTTGTTTTAATTTCCTATTTCTCTAGATTGTAAACTGTTATGGGCAGGGCTTACTTTCCTACTATATATTTGTCATGGTTATGCAGTAATGTTTGTCTGTCAGCCTACCTCTCCTCCATGTGTTCACCTTTAGAGACCAGCCACTCTCACCTGGCTGCTTAAATAATCTTCCCTCAGCATATCTCCACCCCAGCCTTTAATTGGGAACACTATATTAACCTGTGCATTGCAAGCCAACCTTGCTGGTCAATATTGTGATTTGGCTTCTGTATGCTCATTGCTCTGTGTCATACATCTGATACTGTTTACCAATCTTGGCTTGTTATTGACTATTCCTGCTTGCTTGTGACCCTGAACTTTTGGCGTGTTCTCTTTCTATTCCTGTCTGCTAGTCACCCTGACCTTTGGCTTACCTCCTTAGTATCCCTTTGTCCTGGACTGCTGCTTCCTCTCTGTCCTCCTATAGCCTACTGTGAGCATGAGCTGGGAGACCCTGGGGGCCGTGACCTGGAGCCAGTTCAGTCCATCCTCACCACTAGAGGCTCAGGTTAACACCTATTGGCTCTTAGCCCTTGTACACACGGTCAGACATTCCGACAACAAAATCCATCGGATTTTGTCCGATGGATTTTGTCCGAAACTTGTGTTGCATACACACGGTCGGACAAAGTTGTCGGAAAATCCGATCGTACGTAACGTGACAACGTTATTTCGTTACGACGGGACTACATTCAGGCTAGTAGCCAATAGCTTTGGTCTAGGAATTTGATCTGAGCATGCGTGGCACTTTGTCCGATCGGAAATTCTCAAAGTCCAATCGGATCATGTTGTCAGAAAGTTTTATAGCCCAGCTCTAAAACTTTGTCCGTCGGATATTCTGACGGAAACAGTCCGATGGAGCCCACACACAGTCGGATTATCCGCCAACATGGTCCGATCGGATATTTTCCATCGGAATGTCCGACCGTGTGTACAAGGGCTTAGACTCCATGTCCTGGGGAATCTTATGCTCTAGCTCTCAGTGGGATCTGTGTTGTTGTTCTAGTGGACCTGCCTTCCTGAACCACCCAATGGTCCATCCGCAGCAGTCAACCGTAGGGTCCACTACCTTGTGGTGCACTCCAGACCCCAACAGGGTGCATCTTTCACCTGGACTCAGGTGACCTAACAATATTGTTATTGCTATACATTGTTACTATTGTTAGGTTACATTGTTAAATTATATGAACTATTCTTTGGAACATTTTAGGTATTCCATCCCTTGTCCTACCCTCCTACCTTATCACTTTATACCGAGAGAAGGATAGGGAGCCTGGTTCCCATCTCTGACTACCCAAGGGCAAAGGTGAGCTAAAGGACTATTGCGGTACGTGTAAATATGAAGATCACAAATTAATATAACATAATTAAAATATAACCAAAGTTTATTTGAACAATAAAATCAATTCTCATCAAGTAAATTCATACAGCTGGTGACGTATATTCAACTAGTTTTGCTCAAAATTAGCTTCTTCAGGAAAATACATACGTCTATAAGAGAACACATAATAATAATACATCAGATGAACATTTATTGATTTTACAAAGCCAATTAACAAAATATAGTGGGAAAAGGGAAAAAAATATACACATAAATTCACAAGGGAGGTAGTGGTGTAGCTCTTACCCACAACCGCGTGTCGACACAATGCCTGGAGGACCCCCAGGAGAGTCTCACCCGGTGCCTGGGGGAGGCATTAAACACAGACAGAGCGGCATCTAGGTACCAAAATATATAACATATATGATGATTGTTACAGAAGCCCTATCCCAACATGTTTGGGAGGAACAAATGATAAGGTCCGACAATCCATTTATCCCTAGGGTTATCCAAAATGTGTAAGCTAGGAAAGGAAAGTGATGAGTACAAAGGAGGGGGAGGGGGGGAGTGTGAGTGACAGTGGTGTGGGTGAGCCCCAAGAAATTGGGGGAAAGGAGGAGGAAGGTAGAGAGGGGAGAAAAAAGGGGGGGGGAAGAGGGAGGGGGGAAAAGGGAGGGGGAAGAGGAAAGAGAAAGAAAAAGGGGGGGAGGGAAGAGGAAGGGAAGAGGAAGGAGTGGAATAAGGGCACACAGGGGAGAGGAAATGGGGAAAGAGGGCAATGGAGGACCGGAATAAGGTAAGGGGGAAGGTGGGCTGGTGAAAGAGGGGGGGCCGGGAAAGAATTGGGAGGAAGGGGGATACGTGAGGGGAGGGAAGGGAAGGGGGGGGATGGGGGAAAGGGGGAGGGGGAACAGGAGGGAAGACGGTGACAGGGAAAGCTAGTGAGGAAGGAAAGGGGAGGGGGGAAAAGGGAGAGGGGAGGGAGGGGCGAAGTAGAGAGAGAAAAGAGAAGAGAGGAAGAGAGCAGGAAAGAGAAGAAAGAAGATGAGAACACGCAGGAATGCATCAAGTGCAGAGCTGGACAACTAGGGCTGCATACAATGAGATGCATCTAAGTGTGGAAAAAAGTGAAAAAGGGGGACCCAAGTGCTGGAACAACAGGAAAAAGGTGTAAATCGCATGCACCAGTGCAAAAACCAAACTGCCACTGCCCTAGGGATGCATGGATTGTTGGACCTTATCATTTGTTCCTCCCAAACATGTTGGGATAGGGCTTCTGTAACAATCATCATATATGTTATATATTTTGGTACCTAGAAAGCGCTCTGTCTGTGTTTAATGCCTCCCCCAGGTGCCGGGTGAGACTCTCCTGGGGGTCCTCCAGGCATTGTGTCGACACACTGTTGTGGGTAAGAGCTACACCACTACCTCCCTTGTGAATTTATGTGTATATTTTTTTCCCCTTTCCCACTATTTTTTGTTAATTGGCTTTGTAAAATCAATAAATGTTTATCTGATGTATTATTATTATGTGTTCTCTTATAGACGCATGCATTTTCCTGAAGAAGCTCATTTTTAGCGAAACTAGTTGAATATACGTCACCAGCTGTATGAATTTACTTGATGAGAATTGATTTTATTGTTCAAATAAACTTTGGTTATATTTTAATTATGTTATATTAATTTGTGATCTTCATATTTACACGTACCGCAATAGTCCGTTAGCTCACCTTTGCCCTTGGGTAGTCCGAGATGGGAACCAGGCTCCCTATCCTTCTCTCGGTTTAATTTTTGGATGATGGTACTTTTTTACCACTTTTTTATTCACTGACAGAATAAGGCCTTTCTTTCTATTTTCTTCTCTATATATACTTATCACTTTATAAATATATGATGATGATAATAATATTAAAAATCTTATCATAGGTTTAGGTTGAAGAAAAATCTGTTTCAAGTAATTCATACTGATAAGCAGAAAACAACTTCATAGAACTACAATTGTATACTCATATGCTTTTCAGATGCACAGTATTAATGATATTTGATCCTTTCAACACATAGCTTTCATATGGTCAAAGGTCTTTAGTAAAGTCCACACACAGGAAATAACATTTTTGAGCAACTATTAATTGGGTTTAAATGAGTCATTGATCAAATAATTTTTGGATTACCTTGTGTAAATAGCATTTAGTACAATTTATATACAAATATCCCATTCTTGCAATTCTTTTGGTTGCTTACAGTTTTGTCCTCTCAGCATTTGTTTATAAGGTCTGCCAAATTTGAATGTAAACTATCAACACAAATAACATTTATTAAAACAACGTCAGCAATGGCAGCATACATACTACCCCAATACAGGTTCCTTTAATATGTAAACCTAAAATACAAATAAGTGTTTGCACATTCTTCACTTCCAAGTAACATTAATATTGCAAGCTTTTTAGTTATGTAGAATAAGTACTTGGTAACCCTGGTAGTGTTCTTCACATAGCACTGCTTCATGTGAGAGTCTGACAATGCTAATCATAGCTTTGCCATCTTACATCCTCTCTTCTGGACTGGGAATGACAGAACACTGTTCTGATCCATGGCATGCTTGCAGTTCCCTTGTCAGCCTGTGACATCCCAGACTGATAGATATGTTTATCCTTATAGAGAACAATTAACAGTAGCTATGACCAAGTCCCCTTGCCCTTCACAAAAGTGATGAACCAGCTTTTATTGCAGTTACGGGACTGCTGTATGCAATACGTTTTCAAAGATATTTGGTGCATTTGTTTATTGTTATTGTGGCTTTTTTGAACTTATATAATGGCACCAGGGGCGGACTGACAACTCATGGGGCCCCCGGGCAATAGGAGATTATGGGGCCCCCAGGCAATCAGAGATTATGGGGCCACACAGTAGACACAAACACACACACACACAGTATACAATCACACAGTATACACATACATGTTTCTATTGGCTGAGAAGGTACTGGAGAGGTGGGGCAGCTATAATCTCTGGATTTTTAGACCAAAAGGATTTCGGTAAAGGACATTTCAGAGACAGATGTAAAAAAAAAAAAACATTTTTACATACTGTCCCTGTCTTTACTGAGGCTGGCAACCCTGATGGGGCCCCCTAGTGGTATGGGGCCCTCGGGCAGTGCCCGAGTGGCCCAATGATCAGTCCGCCCCTGAATGGCACTGATATATTTATATGTTTCAGTAAATTTTAATGTACAGATGCTTTTAGATGAACTTCTTTGTGAAATTTATATCTATCATCTGTAAAAGAGCCATTCTATGTCTCCGTAATGTTGCTTAGTCCACAGCCTTCTCCCCTACAAACAAGGAGTCCTGTGTGCTTTTGAAATGAAGTCAGAGAGAATTAATTCTTTCTCTCCTGTTTCCACATAAAATAGAGCTCTAGACAAAATGTCAGATTTTCCCCTTTTAAAAGAATGCAAGAGTATCTTGATATTAAAGAGAAAGTAATACTAAGTTAAACAAGCAGGGTCATATACTGTACATGCTTTAGAATGGTCCAATGTAAGGAAAGTAGGAGTGATACAACTGTGCTTTTAAAAGTGTTGGCATATTACGACAACACAAATGGTGTTGTTTCCTAAGTGATGACGTTATTGCAAGTGGTGTTGTGATTTTCTTTTAAATTTAAGAATCTGGTAACCTAAATGAAGATGTCTTGTGCTCCAAACTGGCATTCTTTTATTTATATCAGGCTATGGAGGGGTTATTGAGTTCCAGAAAGTTAATACTTTAAGGCTACATTCACATGGCTGTAACACAGCCATAAAAATGTTACTGATGGTTAACCACTTACACACGGAGCACTTTTACCCTCTTCCTGCCCAGGCCAATTTTCAGCTTTAAGCGCTGTCACATTTCGAATGACAAGTGCATGGTCATGCAACACTGTACCCATAAGAAATGTTTATAATTTCTTTCACACAAACAGAACTTTCTTTTGTTGGTATTTAATCATCACTGGGTTATTTATATTTTGCTAAATAAACTGAAAAAGACAGAAAATTTAAAATAAAATAAAGAAGGGCGGAGTCAGCAGTCACATGAGAGGAGAGCTCCAAGATCTCACAGTGGTTTTTACTCAGACCAGTGACTGCAGATAGAGTAAAAGTGCTTCTCAAACACCTGCAAGCCAGCGCCACCTCACCGATCACTATGGGGAAGTGAAAAGCTCCCTCTGGACCCCACAAGCTGACAACCTACTTCGGGCCTTCTGAAGACCGGTCGCCTAAAGATGGCACCGGCTGGGAGCAGACATGTTCTCCCTCCAGCCACAGCGCTCTGCTCGGCCCACACCCTACCCCCGGGAGCCGCTCCTCTCCCAGAGAGTCTCCAGGCAATAGCCCTCTCAAAATGAATCCCAGGAAGTCCCCAGCACAACAGTATGCAGGTGAGAGGGGACAGGGGGAAATATCAGAGGACTCTACCTGGGAGTTCATTGAGTGCATTGATGACTACCATGCAGTGTCACAGCCCCTTTCAGATAAAACGCTGAAGGACATGCTGGTGTCAATGAGGGGATCACTCCATAAGGACATGATGTCCATGGTATCTCACATTAGAAGAGAGGTAGAGGAATTGGGAGATAGGGTACATCATGTAGAGAACAAAATGTGGGATTTTGCAGTGGAGCACAATGAACTGGTAGACGCTCACAATGAAGCAGAGCATGAACTGCTAGCCATTAAGTTCAAATTAGCTGATTAGGAAGACCATTCCAGGAAGAACAATGTCAAGTTCAGGGGAGCTGAAACAATCCCTCCAGCTGAATTGCGCAACCATATCCAGCAAATGATTGCCTCTCTGCTGCCTAAGGTGCCCAAAAAAGAAGTTGTGGTAGACAGGGCTCATAGGCTTCCCAAACCACCCTTTTTTCCTCAAAAAGTACCACAGGATGTCATAGCCTGTATACATTTTTTATCGTGTGAAAGAGGCGCTCATGCAAAAGTCAAGGATTGCTTTAGTTAGTTTACATAATAGTTTACACTATTTGCTGACTTGTCCAAACATACTATGCAAGCCTGCAGCAAACTAGTTCTGCTCACTAAACTGTGCCATTACCATGAAGCGGTTTACTGCTGTGGTTTCCCCACCAAATTGATAGTTAACAGGATAAGCAACACCTACACAGTGCTTAAAGTGGAAACCGGAATGGAATTGGCGGAACAATGGGGGGCTGCTACCAGATGACCACCAAAATCAACCAGAAGGTGCTTCATCGACAAACATTGATCCTCTGGAACAAGGCTCCTGGTTGAAAAATTATTCAAGCTACACTTTGGAGGCTCTTTAGTAGCATTTACGGGAACACTGTTGCTCCGTTGAGCTGATACCCTCACTCAAGAATAAGTTACTGCCATA
Organism: Lithobates pipiens; assembly: GCF_037356315.1. NCBI lineage: Eukaryota > Metazoa > Chordata > Amphibia > Anura > Ranidae > Lithobates > Lithobates pipiens. The sequence goes on from NW_027507758.1 coordinate 275,213,971, forward strand.
GTTAACTTTGCACATATTTTTATACTTTACCTTATTTTTATACTTTTTTGCTGTTTTTTGCTTCTCTTAAGTTTTTTGTTGACACCAGCGATGCCAAGCTCACCCTCGGGAAGACACCAGCTTCAAAACCCGCAGATCATCTCCATTACCAGTTTCTTCTCGCTCTACTTACCTTGAAACATGGCTCTTAAATTCATATCATTGAATGCCCATGGGCTAAATAGTCCCTACAAGCATAAAGCAATGTGGCAGGAAGCAAAAAATCTTAAAGGGGATGTCATCTGTATACAAGAGACCCACTTTTCCTCCTCCAATCCTCCTAAATGTACACATAAATTATTCCCGCAACATATTCACAGCAAACACGGCAGGTAAAAAACGTGGAACTTTAATTTGCGATAAAGAACTCTATTGCCTTCACTCTCCATTCCTCAACAGTAGGTGAAAATAGGAGATACCTCATACTAGTGTGTGATATTAACAATATCACGTATACCATATTAAATGTGTATGCACATAAAAGTCCGGTCACGTGTACGTGACATTACTCACACCAAATTGCATTTTTGCACAAATTGCTCAAGAAAATTCATCAAGTAAGAAAGGGATCGCTCCTCATCCATGGCGACTTTAATGTGATAGTGGATAATACTCTAGATTCTACAGCAAAGTCACACACTCGCCCTACATTGCAACATGTTCTACACAACGAAGATCTGTATGATGCATGGCATTGTCTTAATCCTACGGAAAAGGACTTTATGTATTATTCTGCCCCACACAAGATTTATACTCAAATTGATCTCTTTGTTACTGACCTTTCATTTCTGTCTAGATCGACCGAAGCAAGTATTAATTCTATTCTCTGGTCAGACCATGCGCCCATTTCTATATTGGTTGCAGAGGCACATGCTTCAAGGCCTGTTTATATGTGGCGTAATAATATAAATCTTTTTACAGGCTGCCATTCAAAAATCTTGAGGAAAAAAATCTGGAATTTTTCTCTAATAACATCACCCCGGATGTACCCTTTTCCTCTGCCTGGTGTGCACATAAGGCCTTTGCCAGGGGCCTATTGATACAAATGGCTGCCAGGGACAAACAGCGTAGGCTCAGTGATATGTCAGCATTGTTGTTGAAAATTAAGTAGCTAGAATCTCATCAAAAAACCACGTTGGCAGAGGATAAACTGCAAGAACTGACCACCTGTAGAAAGCCTTACTGGAAATTAACCATGCGAACACCCTGAGAAGATTTAAGGCCCTATATTACTCCCAGAGTAGCTAGTAAATTTTTCGCCGCCTATCTAAACTGACATCAATAATTGACCCAGAAACCCAAACTAAAGTCTTTCATCCTGAGTATATTGCTAAGGCTTTCTGAAAATACTACCAAGACCCACTGACCCCTCAACCATCTGAGCAATTAATATCTGAGTTTTTAAATTCAGTATCCCTTCCAAAGGTATCTAAAGAGGAACTTGCAACTTTGAATTCCTCTATTAGAAATTATGAAATTCTAGCTGTTTTTACGTTGTTGCAAAAATAACAAATCACTAGGTGCGGATGTATTCTTGGCTGAGTATTATAATACCTTCCAGGACGTACTAACACCCCACCTAAACACATTATTCAATCAGTCGGCATCCACAGCCTCATTCCCCCCTCCCGAGATGCTACAAGCTACAATAGTGACGCTGCCGAAACCAGGTAAAGCCCCAGATTGTCCACAGAATTTCAACCCCATCTCATTGTCAAACTCAGACCTGAAGATACATGCGAAGATTTTGGCTAATAGACTAGTGAAAATAACACCCAATCTAATTAACCAGGTGGGATTTGTCAAGGGTAGACATGCCCCTGATGGCACCCGTCGTATGCTTAACCTAATACTTAACCTTATACGCATTGCAGAAATACGCAAAACATCGACAACGTTCCTGGCCCTTGATGCCGAAAAGGAGTTTGACAGGGTGCATTGGGGTTACATATCACATATCTATTTTGCTCACTTTTGAACTGTGAAATGTGAGTGTAAAGGTTGAAGTGTTTTTGTGTTTTAATAAATTGGTTCATACGGTTTTACACTATTGGAGCACCTTTATTATTTTACATGTGGAATATTTGATGGATGATTGGAGCAACGGTTCACTACTTGCTGTTTGGCCGATAAGCGCTTAAGCCTGATACAAAAGTGCAGGCATTGGGAGTCGGTGAGTGCATTTCTTAAGGGAGTGGAATCACTGATCACTTTGGTGTGGTGGATGGAATAAGAAGAGACATTACGTCAAAGGATATTTTTGGACACTTGCATGAACTTTATTTTAAGTTTGTTTGTTCTGTGAAACATTTATTTGGTTCACTTTTCACAGGGTGTTACAATTGTTGTTCTCACACACATTGTCCAAAATCTTCCCTAACGCGGAAGAGGGTGTGGAGACATAGGGACTATATTCCATATATTCTGGAAGTGCAGATGTTTACGCAGCTTCTGAAATTGAATATTTTGTCTGATTTCAAGGGTTAAGGGCTTCTTCATCTCCCCAATGCCGGAGATGGCTCTCCTTCATCAAAAGCTAGGAAATGTTCCAAAACGTTAAAGAACATTTAGTTTTGTATCTTTTGGAATTAGGAGTTTTTGGTATCGTAAGGTGTCCATGTTGGTTTGCTTTTGTTACCCTTTATTTTAATTCTTTGTGTTTACCTTTGTTTTTTTTTTCTCTCTATCTTTTTTTACTCCTGGTGTTATGTAAAAATAACTCTCCGATCCGAGTTATAGCATAGACCACGCTGTTGGTATTTAACATGCCTGAGTTAACGGAAATCATTCGTACCTTTGTATACCATTACTTATTATACATGTTGAAATGGGGATTGCATGACTGTAATGTGCATTCAGTTCAATACAAAATAATTAAGAGAGAAAAATAAAATAAAAAACAAAACGAGTTTTTCTTTGTTTCTGTTATAAAATTTTGCAAATATATAATCTTTCTTCATACATTTAGGTCAAATGTATTCTGCTGCATTTATATGGTGAAAATAACCCAAATCAGTGTAAATTTAGTCTTTAGGAAAGGTAGAGAGTCCACAAACTATAATATCCATCTGAAAATTGATCAAACCTAATGTACTGATGGCCTATCTCATTTCTTGAGGCCCAAAAACACCAGGACAATACAAATATCCCCCAAATTACCCCCCCCCCCCCTTTGGAAAGTAGACAGTACAAAGTATTTAGTAAGAGGCTTTTTGAGGTTTTTGAAGTTGTAATTTTTGTCACAGTTTTTTTTAAATTTAAGATTTTTTTTTACATACTGTCACAAGTGCAGTACAGCGTTATCATATAACTGGTGTGGCGGTGATCAGGAACACTGACTGGTGGCAGTATGTAAAAAAAATATATGCAGTTGTGCTCATAAGTTTACATACGCTGGCAGAATTTATGATTTCCTGGCCATTATTTTTTGATTACATACTGCATTGTTCTTGCCATAAATTTTGAATAATTTCCTGTGCCTTTGTAGCTCACACATCCCCAAAACATCAGCAATCCTCCTCTGTGTTACACAGCAGGAATGGTGTACATTTCATTATAGGCCTTGTTGACTCCTCACCAAATGTAGGGCTTATGATTGTGGCCAAAAAGCTAAATGTTGGTCTCATCACTCTATGGCCGCGTACACACGCGCGGACTGTTCGCCCAACCTTGTCCGCTGAACAGTGTTTGGGCGGACAGTCCGCTCGTGTGTGGGGCTTCAGCGGACAGTTTCAGCGGACAGTTGGCCGAACAAGGTCTTACGGAAATTCCGAAAAACTGTCCGCTGAAACAAGGTTTCAGCGGACTGTTCGCTCGTGTGTAGGCTTGTTCGGCCAACTAAGTCTCGCGCATGCTCAGAAAGGATTTCCACGTCGGAAGGTTGCATTGCAGTGTATAGGACGTCGTATTTTTCGTCCCGTCGTACGTGCCGTTCACGTCATCGCGCACGGTTTCAGCAAACTGTTCGTCCGTCGTGTGTGGCCATGTCCGTCCATGCTAAGTTTGAGCGGACTGTTCGCTCAAACTGTTGGACGGACAAAGTTGGGCCAACAGTCCGCGCGTGTGTACGCGGCCTATGACTTTGTGCCAGAAGGTTTGAGGCCTGTCTCTATGCTGTTTGGCATATTGTAAATGGGATACTTTGTGGCATTTGCTTGGTAATGGCTTTCTTCCGGGGACTCGACAATGTAGCCCATCTTTCTTCAAGTGCCTACTTATTGTGCATCTTGAAACAGTCACACCACATGTTTTGAGAGAGTCCTGTATTTCACCTGAAGTTATTTGTGGGTTTTTCTTTGCATCCTGAACAATTTACCTGGCAGTTATGGCTGACATTTTAGTTGGTCTACTTGAACGTGGTTTGTTTTCAAGAGAACCCCTCATTTTCCACTTCCTGATTGGAGTTTTTTTTTTACACTTTTTTCTTTTTTTTAAGATTTTTTTTCTAACACACTGTTTTACCGAATTAAACTGGTTCAATTAGTGTATTTTGTTGTGATTGGCCAAAGCTAATCACATGGTACAGATGGGCTGTGATTGAACCTGTTTGTACCATATAATCCCTGTGGCCAGTCACAGCTAGCAACACAATTGTATACAATGGATGGCATGAAATGAAGCCATCCATTGTTTATAATTGTCATGTGGTCTGCTGTGATTGGTCAGAGTGATCACATGGTCCTGGCAGTGGGCCAGTACAGTAATCAGCCAGTGGCCTCGCGAGAGGCATGTTCTTGGAAGACGTCATATGACAACCTTCCAGAACAACAGAGTACATGTTAAGCAAAGAAAAAAGTTCCTGCCCCAATTGATCCATTTTTTAGTGCGTAAAAAACTGTCCTGTTCTTTTTTCAATGTTGTATGTGTATACATAGCAAGTATGCCACAGACGCAAATTATTTTTATTCTGTGTTATGGATCTGAATGCAGTGCATGTTTAGGCACTTGTCTGATGTCTCTGTTGAAAACAATGCAGCTGCTTTCAAATCTGCAAATAAAAAATGCCCATGAATGCATTTATTTACTGCCATGTGAATGTGGCCTAAAAACCAAACTGTGCAAAAGCTTGGCAGCAGTGCATGGGTCCCTTTTAGAATGGAACGTAGAACATTGGAGCATAAGCTGCCATGTTCAAGTTTTCCAGACCAGAACTACCTCTTTTTTTGTCAGGCTTCCACCTATAGAAAAGAATTGAGGGCCAGTTCACACCACATGTACAGTAGTCCAGTGCATTTTTTTCTGCATTAAAAACACATGGAAAGTAGATTATATGGTTTTCAATGGCATAGTTCCCACCAGTGCTTGAAGTGCCAGTGCGTTCAAGTTCCAGAAAAAAAAAGTAGAACATGCTGCATTTTTCCTGCACTGGACTGTACGAGAACGGTGTAAAATGCATCAAAAACGCACTGGAATGCATCAGAACGCGCTGGAACGCACCTAAAAGCACTGAAAAAATGCACTGAAACACACAAATGTCCTTATTTAAAATAAGGGAGAAGAGGGGTAAAAAATGGACCAGGGCGATGAAGAGATCAGGGGGCATATTCTGGGCATATTCTGAGCATGGCCAGGTGAGGACGCATGATACACGAGCTCCCGGATCTTCACTAGCTCCAGGCATGATAGCCCTCTCAGGCGTCAGCTAAGCGGCTTGCACTCGTGTAGACAGTGGGAGACCAGAACCTCCCGCAAGGCAGCTAAGGCCGCTAAAGCAGGGGAACTACAACCCAAGATTCAGCAGTTTTTCCCAGCGGTTCAGGGACTGGTATCTGGCAGTAAGAAGGCGGGCTCACTGAGTCAAACTACTGGGTGCCCATCTATGCAGATATCTCAGGCACAACTGGGGGGTGTATGAGCTTGGAAGCATTCCAGGATACCCCGCAGAAATCACAGACGTCGGTGGTGGCTGGAAGGATCCCCCCCTTGTGTGGGGATGTGGAGCCAATGAAGGTGAAGGTGGAAGAGTTGAAAACATTTATACAGGCACTTTCCACCAGAGCAGATATAGAGGCACGTCATCTAACCGATGGTTAGACAGCTTCACAAACCCTGGAGCAGCGCGTGGCCATATTAGAGAGAGATAGTCTCTCTCAGCTGGATACTGCAGTGGCACTACAGCTGAAGTTGGAGAATTTGGAGGACCGAAGTCGCCACAATAATTTGCGGCTTTGGGGTATTCCAGAAGCTACAGAACCAGGAGAACCTCCAGGATATGGTAATATCTATTTTTCAAAAGATGTTTGAGGATACTATACCCCCAAAGCTGGAGCTTGATAGGGTTCATAGAGCATTGGGCCCCAAGTCTAGACCCCCCCCCCCCCGTGATGTAATATGCCTCTTACACTAAATTTTTTACCTGACCTATCAAGAGCAACACAATGCAGCGTAGAGCCCTGCTTTTGTCCAGTCCTAGAGCGAGAGTCGGGCTATACCTATCATTGGAGGTTTCCAATCTTGGTTTTGATACCAAAAGGCACTTTCTAATTCTTACATCAATCCCAGGTTTTGAATATTTAAAGCGGAAGTGCACCTAAAAAAAAAATATTAAAAGCCAGCAGCTACAAATACTGCAGCTGCTGACTTTTAATAAATGGACACTTACCTTTCCTGGAGTCCAGAGACGTCGGCAGCCGAAGCCGATCAATCACTCAGCTCTCGGTGGCTGTCGCCACCTCGGTGAGGGAATCAGGAAATGAATCGTTATGGCTTCACTTCCCGGTTTCCTACTGTGCATGCGCTGCACATCCTAAATGGTCCCCGCTATCTCCTGGGACCTGTGTGTTTTTCAGGAGACTGCAGGGGGGGGGGGGTGCGGGAAGGGGCAGTCTATACCCGGAAGTGGGTGAAGATACCTGTATTATACAGGTATCTGCACCCCCTCCCCCCTGAAAGGTGCCAATTGTGGCACCGGAGGGGGGGAGGAATCAGATGAGCGGAAGTTCCACTTTTGGATGGAACTCCGCTTTAACCATTCTTAGTTCCAGATTGGTTGCAGCTATTTCCACGAATGCCCAACCGCAAAGGAGCCACAGAACTATAGACAGTATAGACAGACTTATCAACATATTGAGTGAGGATCTGAAGACTTCAATGTCTCCTTTTCTTGGGAGGGGGGCTGGTTGGGAGGCCTGTGTATATTTATAATGGCCCCAATTTTTGGGTCCCCTGAGGGATCTATTCCAGATGATAAGGTAATTGATATATATATATAGGCAAGATGTAGGAGATGTTTGGGGGGGGGGGGGGGTGTATATATGTTGAAAAGTTATAGCGTTTACAAAATAGGGGATCATTTTATGACATTTTTAATAATATTTTTTTTTTACTAGTAATGGCGGCGATCTGCATTGTAGAAGCTGAGGGTAATGAACTAAACATTGAGGTGAGAGGTGCAATCAGGTGGTCAACAATTGCATTAATTATGTTAATTTAGAGAAATTGTCCTACTTTAATCAACATTAAGATGGCACCCTTGCTTTCTTCTCCCCCCCCCCCCCCCGACATATATTAAAACACTCCTCCTTTTTTTTTTTTACTAATAAGAGACACATGAATATATGAACACACAATTTAGATACACAGCAGGTTGGGTTGATATCAGGTGGATATTGGGATTCTGAGCAAGGGTGGGGAGAGGGGTTCTCTCTCCTTCTCTCCCTTTTCTTTTTTTTGGGGTTATACATGGAAAGCATGTTTTTTTTTTTCTCTTTCACATAATAAGAAGGGGTAGAGGTTAAAGGGGAGATTGTCACAAGGAATAAAACAAAATGAGCTTATTTAAATTATAAGGATGGAATAACATAAGAGGATATGACAACAATCCACAAGGGGTAAAATACACAATATGCAGTATCTCACAAGAGTGAATACACCCCTCACATTTTTGTAAATATTTTATTATATCTTTTCATGTGACAACACTGAAGAAATTACACTTTGCTACAATGTAAAGTAATGAGTGTACATGTTGTATAACAGTGTACATTTGGTGTCCCCTCAATATAACTCAATACACAGCTATTAATGTCTAAACTGCTGGCAACAAAAGTGAGTACACCCCTAAGTGAAAATGTCCAAATTGGGCCCAATTAGCCATTTTACCTCCCCGGTGTCCTGTGACTTGTTATTGTTACAAGGTCTCAGGTGTGAAGAAGGAGCAGGTGTGTTAGATTTGGTGTTATCACTCTCACTCTCGCATACTGGTCACTGGAGGTTCAACATGGCACCTCATGGTAAAGAACTCTCTAAACATCTGAATAAAATAATTGTTTCTCTACATAAATATATCAAAGAGTTTGCCAAACTCCAACACAGGATGGAACTGTGGGAGTTTATGATAGCGCAGTGCCACCTCCTGAACATCAATAGTTAAATAGAAAAATGGACTTTACAGGTACCAATTATAGAAAAATATATATAAACTTTATTAACCACTTGCCTACCACTGTCAGCATATATACATCGGCAGAATGGCACGGCTGGGCAAAGTAACTTACCCGTACGTTACTTTGAAATTCCCGCTGTGCACAAGTGCATGCATACGTGTGTTGCGAGCTCCGTGACAGTGGGACCCTCAGACTCGATCGCCACTGGGATAGAATAGGGAGATGCTGATGTAAACACCATTTACCCATTCTGCTTAGTGACAGGACACTGATAGCCTGCTCTCCGTTATCACGAGCAGCGATCAGTGTCTTGTCACTGCTAGCCCATCCCAGACAGTAAGGCTCGGTTCACACAGTGGGCGGCACGACTTGCAGCGCCGCGACCTGCACACGATCAGCGGCGACTTGCAAAACGACTTCTGTATAGAAGTCAATGCAAGTCGCCCGAAGTCGCCACAAAAGTAGTACAGGGACCTTTTTTCTAAGTCGGAGCGACTTGAGTCGCTCCTATTAGAACGGTTCCATAGTACAGAACGGAGCGCGACTTGTCAGGCGGCGAAGTCGCCTGGACAAGTCGCCCCTGTGTGAACCGAGCCTTAGAAACACTCCCCCAGGACACACTTAACCCCTCCCCGCCCCTTAGTGGTTAACCCCATCACTGCCAGTGACATTTTTACAGTAATCAATGCAATTTTATAGCATTGATCGCTGTATTAATGCCAATGGTCCCAAAAATGTGTCAAAATTGTCCAATGTGTCTGCCGCCATTACTAGTAAAAAAACAATTATTAATAAAAATACCATAAAACTATCCCCTATATTGTAAATGCTATAACTTTTGCGCAAACCAATTAATAAACGCTTATTGCAATTTTTTTTTTTCTAAAAATATGTAGAAGAATACGTATTGGCCTAAACTGAGGATATATTTTTGGGGTATATTTATTATAGCAAAAAGTAAAAAATAATGCGTTTAAAAAAAAAAATCTAGTTTCCAAATATTGAACCTAATTCAATTTTTTAGTGGCACCCTCCATAACTAAAACAGATGTCCTACATCGTAAGCTTTGCACTCATTTATTTGTTACAGTAGAATAAACACAAGCTACCAAGGATGTAAACAGTCATTTTACTAATAACTTTCCATCCCTTATTGTCGTAAATGTTTTTTATGTCACTGATTACTCACAAAACATTTTCGCACTGTTGTAACACTTGCATCAATGGTATTAATAAATATACAATGTTGCTAAAACACAATTTCCTTTTAGGTGGCAAACAAAAAGCTCTTTAACTATTAAACATCACAAACATAAACTAAATGTCACAGCAGGAAATATCTACCTCCATGAGTGGTAAGATTGCAATGTAAAATGTTATCTACACTACTAACTGACTTATTCAGCAAGGACGTGCAAAAAGCAATAATTGAGTGAAAAGAACTCCCTGTCGCAAATAAGAATCTGGGTTATAATAGTTAAATAGGAACATCTATCCCCTTTAATTCCCCTTACTTCCCCCCCACTCAGCCAGCTTTGTTACTCTGGCTTGTGCGCAGATATGCCAAAAAGCTTTGTCCAGCCTTCAGGTCTCAGTAGTGCCTGCACACATTTGCACATTGGAAGGTGGGTTCAGGTCATGTGCAGACACACAGACACAGGGCCATCTTTAATATTGATTGGACTCTGGGCAAAACTTTTCTTGGGCCACCCCCACACAGTTTTTCACTCCACCTGCTCTGAGACATACAATAAATAGCAGCTAGACTCAAAATCAGTTTACTGAATCAGATCAGGCAGCTATTACGATTGGTTGCCACAGGTTACATTGTATCATTACCGCTCACTGACTGGTTGCTAGAGGTTACAGCACACATTACAGCTCACTAATGACAACAATGTCAACAATGACAGGGCCAGGGCAGCTGCCCTTTTTGCCCTGCCTTAAAAATGGCCCTGCACAGACACAGTGGGGTTAAAGGAGAAGTACATCCAAAGCTAATTTGGCTGTACTTCTCCTGTGGTCACCAGAGTGCAGTTCGTTCTGCACTCCTGTGACGCATTTTAAGCAGACAGTTGGCTGACATCAGAGAGCATGTCCTGGCTTGAGAAAGAATGCGACCGCGTGTTCGGGATCTGCCCACATGCCTGGACCGGCACCTGGCTTATCCTCTTAGCGAGTCGCTGAGAGCCGGAGCCGCAGGGTGAGCCCCCTTCCCGCCCACTGGGCCCTGTCAGGGCTTAACCCCTGTGGCATAAAAGCAAATGATGTTAGCAGGGCAGCCTGAGAGAGCAACTTACAGTAGATCCTCAAGTCACTCTGACTTCAGGTAAACTTTCAGTCTGACATGCAACATACAAACGTAATTACATAATTAGACTCTCTATAGCCTGGTCACGGGCTTACTTTAAAGTGGATGTAAACTCCGGCATTGGAAGGCTGACAGTTACAAGTATGACTCCCACAGGCAGAGGCATGATGGGACTTGTAGTTTCACAACAGCTGGAGGGCCGCCAGTTTGAGACCCCTCATGTAGAGTATATGATTTTCTATCATTTCAGTCCAGTCTTGCCAGAAAGAGTTATTCCATCTCTGAGCAATCATCTTTTATTGTTCAGTGAGATAAATCTTGACAAACAGAGAAAAACTTTGTCAAATCCTCCCCCTTGCTGTGAGTGACAGGTGATTTACATATCGTGCACTAGCCTAAGAGACATGCATTATTTTTTTTAATTCCCTCCCACTCCTTTCTTCTGCTGCTCTGCCAGAATTGGATGTCCCCCACCTCAGCCTGATTTGTCATGCTGAAGTCATGTGGTTACTTTCCTGTCTTTTCACTGGATGTTAGAGATCATAGCAGAAGTTCAGTGTAGGAAATACACAGGAGAAAATGCATATTGACAAGGGGAGTGTAGAGGTGGGTGGGGAGTCTACTGACATCACGACTCCACCCACCGAGCTCCAGACAACAGACCCACCTACAGAATCTGCAGTTTTTCGGGTATCATAGCAGACAGAGGGGAGACATTTGACAGGTAAAGATACATGCAGGAGGCATGTATATCCTTATAGATAACCCCTATGGCAGTAGTTTAGAAAGGATGACATTGGGTTTACATCCACTTGAAAGAGGAACTGAACTCAGAAAGTTGCACTCAAAAAAACACATGGGAGAGGGCAAAGAAGTAGTTGCCAGTATTGCCTGTGGTCTCCCTGCAGTAATGTTTTCCCTCTACTGGTTTACCACGTCTTGTGCTATACTGTGTATCTGTATGGATACAGCTATCTTGGTAGAGACAGGGCTTTGCTTTCTCATGTTGGTACTTCTAGCAAGAAGAACAGTGACCATCCATGGAACTTTTATTATGCCAGCTGGTAACTCATTTCTTTTTAGAGATTCACAAAGGTTTGTTAAAATATGTAAACTTTTATTATAACAAAATAAATAATTCTACCATAAAATTTGTGACAAACAATCACAAAATGTTATGGTATAATTATTAAAATACAAAATACTCAAGTGCTGGTGTGGAAAAAGTACTCAAAAATTACCCAAAATGAATAAAGAAATTAATTACTGTATTTATCGGTGTATAACACGCTCCGGCGTATAACACGCACCCCAAGTTTAGGAGGGAATTTTAAGGAAAAAAACTTTTAGGAGGGAATTTTAAGGAAAAAAACTTACATTTAAATGCCCATCAATGCAGCCTTATGTGTCCATCTGAAGCCTTGTCAGTGTCATTTGCAGCCTTGTCATGCAGCCTGTCCATCATTGCACCCTAGTCAGTGTCATATGCAGCTTTGTCATGCAGCCTGTCCATCATTGCAGCCTTGTCCATCATTGCAGCCTTGTCCATCGTTGTCCCCTTGTCAGTGTAATTTTCAGCCTTGTCAGTTTTATTTTCAGGTTTTATTCTTAAAAATGGCGCCGCCAAGATGTCCTGTATATCTCTGCGGCACTCGGTAGTTTTCGGCCGCCTTCAGCCGTTCTCGTTGGCTTTCAGCCACCTTCGGCCCTTCTTGGCAGCTTTTGGCCGCCTTCGGCCCTTCTCATCAGCTTCCGGCTGCTCTCTGCCATTCTAGGTGGTTTTCAGCTGCAGAGAAGGGCCGAAAGTCGCTAAAAGCCGCCCGAAGGCTCCAAAATCATGGAGGATCGGCGTATAACAGGTACCCGCAATTTTCCCCTGACTTTAAGGGGAAAAAAGTGCGTGTTATATGCCGATAAATACGGTATTGATAAAAGCTGCACCAAAAAAACAGTGATCCCTCATTTATGCAATTGATAAATAAACGATATAAATTATTAGTGCGCTAAATTCAATCCTCAATGCTCAATTCAAATCAAATAATAGTGAATAAATACCAAATAAATATATAAGTATTAATAAATCCCCGTGCAAATGAACAAATAAAGAAATACCCTATAAGTGAGTAAATGTGATATACATGAACCATAGTCCATGAGAATATCTTCCTAATAAATAAATAAATGCAGATGAAGAATTCAGATCCCTGAATGGATACATTCTATGTCGGTAACTACTATATATAAAGTGCCTTCCATGCATATACTGCTAATTCCCAATAGCAAAATACATCCAGTGTATAAACAAGCCAAATAAATAAAAAACAAATCACATGCAACTGCTGCATCTACACTCTGATTCAGTTCACTCCTGTGCGCTGATCTCTTCAGAGCTTCATATGCAGTCTTTAAGAATACCTTATCACCCTCAGTCCTTCAAATTATGTCCGCACACACTTTTATCCCACTACAACATATATAGCGTTTTCCTCCTTGCCTCTTTACTCTGTAGTGTTCACTCCAGCATAAACGGACATGAAGAGAGAGAGAGAACCAGGGATAGTGTGTTACTGTGAAACAGTTTGTCATGTTACATCCAAAAACATAAATGTATTTTATTGGGATTTTATGTGGTAGATCAACACAAAGTGGCACATAATTGTGAAGTGGAAGGAAAATGATAAATGGTTTTCAATTTTTTTTACAAATAAATAAGTGAAAAGTGTGCAGTGCATTTGTATTCAGCTCCCCTTGGTCAATACTTTGTAGAGCCACCCTTCGCTGCAATTACAGCTGCAAATCTTTTTGGGCATGTCTCTACCAGCTTTGACCTGAGGACAGATTCTCCCACCTGAGCTATGGCTCTCTGCAGGTCCTCCAGGGTTACCATGGGCCTCTTGGCTGCTTCTCTGAATAATGTTCTCCTTGTCCAGCCTGTCAATTAAGGTAGACGGCCATGTATTGTTAGGTTTGCAGTTGTGCCATACTCTTTCAATTTCAGGATGATGGATTGAATAGTGCTCTGTGAGATGTTCAAAGCTTGGGATATTTTTTTAATAACCTAACCCTGCTTTAAACTTCTCCACAACCTTATCCCTGACCTGCCTGGTGTGTTCCTGGGCGTTTATGATGCTGTTTGTTCAGTAAGGTTCTCTAACAACCTCTGAGGGCTCCACAGAACAGCTGTATTTATTCTGAGATTAAATTACACACAGGTGTGTTAGATGACTTCTGAAGGCAATTGGTTTCACTAGAGCCTAGTTAGGGGTACCAGAGTAAAGAGGGCTGAATACAAATGGAAACCACACTTTTGACATATTTATTTGTAAAACAAATTAGAAAACCAATCTATCATTTCACAATTATATGCCACTTTATGTTGGCCTGTCACATAAAATCACAATAAAATACATTCATGTTTTTGATTGTAACATGACAAAATGTGGAAAATTTCAAGGGGTATGAATATTTTTTCAAGGCTCCATATATATATATATATATATATATATATATATATATATATGTAGTATCTAAGTAGTGACATCATCAAATATTTCTCCAAATCTCCAAATCTCCTGATACAGAGGCAGCAGGGCCTCATATTCTCACTGCAGATATACAGCTATGAGGCTGTATTAACAGGAGTGCCTAGGCACACTCACAGTCCAACAATTTCCCTGCTATTTCCCAAGAGAAATTCCAGGCAAAAAGTAAATTTTAGATTAATATTTCTCTTTGCATTGGCTGCTTTCTTATTCACTAACTCAGAACAAATATGCAGATTTGTAGTTTAGCCTCTACGCTAACTTTCTAAACTACACAGTTTCCCCAGGCTATCGATTCAAGAACTATTAAAGCTAGAGACAGTCAAGCAACTGGAATGTTGGGCAATATACAGTATATACCAGGGATATGCAATTAGCGGACCTCCAGCTGTTGAAAAACTACAAGTCCCATCATGCCTCTGCCTCTGGGTGTGATGCTTGTGGCTGTCAGAGTCTTGCTATGCCTCATGGGACTTGTAGTTCTGCAACAGCTGGAGGTCCGCTAATTGCATATCCCTGGTATATACCTTCATACAGGTTTTCCCCTGTTCGTCATTTTAGACATTTTTCTTAATGAAAACATATACAATATAAGTATTCAGTGCAGTGTGTTGTAAATGTATGTTGGCAGAATATTCCAATGAATTATTTCATAGTTTTTTTCTCTGACAATATTTAAAAAAATATCTGTATTTCAGTATTGTAGTTTGTACCTTGCTGATTTTAATACAATTCAATAAAACAGTGAATGTCCCTATTTAACCTCTGTAGATATAGTCATCCAATTAATTCATCCAATTATTTTGACTTCTTGTGTATCTGGCTACCCTACTGGCTACATTACTATGACTTACAATATCCCCACAATCGGGGAAGCAATAAGTGTAATGGGTGCTGGGACAGACAGTGTTTCTAGCCCAACCTCTGACAAATGTGTTCCATATGAGGCAGCGCAAGAGTTAAAACGTGAGTAACTCTATAGAAGAGATTGGGGAATTTATCTGGCAACCTTGCTGCTAAGAGCAGTGATTTTTTGTTTTTTAAGTGTTTGAAGTGAAACAATAAAATACCCAATACCTTTAACATCCCTATGGGGTGTCCTAATATTGTGTGTGAAGGGTTGCATCTCTGTGATGTAAAGAAAGTGTTGCGATGGCATTAATGCATGCAAAGGAAAAACGTTTAAAAAAATTTGCGGCAAATGACATGTCAGCTTCTTTAATTTACAAAAGACAGAATAGGAACCCCTTCAAGGGCCTGTCATTTATTTTGGGGGACCTTTGGAGGGCTTTGTGTCCCTTTTAAAAAGAAAAAAAAAGAAAGTTTGTAATGAATGTCATTTACTGGCAAATTAATGTTTCATTTGTTCATGTCATTTTTGTTGTAACACATACTGCAATAATAATAATAATAAAAAATAAATTAAAATAAAAACAGATGGGGAACCCTGGATACCCTGGCTGTGGAACATATTTGGGCAGTGATGTCACTGATATCCCCATACCTTTGCTCTGCTTAAAAAGAGGGATTCTTGGTGTGTCAGTGTCAGTGGTTCCTAGATTCACCCCAAGTGTTAGCATCTATAGCTTCCTTAGGAACTAGTGACAACAGGAAGCTGTCATATATAGAAGCCATAGAAATACTGGTTTAGCTTCTATATGTGATCTTGTGGGCTAAACAGCCCAAAGTTCAGGCATTCGTCTAAGTGACTGAACAGCCAAAGTTTAGTCTGGACCGTCGATTCATCTCCATTGTTTACTAGATCCAGCATTATCCTCTCTCACAGAATTCACGCCCATACACAAGATCCAGTGTGAGAGGGTGATAGCCAATTCAGATCAGAGAGACAGTAAAACTCCTTTTACATTATTCTTAGTTGTCCAGTTATCCTCACATACAAAACTAAGGGAAATTAAGATCACAGTTGTGATACTCTCTTGAATTCCTTAGATGTTCACTGACTGGCTATAAATGAGTAGAAAGAGGACAACAAAGCTAAGACAAAAATAGATTAAAACAACAAGCCATGGGGTCTGATGTTCCCAAGCTTAGATTTTAGCAACATTGAGTAATCAATAAGCATCTGAGGTTAAACCAGGAAGTGAGCAGTCAAAACATTACTCAATTAGTAGAGATCAGTAGACACACAACATCAGCATCATGCTTGAATAAAAATAAAAATAAAAATATTGGAACTAATTTAAAAAGACCTGAGCAATGTAGGACATCAGGATGCTCTAACTACAAAGGAACAATTCTTGTGCTTAAATATGCTTGGTGAATGAAATATACTTAATTGTCAAGTGTATCTCTACCCCATTTTTTTTTTTTTTTTTTTGGGATAAAGTGGTGAAGGATTAGAACTCCTGTCAGGTTTCTTTTTTTACCATCATTTTCTCACTGAATAGAATTTCCTTCACTGTCTGTCTTGTAGATACAACATGAAGAGAAAGAAAATCCCTTCAAAGACAGACCATTGTCAAAATAGTTTTTCTGTTGACATCTGTTAAACAGTAAAGGCCCATACACGATCGGACTTTCTGAGGGGAAATGTTTGATGTTAGGCTGTTGGCGGAAAATCCAACTGTGTGTATGCTCCATCAGAAAAATTGTTGTTTTTTTTTTCAAAAAGTTTTTATTGGGAATCAAAAAAAATAAACGTACGATTGCACAGATCAAGTGCAATTTCTTAGTGCCACACAGCCTGAGCAATTGCACAGGGTTTTCAGCATGACTGCAGTTGCCGCTTTCACCCGTACCATGATGGCTTAATGCTCTGCTGTGACGCTGATATCCGTTGATAAGGCACTACATCTTTGGATGGGTCTTTTATTATTTTTTCTTGCCTATAAGATATAGACAGGATTAACTCCCTACCCTGACGGATACTTTTACTACAAAAGCTTTTCTGAAGTCTAGCTTTCTTTGAGGTTATGTTACTGCTTACTTTCATGCTGAAAACCCTGTGCAATTGCTCAGGCTGCGTGACACTTACTGTGCATTATTAGCCTCCTATCGTTATGAAAATTGCTGCTCCCGAGGAAGTGTAATCTACGCGCAACATGTCAAGCTTCTGAAAAAAAATTGATATACACAGATCTAGATTTGGACACACAACTTATTGGATACCTACATCAGACAATGTTCTAAGGACCTATCTGGCTCATGGTTATGAGTGTGGCTATATTAGTTATTATGTGATGTCATTCTCTATATGTACAGGGTATATTAATAGTTAATCCTACTTTACATGTTATTGTAATTACTGTACCTCAGTTTTTTTATATATCTATTTTTTTATAAAATTAAATATATTTAATAAATATTATTAATACTCTTCTAGTTCTTTTACTTGGGTGCCTATAAAGTCCATTCCTTGTAGTATTTCAATTTTTAATTAAACTATTTTCGGGACGATGGCACTCTATTATTAGTACTTTCATAGTGTCACCCTATGTTAAAGTACTCTTTTTAGAATTATATTTTATTTAATTCATGAAGAATATCCTTGCGGGGTTGTAGAAATGCTTAGAAAAGAGAGAAATCTCAAGTGATGAGGCAATGAGGGACCATCAGAGATAGAACATAAGCCTAAAAAACAGAAGACCTGGATGGATCTGTCTACGAACCCCGACTAATAAAAGATAATACAAAAAATGGGGGCGGGTATAACCAGGAGTAGCAGGGGGGAAGAGAGGGAGGGGGGTAGGAGTTGGGTGGGGGACAAGACATCCCAATGATAGTGGTCCGCTTAGATGCTCCACAATGGTGTAGCTGATAGGAAGCATAGTTTATACACAAGGGGAGACACAGAAGCTGCCTTTCTTTAACTTTGTGTGGATGGCTTGCCATAGGAGAACGTGAATTGCTCCAATGCTGCTTGATCAGTTGGCGAGAGGGCCAAAAGGATGAAGGATTGCCACCTGTAGAAGAAAAGAGCTTTAGGTTTGAGTTGCTTGAAGTCAGTGAGAAGTCGTTCTCTGAATAGAAGGGTGAGAAGGTCCTTTTTTAGTTGGTGGAAAGGTGGGCCCTGGGGTGAAAGCCAGTGTTGGAGAATGAGCCTCCGGGCAATAAGCAAGCATAACAGAATCCAGTCTTTGGAAGAGGAGTGTTTGGCGGTCACCCCGGAGGAGGCCTTTCTAGAGGTTAGGGACCAAGGTAACAGCAGAGGGTCCCAATATCCGAAAATCAGGAGTAGGGGGTCTTTAGGTAGCTTCAGAAGTGTGACTTCAAAGATGAAGGATAGGACTTGATCTCAAAATGTAGAGATGGTGGGACAGAACCAGAAGCGATGAGAGAGAGGTGGTTTAAATTCCTGACATGGGGGGCATGAGGCCCTGTCTCGGTTTGTTTTGGGGGGAGAGGAAAGGAATGTGAACCCTGTGGGCAATCTTAAGCTGGGTTTCTCTCCAGATTTAGTTGGGGGTTAGCCGAAGTACTTTTTGCAGACCAATCAAAATTTTGTCGACTAGATTAGGGTCCAGAAAGTCTATACCCCAGTTGTATAAGGCCTCAAATATTTCCTTTGAAGAGATGGTGGAGATAGTGGACATCTTAACCACTTGCCGACCAGCTGCCACAGTTGTACTGCGGCAGAATGGCTCGGCTTGGCAAAATGGCATTATGTAACGTTACTTCACCCTGTGGCCACTGGGGGTGCACACGTGCCCCCTGTTCGTCCACGGAGCCAATGCGAGTACCCGGCGGACGCGCCAGACTCCCACGGTCGCAATCACTGCTGGGCTCCCATGATCATTCGGGGCACACAGTGGACCGGGATCTGTGTGTGTAAGCACAGTTTCCGGTTCTCTGAGGGGAACAGCGATCTATCTCTTCCCTTACACAGTCCACTCCCCCTTCAGTTAGAACACACACTAGGGAACACATTAACCCCTTAATCGCCCCCTGGTGTTAACCCCTTCCCTGCCAGTGACATTTTTACAGTAATCAATGCATTTTTATAGCTCTGATCGCTGTAAAAATGCCAATGGTCCCAAAAATGTGTCAAAATTGTCCGCCATAATGTTGCAGTCCTGATAAAAATTGCAGATAGCCACCGTTACTATTAAAAAAATAATAATAATAAAAATGCCAGACGCTATAACTTTTGCGCAAACCAATCAATATACGCTTATTGCAATTTTTTTAACAAAAATATGTAGAATACATATCGGCCTAAACTGAGGAAAAAAATCTTTTTTTATATATTTTTGGGGGATATTTATTATAGCAAAAAGAAAAAATATTGCGTTTTTTTTCAAAACTGTCGCTCTTTTTTGTTTATAGCGCAAAAAAAAAAAAAACGCAGAGGTGATCAAATACCACCAAAAAAAAGCTCTATTTGTAAGAAAAAAGACGTCAATTTTGTTTGGGTGCAATGTCACACGACCGCACAATTATCAGCTAAAACGATGCAGTGCCGAATCCCAAAAAGTGCTCTGGTCAGGAAGGGTGTAAAATATTCCAGGGCTGAAGCGGTTAAAGAGGACAGACTATGATAGGAATCATGGGCCATACAGAAACACATATGTGAGAAAGGCCAATATCATGGCTAAAGTTTTCAGAAGTCTGCACATGACTTTTGGGTTACGACAATCTAAGGATCAATTGAGGAAACACTGGTCAGACCTGAAAATGAGGGAGCAAGATCAGTATCAGGAAAGTGCTGAAAAAAAGTAAGTATTTGTGGTGTGTTCCTATTATTATTATTATTACTTTCGTGCTGGTTCATGTGCTTTGCTTTACTGTTGTACATTTAAAATTTCCAAGTTTAAGTTTTTTGGACACAGGAATTGTTTGTATTAAACATTGTTCGTTTGACCACTAATACGTTGTTTTTAAAGGGATACAGGTTAACTACATTTGTTCAGGCCTATCTTGATTCAAATAAGTTTATTACATTGTTGTCTAGATGTGTTTGAAACTATAATGAATGTCAACTTTATTCAGTGTCAGGAGAGGACACTCAGCAGCTGTTTATGCATCTGGACACAGGAGCACTAGTGTGGGACACCGTAACACCCTTGTTATGGTGTCCCACGCAGGTGCTCCAGTGGATACTAGGGGTCTCTCCATGTGTGAAACTTGCACAAAACAGGTAAGTATTCCAGCTTTTGAAAGGGAAAAAAAATCACGTATTCACCTTGGAACTCTGCCAGACAATTGGAAGACACTTCCAAGCAATGTTTCATATTACTATTTCTAGCCTAACATATCTGTCTGCTAAGTATACCTTTTTTTTATTCACATAGGGGAGAAAAGAATAGGGGTATCTGAGAACACCAGTAACCCCACACCGAATGAAGAAAGGCAACTTAAGATGTGGATGCAGATGTTCAGGGAGTGCTGGGTGAAGTGGTAGAAATGGAGTCGACCACAGGTCAGTGTCTGAGACCACAGCTTCAGGTAATAGATGGATGGCTGCATATTTATAATACATTGTGTTTTTTTTATTTTTAGGCGATGTGTATGTTGTGGAAGAAGAAACTCACTTTAGCAGTGCAAGTGCACAAATCCTGATCAGGGAGCTCATGGTTTGTAATCTTGATTTGGAACAAATGAAACAAAACATACATGATGTTCAAAAAACTGAGCAACATCATCAATATTTTAGGGAAAATCTAAACACAAATTACATGTTATAGTTGTTATGTTGTATGTATTTTTACAGTTTTAAAATAATCGCAAAGCCACATTTTTGAAGATGCACACAGTGTGTCAACATGTGCTATCTCCCATCATGGGATATCAGTGTATGCATTTTATGGGTGCAACCCCTTCCTCCAGTCAGTACATGAGGACTGACCAATTTTCAAATATATATACTATTTTTTGTAGATTCTACACATGTCTCATGGACTAAATAATATACACCTACTTGTTTTTTGTTTATACATTTTCTGTATTTTTTCCCTATGTAGAAAAAAAAATTAAAAACCCAAAGTTAATTAAATACCAATCAAAAGAAAGCTCTATCTGTCTCCAAAAATTATATAAATTAATTTGGCTGCAGTGTTGCGTGACTTTCAAAGTGTGACAGCATGGAAAAAGAAAAAAATTATCTGGACAGGAAGGGGGTGAAACAATGTAATCTTTTTTTTAATCAATAGTTTATATTAAGGTTTAAATTTTTATCAAGACAAATGACAGAAATTATGACTAAATAACAGATCAGTTACAGTAGTTAGATACATAGATAATTGTATCCAAAAATAATAAAAAATATAATATAAAGAAAACCATATTAATTATCTCAATTATAATCGGGATAATAAAGATAACGATCGGGAGGTTGTTAATACATCCATTGTGGAGACAATACACAAAAGTAATATCAATATTATCTTCATATATTTATATACTGCCAATTTAAGTAATTCAAAGATGATGAACCTAAATACATTACCGAACACCCCTATGGGTGCTAAACTGTGTTCGGGACAGTAATAGTAACCTGTCATTTAATAGATACAAAACAAAGATTAAAATATTAGAGCAATTAAAGTAATTTTTTAATTCAATTTTTTAATTCAAGTTATCTAGGAACAAAGAACTCGCGCAATGTTTTGGGGACTATCCCATTTTAACCATGGCTGCCATATTTTATGAGTATGTTCTTTTTTGTGAGGCCGAAGATCTAGAATTGATTCATAAATGTAATGAGTTTGAGTTGATTCTATCACTACTTTTATGGAAGGAGGATCAGGATTTTTCCAGTTCCTCGTTATACTGATCCTGGCTGACAGCAAAATATGTGTAAACACATTTCTAAACTGGATAGGATATCGATCAAGATCAATGGATAATAGAGCCATTGAGGAATTTGGAGGAATGACTGTGTTGGTAATTTCAGACATAACTTGAAAGATTTGTTCCCAATACTTCCCAAGTTTAGGGCATGTCCAAAATGTATGCAACATATCACCTTTTTTGCCGCACAATCTCCAACATTTGTCGTCAAATGTGCCGTTGAATTTAGATATTTTCTCAGGTGTAAGATACCAGTGTTGAGTCAATTTAATGGATACCTCCCATAATGTAGAGCAGCATGTGGCTTTATATGTGGTGTTACAAGCTTTTTCCCATTGGTCAACTGTATAGGTGTATACAATTGAATGACACCTCAAATTTATTTGGGATTTTTAAGGCAATATGGAAAAAATATTATACTAAAATGTATATGAAAAAATATACATTTTATTACAAATATCAAAAAACATTACAATAACAAAGAAATCCATAAAATGACAGTGTTGTGCTAACATATATATATAGCATAAAATAATACTACATGCGTGGACTTTATGCAACAAAACAAGCGGCTCTTTTCCTACGCGTTTCGAAAAATATGTATTCATAATTTCTTCTTCAGGGAAGCCACTGTCTGTGAACACACAACAAGCAATAAATATTTCAAAAAATACATTTATACACATAACATAATACATTAAATCCCAATACTTGAATACTCACATGCTGATTTTTTATGCCAAAGTAGGCATTTTCTCTTATTTTGGCGACCGTCCCAAAGACGGAAAAACAAGCCAAAAGGGAGAAGATTGAACCAAAAAAGTGAAGATGGTAAAGATGGTAGGGATCTGTTACAATGTCACCGCTTTCAAAGCCCTGGAGTCAAACAGACTCAACAAAGGATGGGAATAGAAGATTCCTTTGCGTATATGTCTAATGGCCCATCAGATAGAAAAATTTTATATTGTATGAACCTCAGTCTTGTCTAGGGAACCTAAAACAAAGAGAACCAAGGAATATTTTAGTCTAATCCCTGTCGTTGCATTTATCATAGAGAGGGGGGTTCCTAAATCATAGCTTACCGCCGTATCAAGGTTCCAAGTTCCTAGATCAGTGTTTCCCAGTTTTCCTACCGATATCATCAGATCTGGAGAATCCAAAGGACATGAGGAAAATTCCCACCTGCATAGGGCTTCTGGCGTCTGCCTTAAATAGCCCCTATTGAGTGGATTGGCGCCAAAAAGTCCCCCAATGGGAATAGTGACTCCTCCCATCTATCCAGCAAATCTTTCTAATAGGAGGTTCTTTAAAGAACTCCTCCTCGTTATTAGCAATATCTTTTTTGATTGGAGGTCTCACTTGGAGATTACTCCAAGTATAAGACCCATTATTGGTCTAACAGCGGCGTTATTGCCGCTATTTGTCGCACTACCGGTGCATCATCTTCCGCCGGAACCAGAAGTGACGTCATTTTGACCCGGAACCGTAAATGACGTCATTTTCCCCGGAACCGGAAGTGACACTTTTTTTTTTTTTTTACTTCCGGAAGTAACAGCCTCTCCACATTAGGCAATGACTGTATGCAACACCCACAGATGATTTCAACATACATTCTGAAAGGAACAAATGGACATGTGTCGATGTCGTTCCCGACAAAGACGACACCATCCATTCTTCCAAATTATATCCAACAGGGGAGGAATCAAATAATGAATGATGGATCACTAAATCTATTGCAATCTACTTCAAGGAGCTTGTCCCAATCGGCTCTTTTTGATGGGCATGTGGAAATTAATCCACAAAAATGACTATAAATTCACAGATGAACACCAATTGAATTTGTCCCCTGTGATATGTCACTAAGGCAAGAACTAAAACCACCGACACAGAAAAAAATTGGATAAACACCCGACCGCCACACCAGGTGGCCGTCGGGGGTAAAGCCAGTGCCCACGTAAGTGGGCAAAAAACAGGAAGGGGAAAAAAGGGTAAAATATAACCCCAAAACAACCCCCCTCCTAATGAGGCCACACAAGTGGGCTTACCTGTGCCGGGAATGCGGTGACCACAGATCCTATCAAACCTATCATAAGTCACACTTATGAACATGTGTTGAAGACATCAAGTATTGTTCACATAAAAGAGATTATATACAAAAATACAAATATATATTTATTATTATTTTTAGATTTAACAGAGAAAAAAATAAAAAAATAAAAAAAATAAACCCTTTCTAAATCCCAGGAAATAACACCTAGGTGAGGAGCCCAATTGTCCACCAACCAACTTATTATTCAGTTTTTCCTGAAACATAGCCCTCTAGAAATGGCCTAAAACTCTGTTTCATTAAGCCCTGGATAGATTGTAGCTTCCAAGAGTCTAATCCAACGCATTTCGCGTTGCAAGAGTATTTTGTTCCAATCCCCCCCTCTAATTGGTATATGTACCCGATCTACCACAGTGAAATTTACAACAGGCATCCTATGTGCATGAACCTCTGCAATATGTCTCCCCAAGGGGAGGTAGAGGTTGCAAATCCTCATGGCGGACGGATGTTTGCTTATACGTTGACCAAATTCTTGTTTGGTCTTTCCAATATAGAAAGCCCCACACTCACATTGGAACAGGTAAACAACGCCTTTGGTTTTGCAATTAGCAAAATGCTTTAATCGGAAACTCTCACCATTGGGTAACTTGAAGGTTGTCCGTTGCTTTATGTATTCACAAAAGGTGCAAGACCCACATGGGTATGTTCCCCAGATTTTACATGGATCTAGGCGTTGGTTACCCTTGTACTCACTTTGTACCAATGAGTCTCCAAGGGAGCCGGCTTTACGAAAAGTAATTTGAGGTTTTGGGGTGACAACAGTCGATAGTACTGGATCCTCTGTCAATACTGACCAATATTTTGTAAGAACTCTTTTTATTTTTTCATGTTCATTCGAGAACCGTAGTATTAATCTAGTTGTATTCTCAACCTTATTGGGTTTATTTTTTCCAAATAGCAAAATTTGTCTATCTTGATTTTTAACACGGTTGAAAGCCTTTTTCAGGCAGGTTTTTGTATACCCTAGTAGTAATAATCTCCTACTGAGTTCATCCACCTCTTTTTGAAAAGCCTCATTGGTTGTACAGTTGCGTTTTATTCGCAACATTTGACTATATGGAATAGATTTTTTTAAAGACTCAGGATGGAAACTGCCGGCATGCAAAAGCGTGTTGCCGGCAGTTTCCTTCCTGAATAATTTTGTAGTGAGTCGCCCTGCTGCATTTTTCATGATGGTAATGTCCAGGAAATCAATTTGAGTCCGATTGTAGGACATTGTAAAGAAAAGGTTTAAATTATTTTGATTCATCATCTCCAGACATGTTTTCAACATTTCTTCCGGGCCATTCCAAACCAAAAATACATCGTCTATATAACGTTGCCACAGTACGATGTTTTCAGTATGTGTGGCCCATGCATCATTAGACAAAAAGTTTTGTTCCCACTCCCCCAGGTACAAGTTGGCGTATGAGGGCGCACAACATGTGCCCATAGCCACCCCTTGTACCTGGAGGTAGTGGGATCCTTTAAACAAAAAAACATTATGCCTCAGTATGAAGTCAAGCATTAATAAAATAAAATTGTTGAATTTCCATTCAACAGTCGACCTTTGTTGCAAGACACGTTGTATTGCCTTTATTCCTAAGTCATGGGGAATGCTATTGTAGAGTGATTTGACGTCTATAGTTACCAATATTGCTGTATCTGGGATTATCAAATCCTCCAGAATTTGCAATAAGTGAATGGTGTCTTCAGTGTATGATGCTAATTCTAAGACATGTGGTCTCAGATGATCGTCTATGACCTGGCTGACAGCCTCCGAGATGCATCCATTACCCGAGATGATAGGTCTTCCCGGGGGATTCTGAATGGTTTTATGTACTTTAGGTAATGCGTACATTGTAGGTATTCTTGGATATCTGGTACGTATAAAATCCCACATCTCCATGGTAATGGCACCATCTCTATAGGCTTCATCAACCAGGGCATAGAATTTTTGATTATATTTGTCTAAACAATGCGCCGAGATTCTACAATAGCATTTCCGATCATCAAGGATTTTTAGGCACATGGCTTCATACATGGAATTATCCATTAAAAAGATGTTACCCCCCTTGTCTGATTGTTTTATTGTAATTTCTACATTGTCTTGGAGTGATTTTAAAGCATGTTTCTGTTCTAAGTTAAGATTTTTTGGTTTACCCTTATCTTTTTTCATTTTTTTTTATTTCTTTGGTTGTCAATTTGACAAAAAATGCTAGGGCTGGATTAGAGCTCAAGGAAGGAAATTTATTAGATTTTTTCTTATACACTTTTTTTACCACAGATGAAGAGTTCTGGCCAAGATCTTCTTCTGGACTATCTTCACTATCAGTCTCCTCTTTCCAATCCTCTAAAGCTGATTCATTTTCCTGCAGCAGCTGGTTAAGGTCACGCAGAGCCCTGAAATCAGCTGCTGTAAGATTAGATGGAATGACTTCCTGTTGTTTCGGTTGTTTACTGTATAAACATTTTAAAAGTACCTTATGTGCAAATAAATTAATGTCTTACGTGGGCACTGGCTTTACCCCCGACGGCCACCTGGTGTGGCGGTCGAGTGTTTATACAATTTTTTTCTGTGTCGGTGGTTTTAGTTCTTGCCTTAGTGACATATCACAGGGGACAAATTCAATTGGTGTTCATCTGTGAATTTATAGTCATTTTTGTGGATTAATTTCCACATACCCATCAATAAGAGCCGATTGGGACAAGCCCCTTGAAGTAGATTGCAATAGATTTAGTGATCCATCATTCATTATTTGATTCCTCCCCTGTTGGATATAATTTGGAAGAATGGATGGTGTCGTCTTTGTCGGGAACGACATCGACACATGTCCATTTGTTCCTTTCAGAATGTATGTTGAAATCATCTGTGGTTGTTGCATACAGTCATTGCCTAATGTGGAGAGGCTGTTATTTCCGGAAGTTAAAAAAAAAAGCGTCACTTCCGGTCCCGGGGAAAATGACGTCATTTACAGTTCCGGGTCAAAATGACGTCACTTCCGGTTCCGGCGGAAGATGACGCACCGGAAGTGCGACAAATAGCGTCAATAACGCCGCTGTTAGACCAATAATGGGTCTTATACTTGGAGTAATCTCCAAGTGAGACCTCCAATCAAAAAAGATATTGCTAATAATATTTAAAGAACCTCCTATTAGAAAGATTTGCTGGATAGATGGGAGGAGTCACTATTCCCATTGGGGGACTTTTTGGTGCCAATCCACTCAATAGGGGCTATTTAAGGCAGACGCCAGAAGCCCTATGCAGGTGGGAATTTTCCTCATGTCCTTTGGATTCTCCAGATCTGATGATATCGGTAGGAAAACTGGGAAACACTGATCTAGGAACTTGGAACCTTGATACGGCGGTAAGCTATGATTTAGGAACCCCCTCTCTATGATAAATGCAACGACAGGGATTAGACTAAAATATTCCTTGGTTCTCTTTGTTTTAGATTCCCTAGACAAGACTGAGGTTCATACAATATAACATTTTTCTATCTGATGGGCCATTGGACATATACGCAAAGGAATCTTCTATTCCCATCCTTTGCTGAGTCTGTTTGACTCCAGGGCTTTGAATGCGGTGACATTGTAACAGATCCCTACCATCTTTACCATCTTCACTTTTTTGGTTCAATCTTCTCCCTTTTGGCTTGTTTTTCCGTCTTTGGGATTGTCGCCAAAATAAGAGAAAATGCCTACTTTGGCATAAAAAATCAGCATGTGAGTATTCAAGTATTGGGATTTAATGTATTATGTTATGTGTATAAATGTATTTTTTGAAATATTTATTGCTTGTTGTGTGTTCACAGACAGTGGCTTCCCTGAAGAAGAAATTATGAATACATATTTTTCGAAACGCGTAGGAAAAGAGCCGCTTGTTTTGTTGCATAAAGTCCACGCATGTAGTATTATTTTATGCTATATACATATGTTAGCACAACACTGTCATTTTATGGATTTCTTTGTTATTGTAATGTTTTTTGATATTTGTAATAAAATTTATATTTTTTCATATACATTTTAGTATAATATTTTTTCCATATTGCCTTAAAAATCCCAAATAAATTTGAGGTGTCATTCAATTGTATTTACCATTTCCGGGATGATGGCAATAACATGCCACAGCTCATGAGTCCAACAATTATTTTCAACTGTATAGGTGTATCCTAAGTCTTCTTCCCATCTAATTAAAGGGATAGTCTTTGTAAACACACTTTTTTGTTGAAGAAGATTATAGAGAAGAGAGATCCCTTTTTGTTGATGTATGGGGATCTTAAGGAAGGACCAAGCCAATTGGGGAACATTATAGGTTCATCATGGGAGGTTGGAAATGCAATTCTTAGTTCGGATGTAGAGGAATAAATCTGAATTTGGCAACTGAAATTTCTTTTGAAGTGTAGGAAATGGTTTGATCACCCCATTATCAAGTAGATCAGATAGATATTTAATTCCCTTCTCTATCCATGGTGTAAATGAGGTTGTCTTCATGAAATTATGTAGAGTATTTAGCGGAATTTGGACTTTGGTAGGAAGAGGGTGTGAGGAAGTTAGATGCAGAAATCGAACCCAGGATTTAAGTGTCGCTAATATTGTTGGGGAGATGCAAGAAGGTATCTTGGCTCCAAGTGCCATGGAAGGAATCCATATTGATAGATTATTTCCTGGGATCTTAGCAGTTTCCATCTTCCCCCAAATTGTAGATGGAGGAGATAGAAACCATTCCTTATACTGTGTAAGAACCGAGGCTAAATAATAATCTTGGAAATCCACATACCCTGTTCCCCCAGCTTGACGTTTCTTCACTAAGTTTGAATGAGCACATCTAGATTTTTTACCTTGCCAGATGAATCTAGAAAACAGAGTCTGAAGGGATTGGAAATATTTTAACAGAAATGGAATCGGGAGAGTTCTAAAAAAGTATAAGATTTGTGGAAGGTGAAGCATTTTAAATGCTGCCAAACGTCCCATCCATGAAAATTCATGGGATGCTAGTTTAGTGAGATTTTCTTGTAATGCATTACGAAGTAGAATATAATTATATTGGAACAGTGGTTTACATGAATTTGATAATTGAATACCCAAATATTTAATTGCACTTTCAGTCCATGTATAAGGGAATTTTAATTTAAGATGTTTAGTAGTAGTGATGGACGAACGTTTCGCCCGGCGGTCGTTTCGCGGCGAATTTCCGACATTCGCGGTCCGCACGTTCGAACGCCTTTTTCCGTCGTTCGCCGCGGCGGACTTACGTGTTTAATGTATACAAGAACTTTAACCTTTGGTGACACGTTTATCATGTGATACAGGACAGCCAATTGAGACATGACAGCACATGGACACTTGGACATTCCCCCTAACCTATAAATACACCCGATCCGGTGGCCATTTTACATTCTTTCTTCTGTTACGATAGGGACAGGTTCCTGTGTGGAGTAGGGAGAGATAAACCACTAGCTATTTGGTACACAAAAGTTCTTTTCAGGACTGGTATAGGTGTTAGGTGTTGATAGGTTTGCTGTGCTGCTGATTCTTGCAGCAGCCTGAGTGTCTTTTGTTAGTTTAGAGAAAGGGAAAGGACGGTGTATGCTACAGGGACAGCCAGATTAGTCTTTCATCATCATCATCATCATCATCATCATTAGCTGTTACTATCAAGGTCCACAAAAGAGCTGTTCCAGTAACCACTAATCGTTCTCTTTTTTTGCCAATTTGTATAGGGACAGGAAGGAAGCAGTGTTGTCAGGCAGTGAGGGTAATTTTAAAGACTTGCTGTTATTATTAGTTCCACAAAGGTTCTTTTCAGGACTGGTATCAGTGGTACAGTAATAGGCTTGTACATGTATAATATTCTTTCTTCCAAATATAGAAAGGATATTATACTTGACTGCTGCCCTTCTGCTGCAGTCTGCTAAACATTCACAACTCACTTGTTCCACAAAAGTTCTTATAAGGACTGGTAACTTGGTATAGGGTGCTACGGTACATAGGCTTGAGTGCGGTACAGTCTGCTGTTCTGTAAGGACCGCTATCGGTCCACAATAGATAGGGTTGACGTGCACCACTGCTGACCGCTGCCCTATACTGCAGCAGTCCTTCAGCGGTATAGGGACTGACGTACAGTCTGCTAAACACTAATACACAACCTGCTTGGTCCACAAAAGTTCTTATAAGGACTGGTAACTTGGTATAGGGTGCTACGGTACATAGGCTTGAGTGCGGTACAGTCTGCTGTTCTGTAAGGACCGCTATCGGTCCACAATAGATAGGGTTGACGTGCACCACTGCTGACCGCTGCCCTATACTGCAGCAGTCCTTCAGCGGTATAGGGACTGACGTACAGTCTGCTAAACACTAATACACAACCTGCTTGGTCCACAAAAGTTCTTATAAGGACTGGTAACTTGGTATAGGGTGCTACGGTACATAGGCTTGAGTGCGGTACAGTCTGCTGTTCTGTAAGGACCGCTATAGGTCCACAATAGATAGGGTTGACGTGCACCACTGCTGACCGCTGCCCTATACTGCAGCAGTCCTTCAGCGGTATAGGGACTGACGTACAGTCTGCTAAACACTAATACACAACCTGCTTGGTCCACAAAAGTTCTTATAAGGACTGGTAACTTGGTATAGGGTGCTACGGTACATAGGCTTGAGTGCGGTACAGTCTGCTGTTCTGTAAGGACCGCTATCGGTCCACAATAGATAGGGTTGACGTGCACCACTGCTGACCGCTGCCCTATACTGCAGCAGTCCTTCAGCGGTATAGGGACTGACGTACAGTCTGCTAAACACTAATACACAACCTGCTTGGTCCACAAAAGTTCTTATAAGGACTGGTAACTTGGTATAGGGTGCTACGGTACATAGGCTTGAGTGCGGTACAGTCTGCTGTTCTGTAAGGACCGCTATCGGTCCACAATAGATAGGGTTGACGTGCACCACTGCTGACTGCTGCCCTATACTGCAGCAGTCCTTCATCGGTATAGGGACTAAGAGTTTTGTCACAGGGTCATTTAAAAAATGACAGGCAGAGGAAGAGGCAGGCCCTTCCGCAGGGGTGGTAGGGGTAGGGCAGGAGCAACAGGCTTGAGCCAAAGTGGGAAGTTGCAGAAGGTGCGTTCAATTACTTTAAAGGATGCACCAGACTTGGTTGAGTGGCTCGCTCAGCCTTACTCTTCTGCACCCTCCTCATCCTCTCGATCTGCACCCTCTTCTTCACTCTCTGCTATGTGCACCCCCAAAGACACTACCACCAACAACACGACCACCACCACCACCACCACATACCTTCCGCTTGAGTCACTGGAATTATTTTCCGATCCATATCAAGAGGACATTTCTGATGCGCAGCCACTCTTGGTATTGGATCAGGAAGAGGAGGTAGCAACAAGCGCTACTCAGCAGTCTGACGACAGTACCCAGATCAGCCCAAGGAGGAGGTTGGTCCCCGGTGTTGCTGCCTACTCCGAGATCTCTACTTATAGCGGTGGGGAAGGTGACGTTGATGATGACGTGTCTAGTGATGTCACGTGGGTGCCCACAAGAGAGGAAGAGGAGGGGAGTTCAGAGGGAGATATGGACCAGCAGATAGGGAGGAGAAGCAGCAATGACTTACATTGCACAGCAGGGACAAAGCAGACTGCAAATGTATCAGGAGCGAGTCATCGACCATGTACGGTCACATCTGGCGCTCCCAGGACACCGGCACATGGCTCCGCAGTGTGGGCTTTTTTTAACGTGTCCGCTGCTGACAATAGCGTTGCCATCTGCAATCTTTGCAGTCAACGCGTTAGTCGCGGTAAGCCCAATACTCACCTAGGGACGACCGCCTTAAGAAGGCACATGAGCAGCCATCACCGAGCCCAGTGGGAGCAACGGAACACACAAAGCCACACTGCAGGCTCTCACCGTCCAGCCTCGTCTTCTACTTCTCCTTCTCCTCTCTCCTCACAATTGTCCTCCACTCCACCTTCCATCACGCCAAGCTCACATTTTTCTGCAAAAAGGCAGGCTTCCGTGGGCCTAATGTTTGAGCGTAAAAAAATGATGACGCCGGATAACCCTCTTGCCCAACGGTTGGCGGCTGGCTTGTCAGAACTCATAGCCCGCCAACTACTGCCATATAAACTGGTGGACTCGGAGGCCTTTCGCAAATTTGTGGCCATTGGAACACCACAATGGAAGGTCCCAGGAAGGAAGTATTTCTCAGAGAAGGGCATCCCAGAGCTATATGGCCATGTTCAGCGGCAAGTGAATGTATCTCTGGCACACAGTGTCGGTGCCAAGATACATCTGACCACAGACACGTGGTCTAGCAAACACGGGCAGGGAAGGTATATCAGTTTTACTGCCCACTGGGTGAACCTTCTGACGGCCGTCAAGCATGTAACCCGTGGCACCCGTGTAGATTTGGTTTTACCGCCACGGATTGCATGCAGGCCTGACTCTTCTTCTCCTCCTCCTACTCCATCCTCCTCCCTCTCCTCCTCAGCTGCCTCCTCCTTTTCCGCTGCTAGCGTCTCTTCCGCTGCACCGCCCAAGCTCCCCAGAACCTATTCCACATGCCAGGTGAGACGTTGCCATGCCGTGCTGCGTCTGTTGTGCCTGGAAGCAAAGAGCCACACTGGCCCGGCACTCCTTTCAGCTTTGCGTTCACAGGCAGATGAGTGGCTAACACCGCTCAATTTGACAGTTGGTAAAGTGGTGTGTGACAACGGTGCCAATCTGCTTAGCGCATTGAAACAGGGCAAAATCACGCACGTGCCGTGCATGGCACACGTCTTAAACTTGGTCGTGCAGCGATTCCTTGTCAAATACCCTGGGGTCCAGGACATCTTGCGGCAGGCAAGGAAAATCTCGGCCCATTTCAGAAGATCTTACACGGCCATGGCTCGCCTTGCTGACATTCAGCGGCGACACCATCTGCCGGTCAGACGTCTTATTTGCGATTGCCCGACGCGATGGAACTCAACCTTCTATATGCTTGATAGGCTGCTCCAGCAGAAACGTGCAGTTAACGTCTACCTGTATGAACTCTGCGAAAGAAACGGTTCTGGGGAGCTGGGTTTTTTTTCACCGCGCCAGTGGCTGCTCATGCGCGACACATGCAGACTTCTGCGGCCATTTGAGGAGATCACCAAACTGGTCAGTCGCAGCCATGGCGCCATCAGTGACATGGTACCTTATGCCTTCTTTCTGGAGCGTGCATTGCGTCGTGTCATTGATCAGGCTGTGGAGGAGCAGGAGCGGGAAGATGAGGAAGTCGCAATGCTGGATGAATTCCCAGGGGGGGCTACTCTATCTGAGACAAGTCAACAACAGGAGTCTGATGAGGAGTCAGAGGAGGATGGTGCCGGGGCGGATGAGCAGGAGCAAGAAGAGCATGCTTTAAACCTTTCTGGGATCCCTGTTGTGCGAGGATGGGGAGAGGAGAATGAAGAGGACGACATTATCCTGGATGATGAGCAGGAGCCAGGCCACCACACCGCTTCCACTTTAGTGCAAATGGGGGCCTTCATGCTCCAGTGTTTTAATAGGGACCCCCGTATAAAAAGCATGAGGGTCAAGGACCAGTACTGGGTGGCAACGTACTTAGACCCCCGGTACAAACACAAAATGGCGGAAATGTTACCGCCGTCGCAGAGGGCTGTCAGAATGCAGCACTTCCAGGCCTTGCTTCGAGAAATGCTGCATTCTGCTTTTGCGTGCGCTGGCAGAGGAGCAATTCCCACTCCCAGAGAAGGATTTGCGGGTACCAATCCAACAGCGCCTGCAAGAAGAGGCCGGTTTGAAGATGTGTTGGTGACTTCGGATATGAGGTCATTCTTTCAGCCGACCCATCGACAGGTGTCATCCGGATCCAGCATCAGGGAACGCCTAGACCGTCAGGTGTCCGACTACATTGGGTTAACGGCCGATGTGGACGCTCTGAGGAGTGATGAACCCCTAGACTACTGGGTGGGCAGGCTTGACCTCTGGCCAGAGCTTGCCCAATTTGCAATCGAACTGTTGGCTTGCCCCTCATCCAGTGTCCTGTCCGAAAGGACGTTCAGCGCAGCAGGGGGGATTGTGACCGATAAGCGTACTCGCCTAGCTCACGACAGTGTTAACTACCTCACATTTCTAAAAATGAATGAGGCATGGATCTCGGAGGAATTCAACACATGTGACCAGTAGACCATGTATATGTCTATAAACTATTTTTTTAATCAAGCACACAGACCTTCTTAATTCATTTGGCTCACTTCCTTGACCCAAAAAAGCACACCGTACTATATGCCCCTACCCTCCTCTTTGAAGAGGTTGAGCGGTGTCATATTTCTACTGGGGCTGCTTATGATATCCCTGTGCTGTGCTGACTTCCTCCTGGGGGTTCTTATTATGAAGGGATCACACTATCCCTGTGCTGTGCTGACTTCCTCCTGGGGGTTCTTATTATGAGGGGATCACACCATCCCTGTGCTGTGCTGACTTCCTCCTGGGGCTGCTTACGGTGCTGCTGTCAGTGCTGTATGTCACGGTGCTGCTGTCAGCGCTGTATGTCACGGTGCTGCTGTCAGCGCTGTATGTCACGGTGCTGCTGTCAGCGCTGTATGTCACGGTGCTGCTGTCAGCGCTGTATGTCACGGTGCTGCTGTCAGCGCTGTATGTCACGGTGCTGCTGTCAGCGCTGTATGTCACGGTGCTGCTGTCAGCGCTGTATGTCACGGTGCTGCTGTCAGCGCTGTATGTCACGGTGCTGCTGTCAGCGCTGTATGTCACGGTGCTGCTGTCAGCGCTGTATGTCACGGTGCTGCTGTCAGTGCTCTGTATTACGGTGCTGCTGTCAGATGCCTCTATCACGGTGCATGTGTCATTCCGGTATGTCACGCTGCTGGTGATCATCTCCTGCACCCTCTTCTTTGCCTACCCTGGTCCCTGACCTTCCCTCTCCTCCATTGCCTTCATTAGCTCCATAGTCCTGAATTGTTAGAACAATTTCCCAAATAAAATAAAAATGCTTGTAGTTATCGATCCCAAATTCACCTCATACATGTATTATGTCATTGTCCAGATGGTGGGACTACGTTTTACCCCCTAATAATTACCACGTGGCCGCAAATTCGACATGAAGGTTTGCAAAGTTCGCCTCCCATTGAAGTCAATGGGGCCCGCGGCGAACGTTCGGTTTCGCGAACGTTTGGGTCCGTTCGCATTTCGCTTTCGCGAAACGTCCCGTCGGAAGTTCGTCCATCACTATTTAGTAGTATTTTCATCTATCCCCAAGTTCAATATACAAGATTTATTTGCGTTAAGCCTGTAATAAGAAACTTTGCTGAACATTTTTAATGTTTCCTGAATTTCCGGTAAGGATTTCACAGGATCAGTAATCATAAGAACAACATCATCTGCAAAAAGGTTGATTTTATGTTCTTGTTCAGCAATGGTAACTCCTAGAATTTTTTTTGTTGGACCTAATACTCTCAGCTAGGGGTTCAATAACAAGGTTAAAAATTAGGGGGGATAAGGGGCATCCTTGTCGTGTACCATTTATTATTGGGAATGGAGGTGATAAAGAATCCGTAGTATACACTCGAGCCGAGGGGACAGAGTACAGGGCTAATATTGCTTTGTTGATTTGACCTGTTAAGCCAAATTTAGTCAGAACGGATGACAGGTATCCCCAATGAACTCTATCAAACACTTTTTCAGCGTCAAGCGACAGAAACAGGGATGGCGATTTGGTGAGTTCTACATGGTGTATTATATTTATCATTCTTCTAGTAGCATCCGATGCTTGTCTTCCTTTGGTGAAACCCGATTGATCTCTATGGATAAGAGAGGGTAACAAACTATCTAGTCTTTTGGCTATAAGTTTCGCATAAATTTTAACATCTAAATTGAGTAAGGAAATTGGTCTAAAATTTTTAGGTGAAGATGGTTCCTTATCTGGTTTTGGAAGAGTTACAACAAGAGCATTCAGCATTTCATTGGGAAATGATGAAGAATTGGCTGCTAAATTATAAATGTCACATAGTATAGGTGTTAGAGTACTTTGAATTTTTTTTAAATATTCCCCTGTAAAGCCATCTGGACCAGGTGATTTCAAGTTAGGAAGAATACGGATAGTTTGTAAAATTTCAGGGATAGTAAAGGGAGAATTGAGAAATTCTAATTGTTGTGGGGAAATAGGTGGAAGTTTGACACTCTCCAAAAAGGTGTCAATCTCCTCCTGAGAAGGTTGATGGGTATCGCCATCATTCTTAATGTTATATAAATTATTATAATATGAGCTAAATGCTTCAGCTATTGAAGAAGGCTTAAAGCGGGAGTCCGCCGGGAGTTCCGCCGTTTTTTTTTAAAAAAGCCAGCAGCTACAAATACTACAGCTGCTGACTTTTAAAATAGTGACACTTACCCGCCCAGCGCGCCCGCGATGTCGGCACCCGAAGCTGACCCCTCGATCGTCTCTCGGGTGCTGCCGCCGCCATCTTGGGTATGGGAATCAGGAAGTGGAGCCTTTCGGCTTCATTTCCCAATTCCCTACTGCGCATGCGCGAGTCGCGCTGCGCAATAAGTCGCGCTGCGCAAATTGAATTCTCCACATATCAGGAGGTGTCCTTTTTGAACTTTCTTTGCCTCCTCTATAGTTTTTTTTATGAAATGCATTTGCCTCATATTCGGAGCATAAATAGATACAAGGGTGTATTGAATATTGTTAATGGTACAAATCAAAAAAATATAGCGACCTTCAGGGTCAGTGATACAATTATCTAATTGAAATGTAATAGTATTTCTAATAGCTATTAACACCCCTCTTTGTTTTTTGGAGAATTTTGTTTGAAAAAT
The DNA here is from genome assembly GCF_037356315.1 of Lithobates pipiens. NCBI lineage: Eukaryota > Metazoa > Chordata > Amphibia > Anura > Ranidae > Lithobates > Lithobates pipiens. The sequence goes on from NW_027507758.1 coordinate 275,250,916, forward strand.
ATGAGGAAAATGTTTATGTTGACATTTGGGAGATGCATCTTTAGCAAAATGTGTCCCTTGAACACATATGTCATAATTAAAGGATAAAGCCGCGTACACACGTAGCCGTCTGTTCGACGGACTTAGTCTGGCGGACTTCCCGTCAGACTGTCCGTCGCACTTTCCAAATGGGCTACTTGCCCACACACGGCACTTTTTCAGCGGACTAATACGACGTACTAAGTCCGCCGTACTATCTGCCCTACTTTTGAAATGAACTGACTCGCCCACACACGCGGAGGAAAGTCCGCTCATTTCGAGCGCGTCTCCAAGTAGGCGGGGCCCGCGAAGGAGACGTCGCTGGCCCCGCCACCTGGTATAGACTTAAAGGGGAACCCCAACACTGAAAAAAATCAGCGTGGGGGTCCCCCCAAGTCCACATCAGACCCTTGCCCGAGCACGCTACCCGGCCAGCCAGGAAAGGGGGGACGAGCGAGCGCCCCCCCCCTCCTGATCCATACCAGGCCGTGTGCCCTCAACATGGGGGGTGCCTTGGGAAGGGGGGGCTGCGCGGCCCCCCCACCCCAAAGCACCTTGTCCCCATGTTGATGAGGACAAGGGCCTCTTCCCGACAACCCTGGCCGTTGGTTGTCGGGGTCTGCGGGCGAGGGGCTTATCGGAATCCGGGAGCCCCCTTTAATAAGGGGGCCCCCGGATACCGGCCCCCCACCCTATGTGAATGAGTATGGGGTACAATGTACCCCTACCCATTCACCTGTAAAATAAAGTACAAAAAAAACACAACACACAAGATAAAATAGTTTATTGCACAGCTCCGGGGGTCTTCCGTCTTCGGGGGTCTTCTCGCCGGACTCCTCCGCTATCTTCTTGTAGCTCTTTCACTAGTGGAGGAGTCTGGCTTTCTTACTCGCCGCCGCCCTCTTCTTCCGACTTCGGAGGTCTTGTCCCCCCTCTTTGGTTCTTCTGCCGGGCCACCGCGCCTTCTTATAGCTCTTTTACAGGCGCTGGCCCGGTCTTCTGTCGCCGCCGCCGCCTTCTGTTCTGTTCTTCTCTTCTTCTTCTTCTTCAGATGTTGCCTCGTCGAGTCCTCCACTCACATGCCCCTACTGTCCCAGGAGTACTGCAGAGTATTTAGGTATGTTTTTAGAGGAAAATACCTGCCTGTTTTTTGCTGTTAAATGGCCGGCTGTGGAGAGCTCTAGGCTTAAGCAGCCATCTTCTTCAGCGCACAAGCCACGCCCCCCAGAAAACCAAACAATCTAATCTTGACATGGTAAAAAGTGAAAGATCCCTTTACATTAGTGACCAGTCGTAGAAGTACCTCCTTACTTTGGTGGTCAGTTGAAAAAGCACTACCTTACATTGGTGTTCAGTGGAAGAAATACATCCTTATATTGAGGGCTAGTTGGTTCCTCACTTACAATGATGGTCAGTGAAAAAAGTACCCCCTTATATTGATGGCCAGAGGGAAAGGGGCCCTCCTACATTGGTAATCAGTGGGAGAAATTCTCCCTTATATTGGTGGTCAGTGGAAAAAGTGCCCCCTTACATTGGTGGTTAGTGGGAGAAGAGCTTTCTTACATTGGTGTCATTAATTACCTACCAAATAAGAGTGATTTCAGCACCAGAACTATGTTAGATTTTTTAAGTGAATGATCAATCTGCCCAAGGAGTAAGGTGGACAGAAGTCAGCCCCAGGATTTTAGAGACCCCTGTGGGACTGCACAGGTTGCACCTGTGGTATACCTACTACTATAGGCTAACAAATACATTGTACAATGTCCCACCTACTTTCATTTCAGGTTTTGAAAGCTAAGAAAGGGTAAGAAAAGTAGTGTACCCCCTTAAGGGCCCAAGGTTAACTGGGATCCCCCACCCTGCAGAGCCAGCCACACCAAATTATTACAGTCACTAAGAGTCAGAAAACAGTCCAGTAATTTGTTTTTGTTATTTATTGGAGGGATTAGAACTTGGATGGGAATTTAGAATTATGGGATGCCCATTTGACTTCAGAACAATTCCAGGGACAACATTTCCTATATACAGTTTATATACACTCCTCCACTTTCTCCAGCACTAGCTTGCTTGCAGTACTCCAATGGCACACTGAAAAGGGTCTGACACAGCACTCAGTCAGATTTTGAGCAATAGCCTGTTATAGGCAAGAAACTAAGGCCCCTTTGGTGTGTAAAGAAAAAGTCAGTGTCCAGCATACAGTACATCCATGTGGCTACTGATCCCAGCCCCACCGCTTCTGGGCCATGCCAGCCCACCTGGCTACAGCTGCCTCTTCCACAAGCCCTCCTGGCTTCACCACAGTCCTCCCAGACTGACACTCTCCAGCTTACCTGGCTGACTTCTAAGGAGATCTCCCAGAAGTGCTGACCTGCTCCTGCTGTCTTCTCCTTGCTCCCATGCCTCCAGGGTATGATTCCTCTATGTGTTGTAGTGGGTCCCTCCAGCACTCAAGCCCCAGGCCCAAGGTCACCCCCCCCAGATTAGGGGCAACCTCAAGGGCCCCCTCAGCACTCCATCTCCATCTTACACTGGATTTCCCCTTCTGACATGACTCGTGCCTATTTATGAGCTGCCTGCCCCCTGCCAGCCAATTTTCGGGGGATTGGCAGTAAATATGCCAACCAGTTTTTTCTAGCCTTCATCCATAACACCTGGAAACTTCTCCAAGATCCAGAAACAGGGGGATGCACCAAACATGCTGCTTGCTTAGTCATCCAGTCACTCAACCCTGACTCAGATTCAACCCAGGCCTGGCTTTTAGCCAGACCAATTTACATACACTAACAAACCTATAAACATCTAGCACACTAGTTAGAGAATCCTACAGTAGGATATGTGCATGTGTTATCCCAGGAGTAGTGCAGCCCTGTGCTTACAACTGTGTGCCTCTACATACAGATATCAAAGAATTCAAGAAGAAACCATACTGCTTTTTTTCACTCTCATTCTGTCTTGATCAATGACTATGTGGGAGGAAGTGTACTACTATTACAGATGTAACAGCTAAAACGTACATAATGAAATACTTGCTTAATGCTACCTATTGCTTAATAGTGTAAATTCTGCCTGGAAACCAAACTATTTATTTTTGAGATAATGCTTGTTGCAACTGTTCACACATAAACATGCACTTATGAATCATTAGCAGGAAACAAAACCCCACTGTTTAATACTGTATTTACTGTCTCTAATACACCAGAGGGAGCTAAAACTGTATTTGATGAGACCAAATTGTATTGCTAACTGCGCAATGTAATTGTTACTCTGTTTGCATGTACAATACATGTTATCAATCTATATAAACTAAGCTATTGAAAGTATGTACTGTATGTCAAAGAGAAATTGCCATATGACCATAGATAAACACAAGTTTAAAAGTGCAACTTTTTTCCTATTTAAGTCTAATAAAGTTACCATGTCATCTTCTTAGATGACCCCAGACACAGGCATCATACAGACTGTAACCTCACCAGCTTTCTAAGAACAAACCTTTTACTGCTCGTGTAAACTGCTGCTGTTACATTCCTTCTCTGTATTCCTAATCCCCAACAAGTAAAGATTGATGAGGTATAAGGTTTCCTTACCCACCAGCCAAAAACTGACACTTAAGATTTAAGCAGACCATGCAGGGCAATGCAACATATTCACTTTAATGTTCTTTGTCAGTTCCAAGTCACTCCAGTAAGAGCATACACAGGTCTGGGAAAAATCTGCTCATATGCAACGGGCCGGCAATGGTCAACCATAAAGCACCAGTTTTGTCACACAAGTTAAGGGCAAGTGAGTCAAATTCTCATCCAAACCCAGAAGGGACATCACAGCATACTTGCTGGGCAAAACACAGATTTGTTGTGACCCTTTCACTGCGGCCATTATGTCGGCCGCAGCACCAACCTGTAAATGGGAGTTTGTAAAAAGAAGCAGTCAGGAGTTTGTTTACCTTTTTCATGGTGCTGTAGACTTTTTTTTGTAGAAGTGATTTGAGTAGCTGTAGAGCTGCCCGATCACTTCTACATGATGTGGAAGAAGCTGCTCCCCCTATCTAATCCCCCCACCATGTGTCCCAGGCTCACATGGCCCTACTGGCTACTCAGGGCCATCGTGATGGGTGTCAGCAGAAAGAGCAGAAGGAGATGAGTGAACACCTGTTTGCTGATCTCTCCTGTTAAGAATGACAACAGAAGTGATCAGCTCTGATCACTTTCATGTTCGTTGGTACTGTCATTCTTCTTCCCCTCTGGCCAGGGAACAAGCTGAGCTTGCACTATCTGTGCTTGGTGAACTTTGAAAAAATGTAGACGTGACATTAGGGGTCTAATAGACCTCTAAAATCTCCTTAAAGAGAATCTGTCACCTACTCTATGCTATCAGAGGCTTATCAGCTCCTTGGGATAGCAAAAAAAGTTACGTTTAAAAAAAACGAAGTTAAAAAAAAACAAATTAACCCTCACCCCCCATGTACCCACACATACAAATGCAGGTGCATGCATTGGTGTGCTCACATATTAAAATAAGGATTTTGCCATACATATTGAGAATCACCCTACATGCTAGAGTGGGAACAATAATTACAAGACATCATTTGTTGTTAACTCTAAATTGCTGAGCTGTAACTGCTTTTAAAGTGTCATCTATGGACAACTTCAGGTACTCTTTTTTTTCATCATTTTATAGGTATGTGCAATTTTAAGGTTTAACACATTTGGTATCTATTTACTAGGTATTATATTGTATTTGTGTGCACTAAAACTAATTTTTTATATTTTTTCAGTGAGTTTGATGAACAGCTACACTAATATCTTGTGACATAATATATTGCAACTGACACTATTTTTTTCTACAGGATCCCTGGTTTTAGAAATGCACTACTGTTTTTGGAGTTTTAACTAGTCTTTAGGCCTAAAATGTGCATTTTAACATGTGTGCAGAGGAAAAAAAGAAAGAAGAAAGAAAAATAGCTCTGGCGGCAAAATGGTTAAAAATTTATCTTGATGATATTTTACATTTTAAGTCAGTTTTTTTATTGCTGTCTCTGAATATGTTTTTTGTTTTGTTGTAATTTTGTAATTCTGATGATACAACACAAAGAACAAGTCTCCCTAACAAGTGCACAGACCATGGTAAAACCATGGAACAAGTTCTATCCTTGTTGTTGAGATTTTCATGGCTTCTTGTTCCAGTGGCACAACAGGGAGTGAGGTAAACTCTTCACAAGGCTACAAAATATCAAAAGAGATTCTAACATTTTTGCTAAATGAAAAAGTTTTGACTCACAGTGCTCTGGGAATCATTTGTCACAAATATATTTAAAACAAAGACTGTATAAATAAAAATTCATAAATATCAGTTGTAAAGGGTATGCTGCGTAAACTGTTGGTGCTATATAAATCGTGTATTATAATAATAATAATAATAATAATAATAATAATAATAATAAAAAAGGGTAATAAATTTACCCAAAACCATTAATGCTTCCCTTTAAGAGACTATTGTATATGTTTGGAAGTATAGACTGCTGAGATCCTGATGTTTAATGTTGAACTTTGTAGTACGATATTGGACAGACACAAAGAAACACTCAAAATCTGTGGTTTACATGTGGACTGTAGAGTCTACCAGACTAATACACAGACAGAGACATTCCAGTAGATAAGAGCCATATTAAATTCTCTATGGTAACGCTTAACTAACACTGCAAGGGGCAAGGTTCTCTTTTGTCCACAACTGCTTTCTGATTGGCTATGATGCCTAATAATGTTTGTTTGTCAGTTGTTTGGGAAAGGAGAGGACAGGAAAGAGGAAGTAAACCCTGTCAAAGCAAAAACACCCTGCAGGACAAAGGCATAATGAGCTAGTATGCATAGTATACTAGCTCATTATGAATTACTTACCTGAGATCGACCACTTTAAAGGGTAACTAAACCCAAGAACAAAAATGCAATATATTGTAGCCTACAGTTCTCAGATGTGGTGGCTGCTTTAGTTTTCTTATTTTTTATTTCAAGCTAAGTACATTTATAGCAAATACAGAAAATGAATGTTGATATTGCTACAAATTCAGAGTCTTTCACTTTGTGCTGCAAAAAAGAAAATCTTCCATCATAGCTATCTTCCAATTGCTCTGCCCCCCACCATGTGACAGAGATGAAGAGATACGGACCTGTGTGTAGTTCATATGGGTAACAACCATGACTCTCCACCAAGGATGCTTGAGAAATGGGAGTACCCATAAAATGTGTTGCCATGCCCCTTCCTTGCTGAGCAGTGTGTGATGTCATACCCTCATCGGGTTCCCTGCATTGCTTGCTCAGCCACTGGGACACAGGATTACAAGCTGGCATCAGTACTTCAGGCTGGTTCTGCAACATCTAACCAGCCTCCAATACACCAGATGCTGACATCTATCCATACTGGGATGACTGACAGCACTTAGGCTGCGTGATATGTACATCTAAAAGGTGTATAGAAACCTAATGCTCTATCAGCCCAACTGAACTATGATGTTATTATGTGCTGCTGCTACCACCTACTATGAGCTCCCACATCCAAAAGAAATACATAATAACCTAGTGTAGTGCTGCTCTATAGTGCCAAAGCTTGCTTAAAACAATGAAAACAATATGTAAGAACATATATTCAATAAGATAATAATAATGTGAATAAATGCAAATAGAAATACAAGTTTAAATGCAAATAAAATACAAGTTTGTTATGAAAATAGCATAACCACAATTAGTGCAATACAACTAAAGATGACACCCTCAGCTTGACCAATCCAAATGCATATAATAATAAATATATTACTGATTAAATGTTCTAAGCACATAGACCTTAAAGCAGGGGTCTCAAGCTTGCGGCCCTCCAGCTATTGCAAAACTACATGTCCCATGAGGCATTGCAAGGCTGACCATTACAAACATGACTCCCACAGGCAGAGGCATGATGGGACTTGTAGTTTGGCAACAGCTGGAGGGCCACCAATTTGAGACCCCTGCCTTAAAGTATTAGTTCAACTATTCAATCTCTTGGTCCTTTTGGGACAGATCAGAGTACTTCTGATTGCCCAATACTGACATGTGCCAGCTTGACCAATCAGAAATGTTCTGAGCAATCCTGAAAGCCCTGCAGATTGAAGAGAAAGAAGATAAGGGATTTTAATTCCTGGACCAATACACCAGCTGTGTGGGCATCCACACAAGGTAAGTACAGCGGGACCGATTGGGTTGGAAGGGTGTTAGGTGTTAGTTTACCTATTCATTTTTTCTGAAAAGATGAACTAATACTTTAAACTATACACTAGCCATCTGTGGGGAACTGTGTCAAATGCTTTTGCAATGTCCAGGCATATTATACCCAAAGCCAATCCTTTGTCTAGGTTTTTGCTTACTTTTTTATAAAATAAAATATCTGTTTGACAGCTTTGTTTTTTTGAGAACCAGTGCTAGCAAAAATGATATTTTTAGGTGGCTTTTAGGTGAATATTAAAAATATGCAATTCCCTGAAACAAATCTCCCTACATAAGTTTTACATGTATATATGCAGTCTTTCCCTTTCTACACTCTCCAGAAAGTGCAGTTTGTGTTATAAATCTTTTTTCCTCTTCCAGCAGTGGATGTGGTGTCTGGGCATACACTGTGTGAGAGCTGATTGGAGGAAAGATACACACCCCCACTCCATATAGGCAGAGGAATGAAGAAACATGCAGAGCTGCAGTCTGAATAGACAAGCTCTCTGCTAATCTACCTCTAAGCATCCTCCCCAACACAAATATTCATCAGCTTTTATCTCATGTGTTGGAGAACTTGTCAGAAGTTATCATTCTGATAACAGAGGAACCAAGCAGCAGAAAGACACAGCAATTGGGGAGAGGTAAGTAAACACTACAGATATATGTGCCAAGGTCAGAATTCATGAATGGGGTTTACAACCACTTTAAATGACAAGCGTTGGGGATTCCTCAAATCTGTATGAAGTTTTAAAGAACATTGTGATTCACAAGAACAACATCAACAACAACAACAACAACATCAACAACATGGTACTGGGGCATCATAAAATTGCACGTGTATTCATTTATTTTACTTTTACATCGTTGACTTATATACTGTAGCAGCAACCCAATATGATTGATTTCTAAGTCAAAAAATCTTTATTAGGTCGTTTTTTTCAGAGACAACAATTGTTATGAGTAGCAGTAACAGATTATACTTAAGCACTGGAAATAGAAGAGTCACGCACCTTGTGGCAGAGCCTGACATGTAGAAGAAGACATGGCTTAAGGGCTACTGGTGTTGCAAAAGTGGCCATGAGAGCACGGTAACGTAAGAGTGCCTGCAAGACTTTCCAGTTGCAGCGGTGTTTGGCAGCTGCATCACCAGAGCTGAACTGGATAGCTAAAGCAGTGGATGGCAACAAGAACAGTGGCTGTAGACACACAGCAAATGTAGGACCAGCATCAGCAGGCACTATGCAGAGCAGGACAGACGGATAACTGGATGCAGCTGAACACAGATATTGTATAGACCCATTGTACATTATGCAAGAATTGGTACTTGCTTATGTTATAGAAAGAGCTGAGGTATATTTTGTGGAATAAAAATCAGTTTATTATGTCACAATCAAGACCAGAAATTTTTCATGAACACACTGCACAAAATGTAAGCATTTTTACCAATGGAGCAGCAGGGGGTGTTACATATAGTTCTGGCTGCTATAGCTGTGGGTAATGGGTGTAAATATCACAAACATAACTGTTTGGTTTTAGATTAAATCCCTTCCAAAACGCTTCCACTGAGCCCTGAAACCTGGGACCCCTGCCATGTACCCCATCTTTACTATCCAACCTGCAGGCCCAGGACCAATATAGTGGTTGACGCTGAGTATAGCAGAGGGAGACTAATCTCCCTTAGATCATTTTTGGGACCATTGACATTTATATAGCAATTAGTGCTTTAGAAATGCACTGATTATTGTGTAAATGTCACTGGCAGGGAAGGGGTTAAACACTATGGGCGATCAAAGGGTTAAATATGTTCCCTCAGTGTGTTCTCACTGTAGGGGGGATGGGCTCACTAGAACATGACAGAGATCACTTCTCCTGATCGCTGGGAGCAGTAGATCTCTGTCATGTTGCTAGGCAGAACAGGGAAATGCCCTGTTTACATTGTGGGCCCCAGCAGATATTAAATCCACGGGACCCGCGGACATGCTCCCGTGGTGCGCATGTGCCTGCTAGCCCACAATTTAAAGGGGGACGTAAAGGTACGCCCATTTGTGCAGCCATGCCATTCTGCTGACGTATATTGTCGTGTACTGGACGGCAAGCGGTTAACACAAGTCCAAAGTAAAACTATAGTGGCACAAAATGTCCTGTTATAGTATATTGATTTTGGTGCCACTTAAAGTAGAAGTGAAAGCATATCTGTGTCCCAGAAAATGGGGAGCAGGTTTATCCTGATATCAATCCGGGGGCTAGTAAGTTTAAAAAGAAAATAACACTGCTACTTCCAACCAGTCCAAGTGAATAAACGATAAGGACCGTCCTCAGCCTGCATATCTCTACCACGCCACACACCCTGATGCATTTTGCCCCACTCACAGAGGTGGTGGGCAGGGGGAAATGCATCAGGGTGTGTGGTGAAGACATTTAGGCTGGGGCTTCTCCTTATTGTTTGATTCACCTGGACTGGCTGGGGGTAGCAGTGATCCTTTCCTATTTATAGTGAGTGACTCAAAAGACAAAAGTTAAATGCCTTGCAGTAGCTTTGAATCTGCATAAAGTAACCCATGCTGGTGCTTCTGCTATTTCAACTAAGAGTACTGTTGTGTAGAGGCTGTGGTAAGCTCTTTATTTCTCCGTTTTCATGTCACAGTTCTCCAGCAGTCCTCAAATAGCAACTGTAATAATCTGAGTAAAATCCACTTTGTCTTCAAGGGTTAGTGTAGAGCCTTATCATAGAGCAACACATATGTGAGAGTCTGAGAGGGCTACACCCCAATTAAAGTCTTTGAAAAGAAAAAAAGTGGAAAGTTCCCCACGGGGCTTTTTAGCAGCAAATATTTTGTAAAAATCACAAATTTTTAATTTCAAAAAATTGTTAGACACAAAGCATATATATAAAATTAATTAAAATATGAGCTCTGGTATATACAAGGTGAGACAAATTAGTGTGATCCTGGACCCATTGAGAGCCTGTCCACGTCCTCAACCCAAGGGGGTGCCCCCGATCTGTGAGGCTTGCAAGTGGTCACATATTTGACAACCCCCCAACAGGGAATCAAATGGGCAGGAGCACCCATCCATCTTGCAAAGCATATATGTGTGCGTCGTCTGGTGTGTAGAACCTATGCACAATAAGTACACCCAGAAACAATGACATAGTTCCTCCATTCACATATGGCTAGAACTATTATCTTTTTTTAATTGGCTGACCTGTGTACCAAAATCATTCTCTGGTGTGCAAAACTGGTGTACATTTTATACTGGTAACTGGTTTACTAACTCCCCCCTTATATATAGCATGTGTTTCAAATTTTCTTGCTAGAGAAAATATTCAGGGTTTTTGTACTGGAGAATTGGTTAGGTTCTTAGGTAATATACGTACCAGTGGACCAGTGGAAACATTTGCTAAAGAAGTCATGAGGGATGTACAGGATTTTGTTTCACAGTTGGACTATCGTGACCATAAACCTAACAATTTCTTGTTTAAAGAAAAATTGGCTTTAAAAGAATTAAAACAAAGTTCGTTTTGATTGTGATCATGGCCAGACAAATGTATGGGAATAAAATTAATAGCCCCTGTACACGCAGTTGGACATTCCGTCAACCAAATCCGTCGGATTAATTCCGATGGATTTAGTCCGGAAGAGGTCCAGAAGTGATGTTGCATACACACGGTCGGACTAAGTTGTCGGAATTTCTGGTTGCCAAGAACGCTGTGAAGTAAGCTGCGTACGACAGCACTAGAAAAGAAGTTCAGCACCACCGACAGCACTAGCAAAGGGAAGTTCAGCACCACGTCCGGCACCCTTTGGGCTCCTTCTGCTGATCTCGTGTTTATCGCATGCTAGTAGAAGTTTGGTGAGAGATGATTTTCAGATTTGTGCTTCAGTTCGGTACTGCTCTTCAGTTTGTGCTTGTCTTTGCGTATCTGATTATCAGTGCATGTAGTCAGTAAGCATTTGTTTTTCATTGTGGACTATATCTTGGTATAGTACGCTTTGATTTGCATTGCTTATTGTCTGCTTGCTTCTGCTTTTCAGGTCGTTCTTTCAGGCATTGCTGTTTATTGGTGCTTTCTGTTGTCCGTTCTGACCAGCCGACCGTTTTAAACCATGTTTCGTGTACGTACTCGTCGTAGAGTTTGTGCTGTGCAGGGGCTTGGTGTTGGGCTTTTAGCTTTCACACAAGCCTGGTCTATGAACAGGGAGAGGAGGCGTTTGTGAGCCAAGAATTGGTTGCGCCAGCGTGACCAGTTCTCGCACATGCCTTTGCTCCGTGAGATCCGGGAGAATAATCCTGATGATTTCAGGAATTATCTCCGGGTGACGGACCCCATTTTTCACCGTCTGCTGGCTTTTCTGTCCCTTTATATCACCAGGCAGGATACCTGCATGCGCCAAGCCACCACTCCGGAGTAGAGGCTCATCGCCACATTGCGCTACTTGGCGACAGGGAGAAGCCTTCAGGACCTCAAGTTCTCCACAGGCATCTCCCTCCAGGCTCTGGGAATCATTATTCCAGAGACCATTTCTGCCATCATTCAGGTCCTGCAGAAGGACTATATGAAGGTAAGTTTTCTCCTTTAACACCACATTCTATGTATTTAATGATTGCTAATGTATTGGATTTCTTTCCTCCTTCCCTAATTACCATGATTGCAATATGCTCTAATTCATATGTTCTGCCCCTTTGTCCTCATGCATGCTGGAAGCTTTTCAAGTTCCTTTTTTGTCCTTCATGCATATTTGCCTTCACTAACTTCCTCACCATGCTCTTCTGGGCCCATAAAACTATAGTCTAGTCACTTAGCAATGTCTTTTGTCAGCTCCACAGTATTGCTTTCCCCTAAACACCCCCTAAAATGTGTACAAATGTTATGTGTGCTTAAATTCATGCAGAGTGACATTTTTTATTTTTTTTTTGGTTGGGCCTAACTCATTAGGAACCCCTCTCCCCCTAACTGCTAACACTATACCTACCTTTTTTCTGGTCAGATTTATGGACAAATTCACCAAAGCATGTAGTGAAAGGGCCTGCCGCAATACTTTCAAATGCTATATTTTTTTTATCTTGATAGGTAATAGCAGAATATCAAATTGTGCTTACATTCTTTCCAATTTTTGGTATTATGACATTTCTTACCTGTCTGGTGGGCTGCCAATAGTGTAAGTAAGGAGGGGCTGCCCAAAGTATCACACATTATTTATGCATTCAGCTCTCAATCAAGTGGAGAGGGTTACCTGTCCAAAACATCCCCCCTCATTTTTTGCAAGGGCCCATCAGATGGGGGGATGGTGGGGTTAGGGGGTGATGACTCTGATAAGGTGACCTTATACTTTAGGCTTTAAATACTCATTTCCCAAAATGTTATACTGATCTTGGCCAAAAATGTTGGTGTCTAATCTGCTTGCAATGTTGATGTGCCAAATTACTAAATTTTTGTCTTGTTTCACTCCACAGTTTCCTTCAATGCCACAGGAATGGCAGACTGTGGCCTCCCACTTTGCCAGTCATTGGGACTTTCCCAATTGTGGAGGTGCAATTGATGGGAAACACGTCCGCATCGTCCCACCGCCCAACTCGGGGTCGTACTATTATAATTACAAGGAGTTTAATAGTATCGTGTTGGCGGTGGTGTCAGCGACCTATGACTTCCTGTATGTGGACGTGGGGCAAAATGGCCGGATGTCGGATGGTGGAGTGTTCTCACGGATGGAATTCTACTGGCGTCTCCAGAGTGGCAGTCTGGGCTTGCCACCCCCAGAGGAGAATCAGGAAGGACTCCCGTTCATATTCGTTGCGGATGAGGCATTTGCCCTGGCAAACCATCTGATGCGGCCTTTCCCGATGAGGACCCTCACCCCAGTTCAGAGGACCTTTAATTTCCGGCTGGCCAGAGCCAGAAGGGTCTTGGAGAACACTTTTGGAATACTGGCCAGCCGGTTCCACCTTTTTTTAACGCCAATCCACATGGCTGAATATAAACTCAATCACATAGTGCTTGCCTGCTGTGTTCTGCACAATTTCTTGAAAAGACATTCAGCAAACTATGTGGTCTCAGTTGGCCCAGATGCAGACTTGCCAGAAAATGAGAATCTCACGGCCCTTGAAGCTGCTCATCCTGGCTTGCCCCCCCAAAGCGCCCGCGAGGTCCGAACCCAATAAATGGAGTACTTTGTGGGTAGGGGGGCCATTGATATGTCAGACAATGTCTGAGAGGCATTTTTGTAATAAATTTTTCTTTGAAACTACAATAATCTTTGTTTTCATTTACTGCTTGGCTTGGTTTTAGGTGTCTCCTAGGTATTTTAGCTTTTTTTTGTTGGGCCTTTTTCTACAACAGTGCAAACCCAAGTTCTGAGCGAGATGAGGGGACAGTCTCTTCTTCACATAATCTTATTATGTTGTGGGTCTGCTACACACACACACACCTTGTTTTTGTTACTAATGTATGTAGTGCATTACTGACCAAAATCTTGCTCATTTGCAGCACCATGGCAGAAATATGTGGGGTCAGGAAAATGGCGTGATTGGGAAAATTTACACATTACTGTGGGTGTTATTTACTAAAGGCACATCCACTATGCACTACAAGTACACTGCAAAAGTGCACCTGAAACTGCACTTGGAGTGCAAAGTGGAGTTACCTTTAGTAAATAACACCCATTGTCAACAAAAACAACAATTTTGCTCCAAATACTGTTTTTGCGCATTGAAAAAGGAAGCCACACATTGTTGATAATTTAACTTTTTAATCAAAGCACATTCACATGTGCATTTAGAAAAGGGTTTTACAACAAACCAACATATTGGGTGTAGCAAAAACATTCTTTTAGGTAACTTTTTTGTAACTTGGCATTTTTGTGTAAACTGGCATGTATCAAAACGTAACATACAGAACACAGGAACTTACAAAGTTCAACTTTTAAAAGTGAAGACAATATCAGACATGAGTATGTACAAACTGGGCTGATATTGCCTTCATCCCATGGGGTGTCACCCCTGGAAAAGGCAAAATTAGAAGATGCACACAGTGTGTCAACATGTGCTATCTCCCATCATGGGGGATCAATGTACATGTTTTGGGGATGCAACCCCTTCATCTCAGCCACTTTCCACAAAACACGTACATTGATACCCCGTGATGGGAGATAGGGCATGTTGACACACTGTGTGCATCTTCCAATTTTTGCTTTTTGTAAAATACAAAAGTTGTTTTTTAAAAACACAAAAATAAAACCCTAGCTAGTTTGGGGTGTTTCAGACTCTCCCAAAAACATCAATGATGTTCTTCATTTTATTTTGAACATCATTGATGTTTTTCTGTATATTTTCTAAATCGCGATTGCACCCCATTATCTCCCCAATCAGGATCTGGGCACTTTCACTGGTAAAATGTGATGCTTCTTCCACATCACCTAAAAAAAAAGCAAAAAAACACACCATGTATTATAAATATGCCGACATACATTGATTAGATTACCGGAAGCTGTGGTCTCCGACACTCACCTGTTGTGGTGACAATTTGTCCAACTTCAACGATCTCTCCTTCCTCCTCCTCCTCCTCTGCTTCTTGTGTTGGAATTTTGCCTTCTTTGGGAGGTGTGGGGTCCCTGGTGTCCTCAGACTTCCTGAGTCTTCTCTCCCCTGTGAGAATGTAAATAAAGGAAGGAATACTTAGCACACAGAGGGCAGAAATAGGAATATGAAACATTGCTTGGAAGTGTCGTACAATTGTGTTTTTTGGCCGAGTTCAAAGGTGAGAACATTATTTTGGACACTTTCTAAAGCTGGAATACTTACCTGCAGTGTGAAGAAATGTAGTGAAGTGTAATTTGAGAAAACATTGTGTTGGAAGTGGCCTAACGAACGATGTTTCTTACGAACGATTGAAACCATGAACTTGAAAGTGGCCATTTTAAACTGTACAACATTAAATCAAAGCACATGGAGCAGTATGCAAGCAAGAATAATCATATGAACACACGACAACTACATTTTTGAAGAACACGCTTGATCCTTCTGTACTGATCGTGCTCCCTCAGTTTCAGGTCTGACCAGCGTTTTCTCAGTTGATCCTTGGATCGTCGTACCACAAAATTCTTCTGAAGACTCTTCACAACTTTAGTCATGATCTTGGCCTTTCTGATATTTGGGTTTGGGTAAGGTCCATACTTCCCATCATAGTCGGTCCTCTTCAATATGTCCACCATCTCCAACATCTCTCCAAAAGACATATTTGAGGCCTTAAATCTTCTCCTCCAGGATCGGGACGTTTCAGGCTCCGGGCTTTCCTCGCCCTCCTCCTCGTTAGTGGAACTCTGATTGCGCACCTGTGCTCTCTCCGCCATGTGTTCTCCCCACTACACCGAAAGAGAAGGGGCGGGAATAGTCTAGAAAGAACGTCAGGGGTGGGTGGAGATTCACGCATGCGCACTGTATATAAAACACAACACGTGTTACAATTTTTAATTTGGTACATCACTAGCCTAGACTGCTTCTATATAGGCCTATGTTGGGACAAGATTAGGAGGGTTTAGCATGGCTTTATTAGTATTTTAGGATTTGTCTTGTGTTGTGTCTTGCAGACAAGATGGATCCCTTCCAAAACGCAAATTTTATGGGGCTATTCCTTGAACTGTTCAGGGAGGTGCACTGCCTGTGGCAGATCAACAACCCATTTTATAATGACCAAAGAAAGAGGAAGGCAGCGCTGGAGAAACTTCTTGCTTTGGTGCGGATCATGATCCCCACGGCAGACATGACCTATGTGATGGCCAAAATTAGTGCCATGAAGAGTACGTATCTCAGGGAGAGAAAGAAGCACCTGGAGTCCCTGAGATCAGGAGATCCAGATGCCATTTATTACCCCAGGATGTTGTACTTCGAAAGGCTGCATTTTCTGGTAGACCAGGGGGAACCCAGGCCACCACTTTACTGTGTTTCTTTAAGGCTTCCTTCACCCCCAGCTGAGGCTTCCAACGTCCAACTTGGGCCTTCCAGGCAACAACATGTGGAGGGGCCCAGCTTGAGACAGGTATAGCATTGTTGAACATATTTCTTGTCGTACATTTAATGATGTTAACTAGATGTTATTATTGATCAGTAAGTTGTGATTTAACAAAGTAGTTTACATATTAATAGACAGTCGTGACCAAAAATGATTGGGACAAGAATGAAAAATGCTGGGCTCAGAATGACAGTCTGTTCTATTTGGTAACATTCAATTTTCAACAGTCATGAGCACAAAATGGTGTGACTGATGAGCAAAAAACTAAAACTATGTCCCATTTTCATACACAGGAAGACCTCAGCCCTCCTTCTCCTCCTCCTGCCACAACTACAGGAGCTGGGCCACAGCCTGGAAGGAAGCCTGGAAGGAAGTGCCCAAGGAAGACGAGAGAGTGATGGCCTGGGTTCAGTCTGGTCTGACAGAAGGTCTGGCAGCCTCTTGAAGAACCACATCCTGGGGACATAGATGGCATCTGCTCTTCTTGATCTCTCGGTCTTCTGGACCAGACTTCTCTCCCTGAGATATGTACTCCTCAGGCCACCAATTTTGCATTTTCAAATTAGTTCATGGCTGCCCTGGGGGCCAAAAGCTTCGCCAAATTGACAAGTTTCTCCAGCGCTGCCTCCCTCTTTAGTTGTTTGACACCTAAATAAAGTTTTTTTTTGTTCGAAGAAATACTTGCGCATGTGTTTGACTTAAAAAAGGACAGTTTATTTGTGAGCAGGCAGGTACATTTCAAAAAAACGAAGTGAAAGGAATAACAAGGGGCACCAACACCAAACAACCTCCTGTAGATTAAAAAAGAAAAAGAAAATTCAAAAAAGATAATAATGGTGTTGGGGTAAGTTGACACACAAAACACACCTAAAAAAATGCAAAAATTAGCAAAATGACAAAAAGGAGATGTTGATTAAAAAAACCAACTAAAAAAATTATTAAAAAAAACAAAAAAAACAAAAAAAAAGATTGTGTAGATGTGACGATTTAAAATATTGTATTGCTGAAATGAGTAAAAAGACTAAATAAATACATTCGGGAGAAGTGTGTGTGAATATGAGCATCAAAACAAGTTCATTCTTGCAGCATTGTAAGAACAAGAGAATGCGCTGCATGAAAGAATTTTTAACATTGCAGCGTGACGAATGTGCTATATCGATTATGAGCAGTAGTTTTACCTGAGCGAGCGCTTCCGTGTCTGAATTTGATTGTGAGCATGCGTGGCACCTTGTCCATCGGAGTAGGCTACACATGATCGGAGTATGTCCGATCGGATCATGTTGTCGGAAAATTTTATTGACAAGTTGGAAAACTTGGTCCGTCGGATACTCCGACGGAAACAGTCCGATGGAGACCACACACAGTCAGATTATCCGACAACACGGTCTGATCAGACATTTTCCATCAGAATGTCCGACCGTGTGTACAAGGGCATAGACAACTAGAGCATCAAGAAGTATATAAAAAAACTAAGTAGTCATCCCACATGGGGTATACGTAAACAACTAGAGGCCATCCTCAAACAAGCACTAAAGGAAGGGACTATTAAACTTGATTTATATGAATTTTTGTTACCTGCCCAGCCTAGGATTCCGGTCCTATATATATCCTTCCTAAGGTCCATAAGGATAGAGAAAATCCCTTTGGATGTCCAATCGTGTCGGGTAGAGACTAAAGCTTTGTTCCCATATCACAATTTTTAGACAGGATTCCCTCCCCTTGTAATAGAGACTACAGCTTTCATTAAGGATAGCAATTAATTTTTGAACAAACTACAATCTTTACCCAAATGTCAGGAGGATGACATCATAGTGACTTGGGATGTAAACAGTTTATATACCTCCATCCCCCAAAAATCAGGGATTGATGCCAGTATAGAGTTAATAAATGAGAACGGGTTATATTCTCCAGCACAGATTGAACTGATAGAAAAATTGATGACTGTAATTTTGAATAATAATTATTTCTCTTTCAGGATGTGTTTGTACAGCAACTAAAAGGTGTCGCAATGGGATTCAATGTTGCCCCATCATTCACATGTGCATTTATGCACAGTTTTGAAAGAAAAGATTTATATATGAAAATTAGATGTTTGTTGGACATTGCATCAAATGGTGGCACTATATAGATGCCATCTTTGTGATTTGGCAGGGCAACATTGGAAGTTTACAGATCTTTGATGAATACCAAAATTCAGTCAGCAGTGATATTAAATTCAGTATGAATATTGGTGGGAAATCTGTGTCATTTTTGGACACCACAATCTACATGGACAAAGACAATGGAGTCTGACATCTATTAGGAAACCTACAGATAGGAACAAATTACTATTTTTTGATAGTTTTCATCCTCCACGCGTGTTTAGATCGCTTATACGAAGTCAGTTGAGTAAAAAGGATTGTAACAAAGAAAAAAGGATCCTGAGGACAACAGAAATGTGTGAGAAATTTAGAAACCATGGATATCCAGAAAAATATGATAAGGCATGAATTGAGGAAGTTGGAATGGACACAAACAAAAAAAATGAAAACATTAAAAGTGCCGGCTTTAGGCGGCTTCCTTTCTCCATGCAATATAATAATTACAGTGAGGAGAAATTTAGGATTGTTAAAAAGCATTGGAGATTTTTGCAATGGGTATACCCTGAGATAGAATACTTCCATGAAGTACTTATTAAAAGCATACCATAGAAATCAAACACTAAGTGACATGTTAGTACATTCTGAACATAAAAATGCAAAAAAACACAGAGAACATAACATTTCTAGGAACCTAGAAAAATTGATAATTTTCCATGTTTCTGTTGTGTGCAATGCAAACTTATGAAGAAAAGGGATAGTTTCACACACCCTGAAACCCGAAAGAAATACTATATCCACGGATTCCATACCTGTCAGACATCCTATGTAATATATGCACTGATTTGTTCTTGTAGAGTGAAGAGAGGTGAATTTTGAACTATCGGAGGTGTATGCTGCACAGTGCAAAAAAGAGAATAGTCGGCACGATTTTGTATAGCTATACTAAGAGCAGGGTTTTTCCATTATACTGTTCATTCAATAGCAGAATGCTTCTAATGTTGTTAGCCTATTAGGCTCAACGGGATAGAGATATAGTACTAGTTAGTTATAATTTTTATTATCAGCATTTCTTATTAGTAAGAGTCTGGGGTTTCAGCTTTTATATTTTTTTCCTTGTTTTTTTCTTTTTTTTGCTAGTTTTTTTATTTGTGCAATGTTAAATATGTGATAGGTGTAATGAATGGATAATGTGACAGCCTCAAGTTTAAACAGGATACCATCGTCCCAATTAATGTATATAGAAAAGCTGAGCATAGAGCTCAAAACATAAAGGAAAAGACTCAAAAAGAGAATTTCCTAATAGTTTAGTGGGAACAATAGGGACTATTACGGCATCATGTAATAATTAAAAGAATAATCAATAAAATTCAATCATATTTTATTATAGATAAATACACTCAAATAATAACGAGAAAAAGACATATATACAACAAAAAATCAAAATAAACAGTATATACTCAATCCATTATAAGGACAGAATAAATTCAGGGATAATTTGAAAGTTTCCCAACAAAAAGAGTTTTTTTGCAGGAGTGTAAAGTTGACGTATAAATCCGACCGGTTTTGCGGCACTGAAAACGCCGCTTCCTCAGGGAACGTCACTTACAAATCTAATGTATATAAAGAAAGTAATATGATTTTTCAATAGATATAATAATGTGAAAATTTATGACCATAAGTACATAAATAAAAATACAACCATAAATAAACATATTCAAAAACATAGTAGTGCATACATAAAAATACAGCCAAAAATAATCATAATAGAAACGTCATGACTCACCCCTGGATCTCCCAACCCCTCAACAGCAGAACAGTTCTGTTATATTGCTAAGGCAGGAGAACATCTGTAATATGTATGGATAGTTAAAGTGGTTGTAAACCCTTACAAACCACTTTGACCTACAGGTAAGCCTAGATTAAGGCTTACCTGTAGGTCCAATCAATATCTCCTAAACCTATATGGTTTAGGAGATAGTTGCCCGAAAACGGACACCGCTGTCTACGGCGCATGCGCCGTAGACAGCGGCGCGCAGGCGCACTGAGCGCGGCATTCTCAGCGACTGAGCTGCCGCGCATGTCGGCCCCCGTGCGCATGCGCGGGAGTGATGTCATCGCGGCTTCGCCGAATGACAGTGGCGGAGCTGCGAGACCTCACCAACAAGATGGATGCGGCGGACTACAGGAGACAGCGCCGACTTCGCTGGCTCCTGTGTCAGGCGATGCATAGTAGTCCATTATGCTTTGCCTTTGCAGGGAATGAAAGAGGAAGTAAACTCATCAGTAGGGATGAGCTTCGTGTTCGAGTCGAACGTACGTTCGACTCGAACATTGGCTGTTCGTCCGTTCGGCGAAATCCGAACTCTTGGTCCGTTCGCGTCAAAATTCGTGTGGCGCGCACGGCCCACAATGCACTGCGATGGCGCAGTGCATTGCTGGCTCATGATTGGCCAAGCATGCACTGTGACCCCGCATGCTTGGCCAATCGCAGCGCCAGCAGCGAGGAGAGCCATGATTGGCCACAGGCAGGATGCCTGTGGCCAATCATAGCTCAGGCTGTGTAGTGCACGCCCCACACTATATAAGGCCGCCTTTGAGGCGGCCTCGTGTAGTGTGTTGGCATCTGAAGCAGTGGGTGTTCTGTGTACCTTCAACACAGTTACACACCGATCGTTTTTGGCTGATTTCCTATCTTGCTCTTGTGTAGTGGTTATTGTCTGTGCCCTGACCGCAGTATACACCACTATATTCACCTCACCTATATAGCTAGTGATCTATCTTTAATAATAGAGCTTGCAGTCAGTAGTGTTAGGAGATAGTGCGTGCTGTCTGCGTGCTCTGTACCCAGTACATACCGCTATAATCCACCTACATAGCTGTTCTCTATTTGAGCCCAATTGCCATCTGCAGGAGTTATTGGAAGTTGTGTGTGCCTCCAGCACAGCACAGTATACTTCTGTATATACCCCTTTATCTCTGCTGTTTTCTGGTTATTGTCTGCGTGCCCTGACCGCAGTATACACCGTGATATTCACCTCACCTATATAGCTAGTGATCCATCTTTAATAATAGAGCTTGCAGTCAGTAGTGTTAGGAGATAGTGCGTGCTGTTTGCGTGCTCTGTACCCAGTACATACCGCTATAATCCACCTACATAGCTGTTCTCTATTTGAGCCCAATTGCCATCTGCAGGAGTTATTGGAAGTTGTGTGTGCCTCCAGCACAGCACAGTATACATCTGTATATACCCCTTTATCTCTGCTGTTTTCTGGTTATTGTCTGCGTGCCCTGACCGCAGTATACACCGCGATATTCACCTCAGCCTAAGGCCCAATTTTTCTGCCCCTGTTTAACAGGGGCGTTTAAGTACAATTTTTGATGCAATGCTTTGCAGCAGGGCTAATTCCAGCAAAAAAACTAGAGTATATGGAAGAGGTTGCAGTGTGGTGGCACCAGCAGCAGTGCCTAAGGCCAAATTTTTCTGCCCCTGTTTAACATGTAATTACAATTCTTGATATAATATTTCACAGGAGGGCCCCTTCCTGTGCCCACCCAGAGTAACGGTGAGGACTTATAGTGTTGTGGCACCAGCACCACAACCACCAAAGGTCAATTTTTCTACCACTGTTCAACAATGGCATGTAATTACAATTCTTGATATAATCGTTCACAGCAGGGCGCTCCAGCGCCCACCAAGAGTCACTTTGAGGGCTTACAATGTTGTGGCAAAACCAACACCTTGTTCCGCCATTTCTGCAGAGCATATAGGGCAGGCCCCTACTTTCAAACATCCAACTTACAAACATCAGACAGCAGCAAGTGAGATGAAAAAAGATGGACGACAAAACAAATTATACAGGGGTGATAACCCTTCCCTATGTTTTCCAAAAAGCTTAAAAATAGTTTTTTTGACTGGAGCTACACTTTAAAAATGTACCAGTTGAAAATTACAAACAGATTCAACTTAACACAACAAACCTACACAGTCCCTGTCTTGTTTGCACCGCCTGTATACTGCTGTTCTGAGTATATAGGGCCTGGGGGCCACACGCATTTCCTTTTTTTAATATGAGTACAGGGTTCCCCTTAATATGCGTACAAGACCCAAATAGGCTGGTAATGGGCAGGGAGGGCTACCCATGCCATTTTTCTCAATGATTTTCAACCATATTGCAGGAACCAGATATAACATTAAAACCGCAAGCAGTTTTAAATGGTGTTATTTCCGTTTAATGTCATTTTGTGCAGGGACTGTTCTAAACACGGGAAACACGTGGCACTTCACAGGCATACTACAGACACCCCCCAGGCACCATATTTAAAGGAATATTTCACTTTTTTTTTTTTCACTTTAATCGTCATTAAAATCAGTGCTCCCGCCAAAACGGCCGTTTTTAAAACTTTTTTTTGCATTGACCCATGTCCCCTGAGGCAGGATTTAGGTCCCCAAACCCTTTTTAGGACAGTATCTTGCATATTAGCCGTTAAAATTAGCACTTTCCATTTCGAACGTTCGAGTCCCATAGACTTCAATGGGGTTCTAACGTTCGTAACGAACGTGGGGTCCGTTCGAAAGTTCTGGTGCGAACCGAACCGGGGGATGTTCGGCTCATCCCTACTCATCAGGGTTTACTTCCTCTTTAAGACACTTAAGACATGAATTGCCCATGCCTGGTTAAAGAAAACTCATATTGAAATCATAACAAGCATTTGCTTTCTAAAGGCCACTTTACTTGTGTAAGTCTTTACATCAAACTCAAATGTACCAAATATTAAAGCAGACATTTATATACTGGATTATTTAAAATAAATTTATTGAACTTTGTTTAGATTTCCTGCACTTACATCCAACCTATTCTTATTAAGTCCATACTGATTCACTGAAAATAAATGTATCACATAATATTTTTTTCTTTCAAGATATGCACAGATCTGGAAAGCAAAGCAGGCTTCATGAGATTCTGTAAAGGAATTTTCATAGCAGTTGTTTACCCAGGCTACTGCCTGGAATTTCTGACATACATATATTTACCATGTATAGTGATAATGAAAATCAGTATGCAAAATAAAAAAAGTGCGTAGGAAGCCCCTAGGGGCCAGAAAAAGACATACATGAATGACTGCTGATACAAGTGTGTATTTTTGTTAAAGAGTTCAGTGCCAAAAACAACAGTTGACAGTAGGCAGGGCAGACGCTGGATGGGTGTCTTCAGGAAGCTGTCCAGAGAAAACAGCAGATAGTAACATGGTCTGCAGACTGATGGGCAGGTAAGGTGCAGACAAACAGAGTCCAGGTTCCAGAGAGGTAAAGGGGACAAAAACAGACAATAGGGTGACCAAGATAGGCACAGACTAGCTAAATACAAAGGCAATCCAAAATACACAGGAATAATCTTAATAATGGTAGGTATGAACAGCCATATTGAATTTAGGGACAGACTCTTTACAGAGCAGGAGTAGAGTTACTTGATGAACAGGGAAGGGGAAAGGGAAATTCACTGTGCACTTCAGTGCACTTGGAAATGCAGTCGCTGTAGATATGAGGGGGACATGCAAGGAAAATAAAAAACAGCATTTTTGCTTGCACATGATTGGATGATAAAATCAGCAGAGATTCCCCTCGTTTCAGATCGTCCCCTCAGATTTACAGTGACTGCACTTGCAGTGCACTTGAAGTGTAGAGTGGATTTGCCTTTAGTAAATCAACCCCATGGTCTTGTAGATGTAGTTTCCCTTTAAAGTCCACTAATGAGGGCAAGTAGGAAAAGGTGTTCACAATAGAGAGCTGAGCTGCAGTGCTAGGTAATGACCAGCAGATAGTGAAGGTTCCAGACTGATTGTTGTGGTATGATCATGTCCCTGTAGGCACACCACATGTCTGAGGACATAAAGAAAATGATGGTGCATATGTGGATACAGAAGGCAATCTGGAGTCCCTGAAGACCCAGAGGAGACAACGTAGGAGGAAGAAGCATAAGCCAATGATCAACAAGTCCCACTAATAGCAACAATATAAGCTAAGGAAGCCACAGAAAAGGGAGAAGAGGGGAACCTTTAGGAAGTGTATCAGAGAAGGCCTATCTCCATCTGACCCCTTATTGTTTATTTGTGCCCAAAAGAGTCGACCACAATACTGCTGTCAGTCAATTTCTTAATAGGCTGAAGCCTCTGCAAGTGGTTTCTTGAAAGATAAATTTTGTCTGTGAATCCCTAAGCCCTTGTACACACGGTCGGAGAATCCGTCTGAATGTGTCCTATCGGACCGTGTTGTCGGATAATCCGACTGTGTGTGGTATGCATCGGACTGATTCCGTCGGAATATCCGTCGGACCCAATTTTCCAACTTGTTGGAAATATTTTCCGACCAACTGGTTCGATCGGACATACTCCGATCATGTGTAGAGAATTTCGATCGGACCAAGTGCCACACATGCTCAGATCAAATTCCTACATCAAAGCTATTGGCTACTAGCCTGAACATAGTCCCATCACAACGAAATTACGTCATCACGTTCTGAATGATCGGATTTTTCGACAACTTAGTCCGACCGTGTGTATGCAACAGTTTCGGACAAGATCCGACGGACAAAATCCGACGGACAAAATCCGACGGATTTGGTTGTCGAAATCTCCGATCGTGTGTACAGGGGCTAACAGCTATGTCATACTGAGAAGGCATAACAACACCGATATATATAATTTTTTTTTATTATTATTATTATATATTTTGATTCTTATAGCCATTGGGACCATATCATAAACAGTAACAGGCATATTCAGCAAAACTCTAGAAAAAGCTAAATGTAAAGTGTCAAGTATGGTGCCTACATATAAAAAATCAGTTTTGATTTCCTCTGGTGTTAGAAAAGTAGACTCTAATTGGGTGCTATGGGGTATTGTACTCTGCAGTAGTGTTTTTATTGTTGTACTCTGCAGTAGTGTTTTTAACAGAAAGTACAATTGTTATTGGTGTCATGGTATGTAGCCTTTATAAATTAAACAATAGTACATATTAGAGTTCATTTATTCAATGAAGCTTGCAGTTATGTTCTGTCAGCAAGTTGCCAGAAAACCTCTGTACAACAAATGGTTTTGCAAAATGTTACAATGGAAATTAAGGGACATACTTTTCCCATTCTGTTTGTATTACCAGCTTGCTGAATATTTTCCATGTTCACACTAGTTTACATGATTTTTTGGCAAATAATTCTTCATATAATAAAAACACAGTAACCCCTATATGCTATCATACAGTTAGGCAACATTATAATTTAAAAATATGTTTTTTTGTATCTTTTTTTAATGAAATAGTACAGTTTCTGAAGCAGAAAGAATAACGTGTAAATTCTAGCGTTCATATTACTAAAAATATATATTAATTTTTCATCGGTTTTATATTTGTTTTTTCCAAGCAGATAATGATTTTCAGGCCGCGTACACACGCGGGGACTGTTCGCTCAACTTTGTCCG
The DNA here is from genome assembly GCF_037356315.1 of Lithobates pipiens. NCBI lineage: Eukaryota > Metazoa > Chordata > Amphibia > Anura > Ranidae > Lithobates > Lithobates pipiens. The sequence continues at coordinate 275,276,718 of NW_027507758.1, forward strand.
CTGAACAGTGTTTCGGCGGACAGTCCGCTCATGTGTGGGCTTTCAGCGGACAGTTTCAGCGGACAGTCTGACGAACAAAGTTTTTCGGAAATTCCGAAAAACTGTCCGCTGAAACTTGGTTTGAGCGGACAGTCCGCCCGTGTGTAGGCTTGTTCGTCGAACTAAGTCTCGCGCATGCTCAGAAAGAATTTACACGCCGAAGGTTGCATTGCAGGGTATAGGACGTTGTTTTCTAGTCCCGTCGTACGTGCCGTTCACGTCATCGCGCACGGTTTCAGCGGACTGTTCGTTCGTCGTGTGTGGGCAAGTCCGTCCATGCTAATTTTGAGTGGACTGTCCGCTGAAACTGTTTGACGGACAAAGTTGAGCGAACAGTCCCCGCGTGTGTACGTGGCCTCAGATTCAAAATGTTGCTGAATTACAAGACTAGCAATGTGTTACCAGGACAGGCTAGCCATGTGTGTACCTTTTGTCAAATATCCCATGTGTGTACCTTTTGTCAAATATCCCAACACTAGCTTAAGTCCTTAAAGGGGTGTTCCACCCCCCCCCCCAAAAAAAAATCATGAATTTGCCTAAAAAAAAAAAAAATTGATTTTTTTTACTCTCCTCTAAATAGCTGTTGCTAGAGGGTCCCTCTCCCTCGTAGTCTTCCTCCTTCAGTGCCTGGGCTCTTGACATCACTTCCTCTCAGCGCAGGAAGGGCTCAGCTCTGCCCCCTCCCTCTTGTCAATCATCTGGGACACGTGGCAGGTCCCAGATGATTGCACGGCCAATCACGGCATGCGGTGCCGCTCGGGCATGCGCAGTGGGTGCCCGGCTGTGAAACCACAGCCGGGCACCCTCAGTTGCAATGCCGGTGCCACCAAACGGAGGGGGAGATTAGCGATGCTTTGATCCCCCGCATTGCTGGACCCTGGGACAGGTAAGTGTCTGATTATTAGAAGTCAGCAGCTGCAGTATTTGTAGCTGGTGACTTTTATTTTATTTTTTTCAATGGGAACCCGCTTTAATATCTAAAGTTACAGTCAGTGATTATAGGCATCAAACACAAACAAACTGATGACAATTTTTTCTGAGAGATCCTTTTAAAAGCTTTTAACATGTTTTAAGACCCAATCACACTTTCCTTTAGATCTTATTGTTTTGACTATATTCTTTGTCTTATCTTTTGTTTAGAATGTACTCGGGATAGAAACAACAAGTGACTCATATCTGACAATGTGCAAGTAATTAGCCATATAGAATCCAACTGTCTCACAGTATTGATGATTCTTTCCCAAAGGTGAAACAACCTAACTATCTTAAAACAGATGGAATGGGTTAGAACATTTTGGCTTTTGTATTATGGTGTAGCTGGAAGTGACAGCGACAGTGTCCATCAGTGTTGCCAACCCTCCGAAGTTAAATTTACTGGCAGAACGCCAAAATTTACAAACGGCACCAATTTTTTACTGGCAAAAAATCATGGAATTAACTGACTGATCCACATTCTTTACTGGCACTGCAAAAAAGTACCTAAAATTACTGTTTTTAGTGCTAAACAGTGCAAATATCAATATTTGAACTATAAACACATAGCTAGTGCTATTAGCAATGTGTTTAAGTTAAACAAAAGTTAAAAAAAATATTTCTCATTTTACATGAAGGTCAGGATACTATAACCCAGCCAGCACAGAGTTCTCCCTTACATCAGAGTCTGCAGGATAGTGACCAGAGCTCACCTTCCGCAGAGTGAATACACTAAGTTAAGGGGGGATTACTAATATGGGAGAACCTTCATATCAGTACCCCCCGACATTACTATATTCACTCCCTCTTTACATCAGTGACCCCCCTCAGACTGACCTGGCGGCTCTGTTCTCCACAGTCCAGACATGTCTGTCTCTTCCCATAACCCCCATCCCATCGGCACTCCCACTCTAAACTCCTTTCTAGGATCCCCTCAGAGACTGCAGACATGATAAAAGACAAGAGATGGTCAAAGGCTGCGAAACTTGATCTAGGAGGAGGACAGATGCTGTGAACCTGATACAGGAGGTGGACAGAGGCTGCGGACATATTACAGGAGGTGGAAAGAGGCTGTGGACATACTACAGGTACAGGAGGTGGACAGAGGCTGCGGACATACTACAGGAGGTGGACAGATCCGTGGACATACTACAGGAGGTGAACAGAGCCATAGACATACTACAGGAGGTGGACAGAGGCTGCAGACATACTACAGGAGGTGGACAGAGGCTGCAGACATACTACAGGAGGTGGACAGAGGCTGCAGACATACTACAGGAGGTGGACAGAGGCTGCTCACCCCCTCACAGTAGTCTCCTCCTCTGCCCACCATCATATTACTTCTGTACATCAGTGTGCTGTGTCCTCCTCCTGTGCTCCTTTCACCTCTCCACAGGTTAGGGCAGCACAGTGCTGCCCTGACCTGTCAAGAGGTGAAAGGAGCACAGGAGGAGGACACAGCACACTGATGATGTAGATTCCAGAGCTCTGTTACTCATTGAATAAACAGCTATAAAGGGAAAGTCCCTGGGTCCAACACTCTAAAAATTGTGACCCCCTGTGCTCCTACAAAACCAGTTCCTGGCTGTGGGAATGTGAGGACAGACAAAAAAGAGAATATGAGGCCAAGCAAGACACTTAGAAAGAAAAGATCAAAATAGTTAATTTTCATCAACTCAAAACATGCCACGTATTTACACTAGAATAAAGCCAGTCTCATAATTCGCTCATCTTCAATTCTTCATCATTAGTATCGAGCACAGTTGAATATGGATTTATGCTCAGTTGACAAGAGAAAGAATTGATTTTGACCAGCCCAAAAACCCACATAGTAGTGCACACTCTATCTTAACTGGTATTAGATAATATGCAGGACAGGACAGAGTCACCAGCTGCCGTGGTTCAAAAATGGCTCCGGGAGGTGCTATTACGTTACTATGCATGCGCCGCCCGGCCGAGCGTGTACAAGCTTTCCCGAGCCCGGCCAGCTTCGGAACGGCACATGCACAGTTGCATGATTGGCTCGCGGCCATCTTTTTTACGGGCACCGGTGCCGCAATGGACTTTAACGGGCAGCCTGAAAAAGGGTTTAAATTTACGGGTGGCAACACTGATGTGCATCTTGTGTGAACAAAGATAGTGTTATTAAATATAAACATTTTATTCTGGTTTTGGAAAAAATTGGCAAATATTAGAATTATTATTATTACTATTATTTTTTTTGTTAGTTTACACAATAAGGGGATTCACTCTTCCTGAATGTCACTCATATAAAAAAGTAAGGATAAATCTGAACTGTACAGCTGTCACTGGGACAGAAGGAGAAAGGTCTACCAAAAGGCATAACCGCAACCACTTAAGGACCGGAAGCATTTACCCTCTTAATGAGCAGGCCATTTTTTTGAGATATGCACTGCATCGCTTTAACTGAAAATTGCGCGGTCATACGATGTTGTACCCAAACAACATGTTTGTATTTTTTTCCCCACAAATAAAGCTTTCTTTTGGTTGTATTTGGTCACCTCTGCGGTTTTTATTTTTTGCGCTATAAATTTTGTAAAAAAAAGAGCAATATTTATTAGTTTTTGCTAAAATAAATATCCTCCAAAAAAATATATAAAAAAAAATTTCTTCCTCAGTTTAGGCCAATATGTATTCTTTTTGATAAAGAAAAAAATTTCAATAAGCGTATATTGATTGGTTTGCACAAAAAATATAGGGTATACAAAATAGGGGATAGATTTATGCCATTTATTTTTTTTTTTTGCATTCATAAGCAATTTTTTGTGGAACTGCAACATGGCAGCGGACAGATCAGACACTTTTGACACTTTTTTGGGACCAGTAACATTTATACAGCGATCAGTGCTATAAAAATGCACTGATTACTGTATAAATGGCACTGGCATGGAAAAGGGTTAACACTAGTGGTGATCAAGGGGTTAAATGTGTTCCCTGGGGGGTGTTTCTAACTGTGGGGTGAGTGTACTGACTTGAGGGGGAGAGAGATTCCTGTTCCTGATCAATAGGAACAGACGATCCCTATCTACTTCACTGACAGAACAGTGATCTGTTTGTTTACATTGACAGATCCCCGTTCTGGCACTCTGTGGAGTGGAGCGATTGTGGGTGGCCCGCAGACATTGCGGGCCACCCATGGGCTCTGGCGCTGTGCGTGCGCACTGTATCTATTAAACAAATCAATGTACAGCTACGGCGATTCACGTAATAGAGCCAACTTACCGTATTATAATGGCCGCAGCTGGTCGGCAAGTGGTTAAAACAACATTTTCTTGCTTTTATTAGATTTCCACTCACTTCTAAGTGAAGGGAACGCTCTCAAATGGGGACATATTCAGCAATTTTGAGCAATTATGAGTAGAACTAAATCACTGAAACAAACAAAAAAATACTGAATTGCAAGAGCTCTTACAGACTCTAAGGCCGCCGAGTAATTTGCTGCTTGCTGCCCTGACTGTCTCTGATCTCGTTGTACTGACCAGCAGCTGCAGGGGGAGGTAAAAGTAGAGTCAAGGTCTTCCTGAACCACCGTGGAACACATGCTGGGTACATGGAATTCACGCAACGGAAGTGACATCAGGAAAGGGAAGGTAATGCGTTTCGGAGCAATAACTCTTTCATACCTAAGGTCTTTTGTGCGCAAGGTCAATCTGTGCAAGCTAAGCAAGCAGCAGTCTGCATGTGAGCAGACTAGAGGACAAGTCTGATGACTGAAGGAACTAGTTCAGCAGAGAGGCAATTCTGGGGCAGCTCTGTTTTAAGAAATAAACAGAGTTTGGCAACAAATAGCCAGGGAGTTCAGAGATGTTTGCTCATTGTCATTATAAATCACAGTTGCAGGCTTGAAGCCTGAACATTGTGAATTGAATCCATGGAAAAATTCCCCATTTGAAGCTAAATTTCACACCCTGGAATACGAAAATTCGCTTAAGCTGTCTAGGGCTAGAGATAACGTGTCCAGGGTTACATGGGTGAATACATCTATTTAACACTGAGCTGTTGACAATCCTCTCATTCACAGCACATTGACTTCAGTGTGATTTAAATTAGGTGACTTTCAAACAAGCTGTTAAATCTCTCAGTAGCAAAGAAAAATTAATTGGCCGTATAACCTTAGCGTTAAAGTTGAAAATAGCAAATTGTTAAGTTGATCTTAATAGAACCTTCTTATAGCCACTCCTACGGCTTTTGCAAGCACGATAATCTTGCTGAGTTACGTTATTCATGATTTACATATTAACTTTCATTAGAATTTTTGTATTTCTATAACCATAATTTTGAAAATATCTGTCATTATATATCACTTTTAATCCTGTGATTTAAAGTCTTTAGAAGAAAACGCTGGAAATTAAAATGTACCATAAAATAAAAAGTGAAAATTATACTAGCGAGTAACTGTCAAAATCCAGGAATTAAATGATGAGTTTGCTGAAAAAGCATGTTTACTGCTGGTCTTGGAATTTATTGCAAGTGTACAGGCAGCCTATACTATTGTCTGTAAGGAAATATTTTACTGGCGTAATACCCATTGGACTTAGCATGAGGAAATTGCCCAGCAATTTAAAATCTTTTTATGTGTTTTTTAGAATTATCTTCTTGGTAAGGAGTCCGGAAGGACATAAACAAAAGCTTATATTTAAGTATAGTGTAAGAAACGTGGAAATAATACAAGATCCAGATGTTTCTGAAAATAAATCTTCTTTTTAAATATGACACACTAAACTACAAGTAACTACCAATCTCTGGTGAGCTCTGAAATTGTATTTCATTTGTTTGCTGCAACTTATGCTTTATATGTGTTGTAATGTTTCGTTTTAGAGGGCAATTTATTAGGTCTAGAAGGTAAGACAAAGCTGAGTGAGCATAAAATAGAAAACTGGCTACTTTTCAATATATACTTAATTCTTTTTATTTTTTTATTTTGAAGGCTTGAAAGAAAATTGTATGAACATACAGCATTTTTGACCAAGTAAATTAGAAGCGGGTAAAAAGCAGAAGAAGTTCTGAAGCAACTCCAGCTGAGGTAAACGAACATCACAAATTTACATAAAATACTTACAAAGCAAAATAAAGATTGCTATTTTTTCAGTGCAGCAACCTATAGCAACCAAACAGAATTGTACTGAAACCAGCAGACAACGGCATTAATGCAGATTGTTTGCTATGGGTTACTGCAGTTAAGAATTTGCACTTTTTAGGGAATAAGGCCCAAGGGTCAATTGCTGTGGCTGATAAAATGATTTTAGGCACATTTAAGTTGACTATAAATGGGGTAAAACTATTAGCATTTATTTTGTCAGTTTCCATTTCAAATGGAATAACATTAATGATCTGGTGGTCATAAGGCATGACCACCAGATCTCGTGGACTTGGGGCTATGCAGTTATGATATACCTCATAAACGTAGTTTTTTTGTGTGAAAGAACTGCTCAGGATACCAGGTGCAGTATATAGGCATATAACACTGCTGATCTAAAACTCTTATTAGGCTATAAAAATTCATATAGTTATTAAAACTTTTTATGGGAAAAATATGTAGGCTGACATTGCCTTAACAAAATCCTAGTTGCCTGGCAGTTTTGTTGATCCTCTAGCTTTCTAGGTCATGCTACCTAGAGGTATGCAAGATCAGGATTTTTGAATTGGGCATTACTTTTGCATTTTTTTCTTTGGTCCATTACTCATTTTTCTGGTCCATGTCCACATTGAGACAGACAATATACCAGCAAGTTCAGTTTGCAAGCCCCATATTTATATATCTTGATAGATTTATTGTAAAGGGTAAATGGTGTAATCTGACTTTTAGCCATTGAACACACGGTCGGAAATTCCGACAGAAACGGTCCGATCGGATTATATTGTTGGAAAACCCGACCGTGTGTGGGCTCTATGGGACTTTTTTCATCGGTAATTCAGACGGAAAAAAATTGAGAGCAGGATCTCAAATTTTCCAACAACAATATCCCATCAGACTTTTTCCGATCATTTGTAGAGAATTCCGATCGGACAAAGTGCCACGAATGCTCAGATCAAAGTACGAGAGCAAAGCTATTGGCTACTAGGCTGAACGTAGTCCCGTCGTAACGAACGTCATCACGTTCCGAACGATTGGATTTTCCGACAACTGTGCCCGACCGTGTGTATGCAACACCAGTTTCGGCCAAAATTTCCAACCATGTGTACAAGGGCTTACTGTTTTCTATATGTGGCTACACTGGAAATACATCTTGGGCTTGGTGTGACCATTGCTAATCATAAAGCCAGTGAGCAATATTTAGGCCACTGCGTTGCTTAACCGGTTCCCGACCAGCGCACGCTGATGTACGTTGACAGAATGGCACGGGCAGGCATATTGGCGTACAGGTACGTCCAATCTTTAATGCCGCCCTGCCATCACGAGCTCGCCGGCGGCGGTGCGCTAACGTGCTGGTTGGGACCCCCGTGAGTCCAGTCGCGGGACTCGCGATCATCTCACGGGGCGGCTGAACGAGGAAATGCCATTGTAAACAGCATTTCCCCGTTCTGCCTAGCAACTAGTGACGCTGATCTCTGCTCCATGTGATTGGAGCAGAGATCAGTGTTCACTAAATTAAAGCCCAGCCCCCAACAGTTAGTAACACACCCCTAAGAACACTTAACCCCTACACTGCCACCCACTTGTTAACCCCTTCAATGCCAGTGTCATTTACACAGGAATCACTGCATTTATATAGCAGTGATTGCTGTATAAATGACAATGGTCCCAAAAATGTGTCAAAAATGTCCGATGTGTCTGCCATAATGTTGTAGTCACAATAAAAATCGCTGATCACAGCCATTACTAGTAAAAATTTTTTTTTTAATAAAAATGCCTTAAAACTATCCCCTATTTTGTAAACACTATAACTTTTGCGCAAACCAATCAATAATCGCTTATTGCAATTTTCTTTACCAAAAATATGTAGAGGAATACATATCGGCTTAAACTGAGGGAAAACATTTTTTTTTATATATTTTTGGGGGATATTTATTATAACAAAAAGTAAAAAATAATGCATTTTTTCAAAATTGTCACTCTATTTTTGTTTATAGCGCAAAAAATAAAAACCACAGGGGTGATCAAATACCACCAAAAGAAAGCTCTATTTGTGGGAAAAAAAGGACATCAATTTTGTTTGGGAGCCACGTCGCATGACCACGCAATTGTCAGTTAAAGCAATGCAGTGCCAAATCGCAAAAAGTGGTCTGGTCTTTGACCAGCAAATTGGTTCAGGGCTGAAGTGGTTAAAGTGATTGTAAAGTCTTGTTTTTTTTTATATAAAGATAACAAACATGTTATACTTACCTGCTCTGTGCAAGGGTTTTGCACAGAGCGGCCCCAGTCCTCCTTTTCTGGGGTGCCCAGGCTGTGCTCCTGACTCCTCTTCATCAAGTGCCTCCACAGAGAGCCGATTTCCATGGGGGCACTCATGTGAGTGCGCTCCCGTGTGCTGCTGCTGCATCCATTGACACAGACAGCAGGACTCTGCCCCGCCCCCATGTCACTGCATTTGATTGACAACCGAGGGAGACAATGGCTCCTGCTGCTATCATTCTATCCAATGAGGACCTGAGACAGTGGCTGGAGCTGCTGGGCTCGTTCTCATCACTGGGACGATTGGGTTCAGGTAAGTACAAGGGGGACTCTGGGGGGCAGCTGCAGCACAGAAGGTTTTTCACCTTAATGCATAGAATACATTAAGGTGAAAAACCTTGAGGGCTTACAACTCCCTTAGAGTGCTTTCACACTCACAGCGCCTGGAGATTGGCGATAAAGCAGCGCTAAAAAGACCTTTGTTTTAGCGGCGCTATTCGTCTGCTAGCGGGGTAGTTTTAACCCCCGCTAATTCCAAACATTAACTTGAAACACATATACAAATGCAATTTATCTTATCAGTTCCCATCCTCTCCCCTCCAAGAGCAAAATAGAGGGGAGGGGGTGGGAACCACACAAAAGGAAAAAGAGAGAAAAAAAGAAAAAAGAAGAAAAAAAGAGGGAAAGAGGAAAAAAAAAAAATTCCAAAGGAAGAAAAAGAAGGGGGAGGTTGGGGGAACCTATGACAAATGTAAATATAGCACAATCGGGGAGGTACAAAAACGATAAGGTTAATCAATATTAATTAATAAGTCACACTCTGATTTACTATCAGAACTGATATTATTTCATAATATAGTTTAGTTTCCTTAAATTCAAACCATTTTGCTCATGTCTTAATATATTTTCTGGTCAGCCCTTTATTTCTACAGGTTATTTCTCCCATTAGACGGAGCTTGTCAACCCTTCATAGCCACTGTGAGATAGTAGGTAGTACATTTTTTTAAACTTTTTCCCCAGTATAGTGGAATCAAAGCATTTAACAAATATGGGGTCATAGACGTCTTGCATTGCTCTGTTGTTTGATTCATACAATAAAGTAAAAGCGTTAACGGTTCAGGTTCAGTATCAGAGAGATCACCTTCGCCGCTTCTCCAAAAAATGGGCAGATTTTAGGGCAGAATCATCATTTGTGCCTATGTGTAGCTCACTCTCCACATTCCCTCTAACACAGGGGCGAGGTTGAGTCTGACATTGCATTTAATTTTACTGGTGTATAGGGATGAGCCGAACACCCTCCGGTTCGGTTCGCACCAGAACTTGCGAACGACCCCCGCGTTCGGTACGAACGTTAGAACCCCATTGAAGTCTATGGGACTCGAACGTTCGAATTGGAAAGTGCTCATTTTAACGGCTAATATGCAAGATAGTGTCCTAAAAAGGGTTTGGCGACCTGCCTCCTGCCTCAGGGGACATGGGTCACTGCAAAAAAAAGTTTTAAAAACTACCGTTTTGGCGGGAGCACTGATTTTAATGACGATTAAAGTGAAAAAAAGAGTGAAATATTCCTTTAAATATGGTGCCTGCAGGGTGTCTGTAGTATGCCTGTGAAGTGCCACGTGTTTCCCGTGTTTAGAACAGTCCCTGCACAAAATGACATTAAACGGAAATAACACCATTTAAAACTGCTTGCGGTTTTAATGTTATATCTGGTTCCTGCAATATGGTTGAAAATCATTGAGAAACATGGCATGGGTAGCCCTCCCTGCCCATTACCAGCCTATTTGGGTCTTGTACGCATATTAAGGGGAACCCCGTACCCATATTAAAAAAAGGAAATGCGTGTGGCCCCCAGGCCCTATATACTCAGAACAGCAGTATACAGGCGGTGCAAACAAGACAGGGACTGTGTAGGTTTGTTGTGTTAAGTTGAATCTGTTTGTCATTTTCAACCGGTACATTTTTAAAGTGTAGCTCCAGTCAAAAAAACTATTTTTAAGCTTTTTGGAAAACATAGGGAAGGGTTATCACCCCTGTATAATTTGTTTTGTCGTCCATCTTTTTTCATCTCACTTGCTGCTGTCTCCTTGCGTTTGCAAGTAGGAGATGTTTGTAAGTTGGATGTTTGAAAGTAGGGGCCTGCCCTATATTATAGCGGTATGTACTGGGTACAGAGCACGCAGACAGCACGCACTCCTAACACTACTGACTGCAAGCTCTATTATTAACCACTTGTTAGCCCAATGTTTGCATAAAGTGAAAGATGAAGTTATGCTGAGTAAATAGATATCAAACATGTCACTCTTCAAAATTGCACATGCCCGTGGAATGGCGCCAAACGTCGCTACTTAAAAAATCCCCATAGGCGACGCTTTAAATATTTTTTTACTGGTTACATGTTTTGAGTTGCAGAGAAGGTCTAGGACTAGAATTATTGCTCTCGCTCTAACATTCTCGGCGATACCTCACATGTGTGGCACATGCGAGCACATGGGGACATGGGCGCTTTAATTTTTATTTTATTTTTTTATTGTTCATTTTACTTTATTTATTTTAGTTTGACATTTTTTTTCCCAAAAATATATTTTTGATCACTTTTATTCCTATTACAAGAAATGTAAACATCCCTTGTAATAGGAATATGGGGTGACAGGTCCTCTTTACAGTGAAATCTGGGGGGTCAATATGACCCCACATCTCACCTCTAGGCTGGGAAGCCTGAAATAAAAAATAAAAAAAAGATTCTGGCTTTGATCGTACTGGCGAGTTGGTAGAAGCACCGGAGGGCGGTGAGGGGTGGGGGGCGTCTATGGCTGGGTATTTCAGGGTATCACCGAGTATGGCTGGGTATCTCTGAGTATGGCTGGGTATGGCAATTTATGGCAGGGTATTACAGAGTATTGGCGGGGTATTGGCGGGGTACTACAGAGTAATAGCAGGGTACTGCACTGCAGAGTAATGGCAGGGTACTGCACTGCAGAGTAATGGCGGGGTACTGCACTGCAGAGTAATGGCAGGGTACTGCACTGCAGAGTAATGGCAGGGTACTGCACTGCAGAGTAATGGCGGGGTACTGCAGAGTAATGGCGGGGTACTGCACTGCAGAGTAATGGCGGGGTACTGCACTGCAGAGTAATGGCAGGGTACTGCACTGCAGAGTAATGGCAGGGTACTGCAGAGTAATGGCGGGGTACTGCACTGCAGAGTAATGGCAGGGTACTGCACTGCAGAGTAATGGCAGGGTACTGCACTGCAGAGTAATGGCGGGGTACTGCACTGCAGAGTAATGGCGGGGTACTGCAGAGTAATGGCGGGGTACTGCAGAGTAATGGCAGGGTACTGCAGAGTATGCACTGGTATTGTAGAGTATTGGCAGGGAATTGAGGGGTTAAATTCGGTGAGCAGCGATGTGGGCACTGCAGATGCAGCCCACATCGCTGCTGACACCGATCTCTTTCCCCTCCGCTGTACCGATCGGTACAGAAAGGGGAGGGAGGAACAGGCGTCATAACATGACGCCGGTTTGTTTCCAAGTGATCACTCCGTCATTTGACGGAGCAATCACGTGGTAAACGGCCGCTATGAGCGGCCGTTTACCGTGATGCGCCGGGTCCTATGGACCCGGCGGTCACGGATGCTCTCGAGTGCGCACACCTCGGGGCACGCGAGAGCAGAATTCTGGGAGGCCGTTAATTAACGGCCTCTCTGAGTTAAACAACCGCCCTGAAGCCGTTAATCGGCAATGAGCAGTTGTTAAGTGGTTAAAGCTAGATCACTAGCTATATAGGTGATGTGAATATAGTGGTGTATACTGCAGTCAGGGCACAGACAACAACCACTACACAGCAGCAAGATAGGAAATCAGCCAAAAACGATTGGTGTGTACTGTGTTGAAGGTACACAGAACACCCACTGCTTCAGATGCAAAGTAACACACTACAGGAGGCCGCCTTAAAGGCGGCCTTATATAGTGTGGGGCGTGCACTACACAGCCTGAGCTATGATTGGCCACAGGCAGGATGCCTGTGGCCAATCATGGCTCTCCTCGCTGCCGGCGCTGCGATTGGCCAAGCATGCGGGGTCACAGTGCATGCTTGGCCAATCATCGGGCAGCAATGCACTGCGCCAACGCAGTGCATTGTGGTCCGCGCGCGCGTCACTCGAATTTTGACGCGAACGGCCAAAACGTTCGGAATTCGCCGAACGGCCGAACGGCCAATGTTCGAGTCGAACGTACGTTCGACTCGAACACGAAGCTCATCCCCACTGGTGTATAATGCCATTGAGATAAAAGTTTAACGTTTATCACCATCATTCTACTCGAGGTGACGGGCATATAAGAAAATTGTATAATCTTATCTTTTTGTTTATCAGTAAGTGTAATTTGCAAATCTTTTTCCCAACAATCTATATAATCTGGGTATCTAGGGTATTGAAGATTTATCAAAGCTTTGAGAAAAAGAAAAATACAATTTTGTGGTTGATTTCTATATTGCATAATTGCTTGAAAAGGATTCGGTTCTTTTAATGAATGAATGGGCTGTGGGAGATTCTGAATAAATTGAGACAAGCAATATATCAACTTATGTTGAGGGGGAATGGCCATAACAAAACAAAATCCGGCCAGGTCCCTGCTGAATCGGCCAAATTTTCAATTCCAAATGCCAAATCTAGAGCCAGCTTAAGGAGGTGACTAATGGCTTTTAAAGCAGTGTTCTGCTTAAAAAAAAAAAAAAATAATTAAAAGTCGGCAGCTACAAATATTGTAGCTGCTGACTTTTAATAATCGGACACTTACCTGTCCCAGGGTCCAGCGATGTGTCGAAGCCCCGCTCGTCTCCCCCCTCTGCATTTTAACTGTGGGCACCCACTGCGCATGCGTGAGCCACGCCGCGTGCCGTGACTGGCCACACAATCATCTGGGACCTGTCGCGTGTCCCAGATGATTAACAAGAGGTAGGGGAGAGAGGCGATTTCCCTTCCTGCGCCAAGGGAAGTGACGTCAGGAGCCCAGATGCTGAAGGAGGCAGACTATGAGGGACCCCCTAGCAACAGGCATTTAAAGGTGAGTAAAAAAAAAAAAATTTTTCTCCAAATGTTTTTATTTTATTTTTTTAAGCACAGTAATAATTGTTTTTTTTTTTTTTGGGGGGGTGGAACTCCACTTTAAGTGGCATTCGGTGGTGCTGGTAGCAATAGAGGTAAATATTTAGTATCTTCTTTGCATTAATATAAAGTTATTCAAATTCACTATGAATCTAAAGGAGGTTCTTCTGATTGCATTTTATACATTACAGCTGCTACAGTGTGGCCTCACACTGTATTTAACAATGTTACTCTACAAGAGTCACAGTAATACTTCTGCATGTTAATGCAGTTGTTGTTCCTTTGAGCACATGAACTGTCATAGGTCCCTGGAATATATTCTAATGGCTTTATAAAATACTGGGTTTATAGATACTGTATTCTGATTCAGGAATTTGCTGATTGCACAAATATACATGTTCTATGTCAGTGGACTAGGTCTATTGACATTTACTGTGCAACTTTTATGTTTGCTTGTATAGTTTTTAAAATCGGCCGGCTGGAGCAATTGACCTCTGTCTTTCATTTTTTCTCCAGTTCGAAGATGTTCTAAAATAATACTGATATTCTGAGAAATTGAACAGCTTCTCCTTTCTGTTTTAATATTACCAAATGACTATAAATTACATTTTACATTATGTTTATTGTCCAGATGGAACATAAGGGAATTTTATACCACACTATAAATTCCAGCTCACCTTGGTGTCAGGGTAATGACTTCCAGCTGATGATTGGTCTTACAAAACCAGCAGAACAGCCAGTTATTTTTTTTATCTGTGGCACACATTTTGGGATTTTTATGTCCAAACAAGTTAAATGAATATCTAAGATTTACTTACATATTTGGGATTTTAAACCCCTACTTGATACTTCTGCCAGGGGGCACTGGTACATCTGCCATTATAATTTATGCCAAAGTGTAATTTCCACATACGTGTAGTGCTAGCATTTTAGCACATCTCATCTCTGTTTCTTCCCAGGTAACTATTAACCCTGGCCCTGCTCTGCTGTGATATATGGATGCATTTTTGCATTCATCAATGACTATTCTAACTATTTGACCATCACCCTGCTCAGCTGTGTGCTTGAAAACCTTACTTTTAACCTGCAACTGTAAAAGCCCTGTCTATATTTTACATGTACAGTATCTTCCTGTTTGTCTGTTAGTGTTAGTGCCTGCTGCACGACGGGGGTCCCGATGCATGCACGAACGCCAGCACAGGGATTTGTGTGTGTAAACACATAAATCCCTGTGCTATCAGAGGAGAGGAGACATGTCATTTGTTCCTAGTAAGTAGGAACAGCAAAATGTCTCCTCTCCTACTCAGTCCTATCCCCATACAGTTAAAACACACTGAGGGAACACACATTTAACCCCTTGATTGCCCTCTAGTGTTAACCCCTTCCCTATCAGTGACATTTACACAGTAATCAGTGCATTTTTATAGCACTGATCGTTCTATAAATGTCAATTGCCCCAAAAATGTGTCAAAAGTGTTTGATCTGTCCATCACATTGTCGCAATACCGCTAAAAATCTCAGATCACTGCCATTACAAATAAAAAAATAAAATAAAAAAATAAAATTGCATAAAAATTCCATAAATCTTTCCAATAGTTTGTAGATGCTATAAGCGACGCAGTGCCAAATTGTAAAAAGTGCTCTGATCAGGAAGAGGTAAAACCTTCCGGGGCTGAAGTGGTTAAATAACATGCCCTGACCCTGCCTGTGAAGGGAGACATTTATGTAATGAATACAACCAAAGGCAACACTGTCATTTGGGGGACCCCCCACCAAAAAAAAGACATGGGGTTTCCCCATAATTCATACCAGGTTCTTCTGGTCTGGTATGAATTTCAAGGGAACCCAATGCATTTGTCTCACAGAACAAAACAAGATGGATATATAAGTTGGGTACACTATCCCCCAGGGGTCTCAATATCTAAATATATATGCATTGTTTCAATTCTTATTTTTAATATTAGGAATATTTAAATTCCATTTATTAAATATATTTTATTTCTTCATGAGTATATTTTTAAAGGAAGATGACATAGGGTATGTATTTAAAGTTTCAGGTTCCCATATAAGTAAATAACAAGTTACAAGAATTTTGTTTCTGAGGTTAACCAAGAGGGAGCGATTACAGTGTCAAAAGATGGAATATAGTTGTATAGGGGGGGGGGGGGGGGGGAAGGCGAACAAATAATTTCCAATAATACTTTGATGATAACTCATGGTACTGCTTCATGATTTTTACATTTTTTATAGCCTGCATAGGGTGTACTAATATGGATGGAGGAGCTACAGTACTAAATACAATGGTGGAGTCACATATCCCTTACTGATAGAGTAGTGGCTGTTGTATAGAAAGTGGGAGTGAATTAAGCAATTGGTGGAGAAGGTGGAGATTGGTAATATAAGAGAGTAGCCAAGACTGTGGTCTTCCATTCCTGAGGATGCCCAGAGGAGGGGTAAACCATGTTTGGAGGAGTTTCTGGTTTCAGCTTTTTAGTGACGTCACATCCGGCCCGTGGAGCGCACGCTGTGGCAGCGTTTCTGGGTCTATTCTAGCTTACTTGCAATTGTAACAAGTGAGTATACTACTGTGTATTTTATTATTTCAATAAAAAGGTGCTGCGCTATGATGGAATTCCCCTTCTTTGTCCACATATGCATCGAGTTCAAGTCGAACTCATGTTCGACTCGAACATTGCCTGTTCGCCTGTTCGGCGAACAGTGAACCATTTGGAGTGTTCGCGGCAAATTCGAAAAGCCGCAGGACACCCTGTACAAGTCTATGGGAGAAATCTAAAGTGCTAATTTTAAAGGCTAATATGCAAGTTACTGTCCTAAAAAAGTGTTTGGGGACCTGGGTCCTACCCCAGGGGACATGTATCAATGCAAAAAAAAAGTTTTAAAAACTGAAGTTTTTTCGAGAGCAGTGATTTTAATAATGCTTAAAGTGGAACAATAAAAGTGTAATATTCCTTTAAATTTCGTAGGGGGGGGGGGGGGGGTGTCTTTTGTATGCCTGTAAAGGGGCGCATGTTTCCCGTGCTTAGAACTGTCCCTGCACAAAGTGTCATTTCTGCAGGAAAAAAAGTCATTTAAAATCACTCGCGGCTATAATGAATTGTCGGCTCCCGTAATACAGAGAACACTCATTGAAAGTCATTGATAAAAAAAAAAAAAGCGTGGAGTTCCCCCAAATTCAATTACCAGGCCCTTCACGTCAAATAAAATAAATAATGACTTTGGGTTTGCCCTAAATATCCATACCAGACCCTTCAGGTCTGGTATGGATATTAAGGGAAACTCTGTGTCAAATTTTGAAAAAAAATGACGTGGGGTTCCCCCTACAAATCCATACCTGACCCTTTATCCGAACAGGCCACAGGAAAAGAGGGGGCATGAGAGAGCGCCCCGCCTCCTAACCATACCAGGCCACATGCCCTCAACATTGGGATGATGCTTTGGGGTCCCCCCCAAGCGCCTTGTCCCCATGTTGATGAGGACAAGGGCCTCATCCCCACAACCCTGGCCGGTGGTTGTTGAGGTCTGTGGGCGGGGGGTTATCAGAATCTGGAAGCCCCCTTTAACAAGGGGACCCCCAGATCCTGGCATTTCACAAAGAAAGTGTAAAAGAATGTTAAAAAAGACAAACACACTTTTGAAAAAGTCCTTTATTAAAAATAAAAAAAATAATAAAAAAAGATTCCAGCGGTGCTAATCCACTCTTGCTATCCAGCGACGGATGATCATCTC
Organism: Lithobates pipiens; assembly: GCF_037356315.1. Taxonomy (NCBI): domain Eukaryota; kingdom Metazoa; phylum Chordata; class Amphibia; order Anura; family Ranidae; genus Lithobates; species Lithobates pipiens. The sequence goes on from NW_027507758.1 coordinate 275,293,936, forward strand.
TCCGGGGTCCAGCGATGGCTGATCTGATCCAGCGACGGGTGATCTCTCCCTCCAGCAGTCCATCCATTCTTCCTCTGTTTCTACTGGTGGAGACACTGCGGGATCCCGGCAGCCTGACATTTCGTATATGAGGAGGGCAGGGCCACCCGTCACCTGACCCCACCCCCCTCTGATGCAAGTGGGGAAACCTGGCTTCCCCAATGATGTATGGGTGACTCTGCCCCCCTCTGATGTAACGCAGGTTTCCGTTACGTAAGACCCTAGAAGACTTTGCACAGATATCAGGACTACAAGTAAATTACGCCAAATCCCAAGCCCTCAATGTTTTGCTTCAGACTGACACAGTTGCTCTTTCTAAATCAAACCTTCAAGTTCGCCTGGAGTGAATCTTCCATTAAGTACTTGGGCATCAACCTGACTTCTAGAACTGAATCCCTCTATGTAAATAACTACCCCCCTCTGTAAAGGAAGCTAGGTGTAGACATGACTACCTGGTCTAAGAACAGCCTGTCATGGTTGGGGAGGGTGAACTCAATAAAAATTACCCTACTCCTTAGGTTGTTATACCTTTTTCGAGCTCTCCCCATTCCCTTAAGGAAAGATCATTTAAAATCTTTCCAGAGTAAGGTGCTGAAATTTACCTGGGGTAAGGCAGCATATAGAATACCACAAAGAGTGCTATATCTACATAGAAAGCAGGGCGGTCTAGGTTTACCCCATCTCTACAAATACTACCAGGCTGCCAGGTTAGCTCAGTTGTCCGTAGTTTATTCCAGGTATGAAAAACCTGATTGGGTACACATAGAAAAACGTGCTACTCCACGACACACACTCGACTTCCTATTGTGGCTTCTACCAAAAGACAGGCCCCCAATCTTAGCCCCAACCCTGTCCTACTCCTTCGCCCTCTGGGATAGGCTATGCCCCTCACCTTTATTGGTCTCCTCATACAGAACCCTATCTCATCTCTTTAACAACCCGAATTTCCCTCCAGGGAGAGATGTATTAGCATTCAAATGGTGGTTGGAGAAGGGACTGTACCGAATCGGTCACTTCTTCACAGCAGCAAGCCCTTTCACCCTAACTCACTGTGTCAAAAAGCTAGATAAGATTCCTGTTTCAACAAATCGCACACTTCCTAAAATCTCTCTGGAGGGATACATCTCTCCCACGAAGTTTACTGAATATGAGTTGTGGTGTGGACAGGCCATGGTCCAACAGAGGGGTATTTCATTAATCTACTCTTCTCTTGCCTCCGCGACCACCCAAGAAGCTCATATCTATGCCTGGAAATCCGACTTCCAATTCCAATGGGACTTAGACAAATGGCAGATCACCTCTTTCAAATCCTTTAAAGGTATCCTGAATACTGCTTTGACAGAGGCCAGCCTGAAAGTAATTTCGAGGTGGTACTACACCCCATCCAGACTGGCCTCAATCTACCCAACAGCTGATCCTCTTTGTTTCAGAGGATACAAACATATGGGGACGATGGCCCACATTTGGTGAGAATGCCCAAGAATCCGATCATTTTGGAAACGTATTTTCAACTTAATCGACAAGCTGGTAGGAGGTCGGATTCCCAGAACCGCGATGATTGCCCTCTTGAATGACAAGATCCCATTACTGACCAAATCCTTCAGGAGGTTAATCCATTTCATATTTCTGGGGGCTAAGCTCACTGTGGCTAGAGCATGGAAGCAACCGACAGTGTCTTTTTCTGCACCTAAAAATAAAATATCCTGGATAATTTCGCAGGAAAAGCTCTCAAGTATACTGCTAAACAGAACGGAAAATTTTGAAAAGGTATGGGAACCCTGGGCCCAACAGATGGGGATTTCCTTAGGGCCTCCCTCATGGTCGATTTAGTCCATTTTAAGAGTATTAGGCGATGCTCCTCTTTCTTTCTTCTCTCTGCTCGCCCTGAGCTTTCCTTCTTCCTTTCCTTCTCACCTTGTCTCTAATCAAGTTTTTCTCAGTCTAGAGGTCAATAGATTTAGGTCTCAGGTAGAGTCTGAGTTTGACTGTTTATAGGCACATGAGTACTCTGTCTAAAAGATAATAAGAATTTTTATTTGATTTACACAAATTGACAAAGATTAGACAATAACGTGTATATAGTACAAAGATCAGTTTCATAACATTAAAAAATAGATGATATTAATATGGCCCACACTGCCTGAACACTAACATTCTCCAATAAGGCTCATAATTAGATATATAGATATATAGTACTGCAATATATAATACAAAGCCATTGATTGGTGTCAGGCGTGAGGGTCCAGATTTTTATCTAAAGTGGCTCGACATGTTCCGCGCTCAAATAGCGCTTCTTCAGGAGCAGTTCACACGTAGGGTTAAAAATAGCGGTCTGTAAATATTTGTCAGCTTGCTGGTAAGCGAGCAAAAAGCACTATAGAGGTGTTAGTAGCCGAGGGTCAGTTGCATGTGCACACTGCCATTAGACCCCTCTTATTCAAGAGTAAAATTCCACAAGCGTCACTCAAATGGTAGAAATAGTGGCATAATCAAGCAGATATCTCACCGATAATATCGCCACATAGATTACAATCTCCTGTGGGGGAGCAGAGAACTCGCTGTGGCCCGTTCCTCAAGCGTTCCCGACAGCGCAATACCTACGGCCTGTTTATCGTTTTGTTTTAATATTACTTAAGTTGATTAAGCTCTGTCGTTCTTGACCCGGTATATGCATCTCCCTGGAAGAAGGAATTAGGAATGCAGGTGGAGGTGTGGTCCATCCACCCGGCACAGCTTGTTCCCTTTCGGGGTGCTGGTGGGAGCGGATCTCAACCTCCGACTGTCTCAAACTCACAAGGGAGATACGGAATGTCACTCTCACCCAAAGCACCGGATCTGCCTGCAATTTTGGCTCTACCTGCCATAACCTTTGAGAGTTTACAGGCCTCTACTCATATGCTAATGGTTTCCCTTGTAACATGTATGTTTTCTGTATAAATACTGCATTTTGAAATAAAAATTCTTTGAAATTAGAATTACTCCCCAAACACATTCTTCTACTCCCTCCGATTGTGAAGATACTACACGTGTGAGACTTTTTTACAGCCTAGCCACAATGAGGGGCCTAGCATCCAAGAAGCACCTTAAGCTGTTCCACGGGCATAAATAAATTACACATCTAATTTCCTGATTATCTATCACATTTTTGGAGTCCCTGGAGCACCAGGATAGTGGAAACTCCCACAAAATTACCACATTTTAGAAATAAAACACCCCAATGTTATTTTCTAAGAGTCTTTAAAATGTTTGCCATACGTTTTTGGAAAGAAATGGTGTATTTTTTACACAAAGCTCTCATTTAATTTATTTCTTATTTAATTAAAAGCACAGACATACTTAGAATTACTTCTCAAAACACATTTTGCTACTTCTACCAAGTATGGGTGTATCACATGTGTGAGACTTTTTCACAGCCTAGCCAAAGAGTCCCGAAATCCAAACAGCACCTTATTGCTTTCTATGGGCATAAATTAATTATCTCATTTTTTGACTACCTAATACATTTTTGGAGGCCCTGGAGCACCAGGACAGTAGAAACAATTGGGGACATTGGCTATGCTGTCTCTGTTACTGTTATAGAGGTGATCCAGATACTGCTATGGCCGTGGTCAGGACACTGATATGGCAGAGATCCGGACATTAGTATGGGGTATAGCAATGATCAGGACACTGGTATGAAGTATGGTGGTAATCAGGATGCTGATGTGATAGATGGTGGTGATCAGGACTCTGGTATGAGGTATAGTGGTGATCAAGAAGCTGGTATGGCATATGGCTGTGGTCAGGGCAGTGGTATGGAGTATGGCTATGATCAGAATACCAGTATGGGGTATGACTGTAATCAGGACACTGATATGGCTGTGATCAGAATGCCTTTATTGGGTATGGAAGTGGTCAGGATGCTGGTATGGGGCTATGGTAATGACCTGGGCACCTATATGGGGTATGGTGGTGTTACTGTGAGCACTGGTGACACTGGGACAGGGGCCTGGCAGCATTTTTATTTTATTTTACTGGGGACAGTGATCAGGACACTTGTTCTGTTTGAGAGAAGGGAGAACCGATGTTTACTTTCAGTTTCAAAGTTTACTATGTGATTGCTGTGATTGGATACAGCGACCACATGGGACAGGACCAATTTCATTAGTCCTGTACCCGGTAATGTGATCCGCTGTGTCTGAGAGACACAGCGATCACTGGGCTCACAGGTGCACACTCTGTGAGCCACGCATGAGCTTCTGATGCAGGATAACATATGGGTACATCAACCCTCAACAGCGCTACTCTTGTCCCACCATTTATGTACAATGGGTGGATGGGAAGCAGTTAAGTACCAGTATTTGTTCAAGATTACTTAAACTTGGTTTTGGTTTCTCTTCTCTTAGTTATCAATCTGGTAACATTAAATTGTCTTTTTCTTTCTTAACCAGAGAAGGATTTTTGTGGATAAGTTGAATATGGGGCTCGTCCATTAGTGGTGTTTTGCGTCCACATGGATGAGTGTACCCACATTACATATCTGAGAGAAACAGGTCTTTATAGGCCTTCAGAGATATAACTTTAATTTCCCTGGAAGATAGGATTTCTATATACTTTTCTTTTTGTTCTTTAACAAACATGGATATCACGGTGGGACAGGGAAACAGGGATAGCCCCCATCCGCATCCTTAAAGGTCATATTGGTAAGTATGCCCAGTTATACATTTTTACAATTGTTTCGAGTATACATATGATAGTACCTTATGTTGGTGATATTGAGATTTTGCTATCATTTTGGCCTATATACTTTATATAAAAAAGGTCTCAGCTCTGGATAGTTAGTTGTCCATATAAGTTGAAATCCACATAGATATATTCTACTTGAGGTATTCATAACAAGGGCAATATATCTGCATTTACCTCCGTCTATAGGAATTTACAAATATGATCATTAAATATACGTTTAGATTACGGAAATAAAGGTAACATTTTATCCAAGTGGCCTTTTGGTGCATAGGGACACACCCTCATCCAGTTTGAACTTATATTTCCCACATAGGATTATTTGAGGCTCTTGTAAGTTCTCAAGAAAAAGTTTAACAAAAAAAAAACTTATAATTAGGGAAATAGGGAACCAACTTGGTGATCCTGATTGTGATATCCAGGAATGAAAATTTGTTTGACTGAATAATACATTTTGTCCTCCATCAACAATCTAGAAAACAGTAACTGGAGCAACAATTTGAAATACGGGTTTGAACCCTGCCATATAGAAAACGTGTTTGCTTGTTGGTTTGCTTGGTTATATTTTTTTACTCCAGCCTACCCCTCTGTCTCCTGTATCTGCAGCCCCTTGGGATATCCCTATCATGTATCCCTGGAGGATGTAAGAGAAGGGACTCACAGGGGGTCTTTGCATTTTGAGGGACCTTTGGATGGCGTTTCTGTGCTGTTTTTATTTTTCTAAGAAGCTGGCAACAAAGTTTAATTTGAAATTTCAACTGTATAATTTTTTTTCTTCGTAAAAATCACTTTTGCTGTAGCACATCCTACAAGAATGTAAAAAAAAGGTTGCATAAGTGCGCAACCCCCCCCCCCCCCCCCCCCCCCCCCCCCCCCCCCCCCCCCCCCCCCCCCCCCCCCCCCCCCCAAAGTGCATATTAGACACTCTTGGAGTCAGTTTGGTATGGATTTTAAGGTGGGTACCATGTAAAAAAAAAGTGTGAGGTCTCACAGGAAATATTGGGGTCTGGTACAGATGTGAAGAGTGATGCCATGTCAGAAAAAAAATATTGAGCCCCCCCCTTAAAAATCCACACCAGACCATTAATCCGAGCATACAGCATGAAGGTTCGATTGTGGGCCCCATGCCAGGCCACATGTCTTCAACATGGAGGGGAACCCTGCCAGGTGGGACCCCCGGCAAATCACCTTGTGCCTTTGTTGATGAGAATAAGGCACTCTTCTTCACAACAATGGCTGGTGGTTTTGGGGATCTGTGGGTGAAGGGCTTATCGAAATCTGTAAGTCACCTTTAACAATAAAACAATAAGGAGGCCCCCAGATACTTCCCCCTACTCATTCACAAAAATATGTTACTTAGAAATAAAAACACCCAAATGCCTGACAGGTCCTTTACAATACAAAAGCTTGGGGAAAATTGGCAAGCTATTGCCTAACATTATTTAAATTGTGGGTACCGCATCCCAAAATTATTCATAGCAAAACAAGTCCCTAACCAATAAACTAAAGGGACTTTAAAAGTACCACATCCTTATTATAAAAATACAAACTTTATTACATTGTATTAGAAATACATCATTAAAACAAAACATAGCACAGCTGGAGTTTGTCATTCAAGCTGTAAAACAGAAACAACTTGAGAGCTTCATATTCAACGAGTTTCACAGGTGAACGCCTGCTTCTTTAGGAAAATAACAATATATTATCCAAGTGCACAACAAGAAAAGACAACTTGTATTGGACAATATCAAAGGAACATAGTAATGATGGTACATTCACATATAATGGTCTGTAACATACCGCACAACAAACCTAAAAATGTGTGTTGTGTTAAAATCAGGTCTCAGGAGGCACACATTCACGCCAAACAAGAGGGAACCCGGTCTCCAAGCTTTTGTTATTTAACCACTTTAGGACTGCAGATATACTGCAGCAGGGCAGCCCTCCTGTGTGAAATCAGGTACCTGTACGTAATTACGTGCACAGAGTCTGGGGCGCGTGCGTGCCACCAGTGACCTGCCGATCAGTGGGTCCACCCAATGCGATGTCTGCCGGGACATCCCAAGCATTGAAAGAAGAGGCAGAAAGGCTTTTCTGTCAGAGAGGAAGATGGAGATCTTGGGTTTCTGCTAAGCACACACTTAATAAGAACTCCCTAGGAGCATATGTAACCCTTTTATCACCCCTAATGTTAACCCCTTCCCTGCCAGTGTCATTAGTACAGTGTGAGTGCATTTTTTAGGACTGATCACTTTATTCGTGTCACTGGTCCCCAAAAAGTGTCACTTAGCGTTGGATTTGTCCACCGCAATGTCGCAGTCCTGCTAAAATTGCTGATCGCTGCCATTATTAGTTAAAAAAAAATCCATAAAAAAAAAATCCCATAGTTTGTAGACGCTATAACTTTTGCGCAAACTAATCAATTATTATGGAGATTTTTTTACCATATGTAGCAGAATACATATTGGCCTAAATTGATGACTACATTTTTTACATTTATTTATTGGGAATGTTTTATAGCAGAAAGTAAAAAATATAGTTTTTTATAGCGCAAAAATAAATTCCTCAAAGGTGATCAAATACCACCAAAAGAAAGCTCTATTTGTGGTAAAAAATTGTATTTGGGTACAGTGTCGCTCCTCAGCGCAATTGTCAGTTAAAGTAGCGCAGTGCCGTGTCATCAAAAAATGGCCTGGTCATGAAGGGGAGTAAACCTTCTGGGACTTAAGTGGTTACTGATCTTTTTCTTAAATTTGTTCTGGGACCATTGTAACAATCTTAGAACATCTAGGCATAACAAACATGCTCCTATTAAAGTTTATAGCTAGTAATATGAAATTAATATATTTTTTAGCAATGAAAGGATCTGTGCTAATTATCAGCTACATCTCTACTCCCTATATTGTTTGTTGCAGTCATTAATAGCTCAAATACTAGATTAAATGGGATTTCAAAATAACCCTGATCATAACTATATATAGTTTATAGTATAGTTGGAGAAGACAGATCCAAAATGAATCCACTTTTAAAATATTACATATTTAAATATTATAAAGTTTTAGGAGGTGGCAAGCTCATTTCAGGTAGGTGACACCCCCCCCCCCCCCGGAAAAATGTGGGCTACACATTGGGGGTGCAGATGCTTTTATATGTCACTTCTCCCACTGTACCCACTAATTATGAAAGAATTTAAACAATTTGACTTCTTAGGTAATTGTAAATGATGTTGTGATTAAACTGAAGCCGTTAATGTTTATCTCCATCCAATGATCAATTACCACCTACAAACTACTTTTCCACTCAGCGGGCCGTTTTCTGTAATAAATTATTTAGAATTTATATTTCAATATACTTCTCTAAACTAGCCAGTGTGTCAATCCCTTCAACAAATTAATTTACAGTAAATTGCCTCAGCTCTTATGATAAACTTCCTTCTTTCGGCTAGGCAGGGTCAACATCATCAAAATGGATATCTTGCCCTAAATACTCAACCTCTTCTAAAGGTATACCAGTGTTGTCCCCAAAAACTTTCTTCGAATGTGTTAACAGTGCCATTTGTGATTTTATCTGGTAGCACAAAATGTTTCAAATTCAAAGACAAACACTTGTTAGGTCCAAAAAGAGAGGCAGACTTGCTCTTCATGATGTAACCACACAGCCACTCTTATCAGAATAGTTGATTGTTACCACATTCCCCCGCTTCTTCCTCCATCTTCCTCTACTTCTTCCTCCGGTCTTCTCCATCTTCCTCTGGCTTCTTCTTTTCAATGGGAGGCTCCCGCCATCTGATCCTTCTGTGCTTGTGCAGTTCTTATATAACTGAGCCCGCCCCACCTCTGACACCACAGGGACTTCCCTATTGCTTTCCCATGGCGTCAGAGGAGGACGGGTCACCCATTTACGTTATATAAGAACTATCACAAGCACAGAAGCGTCAGATGGCAGGAGCCTCCCATTGGAAGAAGAAGCCAGAGGAAGATGGAGAAGACTGGAGGGAAAGAAGAAGACATTAGAAGAAGACATTATTAATAAAGGAATTGTCAAACACCAGCTATTGTCGTATTAACCATTTTGACACTTTTTTGTGAATCATACCCCAATTTACACGGGGGGAGGCCGTGATCTGGGGTCTCCTTGTTAAAGGGTGCTTACAGATTCCAATAAGCCCCCCGCTACTACCAGTCAAGGATGAGGCCCTTGTCCCCATAAACATGGGGACAAGGTGCTTTGGGGGGGCTACCCCAAAGCACCCTCCCCATGTTGAGGGCATGTGGAGTGGTATGGTTCAGGAGGAGGGGCGCTCTCTCCTCTCCCCTCTTTCCCTGTGGCCTTCCAGGTTGCATACTCGGATAAGGGTCTGGTATGGATTTTGAGAGGGACCTCTATGCCATTTTATATTTCATTTTGGTTCAGGGTTCCCCTTAATATTCATACCAGACCCAAAGGGCCTGGTAATGGACTGGGGGGGATCCCATTCTCTTTTGTATATGATTTTTATCTATATTGTCGAGACCCGACAATTCAGATCAGTTTTGAATAACACTTTTTCCTTTTAAAAATGTAATTTTGCTGTGGTACTGTTCTAAACATGGGAAAAATGTGCCACTTTACAGGTATACTATAGACACTCCCAGGCATGATATTTAAAGGAATATTTCATTTTTATTGTCATTTTTATTGTCATTTTTATTTGTTCGTGACTAAGGGCACATGCTGGACATTTTGGCCCATTATCCTTGGCAAACAGGATACAGTTGGCTGTCACTGGATGTGGCTTCCTTGTACACGTCCATTCAGCACTAATTTGGACTACAAGCTGTCCAGTATTTTCTGACACTTGAAAACCATCTACATCCCAGGCAAGCCTCATTTATTGTGCGCTCTATTGAGTATACTCTTACACAAAATGACTTTGTGTTCCAGGATGTGTACTACAGACAAACTAGGCCATAGCCATGGGGGCCAGGTTCGCCCCGAGTTATGCTAACTTATATATGGGATATTGGGAGCAGTTCCACATCTGGTCCAACAATCTCTTCGGGGCGAACCTAGTGCTATATGCCCATTACATCGATAACATTTTGATCATCTGGGATGGTGATGACAGCCAGTTGGAAGCCTTTCTGGCCCATTGCCAGAACAATCCCTTCGGGATTGAAATCACCCATGTATTGGACAGTCAGAAGCTGATATTCCTAGACCTTGACCTGATGGTGGATGATTATTGTATTTTCTCTCGTACCCATTTCAAGTCATCAGTTGGAAATTCTTATCTCCGTGCTCAGAGTAATCACCATCCCAGATGGATCAAGAATGACCTCTTGGTCAGTTCTGTTGGTTCCAAAGGACCTGCTCTTGTCTTAAAGATTATGATGAACAGTGTGGTGTATTGAGTAAGAAATCATTCATCATTCTTGAGTCTTTCTTTCCCCTTTTTTATTTTTTCCATTTTTTTCCACATTTATATTTAATATTCATATTATTTATATATATATTTTAATATATAATATTATTATCAATATTTTTCTTTTTCATCCAAGTATGTTGCTTTTCAAGTATTTTTATGTATATATATATATTTTTTCTTTATATTTATTTTTATTATTATTATCATCATTGTTGTATGTATTATTAGGTATTTAGTATACCTTTAGCCTAATAGGTATACATTGAGGGTTGGCACTCAGGCACCTTTAGCTCAGCGCTTTATGGGATATTTGTATTAATATTTATTTTTTACTACTTACTTACTTTTTTATGTCATTTATTTTCAATATTTTTTTGATTATTATTTAATTTAAAAAAATTGCATATATATTTGAAATTTTTATTAATTTGAATTTTTTCTTTGTTTATATACATTTCCCTCCATAAACACATATAATTTTGAAATATATATATATATATATATATATATATTGTGGCAGCATGCAGGTAAAGTCACCTGGTTGTATCCAGGATGGGAAATATGTATGCCCTAGATTCAGGCTTTATGCAGACTTGTACAACTAGAGGGGAAGAGTTAATGAGCCCAGCTGAAGTAAGTGGGCTCATTAAGACCTCTACAAAAAACCCCAGCATGCTTAGGGAGATGCTCCATCCTGGAACCAGTTTTGTGTTTGTATAGACTGGGGAGTGTGACACCTGTTCTGTGCGGTGAGTTAACGCCTGTGTGGCAAACCTCTACAACAGAGACAGGGACTGGTGCAGCACAAGGCTGCACTCAGTTGTTAGACAGGGAGTCTAAGTGTGAAATTAGAGGTCAAGCTGACCAGGATTTATTTTCATGTTTTATTTTTGTTTGGTTGTTATATGTTTCACTGCATGTAGCATAAATAAACGGCATCTTTTGTTTTTTTGCACCTACAACGCTGTCTGCTGTGCCTAATTTTGTGTTGTGAACCCATCCAGGGGGTCACACACACCCGCTGCCGAGCTAACCCCCTCACAGTTGGTGGAGAATTTTGGCAGTTTTTTTTAATTAATTTTTTAAGGCCAGCATGGAGGAGATACTGAGACAGCTGGCTCTAGCAAATGCAAACCAGCAGCAAGCAAATGCAAATCAGCAGCAAACAAATGCAGGTTTACAAAAGAGCCTTGCAGCTCAACAACAGAGCCTTGCAACCCAGCAGCAGACAAATGCAACTTTGCAGCAGAGTCTGGAAGCTCAGCAGAAAGCTCACCAGCAGAGTCTGGAAGCTCAGCAGAAAGCTCGCCTGCAGAGTCTGGAAGCTCAGCAACAAGCCCAGCAGCGATCTGAAGCCCGCTTCATAGACCTGTTGCAGAAGCAAGAGCAGAGTTTTCAACAGCAAATAGAGACATTAATACAGCAACGTCCGCAGACCAATGAGGCAAGTGGTTACACTAATACCGCATCCTTTGGTGTGAGCCGTTTACTGACAAAAATGACTGGAGAGGATAATCCGGAGGTGTTTTTGACCACATTTGAAAGGACTGCTGAAAGGGGAAAGTGGCCTAAGGAGCAATGGGCTGGACTGGTGGCCCCTCTGTTAACTGGGGAATCGCAGAAAGCTTATTATGACCTAGAGCCTGACCAAGCAAAAGACTATGTGGTGCTAAAAACAGAAATATTGGCACGGCTGGGTGTCACCCTGGCCGTCCGGGCTCAGCGTGTGCATAATTGGACTTTTCAGGTTGGAAAACCCCCCAGGTCTCAAATGTATAATCTCATTCACCTGAGCAGGAAGTGGCTGCAGCCAGAGATTTTGACCGCACCAAACATTGTGGAACGTGTTGTTATGGATCGTTTCCTGAGAGCTCTTCCTACTGCCATCCAAAAATGGGTAAGCCATGGAGATCCAGAAAATGCAGATAAACTTGTGGATCTGGTTGAGAGGTACTTGGCTACAGAGAACCTGACCACCTCTTCCAGGGACTCACGGACTTTCCACCCTAAGACCAGATCATTCCCAGTGGCGGGTAAGATGACTCCAAGGGTGGAGGGTGGAGGGAGTGAGAGAGTGGGAGTTCTTCCTAAGGTCTGGCGGGAGCAGCCCAGGAAGCCCATGCTGCAAGAGGCAGCGAAAAAGATTATTTGCTACCGCTGCCGGCAAGAGGGACATATTGCAGCCAATTGCCCCGTTGTGGATGAGCCTATGCAATGTGACTTTATAAGGTAGAGACGTCAGTCGCTGTTTGCGACAGTTGCATGCACTGCCATTCGGGGATCTGAGAAACATTTATGTAAAATGTGTATTAATGGTAGAAATGTTGATGTGTTGCTGGATTCAGGTAGCCTGGTAACATTGATAAAAGCTGAATTAGTTACTACAGAGGTCTCTGGGAAGAACAGGGTGGCTGTTATTTGTGTGCATGGGGACACCCGAGAGTATCCTGTAACTTCAGTGTTTTTTGAGACCCCCAATGGTAACCTCTCTCATCAGGTGGGGTTAGTGTCTCACTTACCACATGATGCTATTGTGGGAAGGGATTTTCCAAAATTCTGGGAACTCTAGGATTGTCCTGAGCCCCCCACTGGTGCCCCTATAAACCAGGAAGATGACCAGAATTCCTCTGGGAGTGGTGAGGACTCTCCTGAATTTCCCTTGTCGGTATTGGCGGGGGAAACTCGAGAAACTGGGGAGGAGCCAACATCCTCAGATGAAAACATGCCGTCTGTGGAGTTTTCAGATCTTGAGGTTCACAGGGAAAATTTTGCCACAGAACAGTTAAAAGACCCCACCCTAATAAAGGCACGGGAAAATGTGGTGAAAATAGATGGCGAGTTAGTGAACCCAGATAAGACTTGCACTTATCCTTACTTCACTATGGAAAGGGACCTGCTGTATCGAGTGGCTCAAAGGGCAGAAGAAACCATTGAGCAACTTGTAGTGCCCAAACCTTACAGGAAGTTGGTGTTAGAATTGGCCCATGGGCACATTCTGGGAGGTCATCTGGGGACAGAGAAAACCAGAGAGAGGATATTGCAGAGATTCTATTGGCCTGGGGTCATGAAGGAAATAGAAAATTATTGTTCCTCCTGCCCTGTGTGTCAGAAGTCGGCACCTATGCCACATTTCCATAACCCGCTGGTACCTCTTCCTATCATTGAGGTCCCCTTTGAAAGGATCGCAATGGATTTGGTAGGTCCGATAATGAAGTCCGCCAGGGGGCATCAGTACATTTTGGTTATATTGGACTATGCCACCCGTTATCCGGAAGCAATTCCTCTTCGAAATACCTTGGCCAAAACCATAGCCAAAGAGCTATCTCTTGTTTTTAGCCGCGTGGGTATTTGTAAGGAACTGCTTACGGACCAAGGTACACCCTTTATGTCCCGGGTTATGAAAGAATTATGCAAGTTGTACAAAGTGACACAATTGCGTACATCTGTGTATCACCCCCAAACAGATGGCTTGGTTGAAAGATTCAACAAAACCCTAAAACAAATGTTAAAGAAGGTGGTGGATAGAGATGGAAAGAATTGGGACTGTCTAATACCCTATCTGATGTTTGCTATTAGGGAGGTACCCCAATCCTCTACGGGTTTCTCACCCTTCAAGTTGCTCTATGGGAGACACCCAAGAGGGCTGCTGGATATCGCCAAGGAAACTTGGGAAAATGAGAGTTCTCCTCACAGGAGTGTGATTGAGCATGTCGCCCTGATGCAAGATAGAATTGCACAGGTAATGCCAATTGTAAAGGAACATTTAACCCAAGCGCAGTTAGCACAGCAGAGAGTGTACAACTGGGGGGCCAAGACCCGTACTTTTTCCTCGGGGGATAGGGTCTTGGTGCTAGTCCCAACGGTTGAAAGCAAATTTCTGGCCAAATGGCAAGGTCCATATGAAGTAATTAAAAAAATTTGTGAGGTGAACTACAGGGTTAGACAGCCAGGAAGGCGAAAGCCGGAGCAGATCTATCACGTCAATCTGCTGAAAGCCTGGAGGGATAGGGAATCCCTAGTCACAGAGACTTTGTCACAAGTACAGCCTGATTGCTTAGTTCCTGAGGTTGGAATAGCAGACACCTTATCGAAACCCCAACAACAGGAGGTTAAAGAGTTTGTACTTCGTAACAAAGAGATTTTCTCTGAGCTTCCGGGACAAACATCTGGCGTAGAGCATGACATTATCACCCCGCCAGGAGAAAGGGTAAAACTAAAACCTTATAGAATACCAGAGGCCCGACGGGAGGCAATACGTGGGGAGGTACAAAGGATGCTGGAATTGGGTGTAATAGAGGAGTCCCAGAGTGACTGGTCCAGTCCTATCGTACTAGTGCCCAAACCTGATGGGAGCTGGCGGTTTTGTAACGATTTTCGACAATTAAATAAAGTTACAAAATTTGACACCTACCCCATGCCACGTATAGATGAGTCGATTGACCGGATGGGAACAGCCCGATATATGACAACTCTTGATCTCACCAAAGGGTATTGGCAAATTCCCCTAGCCGAGTCGGCCAAGGAGAAAACTGCGTTTGTAACCCCAGATGGGGCATTCCAATATAAGAGAATGCCGCTTGGGTTACAGAATGCACCGGCAACATTCCAGCGGAAAATGGATAAGATTCTGAGGCCCCATCAGAAATATGCTGCAGCTTACCTGGATGATGTGATTATCCATAGCACAGACTGGGTCTCACATTTGCCAAAAGTACAAGCAGTCCTAGACTCTATCCGGGAAGCTGGGTTTACGGCCAATCCAAAGAAGTGTACCATTGGACAGGAGGAGGCCAAATATCTTGGGTACACTATTGGGAGGGGGGTGATAAAACCCCAAGTCAATAAAGTCGAGGCCATACAGAATTTTGCCACGTCCCAACAGCAAGAAACAGGTACGAGCCTTTCTGGGAATCGCTGGCTATTATAGACGATTCATTCCCCATTTTGCTTCTCAGGCAGTGCCCCTCACCAACCTGACAAAAGGGAAAGAGTCTGTTATGGTTAAATGGTCCCCAGAGGCTGAAGAAGCATTTCAGTCCTTAAAAACAGCCTTATGTAGCCAGCCAGTGTTGTACTCACCAGACTTCTCTAAGGACTTTGTTGTACAAACTGATGCATCAGACGTTGGGTTAGGAGCAGTGTTATCCCAGGTCTGGAACGGGGAAGAGCACCCAGTCATTTACCTCAGCAGGAAGTTGAAGTCCCATGAGGTAAATTATGCCACGATTGAGAAGGAATGTTTAGCAGTGAAGTGGGCTCTAGATTCCCTTCGGTACTATCTGCTAGGTAGGCACTTTGACCTGGTGACTGATCACGCTCCTTTAAAGTGGATGGCTCAGAACAAGGAGACCAATAGAAGGGTAAATAGGTGGTTCCTGGCCCTACAAGAATTTAACTTTACAGTTAAGCATCGCCCTGGTGTTAAAATGGGGAATGTGGATGCTTTGTCTCGGATACATGCGTGTCTGACTGCTTGTGTTACAACCCCAAGGTTGAAACAAGAGGGGGGGGGGGGGTATGTGGCAGCACACAGGTAAAGTCACCTGGTTGTATCCAGGATGGGAAATATGTATGCCCTAGATTCAGGCTTTATGCAGACTTGTACAACTAGAGGGGAAGAGTTAATGAGCCCAGCTGAAGTAAGTGGGCTCATTAAGACCTCTACAAAAAACCCCAGCATGCTTAGGGAGATGCTCCATCCTGGAACCAGTTTTGTGTTTGTATAGACTGGGGAGTGTGACACCTGTTCTGTGCGGTGAGTTAACGCCTGTGTGGCAAACCTCTACAACAGAGACAGGGACTGGTGCAGCACAAGGCTGCACTCAGTTGTTATACAGGGAGTCTAAGTGTGAAATTAGAGGTCAAGCTGACCAGGATTTATTTTCATGTTTTATTTTTGTTTGGCTGTTATATGTTTCACTGCATGTAGCATAAATAAACTGCATCTTTTGTTTTTTTGCACCTACAACGCTGTCTGCTGTGCCTAATTTTGTGTTGTGAACCCATCCAGGGGGTCACACACACCCGCTGCCGAGCTAACCCCCTCACAATATATATATATATATATATATATATATATATATATATATATATATATATATATATATAGTATTATTATTCATCTTCTTAATATGTGTAGAGTTTTAGCTTCCGTTGTGACTTTATTCCTATGGGAACACCGCTGTGCTGTTTCCGCTGCGGGAGCAACGTCATTTGCTGTT
Source organism: Lithobates pipiens (assembly GCF_037356315.1). Taxonomy (NCBI): domain Eukaryota; kingdom Metazoa; phylum Chordata; class Amphibia; order Anura; family Ranidae; genus Lithobates; species Lithobates pipiens. The sequence goes on from NW_027507758.1 coordinate 275,310,325, forward strand.
TTCGTCTACACCCAGGAATGTGAAATTTCACTGGCGTTGCACTGCACGCTATGCACAGGTCTGATGCTTCGGCCCTCTGCCTGTGTGTTGTCATGGTGCCTGTGACTAGTGAGCCACAGTGAGAGGGTCTTTGCTGGCGTCTGGTCAAAGGTCCGTTCTTCTCCAGCTTTCCTGGGTTGGATATGTTGCCCTTCATCTTGTCCCCCTGAGTGACACATGGATTCCTTCAGGGGCCATTTCTGCTGCTGCCAGCTGCACGTATGAGGGATGAGATTTTTTTCCCTGTCTCTTCTGGGCTCTTTTTCAATTATTTAATTCTATTTAAAAAGCGCTTGCCTATGGTGGTCCTGATTAGCCTAGCTCTGAGCAAAGGGGTATGCCCCTGAAATGCATCAGATATACCCCATGATATGGTCCTGCACATGTCCATATACTGTGTGATTTTAATGGCTCATTAAGAGTTGCCTTTTGTGAGTACCCAGTTTTTATGGATTTTATCAATCATTAAATTGTCATTAGGACGCACTAGGTGTGCGTGCCTTCCATTTTTTTTTTTGTAGCTTCCATTGGATCACCCCATCTGAGGAAGACAGCATCCACTCAGTCTTGAGATACCGATGTTCCTGTAGCCCTTCATTTTAGAACACCCCATAGTGCTGGAAGTGACTGTGTTTTTCTTGTCCCAAAAGCTCAGTTCAGAAGAGTTGACATTTGATGGAGAAGAGAGACACACCAAAGCCATCTTAATGACCAAGCTGGGCCAATAGGCTAACTTGGAGTGTCTGAAAACAAGGAAATTCAGGTGGCTTGACATCCGAGAGATAGATCTCAGCTACGTTTTGTCTACTTATGATTTCCTGATACATGAAACAGTAGTGGGGAGATCTTTCTGGAAACACTGATGATCTGTGAGTCTAAACCAAGGGCACTACACTTGGTGCCATAATCCGTTTCTCAGACACCTGGCATCCATCTTGGAATAAAGGTGAACCACTACAAATGTTTTCCCACCATCACATGATATTTACCAGAAGGTCAACCAGAGCACCAAAAAAGATCAAAGGATACAAATATCCTGCAGACTGCTTGTGATTGGAAAATGGATATGGATTAGGGAAAACAAAACTTGTTTTTCCCACAAATATTGTGCCAACACTGAAGTCAGACATGGTCATGTGGTCCTCACCAACCAAACTGGTAGATGTTGTGGAATTGAGAGTACCATGGAAAGATAGTATTTAAAAAGTTTGAGAGAAAAAAAAGTACTTGGAACTGACAATTGAAGCTGGCAAGAATGGCTTGAAGATCAAAATATAGCCTGTAGAAGTGAATTGCAGGGGTTTAGTAGCAACATGTTGTACAACCAGCCTTCTGAATTACTCCCCCCAACAAGCAATAAAGTCCTTATCAATGCAATAGATAAAAAAGCAGCAATTGGATTTGGGCTTAAACTGGACTGCAAAATGAGACAAGAGGTTATGGAAAGAAGGGGTTGTACTTGGGCAGTTGAGTATGACCGTTGAGCACTCTGGAGACAGAGTCATTTCATAACCAGAACATAAAAAAGAAGGACTGTTCTCACCTAATGACCTAAATGATATACCTACCCTCTCCCTTTACACATCATTTACAACATCAAGAGTGCTGACTTATCAAAAGGACTGAAACATCAAGTTCTATTAGCTTTAATAAATTACATGGGACCAATAGGACCACTTTAAGTCCCTGGCAGAATTTACCTCCTATCTCTGACAGCAGTAGAGCCTCATTATTTCTACTGCCTCCATTGTCTCTCCTCCTCCAGCTCCCACTGCTCCTTTTCTTTAAACTCCCCCCTTCCTTTAAAATTGCTACTCTATTTTTTCCCTTTCCTTCTCCCCCTTCTATTTGGTTGTTACATTTGAACATTTTCCCAGTTCACCCTGTTTGTGGAATTCATGTGAAGGAGTACATGGTTCCAACATAATGATGGATTATGGAATGGAGGACAGTACTACATAACAACTTGGATCTTTCACTTCAGGATCCTTTATATATGCTGACCCTAATTTGTTCTGTTCATATCTTTGATTGTAACAATTATACATTTACAGTATCTTGTACTATTTTGCTTTTTAAAACTTTGTGCCTGTACATCAGTGTACATGTAACAATGTAATAGAACATGTAATGTTTCTTTTGATATTTTTTTCTACTTACTTTCATGACAAAATAAAAATTGATTACACATATAAAAGGGGATTTTTATTTCAGGGGTGCTATTTTGATGTTTTTATTCATTCTGTGTGTAAACTACACTGATTCTAAAAGAAACAAAAAAAAGAAAAAAGCAAGTCAAATATGCCCTGTCCTTTAAAATCTTGCTATTCTGTAACACTGCATATAGCTTGAAGGAATTGAAGACATACCCAGACATATTATTTAAAGGTCTTACAAATGTTCAATGTTGCCCTTGAAACCACATGAAAGGACCCTCTCTCCACTGTTAACTAGGTTAAGTGTACATGTGAATACACTTCAATCATTATGGGAGGATTTACATAAGCACAGCTAGATCTGAGGATTCTTGGACAAAAGAAGTTGTTTCTTCTGCAATATACGTTTATTGATATTGATAATTATACACTAAACAGTATTTACAACACAACGTACCCTATAAGTACAGTGGGCTACTTGATATTTACAAAGTACACACAAATACATATTTACAATTCAAAGTAGAAGACAATTACAGAGTTAGTTTACTTCTCAGCTTCAGGTCTGGTAATACTCAAAGTGTTTGTGTCCAGGATAAAGAAAGAGCACAGCTTGATAACAATTTAGTGTGCCCCCACTCACTCCCTTCTATACAGTGGCTAATATAATGCATCCAAATTGGCCACTACACCTAGAAAAAGAATATTGGGTGCAGCCTTATCAGGTCACCTTGAGGCCAGGTGACAGATGCACACCATTGGGATCAGGTAGTGGACCCTACGGCTGACTGCTACAGATGGGAGTCAAGGTGATAAGGAAGGTAGGGCCACCGCAAACACCAAGACAGATCCCACCGGGGTTCAAGCATAAGATTCCCTAGGGCATGAAGTCTAAGAGCCAGCAGGTGTTCACCAGAGCCTCTAGTGGTGAGGATGGACTGGGCTGCAACTGGCTCCAGGTCACGACCCCCAGGGTCCCCTAGGTCACACCCACAGTAGGCAACAGGAGGATAGGGATAGTAAGGGAATAAGCCAAGGTTGGGGCCACAAGCAGACAAGGACAGCAAAGTTCACACCAAAAGGTCAGAGTCACAGGCAAGCAGGGATAGTCAGAGACACGCCAAGAGGTCAGGGTCACAGGCAAACAGGGATAGTCAGGGACACGCCAAAGTCAGTATCAGAAACAAATGAAGAGCACACGGCAGGTAACAGGAAGCCAAACACACAAAGGTTGATCAGCAGGGTTGGCCTGCAGTGCACAGGTTAATATAGCGTTCTCTAATAGGAGCTAGGTTGGAGCCATGCCAGAAGAGGGATATAAAAGCAGTCAGGTGAGAGTCAGCTGGTCTCTAGACAGGTAAGCAGACAAACTCTATTGCATAACCATGACAGGCCAGATTGGAGGATTTAAATAGGACTTTTGTGTACCATCCAAGTGAGATGTGATAAGGAAAAACAATGGCCAGGTCTTTGTAGCGGAAATTTTCACAGTAACACTGATTTGGAAGTTAGGAGTGGTATAATGGAGAAATACACTAAATTGTTTTAATATATTCCCAAATATCAGAATATCTATTGAATATATTTCACAAGCTAAACTTTATATGGTAACACCATTGTACAGTATTTTTTGCACAATGTTTTCACTGTCACATGTCCCTCGTGGCAGTACTCAGCTTCCCATGTCTTTTATATAGAAATACTATTTTACCCCCTAGGGGTGGGACTTTAAAGACACAACAGGGTGATAACATTTGTAGTAAAATATACAATTTGAATAATATTAAAAAAGTACATATAGTAAAACAAACACATGTTAAAACACAATTATATGCTTAACATTGATTAATTTTAAGCATATAATTGTGTTTTAACACGTGTCTGTTTTACTGTACTTTTTTGATACTATTAAAATGTAATATTTTACTACAAAATTTGTCACCCTCCTGTGCCTTTAAATTCCCACTCCTAGGGGGTAAAATAGTATTTCTATATTCAAGGGATATTGGCCTATTCAAGCAGATAACAATCACCTCTCCTTAGACTATAATATGCCTTGCTGCTATGTTAGGGTTTGCCGAATTTCAAACAGCATTTATGAAACCCCTTGGAGAATCGAATATGGGCAGATTTGTCTATTCTTAGTGCCAAGTTCTAGCATTGCCTCTGGAGAAATACCATATTTGACCAAGGATGTATAAATTTTTTCCATATCAAAAGCTTTTTATATTACTTTTTAAGTATTTTAAGCTTAACCTGTACCTGCCCGGCCTATGGGTGGATGACACCTGCACAAACCTCTCCTCAATTCGGGTGGACATCATATGATTGCGTCCTGCAGTGATCACATGGTACAGACTGGGCTAAACACAGCCCATCTGTGCCACGTGATCAGCTGTGGCCAATCACAGCTAATCACAACCAAACTGAATAAGTCGATTTCATTTAGTAAAATGCTTGCATATAGCAATGAAATTTATTGCTATATGCAAACAAAATATGTAAAAAAATACTGATCACTTCCCTAGAGTAGTACAATGTTACAATGGTAACATTATATTGCTCTGGTCAAAATGTGTTAAAAAAAATCATAAACAAAAATAATAACAAAAATAACATTACAATTAAAAGAAATCATTATTATTATTTTTTTGTTCGCACTGTCACCACTCAGTGTCTTTGATCACCGATCATTGTTATATGATGACCCTATACTGTACTGGTGACAGTATATACATTTTTTTTAAATACATTTCTTCATTTTCCAAAACATTATGACAAAAAAATTACAATGTCAAAAAACGTGCCATGCTTCTTACTAAATATCTTGGACTGTCTACATTCCAAAAAAATTATGATTTTGGTTTTCCCAAAATGAATATATTTTTTTGAGCCTCAAGAAATGAGATCAGTACATCAGGATTGATCAATTTTCAGATGTATACCTTTGTTTTTGTTTTTATCTTTCCTACAGACTAACTAATATACACTGGTTTGGGTTATTTTCACAACAAAAATGTATCAGAATACATTTTGGCCTAAATTCATGAAGACAAAATATTGTTTTGCTAAATTTTATACCAGAAACAAAGATGAATTCATTTTTTTTCAAACTTTTTGGCCTTTTTTCATTTATTTAGCAAAAAATAAAAAACCCAGTGGTGATTAAATACCACCAAAAGAAAGCTCTATTTGTGTGATAAAAGGATAAGAATGTAGTTTGGGTAAAGTGTTGCATGACCGTACAATTGTCATTCAAAATGCAATAGCGCTGAAAGCTTAAAATTGTCCTGGACAGAAAGGGGGTAAAAATGCACGGTATTAGTGGTCAAGCATCCACCTTGGAATACAATATTCTTATCCTGCCTGCCTAATCTCCTACCCACGTTCTTCCCTGCTTCAATTTTAACATCTCATGGCTAAAATGCTCTTGCCTGCATACTTGATACTTATAGACTGACTCTTAAGGCTGCAGGCACTCAAGGGATGGTTATCTTAAGGAATAGAATGTATTAAGATAAAAAAAACCTTCTGCCTTTACAATCTCTTTAGAGCCCCTTTCACACGGGGACCTCCGCGGGTCGGAATCCACTTGCTCAGCGTGGGATCGCCCTGCTGATCCCCACTGAGCAGATGGATGACAGGTCTGTCTCCGCTCACTGTGCAGAGTGGAGACGGACACAGTCCTGCTCTCTTCTATGGGAAGATCAGGTGTACATTTTCATCTGATCATTTTCAATCCGATCCGCCAGACGGATGAGAAAAATAGGACCACCTTCCATCTGTATTTTGCAGACAGGATCAGATCAGATAGCGGCACGTGTCACCAATGACATCCGACACTCCATAGAGGTGAATAGAGGATCTGACCAGGTCCGCCTGAAAAACTAACAGGTGAACCTAATCAGACAGCCTGTGTGAAAGGGCCCTAAGGCAGGCTGTGGCTCTGAGATTTAGATACAGTTTGCACCTGGTGGGGTTGGGTGGGTTGCATTCAGTCTGTGAGGCTAGATTGGAAGGATAATGCCCTGTACACACGGTTGGACTTTCCGACGGAAAATGTGCGATCAGATCTTGTTGTCGGAAAATCTGAACGTGTGTGGGCTCCATCTGACTTTTTCCATCGGAATTTCCGACAGTCACACAAAGTTTGAGAGCAGGATCTAAAATTTTCCGACAACAAAATCCAATCATTTAAATTCCAATCGTGTGTAGACAATTCCAACGGACAAAGTGCCACACATGCTCAGAATAAATTTCGAGACAAAAGCTATTGACTACAAAAAAATGGAACAAGTTCCCCAACAATCAGGGTTTTTAGGCAGCAGAAAACAATAATAAATGCATATAAGGGTAACATGAGAAATATTTTAATATTTATTACCATACCTTGTTTTATAACAGACCATTTCTCTGAAGAAGACCCCTTGATTGGGTTGAAACGCGTTAGAGCTATACCTCTACTGTTGTTATATTGTACAGTGTCATTTATAGTTGTGTCTGCTTGTGCACATCCATTGTTATTATTGTACTCTTTCTATAGGAGTCTCTTTTAACTGTTCAGGTGGAGCTTATGTTTTTACCTCTGTGCCATGTTGCTATTTTTTCATGGTAATAAATATTAAAATATTTCTCATGTTACCCTGATATGCATTTATTATTGTTTTCTGCTGCCTAAAAACCCCGATTGTGGGGGAACTTGTTCCATTTTTTTCATTCGTGTGGGGTAAGCAGCACCCTCCAAGCCCTTTGTGGCCGTGTGTTGTTTTCCAGTATCAAAGCTATTGACTACTGGCCCGTTTATAGTCCCGTCGTACCACGTTCTGAACGATCGGATATTCCGACAAATTTGTGCGACCGTGTGTATGCAAGACAAGTTTGGGCCAAATTCTGGATTTTTTCAGATGGATTTTGTTGTCGGAATGTCAGACCGTGTGTACGGGGCATAAGTGTATTTCACGTGAAAGTGTGCTTATCCTGTATAGGGATGGCCGAACGGTTCGCCCGACAGTCGTTTTGCGGCGAATTTCGGCTGTTCGCGGTCCGCCCGATCGGCGGACTATTGCCGCCGTTCGCCCGGCGGACTTCCGTGTTTACTGTGTAAAAGAACTTTGACCTATGATGACAGCCAATTGAGACATTACAGCACATGGACACTGGGACATTCCCCCTAACTTATAAATAGACCCGATCCGGCGGCCATTTTACATTCTTTCGTATGTCACTATAGGGAGAGGTTGCTGTGTGGAGCAGGGAGAGACTGCAGTGACCCAAATCGCTAGCTATTAGGTCCACAAAAGTTCTTTTCAGGACTGGTATAGGTGTTAGGTGTAGTTCAGGATATAGGTTTGAGGCACTGCTGTGCTAGTGATTGTTGCAGCAGTCTTTTGTCAGTGGAGAGAGAGGGACAGGACACTGTGTGCAGCAAGGACAGTCAGTTTAATCATCAGCTGTTACTATTAGGTCCATAAAAGTCCTTTTCAGGACTGGTATGGTAAAGTAATACAGAATATAGTTTTGAGTGCTATTCAAGTTATTGTTCCAGCAGCCTATGTTTTGTCAGTTTAAATAGAGACAGGCAGGAAGCTGTGTGTGGCAGTGAGGGACAGTCAGTTTAATCAGTAGCTGTTACTATTAGGTCCACAAAGGTTCTTTTCAGGACTGGTATGGTAATATGCTTGTACACGTATAATATTCTTTCTTCCAAATATAGAAAGAATATTATACTTGACTGCTGCCCTTCTGCTGCAGTAGTCCTTTATCAGTATAGGGACTGAGGTACAGTCTGCTAATCATTCACAACCTACTAGTTCCACAAAGGTCCTTATAAGGACTGGTAAGGTATAGGGTACTACAGTACATAGGGTTGAGTGAGGTACAGTCTGCTATTCCTTAAGGACTGGCATAGGTCCACAATATATAGGGTTGAGGTGCACTACTGCTGACTGCTGCCCTTCTGCTGCAGCAGTCCTTTATCAGTATAGGGACTGAGGTACAGTCTGCTAATCATTCACAACCTACTAGTTCCACAAAGGTCCTTATAAGGACTGGTAAGGTATAGGGTACTACAGTACATAGGGTTGAGTGAGGTACAGTCTGCTATTCCTTAAGGACTGGTATAGGTCCACAATATATAGGGTTGAGTTGCACTACTGCTGACTGCTGCCCTATACTGCAGCAGTCCTTTATCAGTATAGGGACTGAGAGTTTTGTCACAGGGTCATTTAAAAAATGACAGGCAGAGGAAAAGGCAGGAGCAACAGGCTTGAGCCAAAGTGGGAAGTTGCAGAAGGTGCGTTCAATTACTTTAAAGGACGCACCAGACTTGGTTGAGTGGCTCACTCAGTCTTACTCTTCTGCACCCTCCTCATCCTCTCGATCTGCACCCTCATCTTCACTCTCTGCTATGTGCACCCCCAAAGACACTACCACCAACAACACCACCACCACCACCACCACATACCTTCCGCTTGAGTCACAGGAATTATTTTCTGATCCATATCAAGACATTTCTGATTTGCAGCCACTCTTGGCATTGGATCAGGAATAGGAGGTAGCAACAACCGCCACTCAGCAGTCTGACGACAGTACCCAGATCAGCCCAAGGAGGAGGTTGGTCCCCGGTGTTGCTGCCTACTCCGAGATCTCTACTTATAGCGGTGGGGAAGGTGACGTCGATGATGACGTGTCTAGTGATGTCACGTGGGTGCCCCCAAGAGAGGAAGAGGAGGGGATTTCAGAGGGAGATATGGACCAGCAGATAGGGAGGAGAAGCAGGAATAACTTACATTGCACAGGATGGACAAAGCAGACTGCTGATGTATCAGGAGCGAGTCATCGACCATGTACAGTCACATCTGTCTCTCCCAGGATGCCGGCACATGGCTCTGCAGTGTGGGCTTTTTTAACGTGTCCGCTGCTGACAATAGTGTTGCCATCTGCAATCTTTGCAGTCAACGCATTAGTTGTGGTAAGCCCAACACTCACCTAGGGACGACCGCCTTAAGAAGGCACATGAGCAGCCATCACCAAGCCCAGTGGGAGCAACGGAACACACAAAGCCACACTCCAGGCTCTCACCGTCCAGCCTCGTCTTCTACTTCTCCTTCTCCTCTCTCCTCACAATTGTCCTCCACTCCACCTTCCATCACGCCAAGCTCACGGTTTTCTGCAAAAAGGCAGGCTTCCGTGGGCCTAATGTTCGAGCGTAAAAAAAGGTGACGCCGGATAACCCTCTTGCCCAACGGTTGACGGCTGGCTTGTCAGAACTGAAAGCCCGCCAACTACTGCCATATAAACTGGTGGACTCGGAGGCCTTTTGAAAATTTGTGGCCATTGCAATGGAAGGTCCCAGGAAGGAAGTATTTCTCAGAGAAGGGCCTCCCAGAGCTCTATGGCCATGTTCAGCGGCAAGTGAATGTATCTCTGGCACACAGTGTCGGTGCCAAGATACATCTGAGCACAGACAGGGGGTCTAGCAAACATGGGCAGGGAAGGTATATCACTTTTACTGCCCACTGGGTGAACCTTCTGACGGCCGTCAAGCATGTAGCCCGTGGCACCCGTGTAGATTTGGTTTTACCGCCACGGATTGCATGCAGGCCTGGCTCTTCTTCTCCTCCTCCTCCTACTCCAACCTCCTCCCTCTCCTCCTCGGCTGACTCCTCCTTTTCCGCTGCTAGCGTCTCTTCCGCTGCGCCACCCAAGCTCCCCAGAACCTATTCAACATGCCAGGTGAGACGTTGCCATCCCGTGCTGCGTCAGTTGTGCCTGGAATCCAATAGCTACACTGGCCCGGCACTCCTTTCAGCTTTGCGTTCACAGGCAGATCAGTGGCTAACACCGCTCAAATTGACAGTTGGTAAAGGGGTGTGTGACAACGGTGCCAATCTGCTTAGCGCATTGAAACAAGGCAAAATTACGCACGTGCCATGCATGGCACACGTCTTAAACTTGGTCGTGCAGCGATTCGTTGTCAAATACCCTGGGGTCCAGGACATCTTGCGGCAGGCAAGGAAAATCTCGGCCCATTTCAGAAGATCTTACATGGCTTGCTGACATTCAGCGGCGACACAATCTGCCGGTCAGACGTCTTATTTGCGATTGCCCGACGCGATGGAACTCAACTTTCTATATGCTTGATAGGCTGCTCCAGCAGAAACGTGCAGTTAACGTCTACCCTTATGAACTCTGCGGCAGAACAGGTTCTGGGGAGCTGTTTTTTTTTTCACCGCGCCAGTGGCTGCCAATGCACGACGCATGCAGACTTCTGCGGCCATTTGAGGAGATCACCAAACTGGTCAGTCGCAGCCATGGCGCCATCAGTGACATGGTACCTTATGCCTTCTTTATGGAGCGTGCATTGCGTCATGTCATTGATCAAGCTGTGGAGGAGCAGGAGCAGGAAGATGAGGAAGTCGCAATGCTGGATGAATTCCTAGGGGGGGCTATTCTATCTGAGACAAGTGAACAACAGGAGTCTGAAGAGGAGTCAGAGGAGGATGGTGCCAGGGCGGATGAGGAGGAGCAAGAAGAGCATGCTTTAAACCTTTCTGGGATCCCTGTTGTTGTGCGTGGATGGGGAGAGGAGAATGAAGAGGACGACATTATCCTGGATGATGAGCAGGAGCCAGGCCACCACACCGCTTCCAGTTTAGTGCAAATGGGGGCCTTCATGCTCCAGTGTTTTAATAGGGACCCCGTAAAAAAGCATAAGGGTCAAGGACCAGTACTGGGTGGCAACGTACTTGGACCCCCGGTACAAACACAAAATGGCGGAAATGTTACCGCCGTCACAGAGGGCTGTCAGAATGGAGCACTTCCAGGCCTTGCTTCGAGAAATGCTGCATTCTGCTTTTGTGTGCGCTGGCAGAGGAGCAATTCCCACTCCCAGAGAAGGAGTTGCGGGTACCAATCCAACAGCGCCTGCAAGAAGAGGCCGGTTTGAAGATGTGTTGGTGACTTCGGATATGAGGTCATTCTTTCAGCCGACCCATCGACAGGTGTCATCCGGATCCAGCATCAGGGAACGCCTAGACCGTCAGGTGTCCGGCTACATCGGGTTAACAGCAGATGTGGACGCTCTGAGGAGTGATGAACCCCTGGACTACTGGGTGGGCAGGCTTGACCTCTGGCCAGAGCTTGCCCAATTTGCAATCGAACTGTTGGCATGCCCCTCGTCCAGTGTCCTGTCCGAAAAGGACGTTCAGCACAGCAGGGGGAATCGTGACCGATAAGCGTACTCGCCTAGCTCACGACAGTGTTAACTACCTAACATTTCTAAAAATGAATGAGGCATGGATCTCGGAGGAATTCAACACATGTGACCAGTAGACCATGTATATGTCTATAAACGATTTTTTTAATCAAGCACACAGACCTTCTTTCTTCATTTGGCTCACTTCCTTGTCCAAAAAAAGCACACCGTACTATATGCACGTACCCTCCTGTTTGAAGAGGTTGAGCGGTGTCATATTTCTACTGGGGCTGCTTATTATGAGGGGCTCCCACCATCCCTGTGCTGTGCTGACTTCCTCCTGGGGCTGTACCTCTGCTGTGCATATTATGAGGGGCTCCCACCATCCCTGTGCTATGCTCATTATGAGGGGCTCCCACCATCCCTGTGCTGTGCTGACTTCCTCCTGGGGCTGTACCTCTGCTGTCCTTTTTTTTTGAGGGGCTCCCACCATCCCTGTGCTATGCTCATTATGAGGGGCTCCCACCATCCCTGTGCTGTGCTGACTTCCTCCTGGGGCTGTACCTCTGCTGTGCATATTATGAGGGGCTCCCACCATCCCTGTGCTATGCTCATTATGAGGGGCTCCCACCATCCATGTGCTGTGCTGACTTCCTCCTGGGGCTGCTTATTATGAGGGGCTCTCACCATCCCTGTGTTATGCTGACATCCTCCTGGGGCTGCTTATTATGAGGGCCTCCCACCATCCCTGTGCTGTGCTGACTTCCTCCTGGGGCTGTACCTCTGCTGTGCATATTATGAGGGGCTCCCACCATCCCTGTGCTATGCTCATTATGAGGGGCTCCCACCATCCATGTGCTGTGCTGACTTCCTCCTGGGGCTGCTTATTATGAGGGGCTCTCACCATCCCTGTGTTATGCTGACATCCTCCTGGGGCTGCTTATTATGAGGGCCTCCCACCATCCCTGTGCTGTGCTGACTTCCTCCTGGGGCTGTACCTCTGCTGTGCATATTATGAGGGGCTCCCACCATCCCTGTGCTATGCTCATTATGAGGGGCTCCCACCATCTCTGTGCTATGCTCATTATGAGGGGCTCCCACCATCCCTGTGCTGTGCTGACTTCCTCCTGGGGCTGCTTATTATGAGGGGCTCCCACCATCCCTGTGCTGTGCTGACTTAAACCTGGGGCTGCTTATTATGAGGGGCTCCCACCATCCGGGTGCTGTGCTGACTTCCTCCTGGGGCTGTACCTCTGCTGTGCATATTATGAGGGGCTCCCACCATCCCTGTGCTATGCTCATTATGAGGGGCTCCCACCATCCCTGTGCTATGCTGACATCCTCCTGGGGCTGCTTACGCGGCAGGTGTCAGTGCTGTATATCACGGTGCTGGTGTCAGTGCTGTATATCACGGTGCTGTGTGAGTGCTTTATGTCACGCTGCTGATGTCAGTGCTCTCTATCACGGTGCTGGTGTCAGATCACTCTATCACGGTGCAGGTGTCATTGCTGTATGTCACGCTGCTGATGTCAGTGCTGTATATCACGGTGCTGGTATCAGTGATGTATATCACGGTGCTGGTGTCAGTGTTTTATGTCATGCTGCTGATGTCAGTGCTCTCTATCACGGTGCTGGTGTCAGATCACTCTATCACGGTGCAGGTGTCATTGCTGTATGTCACGCTGCTGATGTCAGTGCTCTCTATCACAGTGCTGGTGTCAGTGCTGTATATCACGGTGCTGGTGTCAGTGCTTTATGTCATGCTGCTGATGTCAGTGCTCTCTATCACGGTGCTGGTGTCAGATCACTCTATCACGGTGCAGGTGTCATTGCTGTATGTCACGCTGCTGATGTCAGTGCTCTGTATCACGGTGCTGGTGTCAGATCACTCTATCACGGTGCAGGTGCCATTGCTGTATGTCACGCTGCTGGTGATCATCTCCTGCACCCTCTTCTTTGCCTACCCTGACCTTCCTTTCTCCTCCATTGCCTTCATGCGCTCCACAGTCCTGAATTGTCACAACAATTTCACATATAAAAAAAGAATGCTTGTAGTTGTCGATCCCAGATTCACCTCATACATGTGTTATGTCATTGGCCATGTGGTGGGACTATGTTTGCACAGCTATTAATTATTTTGTAGCTGCAAATTTGACCTGTAGGTTTTCAAAGTTCGCCTCCCATTGAAGTCAATGGGGCCCGCCGCAAACGTTACGGTTTGCGAACTATCGGCCGTTTGTGAAACGTCCCGTCGGAAGTTCGTCCATCACTAATCCTGTTAGTACTGCAGTAGTGCATGTTGTCAATGACGATGAATCCTCACTAAAACGTACAGCTACAGGAGCGTTTTACCTCACCGGCAGCTGTTCACCTCACTCTTCACCCCAAGGCATCTATCTTACTGTGGCATGCAGCCATTTCTTCTCTTTGTACATAAGCTGTCCATTCCCGAAGGTGGTAGGTGTGATGCGCGATTAAGTGCATCACACAGCTCCCCCCCCCTATTTTTTTCTACAATTTATTTTTGCAGTTTACAAAAGGACACTTCATTCATGTTGCTGTACAGCATAGCGATACTCTGTGCTGCTGTACAGTGCCAAGCACTTCTGTACAGTATGCTGCATTTTAGTGCAACTCTGGGCTGCATTGCAGTATGAATGGGACACACAGGAAACAATTGTTTTCTGTGTGTCCTTGTGTGACAGGTGTTTTATAATGCAGTTAAAAACCTGTCATTGCACTATTTGAATTCCCCCTTAAAGTGATTGTAAAGGCAGAATACATGGAAATTTAGGCCGCACCTATCCCTCCTTCTATACTCAATTTACATTTAACCACTGAAGGACCGAGCCTCTTTTTCGGATTTGGCGTTTACATGTTTAAAACATTTTTTTTTGCTAGAAAATTACTTAGAACCCCCAAACATTATAATTGTTTTTTTTTCTAACACCCTAGAGAATAAAATGGCGGTCATTGCAATACTTTTTTTCACACCGTATTTGCGCAGTGGTCTTACAAGCGCACTTTTTGTTGGAAAACTCATTTGAATAAAAAAATAAGACAACAGTAAAATTAGCCCAATTTCTTTTTATATTGTGAAAGATAATGTTATGCTGAGTAAATTGATACCCAACATGACAAATGGATCACTTTTTTTCCTATTACAAGGAATGTAAACATCCCTTGTAATAGAAACAATCATGGCAGGTCCTCTTAAATATGAGATCTGGGGTCAAAAAGTCCTCAGATCTCATATTTGGACTTAAATGCAATAGAAAAAATAAATAAAAAATTATTTGAAAAAGTTACATTGAAAAAATGTGCCTTTAAGAGGTATGGGCGGAAGTGACGTTTTGATGTCGCTTCCGCCCTGCTATGGTATAGAGACTGGTGGGGGCCATCTTAGCCTCACTCATCTCCATACCACAGAGAAGGCAGGTCCTGATCACCTCCGCCGCTACTGACGGCTCCAGTAAGCGAACCTGCCACAGAGACCACCATTATCGTACACGACCGGCGCCTGAAGAGATGGATATCTTGGTTGTGGCAGCACCTGCTGCCGTTACCGAGATAGCCCTCTTCAAAAAATGGACGTACATCGTCGTGCGCTGGTCGTAAAGGGCTTAATAAATAAATAAACACACTCACATCTTACTTGGAATATAATTGGCCGAGGCACGTTTATTGGTGTAAACTGTAAATAACTTTAATCCATCCAATCATTTTATTAATTCATAAAATTCTCACTCGTAAATAATAAATATAAATAGCTCAGTCTTCAGGACTCGAGCAATATCGTATCTCAAAAAATAAGTCCCCCCTTTTAACTTTGAAGGGTGACAAA
Organism: Lithobates pipiens; assembly: GCF_037356315.1. Classification (NCBI taxonomy): domain Eukaryota; kingdom Metazoa; phylum Chordata; class Amphibia; order Anura; family Ranidae; genus Lithobates; species Lithobates pipiens. The sequence continues at coordinate 275,325,560 of NW_027507758.1, forward strand.
CCACATAAAGTGCCTGCAACAAGGATGGGGGGGGGGGAAGCTTGTTGCTATAATCTGACCAGCTGTGAGGAGATTTCCACAGAGGACCCCTTTATATAGCCTTGCCCTGCTTCCAGAAGGTTCCCACTGTTCGCGTGACCTTTTTAACCTTTCCTGATTGGATCAATTACATTCCCTACCTATACCTCAGTTTTTCCTGACCCTTATTTTCCCACCTGACCTACTGTACCTTTTTCTTAAAGTAACATGACTCTTTATTTATATTTAAATAAAATGAAATATTCTATCTGTCCGGGAGGGCAGCCACATGTCCATGCTGTTCGGGCCATATTCTTTAGCCCTCTCAGGATATTCTATGCATTAAGATAAAAAGCTTTCTGTGTGCAGCAGCAGCCCCAGCACACCCTCTAATATTTACCTGAGCCCCATTTCTATCCAGGGATGTCCACGAGTGCCTCGGTCATCTGGGACCTTCCCTCCTGATTGGCTGAAACACAGTAGTAGCGCCATTGGCTGCTGCTGTCAATCAAAGTCAGTTCGCAAATCAGAAGAGAAAGGGGCTGACTGGACACATGGAGCTGCAGCTCGGCTTCAGTGCCCGCTAGCAAGCTGCTCACTGTGGGGGCACTAGACAGGAGGGAGAGGCCAGCAGAGCCGAAGAGGGATCCGAGAAGAGGAGGATCCGGGCTGCTCTGTTCAAAACCACTGCACAGAGGAGGTAAGTAGAATATGTTTGTTATTTTTATAGAAAAAAAAACAAAGACTTTACAATCACTTTAAGTATCAAATTATGAAATCATGTCTGTAACCTGAGAACATGTTGTTTCAGAGACCACAATGTGATGGATTAACTAAATTAGAATTTAAACAGTTTTACAATTTTGGTTGGTAGGTATGTTGGCTTGCTGCCCAATCATCCGACTTCTTGGAATAGTCTAGGAGGTCATTATTATAAAAGTAAGTATTATCACTTTCAGATTTTTTTTTCTCCTTTGAGGTAGAATTTTTAAGAATTTTATAGCATGAGAAAATAGCACAGTAATCCTTTCTCTTGGTACTGTCACTTTTTATGCATTTTACTTTCTTCACAGATGGCTGAATAACCTGTACATGCAGATTAGGTAATTGCTTTAACAACAGAGACAGAGTGTGTTTTTGGAGTTGTAATAAGCATGTTTCACAGACTGAAAGCAACACGGCTTGTATATACAGTATTTGTGAACCCAGTAAGATATACATGTATTTTAGAGAACAGATTTATAATGATTTAGGGGGCCTATTTATTATAAACATCCGCTAATAACTGTCTTTTTGACACAATTGCATTGCTATAGTCAACAATATTTTCTATTTGTTTTACCATATTTTCTCTTTATTATATAATAATTTGATGTGTGATTCTATGCTATCAAATTACTATGTAAAAAGTATAGATATTAACCAAATGTGACCAAATAAAAAAAAATCCTCATTTTGAAAAAAAGTTTTTCTACAGCTGCCCACTGTTTAAAAAACAAAACAAAAACACCCCCCCTTGCAGATTCCTACCTTTTGTTATTCTGAAGAAATAGCTGTTTGTTTGTTTGTATCCATGTGGAAAGTGAATGTGAACGGAGGTGACGTTATAATTATCATCAGCTGCTGCACCTACAGGATTCTAATGAGGAAAATGGCAGGTTCTGAATCCTTTTAGATGTAATTTGCCTTTGGGAGTTTCTCACCACAAATTACATTTTTGCTTCAGGGGATACCCAAAGTCTAACTCACGTCTTAGTGCAGACATCTGGGAAAATCAGTAATCCAAGCAGGGAACAACATTTCTGGGGGCATTCCATATACCATATTGCATTGCATTTTACAAAAAATTACAGTGCTGCAGATTTTGAAAAGGAAAGGCAAGTTTTAATAACATTCAATTACAATATGATTTGTGTAGCAATTGTTTATGCTATATATATATATATATTTTTTTCCCCCACAAAAGTGAAGAAGTTACCCCTTAAACCTGAACTTTAGGGAGATTTAAAAAGATACAAAATGATGCAGCTCTATCATCATCAATACTTCATTAAATCTGAATTCCATCCTTACCTTATATATTCCTCATATGCAGCCAGTCCTGTCCTGTGCTGATCGATATAACTATCATAGCGTTGCGCACTGTTGATTCTCCAATATGTCTTAAGAGGGGATGGAAGCTACAAATAGACAAATTTATGCGTGTATGACCTCTAATTATACTAAAGAGCAGGGTTGCCAACCGCCAGAAAAATATACTGACAGCTTGTAAAAATCTGTGATTTTTTTACAACTGCCAGTAAATATCAGGGGCTAATAATTTCATGCTGTGTTGACTTTTTAAGTGTAAATCAAGCAAATTAAATTGTTACAGGTATTGTCAGTGTTTCCATATCATGTTTATACTGTTCAAATATTAGTTAGTTTTCAATAGGAGTTCTGTAATTTCTCAGGTTGTCAGTAAAAAATGTGCTCCGCCAATAAATTGTCCATGTTTTGTCAGTAAAAAATGCTGAGGGAGCTTGGTAACCCTGCTAAAGAGTTCTCCTAGAACATGGTTCCAATGATGGCCTGCTTCTTAGCAGCCACCGGTTGTTATAATAACTCAATCATGGTTGCCTGGCATAATGATTGGGTATGGTTAACATGTCCCACTTAAAGCGGTTTTGTACCTAAAAATTTTACTTCATATTATTAAAAGCACATGATAGCACACTTACCTAAATGAACCCTGAAAAAAAAAATATTCATTACTTACCTTATATTTCAGATGTTTGTGCTGACTTCCGGGCTGTCCTCCCGTGGGAGTAGGCGTGGTTATCATCCGCGCAATGGTCCCTGGGAAATTTCTAAGCTATTTCCCAAGAATCCATGGGGGACAATGAAATTGCGAAATCTCGTGAGCTGTATCTGCCATTACCACTGGAGCATGCTGAGAGCCGAGCGTCATAGAATAGAGGGAGTAAATGCCTGTGGGCTTCAGACGCCCACACTTAAAATGGAAAACGCTTGAGTACTTTTTTAAAACTTATCCAAAGCAAAAGAATCGTCGCGCCGGGTGGTCAAAAACACGCCGATCGTGGATGCTAACCGACGGTAGTAATCGCCCACCTGTGACACAGGTAAGAAAAAAAAAAAAAGCAGCGGAATCCCGCTTTAACATAAGGTCATTTTAATTATGCAGAGCTGTGGGGGTGACTGCATTCATAACTCCCAAGATGGCAAAGAGAGACACCTTTAGCGCAACCTTTGTAAGGACACACTCAGATACATGGAACTTGAGGGTCCTGGGTTTAGTAACACTTTGAAGTATTTTTTGCTGTGCTGCCTTTCCTGGTACTATCCAGTTACACTATGCCCACATTAACTTTTTATCATTTTTTTTCCACACAGAGTTTTCTTTTGGTGGTATTTAATCTCTACAGATTTTTTTAATTTGTGCTAAATAAAGGAAAACAAGACCAAAAACTTTGAAAAATTGTGTTTTTCTTTGTTTCTGTTATACAATTTTGCAAATAAATAATCTTTCTTCATACATTTTGTCCAAACTGTATTCTGCTACATTTCTTTGGTGAAAAATCAGTGTTTATTATTTAGTCTGTAGGAAAGTTATAGAGTCCACAAACTATGGTATATATCCGAAAATTGACCAATCCTGATGACAGCCTATCTCATTTCTTGAGGCCAAAAACTGTCTGAACAGTACAAATATTCCTTAAATGACCCCTTTTTGGAAAGTAGACAGTTTAATGTATTTAGTAAGAGACATGGCGAGCTTTTTGAAATTGTCATTTTTTTTGTCACAATTTTTGACAAAGTGCCACCATTGTAGTACAGAGTAATCATTTAGCTGGTGTGCCAGTGATCAGAGGCACTGACTGGTTTTAAATGTCTATTATTTTTTAATACATTTTTGCTCTTTTTTTGTTTTTGTTTTTTTTACATATTTCAAGGTTTTTATTTGAGTAAATAAGCAATACAAAGGTTTAAAATATACATGCACATACAAGAAAATATGGGTAATATACATACTATATAATGATATCAGGTAACATTTTCAACTGAGACATGTCGAAGGAGGCATGAATCCCCCAGGGGTACATAAAAGAAACATCCCCCAGGGACAATAGACTGTCATGTTATAGTAACTACCAAGGTAGTTCTAAAATTGACATATAGCAATCCAATTTATCAGAAAATGGAAAAAACAGGTGGCAGTGAGCGAGAAAAGTGAGTGAGAAAAGAAGAGAAGGGAGAGGGGAGGAGAAGAAAACAAAAAAAAGGAGATAAAATAATAAAAAAGGGGGGGGGGGGTGAGTGAGGAAATATACACATATATGTGTGTGTGTGTATGTATATATATATATATATATATATACACACACTCAGTCAGTTTTCCAAAAGATGGGGATGATCGTCGTTTTATTTTTAACACGCTGTGACCAGGGCAATACCGTGTTACCATACTAACATTGTACTACTCTGTGGAAGTCATCAGGATTCTTTTTTTTCTTTTCTTTTTTTTTTACCCATTATGATGGTTTATACCACTGAGTCTCACTGGTATAAGGAACCATTTTTACTGAATAAAATTGATTCATTCAGTGTTTATTGTTGTGATTGGCCACACACATGGTACAGATGGGCTATGATTGTCTGTACTATGTGATCACTGTGACCAATCACAGCTAACAACACAGTTGCACACAATGAATGTCATGAATCAAAGCTATTCTTTGTTTACAATTGTCATGAGCTCTGCTGTGATTGGTCGGTACACTAATTAGTCATCGGCTGTGTGTGGTGGACACAGCCAGTGACAGATCAGACTGCAGCGTGGTCCGTTTTCTGGAGGACATCATGTAACATCCACCCAGAACGACAAATGTCCCACCCAGCTGTCATTTGACAATACGTAGTTAATTAATACATCACGCTGTGGGCAAATAAATACCATAGCAGTTCACTAAATATGGAATTAAATTTTAAGGATCTATAGTATACAGGATTGGTAAAAGAACTAGCTTGCATAAAGCAACAAACAACAAAATATTCACTAGCATTCTCTTTATCATGTTGTTTAATTACATATTTCATCTCAAAATAAGATATAAAACTTTGTTGAATATCTCACTCAGGTGCATCCCAAAAAAAATTTTGAAGTCACACTAAATTTTGTTTAAAAAAAACATTTATTTATTCATATTTTAATTTAAAAAAGTAGCTTCTATTCCTCTGAGCCTCATCCAAATCTCCAAGATCCATTTTTCTTCTTTTTGCTGCTGTGACCTTACTTCGTGTTAGAGGGTGGCTATTTTTTCTTTAAAGTACCAACTGTATGTAGGAATATCCTCTCTCGGTCGCTTCCTCCAAACAAGTGAAGGAGAAAAGGAGTGTTGTGATAGCTCACTGAGTATATTACAAGGAGGCAGAAATGCACAGTAAGAAACAAATCATGAAAAATAGATTACCGAAAATACATGTTATTTCTCCCTAAATTAAACGGGGGTTTGGAATGTCCGAACCTTGCGCAGTACTATAAGGCAGCACATTTAGCTAGTCTCACCAAATATCAAGCAAATTACGAGATTCCTCTATGGGTACACATAAGAGCTGCAGAATGTGACCCATTGACAATTTCCAACCTACTTTGGATTTCCCCGAAAGACCAGAAAGAATTGCGTAATCCTATTACTAAGCATTTTCTTTCTCTATGGGATAAAACTAAAATTGGGAGCCGTCTACAATCAATGTACAATCCTCTCTCATTCTACAAAAATCCAGCTTTCTATCCTGCATGGGTTTCTCCCAAATCCTTTAGAGAATGGGTATCCCTTAACCTCTTGACGATGCATAAATTCGTAAACTCCTCATCCTTTATCATTTTTCCGTCTCTATGTGAATCTTATGGTTTACCCTAATTCTGTAAGAATGTTCCTCATACTAGGGGTATAATATCACTATTATACTCCCAGATTTTAACACATCCTGAATTGAGAAAACCTTCCTATGTACAAAAATGGGAGTTGGATCTGGAAAGAACCTTAGAAAATGCGGAATCGAACCAAATTTGGTCAGTAACAAAAGAATACTCCCCCAATGTATTGGCGGTTGAGGCAAACTACAAAGTGATAACCAGATGGTACCTTGTACCAGTTAGAACTGCTAAATATGCACAGAATTGCTCAGCACAATGTTTCCATGGTTGTTCGGATTTGGGCACATATTTCCACACCTGGTGGGTATGCCCTAAAGCACAAACTTTTTTGGACGGTAATATTCAATATGGCATCTAAATTGTTTAAAAAAAAAAAATCCCTATTGATCCTGTAATGACTCTCCTTAATGTAAAACCGGATTACTTAACACATTACCAATTTAACCTGCTGGTACACTTTTCACAGCAGCCAAACAAGCACTGGCAAAAGCCTGGAGAACTCCGGACTTGGTGGCTAACAAAGCTGTGAATAGAATGAAGAATACTATGTCTCATGCTCTTGAGTCGAACACGATCCCTAAATTTGAAATAATATGGCAGCCATGGATATATAACTTGTTATCTCCATCATTTGACTTGAAAGTGCTTTTGCCATGGTAGTTGATTGAGAAGATATCATCCTGAATACATTCATTTCAGAAATAGCGGCGGCTCTCGGCCCAATGCTGCGGATTCCTTCCCTTCCCCTCTTTCTTTTCTTCCTTTCCTTTTTTCTCTTTATATCTTTTCATTTCTCTCTCATCTTCTTTTCTTTTACTATACTCATACTCACATATCATTATAAAAATATGCATACAAGTTGTTTCTATCTTATTATAGTTCCGAGTATTGCATCAAAATTGTGCAAGGTCCTTGAATTACAAATTATTAATGATATTATTGTTTATTAGTTAAGGATTTATTAATAATTTACCATTTATGTCTTTAAATGAATTCAGATAAGGATAATAATACTTTTGGATCTGTGTTAGTAAACTTCATTACCTTAATTGTATAATCATTATTGTATCTAATATGTATGTCATTTGTACATGCAATAAAATTTTGTTCACAAGGAAAAATAGATTACAGGGCCATTAATATATGAGTAGCTTTAGATAATGAGAATCATTTAGTGTCTCTTTAGAAATCCCAACTCCCAGCCACCACAAATATGCGTCCATTGTGGTCTGAGGTGATGTGCTTGTCTCTGACAGCTCTCGGTCATGACTTCTGACTAATCTCAGGGGTCGTGTGATCTTTGTGTTTACCGTTTAGATTTAGCAGTTTACTGGTTGGTTTCACTTGTTGCACAGAAGCATTCTTTAAACAATACTAGTCTAAACAATGAATGGCATGAATCAAAACCATTCATTGTTTACAATTGTCATGTGATCTGCTGTGATTGGTCAGTGGAGACTGGCCGAATTTGAATCCATGTATGAACAGGCTGGTTGTGCATAAGTTGATTTATCGATCGAAAAAAAAAAGAATCCAATACACATAATAAATGCATCCACTTGTTCAAACTAAAGTGAAATGTATATTATCTGTGCCTTAAAGGAGTTGTAAAGAAAACATTTTTTTCTTGTCTAACTAATCTCTAGTAGGTACTGACATTGCTAAATGTATTCTTTTTCATCAAAATGATGTATCTACCTTTTAAAATGGAGCATCTATATAAGCCTCCAGCTGTCCTGCAATCATTCTACCTTCTATTTCCTGCTTTGCGGTGCGCATTCATTGTAGCGACGTCACCACAATAATGAAACTACAGTACCCACTATGCTTAGTGGCATCGCGCATGCGCAGAGCCGTTTTTTCAATAATAACACTATCGAGAAGGAGCAAAGTTCTCGGACACCCGCCAACCTATTAAAATGATGTACGCCCTCCTTCATGTAAAAAAAAAAAAAAAACGAAACTACGCCCATATTCTAAACACATTCGCACCTCCCCAGCCTACGCAGCAGGACTGTACAATGGTACAGTATTTGAAACATATTTATACTGATGAAATAGTAAAGCCTGTGTAATATACCGGATTATATTTCATTTTACAGTTATGGAATAGCTGATGAATTAAAAATAATCAAAAAATAATGTTGCTGCTGTACTTTCCAATAGCTGAGCATTCGATTACAAATCTCCAGGCATCAAGGGGGCAGAGTCAAGGCGGGACAGTGAAGAAAAGAAACTAAGCCAAAGGGGGTGGGGCTGCTGATTGGTATACACACCCACTAAGACACAGGACTTGATTCTATGAATGTAGAGAGTGTCCTGACGCACTCCTGTAGTCCTAGGGAGGGGGCGAGCACAACACTCACCACCAGGAAGAACGGCTCACCTGGTGGTGGTTACTGTAGTTACATACAGAGTGACAGGAAGTACTGAATTCTAAGAAGAAAAAAGGACATTTGCAAGGCAAAATGAAAGAGGAGGTAAGTGAACCAGCACTACATTAGGTAATACGAAGCTAATTAGGAGATAATTTTTTTTCCTTCAGAACCCCTTTAATGCAAGGAACGAGTTAATAAATAAGGTGCCAGTGGTGGCTGGTGGTATATTTTTGGGATGGGGGGGTGGCAAACAATCCACCAACAACCACCCACCCCATGTCGGTCGGGTCACCCAAACCCCCCCCCCCCCGTCGGTCACCAGCCCCGCACTTACCCCATCTAGGTGGCGGGCAGCGCTTTCTCTGGGTGACAGCTTCCCCTGCGTCTCTTCCTCCTCAGTATTACGACAGCTTCCACCATATGTGACAGGCTTCAGTACCCGCTTCCTGATTGGATGGGAGGAGAATCAGGAGGACAATAGTGAATATTCATCCGCTGTTGCCACACAACTGGGTGAGCTCCGGGTGCAGTGTGCACTGTGCCCCAAACCCACCTTTTTTTGAAGCCTTTTAGAGCCTCTGACTCTAATCATGTGCTTCAATAAAAAAAAAAAAACACATTGGAATCTATGTCTACGTGTGGGGCACCGGACGCATGGATAGAGGGGTGACACCCCTGCACTCTGCTTTATGGTCTGCCACTGTAAGGGGCAATGTCCAAACCTAAAAGGTATGAAATAAACAAGTTCCAATCTGCAATCATTAGTTGACACAAGCACAACAAAATTCCTGCTAAATCTAAAAGATAAAACTGTACTGAGTTAATTAATAAAGCTTTTTGTGCGAATGAGGTCTTGGGGCTCATTCACATAGGTGCTATGGCCTGTACAGTGTATATCAGCTCCACCTGGAGCTGTGGGCAGGCATACTATGTTACTCAGCAGCTATACAAAAGCAGCCACAGGTCCCAGTTTTACAGGTGTGTTGATGGCAGTGTACAGTCCTGAACACAGATAGTGGGCATTTGGGGCTAACAGGTGACTCCAACCGCATGAACAATGCACAGCCAGAGTACCTGTGTGAATAGGTCCTTAGGGCTTATTCACACGTGAGGTTGGTAAAACCCTACGGTTGAGCTGTGCTTTTACCACCCACCAACTGCTATCTCCTTCAGCAACGGAGGCAGTGAATAGGGGGTGTACACATGTCACAGCCTTAATGCTGTGCTTTACAGCCATGGCAGAAATTATTACAGTCTATTAAGACCTATTGAAGTGAATAGAATTGCAAAGAACATGGTTACGGTGTGCCAGTGTGGAGTTAAAACAGGTGGTGAGGAGGCTATATGTTTTTTTTTTTTTTTTTTGCTTTATGCTATATTTTTTTCTTTTTTAGAATTTTCTATATTTTTTTTTTTCACTGCTCTGTTGGGGAGGCTTTGGTGAAATATCATACATCGAATGAGGACATAGATTGCTCCATCTCCTTCTCTACAGTCTCAGCTGCACAGATGAATGAATAGGAAGCACTCAGAGGCTTCCTGTTCATTCACAAACGGAAGCATAGTAAACACAGTTTCCTATGCTTCAGTGATGAATGGACACAGTGAGTCATTGGTACTGATCACTCACTGTGTCCATTCAGAAAAGTAAGGGCCCAGTAAATGGGATATATTTACTGACCCCCCAGCTCTCCACCTGAAATAATACCCCTGTGTGCCCTCAGCAGCTGTTAGTGGGAGGGAGAGGAGAAACTGGCAGCTGCATGTGGAGCCACAAGAGGATCAGTGTCAGCAATAGGGCAGTACAGCTGGACCTCCAGCTTGGTAGGTGGCCAGGTTCCCCTTTTGAACTGATGGAGCCTGGTACAGGAGGGCCGGCTGTACCGGCCTTACCAAGAAGGAGGGAATAGGGTAATTTTCTTTCCTTCATCCAGCATGTTGAATAAAAGAAAATGAGTTGTGCGTGGTCAGCTTTAGTGTTACTTTTTCATATAATGCAGTATAGCGAAAATCATTTGGAAACAGCTTCTACCATGTTAGCTGCAACAGCAGGGAATGATGGGTTCAAATACCCTACTGGTAATAAAGAAAAACGTTTTACAAGTTAAATGGACAAGATTACAGAACTTTAGCACCTTTTTTTTTTTAGAGAAACTAGTATGTTTTGCTGAATCTTTCAGTGCTTGTATTTATTTAACAATATGTTACAAAAATGTGTTTCCAGCAACTATTTTCAGTGTCCAGTTACACAACACTAAAACAAACTCTTGACCTCAAGAGACTTTCTGCTAAAGAGTCAGAGAGTTTATTAAAAGATCTATAAGATGACTAGACAATGAAAACATGGGCTTACTGTTTATTGCTTTTAAAAGCATTATTCACAGAGTATTGAGTTCACAGTAACTCAATCACCCTGTAAATCTTTATTTCAGCTGAAAAATATCACAAATATTAATGTCTATAAAGCGGAAAATTGTATACTCACCTTTCTGTAATTTTCCTTTCCTGACACATCCCCATGGCAGCACACGCTGGGTTGTTTAGCTATAAATTTGAAGGAGAGGCACCCCACTTCATTCCCTGTAACTATCATCCTAAAGAAGGGCTGTGTGCTGCCATGGGGATGCATCAGGAAAGGAAAATTACGGAAAGGTGAGTATACAATTTTCGGATTTCCTGACGCATTATGGCAACACACACTGGGAAATAACTCGCCAGTCGGGTGGGTGCAAGTTAAAGTAGTAGTGTTTATTATATAGCTGAAGAAATGGCTCGAACAATGGCTCTTCCAAAATCTACCACTGATAACTGATTCAATTTCACTCTATAGTGGGACATGAAAGTATGCCTGGAGGACCAGGTAGCTGCCACTGCCCTTGTTGAATGAGCCATGATGCCTCCGGGTACCGGCAGATTCTGAATGTCATAAGCTTTCTTGATTGTCTTGAATAACCAAGATGCGATGGTGCGGGATGATGCCATCTGGCCTCTTTCCCCCCATGGGGAATCACTAATAGATTTTTGGTCTTCCTGAAAGAGACTGTAGCTTATAGACAATTTCAAAAAGTAGTCTTAACATCCAAAGCGTGTGGTTGACCTTGATTATCTGTAAATGATAGAAGACTGATTTCTTGATTGTAATGGAAGGATGATGAAACCTTTGGAGTGAATTGGTCTGATGGTTTCAGTACCACCCTGTCTGGGTAAAAGACCATGTATGGCTCTGAAATAATTAACGCCTGTATTTCCGAAACTCTTTTAGCAGAAGTGATAGCTATAAGAAATGTTAGTTTAAAGTTAAGTTCCATAGTGTGAATAAAGCAGCTGGATGGAAAGGAGACTCTGATAGGGTTTTCAGGACTATCGATAAATCCCATGCTGGGAAAGTCAGTCTTCTTGGAGGCCTGATCTTGACACATGCTCTTATAAATTGTATAAGAAGAGGGTGATTGGCCCACTTGACACCCATCTTAACTGAAAGAGCTGAAACCTGTACTTTGACTGTACTTGAATTGAGCCCTCTGGATAAACCTGCTTGAAGGAATTCCAAAACTTGTGGCACTTCCGGAGATAAAGGATCCCAACCATTCTGCTGGGCCATAGACGTGAACTTGTCCCATATTCTGTCATAAGTGACATTAGTCATGTATTTCCTAGCCTGGAGTAATGTTGAAACAACCTCCTGTGAGCAACCTTGCTCTAGGAACCTAATCCTCTCAACATCCAGGCCATCAGATGGAGCTTCTCTGGGGCTGGATGGAGGAACTGACCTTGGTGAAGAAGATCTTGTGAAAATGGAAGAGGTAGTGGGTCCCCCAGACTGAGCTGTAGCACAGTCGTAAACCAAGGCCTCCTGGGCCAAAATGGAATGATTGCTATCACTGATGCTGAAGATCTCCTGAGCTTCGATATGAACCTCGCAATCAAAGGCGTTGGTGGAAATATGTACCCCCAATTGGAAGTTCCACTGATGGAGAAGGCAGTCCACTCCCTCCACAGATGGGTATGCCACTCTCAAAAGGAACCTCTGACACTTTGTGTTTGAGGGTGTTGCTGCCAGATCGATTTCCGGAATTCCCCAAGTTTGGGTCAGGAGATTGAAGACTTGTAGGTTCAGGGACCATTTGTTGTTTGATAAGAACTCCCTGCTCAAACAATCGGCTAGCAGGTTCTGAGCTGCTGGGACATATACTGCTTGCAGATCTAATAGAAATATCTGAACCCATTCTAGGATGGGATGGACTTCCTCCAACAATGTACTACTTTTGGTACCTCCTTGTCCCTGTATATATGTTACTGCCACCTTGTTGTCCATCCGGAATAGAACACTTTTCCCTTCAAGAATGGGCCAAAGCTGGTGGATGTTAGAGGCCTTGCACTTCTCCACCTTCCATTTGAGGATGCCCCACAGATGATCAATAGGGTTTAGGTCTGCAGACATGTTTGGCAAGTCCATCACCTTTACCCTCAGCTTCTTTAGCAAGGCAGTGGTGGTCTTGGAGGTGTGTTTGGGGTCGTTATCATGTTGGAATACTGCCCTGCAGCCCAGTCTCTGAAGGGATGTCAGGAACGGTGTTGTTGCTGGGATCGCCTGCTGGTGTCACTGTTGCTTTTGCCATCAAAGGTTGCAGTTCTGGTGGTCACCAGCGGGTGTCTCCCAGCAAACAGACATTCTAATAATCCAGCTGCACCTGAAGTGGTATGGTTTGGAAGTATATAAGCCCGCCCTTCACTGAGGCTCATTGCTTCAGAATCCTTCCTGCTAGCCTTGTCCCTGCCTGACCTGTTGCCTGAGACCTGTTCCTGATTTGCTTCCTGTCCTGGACTCTGTTCCCTATACCTGTGACTTGTCCCCTGATCCCTGCCTTGGCTCCCCTTCCGCTTCCTCCACCTGGCCTCCTGTTCCCCTTGTCTCTCATCCCTGCCTTGTTATATATGTGTTCCCTTTCCATGTATATAGTTAGTTAGTTAGTTAGTTTAGGGTTTTGGGGTTTGCTGTGTATTATTTGTGTTCTTGCTTGTTTATGGTTTGCTGTGTATTATTTGTGTTCTTGCTTGTTTATGGTTTGCTGTGTTTGTTTGGTTTGCACGTGTGCCTTTTTCCTTAATAAATATTTATATTTTCACTTACCTTTCGAGCCTCATTCCTCAGTGCAGCCCATTGATCTGTTTATTCTGTGCTGGATGCCTGTGTTAGGCATCCCTCCCATGACAGAATTCTGAAGCCATACTAACAGATCGGCTGCACTTGGGAATAGGGTCTGGACACTTGCTATTGCCAAGAAAAATGCATCTGGAAGATATCCTGTATCTTTCGCTTCTGGCAACAGATGACAGAGATTTTTGTCATCAGACATTAGGTGAATACACTAGAGAGCAACTGCTGGAATGTATCCGTATAGCCCATGTTTTTGTTGATCAGGGCAGTTTCCTGTTTGAGGATGTGCAGCCATTGATTCGGATCTGTACAGAGTTGGCCCTGTCTGATGCCTCTAGTGGAGGTGATGACTATAAACCCCCTTTTAGTGCAGCTCAGGTAGAGTCTTTGGTGTGGCTGTTGGAAGATGACTCGGCCTTTTTCTTTGAGCAATACTCAGCTTGTCCTCAACAGGTGCTTGCAGCATGTATTGATTCAGTGCAGTCTCTGGTCAGACAAACCGTGTGCAAACCAGATTTTGTGCAACCATTATTACAGGCCTGGTCTAGCTTGTTGTACTCAGCTTCTGTCAGCTCCCAACCACCCATTTCTGTGTCCAGATACCAGCCTGCTGGGATATCTTCCTCTCTATTACCCCCAACAACCACAATTTCTGACCAATACACCCTCGTTCACGAAACGCGTCGGGCGGTGTGACACGCTATTCATTTGCCTCTTAAGGAACGAACTGGATAAAAAGGGTATTGGAGTGGAGGATTTGCGTTCGGCCGGCGCTTCCTGCTGTGACATGCCCTATTGTACTTGACTTCCTGTAAGTGCATTTCTTGTTTTTAATATTGTAATAAAAACGTTTTTACACTATTTGGAGCTTTCTCCTCCTCTTTATGGCTGACCGGTTATTGTTGAATACTGGAACCTGACTCCTTAACCATTCGATCTATGGCGGAACTTATGGAGGTCTGAGGATTGGTTACAACCTGGTCTGATGTTTTGAGTGCATAACCTTTGAACATCGGGTAAGGAGCCATCTTTACCTATGGTGGTGGTGCACGTTCACAGTTATCGAACTGTTGGAAATTCAGAATAAGTGATAATCACATTGTTGACACGTGGTGGTGGTCTTTCTCCATGGACTGATTTAATTATTGGGACAATTTATGCGATTCAGTTAACAACATCTAATATATGTTTTTTTATATGTATTTTTTTGCCTATCACTATCTGTGAACTAATACTTGTGGGTTATTCAATTACACCTATCTCTGTTGTGTTTATGGATGATACTTTACATATATATTGTATCTATCACTATATTTAATTTTTGAGATATAATTTCACGAATTAAGGTTATACAAACATTTGACTTATAACTAATTTTATTTGGGATTTCACACGACCTAATTTCACATTTAGGACAGCGCGGTTCTTTTTTGTAAATTAAATTAAATACACCCTGCTACCAATGAAGTACCAGTACCCTGTTTCCTCCTGCTGTACCTACCCAGCCTTTAACCCCTCTGCTACTTCTCAGCTGCCTTCATCAGTTCCATTGAATCTCCCCTCAAGATCTGCTCCCTCTGTTTTACCATCCTTCCACTCTTCGCTCTTACCAGCTGCATCCACTACCTACAGCCCTGTACCCACATACAAATCTTCAGTTGCTAAAACCAAAAAGAAACGGAAGTTTTTCCCAACCCATACCATTCTGTCATCACCCACTTCTGCCTCCACGCCTGATGTTCCAATGCCTGCTGTTCAGCCTGTTGTGCCAGTGTCTCTGCCTGTTGTCCAGCCTGCTGCCCCGGCCTTCCAACCCGACGCCTTCCAGCCTGCTGCCCCGGCCTTCCAGCCTGACGCCTTCCAGCCTGCTGCCCCGGCCTTCCAGCCTGACGCCTTCCAGCCTGCTGCCCCGGCCTTCCAGCCTGACGCCTTCCAGCCTGCTGCCCCGGCCTTCCAGCCTGACGCCTTCCAGCCTGCTGCCCCGGCCTTCCAGTCTGATGCCCCGGCCTTGCAGTCTGATGCCTTGCAGTCTGATGCCCCGGCCTTGCAGTCTGATGCCTTGCAGTCTGATGCCCCGGCCTTGCAGTCTGATGCCTTGCAGTCTGATGCCCCGGCCTTGCAGTCTGATGCCTTGCAGTCTGATGTCCCGGCCTTGCAGTCTGATGTCCCGGCCTTGCAGTCTGATGTCCCGGCCTTGCAGTCTGATGTCCCGGCCTTGCAGTCTGATGTCCCGGCCTTCCAGTCTGATGCCTTGCAGTCTGCTGTCCCGGCCTTCCAGTCTGATGCCTTGCAGTCTGCTGTCCCGGCCTTCCAGTCTGATGCCTTGCAGTCTGCTGTCCCGGCCTTCCAGTCTGATGCCTTGCAGTCTGATGTCCCGGCCTTCCAGTCTGATGTCCCGGCCTTCCAGTCTGATGCCTTGCAGTCTGATGTCCCGGCCTTCCAGTCTGATGCCTTGCAGTCTGATGTCCCGGCCTTCCAGTCCGATGCCTTGCAGTCTGATGTCCCGGCCTTCCAGTCCGATGCCTTGCAGTCTGATGTCCCGGCCTTCCAGTCCGATGCCTTGCAGTCTGATGTCCCGGCCTTCCAGTCCGATGCCTTGCAATCTGATGTCCCGGCCTTCCAGTCCGATGCCTTGCAGTCTGATGTCCCGGCCTTCCAGCCTGATGACCCGGAGCTCGCTGCCCAGCCTGATGACCCGGAGCTCGCTGCCCAGCCTGATGACCCGGAGCTCGCTGCCCAGCCTGATGACCCGGAGCTCGCTGCCAAGCCTTCTGCCCAGGCTGATGACCCGATGCTTGCTGCCCAGCCTGATGACCTGGAGCCTGCTGCCCGGCCCGATGATCCGAAGCAAGTTGCCCAGCCTGTTTTTATTTCCAGATCTAAACTTCCAGACCCTGGTGGTGGGATACATGTTCCATTGTCGGACTTGGGTGGCATGCCTCCCAGTAGGTTAAGAGACTCTGGCCGGAGAGCGCAAAGAAGTCAGCAATCACAGGGGATACCTTTCTGGACTTTTCCCCATTTACATGCACTGTCAGGTCAAGGGCAGAATGGAGTGTCCGGAGGCCACTCCTTAGGGGGGGGAACTGTCAGGAACGGTGTTGTTGCTGGGATCGCCTGCTGGTGTCACTGTTGCTTTTGCCATCAAAGGTTGCAGTTCTGGTGGTCACCAGCGGGTATCTCCCAGCAAACAGACATTCTAATAATCCAGCTGCACCTGAAGTGGTATGGTTTGGAAGTATATAAGCCCGCCCTTCACTGAGGCTCATTGCTTCAGAATCCTTCCTGCTAGCCTTGTCCCTGCCTGACCTGTTGCCTGAGACCTGTTCCTGATTTGCTTCCTGTCCTGGACTCTGTTCCCTATACCTGTGACTTGTCCCCTGATCCCTGCCTTGGCTCCCCTTCCGCTTCCTCCACCTGGCCTCCTGTTCCCCTTGTCTCTCATCCCTGCCTTGTTATATATGTGTTCCCTTTCCATGTATATAGTTAGTTAGTTAGTTTAGGGTTTTGGGGTTTGCTGTGTATTATTTGTGTTCTTGCTTGTTTATGGTTTGCTGTGTATTATTTGTGTTCTTGCTTGTTTATGGTTTGCTGTGTTTGTTTGGTTTGCACGTGTGCCTTTTTCCTTAATAAATATTTATATTTTCACTTACCTTTCGAGCCTCATTCCTCAGTGCAGCCCATTGATCTGTTTATTCTGTGCTGGATGCCTGTGTTAGGCATCCCTCCCATGACAAGGGATGGGATCATGCTCTGCTTCACTATGTCCCAGTACATCTTGGCATTCATGGTTCCCTCAATGAACTGTAGCTCCCCAGTGCCGGCAGCACTCATGTAGCCCCAAACCATGATAATCCCACCACCATGCTTGACAGTAGGCAAGACACACTTGTCTTTGTACTCCTCACCCAGTTGCCACCACACGCACTTGACACCATCTAAACCAAATAAGTTTATCTTGATTTTATCAGACCACAGGACAGTGGCAGCTGGTGAAGTTTTAGGATGGGGCGCGCCAGACCCCGCCCTTCCTTTTTGACCCCTCCCACTTGGTGAAAATGGACGTGGTTTCAGTGAAATAGTGGGTGTGGCTCCAAGGTGGTGTGGTTAGTGTCTGGGATGAACGAGGGATGAAGGGAGAGAGGGGTGGAGGGACAGCAGGCCCAGATCCTACACAACAATATAAATATGTGTATTCTAGAAAGTTTAGCAATCAGCAGATAAAGATATTCCAAACACTTGGTGTTAGCACTTCAATCATCCCGGCACCATGGTTGTTATGGTGTCAGGATGATTGAAGCGCATTATTTCTATTATAACATTGTAATATAAAATTAAATCATTCAACTCAACATAATGCAGAATCAGTGGGAGCCCTGAGTGCGTCACTAGCCACGTCGCCTGCCGTCAGATGCCATCAGGTGTCCCCAGCGGAGTCCGTCCTTACATCAGGTGCCCCCAGCGGAGTCCCTCCTTACATGCAGCCTGTGTCCCACCAAATTGCAGCAGCCTGTGTCACCATCAATTGCAGCAGCATGTGTCACCATCAATTGCAGCAGCATGTGTCACCAGCAATTGCAGCAGCATGTGTCACCACCAAGTTGCAGCAGCATGTGTTCCACCAAATTGCAGCAGCATGTGTCACCACCAATTGCAGCAGCATGCGTCACCACGAAATTGCAGCAGCATGTGTCCCACCAAGTTGCAGCAATCATTTTTTCTTCATGCTTGTACAATCTCCCTAAAAAGAGATCTTGGCAGCTGGTAAGCCTTATTGAAATAGGTGGTGGATAGAACTTTCCCTTTGGGCGCACCTGCTACATATCTGAATGGTGTCTGTTAAGAGTCACTTCAATGGACTAAATTCATATTTTTGTGCTTCCCTCCTTTTGGATTTTTATGTGTTTTAAGTTGGATGATTTTCTACACAAATTTTGGATAGCACACATGGTCTAGGATTTAATACTAGAATTTATTATGTCACAATATTATTTTAAAGTATAAGTTTTAGCGCGGCTATATTATTTTGGTTTGTGTTTAGTGTGGGTATCTCACACTAGGCTGCAGCAAGAATTTATACTGGTATTTATATTTTCACATTTTAGAGTTTGTTTCACTGGCTCGTGCCTTGTTTTGATGAATTGAGTTATTTTTTTGGACAGCGCTGTTTTCCAAAGGTTGTTTCAAATTGCAGTAGCATGCGTCCCACCAAATTGCAGCAGCATGTGTCCCACCAAGTTGCAGCAGCATGTGTAACCACCAAGTTGCAGCAGCATGTGTCACCACCAATTGCAGCATGCGTCCCACCAAATTGCAGCAGCATGTGTCACCGCCAACTTGCAGCAGCATGTGTCCCACCAAGTTGCAGCAGCATGTGTCCCACCAAATTGCAGCAGCATGTGTCACCATCAATTGCAGCAGCATGAGTCCCACCAAGTTGCAGAAGCATGCATCCCACCAAGTTGCAGAAGCATGCATCCCACCAAGGTGCAGCAGCATGTGTCCCACCAAGTTGCAGCAGCATGTGTCCCACCAAGTTGCAGCAGCATGTGTCATCATCAATTGCAGCAGCATGCATCCCACCAAATTATATCAGCATGTTTCACCGCCAAATTGCAGCAGCATGCGTCCCACCAAATTGCAGCAGCACGCATCCCACCAAATTGCAGCAGCACGCGTCCCACCAAGTTGCAGCAGCACACATCCCACCAAGTTGCAGCAGCACGCGTCCCACCAAGTTGCAGCAGCATGTGTCCCACCAAATTGCAGCAGCATGTGTCCCACCAAGTTGCAGCAGGCTTGCATCAAACCTCCACTCCCCACTTACCTTGCAGCGTGTCTCCAGCGATGTCTGTGTGGAGAGGTCCGTCCTCTCATACTTCCTGTTTCCTCTCTCCTGGGCGCAATTGGAGAGAGAAAACAGAAAGTGACGTCAAACTCTGATGTCAATCAAACTGCCTGGCCGTAGTAATATATACTACGAATGGGCGGAAGCTACTCGGCGCTTCAGAAAGCGCAGCAAGGTGGGCTAAACGCCAGCAAATGAAGCGCCACGTCTGCAATCTCGTGATTGCATAGACGTGGCACTTCCCATAGGTGTACTGTGTCCGGCGTCAGACTGTGTCCAGCATCTGAACACAGTGCACTTAAAGAGGAGTTTCCTTTAAAAAAATAAAATAAAAGTCAGCAGCTACAAATACTGCAGCTGCTGACTTTTAATAATCAGACACTTACCTGTCCCAGGGTCCAGCGATGCGGGGGAATGAAGCCCCGCTCGTCCCCCCTCCTCTCGGCAGCGCCGACATTACAACTGTGGGCACCCGGCTGTGGCTTCACAGCTGGGCACCCACTGCGCATGCGCGAGCGGCCCGCCCGCCGTGATTGGCCGCACAGTCATCTGGGACCTGTCACGTGTCCCAGATGACTGACTGGAGGGAGGGGCTGCGGCGGTCCGTTTTCGCTTCAGGAGCGATCCGGGATGAGGGGTTGGCCGTTGCATTCTGGCCATCCCCTCTCGATTGCTCCTGGCGAATGAGAAGCTTCCCCCGCCTGTGTAGTGTAAACACAGGCAGGGAGGAAGTGATGTCATTCTCCTTGGGGCGGTCTTTTTGACCGGACTGCGAGGAGAACAGAGAAAGTAAGTGCACCAACACTACACTGACATGTAGGTACACATAGGCACACAAATCACCCCCCGATCACCCCCCCAATCGCCCCCCGATCCCCCTCCCAGTCACAATGTCACTGATTGCAGTGATCATTTATTTACTGATCACTGCATTTAGTGTCAGTTGTGACAGTAAAAACTGTCAGGGCAGTTAATGTTAGGTCCAGGGTAGCCCCCTACCCCCCCAATAAAGGTTTAACCCCCTGATTGCCCCTAGAGTTAACCCTTTCACCCCCTTTTGCCAGTGTCACTAAGCGATCGTTTTTCTGATCGCTGCATTAGTGTCACTGGTGCCGCTAGGTAGCTAGTTATTTTTTTAGGTTCACCGCCAGGTTTTTATAGTGCTAGGTACCCCCATATAGTACCCAATAAAGGTTTTAACCCACTGATTGCCCCTAGTTAACCCTTTCACCCCCTTTTGCCAGTGTCACTAAGCAATCGTTTTTCTGATCGCTGCATTAGTGTCACTGGTGCCGCTCGGTAGCTAGTTATTTTTTTAGGTTCACCGCCAGGTTTTTATAGCGCTAGGTACCCCCATATACTACCCAATAAAGGTTTTAACCCACTGATTGCCCCTAGTTAACCCTTTCACCCCCTTTTGCCAGTGTCACTAAGCAATCGTTTTTCTGATCGCTGGATTAGTGTCACTGGTGCCGCTAGGTAGCTAGTTATTTTTTATGTTCACCGCCAGGTTTTTATAGCGTTAGGTATCCCCATATACTACCTAATAAAGATTTTAACCCCCTGATTGCCCCTAGAGTTAACCCTTTTACCAGTGATCACTGTATAAGTGTTACGGGTGACTCTGGTTAGTTAGTTTGCTTTTTATAGCATCAGGGCACCCACTATTTATTACCCAATAAAGGTTTAACCCCCTGATCACCCAGTGGGTGATATCAATTAGGTTTTAGGGTCAGGGTCTGCGTCGCCCCAGGCAGAGCTAGGTTAGTGCCAGTACCGCTAACACCCACGCGCAAAGCAGACACCTCCTGTAGTGGTATAGTATCTGAACAGATCAATATCTGATCTGATCAGATCTATACTAGCGTCCCCAGCAGTTTAGGGGTAAAAAAACGCATTGTTAGTGGGATCAGCCCAGATACCTGCTAGCACCTGCATTTTGCCCCTACGCCCAGCCCATCTAAGTGGAGTATCGATCGATCCCTGTCACTTACAAAACACTAAACACATAACTGCAGCGTTTGCAGAGTCAGGCCTGATCCCTGCGATCGCTAACAGTTTTTTTTGGCAGCGTTTTATATTTAAATCCTGAAGGCAGTGCTTGGTTTTCGGTATCCCCGTACTCAGGAGAAGTGCAGAATATATTTTGGGGTGCAATTCCACATATAACTATGACATGTGTGAGCAATATATCATTTAGTGACAACTTTTTGTAAACTTTTTTTTTTGTGTCATTATTCAATCACTTGGGACAAAAAAACAATATTTAATTGGCTCAATATGCCCCTCAGCAATTTCCTTGGGGTGTCTACTTTCCAAAATGGGGTCATTTGAGGGGGTTTTGTGTTATTTTGGCATTTTATGGCCTTCGAAACTGTGATAGGTAGTGAGGAGTGAAATCAAAAATTTGCACCCTTAGAAATCCTGAAGGCAGTGATTGGTTTTCGGGGTGCCGTACGCAGCTAGACTCCCAAAAAGTCCCACATATGTGGTATCCCCGTACTCAGGAGAAGCAGCAGAATATATTTTGGGGTGCAATTCCACATATAACTATGGCATGTGTGAGCAATATATCATTTAGTGACAACTTTTTGTAAACTTTATTTTTTTTGTGTTATTATTCAATCACTTGGGACAAAAAAATATTCAATGGGCTCAACATGTCCCTCAGCAATTTCCTTGGGGTGTCTACTTTCCTTCCAAAATGGAGTCATTTGGGGGGTTTTGTACTGCCCTGCCATTTTAGCACCTCAAGAAATTAGATAGGCAGTCATAAATTAAAAGCTGTGTAAATTCCAGAAAATGTACTCTAGTTTGTAGACGCTATAACTTTTGCGCAAACCAATAAATATACGCTTATTGACATTTTTTTTACTAAAGACATGTGGCTGAATACATTTTGGCCTAAATGTATGACTAAAATTTAGTTCATTTGATTTTTCTTATAACAAAAAGTAGAAAATATCTTTTTTTTTTTTTACATTTTCAATCTTTTTCCTTTTATATCGGAAAAAATAAATATTGCAGAGGCAATCAAATACCATCAAAAGAAAGCTCTATTTGTGGGAAGAAAAGGACACAAATTTTGTTTGGGTACAACATTGCATGACTGCGCAATTACCAGTTAAAGCAGTGCAGTGCGAAATTGGAAAAAGACCTCTGGTCCTTAGGCTGACAATTGGTCCGGGGCTGAAGTGGTTAAAAAAATGTGTGGTATTAGGATGAAAATATCACATACCCACCACCTTAGGTCATAAAAGTTGGTCCAGAAAGATAAATAAGGATTGAAAAACAGATTCAGTCCCTGCAACAATAGGATGCCCTGGAATATTCTGTATGCTTTTAAAAATCTCAGGGAGGCAATAGAATAGAGGTGTTAACCTCCCTGGCGGTATGATTCTGTCAGGAATTCCATTCCAAAAGCGGTACAATTCTTTTGCATGAAAATTTGGTGTTATGTATCATAGGCCTGTAATTCTTAGTAATTACTTACTAAAACCTGACCAAACAAGACTCTAGTAGACATCCCAGATGTGATAAAGTTAGAAACACAAAATCATGAATTATAATCTTATAAATAATATAATTTTATTCAATAAAGTAATGTGAAATAATGAAATTTGTCAAACAAAGAAAATTCAATAAACATCCTGAGTGTGATACACTTTGAAGCAGGGTACAGCACACAGTCCAACATCACAATCCGGACAATAGAACCGGGTTTCTTTTCGGACTTTTTTCCCACTGCCATCTCTATTTGAGCAGCAAACCACGCACATCCTGGTAGGTGCTGCCTTTTTTGTGGTTGGTGGTACATAGTCCACAAAGTGACGACCTGTAAGGCGCTCTGGGTTGACAACGTCAACAGCATGTCGTCCAGGTCTGATCCCAGATCCTGATGGTGTCTGGTGTTGGAGGAAAATCTGCTCCGCCACCTTCCAGGTAAAATCCGCATGAATAAGAGGCTTGCGACTCTGTGCTCTATATAGGACATATGCGTTCCAAAGGCATTGCTCCAGAAGATGCCGGAAAATCTTTTTATAATATTTTTTTTGTTGCTTGCGCATAGCCGGATAAAATGTCATTGCCTGATCGGCTCTGTCCACGCCTCCCATAGTGCAATTGTAGTCTATGACGACTTGCGGCTTCAGCACATCTTTCCCACGTTTGGTGTGGACCATGGCAGTGGCGGTATTGTGCACGGTACTCATCAGACAAACGTCCTTCTTATCTCGCCATCGCATTGCCATCATTTTACCCTTCTGCCAGGCAACCATTTCTCCGGTTTTTAGATTTTTCCGGGAGAACAGAGATGGCATGTCACGCCGATTGGGCCTAACCGTACCATATGCATCGGTCTTGTTTCTTAGCAAAACATCAAAAAGTTCCGGAGACGTATAAAAATTGTCCAGGGTGACACAATATCCCTGGTTCAGCAATGGCTCCAGCAGTGTGAGGACTGATGATGTGGCCATCCCATAGCCGCTGTACCTGGGGTTGAACTTTGTGCCTTTACCGGTGTAAATGACCGCATTCCATATGTACCCGGTGGATGACTCGCAGAGCATGTAGGACTTTATTCCAAATCTCGCTCTTTTGGACGCAATAAATTGTATCCAGCTCAGGCGTCCCTTGTAGGCCATCAAGCTTTCGTCCACGCAGACGTCCCTTTCTGGCATGTAGGTCCGCTGGAAGTTGCTCACAATAATTTGCGATACCTCCCAGATTTTTTTGAGTTTGGGTGCAGGATGCGTGGCCTCATCAAACTCCTCATTGTTCGTGAAATGAAAATATTTCATGATGAGGGAAAAACGGTATTCCGACATCACGGTGCCAAAAAATGGAGTGGCCAATAATTTATTGGTGGTCCAGTACCATTTTTGGAGCGGTTTCCCCACCACTCCCTGAAGAAGGATGAGTCCCAGGAACTGCCAGATGTCCTCTTTGGTCACTGGTTCCCACTTTCTGCTTCGGGAAAACCTGGCATGCAGTGTAGCGGATTGCTGTACCTGGTAGCGATTTGTCTCTGTGACAATTTTTTCAATTACATCCTCAGTGAGAAATAATTGCAGGTATGCCAGGGGATTGTCACGTTCGACATCTACCTTCATCCCAGGTGATCCAGTGAAAGGGAATCTTGGCGGCGCTACCTGGTCTGTATCGCAGTCGATAGGGCACCAATTGCGCACATCGCTGAGGTCAGGTGCAGGATCATCACCGCTGTCACTTGTCAGATCCGTGTCAGTGTCAGACGACAAATCTCCCACCGACTCGCTGTCGCTAATTTCTGCGAGCAACTCCGTGTCGCTATCGCTGTCACTCAGCTGGTCCAATGGCGATTTTTTAGCGAATTGGCGCTTTTTTGATGCCATGTTAGATATTCTTTTATTGGAGGCAAGGGGCACTGTATGGTTTATCTGTCAGATAGAGATGATACAGTGTAATCCTCTCAGATTACAATGTATCACCTCTATTTATGTGTTTGTGTTGTGTAACTTTTTGAATTTCCCGCCCAGTTCCGCTCCCGTGCGCCGCTGCTGCTCGCAGAGAACGGAACCAGGAAGTGAGGATGGCGTGACCTCGCCGGCGATCGCGTCGGCGATCACCGGGGAGGACACGGAGGACAGCGGAGAACATCGCTGGAGCGCAGGGAGAAGGTAAGATCTCCGCTCGCCGCTCTGCAATGTTACCCCGAGCGTGACTCGGGGTTACCGATAGTACAATAGAAAACCTAACCCGAGTCACGCTCGGGGATACCGCTAGGGAGGTTAATGGATATTCCATATTAAACATGAATTACTTTTTTTTTCAGTTATTCTCATTGAGTGTGCCTATAGAACCAATGCACCAATCTTACTCTTGACCTTAAACCTGACTAGGATCATCCATCAATTTACAATGCATGTTATCATTTGACAGCTGTATAGTTAGGGGGAGGGACTTTTGGACTTTTTAGGCACAGTAACACAAAATAATATAAAAATATTTATTGAGGAAAAATATAAAAATTATACAATTTCATAAAAAAACACAATAGATCTATATACACATATACGCAGTACAATTGCTGCTGTACAGGACCATACAACTACAGGAAATCTTGGAAGATGTGAACGTGATTCCATGATAACATGTGTCTGAGACTATGGCTAAAAGACAGACAGACGGTAAAGTATTGTTGTTCAAAATTCACGTAGGCTCAACAGGTTGCGCGTGCATTCACGCTTCTTCAGGAGCATGGAATATTGTGGCTAGCAAAAAGTGAACAAAATAATACAATTAATATAGGACAAAATAATCTAACAAAAAATGTACATTAATATGTTGTCACAGCTAAGGAACCCTTATGAGGCCATGATCAAGCAGCGCCAGAGAAGCAAAAAAGGGGAGAAAACATAGTCACTACGGGGGCGTACATAACATCATATCAATATGTATAGGTAGGGAAATGCTCATAAACTGGTTAGTATATAGCGTTGAAGTGGCCAGAATTGACGGGCCCAGTAGTAATAAAAATATAGAACTATATTAATGATATTAAGATCAACAATATGACCAAAAAGCTGGATTAGATATTTTTTTTTTCCCTCCTCTGCGTTCACAGCATTTTTTTTTAAATGTCCTTCTAATTTGGTGAGTCTGTTATAGCCTACTAACTCCTAATATGTTTTAAAGGCTATTGCTATTACCCATTACTATAACTCTTTATGTCTTTTTATAGGTAGTCTATATATTAGTGCTGATACCGGACCATGCTACAGATTTTGTTTATCCCAATATTCAGCGTCTCACATACCGCTTTTGTGGATGTTCTTGCTCTTATTTCTGGTTTTAAAAATTCTCCATCTTAATACATTATATATAGTAAGTATCTGTTTTCTCTTTTTTCTTTTATCTAATCCAGCTTTTTGGTCACATTGTTGATCTTAATATCATTAATATAGTTCTATATTTGTATTACTACCTCTGACATGAGGGGAAGCGCTGCTGATTTTATCATCCAATTACACGCAAGCTAAAATGCTGTTTTTTATTTTCCTTGCATGTCCCCCTCGGATCTACAGCGACTGCACTTCCAAGTGCACTTTCAGTGCAATTTCAAGTGCACTTTGCACTTGTAGTTTGCACTTGTAGTGCAAAGTGGATTTTACTTTTGCATTCTTTATAAAGTCTGAATGTTGATGATGATCCCTCAAGCATTTTTACTTTGGAGTTAAGCCATCCAGGACTTTTGTTCACTCTTTTAATTTTATTACCAATGGGATGCACTGGCTAATGCCCTTATTTAATATGCTCCTAAAGTGAACCCATCTCTCCTCTGTGTTCTTTGTTCCTAAGATTTTATCCAAATTTATGCTTTCTAGCAAGGTTCATAGTTTAGGGAAGTTGGCTCTTTTCAGTGTCTTTATATTCCCCTTATGTTTCCTATTTGTGTGATTTATACTGAAGCCAATTGACATGCGATCTCTGTTACCTAAATTGCCCTGCATTTCCACATCCTTAATAAGGTCTGTATTGTTGTACTAGTAGATCTAGTAACGCTTTATTTCTAGTTGGTACATCTACCATCTGGCCCGTGAAATTATCCTGCAAGACATTTAGGAACTGGCAAGAATTAGACGAATGCTTGGTTCCTCCCCCATTATGATGACACTTCCCATCTTTGCTGCTAATCCAAATTGTGATAAGAGGTCCACCTCCACCTCCTCCCTCAGGTCAGGAGACCTATAGCATACTCCCAGTATTATTTTACATTTAGCTTCATCCCTTTGGAGCTCTATCAATAAGGATTCCACCTCCTTCCTAGTTCCCTTAGTGATGTCATCTCTCACATTCACTTGTACATTATTTTTGATATATAGACCCTCCCCCTTTTTTACCCTCTCTATCCCTGTGATAAAGGGAATACCCTTGAATGATTGCCAGCCAATCATGAGAGCTGTTGAACCAGGTCTCTAAATTTCCACAAAATCCAAATCCTCCTCGTACAATAGTATTTCTAATTCACCCATCTTGTCTGCCAGGCTCCTGGCATTGGTGAACATCCCACATAGTTTAGCCTGGTTGCATACTATCCTCTTATTGGGTGTTCCGAGATTGCAACTAGGACTTGCTACTATACTTACCTTGGGTTTATGTGCTTTAATCAACCTACTACTAATGCCCCCAATATTACCCTCGGCGCTGACTATTTCTACCTCTGGACCCCCCCCCCCCGGTCGCCTAGTTTAAAAACCCCTCTACATTTTTGGCCTTCTTTAGCCCAGCAGATCTGCACCCTCCCCATTTAGGTATAGTCTGTCCCTTCTATAGTACTAGTGACTGACTGAGAAGTTGTCACAGTCTTACAGGAACCCAAACCCATCCTTACTACACCAGCTCTTCAGCCACTTGTTTATTACCCTAGTCTCCCTCTGCCTTTCTGGTGTGGCTTGAGGTATCGCTAGTATTGCTGAGAATACTACGATGGAGGTCCTTTTCCTTAAATTTAGATCCCAAGTCCCTAAAATCGTTCTTTAGGACACTCCATTTTCCTCTGACTTTGTTATTGGTGCAATGTGCACCATGACAGCTAGGTCTTCCCCCAGCCCCTCCCAGTATTCTGTCCACCCGATCTATGATGTGCCGAACCCGAGTGCCTGGTAGACAGCATACAGTTTGGCGCTTCAGGTCTTTGTCACAGATTGCCCTCTCTGTCCTTATAAGAATTGAGTCCCCTACTATCAGAATCTGTCTATCCTTTCCCTTCTCTTCCCCCCACTTTTACTGAAGGAGTTCTTCCCCTGGCAGCTAGGAGAGTCCCTCAGCTCCAGCAGTGCTGGTCCCTGACTGGTTTCACCAATGTCACTCAATGGAGTGTACGTATTGGGATGCTCCAGCCCTGGATCGGCCTCCCTGGCACTTCTCCCTCTTTCCTTCCTGACTGTCACCCATCTACTTTTTTCTGGGGCCTACACCTCTTTGTCTCCACCCGTCTCTGTGCTGGCCCCTGCCGACACCTGCCAGGTATGTTCCCGGCTCTCCTTTAGTATGCAGGGTCTTCTCAGTGCTGACAGTTGCTTCCCTAGATTCAGAACCTGGGCTTCCAGGGAAACAAGGTTACATTTTGCACAGCAGTATTCGCCCTCGATCAGATAATCAAGGAACACATACATCCTGCAAGATGTACACCAAGTCGCATCTCCACACCCACCAGGCATCGTACCTGCCAATTTATTGAGGATTGGGGATTATACCCTGTCTAAATTACTAGCTTCCTGACACAGGAGTTTACAAGATAACAAAGTGGCAAAAAAAAAAAAAAAACTTTTACTAACGGTCAATTCTCACACGGGACTCACAAATCGCTCTATAGAAACAGCTGAAGTTGCAACGTCTTGCAGAAATCTAACCATCATTTACCTATCCTGTATGCAGTGTAAATAAAAACAAAGATAAGAAGCAGTGTGAGAAGACAGAGGGAAGTCATTCCTTTGATCAGTGTGAGCATTTTCTATTCTAGACACAGGATGGGAGAACTCACTAATGATTAAACTTCTGCAGCCGGCATTACCAGTGAACCTGTGACATGCTCTGGTATATTGGATCGTTTCTAGCCTGTCCAGCTCTGGCCACTAGCATCTTCTGGTCAAATGTGGCAGACTGGGTAATCTGATTGGCTAAGGAGGTGACGGGAGGTGAAGAAAATTAGCAGTCATGCTCTGGTCTGTCCCTCCAGCATCTGAAAGCTGGTGGAAGGGAGAGGTGGAAAGCCGCACCCTGCTCTGCAAGGCTACCACCAGCCATCTGCACCAAACACTTTGCTGTCTGGGCCCCCCTCTCAGCAGCCCTGCTGGGAGCCTGGGGGCGGGGCAATGAGGAAGAGGTGAGGAAAGGGTCAGCTGTGCCCCTAGGCAGCAGCGCACCCTAGGCAGCTGCCTAGGCCCAGTTTGGGGACCTCTGCTTTAAGGGCTCAGTAGACTGGAACAGAACAAACCATATTAAAATAATTATTCCTGGATATTAGAAAGCAAACCCAATTTTTTGAAAAGGGAATGCAGTTTTGTGTTCCTCCTGTATTTGTCTAGACGAATAATGTATGCTGTATATTTTTCTTGTATCAACCTGTTAAAATAATGTTTTCCTCTACTGTATTCCAAATTGGTTTCACTATCCAAAAACAAATATAAGAAAACATGCTACCTATCTGAAAAAAATGTCCTTAAAAGAAAAAAATAACTTCTATTATTGAGCATTTGGCTAGTACAGACATACCCCGCTTTTAAGTACACAATGGGGTTTATTTACTAAAACTGAAATTTGTAAAATCAGGCTCACTTCTGCATAGAAACCAATGAGCTTCTAACCCCAGCTTGTTCAATTTAGCTTTTGTAATAAAACCTGGAAGCTCATTGGTTTCTATACAGAAGTGAGCCTGATTTTACACTTTCCAGCTTTAGTAAATAAACCCCATTGTGTACTTAAAAGTGGGGTATGCCTGTACTTTTCATTTAGTTTTCATCACTGTAAAAAGGCTGCTGACAAAAATTGACGAAAATGTTTTCATTGACAAAACTGACATGGAATATTACTCACAGATAAACTATTGGTGATAGTGCAGCATTTATTCTTTTATAAAGTGATTTTTTTTTTACTTCATGCTTTAATTATTCACACGCTTGTGCACAGATAATACATACATACACAATGATGAGAACAAAACAACACACACAAACATTATTTTAAAAACGTTATTCCAATGAAAAAAATATATTATTTTAAGCAAGAAAACATTAGCATAAATTCAAAGCCAACTTTCATCTGGAGACGTTTTGCCAATGTAACTTTTCTGGTGAAAAAAAAAGAATCAGTGAATTGATTTCTAATTCGCATTATCTGAAATTGGGTGGTATCGGCCACTTCAGTAGAAACCGGTTGACATTCGGCCCATATGTACGGCAGTCAGTCCAAAAA
The DNA here is from genome assembly GCF_037356315.1 of Lithobates pipiens. NCBI lineage: Eukaryota > Metazoa > Chordata > Amphibia > Anura > Ranidae > Lithobates > Lithobates pipiens. The sequence continues at coordinate 275,355,853 of NW_027507758.1, forward strand.
AGGTCTGCCGAGCTGCATTCGATCAGCACTCGGTCAGCAGTACTAGGCTAAAGTCCATAAACTGTACATTCTGTGCAGGGTTTTTGGGTGAAGGTTCAATTGTGTTTCTTTCATTGTCAATTATATCACTGTGGAGCACTGTGCAGTCGAGACTCCAAATTCACATTTAACTACTAAACGGACACAACTCAGTCGGTAATTGAATGTCTTTTTTTTTTTTTATGTCCACTGTAGTGCTGCGTTAAGTTATCCACATGTCCAAAAGCCTTATCTGCCATAATGACAATTTTTTTTTAAAATTGTCGCTCTATTTTTGTTTATAGTGCAAAAAATAAAAACCGCAGAGGTGTTCAAATACCATCAAAAGAAAGCTCTATTTGTCCTTTTTATTAAAAAGGATGTCAATTTTGTTTGGGAGCCACGTTGCACGACCGCGCAATTGTCAGTTGAAGCGACGCAGTGCTGAATCGCAAAAAAATTGCAAAAAATGGCCTGGTCATTCAGCAGCCAACTCTTCCAAATCTTAAGTGGTTAAGACAACCTCTGCATATGAGGCTGAGCACGTGCACTCAACTTCTTTGGTCGACCATGGCGACTCTTGTTCTGAGTGGAACCTATCCTGTTAAACCGCTGTCTGGTCTTGGCCACCATGCTGCAGCTCAGTTTCAGGATCTTGGAAATCTTCATATAGCCTAGGCCATCTTTATGTAGAGCAACAATTCTTTTTTCAGATCCTAGGAGAGTTCTTTGCCATGAGGTGCCATGTTGAACTTCCAGTGAACAGTATGAGAGAGTGGGAGTGATAACACCAAATTTAACACACCTGCTCCCCATTCACACCTTGTAACACTAACGAGTCACATGATACCAGGGAGGGAAAATAGCTAATTGGGCCCAATTTGGACATTTTCACTTAGGGGTGTACTCACTTTTGTTGCCAGCGGTTTAGACATTAATAGCTGTGGGTTGAGTTATTTTGAGGGGACAGCAAATGTGCACAAGCTGTACACTCACTACTTTACATTGTAGCAAAGTGTAATTTCTTCAGTGTTGTTACATGAAAAGATATAATAAGATATTTACAAAAATGTGAGGGGTGTACTCACTTTTGTGAGATTCTGTATGTATGCTTGCACAGAAAAAGATCACATATAAATAATAATAAACAAAAATATGTTATAATTGGTATAGGGTATGGCCTACACTGTCTTCTGTTTCTCATGAGAACTGCAATGCACAAAAAAGAAGGAAGACAACTTGTCTTTTTCTTAAGAATTCCTAGGTGGTCCGCTGTAACAAAACTCCATGACAAATGTTAAGTTAACATGACAGCTAATTGTATAGAATGCTGCTACGAGGAAGCTACATAAACTTTGTACAAAGACCTGTTTTTTGTTACCATGACATCATGAATAAAGCAGGTAATAGCAAAATGACAATAGCCATTGAGTATGGACTCTGACATTCATTGTTACGGTCACTCATTGTTTGTCAAAATACATTTCATTATATGAATGCTTGCCTGAACTTATTGTATTAATATGTTATTACAAGTGTCAGTTGTAAATTAAATTAGCATTTATTGTGCAATTTTGAAATTCTGACACAATTTTTGTGATGGGTACTCTAGACGGTATATAAAAAAATACATTCATTTCATTATAATTTATAATTCATCCTAAACCGGGGACTGTGATCCCACCAGTATGTGTATGAAAGCTGTTTATTAAAGCTATACCACTAGAAGCGACTCAGCATTTTTTTTCTTTTTTTTTTTTTTCTTTAAAAAGCAGTCTACAACAGAAGAGCATAAGATCAGATGTGTCCTGTATTGGTGTAGGGGCTGGTGGATGAAACCACACAGAGTAGTAGAGGAGAGGGCATCTGACATGCCAAGAAATATAATCTAACCAAAATGAAGAAAGTCACCAACACCAGGGTTTCTTTTTTCTAATGATTTATTGTTAACCTCCCTTGCGGTATGATTATGTCAGGAATTTTGTACCAAAAGCCGTACAATGTTTTGCATGGAAATTTGGTGTTATGTATTATAGACCTGCAATTCTTAGTAATTACTTACTTAAACCTGACCAAACAAGACTCTAGTAGACATCCCAGATGTGATAAAGATTGAAATACAAAATCATGAATTATAATCTAATAAATAATATAATTTTATTCAATAATGTAATGCAAAATAATGAAATTGGTCAAACAAAGAAAATTCAGTAAACTTCCTGAGTGTGATACATTTTGAAACAAGGTACAGCACACAGTCCAACATCACAATCCATACAATGGAACCGGCTTTCTTTTCAGACTTTCTTTCCATTGCTATCTCTCTTTGAACAGCAAACCACGCACATCCTGGTAGGTGTTGTTTTTTTTTGTGGTTGGCAGTATGTAGTCCATAAAGTGATGACCTGTTCTGGGTTGGCAACGTCAACAGCACGTCGTCCAGGTCTGTTGACAGCTACTGATGGCGTCTGGTGTTTGACAAAAATCTGCTCAGCCACCTTTCAGATAAATTCAGAATGAGCAAGAGGCTTTTTACTCTTTGCTCTGTACAGAATATATGGATTCCAAAGGCATTGTTCCAGAAGATGCCAGAAAATCTTTTTATAATATTTTTTTTCTGTTTGCGCATAGCCGGATAAAATATCATTGCCTGATCGGCTCTGTCGACCCCTCCCATAGTGCAATTATAGTCTATCACGACTTGTGGCTTCAGCACATCTTTCCCACATTTGTTTGGGACCATGGCAGTGGAGGTATTGTGCACAGTGCTCATGAGACATACTTCCTTCTTGTCTCGCCATCGCATTGCCATCATCTTACCCTTTTGCCAGGCAACCATTTCTCAATGTTTTATTTTTTTCTTGGAAAACATAGATGGCATGTCACGTCGGTTAGGCCTAATGGTACCGTACGCATCGGTCTTGTTTTGTAGCAAAACCTCAAACAATTTCGGAGATGTGTAGAAATTGTCCATGGTCCCACAGTATCCCTGGTTCAGCAATGGCTCCAGCAGTGTAAGGACTGATGATGTGGCCATCCCATAGCCACTGTACCTGGGGTTGAACTTGGTGCCTTTACCGGTGTAAATGACCGAATTCCAGATGTACCCAGTGGATGACTTGCAGAGCATGTAGGATTTGATGCCAAACCGTGCTCTTTTGGATGCAATAAACTGCATCCAGCTTAGGTGTCCCTTGTATGCCATCAAACTTTCATCCACGCTGGCATCCCTTTCTGGCACGTAGGTCCGCTGGAAATAGGTCACGATAATTTGGCATACCTCCCAGATTTTTTTTAGTTTTGGGTGCAGGATGCGTGGCCTCATCAAACTCTTCATTGTTTGTGAAGTGGAAATACTTCATGATGAGGAAAAACCGGTATTCGGACATCACGGTTCCTTCAAGTCACATAATGTAGTAGTAGTAAAGTACATGCCACTGGTAGACATCCTAGTCACATAATATACAGTGTATACAAGTTATAAGGAGACTTACTGCATCCCAGTCATAAATGCACAATGTAATGTATATTGGTCATACTGAGACTTAAAATTTCAAGGTTCCATAATGTACAGAATATACATCATGTTGTTCTAATTTGTTGCCTGTCACTCTTCTGGTGATGTGGTGGTGGGGAGGAGATAAAGGAGATCAACTGTTTTTTCTGAGGTGGAGTATCAGCTTGCAATTTACATGTGTGTGGTTTTCTCCAGGAAGGTGGGATAGCTTACTGGTGAGTCTGGGTCAATTTAGCAAATGGAGGTCAGTTTGCAGCAAAGCTGAATATGTAAACGTTAGTACAAATAAAAAGGTATCACAGACAGTTTTCATTTGTTCTTACTTGGTGGGGGAAAGCCTGTAGCAGCAGCTTGTTGTAGGAGGATATTTGATGGCTAATTGCTGTCAAAGTCTTCTATAATACAGTGGATGGTTTTGTCTCTATATAGAGCCAGATGATATGGTTCTTTGTTCATAGATATTGTGCAGTATACAGATACATTGAGTATAGAAAAAATCACCACCTTTAAAATAATCAAATTTTGTTGCTTTGCAGCCTAAAATGAAGACAGATGCAGTTTTTGTTTTGTGTAGCTGTATTTACTAGTGCAGCATATAACATCCAAGTGAAAGATATAAAACCAACATGTCAGAGTTGGAAAAAAGATCACCCTCCTCTTATGTCAGTATTTTGTTGGATCACATTAATTACAGCCTTTAGTCTGTTGGGATATTTCTCTACTAACTTTGCACATCTAAACTTTCCAATATTTGCCTACTCTTCTTTGCAGAACTGCTCACGCTCAGTTAAATTTGATGGTGACTGATCCTCATGCAATGGTAACTAGCCACTGCATCTATCCTGCCCACATCCATGTCAGTTGTCGGGTCACACCTGCGGGTCCCCCACTCCCTTCCTCCCCTCCCTTCCTGCTACCTTTTCTTCTCTTCTTTTCTCTTAAACCCCCAAACCTTGGGCTCGGATTCATTCAACTATGTAGCATGTTGTCTGATATCATGTCCAAGGTGGTAATTTTCTCACTTCTAAACTCTTCCGTCCCCATGGTAATCCATGGTACTGGCTCAGCTTTTTAGCCTCCACTGGATTACCCAGTATATAGTGCTTCATTTCTTCCCTGCAGGATCCTACCCCATTTTCAATACTCACTCTGCTCTTTTTGGTCGAAACATTGTAATATAAGCACTGCAGAGTTTAGATTTTTATGTTCCTGCAGTTAGTTACTTTCACAGTGATTGTTATAATGGACTTGACTATATTGTGTTTATTGTAATGTTAACATTCCTGCACAGAATTACCATGTGTACATTTTTCCATTTATATATATTGTACCATCTTAATTCATTTTTCTAATTAAAAATCTTAAACAAAAAAAAATTATGGTGATGGTTTGTGGACTGCAGTCTTGAAGTTATTCCATGAGTTTTCAATAGGGTTTAAGTCTGGGCTCTGACTAGGCCATGCAAGGACATGCACCTTTTACTCCTTTAACCACTGTGTGGTCAGTGTGGTCATTTTTGCTGTGTGCTTTGGGTCATTGGCATGTGGAAGGTAAACTTTCTTCCCATTGCAAACTTTCTGGCAGAGGGCAGCAGATTCCTCAATAATTTGATGGTGCTTTGCCCCATCCATTTTTCTTCAATCCTGACAAGTGCTCCAGTCCCTGCTGCAAAGAAACACCCACATAACAGGATATTACCACCTCCATGCTTACTGTAGGAATGGTGTTATTTTGATGGTGAGCTGTATTGGATTTTCATTAGACATATTGTTTAGTGTTCATGCCAAATAATTAAATTTTAGTCTTTAGTGGGCAAATATAGCAAAAATCAAGATTTGCAAAGTCAGCAGAGACATACCCCAACAAACTAAAGGCTGTAATTACAGCAAAAAGTAGTTCAACAAAGGACCGACATAAGGGGTGATCCTTGTTCCAACTCCAGAGATTCTGGTTTTAATTTTTTTTTTTCCTGACGTGTTGGTGCTGTATCTTTCACTGAATGTTATAAGTTGCACCAGTAAATACAGCTGGATGAAACAAAAATGGTATCTGTCTTCATTTCAGGCTGCAAAGCAACAAAATGTGATTATTTTAAAGAGGGTGATTATTTTCTATATCCACTGTAAGTGCATTTTGTGGTTCACCATATTTTTGTTTGAGGGGACAATTTTTATTCACAAGCCATTGCCTTATTGCTGCACAAGCCATTTTGTAATTTTTATTTATTTTTTTAATTGTATTTTTATTAAATTTCAAAGCAAGTACAATATAATCGAGCAATGAGATACTCGATAAGCAGAAGTAAACATAGCGTATAACATAAACGTTAACTAGAGAAGTTAGATATTAATGTCCACAAATGCAGGCACAAAAGTGAACTGTATAAATATAACAGTTAAAATAAATAACAAACAGTTTATGAATGACAAAAAAATCCATATGACAATAGGCCGGAGGCCAGAGAAAAACAAAGCAACAAAACATCCATAAGATCGTCATGGTGAATCTCAGAGGGGGGAGTGGGTTACCTGGACTAACACATAACGAGGGTTAATGGGAGAGGGAAGGACGGGAGCAGAAGCCGGAAAGGAGGTGCTCCTACCAGCGGCTGCGGCCGTTAAGGGTGTACAGACGGGGGAGCACCATATTCCGACCGATCCCAGGGTTGCCAGACTTTATCAAACTGGGAAACCAAGTCATGTACCGAGGCCATCAGGTACTTCATTCTCCATATCTCGGACACCAGTTGGAGAAATCTAGGCCGGGGGGGTTGCGCCAGACAACCAGCATAACAGGATAAGCCTCTTAGCAGCTAATAGAATATAGGAGATCAGCCAGTTTGTATTTTTGGGTAGGCCTGGGATAGGGAGACCTAATAAGCAGTGTAGGGGGTCGATCGGAAGGGACACCCCCATCACCTCCATCACCAACGATTCCACCTCCAACCAAAAAGGACGTATCAGGGGGCACTTCCAGAAGATGTGGAATAGTGACCCGACGTCAAGCCCACAACGCCAGCAGCGCGGGGAGACTGAGGGATCAAATTTGTGGATGACATCGGGGGTCCTATACCAGAACATGAGAATTTTTATTGCCGTTTCCCTTTGCGTGACACACTTTAGGATTTAAAAGTAGAGGCCCAAATCTTATCCCAAGTCTGTAGGGGGATATGTTTATCCAACAACTGAGACCATTTACTCATATACAGATGTGTAGATTCATTTAAGGGGGTCCACTCATGGAGGATTCGGTGGATAGAGGAGATTAGATGTAATTGGTGGGGACCCTGGGCGCAAAGGTGTTCAAAGGCTGTGAGGTTGTCAAGGGTTAGGGTTGGAGATTTGGAGCTGAAAAGGTGTCTGCCATTTTGTAATTTAGTATTATTGCAAGTTCTTTTTACATTTTAACCTGCAGCTATTGTAATTTTTTTTTAAATGTCAAAAAATGTGATGCATAATGGCAACCTGGAGGTCTTCTGTACTCCATTGGTGTACAGAATGCCCCTAAAAAAGTAATGTCCTCCTTCTGTGATTCCCACACAGTCAGAACTTAAAATTTTGGCACCCCTTTGCAATAGGAATTACATTTTTGGTGAAATACTACCCTAAGCTTGTCTGCTAAAGGGTGCAAATGATACAGCACCAGGAGATTATAATATGTGCAGACCCTCCTATTCAGGAATGAATGATGGAAAGCACTTGGTGAAAAAATAGCAAATTTTTTCAGAACAGAAAAAAGGAGGGATGTGGAAAAAAAGTTTGTTAAAGTACTTGCAGTGCACATAGATTATCCAGAAGAGGTTGTTTTTGTCTCAACACTATACCTAGAATATAAAGAAAATGATAATCCCAACCACATATTATACCTGCATAATAGCATCCTTATTTTTGATCCCCAAAATGGCCGATGATTTGTCTTGTTGCTCATGCCTATTCACCAGCCGCATTAAATAAGATCTGTTCCTCAGGTCCTGCCTCATGTAGCACAATATAGAGTACTTTTCAAGTAATAGAAAAGCTGCTAAATAAGTAGATGGGCAGTCCATAAATTCTCTAGGATGGCCAGCTAATGTGAAGAAGGAGATGTTGCACCTTCTGACAGAGCTGCTCACGACATCACACATGCTGAGTTCTTTTTTTCCCTTGCTGAGGGTAAGGATCAGTTGAACACGCAGGGAAATTTGAGCTATTTACAGGAGTTACATGGTTAGTAAGGTTGAATAAAGACACCAGTCCATCCAGTTAAACCTGAGTATCAATGGTACCTACCCTCAGGGAGCCCACAATCCAAGGTCCCCAACTCACATTCATATACTAGGGCCAATTATTATTATTTTTTTGGACAGAAGCCAATTAACCCACCAGCATGTCTTTGGAGTAACTGGAGGAAACCCACACAGGCACAGGGAGAACATGCAAACTCCAGGCGGGCAGTGTTGTGGTTGGGTTTTGAACCAGTGACCCTTTTTACTGGTAGGGGAGAGTGCTACCCACCATGAAATAGTTTTCTAGATCGTCCCACTTCTGAATTTTTTCATATTTGTTTTCTAAAATCTGTTCCTAGTGTACTAATAGTATTCATGACATTACCCAAGCAGTCGCTATGGCTATGGACATTTATTTTTCCATTCAGAACACACCAGTAAAACAATGACTCCAAGGGAAATGTCAACAGCCAAAAAATTAGCTAAACCATTTGTACAAACATTTGTTATACAAAGTAAGACAACATTTCCTATGTCTTTTTTATTTCTGTATTGAACCAATGTCACACTTCATTTGGGGGCCATAACTAATTCATGTTCTTTGCAATGTAAAAATATTGTTATGAATAGTTGCCCTGAAGCTGCTATATTACAGCTCACATCTGGTGCACAGAAGACACATGTGTACTATACGGGGTATCCAGTTCATCTTCCTGCCATAAACTCAGGCAGAAATATTTTTGTATTCCAAATAAATGGATGACTCCTTCAGAAGATACTGACTTCAAATACCATTTCTCCTTGGGAGGCATCTGTCATTCTGCCTTGGCTGCTGCTTCCTTAAGTTGTTTCTAGCTGGCCACATCTGTTTCCAGTATGCTAACAATATATTTAAACCAACACAGTTTAACAGTTTTTCCTCAGTACTATGTTTCATTGTTTTTAAAATGTTTATAGGGAACCTGGCACAGCACCAAAGATTTAAAAGTAATATATCAGCAGGCCTCTTAAACAAAAGGTGTCTGCTCATACCTTTACAAGTCAAGGACATGGTATGAATTTGGGGGGACCCTACGCGATTTTTTTAAAATTGGTGTAGCGTTCCCCTTAAAATCCATGCCAGTTCCAAAGAGCCTGGTATGGATTTTTTTTTGGGGGGGGGGCACGCCAATTTTTTTACATTTTGGCATGGAGTTCCCCTTAAAATCTATGCCAGACCCAAAGGGCCTGATATGGATTTGGGGGGGGGGACCCCACACCAGGACTTGCATGTGTGCACAACCAAATACTTTTGTATGCAACTAGATTTAATACAGATTTGAAGGGGAATTAATAGTTTGCACTTATAAAAATATGTATTTATAGTCTGTAAGCCCCCTTTAACAATAAGGGGCACCTAGATATTACCTAGATATTACCTTTTATCCTTTAATAAAATCCCCCAAAAAGTCACTTGTAATTCCACTGTCAATCACATCATTCAACAAAGCAGATGCTTGTCAATCATGATGCCTGATCCCACCAACCCACTGAAATAAAAAAAATGTTGCCTCTGAGACATGTACATGAACATGTGTTCACTTGCCACTCACTGAATGACAAGTCTGGTGGATGACAGCTGCTATATACAAGGGGGCGAGGTTTCCCAGCTGACATTATTGACCATATATGGACATAACCATATAAGGTCAATGACTTCAGTTGGTCAGTGCCATTTGTTATAAATTGTAAACACTTTCCTTCTTAAATGCCAGTGCAGCTATAACACTTTTTGTACAGCACAGCAATGTGCTCCTTCACAGGCATAATTAGGGCCCCCATTAGGCATGTTTTTTATTTAATTTTGTGTTCCTTATTTAACCACATGTTGACCAGCGCACGTCGATGTACATCGGCACAATGGCTCGGCTGGGAAAATGGGGCGAACAGGTACGTCCCAGCCGGCAAATGACAACCTTGTCAGAGTATATGTGTCTCCCAAAGCTCCAATGCTGAAGACACCCAGTGAAATGTTTGTACATAGCAGGGGAATATCCTTGCTTCCTGAAGGGCTTAGGTACTTCCAAGTAGTCCCACACGTCACTAGTAGGGATGAGCTTTGAGTTCATTGCCTGTTCGCCAAACAGCGAACAATTTGGGAAATTTGGCAAATTCAAAAAGCCGCGGAACACCTTGTAAAAGTCTATGGGAGAAATCTAATGTGCTAATTTTAAAGGCTTATATGCAAGTTATTGTCATAAAAAGTGTTTGGGGACCTGGGTCCTGCCCCAGGGGACATGTATCAATGCAACAAAAAGTTTTAAAAACTGCTGTTTTTGTTAGGAGCAGTCATTTTAATAATGCTTAAAGTGAAACAATACAAGTGTAATATTCCTTTTAAATTTCGTACCTGGGGGGTGTGTATAATATACCTGTAAAGGGGCGCATGTTTCCCGTGTTTAGAACTGTCCCTGCACAAAGTGTCATTTCTGGAAGAAAAAAAGTAATTTAAAAGCACTCGTGGCTATAATGAATTGTCGGCTCCCCTTAATACAGAGAACAGTCATTGAAAGTCATTGATTCAAAAAAAAAAAAAAAGCGTGGGGTTTCCCCAAATTCAATTACCAGGCCCTTCAGGTCTGGTATGGATATTAAGGGGAACCCAGCATCAAATTTAAAAAAAATGACGTGGAGTTCCCCCTAAATATCCATACCAGACCCTTTATCCGAACACGCAACCTGGCAGGCCACAGGAAAAGAGGGGGGGACGAGAGAGCACCCCCCTCCTGAACCGTACCAGGCCACATGCCCTCAACATTGGGAGGATGCTTTGGGGGTCTGTGACCCCTCAACGCACCATGTCCTCAAGTTTATTGAGACAAGGGCCTCATCCCCACAACCCTGGCCAGTGGTTGTGGGGGTCTGTGGATGGGGGGCTTATCAGAATCTGGAAGCCCCCTTTAATAAGGGGACCCCCAGATCCCACCCCCCGTTTGAAATGGTAAGGGGGTACAAAAGTACCCCTACCATTTCACAAAGAAAGTGTAAAAAATTGTTAAAAAACACACAGACACAGTTGGGAAAAGTCCTTTATTAAAAATAAAAAAAATAAAAGAAAGATTCCAGCGGTGGTAATCCACTCTTGCTATCCAGCGATGGGTGATCCCTCCCGATGGTTCAGCGATGGGTGATCTTTCCCGATCGTCCAGCGCAGCGCATCCATTCTGTCTCCACCGGAGACACTGCGGGAATCCCAGCAGCCTGACACATCTTAACTGAGGAGGACAGGGCCACCCATCACCTGACCCTGCCCTCCCTCTGAAGCAAGGGGAAAGCCGGGCTTCCCCAGTGATGTACGGGTGACCCCGTCCCCCTCTGATGTAACGCAGGTTTCCGTTATGGGATGGACCTCTACTACAGCCGCAGGAGGCCTTGATGTAGCCCACTTTCTTCAAAGCAGGCACAGTAATTGTGGTAATGGTAGATGAGGTAGTGTCCATGACATCTGGAGTGGCTTCTCCGGTAACGGTGGTGACAGCATCTCCCTCCGGGACACTGGTTGTAGTAATCAGCGTAGAAGTTGTAGGCTTCGCCACAGGAGAATACACAACAGATTCCTCGGTGGCAACGCCCGTAGTCCAGTCCATGCGGTATGCCCGAGGCGGCGCGGTGGGTTGCTCCACTTTGAACAGATATTCTCTACATTGTAGTCAATGGACAAAGGGCCGGAGAATTGCGTAAGACATGACGTGAATGGGAGGAGGAGCTACAATGTGTGAGCTCATCTGCTGCTATCCTGATTCATTGAGTGTTTACTAGCTGTACACATCTAGTCAAGAGGATCATTTGTGAGTGTTTTACTTGATATTAAAGATAACATTTTAGGTTAAGCAGAGAGCAGTCTATTTTATCTATCCACATGTGACTGGGATTTGCTTCAGCATTGTGAACCAATGCTTCTCTATGTGTATACACTGAAATGGGACAAGCACATACTGACCATCCTGTTTTGCTCAGGGGTCCATTTTATGAGGGTAGCGAGCATGTTGCCTGTTGATGGTGGGTTTAGTCACCCTGGGGGCAAGTGGATGCCTTCACATTCACATGGAGACCTCTTTTGTACTATTGACTGTTTTATTATTTTGGTATCTGGTTCTGAAGTGTTTTACTAACTGGCGATCTAGTCCTGGATTATGATTATTTTTATAAGAGGATGCTTATATAAGATTGCCCTGCACTGCTTTGATTTTATTTCTAGTCTTGCAATATCATTCATTTGTCATATAGGTGTGTGTTTGCGCTGATTGTATCTTTCTTTAGATTTTCTGTTAAACTTGTAATCCTTCTAGGGTTTGCTGCTTTTTCTGAGGGAAAGCACAAGTACATTGCAGCTACGAAAAAACTATTTTAAAGGGAAATACCACCCCGACACTCTAAATGGTAAGCAGCAGCCAGCACAGTGAAAGACAAGTTCAAACAAGCAGTAATGGAAATACATGCAGCGCTAATGTGAAACATCACTGTATATACACAGGAACTGAAAACCAATAGACTACTGATTTCTAGGGATGAGCCCGATGTTCGAATCGAACGTAAATTCGACTTGAACATCGGGTGTTTGCCTATTCGCCGAATAGCGAACAATTTGGAATGTTCACGGCAAACACCCACAGAACACCCTTTAAAAGTCTATATGAGAAATCAAAAGTGCTAATTTTAAAGGCTTATATGCATAGTATTGTCATAAAAAAGTGTTTGGGGGCCTGGGTCCTGCCCCAGGGGACATGTATCAATGCAAAAAAAAAGTTTTAAAAATTGCCTTTTTTGGGAGCAGTGATTTTAATAATGCTTCAAGTGAAACAATAAAGGTCTTAAAGCCTTTAAGGTCTGGTATAGATTTTAAGGGGAACCCCATGGCAAAATTAAAAGAAAAATGGCATGGGGTCCCCCAAAAAATCCATACCAGACCCTGATCCGAGCACACAACCTGGCAGGCCGCAGGAAAACAGGGGGGCCCCCCTCCTGTGGGGGTCTGCGGATGGGGAGCTTATTGGAATCTGGAAGCCCCCTTTAACAAGGGGACCCCCAGATCCTGCCCCCCTGTTGAAATGTTATTGTCATTGTACCCATACAATTTCTCAAAAAAAGTGTCAAAATGTTGAAAAACCACAAGACACATCTTGCGACAAGTCCTTTATTAGAAAATAAAAAAAATGTTCCACAAAGTCCATTCATCTTCTTCTCTCACTCTGCCGACGGACCGAAAAAATAAATAAAAAAGATCCGCCTCCATGCGAGACACCTGCCTTATGACTCTTCAGCATGATGACAGTTCTTTTATAACTCAGGGAGGGGCCACTCGGTGACGTACCCAGGTGACCTCGTCCCCCTCTGATGCACAGGGATTTCCCAATGGTTTCCCCGTGGCATCAGAGGATGGACAGGGCCACCCGGGTACGTAAACCCAAAGGGCCTGGTATGGATTTTTGGGGGGACCCCATGCCATTTTTTTCAATGACTTTTATCTGTTTTGCCGAGACCCGAGATCCTTTAGAAATGTCATTTTGTGCAGCGACTGTTCTAAACACGGGAAAAATGTGTCACTTTACAGGCATACTATAGACACCCCCCAGGTACGAAATTTAAAGGAATATTTCACTTTTATTGTTTCACTTTAAACATTATTAAAATCACTGCTCCCGCAAAAAACTGACGTTTTTAAAACTTTTTTTTGCATTGATACATGTCCCCTGGGGCAGGTCCCCAAACACTTTTTATGACAATAAACTTCATATTAACCCTTAAAATTAGCACTTTTGATTTTTCACGTTCGTGTCCCATAGACTTTAATGCCTTGTACACACGGTCGGACATTCCGACAACAAAATCCATTGGATTTTTTCAGACGGATTTTGTCCTAAACTTGTGTTGCATACACACGGGCGGACAAAGTTGTCAGAAAATCCGATCATTCGGAACGTGATGGTGGTCGTTCGTTACGACGGGACTACTTTGAGGCTACTAGCCAATAGCTTTGGTCTCGTAATTTGATCTGAGCATGCGTGGCACTTTGTCTGATCGTAATTCTCTACAAACGATCAGAAAAAGTCAGATCGGATTTTGTTGTCGGAAAATTTGAGATCCTGCTCTCAAATTTTTTCCCATCGGAATTTCCAACGGAAAAAGTCCGATAGAGCCCACACACAATCGGATTTTCCGACAATATAATCCAATCCTAAATTTTCCGTTGGAATTTCCGACCGTGTGTACAAGGCATAATAGCGTTTGCGTGTTTGAACAAATTTTTTGCCTGTTCGCATGTTCTGCTGCAAACCAAACCGGGGGATGTTTGGCTCATCCCTACTGATTTCTAATGACTTGTGCATGACTGAACATCACACATGAATATAGTGAAATAATCATATAGGAATCATAACCATAATCATATGTGTCCATAATTGTGAACAAGTACATAGTCCACAAAGTGAAAAATAAGTGTTAAAGTGGCTCTAAATAAAGAGATGAAATCCTTATGGCTTATAATCAATCAAACTGGCATTCAGTCAGTCTTGTCTGGGTGTGTGATTATGAAGGCACAGGTCTAGGAGACATGTCATAGTACTCTGTTGGATTTTGTCATCTGTTGCAAGACTTTGTTCTGTGTTGGAATTCAATAAAGTGTATCTCTCTGGAAGAATTGGGTTGCTGCGGAAGAGCACTTATAATAATAACTACTAATCATCTACCCAATACACACTATATAATATATCACTACATTGGTGCCGTGACTCGGATGAAGAGAGATGTAACCAGTATCAACTTCATATTTTATATGAGCCATTGTAAAGCTGTCAGGTCACCTTGAGGACAGGTGACAGATGCACACCGTAGGGATCAGGAGTGCACCGCGAGGTTGTGGACCCTACGGCTGACTGCTGTGAACGGGAGTCAAGGTGATAAGGAAGGCAGGGCCGCCAGAACACCAAGACAGATCTCACCGGGGTTACAGCGCAAGATTCCCTGGGGCGCGGAGTCTAAGAGCCAGCAGGTGTTCACCAGAGCCTCTAGTGGTGAGGATGGACTGGGCTGCAACTGGCTCCAGGTCGCGAACCCCAGGGTCCCCCAGCTCGCACCCACAGTAGGCAACAGGAGGATAGGGATAGTGAGGGATAAAGCCAAGGTCAGGGCCACAAGCAGACAGGAATAGTCAGGGACACGCCAATAGGTCAGGATCACAGGCAAACAGGGATAGTCAAGGACACGCCAAGGTCGGTAATGGAACAACAGAAGAGCACACGGCAGGTAACAGGAAGCCAAACACACAAAAGTTGATCAGCAGGGTTGGCTTGCAGTGCACAGGTTAATATAGAGTTCTCTGATAGGAGCTAGGGTGGAGCCATGCCAGAGGAAGGATTACAAAAGCAGTCAGGTGAGGGTCGGCCATTCTCTAGAGATGAACACATGGAAACAGGTAAGCAGGCAAACTCTATTGCATAACCATGACAAAAGCATTCAGTACCTTAAATGATATGGGTCAGTTCTAGTAGTTAGAACTGACCCAAGTGGGGGGTATATGTAGTGTGTTTTGTGTATATATATATATATATATATATATATATATATATATATATATATATATATATATATATGTACGTGTGTGTGTGTGTGTGTGTGTGTGTATGTCCATGTATTTTATATATGGTGTTATATGGACACATACAGTACAAGATTGACCAGGTCAGATTTCAGTTGACTGAGTGACTTGTCCGAGCCAATCAGTTACACCTATCAAAGGGGTCTTGTTGACCAAAAGGTTGTTAAGGTGGTATCTATTAATCTAATTGTGCATATTGAAGGAAACTTGTTGATGTTAATATGCAAGAATGCGGATTAGGGCAGTTTATAACTACAGCTGTTCACGGCTAGGGGTCAGCTTCTGTCACTCTGAAAGACACATGGAGCTCAAAGCATTTAATGGAAAGGGCCAATCAAATCGCTCAGCCATTCAGTGTGTTGGGGATATGACATGGCGTTCAGTCTTGTCTCAGGCCGCGTACACACGGGCGGACTGTTCGCCCAACCTTGTCCGCTGAACAGTGTTTGGGCGGACAGTCCGCTCGTGTGTGGGCTTTCAGCGGACAGTTTCAGCGGACAGTTTGACGGACAAAGTCTTTCGGAAATTCCGAAAAACTGTCCGCTGAAACTGTGTTTGAGCGAACAGTCCGCCCGTGTGTAGGCTACTTTCGAAATGAGCAAACTGTTCCCGCTCGGAGGAAGGTCTGCTCATTTCGATCGCGTGTACAGGTAGGCGGGGCCCGCAACGGAGACGTTGCGGGCTCCGCCGCCTGGAATGGGCTTAAAGGGGAACCCCAACGCCGAAAAAAATCGGCGTGGGGGTTCCCCCAAAGTCCACAACAGACCCTTGTCCGAGCACGCTACCCGGCCGGCCAGGAAAGGGGGGCGAGCGAGCACTCCCCCCCCTCCTGAGCCGTACCAGGCCGCGTGCCCTCAACATGGGGGGGTGCCTTGGGGAAGGGGGGGCCGCGCGGCCCCCCCACCCCAAAGCACCTTGTCCCCATGTTGATGAGGACAAGGGCCTCTTCCCGACAACCCTGGCCGTTGGTTGTCAGGGTCTGCGGGCGGGGGGCTTATCGGAATCCGGGAGCCCCTTTAAGAAGGGGGCCCCCGGATACCGGCCCCCCACCCTATGTGAATGAGTATGGGGTACAATGTACCCCTACCCATTCACCTGTGAAATAAAGTACAAAAAAAAAACACAACACAGGGAAAAAATATTTTATTGCACAGCTCCGGGGGTCTTCCGTCTTCGGGGGTCTTCTCGCCGGACTCCTCCGCTATCTTCGTGTAGCTCTTTTACTAGCGGAGGAGCCCGGCTTTCTTCCTCCCCGCCGCCGGCCTCTTCTCCCGACTTCGGGGGTCTTGTCCCCCTCTTCAGTTCTTCTGTCCCGGTCTTCTGTCGCCGCTGCCTTCCGTTCTTCTGTCGCCGCCTTCGGTTCTTCTGCCGGGCCACCGCGCCTTCTTGTAGCTCTTTTACAGGCGGTGGCCCGGTCTTCTGTCACCGCTGTCGCTGTCGCCGCCTTCCGTTCTTCTTCTTCTTCTTGTTCTTCTTCTTCTTCTTCCCCAGGAGATGTTGACACGTCGCTCTCTCCGGCCGGAATGCCAGAGCCGCGCTGTGCGGTCACTTATATAGTGACAATGGGGCGGTGTCACATGGTATATGTCACATGGGTTGGTCACATGGTGACCCCGCCCCCTTACGATGTCATAGTCCCCATGTGACATCAACCCATGTGACCAACCCATGTGACATATACCATGTGACACCGCCCCATTGTCACTATATAAGTGACCGCACAGCGCGGCTCTGGCATTCCGGCCGGAGAGAGCGACGTGTCAACATCTCCTGGGGAAGAAGAAGAAGAACAAGAAGAAGAAGAAGAACGGAAGGCGGCGACGGCGACAGCGACAGCGGCGACAGAAGACCGGGCCACCGCCTGTAAAAGAGCTACAAGAAGGCGCGGTGGCCCGGCAGAAGAACCGAAGGCGGCGACAGAAGAACGGAAGGCAGCGGCGACAGAAGACCGGGCCACCGCCTGTAAAAGAGCTATAAGAAGGCGCGGTGGCCCGGCAGAAGAACCGAAGAGGGGGACAAGACCCCCGAAGTCGGGAGAAGAGGCCGGCGGCGGGGAGGAAGAAAGCCGGGCTCCTCCGCTAGTAAAAGAGCTACACGAAGATAGCGGAGGAGTCCGGCGAGAAGACCCCCGAAGACGGAAGACCCCCGGAGCTGTGCAATAAAATATTTTTTCTCTGTGTTGTGTTTTTTTTTGTACTTTATTTCACAGGTGAATGGGTAGGGGTACATTGTACCCCATACTCATTCACATAGGGTGGGGGGCCGGTATCCGGGGGCCCCCTTCTTAAAGGGGGCTCCCGGATTCCGATAAGCCCCCCGCCCGCAGACCCCGACAACCAACGGCCAGGGTTGTCGGGAAGAGGCCCTTGTCCTCATCAACATGGGGACAAGGTGCTTTGGGGTGGGGGGGCCGCGCGGCCCCCCCTTCCCCAAGGCACCCCCCAATGTTGAGGGCACGCGGCCTGGTACGGCTCAGGAGGGGGGGGCGCGCTCGCTCGCCCCCCTTTCCTGGCCGGCCGGGTAGCGTGCTCGGACAAGGGTCTGTTGTGGACTTTGGGGGGACCCCACGCCGAATTTTTCGGCGTTGGGGTTCCCCTTTAAGTACATTCCAGGCGGCGGAGCCCGCGACGTCTCCTTCGCGGGCCCCGCCTACCTGTACACGCGCTCGAAATGGGCGGATTTGCCTCTGCCTTACGTGGGCGAGTCCGTTCATTTCAAAAGTTGAGCGAACTGTTTGGCAAACAGTTCGCTGAAACAGTCCGCTCAAAAAGTGCCGTGTGTGGCCATGTCCGTCCATGCTAATTTTGAGCGGACTGTTTGCCGAAACTGTTTGACAAACAAAGTTGGGCGAACAGTCCGCCCGTGTGTACGCGGCCTCAGTGTGTTGCTGCGGAAGAGTACTTATAATAATAACTACTAATCATCTACCCAATACACACTATATAATATATGACTACAATTTTCTAAAATTGATGTGGCCCAAATCTTCCCCATATACTCACATGATACTGCCAGAAAATAAACAAATACTCCACATTAGGGATGAGCTTCGAGTTCGAGTCGCATTGTCTGTTCGCCTGTTCAGCGAACAGTGAACAATTTGGGCTGTTCGCGGCAAATTCCAAAAGCCGGGAACACCCTATACAAGTCTATGGGAGAAATCTAAAGTGCTAATTTTAAAGGGTAATATGCAGGTTACTGTCCTAAAAAGTGTTTGGGGACCTGGGTCCTGCCCCAGGGGACATGGATCAATGCAAAAAAAAGTTTTAAAAATTGCCTGTGATTACCAGTGATTTTAATAATGATTAAAGTGAAACAATAAAAGTGTAATATTCCTTTAAATGTGGTACCTGGGGGGTGTCTGTAGTATGCCTGTGAAGGGGGCGCATGTTTCTGGTGCTTAGAACTGTTCTTGCACAAAGTGTCATTTGTGCAGGAAAAAAAGTATTTTAAAATCACTTGCGGCTATATTGTCAGCTCCCGTAATACAGAGAACACTCAATGAGTGTTCTCTGTATTAGCCGACAATTCATTCATTCATTGATAAAAAAAAAAAAAGCGTGGGGTTCCCCTAAATTCAATTACCAGGCCCTTTAGGTCTGATATGGATATTAAGGGGAACCCGTGTCAAATTTTTAAAAAAATTGACGTGGGGGTTGCCCCTAAAAATCCATACCAGACCCTTTATCCGAGCACGCAACCTGGCCGGCCGCAGGAAAAGAGGGGGGGACGAGAGAGCGGAAACCTGCGTTACATCAGAGGGGGCGGGGTCACCCATACCCCACTGGGGAGCCCCTGGCTTCCCTCACCAGCGTCAGAGGGGACCAGGTGACGGGTGGCCCCGCCCTCCTAATATAACAAACGTCAGCGCTGGGATCCCCGCAGTGTCTCCGGAGTGGAGACAGAAGACGGATGTATGGACAGCGCTGGACTAAGAGATCCCCTGTCGCTGGATATGATCATCTATCGCTGGATAGCAAGAGTGGATTACCACCACTGGAATCTTTTTTTTAATTTTTTTTATTTTTAACAAAGTAATTTTTCAAAAGTGTGTTTGTCTTATTTAACCATTTTTACACTTTCTTTGTGAAATGGTCCCTTACCATTTCAAACAGGGGGGGCGG
This sequence comes from Lithobates pipiens, assembly GCF_037356315.1. NCBI lineage: Eukaryota > Metazoa > Chordata > Amphibia > Anura > Ranidae > Lithobates > Lithobates pipiens. The sequence continues at coordinate 275,375,349 of NW_027507758.1, forward strand.
GATCTGGGGGTCCCCTTGTTAAAGGGGGCTTCCAGATTCTGATAAGCCCCCCGCCCGCAGACCCCCACAACCACCGCTCAGGGTTGTGGGGATGAGGCCCTTGTCCCCATCAACAGACCCCCAAAGCATCCTCCCAATGTTGAGGGCATGTGGCCTGGTACTGTTCAGGAGGGAGGGGAGCCGCTCTCTCGTCCCCCCCTCTTTTCCTGTGGCCGGCCAGGTTGCATGCTCGGATAAAGGGTCTGGTATGGATTTTTAGGGGGACCCCCACGTCAATTTCTTTTTAAATTTGATGCGGGGTTCCCCTTAATATCCATACCAGACCTGAAGGGCCTGGTAATTGAATTTAGGGGAACCCCCACGCTTTTTTTTTTTTACAATGAATGAATGAATTGTCCGCTAATACAGAGAACGCTCATTGAGTGTTCTCTGTATTACAGGGAGCCGACAATATAGCCGCTAGTGATTTTAAAAGACTTTTTTTCCTGCACAAATGACACTTTGTGCAGGGACAGTTCTAAGCACCAGAAACATGCGCCCCTTCACAGGCATACTACAGACACAAATATAAAACAGCAAATAGTGTAGCGCTAAATTGGATAACAAATCTGTATAAAAAGATAAAAAGATAATATAATTATAATAAGTGAAACACAGTAAAAAAGTCCACTTGAATTAACTAATGCACAAATGTTGTGGTGGATCTTCCTCACAAAGGAATCGGGGAATTCACTGATCAAGTGCAACCAGGTATATCAACTTGTCTGAAGTGATCTAGAAGGTAGGTAGAATACTCTTACCAGAGAAGATGGACTCATCAGTCTTACGACAGTTGAGTCAGAAACGCTTGAGATCCAAACATGGAACCAAATGATGGATTGTAGGTAGTCAGACCGGATGCTGGGGAGAATTCAGACGATAAGAGCCCATGATGGACGTCTCTCTGAGTATTCCTCAGTATTCCTCAGGTTGTCAGGATCGAGTATGGCACGTTTGGGGTTCCAGCCCCAAATGTAGGAGAGGGTCCACAAAAATATAATAAAGAAAAAAGAAAGCTCCAAATGGTGCAGGTCAGAAAGTAACCATTGGGTTTTATTTAAAAAGTCATACAAATGGACAAAAATTATGACATGTGATCACAAAAATTACGGAATAAAAGCAATGTCACACCGGCGTCACCTGGAGCGGCCATCTTCATGCACCTTTTACCTTATATAGGGTGCAGTGCTCTACTTCGCCTGCGCGGACAACCGCCGTCATTTTTAGTGAGGGAATGCCCTCTATCTACATTTTGTAATATTATTTGCGCATGACAAGGGAATGTCCACTGGTTATTTATTCATTGCGCCTGCGCGGCCCCTTGCCGCCATTTTAATTAAGGGAATATCCCTAATGGGTGACGAAGGAAACTAGGCACTGCTACCCGATATATACATATTTCGTCAGAGGCCGCTGAGGGTTAGTAAATTCTCATTCATAAGCCGGCGGCCTCGAAACCACATAGGTTACATAACAATACAGTAAAATATAACGGTTAACAATTAGAAACACAAAAATGTAAGATTAAGAGATTTCAGGAACATTAAAAAAGCCCATAATATAAGGGAACCTCCTTCCAAAGAAGGTCAGGGAAAGTAAAATCAGAAAAGATATAAAAATATAGAAATATAAAAATGAATTTTAATGTTAAAATTATTCTATTTATTAAAAATTATTCTATTTGTTAAAAATTAAATTATTTTTATTTTAAAATGAATCTATATGTGCTTTAAAAGGTTTTTATTTATAACAATATTTTTATAAAATTTAAAAGAGAGTGTATTAGGTGGCCTTGATAACTATCTGATGTTTAAACTTAACCGGTATGCCGGGGGTTAATATTGCTATTATGTTAGACCTTTTCCCCAGGGTATATTGATAAATGAATGTTATAGAAACAATATCTGATAAAGAGCCCCCTGTATCTTTTTGTAAGAAAAACAGGAAAGATCTATTTGTCTTCTTTTTGAATATATTACATTCGACCCATGCCTGCATACATATTATAAAAGGGAATTCGGATGTTATTCTCAGAACCATGTTTCACCTCTTATGGAGGGCGAGTATAACCTATTGGTTCTCAATTGATCCTCCACGAGAAATCAAGATAGCTAAGAATCTAAGAATCTAAGTGGGTTCTTTAAATGTGGAAAATGCCTCCCCTGCCGCCAAAGTAACAAAACCAGTAGAAAAACGAGTACCTTCACCTCAACCACCAATGGGAAGGAATACAAAATCAAGGAATTGATCACCTGTAACAGTACCCATGTTACATATGTCATTGAGTGCCCCTGTTGCAAGATAGGATCAGGGAGCACATCACTAACATCAAAAATGGGTACGACAAACACAGCGTCTCACGACACTTCAGAGATTTCCATAATCGGGACCCGAGCCAGATGACATTCTATGCGATTGATAAGATAAAAGGACACTGGAGGGGAGAGGATAAGACTATCAAAGTCTCGCAAAATGAGACAAGATGGATTTTTAATCTGGACACTTTACAACCGGCAGGAATGAATATAGATTTGGACCTCAACTGTTTTTTAACTAATTTTTAATTTTTAATGTCTGAGAACAATAACCCTACCATTACCCTTGAACTTAGGAGATCCAATCAAAAATCCTACACCTCTAGGGTAGGTGCACACATACTTAACATAGCCCCAGGGATAAATCAAGATTAGGGGTAAGACCATATACGTAAGTGATTGGACATGCTATGACATATTAGAGGGGTTTTTAAACTAGGCGATGGGGGGGAGGGTGCAGAGGTAGAGATAGTCACCACGGAACATATCCCAGAGGATAGTATTGGGGACATTAGTGGTAGGTTGACCAAAAAATAATAACCCAAGGTAAGTATAATAGCAAGTCCTAGTTGCAATCTCGGAACACCCAATAAGAGGATAATATGTGACTGGTCTAAACTACATGGCATGTTCACCAATGCCAGGAGCCTGGCGGACAAGATGGGTGAACTAGAGATACTATTGTACGAGGAGGATTTGGATTTTGTGGGAATTTCAGAGATCTGGATCAACAGCTCTCATGATTAGCTGGCAAATATTCAAGGGTATACCCTTTATCGCAAGGATAGAGAGGGAAAAAAAGGGGGAGGGGTATGTCTATATATCAAGAATAATTTACAAGTGAATGTGAGAGATGACATCAATAAGGGAGCTAGGGAGGCGGTGGAATCCTTATGGGTAGAGCTCCAAAGGGATGCATCTAAGGGGAAAATAATACTGGGAGTATGCTATAGGTCCCCTAACCTGAGGGAGGAAGGGGAGACTGGTCTGCTATCACAATTTAGATTAGCAGCAAGGATGGGAAGTGTTATCATAATGGGGGATTTTAATTATCCAGACATAGATTGGGCAGAGGGAACTGCGCATTCATCTAAGGCTCGCCGGTTCCTAAATGTCTTGCAGGACAATTTTATGGGTCAGGTGGTAGACGCACCAACTAGAAATAAAGCGTTACTGGATATACTGATTACCAACAATACTGACCTGATTGTGGATGTGAAAATACGGGGCAATTTAGGGAACAACGACCACAGGTCAATTGGCTTCTGTATGAACAAATAGGACACATAAGGGGAATACAAAGGCACTGAATTTCAATAGAGCCAACTTCCCTAAACTACGAATCTTACTAGAAGGCATAAATTGGGATAAAATGTTAGGAACAAAGAACACGGAAGAGAGATGGGTTTTCTTTAAGAGCATTAAATAAGGGCATTAGCCAATGCATCCCATTGGGCAATACATTTAAAAGAGTGAACAAAAGTCCTGGATGGCTTAACTTCAATGTAAAAATGCATATAAAAGAAAAGGAGAAGGCCTTAAAAAATACAAGGTTGAGGGATCATCATCAGCATTCAGACTTTATAAAGAATGCAACAAGAAATGTAAGGGTGCAATAAGGTCGGCTAAGATAGAACATGAAAGACACATAGTGGAGGAGAGCAAAAAAAAATCCCAAGAAATTCTTTAACCAGTTGCCGACCGCCGCACGCCGATGTACGTCGGTAGAATGGCACGGGCAGGCATAAGGACATACATGTACGTCCCTTGCCTCCCGCGGGTCGGGGGCCCGATCGGGCCCCCGCCCGGTGCCTGCGGCGGTCGGTATTCGTTCAGGAGCGATCCCGGACGAGGGGACGGCCATTCATTCATGGCCACCCCCTCGCGATCGCTCCCGACGAATAGAAATCCCCGGTGACATCACTTCCTCTCCTGTAATGTAAACACAGGAGAGGAAGTGATGTATTCTCTCCTCCGTGTCGGTATTTTTCGTTCCGACACGGAGGAGAGCGGATCGGTGAGTTGCACCAACACTCTACACACACAGTAGAACATGCCAGGCACACTCACACCCCCCCTTTACCCCCCGATCACCCCCCCCAATTACCCCTGCCCCCCCAGTCACAGTGACACCAATGTCATTTTTTTTTTTTTTTTTGCATTGGTGTCATTTGTGACTGTAATAACTGTTAGGGCAGTTAGGGTTAGCCCCCTTTAGTTCTAATGTACCCCCCTAACCCCCCCAATAAAGGTTTAACCCCGTGATCACCCCCCGTCGCCAGTGTCACTAAGGCTGGGTTCACATTGCAGCGGTTTATGAGAACGAATGTGATTCGCACCGCACTGCAGTGCAAATCACATCCGATCTCTGTGCGATTCGAGTTCAGCCATTCGCCGCACCCGCCACACCCGCCGCACCCGCCGCAAATTCGCACGGGACCCTTTTTTTGGCCCGCAGCAGAATCGGATCGCATGGGTGTTCACACCATGCGATCCGAGTTTGCAGATCGCACTGCGATATGCGAACTGATCTGGGGGTGTCAGTAACATTTCACTGACACTCCCAGCAGTTCGCATAGGGCAGTGTGAACTGCCGCCGGGAGGCATGCGATGCGGGAACCCGCCGCGGATTCGCGGCGTTTCCGCATCGCTCCAGTGTGAACCCAGCCTAATAAGCGATCATTTTTCTGATCGCCGTATTAGTGTCACAGGTGACGCTAGTTAGGCAGGTAGGTATTTAGGTTCGCCGCAGCTTTTTATAGCGCCAGGGACCCCCATATACTACCGCATAAAGCCCCCTGATTGCCCCCTAGTTAACCCTTTCACCAGTGATCACCATATAACTGTTACAGGTGACGCTGGTTGGTTAGTTATTTTTTTATAGTTTCAGGGCACCCGCCATTTATTACCTAATAAAGGTTTAACCCCCTGATCACCCGGCGGGTGTCATTTGTGACTAATAACTGTTAGGGCAGTTAGGGTTAGCCCCCTTTAGTTCTAAGGTACCCCCCTAACCCCCCCAATAAAGGTTTAACCCCGTGATCACCCCCCGTCGCCAGTGTCACTAAGGCTGGGTTCACATTGCAGCGGTTTATGAGAACGGATGTGATTCGCACCGCACTGCAGTGCAAATCACATCCGATCTCTGTGCGATTCGAGTTCAGCCATTCGCGGCACCCGCCGCACCCGCCGCAAATTCGCACGGGACCCTTTTTTTGGCCCGCAGCAGAATCGGATCGCATGGGTGTTCACACCATGCGATCCGAGTTTGCAGATCGCACTGCGATATGCGAACTGATCTGGGGGTGTCAGTAACATTTCACTGACACTCCCAGCAGTTCGCATAGGGCAGTGTGAACTGCCGCCGGGAGGCATGCGATGCGGGAACCCGCCGCGCATTCGTGGCGTTCCCGCATCGCTCCAGTGTGAACCCAGCCTAATAAGCGATCGTTTTTCTGATCGCTGTATTAGTGTCACAGGTGACGCTAGTTAGGCAGGTAGGTATTTAGGTTCGCTGCAGCTTTTTATAGCGCCAGGGACCCCCATATACTACCGCATAAAGCCCCCTAATTGCCCCCTAGTTAACCCTTTCACCAGTGATCACCATATAACTGTTACAGGTGACGCTGGTTGGTTAGTTATTTTTTTATAGTTTCAGGGCACCCGCCATTTATTACCTAGTCTCACTAGTGTACCCCTAAATTTAGGGGTGTCTACTTTCCAAAATGGGGTCATTTGGGGGGGTTTGTGCCATCTTGGCATTTTATGGCCTTCAAAACTGTAACGCCCTTAGAAAGCCTGAAGGCGGTGCTTGGTTTTCGGGGCCCCGTACGCGGCTAGGCTCCCAAAAAGTCCCACATATGTGGTATCCCCGTACTCAGGAGAAGCAGCAGAATTTATTTTGGGGTGTCATTTCACATATGCCCATGGCATGCGTGAGCAATATATCATTTAGTGACAACTTTGTGAAAAAAAAATAAAAAAAAAAAAAGTTTGTAATTTTCCCGCAACTTGTGGCAAAATATAAAATATTCCATGGACTCAACATGCCTCTCAGCAAATAGCTTGGGGTGTCTACTTTCTAAAATGGGGTCATTTGTGGGGGTTTTGTGCCATCTTGGCATTTTATGGCCTTCAAAACTGTAATAGGTAGTGAGAAGTGAACTCAAAAATTTACGCCCTTAGAAAGCCTGAAGGCGGTGCTTGGTTTTCGGGGCCCCGTACGCGGCTAGGCTCCCAAAAAGTCCCACATATGTGGTATCCCCGTACTCAGGAGAAGCAGCAGAATTTATTTTGGGGTGTCATTTCACATATGCCCATAGCATGTGTGAGCAATATATCATTTAGTGACAACTTTGTTAAAAAAAAAAAAAAAAAAAAAAGTTTGTAATTTTCCCGCAACTTGTGGCAAAATATAAAATATTCCATGAACTCAACATGCCTCTCAGCAAATAGCTTGGGGTGTCTACTTTCTAAAATGGGGTCATTTGTGGGGGTTTTGTGCCATCTTGGCATTTTATGGCCTTCAAAACTGTAATAGGTAGTGAGAAGTGAACTCAAAAATTTACGCCCTTAGAAAGCCTGAAGGCGGTGCTTGGTTTTCGGGGCCCCGTACGCGGCTAGGCTCCCAAAAAGTCCCACATATGTGGTATCCCCATACTCAGGAGAAGCAGCAGAATTTATTTTGGGGTGTCATTTCACATATGCCCATAGCATGTGTGAGCAATATATCATTTAGTGACAACTTTGTGTAAAAAAAAAAAAAATAATTTTTTTTTGTCATTATTCAATCGCTTGAGGCAAAAAAATAAAATATTCAATGGGCTCAACATGCCTCTTATCAATTTCCTTAGGGGGTCTACTTTCCAAAATGGGGTCATTTGGGGGGGTTTTGTACTGCCCTGCCATTTTAGCACCTCAAGAAATGAGATAGGCAGTCGTAAACTAAAAGCTGCGTAAATTCCAGAAAACGTACCTTAGTTTGTAGATGTGACAACTTTTGCGCAAACCAATAAATATACAATTATTGACTTTTTTTTTTTACCAAAGACATGTGGCTGAATACATTTTGGCCTAAATGTATGACTAAAATTGAGTTTATTGGATTTTTCTAATAACAAAAAGTAGAAAATATCATTTTTTTTCAAAATTTGCGGTCTTTTTACGTTTATATCGCAAAAAATAAAAATCGCAGAGGCAATCAAATACCATCAAAAGAAAGCTCTATTTGTGGGAAGAAAAGGACGCAAATTTTGTTTGGGTACAACATTGCATGACCGCGCAATTACCAGTTAAAACAGCGCAGTGCCAAAGTGTAAAAAGACCTCTGGTCATTTACCAGCAAAATGGTCCGGTCTGAAAGTGGTTAAGCATGTAAATAGTAAAAAAGGGAGGACAGACCATATTGACCCCATAAAGAATGAGGAAGGACATCTGGTTACAAAGAATGGGGAAATGGTAAAGGTATTGAATTTATTGTTCTCCTCAGTCTTCACAAGGGAATCAGGGGCCTTCAGTAACCAAAACTGCCGTGTTTATCCTCAAGACACATCACAGGAAGCACCTCCATGGTTAACAGAGGACAGAATTAAAATTAGACTTGGGAAACTTAACATTAATAAATCACCGGGACCAGATGGATTGCACCTGAGGGCACTTAGGGAACTCAGTCAAGTAATTGCCAGACTATTGTTCCTAATTTTTACTGACAGTTTACTGACTGGAATGGTACCAGCTGATTGGAGAAAAGCCAATGTAGCACCAATATCTAAAAAGGGCCAAAAATACATCCCTGGGAATTACAGACCAGTTAGCCTAACATCAATAGTATGTAAACTATTGGAGGGGGTGATAAGGGAATATATTCAAGATTTTAGTAATTAGAACGGTATAATTAGCAGTAATCAGCATGGATTCATGTAGAATCATTCTTGCCAAACCAATCTACTAACCTTCTATGAGGAGGTGAGTTGCCAGCTAGATAAAGTAAGCCCTTAGACGTGGTGTATCTGGATTTTGCAAAAGCATTTGACACAGTTCCCCATAAACGTTTACTGTACAAAATCAGGTCCGTTGGCATGAACCATAGGGTGAGTTAATGGATTAAAAACTGGCTACAAGGGCAACTTCAGAGGGTGGTGATAAATGGGGAGTACTCGGAATGGTCAGTGGTGGGTAGTGGGGTCCCCTGTGGTTCTGTACTGGGACCAATCCTATTTAATTTGTTCATAAACGACCTAGAGGATAGGGTAAACAGTTCAATCTCTGTATTTGCAGATGATACTAAGCTAAGCAGGGCAATAACTTCTCCGCATGATCTGGAAGCCTTTCAAAAAGACCTGAACATATTAATAGGGTGTAATAAAAAGCACGTGACCTGTTTGGACCCCAATGCAACATAAGCATGCCTCCATCCCTGTATTAATAAAAGGAAATGAAAAAAGTGGATTGTGGGACTTTAAATGAGGCATGGATATGTGTTTGAAATGGTCTAGGATACCTAAAATGTTATTCATTGTCACTGTCCCTGCGGGGAAAATCTGTATACCCATAAAAATTTGCTAATCAATCCAATAAATTAAATACAAATACTAAATAGTAGGTATATATATACATCAAAAATAGCGATTTTTGATGCATCCCACTCCTCATGATTGGCTGAAATTGCCATGAGTCCATACTCAGGGATGCCAAGTCAAGTTTGCTACAATCATGAATTTCTTTTATTTATTTATAGTTATATTTATTAGGATAACCATGTTCACCTGCTCTGTATAACCATTCGATTTTTTAATTGTGATTGCTTGTACCAATTATGTCTATCCATTATATACATTAAATATGTCAACATGATTATTACTACAATTAATTATTCTTCTTGTTGCATGACCCATGTATTATATATTATATATTATGATACATTATATATACCTACTATTTAGTATTTGTATTTAATTTATTGGATTGATTAGCAACTTTTTATGGGTATACAGATTTTCCCCGCAGGGACAGTGACAATGAATAACATTTTAGGTATCCTAGACCATTTCAAACACATATCCATGCCTCATTTAAAGTCCCACAATCCACTTTTTTCATTTCCTTATATTAATAGGGTGGTCAACTACATGGCAAATGAGGTTCAATGTAGAAAAATGTAAAATAATTCATTTGGTTGGCAACAATTGGAAGGCCATCTATACACTGGGGGAGAACCTCTGGGGGAATCTAGGATGGAAAAGGATCTGGGGGTCCTAGTAGATGATATGCTCAGCAATGGCATAAAATGCCAAGCTGCTGCTAACAAAGCAAACGGAATATTGGCATGCATTAGAAAAGGGGATCAACTCCAGAGATAAAACGATAATTCTCCCGCTCTACAAGACTCTGGTCTGGCCGCACCTGGAATATGCTGTCCAGTTCTGGGCACCAGTCCTCAGGAAGGATGTCCTGGATATGGAGCGAGTACAAAGAAGGGCAACAAAGCTGATAAAGAGTCTGGAGGATATTAGTTATGAGGAAAGGTTGCGAGCACTGAACCTATTCTCTCTGGAGAAGAGACGCTTGAGAGGGGATATGATTTTAATGTAAAAATACCATACTGGTGACCCCACAATAGGGATAAAACTTTTTCGCAAAAGGAAGTTTAACAAGACTCGTGGCCACTCATTAAAATTAGAAGAAAAGAGGTTTTAAGCTTAAACTACGTAGACGGTTCTTTACTGTAAGAGCGGCAAGGATGTGGAATTCCCTTCCACAGGCGGTGGTCTCAGCAAGAGGCATTGATAGTTTCAAGAAACTATTAAATAAGCACCTGAATGACCACAACATACAGGGATATACAATATAATACTGACATATAATCACACACATAGGTTGGATTTGAGGGTCTTTTTTCAACCTCACCTACTATGCAACTATGTATGATGTTTAAAGCCTATGGATCTGTTGTGTACATGATCATATATCCTTTTTGATAGTTTTCTCTTTATTCGTCCTATATATTGGAGCCTACATGAACATTGGAGGGCGTATACTACTCCTTCCATGTTGCATGTGATAAGGCCTCTGATTTTATAGTCCTTATGTGTGCTAGTTGATGTGAATTCCACTATTTTCCTTGGATTAGCTCTTGTGTGTGTGCATGCATAGTAACTACTGCATTTAAAGAAACCAGGTGTGTCACAAAAGGAAAAAATGCTAGATGTCCAGTGCCGACAATGGACCTCTAGCAGTGGTTTTGGCGATACAGCAGCATGGAGAGCTCAGAATCTAGTGACAAGCTACAACTTGGTGACAAGTAAGCTGCATCTCTGGTGACAAATAAGCTGCATCTTAGTGACAAGTAAGCTGCATCTCTGGTGACAAGTAAGCTGCATCCCTGGTGGCAAGTGAGCTGCATCTATGGTTACAAAGAGCTGCCTCTCTGGTGGAAAGTAAGCTGCATCTTTGGTGGAAAGTAAACTTCATCTCAGGGCACAAGTGATCGCTGCATCTCTATTGATAAGTGAGCACTGCATCTCTGGTGACAAGTGAGCGCTGCATCTCTATTGACAAGTGAGCGCTTTATCTCTGGTGACCAGTGAGAGCTGCATCTATGGTGAACAGTGAGCGCTGCATCTCTGGTGACCAGTGAGCACTGCATCTCTGGTGACAAGTAAGCGCTGCATCTGTGGTGGCAAGTAACAAGCTGCATCTCTGGTGACAAGTGAGAGCTGCATCTCTGGTGGCAAGACACAAACTGCATCTCTTGTGACAAGTAACAAGATGCATCTCTGGTGACAAGTGAGCACTACATCTTTGATGGCAAGTAACAAGCTGCATCTCTGGTGACAAGTAACAAACTGCATCTCTGGTGATAAGTAACAAGCTGCATCTCTGGTGACAAGTAACAAGCTGTATCTCTGGTGACAAGTGAGTGCTGCATCTCTGGTGGCAAGTAACAAGCTGCATCTCCAGTGACAAGTGAGCGCTGCATCTCTGGTGGCATGTGAGTGCTGCGTCTCTGGTGACAAGTGAGTGATGCATCTCTGGTGACAAGTAACAAGCTGCCTCTCTGGTGAGAAGTGAGCGCTGCATCTCTGGTGACAAGTGAGTGCTGCATCTTGTGACAAGTGAGTGCTGCATCACTGGTGGCAAGCAGCAAGCTGCATCTGGTGACAAGTGAGAGCTGCATCTCTGGTGACACGTGAGCACTGCATCTCTGGTGGCAAGTAACAAAATGCATCTCTGGTGACAAGTGAGCGCTGCATCTCTGGTGATAAGTGTGAGCTGCATCTCTGGTGGCAAGTAACAAGCTGCAACTCTGGTGACAAGTGAGTGCTGCATCTCTGGGGACGCGTGAGCACTGCATCTCTGATGACACGTGAGCATTGCATCTCTGGTGGCAAGTAACAAGCTGCAACTCTGGTGACAAGTGAGTGCTGCATCTCTGGTGACAAGTGAGCACTGCAAGTAACAAGCTGTAACTCTGGTGACAAGTGAGTGCTGCATCTCTGGGGACAAGTAAGAGTTGCATCTCTGGAGACATGTGAGCGCTGCCTCTCTGGTGGCTGGTAGCAAGCTGCATCTTTGTTTCTCTCTCCCCCTCTCTTTCCCCCTCCATCCATCCCTTAAATCATGGGCGTTTTTTTGCAGCGGCAAATTTGTTTACACTGTTGGCAACAATATAGTGATATCGCAATTCTAAAGGGCCATACACGATAGCGAGTGAAACTAATGCCGCGTACACACGATCGAATTGTATGACGTACTTAGTCCGTTGAAACACATTTCAACGGACAATCCGCTCGTGTGTGGACTTCAGCGGACTTTTTCAGTGTGCAGTCCGGAGTACTAAGAATTTCGGTTTGCCCACCAACTTTTCCGTCGTACTTTGGTTTCAGCGGACAATACGGTCGTCAGTATGCTAGTCCGACGGACTAAGAATGGCGCATGCCCAGAAAGGATTTACAGTGCGGAAGCGCTCTGTCTTGTAAAACTAGTGTTCGTATTGAAGCTAGCATATTCGTCATGCTGCTAATTTTGTGATTTTTTAATATAGCACATTCTTTTCTTCTTCATAATGCAAGAAAAGTGAAGTTGCTTTGCTGCTTATATTCACACAGAGTTATCACAAATGTCTTTATTCATCCGCATCCTATGATTAATATTCCAATTCGAGTAATATATATATATATATATATATATATATATATATATATATATATATACATACATACATACATATATACATAGATATAGAGATTTTTGGTAAATATAATTCTAGTTATGATTATTCTTTTTAGAAATATATATATATATATATATATATATATTTTATAATTTATCTATTACTATATATTTTTGGAACTACTATTGTTATTTTAAATTTATTAATTTATTTTGCTTTTTTTTGGGGGGGGGGGGGCGGTTAAACTAGATGGACTTGTGTTTTTTTTGTCCAAGCAGACTATGTAAGTAGAGATAGATAGATAGATAGATAGATAGATAGATAGATAGATAGATAGATAGATAGATAGATAGATAGATAGATAGATACCCAAACCAGCATTTTAGCTTACACATGATTGAATGTTCAAAATCAGCAGAGCTTCCCCTCATTTCAAATGTTACCCTCAAATTTACAGCGACTGCACTTCCAAGTGCACTTGCAGTGCTTTAAAAATTGCACTTGTAGTTAGCATTTTTATATTAACATGAACGTGCGTTTTGTAAATAACCCCCATAGTCTTTTGACATGTACCTGCCTACTCACAAATAAACTCTGTTTTTTTAATCCCAAAAAAAAAAATTACAATATTTTTGGAAAAAATAAATCTTTATTTTTAGTCTGTGCAAAACAAAATCAAGAGGGAGGCAACACTGGAGACACTTTTGAAGTTTGTGAAGCCTTTTGTCCCCCAGGCACACATCAACTCAGTGGCCACCAAAATTCAGATCCTGTGTAAACATGAAAATAGGGAGCACAGTCCTAGAATTCCACAGACCAGGAACAGCAGCAGATGACATCTATGTCCCCAGACTGTGGTACTACAACAGCCTGCGTCTTCTGTCAGAGCAGACTGAAGCCAGGCAGTCACTTCCGACTCTTCCGTGTAGCCTTCCCTCCACGCTTCACTGGAGGCTGTGCCTCTGGTGGTGGACTTGTGGTAGAAGGAGGAGGAGGAGGAGGAGCAGTAGGGTCTGTATTGTAGAGTCTGGTGGTTGGTGTTAGCTCACCCTTCAAACCCCTCTGAATACTATCAAAGAAAATAGCCTCGCACAAGTTGCGCTGTCCCTTGTCCATTTCAAGCAACTTGCTGGCCAAATAAGTAGCGTAGGCCTCTTCAGGATTGGGGGGTTTGCTAAGCAATTGGCTCGCTTGACGTATAAGCGCCAATGACTCCTCCTCTGTCTGTGTCATCCTCCTGGGCCTTTTGCTGGCTAGGCGGAGGGGAGGGACCTGACTTTCTGTCCAACTCCTGCTGGGCCCAGCTATCGCCTGCGTGTGGCTGGTCCCGGCCTCCTCCTCCATACCACTGGTCCCAGCCTCCTCCTGGGTGAGCTCATCCTGTGTAAAAAATAAATAAATAAATAAATAAAATATGTATATATTTTGACCTGACAATTTTACAGTTCTCACTTGCAAATACATTTGTCTTGAAATCCAAAAGGCTATCATTTTGACACCATCATTTTTCCATCAGTTCACCAAGATTTTAGCCACATTTGTGGAAACTACTGTATCCTTATATCTAATTTAATTTGTGATGAAATCCTAGATTTGGAAGCAATTCAAACATTGAACTTTACATCATTAATATTTGAGCAATCCAAACTTTATAAACTAAAATATACCTGGCTCCAGCTGTGCGCATCAACTTCTTCCAGGAAGGAAGGGTCTGGATCTTCCTGGGGTGGCTCAGCTGAGGTGGAGGGAAGGGTAGACGGAAGAGTGGAAAGTGACTGCCTGGCTTCTGACGGGTCATCCAGAAAACGCAGCCTGTTGTAGTACCACAGCTTAGGTACATATATCTTATCTGCTGCTACTCCTGATGTGCGGGACTCTAGGATCTTGTTGCGCTCCCGCCTATACATGTTCCGCAGGACCTGAATTTTGGACCCCACAAACGTAATGTCTGCCTGGGGGAGTCGGGTTTTCACAGACTTCAAAAGTGTCCCCAGTGTTTTCCTCCGGGCAGGACGCTTTGAATATAGTGGGTGCTTGGCATCCCACAGGTTCCTGTGCATCTCAAACAGCTCGATTAATTTTGACAGGAATGCCTCCTCCCTAAAGGGGTCCGGACTGTACTTTTGCATTTTTAGGTCTGAAAAAAAATAAAAAATAAAAAAAAATAAAGAAAAACATAAATACTAATGTCAGACCAAACGCACACTATTTATATTGTGACAATGTAGGCGAGACACACACTACACCCACACTACACCCACCCACACTACCCCCACACACACACACTACCCCCCCACACACACCCACACTACCACACACACTACCCACCCCCATCCCCACCCCCACACACACCCACACTACCACACACACTACCCCCCCACACACCCACCCCCACCCCCAACCCCACACACACCCACACACACCCACACACTCCCCCCCCCACACACCCACCCCCACCCACACAAAACACCAACCCCACTCAATCACCAACCCACATTAAAATCAACTAACCATCCACAAGGTAAAATCCCACTATATACATTCCTAACGCAGGCCTAAAACCCTAAAAATAAAAAGATCACCATCTTACCGTCGTGTGTATCACTCGCTGCTTCCGTTCGGACAAACGTACGTCCTCGCGGTAACGCTTTATATACAGCGCATGCATCAAGCTCCGCCTGCGTCGCCCACGTCGGCCGCCCCTGACGTTCCTTGTGACCGTATTTACCCGCCCCTTTTACCCTCGTTCCGCTGTGGGAGAGTAGCTAGATAAAGATGGCGGACGTATTTTCTGAGAGCAGCGCGGAGGAAAGCCCTGAACCCAATACTTCCAGAGCTAGGAAGAGGTTTAAGGCCACAAACATGTCTTTCGAAGAGATGGTGGAGATGGTGGACATCTTAAGAAAAGAAGATTACGATGGGAAAAATGGCCCCTATCCCAAACCCAATATCCGGAAGGACAGAATAATGAGTACAGTAGTGAGCACTTTGGAGAACACATTTGGTGTCCGAAGAGCTAAAGATCAACTCCGCAAACGCTGGTCGGATATAAAATCCAGGGAGCCAGATCAATACAGGAGAATAAAAAAGGCGCTCAAAAAAAGTGAGTACTTTGCGCTTATTTTGACGTTCGTACCTACCCGTTCGTAAAAGTTGGTAAATCTGGCGTATTAAACTGTCGTCTGCTTGATCGTTTGTATGACTGTACGTAAATGGCGCGTATCAGTATATGGTATTGGTTTAGGTTTTTTATTTGTTATTTATTTTATTGTTGTTAATGATACCTTGAATTGTGACATTCAATTTAGGATATCCTTGTGTACATATCTTTATAGCTACAACTGTTTCATCACTTTATTCAGTGTAATGTATTGTAATTAAGATATAGATATATAAGTTCCACATCTCAACTGGGGATAATTTCGTGTAGTTTGGGACATCATAGAACATTTTTTGAGATCATCACACACAGGGACTCAAGGGGATGATTCTGGTGTGTCCATCTATGAAACTTGGCTAAATGATGTAAAGTATCACAGTTTGTTTAACCACTTTCAGACCGGACCAATTTGCTGGTCAAAGACCAGACCACTTTTTGCGATTCGGCACTGCGTCGCTTTAACTGACAATTGCGCGGTCGTGCGACGTGGCTCCCAAACAAAATTTACGTCCTTTTTTTCCCACAAATAGAGCTTTCTTTTGGTGGTATTTGATCACCCCTGCGGTTTTTATTTTTTGCGCTATAAACAAAAATAGAGCGACAATTTTGAAAAAAACGCATTATTTTTTACTTTTTGTTATAATAAATATCCCCCAAAAATATATAAAAAAACATTTTTTCCCCTCAATTTAGGCCGATACGTATTCTTCTACATATTTTTGGTAAAAAAAATCGCAATAAGCGATTATTGATTGGTTTGCGCAAAAGTTATAGCGTTTACAAAATAGGGATAGTTTTATAGCATTTTTATTAATAATATTTTATTATTTTTTTTTTTACTAGTAATGGCGGCGATATGCGATTTTTATTGTGACTGCGACATTGTCGGGGACCCATCGGACATTTTTGACACATTTTTGGGACCATTGTCATTTATACAGTAATCACTGCTATATAAATGCAGTGATTCCTGTGTAAATGACACTGGCAGTGAAAGGGTTAACCAGTGGGTGGCAGTGTAGGGGTTAAGTGTTCCTAGGGGTGTGTTACTAACTGTGGGGGGGTTGGGCTTTCATTTAGTGTACACTGATCTCTGCTCCAATCACATGGAGCAGAGATCAGCGTCACTAGTTGCTAGGCAGAATGGAAAAATTTTGTTTACACAGCATTTCCTCCATTCGGCCGCTCCGTGAGACGATCGCGGGGATGCCCGCGGCGATCGAGTCCACGGGTCCCGCGACCGGACTCACGGGGGTCCCGACCAGATGGCAGGGCGGCATCGAATATTGGACGTACCTGTATGCCAATATGCCTGCCCGTGCCATTCTGTCGACGTATATCGTCGTGCGCTGGTCAGGAAGTGGTTAAAGGCTAGGTTCACACTGCTGCTATGTATGAGATCGGATGTGGTTCGCACCACACTGTAGTGCAAATCACATGTGATCTCTGTGCGATGCGATTTCAGCCATACAGGTAGTATGGCAGAATTTGCATGGCATCCAGCACAAACTTGTACAGGACCCTTTTTTTAAGCCACAGCAGAATCGGATCGCATGGGTGTTCACACCATGCGATCCGATTCCTGTCTGAGTTTGCAGATCGCACTGCAATATGCGAACTGATCTGGGGGTGTCATTAAAGGTTTCACTGACACTCCCAGCAGTTTGCATAGGGTCGTGTGAACTGCCTCCGGGAGGCATGCGATGTGGGAACCCACAGTAGATTTGCAGCTTTCACGCATCACAGCAGTGTGAACCCAGCCTAAAAGGTAATTTAAATCATGTATTCAACTAGGATTTTGTAACAACTAGCTAATAATTGTACACCACTTCGAACCAATGTTTAATATTCAGATTTCTGGATTCAAATATCTCTGGGCTTAAAAGTCTACCTTTTTTGGTTTGTTTCATTCTCATAGGGGAACAAAGACTCAGACATGAGTTGGAGCAGCCCAGGACCCCTCGACCTCACCAGCCTGATTGGGCAGTTAGCCCAAGCCCAGTGCCAGAGGACCCCAGCCCAGTGCCAGAGGACCCCAGCCCAGTGCCAGAGGTGGAGGGGCCAGAGGTGGAGGTATAAGAAGAGGTGGTGGAGGTACTCACCCCACAAAGTGAGTGTCTGACAACGCAGCTTAAGGTAAACCATTAATGCCTGCATATGTTAACACAATTTTTTTTTCTACACCTTTTTTAGGTGATGATCTGGTTGTAGAAGGACAAGCCGCAGAGCCATTCACAACTGACAGCGCCCAGAGGCTGATTGGGCAGATCATGGTCTGGAATGGCGAGATCGATTCCATGCGGAACCAGATCCGCAACATGCACAGGCAGTTGGACACCATTCAGCAGCAAATGAAGAACATGATCGATGTTTTGGGGAGAATCTAAGCCCCTTTTCCCTAAAATGCAAGATCATGTTCTTCATTTGCTTGCAAAAATCATTTTATGTTTTTTGAAATTTTAATTCAGTTTTTTAGAGTCCAAATTTAGAAGATGCACACAATGTGTCAACATGTGCTATGTGCCATCAGAGGATCTCAATGTACGTATTTTGTGTTTGCAACCCCTTCCTCATTCTAGTATGTGAGAGGAAGGGATTGCACACACCAAACACGTCCATTGATCACTCATAATGGGAGATAGCACATGTTGACATTACCAATTTTTGGTGCGCATCTTCTAAATTTGGCTTTTACCCTTGTTTTATGTAAATAGTTCAACTTTTAACATCCAACAAATATGTATGTGTGAATATATCTAGATTTTTGATTCTTTTCAAAAAAAAATAAAAAATTATATTATATATATATATATATATATATATATATATTGTTTACTACAAAAAATCTATATTGTTTACCAAAAAAAAAAAAAATAATATATTGTTTACTACAAAAAATCTATAGTGTTTACCAAAAAAAAAAAATATATATATATATTGTTTACTACAAAAAATCTATATTGTTTACCCAAAAAACAAAAAAAAACAAAAAAAAAAAAGGCACTTGTTTCAATGTGCACTATTACAACTTTTCTAAAAAGATATGTGTGTGTGTGTGTGTGTGTGTGTCCTTCTTTCAATACTCAATACCTTTTTGGGAAGTAATTTTGTGTTTTCTGTGACAAAGGACCTTATTTCCTATTGGGAAAAAAAAAAAAAAACACTTTGCAATACAAATGCACTATGACAGGAATATGCAATTAGTGGAAATCCAGCTGTTGCGTAACTAAAAGTCCCATGAAGCATAGCAAGACTGACAGCTACAAGCATGAGACCCAGAGGCATGATGGACTTGTAGTTTTGCACCAGCTGTAGGTGCGCCAATTGCATATCCCTGAATTAGGAAAATGTAGGAGACAACCACCTTGAAAAGCAAACAAGAACCAAACTTAAAAATTTGATCAGACAATATATATTTGAACAAAAGGAAATCTTTATTGCTCAGCTGGCATTGGAATAGCCCCCCTACCATTAAAATAGGTGACATACTGGTCACGCACCTCACGTGCTGTTTGGGGGGCTAAGCCAGGATGGGCATGATCCAGCCCTGTGAGTTCAGGAATTAGTCCGGCCTCAGGCCCAATTGGCTGCAGGTAATGGGTTCCTGAATGTTTTCTTAAAAAGTTGTGTAAAATGCAGCAGCAGAGAATGACATAGTTCAGTTTGTACTCTGCCAAGTTTATTGCTGTCAAAAACAGATGGAACCGGCTGGCCATAATACCAAAGGCATTCTCCACAACCCTTCTTGCTCTGGCCAGCCGGTAATTAAAAACTCTCCTCTCCGGGGTGAGTGTCCTTTGGGGGAAGGGCTTCATCAAATGGTCACTCAGACCGAACGCTTCATCAGCGATAAAAACGAAAGGTAGACCCTCCACATTATCAGCATCTGGTGGCAAGTCCAGGCCACCAGTGATGAGACGGTGGCAGAACTCGGTCTGCCTAAACACTCCTCCGTCTGACATCCGGCCTGTGGTTCTTCCCCACATCCACATAGATAAAGTCATATTGTGCTGACACCACCGCCATTAACACCACACTATGGAACCCCTTATAATTCCAGTAGTAGGACCCCGAATGGGGTGGGGGCACAATCCGCACATGTTTCCCGTCGATCGCCCCTCCACAGTTGGGAAAGTCCCAACGGGCAGCAAACTGGGAAGCCACAGTCTGCCATTCCTGTGGCGTGGAAGGAAACTGGGGAGTCAAACACAGGTAAAAAAAAAAAAAAATTGTCATTAAATCAAAACAATTCATAACAAATAAAACTCAAAAACATATTGGAACAGCAGTTAAACATAAATATTGAAAATGTTTTTCTGCAAAAAAAACAAATAGACGGCCCAATTCCCAGATTACTCAGCCCTCTGATGGACCAGGGGACATAAGTTATGTGGGTGAGTGGGGTGGGGGCCTAATTAATGAGTATACAATCCCTGAAACCAATTTGAGTGGGGTGGGGGCCTAATTAATGAGTATACAATCCCTGAAACCAATTTGAGTGGGGTGGGGGCCTAATTAATGAGTATACAATCCCTGAAACCAATTTGAGTAGGGTGGGGGCCTAATTAATGAGTATACAATCCCTGAAACCAATCTGAGTGGGGTGGGGGCCTAATTAATGAGTATACAATCCCTGAAACCAATTTGAGTGGGGTGGGGGCCTAATTAATGAGTATACAATCCCTGAAACCAATTTGAGTGGGGTGGGGGCCTAATTAATGAGTATACAATCCCTGAAACCAATTTGAGTGGGGTGGGGGCCTAATTAATGAGTATACAATCCCTGAAACCAATTTGAGTGGGGTGGGGGCCAAATTAATGAGTATACAATCCCTGAAACCAATTTGAGTGGGGTGGGGGCCTAATTAATGAGTATACAATCCCTGAAAACAATTCCAAAAGGGTGGGGGGCAGTAAAACAGTACAATGGAGCTGACAATATGAATTAGAGAAAAACAGTCTCGGCTGTGGGTGTATAGGGGCCCAGGATTGCATGCGGGGGACGTTAGTGAAAGCAAATATGCACATGGGACACAAAAAGGTAAAAGCAATAAAAAAAATGACACAAAAAAATAAATTAATAAATCAAAAAAACAATTGCATGTATTCATATAAAGGGGACATTCACAGCATATTCCTGTCATGGATATTAAAAGTCATGATGAAATTAATACAAACATACAATGCAATATTAAAAGAACAAACTTACCTTCATATATTCCTTCTGCAGGACCCGAATAATGGCAGAACAGGTCTCTGGAATAATGATCCCCAGAGCCTGGGGGAGATGCCTGTAGAGAACTTGAGGTCCTGAAGGCTTCTCCCTGTCGCCAAGTAGCGCAACGTGGCGACGAGCCTCTGCTCCGGAGTGATGGCTTTCCGCATGCAGGTATCCTGCCTGCTGATATAAGGGGTCAGCAAAGCCAGCAGACGGTGAAAAACGGGGTCCGTCATCCTGAGATAATTCCTGAAATCATCAGGATTATTCTCACGGATCTCACGGAGTAAAGGCATATGCGAGAATTGGTCGCGCTGGCGCAACCAATTCTTTGTCCATGAACTCCTCCTCGCCCTGTTCACAGACTGGGCTCGGGTCAAAGTATTAACCCCAACACCAAGCCCCCATATAGCACGAACTCGCGAACGAGTAAGTCCACTCTCCATGGCTTTGAAACGGTCGGCTGGACAAACAAGCTTAACTGAACGCACTGAAGAACAGCCAGACCTATGAAGAACGATCTGAAACCCAGAAACGAGCGGACCAGAAGCGACTAACAACAGGTACCAACTGATCCATGCGTACCGAAAGACAGATACAAACCTCACAGGCAGACTGCGCCGCAGAAAACGGACGAATTAAGCTGAAGTCTGAAAAGCGCGAATCATCTCTAACCAAACTTCCACTAACGCAAAGTCAGCAGAAGGAGCCCAAAGGGTGCTTTTCTGTGTCTTGGACTTCCTATTTCTAGTCCCGTCGTACATGCTATATGTCATCGCGCAAGCTTTCGTCGGACTGTTTGTGTATCCGTGTGTGGTCAAGCCCATTCAGTAGAAAGTACGCCGGATTGTCCGTAGGATTGTATGACGGACTAAGTACGTCATACAATTCGATCGTGTGTACGCGGCATTAGAAGGAGAAAGACTATAAAAGGACCCCTACCTTATATACCCCAATTCAGGGGAAAGAGTAACTTGACCTGGTATGAGAGGTCAATAATAGAGGTGAGCGCATAATGTGGTGGTGGGTCTGCACCAAAGCACTTAGCACATTTATTGTGGATAACACTTACAGTGCAGTCACTGTAGCACTAGCACTTTTAAGATGAAATGTTTTTACACTGAAGATTTTGAAGCACTAAAACTTTTTGCATGGAATACATTCATTGGAGTTGAAGCACTAGCACTTTTAAAGAGGAACACACCTGTTCACGGATTCATTGCAATTTTATTGACTTTAAAAAGGACAGCTTTAAGGAATTATTATTGTTTATTTAATGTCAATTGTTTGTTATTACAGCACAGGATTATGTATCTATAGGATATCATGGAATTTTATAATTTGAAGATCACATAGGGATTTCCTTTATGCACACTTGATATTAGGGATATAGACGCAACAATAATTTACATCTTTAACTTTTTTCACATTGTGAGAACATAATCAGTTTGTATGAAGCCACCCAACAGGAGATTATCAACACACCCTGTTGAGGAATTACAAACAATTTATACTTTATATACACACTACGAGGTAGCACGGGATAACATATTAACCATTTGCTCACCTTATTAATGCATTAGTTAATCAGATAATAAATATGTAAAAATGTTTATCTTTGGAAAATAGCTGTCTAAAAATTAGATTTTGAGTTTTATGTTACATGTAAAGTAATACAAATATCCTTGCTGAGCACACAATGTTACCTGACAAAAAATGTAAACATTCTTAGCCATGGTGAAACAGCTGCATAAAATTTTTGTTTTCGCCTGACCGCTTCCCCAACTTAACCACCTGACTGTCTCTTTCAATACCTCAAATAGGGATGAGCTTCGTGTTCGACTCGAACATCGACTGTTTGCCCGTTCGGCGAAAACCGAACGTTATGGGCCGTTCGCGCCAAATTCACGTGGCGCTCACGGCCCACAATGCACTGAGCCATCGCAGTGCATTGCTGGCTCATGATTGGCCAAGCATGCATTGTGACCCCGCATGCTTGGCCAATCACAGCGCCGGCAGCGAGGAGAGCCATGATTGGCCACAGGCAGGATGCCTGTGGCCAATCATAGCTCAGGCTGTGTAGTACACGCCCCACACTATATAAGGCCGCCAGTGCGGTGGCCTTGTGTAGTGTGTTGGTGTCTGTAGGAGTTAGTGGGTGTTCTGTGTACCTTCAACACAGTATACACCGTTCGTTATCGGCCGATTTTGCGTTCTTGCTCTTCTGTAGTGCAGTATACACCATTATATCCACCTATATAGCTAGCTATCTTGCTCTTTTTAAATAGAGCTTGCAGTCAGTTGTAGGAGATTTGCGTGCTGTCTGCGTGCCCTGACCGCAGAATACACCATTATATCCACCTATATAGCTAGCTATATTGCTCTTTTTAAATAGAGCTTGAAAGTCAGCTGTAGGAGATTGTGTGTGCTGTCTGCGTGCCCAGACCGCAGAATACACAGCTATATCGACCTATATAGCTAGCTATATTGCTCTTTTTAAATAGAGCTTGCAGTCAGCTGTAGGAGATTGTGCGTGCTGTCTGCGTGCCCTGACCGCAGAATACACCTTTATATCCACCTATATAGCTAGCTATATTGCTCTTTTTAAATAGAGCTTGCAGTCAGCTGTAGGAGATTGTGCGTGCTGTCTGCGTGCCCTGACCGCAGAATACACCTTTATATCCACCTATATAGCTAGCTATATTGCTCTTTTTAAATAGAGCTTGCAGTCAGCTGTAGGAGATTGTGCGTGCTGTCTGCGTGCCCTGACCGCAGAATACACCTTTATATCCACCTATATAGCTAGCTATCTTGCTCTTTTTAAATAGAGCTTGCAGTCAGTTGTAGGAGATTGTGCATGCTGTCTGCATGCCCTGACCGCAGAATACACCGCTATTTCCACCTATATAACTAGCTATCTTGCTCTTTTTAAATAGAGCTTGCAGTCAGCTGTAGGAGATTGTGTGTGCTGTCTGCGTGCCCTGACCGCAGAATACACCGATATATCCACCTATATAGCTAGCTATATTGCTCTTTTTAAATAGAGCTTGCAGTCAGCTGTAGGAGATTGTGCGTGCTGTCTGCGTGCCCTGACCGCAGAATACACCGCTATATCCACCTATATAGCTAGCTATATTGCTCTTTTTAAATAGAGCTTGCAGTCAGCTGTAGGAGATTGTGCGTGCTGTCTGCGTGCCCTGACCTTAGTATACACCGTTATATCCACCTACATAGCTCTTCTCTAATTGAGCCATCTGCCTATATGCAGGAGTGGCTTTTGTGTGTGCCTCCAGCACAATATACACTACCCAATTGCTGGTTTTCCCTTCAGGCCATTACCATGTCTGGAAGGCCAGCAAGGAGAGGCAGACAGACGCGAGCCGATAAAAGATGGCAAGCAGGCTCTGTGTCTAGAGACAACAGTGCTGGTCATGGACGCGGTGCATCATCATCAGCAGCACGTGGCCATGGGACACGCTTGTCCCTCTTTTCGGCAGCTGGACATGTTAAGCCGCAACATGCCGAAGACTTGGTAAAGTAGATGAACAAGCCCTCTTCATCCTCCTCATCCTCTCTCACCCAGGCTCAGGGTACTAGCAAAGTAGCTGCCAATGCATCGTCTTCCCTCCTCTCAATGTCATCATCAGTGACTCCTTCCATAGACCCACCACGTCCTCCTGAGGAGTCTCCTGAATTCTTTGAGCACAGTGTTGGGTATATGCTCCAGGAGGATGCCCAGTGTTTTGTAGGCTCTGATGATGATACTCAGCTAGAGGAAAGCAGTAGCGTGAGCGCAGAGAGAGGGGATGCTCAAGAAGGACAGCAATCTGGCAGTCATGTTCCACAAGCTGCAGCATACTGCCAGGTTTGCTACAGCGATGAAGAGGGAGGGCATGATGAGGGCACTGACTCCACGTGGATGCCTGGTAGGAGAGAGGAGGAGGAGGAGGCACATGTCCAATGAGGCAGGATGTCCCCCGGGGGCCAGCTTAGGGGCAGCACACCGACTGAATCACACCGCAGAGCTCCGCCTGTGCAGGGCGCTGCCTCTGCCCGTTATTCTAAAAGTTCTTTGGTGTGGGCCTTTTTTGAGACGAGTGCATCAGATCGCACTGCTGCTATTTGCAACATATGTGTTAAGCGTATCTCGCGTGGCCAAAACATCAGCCGCATTGGACACCACATGCTTGACCAGACATATGTTGACCTGCCATGCAGCTCGTTGGCAAGCGTACCTCAAAGACCCACACCAAAGAATAAAGCGGACCTCTCCTTGCTCCTCATCAGCTGGGATCTCTAACCCCACTAGACCTTCAGTGCTCTCTGAAACCTGCTCTGAGAGGAATGAAGGTGTAGAATTAGGTGTGTCACAGCCAAGTGCTTCCAGGCACTCTGCTAGCAGTACACTCACGTCCGATTATAGCAGGCAAATGTCCCTGCCCCAGCTGCTGGACCGGCGAAAGAAGTTCACTCCCAGTCATCCACATGCCCAGCGGTTGAATGCTAGCTTGGCTAAATTGCTAGCACTTCAACTGCTGCCTTTTCAGTTGGTACACTTGGCCCCCTTTCGTGAGTTTGTTCAATGTGCGGTTCCTCAGTGGCAGGTCCCCAAACGCCACTTTTTCTCACGGAAGGCGATTCCGGCTCTCTACCGGCATGTGGAAGGCAATTTCCTTGCCTCGCTGGACAGGGGGGTCAGCGGTAAGGTGCATATTACCGCTGACTCATGGTCCAGCAGGCATGGACAGGGACGTTACCTGTCTTTCACTGCCCATTGGGTCACTCTACTGGCAGCTGGGAAGGATGCAGGACAAGGTGCAGTACTGTTGGAGGTTGTTCCACCACCATGCCTCCAAAATGCTACTATTGATTGTGACACACCTCTCTCCTCCACCCCCTCCTCTTCTTCCTCCATGGCCTCTTCCAGTGCTCTGTCCTCAGAACCAGCGGTGCTCCGTAGGCGTTCCAGGGGCTACGCAAGGACGCAGGCAAAACGATGCCATGCCGTGCTTGCGCTGGTTTGTTTGGGGGACAGGAGCCACACTGGGGCAGATGTTTTGTCAGCTCTGCAGGAGCAGGCCGAGAGGTGGTTGACGCCATGCCAGCTTAAGTCAGGAATGGTGGTTTGCGACAATGGCACCAACCTCCTCTCCGATCTCTGACAGGGACAACTGACCCATGTGCCCTGTGTGGCTCATGCCCTTAACCTGGTGGTGCAGGGGTTCTTGGGCAGGTACCCGGCTTACAGGATGTCCTGAAGCAGGCCAGGAAAGTCTGTGTGCATTTCCGCCGATCATTTAATGCCTGTGCTCGGCTGGCTGAGCTCCAAAAGGAGTTGAACCTGCCCAAGAACTGCCTTATATGTGACATGTATACTAAAAAGCGCGTGACCTGTTTGGACCCCAATGCAACATAAGCATGCCTCCATCCCTATAATGATAAAAGAAAAATGAAAGTGGATTGTGGGACTTTAAATGAGGCATGGATATGTATTTGAAATGGTCTGGGATACCTGAAATATTATTCATTGTCACTGTCCCATGCGGGAAAATCTGTATACCCATAAGGAATTGCTAATCAATCCAATATGTGACATGCCCACCAGGTGGGACTCAACATTGGCCATGCTGCAGTGGCTGCACACGCAGCAGAGGGCCATCAATGAGTACCTGTGCGACTACGGCACCAGGACAGGGTCAGGGGAGCTCGGTTTCTTCTCACCACGCCAGTGGGGCATGATCAGGGATGCATGCACTGTCCTGTCACCGTTTGAGGAGGCCACAAGGAAGGTGAGCAGTGACAGTGCATGCATCAGTTACACTGTACCTCTTGTCCACCTCTTGGAGCATACGCTGCGTGGAATAATGGACAGGGCACTTGAGGCAGAACAGAGGCACGAAGAGGAGGACTTCCTTGCCTCTCAAGGCCCCCTTTATCCAGACAGTGTTCCTGCTGTGCCACCCATCACACATGAAGAGGATGAGGAGGCGGAGGAGGAGGAGGAGGATGATTGTGTCAGCATGGAGGTGGAGGCTGGCACTCAGCATCAGCAGCAGCAGTCTTGTAGGGATTATTTAGAGTCCCAAGAAACCCGTGGACTTGTACGTGGCTGGGAGGAGGTAGCTGCGGATCATGTTGTCCTTAGTGACCCAGAGGAATTCGGACCGAATGCCTCAGCTAACCTACGCTGCATGGCCTCCCTGATCCTGCAAAGTCTGCGGAATGATCCTTGTATTCTTCGGATCAAGGAGAGGGACCATTACTGGCTGGCCACTCTCCTTGACCCACGGTACAAGGTAAGGTTGCCGACCTTATCTTGCCGTCGCAGAGGGAGCAGAGGATGAGACATCTCCGGGAGGCCTTGCAGAAAGGTCTGTGCAACGCCTTCCCAGAGACTGGGAGGTTACAAACTCCTGGTCCTGGACAACGTGTTGCTGAGGCATCGGTCAGAAGGAGCGGTGGAGAAGGTGGCCGTCTGACCGATGCGTTCAGACAATTTTTTAGTATGATCGGTTCCAGCAACCATCGCCAGCGTCTGAGTTACATGGTGCAGGAATACCTAGGGGCAAGGTCAGACTTGGACACCTTTCCCACCGAAAATCCTCTGGCTTACTGGGTCTTGAGGATGGATCACTGGCCAGAGCTTGCACAGTATGCAATTGAGCTACTGGCCTGTCCTGCATCCAGCGTTCTTTCGGAACGCACCTTCAGTGCTGCTGGTGGCTTTGTTACCGATCACAGGGTGCGCCTGTCCACCGATTCAGTTGATCGACTGACCTTCATCAAGATGAATCAGTCTTGGATCACCCACAGCTACCAAGCACCTGAAGCTGATGTAACCGAATAATTTTTTTTGAAATATCACATCCCTTCAAGACTGCCTATGCTGATGCTGAGTGACTATCCTGTATGTTGATTGTCTATCCTCTTCCTCCTCCGCTGATATGTTGCAAGAACATTTTTGGTTCTGGGTGATGCCACCAGCCCAATTTTTCAGCCCCTGTTTAACAGGGGCGTTTAATTACAATTTTTGATGCAATGCTTTGCAGCAGGACTCATTCCTGCACCACAACTAGAGTATATGGGAGAGGTTGCAGTGTCGTGGCACCAGCACCAGTGCCTAAGGCCCAATTTTTCAGCCCCTGTTTAACAGGGGCGTTTAATTACAATTTTTGATGCAATGCTTTGCAGCCGGGCTCATTCCTGCACTATAACTAGAGTATATGGGAGAGGTTGCAGTGTCGTGGCACCAGCACCAGTGCCTAAGGCCCAATTTTTCAGCCCTTGTTTAACAGGGGCATGTAATTACAATTCTTGATATAATGTTTCATAGCAGGGCCCGTTCCTGTGCCCACCGAGAGTAACTGTGAGGACTTATAGTGTTGTGGCATGAGCACCAGCACCACAACCACCAAAGACCCAATTTTTCTACTACTGTTCAACAATGGCATGTAATTACAATTCTTCATATAATCGTTCACAGCAGGGCGCTCCAGCGCCCACCAAGAGTCACTTTGAGGGCTTACAATGTTGTGGCAACACCAACACCTTGTTCCGCCATTTCTGCAGAGCATATAGGGCAGGCCCCTACTTTCAAACATCCAACTTACAAACGTCTCCTACTTGCAAACGGAAGGAGACAACAGGAAGTGAGATGAAAAAAGACGTAAGGCAAAACAAATTATACAGGGGTGATAACCCTTCCCTATGTTTTCCAAAAAGCTTAAAAATAGATTTTTTGACTGGAGCTACACTTTAAAAATGTACCAGTTGAAAATTACAAACAGATTCTACTTAACACAACAAACCTACACAGTCCCTGTCTTGTTTGCACCGCCTGTATACTGCTGTTCTGAGTATATAGGGCCTGGGGGCCACACGTATTTCCTTTTTTTAATATGGATACGGGGTTCCCCTTAATATCCATACAAGACCCAAAGGGGCTGGTAATGGGCAGGGGGAGCTACCCATGCCATTTTTCTCAATGATTTTCATCCATATTGCCGGAACCAGATATAACATTAAAACCGCGAGCAGTTTTAAATGAAGTTATTTCCGTTAAATGTCATTTTGTGCAGGGACTGTTCTAAACACAGGAAGCACGTGGCACTTCACAGGCATACTATAGACACCCTCCAGGCACGATATTTAAAGGAATATTTCACTTTTTTTTTTTCACTTTAATCGTCATTAAAATCAGTGCTCCCGTCAAAACGGCCATTTTTAAAAACATATTAGGCATTGACCCATGTCCCCTGGGGCAGGAGCCAGGTCCCCAAACCCTTTTTAGGACAGTATCTTGCATATTAGCCATTAAAATTAGCACTTTCGAACGTTCGAGTCCCATAGACTTCTATGGGGTTCTAAATCCCTAACCTCAAACTTACCTTACTCTGCAATGCCCTCAGCTGGAAGAATGACTCCAACCTCTAGACTGCACTTTGCAACATCCTTCCTGATTCCTACACCCATCCAAGGAAGGGTCAGACAACATTCACATGCGTTTTGGGGGGGGGGGGGATAAGATATAGTGACCTCCCCCCTACCCTTTCCCTCTTCCCCCTTCTCTTTTTTTCTCTGTCTCTTCTCTTCTTCTTTTCCATACTTGGAGACTGCTGACCACGTATTAAGCCCTACTTCAAACTCGAATACACTCCATCTTCTCATACATAATATGACAGCCTATTTTAACTGTTTGCGGATCCCATCCCTCATCTTATGTGTAACCAAGTTTTTCCATCTCTGAGAAATACACAACCCGAATTATGTCTATACAACTAGATTTGGTAGGCCTATACATGGAACTGGCTTTCTCAGGACCACCCTAAGCCCACCCTACTGGCCTATTGGCCCTAAGGCATAAGCAGAATTAGGTTCCCTTACCAGAGAATTAGGTGGTCTCTATACCTGACATTTATTAACTGAGGAGTTTTCTTTTCCTTTCCTTGTTTATCTTTGTTCCAAACCTAGATACAGTATACTGTTCTTTCCCATACTTGCTGGACCACTTTTCTTTGGTCAGGCCGGATCCTCCTACTGACTGCAATGTAGAAGCATTACCTTTACATTATGGTGGAGGACAGGGATGGCCTTGCAGATGGGAACCTACAAGTGCAGCACGGCACTAAGAATGGGTACTGAGTCCACCACCTGGAAAGACTGGCATTGCATCACTTCTATTCCAGGTGACGGGGTGGAGAATCTTGCCTGCTGATTGCTACAGCTGGATATGGCTGGTTGGAGTAGGTAGAAATAGAACGTTTGCCTATTCTTGTCCCTACTCTGGCACCATACCTCTTTCCTACTAGAAGAGCCATAAGGTAAACCTCCCTGTGATGGGAGTCTCTTTGGGTGGGGAGCCCATAGAACCTAGAATCCCTTGGAGAGGTTGGGAAACCCTTGTTTCAGCTCCCCATGTACCTTCTGTGTCTAAGTCACCCTGTGTCCATTAGATGCACAGGGTGACTGAGAAAACTGATGGACAGCTGTTTAATGGGCAATGAGAAGGTGGTTAATTAAATGTAACAGTAATATTTATCCACAATATCTCCCAAGATATATATAAAGACTATCCCTGGTTTGTTTTATTCTGAACTCAACATGTTAATTGAAAGAGCTGATCACAGGCCTCTAGAACTGTGTAGGAGCAGGACAGTCTACTCCAACTAAAGTCTGTCCTACAAGGCTGAGGAGGGGGAAGATAACTGTTTGTATTGTAATTAGCTTCTGCTATTGTGTTTATATTTATGATAATATTGTGTAAAGGTGTTCTGTGTTTATATTTGTGATAATGTTAATTGTCTTCTGAGCTAAAAGACGGCAAGTCTGTCCTGAAAGTCATGCCTCTGAGTCACCTAGGCTGTCTAAATGATTAGTTATTTAGCTCATGTTAATTAGGTTTCTGGTTACAGTTTGTATTGTCATTCTAGTGTATATATTTGTGTGGGATTTCAAATAAACAGTTCATGTTGAGCAATAAATGAGTACTGTCTAGTTTGTGGTTGTCAGCAGTTGGAATATCTGATATCTATATTCAGACTGGAGGAATCGGTAGACAACGTAAGCACTCAAGCGGAATGTGGGACGTTTCGGTACATTCCCATTGAAAAACTTTCATCCCTGGAGGCTGCTGATTTGGAGTCTTGTGTATTGTGGGTAAAGGTAGAAAGGAAGGAGGAGGATAGGAGTGTGGCACTTTTTTTAAAGTCTTCAGCCTTAAAACAGATACCACAAGGTATTTAGAAGATACAGTCTCTGTCAGGGAGATAGATGGTGACATAGGGGACATTGTCTGAAACTCAACAGCTGGTGTAGAGCACATTACAGTAATTTGCAGGGGATGATGCGGCAGTTTACCTCAGCATCTTTGAGAGAGTCACTGAATGTGGGAAGCTTATTGGTGGAGTCAAAAAGGCCTACTTTGACCTGCAACCTCAGGATGCCAAGAGTTATTCTAAGTTCAAAGGAGAAATCCTGGCCAGACTAGAGGTTACCATGGTCATCCAAGTGCAACATGTTCCCATGGGAATATGACCCCAAAAGCCTGTGAGGTCCCAGATGTACAATTTGTTATCCCTTACAAACAAGTTGTTGCAACTGGAGGTGTTCAACCCTGCCTATATTGTAAAGTGAGTGGTCTGTTATTACAACAGAGCTTTGTGGATTAAGATATACTGGCGCATTAAGCAAACTTACCAAAAGAGTGTAGATGAGCAAGTGTCCCTTGTGGAGTGTCTTGCTATTGAAGAGTATTATGGGATCTGCCCTCCAAGCCTGTCACCTTCAGAAACACACAAACATTGACCCTGGATAAGACCAAGGGGTAAAGAGGCCTTTCAAGCTTTAGTTAGATAACTTACCTGTAATGAATAGTGTAGTTCCCGACATAATGCAGGCAAATGGATCCTGGAAAAAACTTCACTGCAGAGGTGCCCTGTCCTCTTCCTGTGGATTAAGTATTGTCATACATTGGGTTAATAGCTTTAGTCTCTGGTCAGAGTGTCTCTGGAAAGGGTATCTCCTCACCCAATTACTTTTTCTGCTCTCCCTTGTAACTACTTGCTCCTCTGTAGCCACTGTTTTGATTTGATGTGTTTGCAAGTGGTGAACTCACGCCCAGGTCATGTAACTGGGCTCAGGCCTAATGTTTTACTACTGAGCCCAGGCGCCATGTTCCCCTATACTCAGAAGTGTCAGGTAGTTTCACCGGCTATGAATGAGGTATTCCTTTCCAGGGACACTTTCACTTTGTCATGCATGGGCAAGGTAACAGCGTCTCTTTAAAGGAGTTGTAAAGGCAGAAGGTTTTTTTTATCTTGATGCATTCTATGCATTAAGATAAAAAAAACATTCTGTGTTTAGCAGCCTCCCCAGCACCCCCAATTATCTACTTTAGCTCCTTCTCTTTCCAGCAATGTCCACAATCCCCTCAGCCATCCAGTGCACTCCTCCTGATTGGCTGAGACAGAGCAGCAGAACTATTGGCTCCCACGGCTGTCAATCAAAGTCACTCAGCCAGCCAATCAGGGAAGAGTGTGGGAGGGGCCAAGTCAGGGCTCTGTGTCTGAATGAATACACAGAGCTATGACTCAGCTTGGGTGACAACCTGTAGCAAGCTGCTGTCTGAGGGTATTCAAAAGGAAGAAGGGGTCAGGAGCAGCAAAGAAGTTACCAAAAAGAGGAGGTTCTGGGCTGAGCTGTACAAAACCAACTGCACAGAGGAGGTAAGAATAACATGTTTGTTGTTTTTTTTTTTTTTTAAAGAAAGCCTTTACATATAACTATAATATAATATAACTTCAAGGTGGAATCGTAACATTTGTGATCATTTCAAGCACTGGCATATCATATAGCAGTCTATGGGATCTGTCCTTTTTATTTTCCTACCGTATATATTAACTTCAAATGCTATTGTCTATGTCCCAGACATATAATAAGCACTCCTAGCAGATTGCATGTTGTGCTTTACTGTTCACAGAAGTCTCTTGGCAAATAACAACTGGAATTCTTAGAAGAGAAGAACAGCAAATCTCTACTAAACATGCTGTGTCAGGCAAATGATTAGAAGATATTCCTGTGGCAGCTGTCTTTAATAAATATGATAACAAAAGGTTCTTCCATTAGGTCTGTTAAATTAAGTGGTATAAAACCTTTGTCTCTCTTTGTCCTATTCAGATGTTTTGCCAAGAATCTCTGACACGCATTTCGAATTGTCAGCAGTAGTAACCAGAGATTCATGGTTAGAATTAAAGCCTTTTCTCAGAGACAAAACACGTGTATAAAACTAATGATATTTGTTCAAATGACAACAAATGTGTTTATATTCCCAAGATCATTTTGAACATGGCCACATTTGCTTTACACTCTGAAATGTTTCCATTTGCATATCTTAACTGCTTCAGTTCCAGAGTCCCTGTCTCCCTGCAGGACCAAAATGTTCTTCATATTAGAGATGTAGTATTTTTACACAAAATAAGTTTAATCTTTTTTTTTTTTTTTTTTTTTGCTGTTTGAACTTTTGAAAAAGTTATTGGGACTGCTGTTAAACCAAATGGGAGTGCCTGAAGTCAGAGATGCTGACTTATAATCAAGAACCTCAATTTTTTTTTGATGGACCTGAAAAATTGGATGTGGAGGTACAGCTCTTAAATCTAGATAAATAGGTTCCAATTGCTTGGGTGAAGAACTTTGATCATAGTCTTCACTAGGGATGAGCCAGATGTTTGAGTCGAACATAAGTTTAACTCCCTCGAACATTGGCTGTTCATCTGTTCGCGGAAACAACGAACATTATGTGGTGTTCGCGGCAAATTCGAAAAGCCTGGAAAACCATTAAAGTCTATGGGACACTAACATGAAAAACCAAAAGTGCTCATTTTAAAGGCTTATATGCAAGTTATTGTCATAAAAAGTGTGTGGGGGCCGGGGTCCTTCCACAGGGGACATGTATCAATGCAAAAAAAAGTTAAAAAAAGGCAGTTTTTTCATTTTAATAATGCTTAAATTGAAACAATAAAATTGAAACATTCCTTTAAAATCATACTTGGGGGATGTCTATAGTATGCCTGTAAAGTGGTGCAGTTTTCCCGTGTTTAGAATAATACCACAGCAAAATTACATTTCTAAAGGAAAAAAAAGTCATTCAAAACTGATCACGGCTGTAATGAATTGTCAGGTTTTGGCAATATAGATAAAACTCATTGAAAAAAAAACAGCACCAAATTTAAAAAAAAAACACTGCTCAGTATTTAAACACTGGTATCATCCAGTTTTTATTCCTGATCTCAACTCCAATTCCTGCTGTTATCAATAGACTAACTACATTACAAGGGATTCAAGAAAAATTAATTGATACTCTGAAGGAGGCCTAGGACTGTTACAAGAAGGCTGCTGACAGACATCGCAGGTCATCTTCTACATTTCATGTGGGTGACAAAGTTTGGTTATCTACCAAAAATGTGAAGGTTAATGTTCCATCTGCTAAACTGGGACAAAAATGTGTAGGACTTTTCCAGATTTCTGCTCAAATCAACTCGGTCACCTTTCGCTTAAAACGTCCAGACAGTATGAAGATAGGGAGGTGAAGAGGTGAGAAAATTAGGCTATATTAATACAAAGCAAAGGAATACATATAAATTATATACCGTGGCTGCAGTGTTGTAGGAAATAGAGATCACAGTCTGTCTATATAAAAACTCCTAGTGCGAGAATATTCAAATACATTAATATCAGATCTGAAGTATCTGATTCAATTAAATCGTGAAAAACAATCCATAAAAGTTCATAAAAAACTCAACATAAATGTCAGTGTAAACACTGCAGAAAATCTAAAGTGCAAAATTGTAGTGATCCAAAATAACACATATAAAGTGCAGGTGCCAATAAATGTCTGTGCAAACACTGAAAAAAATGTGCAAACTTCACAATAATTGCAATACTGATAATGTCCATGCAAACACCGCAAAAGATGTGTAAACTTCAGGTGCCCAGAATTGTCACAAATAAAGTGCTGGTGCTGCTAGGTAGTGCAATAAAGGTGAGGGGTGATTTTTTCTTTCTCCCCTTCTCAGTTAATAAAGTGGATGGGTGTCCCCTTACCTTACTGCTGTAAGGTTACAGCATAATAATAGACTTAATTATAGGTTCCTTGTGTGTCCCCAGGAGGGCCGTCCCCAAAGACGGTCTCACTGGTATCTGGTCATATGATGTCCTTTTAGGTTCACTTGGAGCAAGTATGTAGTCTCTCTTTAACCATGGCTGGGGTAAGTGGACCTCATAAACAGGGCAAGAGGGATGCTCGATAGTGTAGTAGTTTAAACAATTTTTTATTGATACAGCATAGTAAAGAAAGGTACTCACATAAAACAATGGTAACTGGGAAAAACAGAAACAAACAGCGAGCTCGTGCACATCACTTCCGGTATCTCGTTTATCTCGAAACGAGATACCGGAAGTGATGTACACGAGCTCGCTGCTCATAAACTTATTTTTGGGTCTGAATAACCCCTTTCAGTGCATGCAGCAATATCCCTTTTCCCTTATCTAATTGGTTGGTGCAGAGATACCACATTTTACTTTTTCAGTATGAAGATTCACCCTGTTTTTCACATATCACTACTCAAACCATTGCGTGAAAATCTTTTTTCTGAATTAATTCTTCCACTTCCTCCATCTATTGAGGTACACGGTGAAGAAGAATTTGTGGTGCAGAAAATTCTTGATTCCAGGATCTTTAGGAACAAACTATAATATCTGGTTCAATGGGAAGGATATGGACCAGAAGACAATTCTTGGGAGCCTGAGGAGAAAGTTCATGCCCTTAGATTAACAAGAGAATGCCACCAGAGGTTTCCACACAAACCTGGCCCTAAGTTGTTTAAAGGACATCCTGGGAAGAGGGGAGTACTGTCAGAGCCTGGATTTGAACACAGAACCTCTGCTGTGTCAGACGATGTCACTTCTTGCTGAGCTACCTGGAATGCTGGACAGTCCCTGGGACAATTCTTTGAATGATCCTGTATTGAACCTTGTTTGTCTTGAACCCTGAACTCTTTGCTTCTGCTATGAACTTTGTGATTTAATGTCCCTGCATTTACTGTTTGCCAAATTATTGTGCCCGCTCCTGTTGGTATCTGGCTCCTGTCTTCCCTGCTGCCATCCATATTTTGCTACCACTCATTATAGACGCTCAACTTGTTTCTTGACTACGTTTCTGCCTGATCCCAACCTGCAATTTTTGGCTTGTTTACTGATTATGCTTCTGTTTGATCCCTACCTGCTTATCAGCTACTGGACCCCGGCTTGCTCACCTGCTGGTGGGGCGATCCTTAGGACCACGACCTGGTACTAACGTGCAGCAAAATGTGGTAATCTGGTGAACACCGGTTAATACTTAGACTCTGCACCTCAAGTGAGCCTGCGTCATTCACCAGGGTGATTGCCTGTGTACCTATCCTGCTTGTCAGAGTCAGTTCTACTACTGTTATAGCAACTGGTCTTTGAGCCTAACCCCTGATTGCGACAGGGCCCTTAGAAAAAAGTGTAGCAGTTGCAATTTTTATGTTGCACAATGTTTGCACAACTGTTTGTCAAATCTATATTTTCAGGAGAAAATTCACTACGATAAATTTTTTTGGCAAAATGAAAAGGTGTCATGTAAATAGATGCCAAACATGCTGTATCAAGCCTTAAAACTGCACTGCCTCTTAAATGACGAAAAACTATAGTACCCAAAAATGGCCATAATCAATGCATGATTACACTCCTGTAAAGCCCCATACACACTATCAGATTATCTGATGAGTTTTTCCTTCAGATTTACCAAAACCATGTAGTAGAAGGGCCTGCATGATTGCATACACATTGAAACTCCTAAGGTTTGTCCTCATATTATATGGTTTTGGTAAATCTGAAGGAAAAACTCAGCACATAATCTGATAGTGTGTATGGGGCTTTAAAGTTTCATAAAAGTAAAAAAGCCACACAATCACTTTTACCTGATGGCAGAGGGGCAGATGGGTGAATAAAATGATAACAAATAGCTGCTACTCAGATATATCAGACCAATCCTCACATTTCAACCCGCGCCTCCTCTTTGACTTGTGTGATGGCATTCCTTGAGTAATTACATACATCAAGTGAAATATTCAGCTGATCAGTGTTATGATTTCTCTTTATAAATCACAGAGAAGGCAGGCCTAAAATGTGGGCTGGCTATGGCAAAATGTAATTGAGAAAAAGTTAAACCACCAGTATTGTATTGTATACCAGGATCATGGTAGAAAATTATTGAGACATGACTCAGAATGTGGCACCACGTCCAAATGTAGATGAAAAAGGAAAACAATTGTAATCATGGATACACCACCAGTAACCACCAGTAGACCCAAAATGAAAAAGAGCACTTGAACAAAAATCCAATTTATTTATATCATCATTATAAAAACCACTTAAAACCAGAGAATTGATTCAAACAATGATAAGAGATGGTAAAGACAGGTAAATACATAATATATAGATGGGATATTGTCCCAAATAGGTAAAACACATGTCAACACAAAATTACCTCTACCCATAGATATGGTGAACTTGTAGCTGGTATTAGAGATGATCTTTCATATCAGGGCCCCACCAGAAATCAAAGTACCAGGGGATCACTACGTGTTTCGCTTACAGCTTCCTCAGGGGATCATATTGGTACTGAGAAATACAGCGTACATTACAATATGCAAATACGTGTATAGATTTCAAAAGTGAATTATACATCAACATCAAAAACAGGGTATATTTTGCGGGATCCTCATGGGACAATAGGATTGAGAATCAAAACAATATTTGTACATGTGATACATATTTGAGTGCTCATGAGTACTTACCCAGACTACAATGGGAGACATGGAATGCCCAGCCCTACACCACGAGGAAAGACAGGAGAACAGTACATAGACAGCCCCAAAATGAGAGTGCATTGAACGTATTTCAGCCAAATAAAGGAATTTGTCGTAAGGTAAAAGTATATACCTGGCAAATAAACAACATGTGTATAAATGTCTGTTGTATATTATGAGTAGGGTTAAGGGGTATAGCCACTCTTGCTTCATAAGAAAGTAGCAAAATATAGGTAAGTATATATTAATTTATTCTATGTCCACATGGGTGGCTATATTTATATACCTGGAGTGATGTCAGAAGTTTGTATATGATATTATAGTCAAGCCATCCTTTGTGGGTAAATGATCCCCATATGTCATGTATCTACTGTGGGTATAAGTATAGGGTGAACAGGAGAAAAGGGAGGATGCTTTTAGGAAATTTAAATCCAAAAAGTCCTCTCACATATTATTCCCATGAAGGCCAATTTAAAAAAAAAAGAGAGAGAAAGAGCATTGAGGCTCACCTTGAATTCTGTAAACTCTGCTAGTGCCCAGCCGATCCTGGATGCACACAGACCCTGCTTGGGTAAAGAATGGAACATACACTCAGATCATCCCTTCTGCCATATATATATATATATATATATATATATATACAGTGCCTTGCGAAAGTATTCGGCCCCCTTGAACTTGTCAACCTTTTGCCATATTTCAGGCTTCAAACATAAAGATATAAAATTATAATTTTTTATGAAGAATCACCAACAAGTGGGACACAATTGTGAAGTCGAACGAAATCTATTGGATTTTTGAAACTTTTTTAACTAATAAAAAAATGAAAAGTGGGGCGTGCAAAATTATTCGGCCCCCTTGCGTTAATACTTTGTAGAGCCACCTTTTGCTGCGATTACAGCTGCAAGTCGCTTGGGGTATGTCTCTATCAGTTTTGCACATCGAGAGACTGAAATTCTTGCCCATTCTTCCTTGCAAAACAGCTCGAGCTCAAGGAGGTTGGATGGAGAGCATTTGTGAACAGCAGTTTTCAGCTCTTTCCACAGATTCTCGATTGGATTCAGGTCTGGACTTTGACTTGGCCATTCTAACACCTGGATACGTTTATTTGTGAACCATTCCTTTGTAGTTTTTGCTGTATGTTTGGGATCATTGTCTTGTTGGAAGATAAATCTCCCTCCCAGTTTCAGGTCTTTTGCAGACTCCAACAGGTTTTCATCCAGAATGGTCCTGTATTTGGCTGCATCCATCTTCCCCTCAATTTTAACCATCTTCCCTGTCCCTGCTGAAGAAAAGCAGGCCCAAACCATGATGCTGCCACCACCATGTTTGACAGTGGGGATGGTGTGTTGAGGGTGATGAGCTGTGTTGCTTTTATGCCAAACATATCGTTTTGCATTGTGGGCAAAAAGTTCGATTTTGGTTTCATCTGACCAGAGCACCTTCTTCCACATGTTTGGTGTGTCTCCCAGGTGGCTTGTGGCAAACTTTAGACGAGACTATTTATGGATATCTTTGAGAAATGGCTTTCTTCTTGACACTCTTCCATAAAGACCAGAATTGTGCAGTGTACGACTGATTGTTGTCCTATGGACAGACTCTACCACCTCTGCTGTAGTTCTCTGCAGTTCATCCAGAGTGATCATGGGCCTCTTGGCTGCATCTCTGATCAGTCTTCTCCTTGTCTAAGCTGAAAGTTTAGAGGGACGGCCAAGTCTTGGTAGATTTGCAGTGGTCTGATACTCCTTCCATTTCAAAATGATCGCTTGCACAGTGCTCCTTGGGATGTTTAAAGCTTGGGAAATCTTTTTGTATCCAAATCCGGCTTTACACTTCTCCACAACAGTATTACGGACCTGCCTGGTGTGTTCCTTGATCTTCATGATGCTCTCTGCACTTTCAACAGAACTCTGAGACTATCACAGAGCAGGTGCATTTATACAGAGACTTGATTACACACAGGTGGATTCTATTTATCACCATCAGTCATTTAGGACAACATTGGATCATTCAGAGATCCTCGCTGAACTTCTGCAGTGAGTTTGCTGCACTGAAAGTAAAGGGGCCGAATAATTTTGCACACACCACTTTTCAGTTTTTTATTTGCTAAAAAAGTTTAAAATATCCAATAGATTTCGTTCCACTTCACAATTGTGTCCCACTTGTTGGTGATTCTTCACAAAAAATTAAAATTTTATATCTTTATGTTTGAAGCCTGAAATGTGGCAAAAGGTTGAAAAGTTCAAGGGGGCCGAATACTTTCGCAAGGCACTGTATATATATACATGACTGAGGAAATGGCTGCTGGAAATTACCCTTACATCTCATCTTGCATCTGGTGTGGTAAGATGCTTGCACGATCATGTGCCCCACTCTTTGGACCTGGACTGACAGAGAGAGGTGGGAGGCTTTCTTTCATAGCCCACCCCACCATTTCTGGACATGTGCGCCCATTTTCCTTAGCCGCGCATGCCCAGAGACATACCCACCCACACTTTCATCGCCCAGTATGTAGCGCAGCGGGTGTAAGGAGGAGTCTTCCATCGGCAGCCATTTCCCCATTCATATATATATATATATATATATATATATATATATATATATATATATATATATATATATATGAGCCAGCAGGCATGATCCCCAAGTTGAAGTCCCGTTCTTTACCCAAGCAGAGGGTCTGTATGCAACCAGGATTGGCAAGGGGCACTAGAAGAGTTTACAGAATTCAAGGTGAGCCTCAATGCTCTCTCTCTATTTTTCTAAATCAGCCTCCATAGGAATAATATGTGAGTTGACCTTTTGGATTTATATTTCCTAAAAGCATCCTCCATTTTCTCCTGTTTGGTATAGGGAAGTCATTATTACACTCTATAATTATACCCACAGCGGATACATTATATATGGAGATCATTTGCCCACAAAGGATGGCTTGACTATAATATCATATACAAACTTCTAGCATTACTCCATGTCCCACTCTTTTGGATACATTCTTTTCATGGTAGGTATATACCGTAAATATAACCACCTATGTGGACATATAAAAAATGAATATCTACTTACCTATATTTGCCATGCATCCCATTTTAATCTGGGTAAGTACTCAGGAACACTCAATATTGTATCACGTGTGCAAATATTGTTTTGATTCTCAGTCCTATTGTCCCATGAGGAACACGCATAATATACCCTGTTTTTGATGTTGATTTTTGATCCACTTTTGAAATCTATACACGTCTTTGCATATTGTAATGTATACTGCATTTCACAGTACCAATAGCATCCCCTGAGGAACCTTTAAGCAAAATGCGTAGTGATCCCCTGGTACTTTGATTTCCTGTGGGGCCCTGATATGGAAGATCTCTAATACCAGATACAAGTTCACCATATCTATGGGCATACCTACAGGTCATTTTATTTTACCTATTTGAGACAATATCACATGTATAAATTATGTATTGACCTGTCTTTAATCAATTTTCTGTAGTTTTTATAATGATGATATAAATAAATTGGATTTTTATTCAACTGGGTGCTCTCTTTTTCATTTTGGTCTACTGATTGCTACCAATTTAACCACTTGCCAAACAATGGCAGTGCCCAATAGTGCATATTAGTGCCCATAAGTGAGTGTTCATCAATGCCACCCTCTCAGTGGATCCTGGAGGTGCTACTCGCATGTTGGGCATCTGTATGTGGCTAGGCTGTGTAAAAGTCTCACACATGTGGTATTGGCATACTCAGGAGGAATAGCATAATGTATTTTTGGGTTTAATTTGTGATATAACAAATATAAAGAGCTGTGCTAAGAAAGATTTAAGTGTAAAACTGTGATCAAAAAATTAATTGGTAGTGACCCAATCACAATTAAAGTGCAAAAAAAAATTGATAAAATTACAACATATAAATAAATGCAAATTCATAAGTGAAAGTTCATAAATAAAAATTGATAAATGGAAATGATTAAAGTAATAGAATTACCATATAAAATAAATACAAATGCATACGTGAAACTTAGTGATTTGATAATGACACTTAACCACTTCAGCCCCGAACCATTTTGCTGGCCAAAGACCAGACCACTTTTTGCGATTCGGCACTGCGTCGCTTTAACTGACAATTGCGCGGTTGTACAACGAGGCTCCCAAACAATATTGACTTTCTTTTTTTCCCACAAATAGAACTTTCTTTTGGTGGTATTTGATCACCTCTACGGTTTTTATGTTTTGCGCTATAAACAAAAATAGAGCGACAATTTTGAAAAAAATGCATTATTTTTTACTTTTTGTTATAATAAATATCCCCCAAAAATATATTAAAAAAACATATTTTTCCCTCAAATTAGGCCTGTACATATTCTTCTACATATTTTTGGTAAAAAAAATGCAATAAGCAATTATTGATTGGTTTGCGCAAAAGTTATAGCGTTTACAAAATAGGGGATAGTTTTATGGCATTTTTATTAATAATTTTTTTTTTACTAGTAATCGCAGCGATCAGCGATTTTTATTGTGACTGCGACATTAAGGCAGACACATTGGACATTTTTGACACATTTTTGGGACTATTGTCATTTATACAGCAATCACTGCTAAATAAATGCAGTGATTCCTGTGTAAATGACACTGACAGTGAAGGGGTTAACCAGTGGGTGGCAGTGTAGGGGTTAAATGTTCCCAGGGGTGTGTTACTAACTGTTAGGGGCTTGGCTTTCATTTAGTGAACACTGATCTCTGCTCCAATCACATGGAGCAGAGATCAGCGTCACTAGTTGCTAGGCAGAATGGGGTGATGCTGTTTACAACGGCATCTCTCCGTTCAGCTGCCCCGTGAGACGATCGCGGGTATGCCTGCGGTAATCGAATCCGCGACCGGACTCACGGGGGTCCCGACCAGCACAAGAGCGCGCGCTGGCATTAAATATTGGACGTACCTGTACGCCAATATGCCTGCCCGTGGCATTCTGCCATTGTACAATGGCGTGCGCTGGTCGGGAACTGGTAAGCATAAGCAAAATAGACAATATTAGTCCATATGAATGTCCCAAAAATTTTCATGCAACGGGATCAGCAGGAATCCAGTGCAGGATCAAACCAAACACCCTTTGAAAAAGTGCTGTGAAGTGCAGAAGATGCCACCACCAATATTAACTCTGGC
This sequence comes from Lithobates pipiens, assembly GCF_037356315.1. Classification (NCBI taxonomy): domain Eukaryota; kingdom Metazoa; phylum Chordata; class Amphibia; order Anura; family Ranidae; genus Lithobates; species Lithobates pipiens. Next base: position 275,418,295 of record NW_027507758.1, read on the forward strand.
CGCTTACCAGAACCCTAGGTCCCTCTTATATGGGACCAGAAAGCGCCTAGATTAATCCTCAGGATGGACACTTAGGATGGCAGGCAAGAAATCTCTCTCCCCTAGCAACGAGATGTTACACCACAATAAGCACATCCATATAGAAAAAAGATATTGTCTATTTTGCTTATGAATTGATTGGTCCACACTATCCCAGAGACACATTCATATTATAGGTAACTCATCCCCTAATATTATGAAAATACTATATTCGGGAAAGGGGAAAGAAAGAGGGGGGAAAGATGCAACAGGGGATTTTTGTGCGGTACAATTTACAAAAAAACAAATTATTTATAAAAATTCATTAAATTTTATTTCAAATATATTAAAAATATTGTATGAAAACATTAATCACAAATACACTGATTGTACAAAAATTGCAAATTCATAACTACAGAGTGTAAGGGATCCTGAAAATATTAGTTGATTGCACTTCTTCCCGACATGTTTCGCAATGTGCTTCTTCAGGGGAGTGTGCAGCTAGCAATAACATAGAAAAGAGATTTATATATATGCATATAAAATGTACAAATACATAAGTCAGTGCTATACAAGATTTATAATACATAATGTTCTCAATGTGCTTGGTCCAAGAAGGAGCAATGCTTACCCAAGTGGTGGAATCTAAACAACGCAATGCAGAGGCCGTTTAAAAGTTGTTATAAGTGGTGGAATTTATGGAGTAGGGTCAATTGGAGACCTCCCAGGCCCAATGCAGGGCACAGATGGAGGAGAGCAGACACTACAGAAATAATAAAACAGTTTTTAAAATAAAAAACAAATAATAATGAATAATAATCAATTATACTAAAAAATGTATGAACAATAGAGTCCTCTATATTACATAAGAGGGTCGGGGCAAAAAAGCCTCCATGTTAAAAATAAATATTTCTAATAATTTATGAAATGCGCCAAAAGATTAGCTGTATGGTTAAATGGGACCAGCTATGCATATAAATTTTAAATTTAAATGATCAGAATTAAGCATTTATTTTATATTATATAGAACCAATGCATAAAAGATAAATGAATAAATAATTTCAATTAATTTTACCTGCAAAAATAATGAAGGGTCAAGAGATTGTTTATGTGATAGTATGATGCTGTGCATGTGCAAAGAATCACCATGAGTAGGTTAGCCAATTCATTAGACTGCCCTTTATAAGCTGCAGAGTGCAGCTCTGTGCTGCCCCTCAGAGCCTACTGAACCTAAAAACGAATAAGAAGGAAATAGATAGGAATATTTAAACATGAAGTGGATATAGAATGCTATTGAAGTAAATGTATTCATATGTACCTGAACAGAAAGATCCGGCGTAAATGCGCTGCCTGTGTTGTGTCTGTAGTATATGTGTAAGGGCGACAGCGCCGCTTTTTATTTCCTCCATCCATCGAGCCGGCGTCTGACGTCACCGGCTCGATGCGGACAACCAGGGGGGAAGGCAGTGCGCACGCGTGAAGCCCGTAGCGTCGGCATCTATACTACAATCCCCATCATTCCCCAGTGCTGACATAAATGTCAGCATAGATGGATGACAACGGAGATAGGGCTGTATAGGCTCTCCGCCCTGAGAAGGGGCGGGAAGAAGAAAAGCCATTACAGGAGCAGATAGAAAGACGGCGCCTAGGGCTTCTATCCCTTGCGGGATTGCGTGCTCACAACCACCCCAATTCGGGCGCCCCCTGGGTAAAACAGCCCTGCGGTGCCCTTGGGTGTCCGTATGCCCTAGCATAATTGGTGCCAGGGGGAGAAAACCAAAGATCCACTCCGACACCACAAATTAAATCGGCTTCAGATTGTGACATAAAATAAAAAGAAAGGGCAAAGCTCCTATGTAAGGATGGGATTCATAGAGAGCAACAGAGATCCCAACATGTGCAAACCATGAATCCCATTAATGGGCCAAGCAATATGAGACAGCAAAATCAACACTTCACTGTATATATGAAAATTAAAATAAAAATAACAATGACATTATACAAAAAGTATTTGAGATATTACATAATCTAACGATAAATAAAAAACAAAAATTAATAAATAAACAAATAAACCAAAAAAAAAAAAAAAAAGGGGGGAAATGTGAAGGGAACGGGAATGAGGGAAAGTTCTCTCTTTTCATTCTCAAAAAACAGGCCCAAAAGGGGGCTCGCAGCGGGGGAAAGAAGATCCTCATGAAAAACAAGGACATCAAACTATAAAAAAGATCTATAGCTTATATTTTCATTGAATCCGGGATATTTTGTAGCTTTTAAGGTAAAGATCCACTTGGCTTCAGTTTGTAAAAGAAATGTATCCACTGAGCCACCTCGTGAGTTTAGAGGTATATGAGCTAGAGCAGTAAAACGGATCCAATTGGGATTAAATGCATGATAAGTACCAATATGCCTACTAATGGCTGTAATTATTTTTTTATTGAGAATTGGTTTTATATGATCTTTTATACGAATGGAAAATAATCTCTTTGTCTTACCGACATAAAACCCTCCACAGTGGCATTGGGCTAGATATACAATGCCTGGAGTGGAACATGTGACATGGAATTTAGGGACAAACCAGCTGCCATTGGGCAGTTTAATCTTGCGGGAATTGTTAATGTAAGGACACATGTCGCATTGACCACATGAATAAGTACCTGGTCGTTTAGATGTATTCTCCCCTGAAACATCCTGAAAATGGCTACTGACTAGACGGTCCTTAAGTGACTGAGGTCTCATATATGTGATGGATGGTACATCATTTATATATTGGTTAACAATAGGGTCAGCTTTTAGGAGCGGCCAGAACCTCTGAATTATGGCACGAAATAAATGGTGTTGATTAGAGTATCTTGTAACAATACGTACTTTGTCCTCTATATTTTTTGGTTTATTAGAAAAAAGAAGAGAGGTCCTGTCTTTACTTTTTACTCTGTTGTATGACTTCTTCAAAGATGCATGACCTTATCCCCGTGCTCTAAGCCGTCTATATAAATCATCGGCTGCAACCTTGAAGTCCAAGACAGTACTACAATTTCGTTTAGCTCTTAAATACTGACTGTAGGGAATGCTCTTAAGAAGAGGTTTGCAAAACCGTGTTGCCAGCGGTGGGCTTTCTATATAGGGCAGAGTGCAGGTGTCCAGTAGCGTCAATTTTGATTGTCAGGTCCAAAAATTCTATAGACTTTTGACTATAATTTAACGTAAATTTTAAATTGAAAGAATTCACTGACAATAGCTCAAAAAAAAGCAATAGATCTGATTCTGATCCTGACCAGAAAAATAAAATATCATCAATGTACCTGTACCAGGCTATGATATTGTCTAAAAATGGAACAAGGTCTTCACGCGCAAAAGTATCTTTTTCCCACCCCCCCCAGGTACAGGTTGGCATACGATGGGGCACACTTAGTCCCCATCGCAACCCCCTGCACCTGGAGGTAGTGGGATTGATTGAATTGGAATACATTATGCTTCAAAATAAAATCTAATAGTTCCATGACAAATTCATTGTAAGCAAAAAAATTTGAGCCTCTCTCTCTCAGATAGGAACGTATTACTTGTAAACCTTTATGGTGTGGTATGGCATTGTACAGACTCTCCACATTAATGAAGACCAGCCAAGATTGTATGGGTAAAAAAGTGTCATCAAGTACCTTTAGAAGATCGATGGTGTCTTTCACATAGGAGAAGAGGGAAGTAACATGCGGAATGAGATGTTTATCAACAAGACTGCTCGCATTTTCTGTTAAGCTGTTACAGCTAGAGATGATGGGACGTCCTGGGGGGTCAATTAGTGATTTGTGTACCTTTGGAAGGGCATAAAAAGTAGCAATTTTTGGATCTTTAGTGTTTAGAAATTCCCATGTTCCTTTATCTATGGTACTGGATTTATATGCATTGAAAATGATCAGACGATATTTTGTATCAAAATGAGAAATTAAGGAAGTCGATATTGGTCGATACCAATCGGAATTGTCAAGGATCTTTTTACACATAGTGAGATATTGTGGGGTGTTCATAATTACGATGTTTCCGCCTTTGTCAGCAGGTTTAATAACTATATTTGGATTCGTTTTAAGTTGTTTCAATGCCTTCAACTGATCCCGCGTTAGATTGTGTTTGTTAGTGGGTAAGAAATGAATCTGTTCAATTGCCTGACACACTTGTTGTGTGAAGGCCCAAATATTGGGGTTTGTATTAAGGAGTGGAAAATTCTTGGATTTAGGTTTGAAAGTTTCTAAAGGCGGGAAGGAAACTGATTGCACCGATAAACTGGTGGAGGAAACAATCTCCTCTTCATCAGGGGGTACTTGACCCTCCTCCCATAGATCCATTAAATTGGAAAGAGCTTGTTGGTCAACAGTATTTATCTCTGTGGTGGATTTCGATATGTTTGTTTGTACAATTGGTTGGTTGGGCTTATGAAAAATAGTTCTAAATATCAATTTTCATGCAAATAGATGTATATCCTTTATTAAGGAAAATTTATCCGAGCTTGAGTCGGGGCAAAATGTCAATCCTAATTTCAGAACATCAAGTTCATGATTAGTGAGGGCATAAGACGATAAATTAACAATGGACAATTCCGTCCCTGGACTAGGTTCTAAATCAGTGGAAGGAGAATGAGTTAATTCTTGGATGGTTGAGGGGATTCCTTCCCTAAAAAAATAGGAGCTATTCGGAGGTCCGCCGGTAGGGGAGCACCACTGGGTGAAATAATAATGTCATTAGTGTTAATAGTGGGTAAAGATGATGAGAGAGGGGCTATATTGGTGGAAGAAGACGTGAGGGTGGTAGACATGGAAGTGTTAATGGGAATGGAAGTAGACAAAGATGTGTTGATTGAAGTAGAAGTGATGTGGGGTGTAGGTAATGTTGGATGGTGAAACATGGTTAAAGGACGAGCAGGGATTTGTTTAGAAATAGGGTGTATACGAGATGGTAAAGGGGTGCTGAGATGCTGGTGGGGTGCTGCCATAGCGGCGCCCTCCGAATCGCTTTTTCTCTTTTTCGGGAGTCTGTCTCCAGACAAGTCCCGATAAATTGTTGAATGATTGGAAGGAAAAGAAGTTGACGAAGCGTTTGATCTAGTGTCGTCATCATAGTGATCCCTTCTATTAGAAGAACGTGATGCTCTGAAAAATCTATTTTTATTCTTGCCATCTGCTGGCCATTTATAAGCCGAACCATTAGAGTAGGAATGATTATCACGTGTGAATTTATTTTGTTTTGAGCGAATTATCTCGAGAGTATAATTTTCAATGTGTTTAGACAACTCAGATTCCTTACACTTAAATTTAGAAGTAGTGATTACTTTAGCATATTCCTCATACCATTTGCCTATTGAATTGTCTACCAGATCTATGTCATGCGAGTATTGAATAGCTAACCTATTGAATTGTGTTTTTTTTTTTTTTTTCCCTCTCTTTCCCTCTTTTTCACCTCTCTTTCTCTCTCCAATCTCCGGGTCCATGGCGGCTTTCAGCGGTGAGGCCTGGGAGGGCCTAATGAATAAGGCTTTGAACCTCCAAAAGAGTAGTGAACTATCGGACAAAGATCTCGATCTAGCTTTGCAACATTTGCAACGTCTCTTGGAACGTAAGGTTAGAATCTTCTGGCACAGAAAGTTCTTTCAAAAATACATAGACCAACAAATTGTTCCCTTTGGACTTCGGATACAAATATTTCCCAATCTAAATAAGGTCGATGATCTCATTAAACAAAAATGGGAAGAAAATTTGCAAACATGCTCACTAGCAATGATGTCCTTATTAGCTATTCAATACTCGCATGACATAGATCTGGTAGACAATTCAATAGGCAAATAGTATGAGGAATATGCTAAAGTAATCACTACTTCTAAATTTAAGCGTAAGGAATCTGAGTTGTCTAAACACATTGAAAATTATACTCTCGAGATAATTCGCTCAAAACAAAATAAATTCACACGTGATAATCATTCCTACTCTAATGGTTCGGCTTATAAATGGCCAGCAGATGGCAAGAATAAAAATAGATTTTTCAGAGCATCACGTTCTTCTAATAGAAGGGATCACTATGATGACGACACTAGATCAAACGCTTCGTCAACTTCTTTTCCTTCCAATCATTCAACAATTTATCGGGACTTGTCTGGAGACAGACTCCCGAAAAAGAGAAAAAGCGATTCGGAGGGCGCCGCTATGGCAGCACCCCACCAGCATCTCAGCACCCCTTTACCATCTCGTATACACCCTATTTCTAAACAAATCCCTGCTCGTCCTTTAACCATGTTTCACCATCCAACATTACCTACACCCCACATCACTTCTACTTCTATCAACACATCTTTGTCTACTTCCATTCCCATTAACACTTCCATGTCTACCACCCTCACGTCTTCTTCCACCAATATAGCCCCTCTCTCATCATCTTTACCCACTATTAACACTAATGACATTATTATTTCACCCAGTGGTGCTCCCCTACCGACGGACCTCCGAATAGCTCCTATTTTTTTAGGGAAGGAATCCCCTCAACCATCCAAGAATTAACTCATTCTCCTTCCACTGATTTAGAACCTAGTCCAGGGACAGAATTGTCCATTGTTAATTTATCGTCTTATGCCCTCACTAATCATGAACTTGATGTTCTGAAATTAGGATTGACATTTTGCCCCGACTCAAGCTCGGATAAATTTTCCTTAATAAAGGATATACATCTATTTGCACGAAAATTGATATTTAGAACTATTTTTCATAAGCCCAACCAACCAATTGTACAAACAAACATATCGAAATCCACCACAGAGATAAATACTGTTGACCAACAAGCTCTTTCCAATTTAATGGATCTATGGGAGGAGGGTCAAGTACCCCCTGATGAAGAGGAGATTGTTTCCTCCACCAGTTTATCGGTGCAATCAGTTTCCTTCCCGCCTTTAGAAACTTTCAAACCTAAATCCAAGAATTTTCCACTCCTTAATACAAACCCCAATATTTGGGCCTTCACACAACAAGTGTGTCAGGCAATTGAACAGATTCATTTCTTACCCACTAACAAACACAATCTAACGCGGGATCAGTTGAAGGCATTGAAACAACTTAAAACGAATCCAAATATAGTTATTAAACCTGCTGACAAAGGCGGAAACATCGTAATTATGAACACCTCACAATATCTCACTATGTGTAAAAAGATCCTTGACAATTCCGATTGGTATCGACCAATATCGACTTCCTTAATTTCTCATTTTGATACAAAATATCGTCTGATCATTTTCAATGCATATAAATCCAGTACCATAGATAAAGGAACATGGGAATTTCTAAACACTAAAGATCCAAAAATTGCTACTTTTTATGCCCTTCCAAAGGTACACAAATCACTAATTGACCCCCCAGGACGTCCCATCATCTCTAGCTGTAACAGCTTAACAGAAAATGCGAGCAGTCTTGTTGATAAACATCTCATTCCGCATGTTACTTCCCTCTTCTCCTATGTGAAAGACACCATCGATCTTCTAAAGATACTTGATGACACTTTTTTACCCATACAATCTTGGCTGGTCTTCATTAATGTGGAGAGTCTGTACAATGCCATACCACACCATAAAGGTTTACAAGTAATACGTTCCTATCTGAGAGAGAGAGGCTCAAATTTTTTTGCTTACAATGAATTTGTCATGGAACTATTAGATTTTATTTTGAAGCATAATGTATTCCAATTCAATCAATCCCACTACCTCCAGGTGCAGGGGGTTGCGATGGGGACTAAGTGTGCCCCATCGTATGCCAACCTGTACCTGGGGGGGGTGGGAAAAAGATACTTTTGCGCGTGAAGACCTTGTTCCATTTTTAGACAATATCATAGCCTGGTACAGGTACATTGATGATATTTTATTTTTCTGGTCAGGATCAGAATCAGATCTATTGCTTTTTTTTGAGCTATTGTCAGTGAATTCTTTCAATTTAAAATTTACGTTAAATTATAGTCAAAAGTCTATAGAATTTTTGGACCTGACAATCAAAATTGACGCTACTGGACACCTGCACTCTGCCCTATATAGAAAGCCCACCGCTGGCAACACGGTTTTGCATGCGACAAGCTTTCACCCGAAACCTCTTCTTAAGAGCATTCCCTACAGTCAGTATTTAAGAGCTAAACGAAATTGTAGTACTGTCTTGGACTTCAAGGTTGCAGCCGATGATTTATATAGACGGCTTAGAGCACGGGGATAAGGTCATGCATCTTTGAAGAAGTCATACAACAGAGTAAAAAGTAAAGACAGGACCTCTCTTCTTTTTTCTAATAAACCAAAAAATATAGAGGACAAAGTACGTATTGTTACAAGATACTCTAATCAACACCATTTATTTCGTGCCATAATTCAGAGGTTCTGGCCGCTCCTAAAAGCTGACCCTATTGTTAACCAATATATAAATGATGTACCATCCATCACATATATGAGACCTCAGTCACTTAAGGACCGTCTAGTCAGTAGCCATTTTCAGGATGTTTCAGGGGAGAATACATCTAAACGACCAGGTACTTATTCATGTGGTCAATGCGACATGTGTCCTTACATTAACAATTCCCGCAAGATTAAACTGCCCAATGGCAGCTGGTTTGTCCCTAAATTCCATGTCACATGTTCCACTCCAGGCATTGTATATCTAGCCCAATGCCACTGTGGAGGGTTTTATGTCGGTAAGACAAAGAGATTATTTTCCATTCGTATAAAAGATCATATAAAACCAATTCTCAATAAAAAAATAATTACAGCCATTAGTAGGCATATTGGTACTTATCATGCATTTAATCCCAATTGGATCCGTTTTACTGCTCTAGCTCATATACCTCTAAACTCACGAGGTGGCTCAGTGGATACATTTCTTTTACAAACTGAAGCCAAGTGGATCTTTACCTTAAAAGCTACAAAATATCCCGGATTCAATGAAAATATAAGCTATAGATCTTTTTTATAGTTTGATGTCCTTGTTTTTCATGAGAATCTTCTTTCCCCCGCTGCGAGCCCCCTTTTGGGCCTGTTTTTTGAGAATGAAAAGAGAGAACTTTCCCTCATTCCCGTTCCCTTCACATTTCCCCCCCTTTTTTTTTTTTTTTTGGTTTATTTGTTTATTTATTAATTTTTGTTTTTTATTTATCGTTAGATTATGTAATATCTCAAATACTTTTTGTATAATGTCATTGTTATTTTTATTTTAATTTTCATATATACAGTGAAGTGTTGATTTTGCTGTCTCATATTGCTTGGCCCATTAATGGGATTCATGGTTTGCACATGTTGGGATCTCTGTTGCTCTCTATGAATCCCATCCTTACATAGGAGCTTTGCCCTTTCTTTTTATTTTATGTCACAATCTGAAGCCGATTTAATTTGTGGTGTCGGAGTGGATCTTTGGTTTTCTCCCCCTGGCACCAATTATGCTAGGGCATACGGACACCCAAGGGCGCCGCAGGGCTGTTTTACCCAGGGGGTGCCCGAATTGGGGTGGTTGTGAGCACGCAATCCCGCAAGGGATAGAAGCCCTAGGCGCCGTCTTTCTATCTGCTCCTGTAATGGCTTTTCTTCTTCCCGCCCCTTCTCAGGGCGGAGAGCCTATACAGCCCTATCTCCGTTGTCATCCATCTATGCTGACATTTATGTCAGCACTGGGGAATGATGGGGATTGTAGTATAGATGCCGACGCTACGGGCTTCACGCGTGCGCACTGCCTTCCCCCCTGGTTGTCCGCATCGAGCCGGTGACGTCAGACGCCGGCTCGATGGATGGAGGAAATAAAAAGCGGCGCTGTCGCCCTTACACATATACTACAGACACAACACAGGCAGCGCATTTACGCCGGATCTTTCTGTTCAGGTACATATGAATACATTTACTTCAATAGCATTCTATATCCACTTCATGTTTAAATATTCCTATCTATTTCCTTCTTATTCGTTTTTAGGTTCAGTAGGCTCTGAGGGGCAGCACAGAGCTGCACTCTGCAGCTTATAAAGGGCAGTCTAATGAATTGGCTAACCTACTCATGGTGATTCTTTGCACATGCACAGCATCATACTATCACATAAACAATCTCTTGACCCTTCATTATTTTTGCAGGTAAAATTAATTGAAATTATTTATTCATTTATCTTTTATGCATTGGTTCTATATAATATAAAATAAATGCTTAATTCTGATAATTTAAATTTAAAATTTATATGCATAGCTGGTCCCATTTAACCATACAGCTAATCTTTTGGCGCATTTCATAAATTATTAGAAATATTTATTTTTAACATGGAGGCTTTTTTGCCCCGACCCTCTTATGTAATATAGAGGACTCTATTGTTCATACATTTTTTAGTATAATTGATTATTATTCATTATTATTTGTTTTTTATTTTAAAAACTGTTTTATTATTTCTGTAGCGTCTGCTCTCCTCCATCTGTGCCCTGCATTGGGCCTGGGAGGTCTCCAATTGACCCTACTCCATAAATTCCACCACTTATAACAACTTTTAAACGGCCTCTGCATTGCGTTGTTTAGATTCCACCACTTGGGTAAGCATTGCTCCTTCTTGGACCAAGCACATTGAGAACATTATGTATTATAAATCTTGTATAGCACTGACTTATGTATTTGTACATTTTATATGCATATATATAAATCTCTTTTCTATGTTATTGCTAGCTGCACACTCCCCTGAAGAAGCACATTGCGAAACATGTCGGGAAGAAGTGCAATCAACTAATATTTTCAGGATCCCTTACACTCTGTAGTTATGAATTTGCAATTTTTGTACAATCAGTGTATTTGTGATTAATGTTTTCATACAATATTTTTAATATATTTGAAATAAAATTCAATGAATTTTTATAAATAATTTGTTTTTTTGTAAATTGTACCGCACAAAAATCCCCTGTTGCATCTTTCCCCCCTCTTTCTTTCCCCTTTCCCGAATATAGTATTTTGCTTATATTAAGTGTCATTATCAAATCATTAAGTTTCACGTATGAATTTGTATTTATTTTATATGGTAATTTTTTTAGTTTAATAATTTCCATTTATCAATTTTTATTCAATGAACTTTCACTTATGAATTTGCATTTATTTATTTATATATTGTAATTTTATCAAATGTTTTTGCACTTTAATTGTGATTGGGTCACTACCAATACATTTTTTGATCACAGTTTTACACTTAAATCTTTCTTAGCGCAGCTCTTTATATTTGTTAACTGTTTTGTGTCGTTGTATAGCGATTTGAGCTGCTGCTCACTGGGTGGGTTTAGTTAATAGCGCAGTTATTTCTTTTGTATTAATTTGTGGTATGCATGCTGTGTGTTAAAAATATCTTTTAAATTGATAACTTTGTGTAAAATAAATTGTTTTAATTTTTTCCATATTTTCCCAAAACTTGTGGAAAAAAATGACATGTTCAAAAGACTCATGGGGTCATTTTGTGGGCGTTTCCATTGTCCTGATGCTCCAAAGTGCTCATTTTAAAGGCTTATATGCAAGATATTGCCATGAAAGGTGTATGGGGGCCCTGGTACTGGGGACATATATCAATGAAGTTTTTAAAAAGACTGTTTTTCAGTGATTTTAATAATGCTTAAAGTGAAACAGTAAAAAAATAAATATTCCTTTAAATATCGTGCCTGGGGGTCCCCTTAATCTGCCTGTAAATTGGCATATCTGTGCAATGTGTAGAACAGTGCCACAGAAAAATTGCATTTCTACAGGAAAAAATAATTTAAACTTGTTTGCGGCTGTGTAATGTTTTGCTGGCTCCTGGCAATATAGATGAAAAATCAAGGGAAAAAAAATTGGCGTGGCCCCCCCAGTCCATACCAGGCCCTTCGGGTCTGGTATGGATTTTAAGGGGAACTCTGCGCCAAAGTTCAAAAATCGGTGTGGGGCCCCCCAAAATCCATACCAGACCCTTTTCCAAGCAAGCAGCCTAGCAGGCCAGGAAAGTGGGGGAGAGCGAGCGCCCCCCCTCCTGAACCATACCAGGGCGCTTGCCCTCAACATGAGGAGGGTGTTTTGGGGTTCCCCAAAGCACCGTTTCCCCATGTTGATGGGGACAAGAGCCTCTTCCTGAATACTCTGGCCATTGGTTGTTTGGGTCTGCAGGTCGGGGGGCTTATCAGAACCCCCCAGATCTTGCTCCCCCGTGTGAATTGGTTTTCGGGTACATTGTACCCCTACCCATTCACCAAAAAAGTGTCAAAAAGTAAAAACCACAATTTTTTACCACTTTTTTTAATAAAGGAATTGTCAAAAAGTGTCAATCACGCCGCCCGACAGACCCGAAATAGAAAAAAAATTAAAAGGCGCCAGCTCCATGAGAGGCTCCCCGGCCACTGCTGTCTTTTGGCCTTTACAGCTGTTATATAGGCAAGGGCGGGGCCACCCACTGAGATAACCGGATGACCCCACTTCGTTTGACATCACATGATGTCAAAGGGGGTGGGGTCACTCGTTTGCATCATCGGGTGGCCCCGCCCTTGCCTATATAACAGCTAACACATCCAAGAGACAGCAGTCCCCGGGAGGCCTCCCATTGAGGTGGAGCTTCTTTTATTTTCCCATGTTTCGAGTTTGTCAGGCAGCTTGATTGAAGATGGATGGACATCGTTGGACACTTTTTTTTAAATAAAAGAATTGTCAAAAACTGTTTGTTGTGGTTTGTACTTTTTGATACTTTTTTTTGGTGAATGGATAGGGGTAAAAGTCAATCACATGGTGGGGTGGGATCTGGGGGCCCCCTTCTTAAAGGGGGCTTTCAGATTCTGATAAGCTCTCCACCCGCAGAACCCGACAACCAATGGCTAGGATTGTCAGGAAGAGGCTCTGGGGACCCCAAAGCACCCTCCCCATGTTGAGGGCAATCGTCCTGGTATTATTCAGTAGGGAGGTGCTCGCTTGTCCCCCCTTTCCTGGCCTGCCAGGCTGCTTGCTCGAACTTCCAAAAAGTGAGTACTTTCCAAAAATAGGTCATTTGGGGTTTACAGTATTTGTACTTTCCTGGCTTGTTAGGGCCTCAAGAAATGAGAAAGCTTGTAGACTCTATAACTCTCAAAAAGACCAACTAATATATACTTATTTGGGTTATTTTACCAAAGATATGTAGCAGTATAACTTTTTGGCAAAATTTATGAAGAAAATTTACTAAAGGAAGGAAGCATGGAGGCCATGATATCCCGTGGCACCTCCTCCACCACACCAAGAGGGAATAAGAAGAGAAGGACCAGAGGATGCAGAGGAGGGAAAATGCAAAAGAAACTTAGGATATTTAGTTTGAGCAATACAGTTTTTTCAGAAGATGAAAATAAGGTATTAGAATTAGGAACACACGTGTATTTAGCCGAATATTGGAATCAAGGGATAAATGCGTCTTCTGTAAGAAAACAATATCCGCAAGGTAACTCTCGACTTCTTTAAGAATGATATATCTTTTCTTGGGATAATTCAATCCTCTTACATTATATGTTAAAAACTTAAGCTCTACCATTAAGCAAATCTTGTAACTTTCTTATTTCATTTAGTGGATTTGGGTGAACAGATTTTCCCTCCTTTCCCCCCCTCCCTCACCCCACCTTTGACGTAACTCTGACCCTATGGTCCAGGACATCTTACCAAGGACCCCCTTGTCCCTCTGGTCCCTTTGTCCTGAGGTGGAGTTCTGTTTGGCCATGTCGCAATTCATCTCACCTATTACCTGTGAGGTGGTATCCCAACATGTCAGGAGCACCAGGCCCTCCCCCGCCGCTTTTTCATCTTTATCCCTGCTTACCCTCAAAAACCCTCCTGACTCCCCCACCCTGCACCTCCCCCCTCACCAAATCGCCTCTGTTCCCTGAAAAATTAAGAGGGGGGAGGGAGAGAGAAAAAAAGGGGGGGCAAGAGGGAGGGAAGACCCATCCTCCCAATTCCCACCCTCCCTCTCCATCCCACCCCCAGTCAGCCATATGAACCTCTCAGTCCACTTTAACCCTGTTCATTCTTATATATTATGTCCTTGGTACAGGGATATCAAGTTTTCTGCTCTATGAATCTCAATCTTCCTGTGCGACCGTTCTTTCTGCCAATTAGGCATGCGGGAAAACCCCAGTTATATTGGACCCCATTCTTGGTCAGAGCTGCTAATAAAGGTTTTAAGGCTCTCCTTCTCCTTAAGGTTTCTTGGGATAGGTCCTGGAAAATCTGGATACCCCTTCCTTCGTATTCTATAGGTACATTTGCTCTTATATTTCTCCATATGTGATTTTTATCTTCTCTGTTCTGGAATCGCACTATAACATCCCGAGGTATCTCTTGTGATAATTTTTATTTTTATTGGGTTTGTTATATCTTTATTCATCAGCGGATTACATATCTTTTTTATTATATCTGTTAGATCTTCTTGCTTTGATGAATCTAGGACCCCACGTATTCTTATGTTTTTTCTTCTGTCCCTGTTTTCTTGGTCCTCAATTTTATATGCTTGTTCTTGTTGTGCTTTTTTAAAGATACGATTTCTGCTTCTAATTTGCCAATAATATTGACTTTTTTTCATTTTTTTTCCATGCCTTCTACCCATTCCAAGATATGACCAACATTCTTATGTAGTCTTTCCATTTCAGATTTCATAGATTTTTCAAGGGCTGCAAACATAGATGTTATTTCTATTTTAGCTGGCAGGGATAGGGGGCTTTCTTGCTGAGTCTGTATCCTTTCTGTTTCATGCTCTAGTTCTAAGAGTTGTTCCATGTCAGCCTTTAACAGTGTATCTTGTTCCTGTGTGGATTTATTTTGCGCTTGTTGCCTTTTTTTTCCCCTGTCCTTCTTATCCTTTTCCTTTTTGTCTTTATCTTTCTTTTCAGCTTGAGTGTTTCTAGTGTTTTGTTGTTTTTCTGTCAGTTGTTTCTCAGTCAAACCCATTTGTGTGACATATTTATTCATTGGGCCAGGGCTAGTAACTAAGCTCAACCGGGGTGATTTAGGGGTTACTCCCATCTTAGATGTCTTTCCCCTCATTTATCTGTACAAAATTACTCAATAGTGTTTACCACCAATATTATTTTATTGGGATATATTTATAACCTCTATGTTGCTCCTAGCTATTTCTCTAGAGCTTCTCAGATAGGTAATAAACACAGTATTAAAGGTTTCAAATCGTTTAACACAGTTCTCAGTTACCTACTCTTGTATTATTGCACACTATAGAAAAAAAAATGGCACAGTCTCGAGAGACAAAGGTGAACAAGTGATGCAACTAAAAAAAAAAAACAATGTAAAAAGGCTAGCCCAAATATAGGCCCATATAAAAGTAGAACTATGTCAAATACAGCTTCCAACTCTGTATCCTTTCTTTTCGCTATCGTGCGTTTAAACGGCTGTGTAAGATTCCACGGAAACCGTTTCCTTAACAGTTCTGGGTCACTTGCTGTCTCAATTAATCCAAGTAAAGCAGCATAAGGCAGAAAGATTTTTCTTTTAGTACACAGTACACCAGCAGTTCCTATAATCCCCCTTATCTTGCTATCAACACACAGTTTGCATAGCCTTAATATTACTACTGATATCTCAAGGAAAACTGTGTAATGGATTGCTTTTATGAAAATTTTCACCATTATAATTATGTTACTCCTTTACAGCTTCAAATCGCATCGTCATGCGGTACGTTTTATCTTTTCATTTAGAGCTGCAGTATTTATCACTGTAAAACTACTACTTTCCCTTCCTTTTTCTTTTTTCTCTCCTTTTTTCTTCCTTTACCTTTCCCCTTCTTTCATTTCAGTTGGATATACATTTTTTATGTCCATCACTTCACAGAGAAGATACTAATGTCTATGTAAAGCAAAAGGCTCCAACAAGCACTTTCAGGACGTCAAGGCATTTACTACAATTTAGGGGGAATCCACATACCCTTTAGGAGTGTATCACTGGGCGTCCTGCCCACTATTCCCTCCAGCCGGTGAACCACAACCTCATGGAATCTTGTCATTTTCCTCTCACTTCAGCCTCCAGCTGCGCAATCCCAGCAACCTAGGTGTGCTGTCTCTCTGAGGGCAGCAGAGGGCGTCTGGAACCGCCAGTATCTCAGGGGGGCCGAGTCTATCACAGAATCCCGTCCAACTGTCACACAGGACCACTGACAGCATCGCCCTTCCTCCAGTCAGGTGCCAAAACTCTCCGCTGGGAGCAGGAGCAATGAAGCCAGGGTCAGGGAGGAACAAGAGGGCTCTAAGGCATATTATCAGTCGCAGCTAGGAAGGAGGCCCGGTCTTCACCTGAGCATACTAGGTGCAGACACGCTCCATCCCTAGTCTCCTCCCTCTGTAGTTCAGTTTTTAATCCCAAATTGACTAATAATCATTTTGTGGAAGTTTTTAAATCGGTAGTGGAGCAAGATTTAGAGAAATCAAAAGTCCGCCCAAACAGATGGAAACAAGTTTAGAAATAGGTTTACAACAATTAGAAAAAAAGGAAAATATAGTGATCAGATCAGCTGATAAAAGGGGTGGTCTAGAAATTTTAAACAAAGGTGAATATTTGGAGGAACTGAACAGACTAGTAGCTGATGTAGCGACCTATGAGAAATTGAAAAGAAACCCCAGCAATAAATTTAAAGCCAAACTGAAAAGGTTGGTTAAGGAAGCACATAATGCTGGAATTATTAATTAAAATCATTGCACTCTAGGGAGTGTGGATATTAATTCACTGTACACTAATATACAACAACATCATGCATTGGAGGCAGTAAAGTGGACCTTGGATGGTACGGACATTAAGCCTAAACAGAAAGATTTTCTATTAGAAGCTTTGGACCTTGCAATGAGTCACAACTTTTTTGGGCATGAAAAGGAATACTATAGGCAGAAAAGAGGCGTTGCCATGGGGGCTAAACACGCTCCCTCAGTGGCAAACCTTTTTATGAGTTGGTGGGAGTCAAAGGACATTTATAGCACAAGTATACCACTACTGAGTTATTATAAATGATATATCGACGACATTTTTATAATTTGGACAGGATCAAGGGAATCTTTTTTTTTATTTTTGAAAGAAATGGGCAACAACCCATACGGTATCTCTTTCTCTAAGACATATGGCCATGAATTAGTTAATTTTTTAGATCTGACCATTTTCAAGGAGAGTGGGAAGCTTTTTACTCGTACTTTCTTCAAGGAAGTCGATAGAAATGGTTATATACCATTGGGCAGCTGCCATCATCCAAGATAGTTGCGTGGCATTCCCAAAAGCCAGATGCTTAGAGTAAAAAGAAACTGTAATAAAATTGAAGATTACAACATCCAGTCGCAAATCATTGTTAATAGGTTCCAAGAAAAGGGGTACAGGACTAGTGGTGATCTTAAGAGAACAAAAGAAAATGTAAGATCTGGATGAGGAATCTCTTTTCAAGAAGAAACCACACAAAAAGAAAGATTATGGCGTGGCTTTTTTGACAAGTTTTGCAAGACAACACAAACAATTTGAGAAGATAATAAAATAAAATTGGCCTTTGTTACTCAAAGATAGAGACCTTTGTAGTATTTTATCAGCTAGGCCACAATTTATATACACTAAACCTCTAACTCTCCCCAGGGATAAAAGGATATAAATGAGGGGCAGAGGAAGAAAAAGTAATATTATTTGCGGACGATCTCCTTTTATTACTTGGAGACACACAGGATTCATTAAAAGAGACTATGTGCAAAATTATAAACTTTGGCTATCTCTCAGGATTGAGGATAAACTGGGAGAAATCCACTATGCTGCCAATAGACCCCATAGATAGCCCCTTGCCTTAAGAGGTGAAACGGCTACAAATAGTGAACCAAACAAAATATCTTGGTATAAACATCTCCAGAGACCCCAAACAATTTATAGCAGACAACCTAGTCCCATTATTAACTAAATTCAAAGGCAAAATTTAAATCTGGAAAAAACTTCCACTATATGTGGCAGGTCGTAATTTAATTAAAATAATATTCCTGACACAACATTTGTATGTCCTGCACAACTCCCCAGTATGGATCTATAAAAAAATGGTTCCATAAGATCGATACTATATTTAGAGAACTAGTTTGGAAAGGGGGTTTAACTTGAATTAGCCTGAATACCCTACAACTCTCAAACAAAGAGGGAGGAGTTTTCCTCCCACATCCTTTTAGCTATTTTTTGGTGGCGCAGCTCCAACATATGGGTGGATGTAAATTAGGGAGAAGGTCGAGAGAGGAAGACTCTCTTATGTAATTCCCTGCATAACTCCCTGGTGGAAACATTGGAGGCAGGGACCGACTTGCGGGGTTTGCCCACTCTTGACTTGATGGCAAGAGTGTGGGAAGCGGAAAAAAAAACCTGGGATACAGAGGAATTACAAAATATTCCCCTCTATGGGAAAATAGCAAGCTGGGTGAGATGCAGAAATTGGGGACAATTAGAGAATGGAAAGACGAGGATTAAAGTACATTTTCCAGCTCTACCATGAAGGAAAACTAAAATCCTTTCAGGAATCAAGAGAACAATTTGCAATCCCAAATAAATCCTTTTTTTTAGATATTTGCAGGTAAGGCATGCTTTGATAAAACTGTTTAAAGGGAGGACAATAGAATGGAGCAATATACCAGTACTGCAGAAAATCTTCTAGGCTTCTTGATTACTAGAAAGAATAATAGGTTGGGACTTTTAGATAAAGAAATTAAGGAGCTTAGAGACAAACTTGGAGGTTTTAAAAATACCCCAGAATATAACTCTCTTTCAGCTAACTTATTGAATCATTTAGAGAAGGAAGACAGGGAACAGAAGTACAAAAAACAGAAAAAATATTCTAGAGACATTAACGATTACAAGACAGGAAATGCATTTACAAACCACATCTACGATGGACACACAACCCCCAAGTGGACCTCAAGATGTTGGTTCTACTATAGGTCCTAGGGAAGCTGGACCCCCTATGTCCTATAGTGACGCTGTACAGAGACACCCTGATGAGGGTTTACCACCCTCCCAGTACACAGTACAACATTTTAATCCTCATACTCCCAATAAACCACAGAGGGGGAGAGGTAATCACCGGGGGAAAAGAGGTGAAAGGGGGTCCAACCGAGGACGTCCCTTCAACTGCGATGATCATTATTTTAGAGATTATAATGAGACATCATATTACTCTCCGTCACCTAGACGTGCTCCCCCGAATTCGTATTATGTGGGGTCTCAAAATCATAATGTAGCTCCAATTTCTACATACAACAGGTTTTCTCCATTAAGGGATCAGAGAGACAATGAAATTAGAAATAACACCTATGCACTACCTACATATAATCCACCTAATAGTAATTTTAGAAATCAGGATTTTTGCGAGGATCCATATACCAAAAAAAGAGGCCAGGATCTAAGAGAGGGTGCAGAGGGGGGAAACGATTACAACGGAGGAAAAAGAAGGCGAGTTTGATAGGAAAGGGTGTCTTTAATCTAAGTAAGAAAACTTTCTCTCAAGCAGAGTTATCTGTATTGGATAATAGACATGTGCAGAGTAAAATATTTCGTTTCGGAATTTCGTTTTCGTCCGAAAACTTAATTTATTTAGTTACTCCTGAAATTCGTTTTTATTTATTTCGTTTTTCGTTCAAAAATTGCATTCGTCCGAAAATCCACATGAATTACGGTCGAATCTGTCTTGGAATGCTTATGGTGTCTGTCGAATGTATAAAGAAGATTCGACGGAGCTAACTATATAGCATACTTTAGAACCCTATTAAAGTCTATGGGACTCCAACGTTCAAAATCTAAAGTGCTAATTTTAAAGGCTAATTTGCAAGTTACTGTCCTAAAAAGTGTTTGGAGACCCGGGTCCTGCCCCAGGGGACATGTATCAATGCAAAAAAAAGTTTTAAAAACGGCTGTTTTTTCGAGAGCAGTTATTTTAATAATGATTAAAGTGAAACAATAAAAGTGTAATATTCCTTTAAATTTCGTAGGGGGGGGGGGTGTCTATAGTATGCCTGTGAAGGGGCGCATGTTTCCCGTGCTTAGAACTGTCCCAGCACAAAGTGTCATTTATGCAGGAAAAAAAGTCCTTTAAAATCACTCGCAGCTATTATGAATTGTCGGCTCCGTAATACAGAGAACACTCATTGAAAGTCATTGATAAAATAAATAAATAAATAAATAAATAAATAAAAAAGCGTGGGGGTCCCCCAAATTCAATTACCAGGCCCTTCAGGTCTGGTATGGATATTAAGGGGAACCCTGCCTCAAATTTAAGAAAAAATTTGACGTGGGGTTCCCCCTAAATATCCATAACCAGACCCTTTAGGTCTGGTATGGATATTAAGGGGAACCCCGCGTCAAATTTAAAAAAAAATTGACGTGGGGTTCCCCCTAAAAATCCATACCAGACCCTTTATCCGAGCACGCAACCTGGCAGGCCACAGGAAAAGAGGGGGGGACGAGAGAGCGGCCCCCCCTCCCTCCTGAACCGTACCAGGCCACATGCCCTCAACATTGGGAGGATGCTTTGGGGGTCCGTGACCCCTCAAAGCACCTTGTCCCCATGTTGATGAGGACAAGGGCCTCATCCCCACAACCCTGGCCGGTGGTTGTGGAGGTCTGCGGGTGGGGGGCTTATCAGAATCTGGAAGCCCCCTTTAACAAGGGGACCCCCAGATCCCGGCCCCCCCCCTGTTTGAAATGGTAAGGGGGTACAAAAGTACCCCTACCATTTCACAAAGAAAGTGTAAAAAATGGTTAAATAAAACAAACACACTTTTGAAAAAAAAAATAAAAAAAGATTCCAGCGGCGGTAATCCACTCTTGCTATCCAGCGACGGACGGTCATCTCTCCAGCGATGTTTCATCTCATCCAGCGCAGCGATCCATCCTTCTTCTGTCTCCTCCATGGAGACACTGCAGGCATTCCGGCAGCTGACGTTTCTTATATACGGAGGGCGGGGCCACCCGTCACCTGACCCCGCCCCCCTCTGACGCAAGGGGAAACCCAGGGTTCCCCGTGACGTATGGGTGACCCCGCCCCCCTCTGATGTAACGAAAACCTGCCTGTGTTACATCAGAGGGGTGCGGGTCACCCCTACGTCACAGGGAACTCTGGGTTTCTCCCTGCGTCAGAGGGGGGCGGGGTCAGGTGACGGGTGGCCCCGCCCTCCGTATATAAGAAACGTCAGCTGCCGGAATGCCTGCAGTGTCTCCATGGAGGAGACAGAAGAAGGATGGATCGCTGCGCTGGATGAGATGAAACATCGCTGGAGAGATGACCGTCCGTCGCTGGATAGCAAGAGTGGATTACCGCCGCTGGAATCTTTTTTTTATTTTAATTTTTTTTAATTTTTTTTTTTCAAAAGTGTGTTTGTTTTATTTAACCATTTTTTACACTTTCTTTGTGAAATGGTAGGGGTACTTTTGTACCCCCTTACCATTTCAAACAGGGGGGGGGCCGGGATCTGGGGGTCCCCTTGTTAAAGGGGGCTTCCAGATTCTGATAAGCCCCCCGCCCGCAGACCTCCACAACCACCGGCCAGGGTTGTGGGGATGAGGCCCTTGTCCTCATCAACATGGGGACAAGGTGCTTTGAGGGGTCACAGACCCCCAAAGCATCCTCCCAATGTTGAGGGCATGTGGCCTGGTACGGTTCAGGAGGGAGGGGGGGCCGCTCTCTCGTCCTCCCCTCTTTTCCTGCGGCCTGCCAGGTTGCGTGCTCGGATAAAGGGTCTGGTATGGATTTTTAGGGGGAACCCCACGTCAATTTTTTTTTAAATTTGACGCGGGGTTCCCCTTAATATCCATACCAGACCTGAAGGGTCTGGTTATGGATATTTAGGGGGAACCCCACGTCAAATTTTTTCTTAAATTTGAGGCAGGGTTCCCCTTAATATCCATACCAGACCTGAAGGGCCTGCTAATTGAATTTGGGGGACCCCCACGCTTTTTTTTTTATTTTATTTTTTATTTTTTTATCAATGACTTTCAATGAGTGTTCTCTGTATTACGGAGCCGACAATTCATAATAGCTGCGAGTGATTTTAAAGGACTTTTTTTCCTGCATAAATGACACTTTGTGCAGGGACAATTCTAAGCACGGGAAACATGCGCCCCTTCACAGGCATACTATAGACAACCCCCCCCCCCCTACGAAATTTAAAGGAATATTACACTTTTATTGTTTCACTTTAATCATTATTAAAATAACTGCTCCCGAAAAAACGGCCATTTTTAAAACTTTTTTTTGCATTGATACATGTCCCCTGGGGCAGGACCCGGGTCCCCAAACACTTTTTAGGACAGTAACTTGCAGAATCTTTTCTCTCTGTCAAATCTTTTTTCTCTGTCGAATATTTTCTCTATATAATCTTGGACTAATAGAGGTAAGGTTAGGCACATTCGACCACAGGTTCTATAGACACAGATTGTTGTCAGAGTCATGTGGAATCTCCTATTCTATATCGAACTGTTGTAACAATGAAAACGAAAATAAAGCATTTATTTATGTCGGATCTTTCGTTTTTCGGATTTTGTGCTTTCGTTATCGTTTGTCAAAACGAAAACAAAAATAGCTGAAATTCGGACGAAAATGCATTCGGACGAAAACGAATGCACATGTCTATTGGATAAGGGATTAAAATACGCACCCCCAAACGTCTTAATAAATTTAATACCTTCATAGACGTACATAAATTCATTAGGAAAATTAATGTTCAAAGATATCTGACAACCAATCCATTTAGAACAGGGTATACAGCAGCCACATTTGGCACTGTATATTTGTACCCCCTGTACCTATAGCTCCGGCGGTAAAAATTTTTAAGGACCTTGTACTAGGTGACCTGGAGAAACTTCCTATTAAACATGCGAATAGGTCCACCCTCTCACAGACCGGCTTTAACTCTTTATGTGAACAAAAGGAGGTAGTCGTGCGCCCTGCTGACAAAGGGGGTGGGATTGTTATTCTGGACAAAGAACAGTATAAAGCTGAAATGTGCAGGATATTGGAAGAACCAGGGACATACAAATTACTTCCTAACAATCCCACAAGTCTTTATAAAAGACAACTTAAGAGCCTTGTCGAGAAGGGCTACGACTCGTTTTTGATCCCTATTGCCCCAAGAATTCCTACCATATATTATCTACCAAAGATTCATAAAGATGCGATTAACCCTCCCGGCAGGCCTATAGTGAGTGGCATTAATTCTATTACCTCACGTATAGGTCGGTATATAGATTTCTACTTGCAACCTTTAGTAAAAAAAACTCCTTCGTATCTTAAGGATACAGGAGCGACAATCAGGAGATTGGAAAACATAACTCCCCAGGAAGAATGCATTATCGCCACAGCAGATGTGGCCTCTTTATACACTTGTATTCCACACAGAAGGGGCATAGAAGCTGTCCACCATTTTTTGGATCAAGAAGATTCTCTAGCGTCATTTCAACGTGACTATCTCATTGAACTGCTCGAGTTTGCAACCGAGCATAACTATTTTTGGTTCAATGGGAATTACTACTTACAGCAGAGAGGTGTTGCAATGGGGGCTAAATTTGCCCCCAGTCTCGCCAATTTATTCATGGCAAAGTGGGAGGAGGATGTCGTCTATGCCCAACATAGCCCTTCTTTGGTTCTGTGGGCAAGATATATAGACGACATCCTCCTCCTATGGAATGGCACACCCGAATCGCTAAGAGAATTTTTTGATATCTTGAACCACAATGATAGGGGCATTTCACTATCACTCGAGATGAGTACCTCTAAGATCAACTTTTTGGATCTAGAAATTGAAATAGCAAACAATAAATTTGTGTTTAAAACACATTTTAAAGAGACAGATCGGAATAGCTTCATTCCCCTAGATAGCTGCCACCATAGAGCTTGGCTCAATTCGGTCCCACGAAGCCAGTTTCTACGCCTTCGGAGGAACTGTACAGATCTAGACACATTCAGAATACAAGCCAAAAATCTTAGACAGAAATTTGAAGATAAGGGGTATGATAGTGCAATTTTGGATAGGGAAATATGTAAAGTTGCGGAAACTAATAGAGAGGACCTTACTGTTGAGAAAACACAAAGTGTACCTGATGATACTTATAGATGGTCTATGTTAACAACGTTTTCATCACAACATAGACAGATCAAAGCTATTATAAACAAACATTGGAGTATATTAAAGAATGATTCTGTGTTAGGCCCCAAGCTACCCGAACAAGCTAAATACTTTTTAGGGGAGTTCCATCCTTACAGAGTAGCATAGCCCCCAACATCCTAGATCCACCTAAACGTCCATCCTTTTTTCATAACATGACGGGTTTCTACCCCTGTAAAAAGTGCAGTGTATGTAGATATAATATCTTGGGGAGACGTAAAGCTACTGAATTTACATCTACAACTACTAACAAGACACATATTATTAAGCCTTTTTGCACTTATGATACCAAGTATGTGGTATATTTAATCACCTGCCCATGCGGCAAGCAATATGTAGGAAGGACAATCAGGACATTTGCAATCAGGGTAGGCGAACATATATCTCTTATCAAAAGTAGAGACTCAAAACACACTGTTCCTAGACACTACAAGCAGTGTCATAACAGTGATCCTACCGGAACAGAGTTTTTGATTATTGATAAGTACACGCCACCCTGGAGGGGGGGTGCCATGACCAGGGGCGTATCCAGGTTAGAGACCTATTGGATATACACCATCAAATCCTACTTCCCGTTTGGTCTAAACGTGGAGTGGGATATCAATGCATTCATCAATGATGGTTGACACATAACATTGGGTCCCACTCCCCGTTTGGCTTGGGCGTGGTGTGGGACATGGATGCATTTATTGATGATGGCTGAGGTCTGTCTATCTCTTACATCTATATCTTTATTTTATTTTATTCTCCTCTTTTCCTCTCTTTTGGTTATACATGGTAGTAATATGTGGGGAAAAATGTACTTTGTGAGTATTAGCAGATGGTTAAAAGCGACTTAGGTTTGGTCCACCTAATATGTCAACACATATGGCTTTCGGTCTCTTTTTGATTGGGCCATAATATTAATAGAGCGCCATTCTTGAATATATATATATTTTTTGGTTAAGTCCCTTTATATATATTTTAAAACTTATGATTACAATTGATTTTTATAAGTTTTTTATTTTTTAAAAAAATTTTTTTTTTCAATTTTTAATTTTTTGGATTGATATTGCGTAGGTCATTATCTATATAGGGTGTCACGATGTAATAATCGCCCACCCGAATAGATTCGGTTATATTTATTTTCCTATTCATTTTTTAGTTGATATCTTTAGGTAGATTATAATAACTCTTTTAGAGGATTTGGTTGGGTAAAATCACTGGAAATAAATTTTTTCGAAATTTGCCTTCTTAATTTACTATTCCTGTCAAATATGGTTAGATAAGCTAATATGCAATTATAGGCACTGTGTTCTTATTGGATGCAGTGTCCGAGCATTTAATGTTTTTTATTTATATATTTTTTATATATTTTATCAATTTTTGCCACTAGATATATCCCTCAGCTCAGAGTATATATTCTATTTTTCCTTATTTAATATCTATAGGAGATCCGTTCTACTCTGTACCGATCTGTATTCCACCCTAGAGATGGCGTTTTTTGTTATACGTTTATTCATTTTTTGAGTCCGGGGACACGGAAGTGACGTTATGGCGCCGGGATGTTGACATACGTCCGCACTCCATTGGATAAAGATGGTGCATTCCAGGCTGCCCACTTCCGTTCGTGAGATACGCGGAGGTCACGTTTACCTTACTTCCGCTGAGGTGAAAAGATCGGCTGAATATTTTAGTGTTTACGCCTGCGTTCCATTCGGACGTTGATGGCGCACGTTAGGACGTTCGCTTCCGTTGTTGAGATACACGGAAGTGGTTCGTCCAAGACATATAATAGTATGGGATGTACCAGTTATTTGACTAGACCCTTCACATTATTAATTAATAATTACTAATTAATATTGGATACCGGAAGTGATGTGTGGTGACACTGATGGACGAAATCTAGGCCTGATTGGGGGTCTGGCTATATAAACTGGAGGGCTGCCTTGAAGTTGTACCCCAGATGATGTCTGCTTAAGACGAAACGCGTCGGAACTTCACTGCAGCCTGAGATTTTATTGAAAAAGCGCTTATGTTCTTTGTACACGTGAGTTTGATAATTTTTTTATTAAATTATTTGAAACGAAAAACGGAGTTACACTATTGTGGTCCCTGCTTCCTTCCTTTATATCTATCCCATTACCTATGATGATTTATGTGGATGGAGACATACTGGAGAGGAAATAGCCACACTTGAAAGTCTTCCAGAAAAGGACAACACCGAAAAAGCCTATGTATATCTACAAGCATATATGATCCTCCAAATATAATTTTGAGTAGGATCCATTAAATCTGGTAAGCCCCCATTTCATGTGGTGGAGGGTTCACGCGGTGATTGTGCGATCATTCCTTGGAGAAGGTGTAGGACTGTTTACACTTCATCGTATCATACACAGAAAATTTGGAGAACTTTTCACTCGTTTTCACGTTGTTTTCCTATTTTTGATATATATATATATTTTTCTTTTTTTTCTTTTTTATATATTTGTTTGGACATTCCAGCTTTGTTTATCATATACAGCAAAGAGTGTTTAAATGTATTTATTTGTTTGCACAGTTTAATGTAATGTAAGTTTTATGCACTGATTACATTGGTCACATTGTAATGTGGTAAAAACAAATAAGCGCTACACTGTTTTCCACAAAATTTATTATGCCACATTTGTACACCTAGATGTTGTGTTAGCTGCTGTTTGTATACCGTCTACACATTTGAATAGCGCAGTGTTTTTGGTTCTTTTTGAAAAAAGACAATTAGAGAATGGAAAGACGAGGATTAAAGTACATTTTCCAGCTCTACCATGAAGGAAAACTAAAATCCTTTCAGGAATCAAGAGAACAATTTGCAATCCCAAATAAATCCTTTTTTTTAGATATTTGCAGGTAAGGCATGCTTTGATAGAACTGTTTAAAGGGAGGACAATAGAATGGAGCAATATACCAGTACTGCAGAAAATCATCAACGCTAATACACAGAAAAGTTTAATATCTAAAATCTACCCAAGTATACAGAAAGGGAGCCGGGAAGGGCTGCAACCAAGGTCCTACAGGAAGAAATGGGAAAAAGATGTGGGAAATATATCGGAACCACAATGGGAAAGGATCCTTGAACTCGCCCCATGGGTATCGCTCTCCCCACCCCAGAAGATGTCACACCTATTTTTAATATATAGGGTTTATTACATGCCACAAAAGCTTTTCCGTTTTGGTCGAAGACCGGATGATACCTGTCCTAGATGCGAAAGGACAGGCGGGGACCTTATCCATATGTTCTGGAGATGTCCAAAACTATTTTGATACTGGAGGGAGGTGATGGACATTATAGCCCATGTGTTTGAAGTGCATATTGACATGGATCCCATGCTATGTGTGCTGGGGTGGATAGAGGGAGAGGGTAAACCAAAAGAAACCAAACTAGCGATTCTGAGATGCCTTTTTCGGGCAAGGAAACTTATTGCTTAGAGGTGGCAATCTTCCTCCCCACCCCAGCCAGTAGGGATGGGAACAGAGTATGGAGGTGGTGATTCTTAAGGAAAGGACGGCATATATTAAACAAGGAGCTTTTAAGAAATGTGATAAGATTCGGAAGATGTGGAATGAGAAAATGAGAAATAGCAATGTGGATGCATAAATATATGGAAGGGAAAGGCTTCTACCGAGTGATGAATGGAGAGGAAAACGCTAGATGTATTGGAAGTATGAAAGTGTGGTACAGGAGATTGGTGGAATAGGTAGATTAAGGGGAAGAATAACATATACAAATGCAGTTGTTTATGTGAGGGGGGGTTTTGGACCCTTCTTCTAATTTTTCCCTTCTAACATTTTAAATGTATGTGGTTTATGATTGTTTTGAAAAATTGAAAAGAAACTAATAAAGATATAAAGTTAAAAAAAAAAAACCTCCAACTCTAAGCCCTTGTACACATGGTCATACATTCCGACCACAAAATCCGTCGGATAATTGCCGACGGATTTAGTCTGGAAGTGGTGTTGCATACACACGGTCGGACAAAGTTGTCGGAATTTCCAGTCGACAAGAACACGGTGACGTAAACCGCGTATGATGGGACTAGAAAAGGGAAGTTCGGCACCACGTGCGGCACCCTTTGGGCTCCTTCTGCTGATCTCGTGTTTATCATGTGTTAGTAGAAGTTCGGTTAGAGACAATATGCGCTTTTCAGATTTGCGCTTCAAATCATTACTGCTCATCAGTTTGTGCTTGTCGGTGCGTATCTGCTTATCAGTGCGTGTAGTCAGTTCGCATTTGTTGGTCATTGCGGACTATATCTTCCTATAGTATGCTTTGATTTTCAGTGCTTATTGTCCGCTCGTTTCTGGTTTTCAGTTCGTTCTTTCAGGCCCTGCTGTTTATCGGTGCTTTCTGTTAGTCCGTTCTGACCAGCCGACCGTTTTGAAGACATGTTTCATGTACGTACTCATCATAGAGTTTGCACTCTGCAGGGGCTTGGTGTTGGGCTTTTAGCATTGACACGAAGAGGAGTTCGTGGAGCAAAATTGGTTGCTCCAGCGTGACCAATTCTCGCACATGCCTTTGCTTTGTGAGATCTGGGAGAATAATCCTGATGATTTCAGGAATTATCTCCAGATGACGGACCCCATTTTTCACCGTCTGCAGGCTTTGTTGTCCCCTTATATCAGCAGGCAGGATACCTGTATGCGGCAAGCCATCACTCCAGAGCAGAGGCTCATGGCCACATTGCCCTACTTGGCGACAGGGAGAAGCCTTCAGGACCTGAAGTTCTCGACAGGCATCTCCCCCCAGGCTCTGGGAATCATTATTCCAGAGACCTGTTCTGCCATCATACAGGTCCTGCAGAAGGACTATATTAATTAATTATTATATTAAGTTTTCTCCTTTAACATCACATTCTATGTATTTAATGTTTGCTACTGTATTGTATTTCTTTCCTCATTCCCTAATTACCATGATTGCAATATGCTGTAATTGATATGCTGTGCCCCTTTGTCCTCATGCATGCTGGAAGCTTTTAAAGTTCCTTTTTTGTCCTTCATGCATATTTGCCTTCACTCCCCCAATGCTCTTCTGGGCCCATAAACCTATAGCCTAGTCACTTAGTAATGTATTTTGTCAACTCCATAGTATTGCTTTCCCCTAAACACCCCCTAAAATGTGTACAAATGTTCTGTTTGTGCTTAAATTCATGCAGAGTTTTTTTTTTTTTGGTGGGCCAAACTCATTAGGAACCCCCCTCCCCCCAACTGCTTGGTCAGCTGATAGCAATCCTCTATCTGCTGACTTTGCCAAACCCAATACACACTATACCTACCTCTTTTGTGGTCAGATTTATGGATAAATTCACCAAAGCATGTAGTGCAAGGGCCTGCCTCAATACTTTCAATTGCTACTGTTTAAAGTTTTTTTTTCTCCTATTATTATTATCTTGATAGGTAATAGCATAATGCCAAAATGTGCTTCCATTTGTTCAATTTTTTTGTATTACTACATTTCTTACCTGTCTGGTGGGCTGACAATATTGTAAGTGAGGAAGGGTTGGCCAAAGTATCACACATTATTTATGCATTCAGCTCTCAATGGAGTGGAGAGGGTTACCTGTCCAAAACACCCCCCCCTAATTTTTTGCAATGGGCCATCAGATGGGGGAGGGGGGGGGGGTGAGGAATCTGATAAGGGGACCTTATACTTTTGGCTTTAAATACTCATTTCCAAAAATGTTATACTGATCTTGGCCAAAAATGTTTGTGTCTAATCTGCTTGCAATGTTGATGTGCAAAATGACAATTTCTTGTTTGACTCCACAGTTTCCTTCAATGACACAGGAATGGCAGACTGTGGCCTCCCGCTTTGCCAGCCATTGGGACTTTCCCAATTGTGGAGGTGCAATTGATGGGAAACACATCCGCATCATCAGACCCCCCCACCTCGGGGTCCTACTATTATAATTACAAGGGGTATAATAGTATTGTAATGTTGGCGGTGGTGTCAGTGACATATGACTTCCTGTATGTGGACGTGGGGAAAAATGGCCGGATGTTGGATGGTGGAGTGTTTGTGCGAACAGAGTTCTACTGGCGTCTCCAGAGTGGCAGTCTGGGCTACCAGAAGAGAATGTGGAAGGACTCCCCTTTGTTTTTGTCGCGGATGAGGCATTTGATCTGGCAAACGATCCGATGCGGCCTTTCCCGATGAGGACCCTCGCCCCGGACCAGAGGATCTTTAATTTCTGGCTGGCCAGAGCCAGAAGAGTAGTGGAGAACACTTTCGGGATAATGGCCAGCCGGTTCCGCCTATTTTTGACTCCAATCCACATGGTGGAATATAAACTCAATCATATTGTGTTTTTGTGCTGCATTCTGCGCAGTTTTTTGAAAAAACACTCACGAAATTATGTGGCCTCAGTTGGGCCTGATGCAGACTTACCTGAAAATGCCAACCTGACGGCCCTTGAAGCTGGTCGTCCTGGCTTGCCCCCCCCAAAGCGCCCGCAAGGTCAGAACAAGATATGTGGAGTACTTTGTGGGTAGGGGGGCCATTGATATGCCAGACAATGTCTGAGAGGCATTTTTTTATACATTTTTCTTTCAAACTCCAATAATCTTTGTTTTCATTTACTGCTTGGCTTTGTTTTAGGTGTCTCCTAGGTTTTTTTGTGTTTTTTTTGGGGTCTTTTTCTACAACAGTGCAAACCCAATTTCAGAGCGAGATGAGGTGACAGTCTCTTCTTCAGATAATCTTATTATGCACTGCAAAAGTGCACCTTAAACTGCACTTGGAGTGCAAAGTGGATTTGCCTTTAGTAAATAACTGTCAGGGCTGGCTTAGCCCTTCCTCCTCTGGGCTGGCCGCTCAGCTGTCGGCTAATTGCCAGCTCTCTTCTCTTTCCACAGTTACCAGCTGTTCCCGATGATGCTTGTCTGACCTGCCTATTTAAAGCCTTCCAGCTCACTTTTTCCTTTGCCTTCGTGTTGGTCACATCACAAGGAACCATCTCCTGCTGTTTGTTTTTAGACTGGCTTGCTGACATCCCACCTGGCGTCTTATCCTGCTTGCAGTTGCTCTCCTTGGATTCCTGACTTCTGGCCTGACTGATTACCTGATCTGGTTAATGAACTTTGGACTGGCTGACTACCCGATCTGGCGACTGGACTCTGGCTATGCTTGACTATGCTTTTTTCTATTTACCTTTTTATTTTTATTAATAAACAAGTGTGATTTGATTGTACTTCTGTCTTAGTCTGTTTCATGGTTTCTGATAATAACACCCATTGTCACAGAAAACAACAACTTTACTACAAATACTGCTTTTGCGCATTGAAAAACAAAGCCACACATTGTTGATAATTTAACTTTTTACTCAAAGCACCTTCACATGTGCGTTTAGAAAAGGGTTTTACAACAAACCAACATATTTGGTGTATATAAAACATTATTTTTTTAAACATTTCTAACTTGCCATTTTTGTGTAAACAGGCATGTATCAAAGCATAACATACAGAACACAGGAACTTACAAAGTTCAACTTTGAAAAGTGAAGACAATATCATACATGAGTATGTACAAACTGTGCTGATATTGCCTTCATCAGATGGGGTGTCACCCCTGTAAAAGCCAAATTTGGAAGATGCACACAAATTGAGAATCAAAAAGTGGCCAGTTTCCTGATCCCATGCCATGTCAACATGTGCTGTCTCCCATCATGGGGTATCAATGTAATTGTTTTGGGGGTGCAACCCCTTCATCTCAGCCACTTTAGTAACAAGGAAGGGGTTGCACCCACAAAACAAGTACATTGATCCCCCATGATGGGAGATAGCACATGTTGACACACTGTGTGCAGCCAAATTTGGCTTTTCTAAAAATATAAAAGTGTTATTGAAAAATTTAAATGGTTGCTAGCTAGTTTTGGGTGTTTCAGATTCTCCCTAAAACATCAATGATGCTCTTCATTTTTTGCTGAACATCATTGATGTTTTTCTGGATATTCTCTAAATCGCAATTGCACCCCATTATCTCTCCAATGAGGATCTGGGCACTTTCACTGGTAAAATGCGATCCTTCTTCCACAACATCCACATCACCTAAAAATAAACCAAAAAAACACAGTGTATTATAAATATACAGGCTTACATTGATTAGCTTACCTGAAGCTGTGGTCTCAGACACTCACCTGTTGTGGTGTCAATTTCGCCAATTTCTACAATCTCTCCTTCCTCCTCCTCCTCTGCTTCTGGTGTTGGTATTTCCCCATCTTTGGGAGGTGTGGGGTCCCTTGTGTCCTCAGACATTCAGAGTCTTCTCTCCCCTATGAGAATGTAAAAAAGGAATATTTAGCACACAGATATTTGAGGGCAGAAATAGGAATATGAAACATTGCTTGGAAGTGTCGTACAATTGTGTTTTTTGGCAGAGTTCAAAGGTGAAAACATTATTTTTGACACTTTCTAAAGCTGGAATACTTACCTATTGTGTGAACAAATGTAGTCAAGTGTAACTTGGCAAAACATTGTCTTTGGAGTGGGTTAACGAACAATGTTTATTACAAACGATTGAACCCATGAACATGAAAGTGGCCATTTTAACCACTTAAGGACCGCCGTATTGCCATTGTACGTCATCGCAATGGCACAGGCAGGCACAAGCACGTACATGTACGTGCCTGCCTTCCCGATCGGACCCCTACCACCCCCCAATAAAGGTTTAACCCCCTGATTGCCCCTAGAGTTAACCCTTTCACCCCCTTTTGCCAGTGTCACTAAGCGACCATTTTTCTGATTGCTGCATTAGTGTCTCTAGTGTCGCTAGGTAGCTAGTTATTTTTTTAGGTTCACCGCCAGGTTTTTATATCGCTAGGTACCCCGATATACTACCCAATAATGGTTTTAACCCCCCGATTGCCCCTAGTTAACCCTTTCACCCCCTTTTGCCAGTGTCACTAAGCGATCATTTTTCTGATCGCTGCATTAGTGTCGCTAGTGTGGCTAGGTAACTAGTTATTTTTTTAGGTTCACCGCCAGGTTTTTATAGCGCTAGGTACCCCGATATACTACCCAATAATGGTTTTAACCCCCCGATTGCCCCTAGTTAACCCTTTCACCCCCTTTTGCCAGTGTCACTAAGCAATCATTTTTCTGATCGCTGCATTAGTGTCGCTAGTGTCGCTAGGTAGCTAGTTTTTTTTTTAGGTTCACCGCCAGGTTTTTATAGCGCTAGTTACCCCAATATACTACCCAATAATGGTTTTAACCCCCTGATTGCCCTAGTTAACCCTTTCACCCCCTTTTGCCAGTGTCACTAAGCGATCGTTTTTCTGATCGCTGCATTAGTGTCACTAGTGCCGCTAGGTAGCTAGTTATTTTTTTAGGTTCACCGCCAGGTTTTTATAGCGCTAGGTCCCCCGATATACTACCCAATAATGGTTTTAACCCCCTGATTACCCCTAGTTAACCCTTTCACCCCCTTTTGCCAGTGTCACTAAGCGATCGTTTTTCTGATTGCTGCATTAGTGTCACTAGTGTCGTTAGGTAGCTAGTTATTTTTTTAGGTTCACCGCCAGGTTTTTATAGCGTTAGGTACCCCCATATACTACCCAATAATGGTTTTAACCCCCTGATTGCCCCTAGTAAACCCTTTCACCAGCGATCACAGTATAAGTGTTACTGGTGACGCTGGTTAGCCAGTTACTTATTTAGGTTCCCCGTCAGGTTTTTATATAGCGCCAAGGACCCCCATATACTACCTAATAAAAATTTGAACCCCCTGATTGCCTCTAGTTAACCCTTTCACCAGTGATCACCGTATAAGTGTTACGGGTGACTCTGGTCAGTTTGTTTTTTATAGCATCAGGGTACCCACCATTTATTACCCAATAAAGGTTTAACCCCCTGATCACCCGGCGGGTGATATCAATTAGGTTTTAGGGTCAGGGTCTGCGTCGCCCCAGGCAGCGCTAGGTTAGTGCCAGTACCGCTAACACCCACACGCAAAGCATAAACCTCCCGTAGTGGTATAGAATCTGAACAGATCAATATCTGATCTGATCAGATCTATACTAGCGTCCCCAGCAGTTTAGGGTTCCAAAAAAACGCATTGTTAGCGGGATCAGCCCAGATACCTGCTAGCACCTGCGTTTTGCCCCTCTGCCCAGCCCACCCAAGTGCAGTATCGATCGATCACTGTCACTTACAAAACACTAAACACATAACTGCAGCGATTGCAGAGTCAGGCCTGATCCCTGCGATCGCTAACAGTTTTTTTGGTAGCATTTTATATTTAAATCCGGAAGGCAGTGCTTGGTTTTCGGGGTCCCGTACGTGGCTAGGCTCCCAAAAAGTCCCCCACATGTGGTATCCCCATACTCGGGAGAAGCAGCAGAATTTATTTTGGGGTGTAATTTGACTTATGCCCATAGCATGTGTGAGCAATATATCATTAAGTGACAACTTTGTGCAAAAAAAAAAAAATTGTAAAATTCCTGCATATATAAAAATATAAAATATTTCATGGACTCAACATGCCTCTCAGTAAATAGCTTGAGGTGTCTACTTTCCAAAATGGGGTCATTTGGGGGGGTTTTGTGTTATTTTGTCATTTTATGGCCTTCGAAACTGTGATCGGTAGTGAGGAGTGAAATCAAAAATTTGCACCCTTAGAAACCCTGAAGGCAGTGATTGGTTTTCGGGGTGCCGTACGCAGCTAGACTCCCAAAAAGTCCCACATATGTGGTATCCTCGTACTCAGGAGAAGCAGCAGAATATATTTTGGGGTGCAATTCCACATATAACTATGGCATGTGTGAGCAATATATCATTTACACAATTTGACAACTTTACATCATTTGACAACTTTTTGTAAACTTTTTTTTTTGTGTCATTATTCAATCACTTGGGACAAAAAAAAATATTCAATGGGCTCAACATGCCTCTCCACAACTTCCTTGGGGTGTCTACTTTCCAAAATGGGGTCATTTGGGGGGGGGGTTGTACTGCCCTGCCATTTTAGCACCTCAAGAAATGAGATAGGCAGTCGTAAATTAAAAGCTGTGTAAATTCCAGAAAATGTACTCTAGTTTGTAGACGCTATAACTTTTGCGCAAACCAATAAATATACGCTTATTGACATTTTTTTTTTACTAAAGACATGTGGCTGAATAAATTTTGCCCTAAATGTTTGACTAAAATTGAGTTTATTTTTTTATATATATATATATATATATATAATATATATATTTTTCTTATAACAAAAAGTAGAAAATATAATTTTTTCTCAAAATTTTCGGTCTTTTTCCATTTATATCGCAAAAAATAAAAATCGCAGAGGCAATCAAATACCATCAAAAGAAAGCTCTATTTGTGGGAAGAAAAGGACACAAATTTCGTTTGGGTACAACATTGCATGACCGCGCAATTACCAGTTAAAGCAGTGCAGTGTGAAATTGTAAAAAGACCTCTGGTCCTTAGGCTGTTTATTGGACCGGGGCTGAAGTGGTTAAACTGTACAACATTAAATCAAAGCACATGGAGCAGTATGCAATCAATAATAATAATATGAACACACGACAACTACTTTTTTGAAGAACTCGCTTGATCCTTCTATACTGATCACGCTCCTTCAGTTTCAGGTCTGACCAGTGTTTTCTCAGTTGATCCTTGGATCGTCGTACCCCAAAATTCTTCTGAAGACTCTTGACAACTTTAATCATGATCTTGGCCTTTCTGACATTTGGGTTTGGGTAAGGTCCATACTTCCCATTATAGTCATTCCTCTTCAATATGTCCACCATCTCCAACATCTCTCCAAAAGACATATTTGAGGCCAAAATCTTCTCCTCCGGGATCGGGACGTTTCTGCCTCCAGGCTTTCCTCGTCCTCCTCCTTGTTAGTGGAATTCTTATGATGCCCCTGCTGTGCCTCTTCCATGTGCTCTCCCCACTGCGCCAAAAGAGAAGGGGCGGGGAATAGACTAGAAAGAACGTCAGGGGTGGGCGGAGTTTCACGCATGCGCACTGTATATAAAATGCAACACGCGGGTGTCGTACGTACGATCTGTGAGCAGAGGGAGAAGCTGACACGCCGATCATTCAAATGAAGGTACAATTCTAACTTGGTACATCACTAGCCTATACTGCTTCTAGATTGAGGTCTATATTGGGACAAGATTAGGAGAGTTTAGCCTGACATTAGGGTTTGTCTTGTGTTGTGTCTTGCAGATAAAATAATATGGATGGGTTTAATGACCACAGCTTTCTCCCCCTGTTCATTGACAAGTACAGGGAGCTGCCCTGTCTGTGGCAAGCTACACATCCCCCCTACAGCAACAAATTAAAGAGGCAGGCAGCGATGGAGAAACTTCTAGAGTTTGTGAAGCCGGTGTTCCCAAGGGCAGAAATCACCTATTTAAAAAATAAAATTGGTGGCCTGAGGAGTACATATCTGAGGGAGCACAAGAAGGTGCTGAAGTCCATGAAAACTGGAGCAGCAATAGATGAAGTTTATGTCCCCAGGCTGTGGTACTATGAGAGGATGCATTTTCTGTCAGAACAGGCTGAGGTCAGGAAATCCCTCTCCCTACTCTTCCTTCCACGCTTCCTTCTACGCTTCATTCCACCCCTGCTGAGACTTCCGATACCCAACCTGGGCCTTCCAGACAGGAAGAACTGGAGGAGCCCAGCTTGAGCCAGGTATAGTATTGTTCTACATATTTTTGGAGTAAAAATGAATGATGTTAACTTGATTTTTGCTCACTAATTGCTGATTTTAGAAAGTGTTTCACATATCAATAGACAGTAGTGGCCAAAACATTTGGGCCAAGAATGAAAAATGCTAGGGTCAGAATGATAGTCTTTTCTATTTGTTAACAATTTGCAACAGTCAAGAGCTGAAAATTGTGTGTGTTTGATGAACCAAAAACTAAAACTATGTCCCTTTTTCATACACAGGAAGACCTCAGCCAGGAGGAGGGTGTGGAATGCAGCAGCCAGGAGGTGGCTGTGGAACGTGGCAGTCAGGAGGAGGCAGGGGTAAGTGGCAGCCAAGAGGTGGGCAGGCCTAGGAGCGTGACTGAATCCCATGTCCCGCCCCATCCGCCTTCCACCCAAAAGGGCCAGAAAGGGGGGATGTGGAGGAGTCGGCTCTCAAGCTAATTGGGGAGGCTTCAGCAGCCCTGAAAGTCACCCCCACATATCAAGAGGCCTTTGCCGCCTTGGCTGCCTGCAAACTCCAGAAAATGGAGGAGGGGCAACACCTCATGTGTGAGGAGCTAATTATCCAAACACTGAAGGGCCAAATCACACAAACAACACACTTGTGTGATTTGGACCATGCTCCTCCTCCTCCTTCTGCCACACCTCCAGCACCACAGCCACAGCCTGGAAGGAAGCGTGGAAGGAAGACCAGAGTGATGACCTGGGTTCAGGCTGGTCTGACAGAAGATGCAGGCTCTTGTATGACCACAGCCTGGGGACATAAATGTTACCTGCTGCTGTTCTGGGTTTCTTGGGCTTCAGGACCAGACATATGTACTCCTCAGGCCACCAATTTTTGCATTTAAAGAGGAAGTAAAGGCACTTAAAAAACAAAAATGCAACCTGCAAGGCAAAGGCATAATGAGCTAGTATGCATAGCATACTAACTCATTATAAATAACTTACCTGAGAACGAAGCACCCGAAGCGGTCCTCCGTCTTCATGTTCACCGCTGCCATGTATCCCGGAGTGACTTCCGGGTCTCGCTGCTTTGGTGCTGTGATTTGCCGGAGCCGCAATGACGTCACTCCGGCGCTTGCGCACGGGAGCCGACACGAATGGCATATTGCCGCGATCTGTGGCCTGCCCAGTGCGCCTGGGCGCCGCTGTCTACGGCGCATGCGGTAGCTGTCTTTTTGTAAATATCTCCTAAACCGTAGAGGGTTAGGAGATATTTCTTGGACCTACAGGTAAGCCTTAATCTAGGCTTACCTGTAGGTCAATGTGGTTTGTAAGGGTTTACAACCACTTTAAATAGTTGATATGTGCCCTGGAGGCCAAAGGCTTTGCGAATTTCCACAGTTTCTCCAGCACTGCCTCCTTCTGTATTTGTTTATGACACCTAAATAAAGTTTTTTTTTGGTTCAAGAAATACTTGCCTATGTGTTTTACTTCAAAAAGGACAGTTTATTTGTGAGTAGGCAGGTACATTTCAAAAATACAAAGTCAAATTAAAACAAGGGGCACCAACACCAAACAACCTCTTAGAGATTAAAAAAATAAAACAATAAAATAAAAAGATAATAATGGTGTTGTGGTAAGTTGACACACAAAACACACAAAAAAAATTACGAAGATGAGCAAAATGTCAAAAAAGGAGATCTTGATTAACCACTTGAGATTCGCGCTATAGTCAATTGACGGCTACAGCGCGGATCTCCTTTTCCGGGACTACGTCTATTGATGTAGTCCCGTGCACGAGCGGCCTGCGCGCCCCCTGAGGGGCGCGCGCGGCGCGCTCTGTGATCGGCGAGTCTACGAGACTCGCCTGATCACCGATCCGTGCAAGGGGTCGATCCCGACCCCTTATCACGTGATCAGCTGTCAGCCAATGACAGCTGATCATGTGATATAACGGAGCCGGTAATCGGCTATTATTCCTCCTCGCGCTGTCAGCGCGAGGAGAAAAAAAAAAGCCGATCACCGATCAGTCCCGATCATGGCCAGCACTGCTAGTGCCCACCTGCAACCCTGTCAGTGCAACAATAAAAAAAGTGCCCCCCGTCAGTGCCACCCAGCAGTGCCCATAGTGCCACCCAGCAGTGCCCACAGTGCCAGCCAGCAGTGCCCACAGTGCCACCCAGCAGTGCCACCCAGCAGTGCCCACAGTGCCACCCAGCAGTGCCCACAATCTGCCTTAACAAAGGTGCTGCACCCGTGCCACATATCCATGCCCATCAGTGTCATCTACCAGTGTCCAGCAATGCCGCCCATCAGTGCCCAGCAGTGCCACCTATCAGAGCCACCTATCAGTGCCACCTATCAGTGCCCATCAGTCCCATCTATCAGTGGTACCTATCAGTGCCCATCCGTGCCACCCATCCATGCCACCCATCCGTGCCACCCATCTGTGCCACCCATCCGTGCCATCATGTGCCCATCTTTGCCCATCAGTGCCGCCTTATCTGTGCCCATCGGTGCTGCCTTATCTGTGCCTATTTGTGCCGCCTTAACTATGCCTATCAGTGCCCACCAGTGCAGCCTATCAGTGCCCACCAATGCAGCCTATCAGTGCCCACCAATGCAGCCCATCAGTGCCCACCAGTGCAGCCTATCAGTGCTGCCTCATCAGCGCACTTCAATGAAGGAGAAAAATGACCTGTTTGCAAAATTTTATAACAAACTTTTAAACATGATTTTTTTTGCATCTTTTTTTGTTTGTTTAGCAAAAAATAAAACTCCGAGCTGTAATTAAATACCACCAAATGAAAGCTCTATTTGTGGGAAAAAAATGATAAAAATTTCATTTGGGTACAGTGTTGTATGACCGCGCAATTGTCATTCAAAGTGCATCAGTGTTGAAAGCTGAAAATTGCTCTGGGACTGAGGGGGGTTTAAGTGCCCAGTAAGCAAGTGGTTAAAAAAACAACCACAAAATTTACAGAAAAAAAATCAAAAATGATTGGGGAGATGTGACGAATTACAAAAAAGAATAAAGAAATAAGTTTGGGAGAAGTGTATGTGAATATGAGCAGCTAAACAACTTCATTCTTGTAGCATTATAAAGAAAAAGAGAATGCGCTGCATTAAACAATTTTTAACATTGCAGCGTGACGAATGTGCTATATCGATTACGAACGGTAGTTTTACCTGACCGATCGCTTCCATCTCAGAATTTATTCTGAACATGAGTGGCACTTTGTCTGTCGGACTAGGCTACACACGATCGTAACTGACGCGGATCGGATCATGTTGTCAGAAAATTTTATATCCAGCTCTCAAACTTTGTTGGTCAGACATTCTGCCGGAAAAAGTCAGATGAAGCCCACAGACGGTCGGATTATCCAACAACATGGTCCGATCAGACATTTGCCGTCAGAATTTCCGACCGTGTGTACAAGGGCTAAGGTTGAAATTGGCACATAATAAGATCAATCCCCCCCAAGAAAACTCTTAGGCCGCGTACACATGCAGGGACTGTTCGCCCAACTTTGTCCGCTGAACAGTGTTTCGGCGGACAGTCCGCTCGTGTGTGGGCTTCAGCGGACAGTTTCAGCGGACAGTCTGACGAACAAAGTTTTTCGTAAATTCCGTAAAACTGTCCGCTGAAACTTGGTTTGAGCGGACAGTCCGCCCGTGTGTAGGCTTATTCGTCAAACTAAGTTCCGCGCATGCTCAGAAAGGATTT
The DNA here is from genome assembly GCF_037356315.1 of Lithobates pipiens. Taxonomy (NCBI): domain Eukaryota; kingdom Metazoa; phylum Chordata; class Amphibia; order Anura; family Ranidae; genus Lithobates; species Lithobates pipiens. The sequence continues at coordinate 275,458,791 of NW_027507758.1, forward strand.
ACATCCGAAGGTTGCATTGCAGTGTATAGGACGTCGTATTTCTAGTCCCGTCGTACGTGCCGTTCACGTCATCGCGCAAGTTTCAGCGGACTGTTCGTTCGTCGTGTGTGGCCAAGTCCGTCCATGCTAATTTTGAGCGGACTGTCCGCTCAAACTGTTTGACGAACAAAGTTGGGCGAACAGTCCCCGCGTGTGTACGCGGCCTTACTTTTTTAGACCAAACAGTTTTTTTTGAGCTGTGGTAAATGCATGATTTGCTGAACTTCCAGAGTTAGGCAAATTACACATTTTAATTTCTATTCTCAGGGTAGATCTTATGGGATTAAAAAATGAATCACGCGTGAATCTACCCATGTTACTTTCCTCTTGTCCTGCACTTGTGACCTCCAATACTTGGGCAGAACCACCAGAAGATTGGGCATTAGATTATGAGAACACGATAGAATTAGAAAAGGTTTTAAACACCACAGTTTGTCTAACCATTTTAGACTGTTTCATAACAGGGATCCAAGGGGTCTCAAGTTTTGTGGAATTGATAGGGTTGAGGCACATTTTAGGGGCTCCAACCTCAAGAAATCAATTTCACAAAACGAGACCCAGTGGATACATAGATTGGGTACTTTGAGCCCTTATGGTTTAAATATTGAATTCGATCTGCATTGTTTTTTGTCTAATTGGTAGGGATCAGCATAATTCTTTTTATTTTTTATTTTATTTTTTATATTTATATTTATTTTTAGTTTAATTTGTATTTTTATTTTCACTTTATATTTATTTTTATTATCATTCGTATTTCTTCTTTATGCTCAATTTAATTTAATTTTTAATTTTTTTATTCCTATTTCTATTTTATTCTATTCTATTCTATTTGATTCTATTTCAATTTTTTCGTAATTTTTTTATATATCTTTTTTTATCATATATCATTTTTTGTTTACGTTTATTATTTATTTTTGTTTGTTCATTATTTATTATTTTTAATTTTGCAGACCTCCAATTTGTAATATCTAATTATGGTATGAACTTTTTAACAGTGATTTTATAAATTATTATATACTACTGTAATTTATCAATGTTTATATATGCTCTTTTAAACGGATCATTTCTTAATAAAGTTTTGTTCAATTTATGGCAATAAACAGGAAGTGATGTGAGTGAAGGGAAGTGGGTGTTTAATTATAGCAGATGGTTTATCCTACATATGATTGGCTAATTATCTTGGGGACACCTGCTCTCTTTTATATAAATTCCGCCTTGCGAAAACCGGAAGTGATGTCCTTGGAGGAGGGGTGAAAACGCGTCAACGCATTTCCGGTTTTATGTACCAGTAACGCAACTTCCAGTATCTGTGGAACGCACTCTGGTGCAAACCCGGAACACACTGATGCCTGTTTTTTCAAGCCGTCTCGTGAGTGGCGTTTTGTTAATGCGCAGTTACCCAGTGCCGGCAGTACTTCACCATATGCTTATCTCTCTTCTGCTTTGGTCCATATGCAAATTTATTGTGGGAGCCCCTCTGACCTTGGATCCATACACCGTGACTTCATTAAGTGTTTTTTGACCCCTGGACTGCAAAGCTGAGGGTTTATAACCTCTGATGAGTGGGGTCACAAGAGGGGAGCGTATTCTGTGAGCGTGTTCTCTGAAACTTCCTTTCAAATCTGGATACTTGAATTGACATTGGAAGCATCTGGCACTTTATAATTTTTTATTTTATTTGTATTATTCACCATTTAGTATTTGTTTATAGCACTTTAATTGTGTTCACACATTTAATTTATATTCCACTAGCGCTGTTAAGACTTGTGTATCCACTCTTTAAGGTTTAGCACCTTTGTAACAGCTGCTGGGGTTTTATTTATATAATTTTTTTTGCACCAAATTTTCCATTAGCGCAAGTTTTAGTTTTCTTTTATTGTATTAGAACACAGGCAGGCGACCGAAGTGGTGTTGGATGGATGTCTGATGAACATGCACAGAGAGGTCCATTTTGCGTCAGGCCCAGGAGGAAGAGAGCACAGGGCAGGGCTTTGATTGCTTATATTGTTACTCACAGAAAGCTCTCCGAAGGCAGCAAAGATCCCTGGGGTATGTAGCCCAGGTACAGGGTCATGCGAGGCAATTATCTGTGGAACTACTCATCCCACAATCCCTTTAGATTGGCTTACAAACATGATGTCAGTTGATAACACTGGGCACTAGAGGAACAAGTGATGCATAGAAATACTAGAGGATCACTACTTTATATTCACATGTGTCCCTGCCCTCAAGGAGCTCCAATCTAAGGTCCCTAACTCACATTCATACATACACATACTAGGGGCAATTTAGACAGGAGCAAATTACCTACCAGCATGTCTTTGTGGGTGGTTGGAGGAAACCGGAGTACCATGCAGGCACAGGGAGTACATGCAAACTCCAGACAGGTAATGTTGATCCACTTTCCTAGTCACTGACTGAATAAACGTAAGAAAACTGCATACTTGATCTGAATCAATGACTTTCTACCCAAAAGGTAAATATATATATAGCCAGACAAATAGCATTTTAAGAAGGGGAGGTCTGAGAATTCAGCCTCATGGTTTCACTTGTGAAGGTTTCCTTTTAGTGTCACGCGCAAAACAGCTATAAAAGTTAATATTTGAAGTTACATTAAATGTATATCATAGTCATCAAGTTTCTGCTGAAAATCTTTTGTGTTTAAGGCTGAATACAGCATACAAATTACATGAAAGAAAATTCAGAGCTATTATATAGCAGCTGACGTACATAATATAATTGTGTCCTGAACCACATTACAAAGACAATGGATTTTAAAACGCTTTATTTTGATTCACGCAAAGCGCTTGACATTTTCTTGTTGTAGTCAATTTTTCCATAGAATAATGGATATCAGATGTGATTTTTGTGCTGGAGTGCTTTGAAAAATGCTTTTTGGACAGATATCTGGGTCTGTGACATATCCATGTGCAGCATGAATACAACCAACAAAAAATAAATAAAAATACGGCAAAAACAGCGGGATTTAACATAGATTTAGTAGTGTCTCTTGCCATAGACATAAGATCTAACTGATTAACAAGTTTTGTCGATACTTAGTAATGTTATTTCACATAAGCATGTTTCATCTTTTTCCAAGCAAGAATTACAGTTTTCATCCTGCCTCATGGCCAGGAGGTTGAAAAACCACATAAAAAAAAGGGACACAATTCAGTTTTTTTTAAAATAAAATGTTAATTTTAATCTGAAAGAATTGTTTACCTACAAACACTCATTAGTGGCAACATAATAACAGCATTCCTTTTCCATGCTGTTGTTCCTTCCTATTACATTGAGCAGACAAGCATTTAACTATGTGCCGTGCAGTGGCTAACTTTAAGGGAAGCTATATTGTGTTTAGTAAATAATTGTCTTGCATTATTAATAGAATATGTACCTGGAGGTAATTTTATCGTGCCTTTCATTGTTTTACTTACGTACTGTTCTATATTTAAATCAAGGTATTACCCAAACTTGTGGATTCACCGGAGTTAAGCTAGTCATACATGGCTCAGATTTCAGCTGATCCTGTTGAATTTGAATCTTGGGTGGCCCTGTCGGTAAAACCCAATTCAACAAAAGCCATATTTTCAATTAAGTGAGCCAAGTAGAAATATCTTTGCAGAACAGCAACTGTATCCTATCACCTGCAGCAGTCAAAATCCAAAAGTTCTTCATCCACACTGTATATGAAGGAATTAAAAAATATCTTATTCAGCTCATGGGGTTGAACAAAAGCTACAGTATCTATATGTGTATGGCTAGCATTAAGCTGGCCATATAGGGTTAGAATATTGGGTAACACACGGTCGCACAAAGTTGTCAGAAAATCTGATCGTTCAGAATACGGTGACGTACAACACGTAAGTCGGAAAATTGTAGATCACACTCTCAAATTTGTGTGTCAGAAATTCCGACGGAAAAAGTCAGATGGAGCCCACAAACGATTTTCCGACAACATGATCCGATCACACATTTTCCGTCGCAAAGTCCGACCATGTGTACGGGGCATTAGCATGCATAAAAAAGAATTTACTGCAGAGATAAAATGATAATCCTGACACTTTATAAAACTCTGGTTCAGCCACATCTGGAGTATTATGTCTAGTTCTGTTTCCAATACTCTGGAGGGAGATTCAGGAACTTTAGAAACGCCAGATGTCACTACCGAGGTTAGGAGGCCGAGATGCTGAGAGGGCTCCCCTTGCGGCCGAGTGCAGTGCAACCCTGGAGATGGCACAGGGATGCAGTGCCCACAGTAGCACAGGTTGCCGGGTAGCAGCAGTAGATGGAAATGCTGAGCAGACCAGTCTCTGGAGGCAACTGTGCAAGAAGTCCAAGGCAGGGTCAGGGTCAAGCCGAAGGTCAAACACGGGAGGTCAATCCGGAGGTAAGAAGGATGGATACTGAACTGGAGATCAGGAACGGAGGTCAAGCCAAGCCGAGGTCGGGTGCCGGGAGCAGACAAGGAGTATCAGGAACAAGCCAGAAGTCGGAGCCAGGAGAGTAATCGGAAGCAGGTCAAACAAGCCGGGTCGGTAACAGGAGATCAGGTAGCAGAGATAACAGGCACGGGTACTCAGGAAGAGCTGACGATAAACCAGCAATGTGATGCTGTCAGGTGAACGTTTAAATAGACACGGCGCTTGGATTACGTCGTGAGCGCGCCACCGCGTCCGTACGCCTACGACGTGTAACGTAATGCGTTCGTACTACCCGGCGCACGCGTACTCGATCGGAGGCTCCATCAGGCGTTCGTCTGGGAATCATATTGCGTCTTCGTGGGCGCTGACGCGCGTTAACACGATCGCGTCCCACAAGGTAACTCCTATTTCCCTGACACCAGAGAAGGGAAACAAAGTTAATAAGGGGACTGGAGAATCTCAGTTACAAGGAAAGACTACAATCATTTAACATATTCTCTCTGGAGAAGAGACACTTGAGAGGAGATATGTTAGCAATATACAAATACCTCAATGGTGATTCTGGCATAGGGAATAAACTATTCAGGCTCAGGGAGTGTCGGAAGACACAGGGCCACTCAATGAAATTGGTGGAGAAGCCGTTTAATCTTAAACCGCATTTCACTGTCAAGGCAGTAAGAATGTGGAATTCACTTCCACAATCAGTGGTGTCAGCGGGAAGTAGTGATAGTTTTAATAAGCTCTTGGACAGGTATCTTAGCGAATACAGTATAGAGGGATATGGGAAATGATTATAAACACACACCTACACAGGTTGAACTGGATGGACTGTCTTTATTCAACCTTACCAACTCAGTAACTATGTGAGAATGGGATTTAAATTGACTGCAAGAGCTGTAAATTGACTGTCCCTGGTTGAGGTTAAGGAATGACCTCAACCTGGGGCAGTCAATTTACAGCTATTGCTGATGCTGAGGTGCCTGAAAACAATAGCAGATTCTTCCATCCAGAGCAAGTGCAGATTGCTCAAGCCAAGGTATTTAGCATGGATGGTGGAATCTATTGGTTTCTCTCATCCATCCCCTTAGGTTCTAACCATGTATGACTGACTAGTCTTAATGTCAGACTGTGCCATCAGCATTCTTGCTGGCCAACCGCAAAGAAAATAGACCGTTTGCTAAGGAAATAGAATTAGCAACAAACAGCACAGAGAGCTAGAGTAGAGTGATTAAAGCCCCTCTCTATGCATTCCTAGTGAGAGGAACCATGCACCCAATGGGGGACATAATCTTCAAATCTCCTGTAAGTGTCAGATAGTTGAACAAAGCAGAGTTTCTATAGACAATCCTTTAGAAAGGCAGTAGCATTAGTGCCCATTTACATTCATGTGACATATTAACACGTTACCACAATGCAGAGATGTGATTCAGCCCTTAAGGTATTAAGATGCTACTTTTACAAGTTGATGTTAATTTATTTTTATAGTATGCTAACACAGTTACTTTAACAAAGCATCCTTTATGTCAATGTACGGGTAGTGCTATGTAAATGCTAATGTATATTATTGTGCTGTATTTTAGTGACTATAAATGGCTTCTCTGTGCATTAGTCCCAAACCCCACTATTATATCATTTTATTTAATACCTATGTTTAAAGTATTGCTAAAATCATTCACTAAAATGTACACTATTTGAGCATAGACTTCTGTTCTGTAAGTCAGTTTGCCTTGTTTCTACCAATAATCATGTGACATAAACCTGCAGGCACATACAACCAGTAAAAGCTGTCTGTTTAGCTGATCTGTTTGTCCTCTCTGTGGGTAGCATTAAATCCTGCAGCTTCTAGGTATGAATGAAAGTCATTTCCTGTGCCTCTTGTATTACTCAGTGAAAGTTGAACATTTTGAACTCTTTCTGCTTCATTTTTCAAGTACAAGAGACAAGTTTCATGAAAAGCATTCTGTTTTTACTTTTGCTCTAGGGATATCAACTGTTAGCTATGTATATTAGAATTTGTTTTATTAGATACCATTTGGGAGTCTGCAGGAGGCCGCTATTATATAAAACAAAAAAAAGACCTCCACATGTTGTTAGTCCATAGGTTCATGCAAGATGAAGTCACTAGGTGATAGCTAATACCAGTGTTATTCTCAGCTGACAAAACAAGCGCACGTGATTGACTCAAGTGACATATATCTACTATTTTAGCATCCATCAACAGAGATCTCTAAAATCAAGATAAACTAAATTAACACATAATGTCTTTTCTATAGTTAGGGGTTGTGATCTCTCCTCTTGCAAGTTATCTGGATTTAAAATGTCTTTGTAAAAAAAATATCATTATACTCGTCAATTATTCACATTGCATCTAACACTTTGCTATCAATACTGCCTAAATGTATAAAAAATATTAAAGTATATCTAATACATTTGAGTCCCATTTAGAGAATTACCTTCACATCCCATCACACATCAGGAAGAAAGAGGAAATTCAACCAAATAAGGGGAAATGTCCTCTAAAGCCTCGTACACAGGATCAGATTTTCGACAAATGTTGGATGGCATGCTAGTAAATTTTCGCCAGACAACGGTCTATTGCCAGATTTTCGTTTCGTGTTTAGACAAGTCCTCACACAAAAGTCCAAAGTACAAACACACATGTTCGGAATCAGTGCACACCAAACTCAACATTAGTAGAAGGTACCCAAAGGGTGGCGCTCAAGAGCTGAAATTCCACGTAGTATGTCACTATGTTCGTGTTTGTTGGCCGCCAACTCTGTGCCGTTAGTATGCAAGACAAGTTCCTGGCGCATGACCTTCAGAAAAAGTCTGACGATCTGTTGGCCAACAATGTGTACAAGGCTTTGGCTGTCACTGAAATAATTTTCCTGTTTGGAAGATTTCCCTTCTATTCATGCTACAACAAAAAAATTGGAATTTCCCCATGCTTTCAGTCAGGACACCAAGAGAGTGAATCTCCCTATTGGAAATACAGACAGCCATACATTGATGGAGATTTTGGCTTTAGATAAACCATAATGCAAGAATTCCAGGGAATGATTGGATTGTCCATTCTACAATGTCACTTTCTTGGGGGAGAGTGCTACAGTTACAAATTTCACTCATAGAGATACTTGATGGTGAATTAGTTATGGCTGCAAAAAATAACAGCTCTTTATAGAGACCTTGTGTTTCATAGGTCAGACTTCAGTCTTAAAGCTAAAGTAAACAAACAAAAGTAGAGTTTTCGCCATCATGGATTTCCCCTTCCATTTTATGTAAAAAATTAACCATTCAGTTTTTTTTCTATAGGCATAAACTTTACTTTTGTTCATGTATGGGAATGGGGGGGTATAAAGATGCATTCAGAGCTATCAATCTAGTGAGAAGCAGCCAAGCATATAGATTTAAGCTATTGACAATATAGAACTTTAATGGCACAGATGCATTAAAACATATCGGGCAGAACAGTGGCTATGTGGTTAACATATTTGCCTAGCAGCCCTAGGATCATCAGTTCAAAACCCAACTATGGCACTATCTGCCTAGAATCAGTATATTCTCTCTCAGCTCCTTGTACTCTCCAAAGACATGCTGGTAGGTTGAGACAAAACGTTGTTTTTAGGTTTATCTAGAGTTGAGAAATGTTGAGAAATGTTGGACCTTTACATTGCTGTCTTTGCTCCCAATGGTAGATTTCTCCTTTCTTCCTTTTGCTGGGAGTTAGACAGAGCACAAGTTGAGGGGAAATCCCCAAAACAACATTTCTAGTAGAGTGAGAAAGGGTGAGAATCTATTGCTATGACTAATCATATTGATCACATGATATCTGGTACCTGGTTACCAGTAATTGTGATACGCTGTGTCCGGTGCACACAGTGGTCACAGGAGCAGTGCACTGTGTGTCTACGCCCAAAATTGCTTAAAAAAATTGTTTCAAATAAAATGGCAAAAATTCAAACCCATAAGTAAGATGTTTCATGATCCAACATTCATAGAGAAACTGAAAATGTAATATGTATAAATTTCTATTTTGCCCAAAGCTTGATAAAAATTATATGTAATTAAAAAAAGAAGGTCTTCACCTGAAGAAAGCATAATTATAGATAAAAAAAAAATCAAGAATTTAATAAAAACTAAAAAAAAATAAAAAAAAAAGTCAGAATACAAATATTTTCAAGTAAAGATTTGGATCTGACAAAACCAAGTTTTTATTTAGCTCATAAGGCTGTTATTTAGTTGGTTGTGTTTGATACTGTGATGAACCTGTGGCTGTATTTTTAGTTAAATCTGTGGTTGTATTTTTGTCAAAAAGATAACAAGTAGCTTTTAATATCAAGACAGGAAACATGTCATCCTGCAGTATAAACTGCTATTTTTATAGTGTGAAAACATTGAACGGCCAGAGTTCATCAATAAAAGGGGTCTTTATGACAGATTTCTGAAAAGATGAGTTAAAAGTATATGTACAGTGGTGTGAAAAAGTGTTTGCCCCCTTCCTCATTTCCTGTTCCTTTGCATGTTTGTCACACTTAAGTGTTTCGGAACATCAAACCAATTTAAACAATAGTCAAGGACAACACAAACAAACACAAAATGCAATTTGTAAATGAAGGTGTTTATTATTAAAGGTGAAAAAAAATCCAAACCATCATGGCCCTGTGTGAAAAAGTGATTGCCCCCCTTGTTAAAACATACTATAACTGTGGTTGTCCACACCTGAGTTCAATTTCTCTAGCCACACCCAGGCCTGATTATTGCCACACCTGTTCACAATCAAGGCATCACTTAAATAGGAGCTGCTTGACACAGTAAGGTCCACCAGAAGATCCTTAAAAGCTACACATCATGCCGAGACCCAAAGAAATTCAGGAACAATTGAGAAAGAAAGTAATTGAGATCTATCAGTCTGGAAAGGGTTATAAAGCCATTTCCAAAGCTTTGGGAATCCAGCGAACCACAGTGAGAGCCATTATCCACAAATGGCGAAGACATGGAACAGTGGTGAACCTTCCCAGGAGTGGCCGGCCGCCCAAAATTACCCCAAGAGCGCAGCGACGACTCATCCAAGAGGTCACAAAAGACCTCACAACAAGGTCCAAGGAACTGCAGGCCTCACTTGCCTCAGTTAAGGTCAGTGTTCATGCCTCCACCATCAGGAAAAGACTGGGCAAAAATGGCCTGCATGGCAGAGTTCCAAGGAGAAAACCACTGCTGAGCAAAAAGAACATCAAAGCTCGTCTCAATTTCTCCACAACACATCTTGATGATCCCCAAGACTTTTGGGACAACATTCTGTGGACCGATGAGACAAAAGTGGAACTCTTTGGAAGGTGTGTGTCCAAGTATATCTGGCGTAGAAGGAACACTGCATTTCATAAAAAGAACATTATACCAACAGTAAAATATGGTGGTGGTAGTGTGATGGTCTGGGGCTGTTTTGCTGCTTCAGGACCTGGAAGACTTGCCATGATAAAAGGAACTATGAATTCTGCTGTCTACCAAGAGATCCTGAAGGAGAATGTCCGACCATCTGTTCGTGTACTCAAGCTGAAATGAACTTGGGTTCTGCAGCAGGACAATGATCCTAAACACACCAGCAAGTCCACCACCGAATGGCTGAAGAAAAACAAAATTAAGACTTTGGAGTGGCCTAGCCAAAGTCCTGACCTGAATCCTATTGAGATGTTGTGGTATGACCTTAAAAAGGCCGTTCATGCTCAAAAACCCTCTAATGTAACTGAATTAGGACAATTCTGCAAAGATGAGTGGGCCAAAATTCCTCCAGGACGCTGTAAAAGCCTCATTGCACGTTATCGCAAACGCTTGGTTGCAGTTGTTGCTGCTAAGGGTGGCCCAACCAGTTATTAGGTTTAGGGGGCAATCACTTTTTCACACAGGGCCATGATGGTTTGGATTTTTTTTCACCTTTAATAATAAACACCTTCATTTACAAATTGCATTTTGTGTTTACTTGTGTTGTCCTTGACTATTGTTTAAATTGGTTTGATGTTCCAAAACACTTAAGTGTGACAAACATGCAAAGGAACAGGAAATGAGGAAGGGGGCAAACACTTTTTCACACCACTGTAAATCCTATGGGCTCTTTCACAAGGGTAGTTGTGGGGTGGTAAAAAAAGGTAAAGGCACCTGAGTCACAGTTTTACCAGTCCTTGGACATCCACCCACATGCTAAAATTACAGCCTGATAGGGCTGTACACATGCCACTGCCACAATGCTTTGCTTCACAACTGCAGCATTTTTAACGTGGGCTGCAGGGTTTGTAAGCTTTCTCCTGTCAAACTGTGCAAGAAGCCTACCAATGAACTTCCCTTATTTGCTCATTTTGCTAAAGGAGTTGTATGCATTACATTGAAAAGCTTTATGTGTAGCAGCTTCGCCAGCACCTCTAATACTTCCCTGAGCCCCATTTCTGTCCAGCAATGTCCAAAAGTTCCTTGGCGTTTGGGACTCTCCATCCTGATTGTCTGGGACACAGGAGCAGCGCCATTGGCTGTTGCAGCTGTTAAAGTAGTTTAGCCAATGGGGCGAGAGAGAGAAGGCGGGGCCGAATGGCAGCTCTGTGTCTGAATGGACACATGGAGCTGCAGTTCGGCTCCGGTGCCCCCATAGCAAGCTGCCTGCTGTGGGAGCACTCGACAGGAGGAAGGGGCCAGGAGAAGCAAAGAGGGAGGATCCATTCTGCCCTCTGCAAAACCAACTGCACAGAGCAAAATATTTGTTATTTAAAAAAAACAAAATAGACTTTACAATCACTTCGAATATATCAATAAAATGTTTTGTTGTATTCATGCAAAAAATGCCTTTTGATCCTGCAAGAAATCCAGTGCTGTACCGTATCCTTTGAGCTCTGCAATGTTTTCTCAACATTTTTTATCAAGAAGTATGATAGGATTACAAAACACCTCTGCAAAGATACAGTAGGGTAAACTGTCACCCTAGGGTAGGAAGTGTGCTACAGGCAGAGTTCCTGGGTGAAAATAAAGGAAGAACATTTGAAAAGAAAAGAAAACAGCCACATCTAAGGACCGGTATTTGGGTTCATATACATTTAACCACAAACAGAATCCTTTGCAATATCTATGGATTCAAGGGTCTTCTTTAAAGAAGCAATTATTTCCTAGGTTTGTTGTTTAGTTTGGTTAATAGTCTGGTTTGCATCACTTTTATTTTAAATTGTACTTTTTTATGTCTTTTACACACAAACTTTAATTGAAGTATTAATGAACATATTTTATAACTTGCCAGATTCTGGAAGCTTATACTAAATAATCCAAGCCTAAACTGTAGAGAAACAGATTGAGAGCAGGTGGAAATTAAAAGTTTATTTATATGAGTCAGAGAGGCAGATGTTTTATCTCTTTATGAATGTTCACTTAGCCTAGGAATATGCCAAGGTGAATCTGCATCCACGTCAACAATCCAATCATGTGCAAGCAAAAATTCTGTTATTAAATTGATTTTTAAATGACTGGGTATAAAAGGTGACTACAGCCTTACCCTATTCATTAGACTAAGAGGCCAAACACTTTGCAAACTGAACATTTTCTTGTCCTTTAGTGAATCAATCCCAAACTCCTAACTTTACTCAGTGTCGGGACAAGGTCCTTTTCCAAGGAGAGAAGGCCAAAGCATATGACATCTTTAGGTTTAGATTGCTGCTAAGCTTTACATTTAGCAAACCAGACACAGTTTACTGACTTAGCCAAAGGACACAATCTTAGGAAACTTGCTGTGAACAGATGGTCTTTATGGAATCTGACCTTGATCAAAATATTGTTTCATAACGTAGAACAACTTTCAAAATAAAGTTGACTGTAGTATGGGAGAAAGTAGTGCATTTGTCAAATTCCAGATGAGAACATATTTAAATGAAATCATGTACTAAGGATAAAAGATCTGATGAAAAAAACAAAACAAAACAGATATTGCCTAATTAAAATGAACCACAATTTCATCTTTCAGAGCTCTTACAATTTTTTTTTGGACTCCCAATGTAACTTAATACCCATGTTAAAATAGAAAAAAATAAAATAAAATATTTTATTTGCTTCTTTTCTATAAAATCTACGTAACTGGAGTCTAAGGGAAATAAAAAGGTTTCCTGGGGAGTCTGGCTCAGTCTTATAGGCATAGAAAAGGCTAATCTAAATAATGAATAGTCAATAATTCCAAAACAAAGTTAGACTTCAGGAGTAACAAAGCTTAGGTTTCAGAAACACGTTTTATTGAACACAGCTTGAGTGTTAACTTTAAAGAAAAAAAATGACAGACTGCTAACACATTTGAAACTCCAGGCTGCTTGCCCCATTTTTTTTATTGAGATTTATGAATGCATTACTTTGTAATTTAATTGAAAATGTAATAAATGTGCTTTAAAATCTGCAAGACACTTGAGCTTAATACCTGAAACAGACTCAGATTTGGTGGAAATAAAAAGTTATACAACCCTGATTTTTTTTCAGCAACAGTATTTTAAATTCTTTTTGTAAAACAGTTGCACTACTAGGGTTTGTTCAGATGAGCACTGGCATCTGTCCTATGTACAGGCTGCCTATGGTATTGTGCCTACATATGCCCCAAGCTGCTTGCAGGCAGCCTATAGAGGTGGATGCAGACACAGCAGCTGCATGGACACATCAGTATGTCAGAATTTTACAGGCATGTGGGAGCAGCTACACAGCCCCAAATGCACCCTGTCTGGGTTCGGGTCTGTGCAACCGCTGCATCTGCATTACCCTCCATAGGCTTCCCGCAAGCACCTTTGGGTGCATGCAGGCACAATGACAAAGGCAGCCAGCACACAGGACAGGTGCCAGTGCCCATTTGAACAAATCCATACTTTTTTGTCATACAAACACCCAAAGACTTCTGACTAGACATGGGCACCGTCAAAAAATGTATTTAGTTTTGTTCTGTTTCGTCCGGAAAAAAAAAATCGGATTTCGTAATTCGTGTACATACACGAATTACGAAATCCGATTTTTCGTTAGATTCGTAAGCTTTTTGTTAAAATAAAGAATGTTCGTTATGATGAATTTATCATTATGAGGATCTCCCACCATCCCTGTGCTGTGCTGACTTCCTGGGTTTTTATCCTTTAGTTTCATTAACTTCTCGTAAAAATAAAGAAAGTTCGTTATGATGAATTTATCATTATGCGGGGTTCCCACCATCTCTGTGCTGTGCTGACTTCCTGGGTTTTTATCCTTTAGTTTCATTAACTTTTCATAAAAATAAAGAAAGTTTGTTATGATGAATTTATCATTATGCAGGGTTCCCACCATCCCTGTGCTGTGCTGACTTCCTGGGTTTTTAACTTTTAGGTTCATTAACTTTTTGTAACAATTACGAATTTTCAATATGAATTTGGATCCGAAATTCGTAAATGAAATTTCGGATTCGTACGAATGTACGAATTTTCAGAAATTCATAGGAATCGAAAATACGTACGAATTTTTGAAAATTCCAAATCCGAAATTTACGAAAACGAATCGCACATGTCTACTTCTGACCATGCTTGTAGGAACAATCAACCCCCAAGGACATACCCTTTACAATTCTGCAGTTATTTCTCTGTTAGTTTTGACACTCAGGCCGCGTACACACGCGGGGACTGTTCGCCCAACTTTGTCCGCTGAACAGTGTTTCGGCGGACAGTCCGCCCGTGTGTGGGCTTTCAGCGGACAGTTTCAGCGAACAGTTTGCTGAACAAGGTTTTTCGGAATTTCCGAAAAACTGTCCGCTGAAACTGGGTTTCAGCGAACAGTCCCCTCGTGTGTAGGCTTGTTCGTCAAACTAAGTTCCGCGCATGCTCAGAAAGGATTTACATGCCGAAAGTTGTAATGCAGTGTATAGGACGTTGTATTTTCCGTCCCGTCGTACGTGCCGTTCACGTCATCGCGCACGGTTTCAGCAAACTGTTCGTTCGTCGTGTGTGGGCAAGTCCGTCCATGCTAATTTTGAGCGGACTGTTTGCTGAAACTGTTTGACGGACAAAGTTGAGCGAACAGTCCCCGCGTGTGTACGCGGCCTTAGGGTTTGAGTTATTAAAACTGGAGAATGCAAAATGTGGTGCAGCTCTGCATAGAAACCAATCAGCTTCTTCTAGTTTTTTTGTCAAAACTCAATTGAACAAGTTGACATTAGAAGCTGATTGCACTTCTAATGCCTCATACACACGATCAAACAACCCGGTGGAAATCCGTCCGTGTGTAGGCTCCGGCAGACTTTTTTTACCCAAAAGTCCGGCGGACTAAGAAAGTAGTTTTGCACTCCAATCTGTCCGCCGGACTCGCATTTCGGCAGACAATCTGGCCGTGTGTGTGCCAGTCCGCCGTACTTTTGAAATGAATGGACTTTTCCCGCACGGAGAAAAGTCCGCTCATTTTGAGCGCGTCTCCAGGTAGCCGGGGCCAGCGAAGGAGGCGTCGCTGGCCCAGTCACCTGGTATGGACTTAAAGGGGAATCCCTACTCCGCAAAATTGGCGTGGGGGTCCCCCCTAGATCCATATCAGACCCTTATCCGAGCACGCTACCCGGCCAGCCAAGAAGGGGGGTGGGGACGAGCGAGCGCCCCCCCTCCTGAGTCGTACCAGGCTGTGTGCCCTCAACATGGGGGGGTGCCTTGGGAGGGCAGCGTGGCCCCCCACCCCAAAGCACCTTGTCCCCATGTTGATGAGGACAAGGGCCTCTTCCCGACAACCCTGGCCATTGGTTGTCAGGGTCTGCGGGCGGGGGGCTTATCGGAATATGGGAGCCCCCTTTAATAAGGGGGCCCCCGGATTGCGGCCCCCCACCCTATGTGAATGAGTATGGGGTACAATGTACCCCTACCCATTCACCTGTGAAAAAAAGTAAAAAAAAAACACAACACACAAGGTTTAAAATTGTTTATTGCACAGCTCCGGGGGTCTTCTTCCGTCTTCAGGGGTCTTCTCGCCGGACTCCTCCACTATCTTCCGCTCTTTTGCTAGCTCTTTTACTAGCGGAGGAGCCCGTCTTTCTTCTTCGCCGCCGCCCTCTTCTTCCGACTTCGGGGGTCTTGTCCCCCTCTTTGGTTCTTCTTGCCGGGCCACCGCGCCTTCTTCTAGCTCTTTTACAAGCGGTGGTCTTCTACCGCCACTGTCGCCATCTTCTCTTCTTCTCTTCTTCTCTTCTGGAGATGTTGTCTCGTCGCTGTCTCCGGTCACATTGGCAGGGACGCAGCGTGCGGCGACTTATATAGGGACATCACCGGATGATGTCCCCACCCATTATGATGTCACAGTCCCAGAGGATGCCGGTGATGTCCCTATATAAGTCGCCGCACACCGCGTCCCTGCCATTGTGAACGGAGACAGCGACGAGGCAACATCTCCAGAAGAGAAGAAGAGAAGACAGCAACAGCGGCAACAGAAGACCGCTTGTAAAAAAGCTAGAAGAAAGCGCGGTGGACCGGCAAGAGGAACCGAAGAGGGGGACAAGACCCCCGAAGTCAGAAGAAGAGGGCGGCGGCGAAGAAGAAAGCCGGGCTCCTCTGCTAGTGAAAGAGCTAGCAAAAGAGCAGAAGATAGCGGCGGAGTCCGGCGAGAAGACCCTCGAAGACTGAAGAAGACCCCCGAGCTGTGCAATAAACAATTTTAACCCTTGTGTGTGTTGTGTTTTTTTTTTTACTTTTTTTCACAGGTGAATGGGTAGGGGTACATTGTACCCCATACTCATTCACATAGGGTGGGGGCTCCCGGATTCCGATAAGCCCCCCACCCGCAGACCCCGACAACCAACGGCCAGGGTTGTTGGGAAGAGGCCCTTGTCCTCATCAACATGGGGACAAGGTGCTTTGGGGTGGGGGGCACGCGGCCCCCCTTCCCCAAGGCACCCCCCATGTTGAGGGCACACGGCCTAGTACGGCTCAGGAGGGGGGCGCTCGCTCGTCCCCACCCCCTTTCCTGGCTGGCCGGGTAGCGTGCTCCAATAAGGGTCTGATATGGATCTAGGAGGGACCCCCACGCCGATTTTTCAGCGTAGGGATTCCCCTTTAAGTCCATACCAGGTGACGGGGCCAGCGACACCTCCTTCGGTGGTCCCGGCTACCTGGAGACATGCTCAAAATGAGCAGACTTTCCTCTGCGTGTGTGGGAAAGTCCATTCATTTCAAAAGTACGGCGGATAGTCCGGCGGACTTAGTACGCCGTATTAGTCCGCCGCAAAAGTACCGTGTGTGGGCAGGTAGCTCGTTCGGAAAGTCTGGTGAAAAGTCTGCCAGACTAAGTCCGCCAGATAGTCTGCTACGTGTGTACACAGCATAAGTGCACTTGTAGTACAAAGTGGATTTGCCTTAAGTAAATAAACCCCTGAGTTCCTTATTAGCTTACTCCAGTGCATGTTTAAGCATGAGCATAGGAAATAATGGATAAAGTACCTGGACCATACTGGCACAACTACCCACTAAAGCGTTTTGGGCTGATTTACTAAAGTATATCATATCATATCAAATCATTCACATCAGTTATTCAATCATGGTAAAATCTGATTTCTGTTAATTTTGAATACCCAATGGTGTGCAAATTAAATAAGTAAACAGTAAATCAGCCTCTATTTCTATTTTCTCCCACAATTTTTTTTTTCTTATGCCAGGAAAAAAATACTAATGAGCCTCTTGTATTTGTCTAACTCATTACTATTAGATTCACACCTATAAGTAACATATAAAAAAGAATATATACAGAGTACATGTTGTTCTC
Source organism: Lithobates pipiens (assembly GCF_037356315.1). Taxonomy (NCBI): domain Eukaryota; kingdom Metazoa; phylum Chordata; class Amphibia; order Anura; family Ranidae; genus Lithobates; species Lithobates pipiens. Next base: position 275,476,001 of record NW_027507758.1, read on the forward strand.
ACAAGTCAGCTTGCTAAATTTGTATACATATCAAGAGTTTGACTGTTGTAGACCTTCAATAATGAAGACATTAATCACCCCTGACTTAAAGCATTCTGCTAATTTGATGTGGAACCTTGATCCTGTTCACTGGCACTTTTCTGTGCAGTAATGAGATTAACCTATTATATGCTCTGGGTGATTGCATCACATCTTAGAAAAACATACAAATCCCACTTAATTGTGACATGAAGGGTCTGACTGGCTCTGGGTACACGCTTTGTTTCATCTTCCCCAAGTTGTAAATTCATTGAAACAGTAGCATTCTGATCAAATAGCTTGTATTAAAATAAGTAACAGAGAATGACATTAGCTGAATTCTTGAAACTTTGATAGACAAAGGCTGCTGATTATTTCACCAGGATTGATCAATCCGTGGAAAGGTTTTAAGGTTTGATATGGATAGTGCACGTCACATGATCCCACCATGGAAGCATTCTCATAGTGCCGGCTATCTTTGCTTAATCAACAAAACTACTTTATGTGACTCACCTAATGATTTTCCAACCTAACTAAATATAATTCTGACTGTCAGGGCCATGATAAGAACGTCACTTGCCTGAATACCTTTAAAGTGGTTCTGAAGGCATACCTTTTTTTTAACCTTAACCACTTCAGCCCCGGAAGAATTTACCCCCTTCCTGACCAGAGCACTTTTTGCAATTCCGCCCTGAGTCACTGACGCACATCCACAAAATTTACATCCTTTTTTTCCCCACAAACAGAGCTTTCTTTTGGTCATATTTGATAGCCTTTGTGGTTTTTATTTTTTGCGCTATAAACAAAAAAAGAGCGACAATTTTGAAAAAAAAACAAACACATTATTTTGTACTTTTTGCTATAATAAATATCCCCATTTTTTTTAAAAGCATTTAAAAAAATCATTTTTTTCTCTGCTTAGGCTGATATGTATTCTTCTACATATTTTTAGTTAAAAAATTTAATAAATAAATCACAATAAGCCCATATTGATTGGTTTGCGCAAAAGTTATAGCGTCTACAAAATAGGGGATCGATTTTTTTTATTTTTTTTATTTTATTTTCTACTAGTAATGACACTGATCTGTAATTTTTATCGTGACTGCGACATTATGGCGGACACATCAGACAATTTTGACAAATTTTTGGGACCATTGGCATTAATACAGCGATCAATGCTATAAAAAGGCATTGATTACTTTAAAAATGTCACTGGCAGAGAGGGGGTTAACACTAGGGGGCGATCTAAGGGTTAACTGTGTTACCTGGGAGGTGATTCTAACAGAAGGGGAGGGGACTGACTAGAGGAAGTGATGGATAATGGTTCCTAGCTAATAGGAACACACAATCTGTCACTCCTGTCAGAACAGAACAGGGAAGTATGTGTTTACACACATTTGTCCCTGTTCTGTGTCTCCTGCTCACGACTGCTCATGGCTGGCGGTCATAGCGACCATCGGCCATGAGCATCGGCACCCCCCTTGTGCAGTGAGCGTGCGGGTGCCTGCTGTCCCGACCCCGCAAACTGACGTATAGTTATGACGTCTCACACAAGGTAGCCAACCTGCGCAGTATAACTGCGACAGTTGATTGGGAAGCGGTTAAATTGGAGTTCCAAAGAACAAAAAATAAATGTTAGCAGCTACAAAAAGTGTAGCTGCTGACTTTTAATAATCAGACACTCACCTGTCCCCCGTTCCAGCGATGCGAGCATACAAAGTTCCGCTTCTCTCCCCCTCCTCTCCATGGCGCCAACATTCTTACTGTGGGTGCCTGGCTGTGGCTCCACAGCCGGGCATGCACTGCATATGCGCCAGCCATGCTGTGCGCTGTGAATGGCTGGGCAATATTCTGAGACTTGTGACATGTCCCGGAAGATTGCAGGGAGGGGGAGGGGTGATCTTCCTTCTGGTGCTGCAGAGCCCCAGGAGGAAGTGGGAGCTGGATGCCTCTAAAAACAGGGTATCGACCCCTCCCCCCAAAAAATTACATGCCAAATGTGGCATGTCAGGGGGTCACCATCACTTAAAGCGGAGGTTCCATTTTTGGGTGGAACTCCACTTTAATTGCATTCCCTGTATTAGGTTAAAAAAATGTTCCACTAGCTCTGTCTCCTCCGCAACCCTAAACACTTACCTGCCTGTGCAAAAAGAAGGCAAGTATATCATCTTTTTTATTTGAATTAAAAATGCATTTAATAAACTTTAAATACATATTTTTTAATTGTCATATGTTGTATAGTAGCTGGCAAACAATGATGTCCAATTTATTTTAACACTGACAATTAATAATACTGTGAAATGTTATGAAAAAGTTTCCAATATAATATTTTAAATATTAATCAAATGTTAGTCTTTCAGTTATATCTTACAATCATAGCTCAGGTACTGCACCATGTTCTAGGTCTTAAAATAACTTGATGATGTAACTTATGTGATATTACTCTTATACCCTGTACACACAATCAGATTTTCCCCCAACAAAACCATGCGTTTTTGTTCGAAGGATGTTAGCTCAAACTTGTCTTGCATACACACGTCACACAAATTACGAACGTGGGAACGCGGTGACGTATAAGACATAGGACGAGCCGAGAAAAGGGAAGTTCAATAGCCAGTGCGGCTCCTTCTGCTTGATTCCAAGCATGCGTGAACTTTTGTGCGTCAGACTTGTACATACGATCATAAATTCCAACAAAGTTTTGTTGGCGGAAAATTTGAGAACCTCCTAGCCAACATTTGTTGACGGAAAGTCAGACAACAAATGTTCAATGGAGCATATACACGGTCAGACTTTCAGCCAACAAGCTCACATCCAACATTTGTTGTCGGAAAATTTGATCGTGTTACATTACTGTTTAACTCCTAAAGTACAAAGGTGAAACAAATCTTATTGCCTATAGACTATCAAGATGGTCTATCTGCCTCCTGATTGTTGGTGACAGGTTGGTGTTGATGACAGATTGGTCTCTGTGCTGGAAGAGTGCTTTGCAGCATACTCCCAGCACAAATGCGCATATGCACATATGCAGCAACATGGGAAAAGACCTCAGTGAGGCATCATATGCATGTACACTCATTGTCAAGTGGTTAATTTATGTCATAAATTGCTGAGAAAAGCAGGAATGGGAGAATGGTGGTTTTAGCTAGTTTTATGCAACAATGTAATTCTTTTGCTAAACACTGCAAAAAAGGTTTACAGTCCTTGGTGAATTGTTCAATATTGCAGAACATGTATCTTTATTAATTAGTGAATTTCTACATATCCAAGTGCTATTTTACATAAAGAATTCATAAGAATGTCACATTCATAAATTGCTGACAAAAGAATGTTAAAGTTTTTATTTTACTATAGGCAGTGCGAACAGGGCAACATATGACACCATGAAAATACATGATCAATGCCAATCTTATGCACGTACAAAACACAAGGCACAGATGGGAAGGTTTACAATGCTTTTAAGTTATACTATGGCATTAAGCAATAATGTGTTAAAGCAATGATTTTCAGCCATATACCTTTCTGAATTACATAAATAGACTATGTCAAACAGATCTCAATTGCCCAATTAACAGTGCACTATGGCAGATATAGATGAAAGAAAGCAAATATATTGGATGGTACTTTTCCTAGTACATGTGGTCCTCACACTCATTCCCCGATGTGGGTAGTGGGGGCTTTTTTGTTACCCAGGGCAATTCAGGACCTAGTATGGGCTTTCACGGGCCCACCTACCTCAATCTCTTTTGGGTTTTTTGGTTTCTGGCCCCGATGATGCACACATCTTCTCACCCTGGGGACTGCATATGCATGTGTGGGTGCTCTTTTCCAATTGTAGGTGTGTCGTTGTCATTTGTAATTTTTTTATGTTGTACACCTTTATATGAATTTGTTTTTTTACACAGCTGTCCAGAAAATGCTTTGATAGGGTTCTCTCAATTGCCCCTCCCCCCTCTCTTTGTGGGATTTCTGAGTGTTTTTTTTTCCCCTAATCCTTTGAGAATTATGATAAATATGTTCATTAGTATTTCCATTTTTTATATTTACTCTATATGCCCCTTTTTTCTACTTTGTGTGCAACCCTTTGATAAGGGATAGTTTGGTAAGCCACACTGAGTATATCATTGTTTTTATCTTGGGCTCACAGATAATCCTTGATTGTCAACCATATTCCTTCCCCTCTTTTTTTTCCAAAACACGTTTCCAGCCATGTTTGGTTTAGGCATGTTCCACACTACCTCCTCAGATACCACAAAGACTTTTTTGGTGCTCTGTTCACAACCCAAGCAAGTTATAAAAACGGATATATAGTAAGGGTGGGATTTGATATTTAAGTCTTCATGATTGAGACAATTATTATGTATAATCTCCATTAGTAGCTGTTTTCCTTTGAGTCTCTCTTCATCCACCTGGCTGCCTGATGGTGCCCCGGGGCACCTAATTGTGCTGGTCCCCACCAATAATATTGTGGGTGTTCCAAATATGAACTTTTGATTTATCAATCATTGTTATGTTCTGATGCAACAATGCTTTTGTTATTATATTTTTGAACTCCTTGGTTATTATTTTGTTTTTGTAGAAACTCCCTGAAGAAGGCTACGAAAGTTGAAACGCATTGGGGTTTACTTCTAACATTTGCAATCTTGTTTGATCTTTATTGATGGGTATTCAAATTACCTTTAATGTGATCATTATGTACATGTGACCTACATTGTTCTTTACTTTCCTCTCATGGTTTTAATATATTTGTACAACAAACTTTTTGGGGATTTTATCAGATTTTTTTTTTTTTTACTTTTATTCTAAAGCAATTTACTGGACATCTCAATTTATCATGGGTAAGCAACCTCTATATTCCCCTATGCCATAGAACCTGTTTTAGTGATCTAACTGACAGATATATGTGAGAACTGGTGATGTCAATCATCTTTTAATAGTCGTCAGTGTCATTGGAGTTACATCCCTTTGTACTAATTGCAGATTTAGATGCAAGTTTCTGCTCTGTCAAATTTCCTTGTCCTACATCATTCCCAGGAAATGTTAAATCCCAACACATATGCCTGCTATCAAAGTAATCCACATAAAAACAGTTTAGACCAGTCATTTTTTATCATTTTTTTTCTCTCCCAGGTGCCGCTTCCCCTGATCTCTGTTAAAAATCAATGGCGCAACCATAAGCCCATCCCCGCATACCAAGGTCCTAGGTGTAGTGCTGGACACCGAACTCTCCTTTAAGCCCCATGTCCAATTACTGTCCAATTCTTGCCATCTCAACCTCTGCAATATCTCCAAAATACACCCATTTCTAACTAATAACACAACAAAGCTCTTAATTCACTCCATTGTCATCTCTTGTCTTGACTACTGCAGCTCCCTCCTCAGTGGATTACCTCTACATAGTCTATCCCCCCCTTCAATTCATCATGAATGCTCCTGCCAGACTCATCCACTTTACCAACCACTCTCTGTCTGTTACTCCTCTCTGTCAATCCCTCCACTGGCTTCCGCTCACCCAATAAATTAAATTCAAAATGATAACAACTACTTACAAAGCCATCCACAACTCTTCCCCCAGCTATATCACTGACCTATCCTCAAAATACCAACCTAATAATTTTCTTAGTTCTCCTCAAGACCTCCTGCTCTCTAGCTCCCTCATAACTTCCTCCCATGCTCGCCTCCAGGACTTTTCCAGAGCCTCTCCAAGCCTATGGAACTCCTTACTCCAATCTGTATGATTATCTCCTACTCTATTAGCTTTTAGACAATCCCTGAAAACCCTCCTCTTTAGAGAAGCCTATCCTACCCACACCTAAGAACAGTTTTTTTGTTTTCTCCATCTGATCATTCCCCACAGCTATTACCTTTTTGTTCTACTTGACCCTACATTTTAAATTGTAAGCTCTAACCAGCAAGGGCCCTCTGATCTCTCCTGTATTGAATTGTATTGCAACTGTACTGTCTGCCCCATGTTGTAAAGTGCTGTGTAAACTGTTTGCACAATTTGAATCCTGAATAATAATAATATTGTTCCATTCATTTCTTTGTACATTATGCTTTTTTTTTATTCTTGAGTGTTCATGGTTACATTTCATGTATAGGCAAAAGTTGCTAGAGAGATTTGGGGAAGTGCCTACTGCAATATGCATAACATAAAGGGGAGTTGTTCCTCAGTCCACAAAGAGACTGGGAGCAATGCTAAAGGATAACAGTCAGAGAAGGAGAGTGTACAGGAAGTTATCAACTAAGGCCAGCCATATAAAGAGTACGTTTCTTTCCTGCAACCACAAGTGGCAGGAAATAAAATTGCTCGATTCCCCCATCAACACAGACAGTGTTGCAGAGGAAGCGGTCCCCGTCGGGAGAAGATAGTGATTATTGTTAGCAGCTATAGCAGCCGCTAGCGATAATTGCAGGTAAAACCCAGCGTGCAAATACAAGGCGTTAATTGCTAGAGTTTACATAGACTTTAGTACCTAAGATTTTGTCAAAAAATTAAATATCATACAAAGCAAGAACAACCATGAGATAAAAGCAGCATGTGCCAAAAGCAGTGATCTAAGTTTTATAAATAAACTGTTAATGACCTTATAAAGAGGGAGTAAGACCATTACCTGGAAGAATGGTAAATACCTCAGACATCCCAGACATGACAATAATCCAAGAACAAATTTCTCCACAATATATTGTAATCCCACAGGGTTACAATTCTCAGGTCATTTAGTTTTTTTCCCACAAGAAACGTCTGACGTTGCAAGCACAGGAAAAAATAAAGGAAAAGTCTGCAAACCTACAGTTTCCCTAGCTTGTTTTATTATCATGCCAGATCACTATTGTTACTTCACTTTGACAATAATCATACAGAGATCTTCCTGTATAAATCACTGGCTGCATGATAATGCTTGAGCTCCTTTCACGGAATGATAATCACAAATGGGAAGCGGATATTTAATGATACAGTACATACTTGGTCAAATAATGTAAACAATGTATATTTTTATATTGTTTAAATTATGGAAAGTTATGTATGCTGGATCATATTCATATAACTTATACAAATATTCAATAAGCTGGACACTTGGGAGGCTGGAAAGCACTTTCATGCATGATAATAAAAGTATAGTAGAATAAAAAAAAATTCCAACAGATTTTTAAGTTTTTAAGTCATAGAAAGTTCCCATAATAAAGTTAAATTTTACTGTAACTTTGTAGAATTTGCAGTAATTTGCACTCTTGCTTCATTCTTGCTTCTTGTTTCTACTGTTTTTGTAGATCACTGTTATGTAGCCTACTATGGCTAGAGCAGACCATAGACATAAGAAAACAGCCTGTTAGGCAAGATTAGGCCATCCAATAGCACTATGAGGGGCATTGTTCAGGCAGGTACACTATTCTCCCTGCAGAAAATGCAGTCTGCCCATTCACCTTCATCCACATTGATTCTAAGCTAAGGTGACCAGATTTTTAAAATTAAAACCAGGGACATTTTTTTTCCAAGCAATGGCGGCAATCAGTGCTCTCTGCCCATCGCCACTGTCGCCTGCCTCACAGCCTGTCAAGTCTTACTCTCGGGGGCCCCCGGATACTACTGGGTGGGGAGCAGAGGAAAATCACTCCACCAGGGAAGGCAAGGAGATAAGCAGGCAGGCGGCTGGCCGGGACTTGAGCTAAGGCAGAAGAACATGTGAGCAGATCAGGGTGGGCATGCACCCCAAACTGAAGAAATATTCCCTCCGCTCCGACCAGCACATGATCATCAGAAAGGGGCACAGATAATGGAAAAAAATACACTCCCCTAAGCTAGTAGGAGCGGCAGAGCGGGGTGGTGTAATTCAGATTTTTTTTTTAATTCTGCACTGTCTTTGAAATTGCCCCAGGCCCTGTTTAAAATCAATCCGGGGGAAAAAACCGGGGACAGACTTGGTCCAGGGACAGTGTCCTCAATCCGGGGACTATCCCCGGAAACTGGGGATGTCTGATCACCCTATTCCAAGCTGAATTCTGAATTTTGAGAGCGAGCATGCATGAGTGCCCCCATAGCAAGCAAACTGCTGTGGGGGCACTGAGCACTGGGGTACCAGGACCACCAGTGGGGGGGCCCATTGCACAGAGCAGATAAGTATGACATGTTTGTTATCTTAAAACAAACTGAGCCTTTAGTATTACTTTGAGAATTTGGTTATGCCATATGACAGGAATAGCTGGATCATGAAAAAATAACATAACACAATTAGTAATTCTCTGGCATGTAAAGCAGTTCACATACTCTAAATATATTTATCCTGTATATTTAACTTTATGGCTGGAGTTTAGCGTTTAGCTTTAAGCTACAAATATAGAGATTTTATTTTTGGACTTTATTAACCACTTAAGGACTGGAAGGATTTGCCCCCTTAAAGACCAGGCCATTTTTTGTGATACGGAAATACGTCGATTTAAAGCAGGAGTCCGCGTTTTTTTTTTTTTTTTAAAAGCCAGCAGCTACAAATACTGCAGCTGCTGACTTTTAAAATAGTGACACTTACCTGTCCAGCGCGCCTGCTCGATCGTCTCTTGGGTGCTGCCGCCGCCATCTTGGGTATGGGAATCAGGAAGTGGAGCCTTTCGGCTTCATTTCCCGGTTCCCTACTGCGCATGCGCGAGTCGCGCTGTGCAATAAGGATGGACCCGCTGCCTCTGGGATCTGTGTGTTTCCCAGCAGGCAGCGGGGGACTTTCGGAAAGGGGCGTAATCTACGCCCCTTTCCACAGAGAGCTATCCCGGAAGTGGGTGCAGATACCTGTACTGTACAGGTACCTGCATCCCCCTCCCCCCTGAAAGGTGCCAATTGTGGCGCCGGAGGGGGGGGGATTCCAATGAGTGGAAGGTCCACTTTAGGGTGGACCTCCACTTTAACTGACAATTGCGTGTTTGTGCGATGTTGTACCCAAAAAAATGTATGTGCTTTTTTTTCCCCACAAATAGAGCTTTCTTTTGGTGGTATTTGATCATCTCTGCGGTTTTTATTTTTTGCGCCATAAAACCAAAAATCAGCAACAATTTTGAAAAAAAAAAATATTTTTTACTTTTTTGCTGTAATAAATACCCAAATAAATAAATAAAATAAATCGCAATAAGTGTATATTGATTGGTTTGTGCAAAAGTTATAGCGTCTACAAAATAGGGGATAGATTTATGGCATTTTTTATTATTTATTTACTACTAGTAATGGTGGCGATCTGCGATTTTTAGTGGGACTGTGACATTGCTGCAGACAGATCAGACTTGACACTTTTTTGAGACCAGTGACATTTATACAGCGATCAGAGATCCGTCCTCTACAGGCAACACATATTCAGACACAATTTAAAAGGCCCCTCCCTCTCCTCTGACCCTCAGTTGTTTGAAGAGCAAGTAAACCTCCACCAAAAGCGAGGAATAACAGAAACTCAATAAAACACCACCACTAGGTAAACAAAAGGAGACCAGTGATTACAGAATAGGGTGGGAATATAGACGCTGTCCTGGAAGATTCATGGAAATACCATTACCGGTAAGTCTAACAGGGATTTTCCCCCCTCATCTTCCAAGACAGCTACTTGAGAGTATAAGCAAGATTCTATACCTTAGAGAGGGACGACAGCCTGGAATACTCTACTACCAAAGGAGAGGTCTTGGCTGGAGGGCATCTGGATTCTATAATGCTTGATAAACGCATGAGAGGAGGATTAGACAGCAGCTTAAGAAATTTCTTCCCATGATGCTCCCGCTCTCTGCCCATGATGCAGCCTCAGCAGCCTTGAATGAGCTTTAACTCTGGAAGGAGGGGTGTGGCCTGATGCTCTGTACGCTTCACAGTAAGCTTCACTTTTTGATGTGTTGGTCCCCTTTTTGGGGCCACTAATATCCTGTACACACGGTCGGACATTCCAGTGTCAAAATCCGTCTGATTTTTTCCGACAGATTTTGACCCAAACTTGTCTTGCATACACATGGTCGCACAAAGTTGTCGGAAAATCCGATTGTTCAGAACAAGGTGACGTACAACACGTACATCGGAACTATAAAGAGGCCAGTAGCCAATAGCTTTTGTCTCATAATTTATTCTGAGCATGCGTGGCACTTTGTCCATCGGAATTGTCTACACACAATTGGAATTTAAACGATCGGATTTTGTTTTCAGAAAATTTTAAAGCCAGCTCTCAAACTTTGTGTGTCAGAAATTCTGACGGAAAAAGTCCGATGGAGCCCACACATGATCAGATTTTCCGACAACATGATCCGATTGCACATTTTCCATCGGAAAGTCCAACCGTGTGTACAGGGCATTAGGGTTGAGAAGATCTCCTAAACTCACTAAACCTTTCTAGATAATGCAGAAGTCATCTCTTTACGTCCAAAAAATTAAATCTTTCCTCTTCCAAATTCTTAGAGGAGGAACAAAAACTAGGAACAAATACCTTCTAGGACCTGGGGAAGCTGGAAGAAACTTTGGGCAAGTACAAAGGATCGGGCCTAATCACTACATAGATTCACCATATTCACCATGGCCTACCGTCTCTTGGTCCATTGGCAGATGGGTAAGAAAAAAACCTCGGGGTGGGGCTTTTGAATTCCAACCTGTGACCCTTTTCTATCATTTGAAGGATAAAAGGATTGCTGGTAATCTCTTCCCATTCCTTGATGAAATGGGACAATCTCCCTCCTATCTCTGCTCTGGCGTCACTGGGGATTTTTGGTAGGGGCTGAAGAAGCAAAGAGTGCCCCCCCCCCCCCTTTTGCTTATCTTTGTTAAATGACCCTTCTTCTTTGGCTGTTGCCTATTCAAAGTTTATTCTTGGAGGTAAGGTCACCTTCCCAAGATTTTCAGCCAGATGGCCCGTCTAGTGTAATTAATGAGTGCTGATGTTCTGGCAACAGATTTTACAGAATCTGCTGCCACATCACCCATAAAAGCAACTGACTTGGCAATAAGGGGTAGAGGATCCCTGATCTCCTCTATAGGGGAGTCAGAGGAGAGAAGGTCATCCAGATGTTGGACCCACACTTCCAAATTTCCAGCAAAACAGGTGAATGCTACAGCTGGCCCAAAGAAAACACAGAGGCACCCCAGGGCTTACATAATAAAGAGTCGGCCTTCCTATCCATCTGATCCTTAAGGTTTTCAGAATCCTCAAATGAAAGATCTGACTTTTTAGATACTTGTGACATAGGAGCATCTAATCTATGACATTTGAAAAAAAAAATCTAAATCAGACTGAAAGAGATACCTTCTCTTATGTCCTCTAGACCAGAACAACCTTCTTTAAGGTTCTTTCCATTCAGAAAGGATCATGTCTTTGAGTGAATGGTGTACAGAAAAAAAAAGTTTTCCATCCTTGTAGACCTCTGTACATTTTATCCTAAACAGAATGGCTTGCTGAGGCATCTCAATCTGTTCAGAAGTATATATTGACGTTAATAGTTTGTCAATATCTTCCACTGGAAAAAGATACCTAGTTGGAAGGAATTTCAGCTCTTGAGCGCCACCCTTTGGGCACCTTCTGTTAATGTCATGTTTGGTGAGCATTGATTCTGAGCATGTGTGTTTTTACTTTCAACTTGTGTGACGGACTTGTGTAAAGACAAAATAAAAATCTAACAGACCATTGTCAGCTGAAAATTTACTAGCCTGCCATCCAACACTTGTTGGCGGAAAGTTGGACAGCAATTGTCTGATGGAACGTACTAATGGTTGGATTTTAGGCCAACGGTCTGTCATCACACAATTTCCTGCCGAACATCCGAATCGTGTGTACGAGGCTTTACTCTTAACAATATGCACAATCAGTGTGTGCATTCCAATTACATTTTTTCGTTTGTGTACTACTTTCTTATATATATATCTCATTTACATATTTCCAGATTACATTTCTATGTACACACCTATGTGGTTGACTCAAAGATAAGTGAGAGAAATAAAACTTCTTGTATTTGCTTTTCATTCTGATGTATTTTATATAGGAATCTCCCATGTGCAAATACCAATTGCCTGTGTGCACTTACTGAAAAGTGATAAATGTAATCACTTGCTGACAATCTGGACATTCATTCTTTACTATGTACTATAGTATTTTTACTATATACTATTACTATGTAATATGTATTTTTTGTTAGAAAATTACTTAGAACCTCAAAACATAACACTGTTGCAATATTTTCTGTCACACTGTACTTGCGCAGCTCTTTCAAAACATTTTTTTGGGGGAAAAAATTAACTTTAACCACTTCAGCCCCAGAAGGATTTGCCCCCCTAATGACCAGGCCATTTTTTTGCAATAAGGAACTGACAATTGCGTGGTTATGCAAAACTTTATCCAAACACAATTGCTGTCCTTTTCCCACAAATAGAGCTTTCTTTTCGTGGTATTTTTGCGCTATAAACAAAAAAATTAATAAAAAATCTTTAACAGTTTAGGCCAATATTTTCTACATATGTTTGGGAAAAAAATCGCAATAAGCATATATTGATTGGTTTGCGCAAAAGTTATAGCATCTACAAAATAGGGGACAGACTTATGTCATTTTTAATATTTTTTATTTTTTATTAGTAATGGTGACAATCTCAGATTTTTAGCGGGACATTGCGTCATTGCAGCGGGCAGAACGGACACTTTTGACACCATTTTGGGGCCATTGACAATTATACAGTGATTAGGGCTATAAAAATGCACTGATTACTGTGTAAATGTCACTGGCAGGGAAGGGGTTAACACTAGGGGGCGATCAAGGGGTCAAATGTGTTCCCTCGTATTCTAACTGTAGGGGGATGGGGCTGACTGGAAGAGGAGACCGATCGCTGTTCCTGATTAGTAGGAACAGGAGATCTGTCTGTCAGAATGGGGATTTATGCATTTACATACACAAATCCACATTTTGGCTCTCTTTAGCACAATCTTTTGGTATAATTGTGAAAAATTATATTAAGCTGAGTAAATAGATACCTAACATGTCATGCTTTAAAATCGTGCACACTCGTGGAATGGCAACAAACGACAGTACTTAAAAATCTCCATAGGCGGTGATTTACATTTTTTTTTATAGGTTACCAGTTTAGAGTTACAGGAGGTCCTGTACTAGAATTATTGCTCTCGCTCCTGCAGCAATGCCTCACATGTAGGGATGAGCCGAACACCCCCCGGTTCGGTTCGCAGTAGAACATGCGAACAGGCAAAACATTTGTGTGAACACTGTTAAAGTCTATGGGACACAAACATGAATAATCAAAAGTGCTAATTTTAAAGGCTTATATGCAAGTTATTGTCATAAAAAGTGTTTGGGGACCTGGGTCCTGCCCCAGGGGACATGTATCAATGCAAACAAAATTTTAAAGAACTGACATTTTTTCGGGAGCAGTGATTTTAATAATGCTTAAAGTAAAACAATAAAAGTGAAATATTGCTTTAAATTTTGTACCTGGGGAGTGTCTATAGTATGCCTGTAAAGTGGCGCATGTTTCCCGTGTTTACAACAGTTCCTGCACAAAATGACATTTCTAAAGGAAAAAAAGTAATTTAAAAGTACTCACAGCTATAATGAATTGTCGGTCCCGGCAATACACATAAAAGTCATTGAAAAAAATAGCATGGGGTTCCCCCACAGTCCATTACCAGGCCCTTTGGCCAAAATGTAAAAAAAAAAAAAACAATGGCATGGGGGTCTCCCTCAAAACTCAAAATCCATACCAGACCTCTGGTATGGATTTTAAGGGGAACCCTGCACCAAAATAAAAAATTTTTGTGGGGGTCCCCCACAAATCCATACCAGATCCTTATAGGAGCCCGCAACCAGGCAGGCCGCAGGAAAAGAGGGGGGCAAGAGAGTGCCTCCCCTCCCTAACCATACCAGGCCATATGCCCTCAACATGGGGAGGGTGCTTTGGGGTAGCCCCCCAAAGCACCGTCATGTCCCCATGTTGATGGGGTTAAGGGCCTCATCCCCACAACCCTTGCCCGGTGGTTGTGGGGGTCTGCGGGTGGGGGGGCTTATCGGAATCTGGAAGACCACTTTAACAAGGGGACCCCCAGATCATGGCCTCCCCCTGTGTGAAATGGTAATGGGGTACAAATGTATCCCTGCCATTTCACAAAAAAAGTGTGAAAATGGTCAAAATGACAAGACACAGCTTTGGACAAGTTCTTTATTAAAAAATAAAAAAATAAAAATGTCCCACAAAGTCTTCTTCTCTTGCTCTGCCGATGGACCGAAAAAGAAAAAAAAAGCCATGGGAGGCTCCCGCTGTATGATGCGTCTTCGCTTTGACAGTTCTTTTATAACTGAGGGCGGGGACACACCGTGATGTTCTCGGGTGACCCCGCTCCCCTCTGACGCACGGGGACTTCCCTATGGCTCTCCCAAGTGTTAGAGGGGGCAGGGCTACCCGATTACGTAAATGCGTGACTCACCCCCTCTCACACTATGGTAAGCCATAGGGAAGTCCCCGTGCATTGGGGGGGCAGGGTCACCCGGGAACGTCACGGTGTGTCCCCACCCTCAGTTATAAAAGGAACTGTTAATGCGGAGAAACGTCATACAGCAGGAGCCTTCCATGGGGGCTGGTCGTCGCATTTTTTAAAAATTTTTTCTTTTTTTCTTTTTCGGTCCGTCGGTGGAGCAAGAGAAGAAGAAGACTTTGTGGGACATTTTTGTTTTTTATTTTTTAATAAAGGACTTGTCCCAACTGTGTCATGTCATTTTTACAATTGTCACCCTTTTTTGTGAAATGGTAGGGGTACATTTGTGCCCCGTTACCATTTCACACAGGAGAGGAGGCTGGGATCTGGGGGTCCCCTTGTTAAAGGGGGCTTCCAGATTCTGATAAGCCCCCCACCCACAGACCCCCACAACCACCGGGCAAGGGTTGGGGGATGAGGCCCTCGTCCCCAACAACATGGGGACATGGTGCTTTGGGGGGCTACCCCAAAGCACCCTCCCCATGTTGAGGGCATGTGGCCTGGTACGGTTCAGGGAGAGGCACTCTCTCATCCCTCCCTCTTTTCCTGTGGCCTGCCAGGTTGTGTGCTCAGAATAAGGGTCTGGTATGGATTTTTGGGGGGACCCCCACAATTTTTTTTATTTTGGCATGGAGTTCCACTTAAAATCCATAGCAGACCTGAAGGACCTAGTATGGATTTTGGGGGGGACCCCAACGCAATTTTTTATTTTTTTTTTTGGTTTGGGTTTTCCCTTAATATTCATACCAGACCCAAAGGGCCTGGCAATGGACTGTGGGGGAATCCCATGCCGTATTTTTTAATGACTTTTATGTGTTTTACCGGGAACCTCAATTCATTATAGCTGCAAGTACTTTTAAATTACTTTTTTTCCTTTAGAAAAATGTTTGTGCAGGGACTGTTGTAAACAGGGGAAACATGCTCAACATGCTCCACTTTACAGGCATACTCTAGACACCCCCAGGTATGAAATTTAAAGGAATATTTCACTTTTATTGTTTCACTTTAAGCATAAAATCACTGCTCCCGAAAAAACTGCAGTTTTTAAAACCTTGTTTGCATTGATGCATATCCCCTTGGGCAGGACCCATTAGCTACTGCACGCGAGCACGGAGGGATGGGGTGCTTTAAAAAATAAATAATATTTAATTTTTTATTTTTTATTTTTACACTGTCCCCTTATTTTTTTTTTTATCACTTTTATTTCCAATTGCAATGAATATAAACATCCCTTGTAATAGCAATAAGCATGACAGGTCCACTTTGCTTTTAAGGGCAGATCTCTCACTCGCCTTTCTACCTAGCCACCAGCTGCATTAGATTGGTTCCGGGCTTAACGACGGCACCGGTAAGCTCAGAAAGCAGCAGGAGAGGGGCACCTCTCCCGCCACCTATAAAAATGATCTCACTGCAAAGCCGCCTCTAGGATCACTTTAAAAGCCAGGCCCCTGACAAAAAAAAAGATACTGGGGTTATGGCAGCTAACCCCTCGGTATTTAACAACAAAGCAATGACATATATTTACAGTTAAGTGGTTGGCAAGTGGAAGAGCAGCAACACTGTTTTAAAAAAAAAAAAAACACCCACCACACACACACACAACTAAAAGTTATGCAGTTACAAAATACTGTAGGCACCACCATCTTGGATTTGGGAACAGATTCTGACTTCCTGATGATTCACAAATGACTCCCCACTGTGCATGCAGAGCAGGAAAACTGGTCCTACAGCCTCCTTGGATGTGTTTGGTGTAGGCTGTAGGTGGGGGGTTGAGGTTCACAGTTACATCATCTGACTAGGTCAGGATTGAGGAAATGGGCATTTAACCCTATTACTGGCCCATGTTTTTAAAGCCTTGCAGGATTTAAATAAAATTTTTGTATGAATGCGCTATAATCTAATTTGTTCTTTTTGCGTTCTTATAGCAGCACCATCTTGAATGTAAAAGCATTTTTAGGGTGTGCTCCCCAAGTCTGTTTGTATATTGTATGGACCCTGATCAGGTTCCTTGGGCCGAAGCACCCCATCCCCCCTTCATTAACTCTCATTAGTGTCCACCAGTTCATAAGAGGAGTCCTTTCAGTTTTCTCATAAAGAGGAGTTTGTCTCCCATGTTTCAGACGCAGGATCTTTCATTCTATTACTAGTGTAGGACCCACTGATAATGGGGTACTTTGACGCAGTAAGTGGGCTAAGCACTATATGATCATATAGTGTGATCAAATCCGCATATTTTTTCAGTTGTTTTTAAATGTTATTTTTGTATGTGTACGCTATAATTTATTTTGTTCTTTTTGCAGTCTTATAGCAGCACCATCTTGAATATAAATGCATTTTTTAGGGTGTGCCCCCCATGTCTGTTTGTATTACTGCCCCTGCCATCAGCCATATGTAGGTGGCAGCGTTTGGCAACACGTTTCTGTCAGATAGAAGTGATCTGCGGCTACCTCCCCCCACTCCCACGTTTCCTTTGCTTTGTATGCCCATTGGTGGACTTGGGACTGGCATGGCTGATACCACCGGGTAGAGGGGAGGAAGATCAGTGAATGTTTGTTGATCTCTTCTTGTTAATGATCCAGGAGTGACGTGTATAACCAATATGGCTGGAAAAGAAACAAAGGGAGACTGTCCTGTGCTCTATTATCTTCACTGGAGTACAATAGAGACATCAGGGCTTTCTTAGACCTCTGAGGTTTTGTTAAATAGAACCTATTACCTAGGGTAAACAATTAAAGTTTTACCCACGCACTTTACCTCCAAACATTTTTAGCCCCCCCCCACCCATACATTCATGTATGTATGAATGTGAAGGCACGCATTGAGGACGTTTATGCACAAAATCATTAATTGCAATACACTTTACACGTTGCCACACACGCCTGATGGATGGCCCATTATTCACCAATGTTCTATACTGATTACAAGTAGGGGCTTTTAAAGCTTTGTCTATTGAAATTATAGTGTACCAAATTGTGTCAGTTTTACTGGCACGTGCAATTTTAATCCTTCACATTCTGGGCATCTATTCACTGAGTTCAACAGTTTTTTTTCCATTAAACTAACAATGTGTAGCAAAAAATTGGAACTACCATTATTTTATTCACCATGTTGGCTGCTTTCAGAAAATATAAAATGTTTGGGGTTCACGCTTCCATGAGCTTGTATGAGCATACTTGTGAGCCAGAGGCTAAGTGTAAAAAAAGCAGCACATGAGCATTAAACTCACATTTTAAACAATAAATATTGGTTAGTACATCATTTTGTTAATATGTGTTTTTGTTTAAATGGTTTTCTAAACACCCATCAGCATCAAATGTGCTTGACATATGCATATCTGATTTGATTCAACTATTATCTTTAATTACAGCACATGACATTACTGGGTTGATATTTTATTCCCTTTTCTCATATGCCCCAGTGCTTAGAATCAGTACCACAATCTATTGTAATATATTGTATCCACCTAGTTGTTCCTTTTAATCATGTGAACTAAAACTTGAAGGCTGAATTAGCAACAGGAACCACGGAAGATACCATTGTTTTACGTGAGAAATTAACCTCAGGGATGTCAGTCTCTTTCTGTAGGAACAATCATGGGAAGTTTGTCATAACTGTGTAGAAGGGGAAATAAATTAAAAATCATCAAATAATTGTTCATGTCTTAATATGTGAAATCTGAATGTTTCCATTAGGCATTGTTTAGGTCTTTGCAAGACATGTTTATTAGTGAATGAAAAATGATTATCAATTCTGGATGGTATATGAATGTGGCTAAACTGCTCATCTTAAATAATTCAGTGTATACAGCTCAGTATACTACATAATGTGGCAACTCCTGTGTTAAGCATGTACTGTGTATATTAGGTACATCAGATTTACAGGAATCACTGTCCTCTATATTGGCTCCAGTATATTAAAGCAGTCATTGTGCTAGCAGCTATAGTTTTATAGTCTTACCCAGGGGTGGACTGACCGGTCGCGCAGTTCAGCCGTGGTCGGGGGCCCGCCAGCGTCACCTGTTGGAACTCTTAGGTCCAGTCCGGGAACAAAAAAGAATTGTGGCCATGGGCCTGCAGTGGTCATCTTTTTTGGGCTGCCTCGGAGGTGGGGGGGGGGGGGGGGGCAAGCAGCACCAGATCACACAGAGTGGGGATCTCCCGCTGTGACACCTGGCAGTCTCTGTCATACAAAGTCCGTCCTCCTGGATTGGCTCCTTTGATAGATGTCACACTGGACCAATGCCGGGACATTTGACATCTATCAAAGGAGTCAGTCCAGGAGGGGGACTTCGTATCACAGCGGCCACCAGGTAATTCAAATCCATGCTGTGTCAGAGCAGGAGATCCCCTGCTCTGTGTTAACCGGTGTCTCTCCTCTCTAATCCCCGGGCACTGATGAGGCTGCATTGATGGGCACTAGCGAGGCCCTACAAAATAATTTATATACAGCCCTCAAAAATTACACTCGCACAGTCGCATTTTGAGGGCTAGCGAGAAGGGCTGCCTGGGACCCGTGGGGGGGGGGATCGAGCACTGCCGATCACAGCGGGAAGAGAGGAGAGCTGCCGGCTGAATGATCACAGCATGGAACATCACAGCTTTCATTTCAATGGCTGTGTTTTCCCCCCGCCGTGCGCCGTCACATAAACCCCTCCTCTTTTTCTGGGACTTTGATAGACAAATCACCCATCCAATCCTAGGATGTGTGACATGTATCAAAGTTCCCTGGACAAGGGGAGGGGCTTATATGACAGCGGGGAACACACAGATATTGAAACGAAAGCTGTGTTGTTCCCTGCTCAGATCATTCAGCCGGAAGCTCTCCTCTCTTCCCCTCCACAAGTAGGCTGTGTATGGCACACAGGCTGCACATGGTGGGCACAGGCTGCACATGGTGGGCACAGGCTGCACATGGGGGACACAGGCTGCACAGTGCGACACAGGCTATGTTGTTCCTGCTTGCGCAGGGGGGACGCTTTTTTGGCAGATTCGGCGGGAAGGGAGGGGGCGCAGTGTGCTGCAGGCAGCAGCATAAGTCCTCTTATCAGTTGGCGGTCTATGTTTTCTGATCTGTGTCTCCCCCCCCTCAAATTTGGGCGTGCTTCGGGACATCCCACTAAGTAATTATCAAAGGCTCTGTGTCCCGTGATGTATGAACAAGAAAATAGGATTTTTTTTAAAACGGCTTACCTGTGAAATCCTTTTCTTGAGAATACATCACGGGACACAGAGCCCCCACCCCTCTTTGGGATTATACATTGGGATACTTATTGCTTTGCTACAAAACTGAGGTACTCTCCATATGGGAGGGGTGATATAAGGGAGGAATTTGCCTTGTAATTAGGGTTGTCAGTGTCCAATCACCTGATGGTGACTAACCCACCAAGTAATTATCAAAGTCTCTGTGTTCCGTGATGTATTTCCAAGACAAGGATTTTACAGATAATCCGTTTAAAAAAAATCATTTTTTTGTTCTTTTTTTTGTTCTTTGTAGGTAATACCTTATTTAAGCATCAGAGTCACTTTATATTTATTGTGTAAATTACAGAGAACTTTTTACATCATCTGTATCCAAAGTTATATCTTTGCTCATTCATGATTATATCCATTTTTATATCTGTACTTTTTGACTATGATTCTAATTTGAATTTCGCTGTTCATGATAACTTTCAGTTTAGCTCTGTCTTTGTTTGTCCTTGCCCCAGAACTTGGCTGTTTATTCATATTAGTTTTTTTTACCTTGTTTTGGACTTGTGTTTGACATGATTTATTATATACAACAGTTGTTGCACACTGTGAGCCACAATACATTAAAATCCAATCTTTATTAGAATTTTCACTTAGCACTGGATGGCTGGCAGGTTTAATGATATTCTGGGGGAAATATAGTAACTGTTGTTCCAGGCAGACTGACATCCTCCAAACCCAATACATTTTTGTGTGTTTGTTGTATACCACCACATTGGTAGATGGTAATGAGTGTATTCAAGAGTGTGAGTGTGTTCACTATCATGTATAAAGGTTCCCTATGCACCCAAACTACTGGCTGTGCATGAGGCCTTACTGTCTGATTTTAGCTATGATACCAACACAAGTCGCATTCTAATGTCAAAGTCAGCACTGTAAAATATGGAAGCTGTGTTACTTCATTACAATTTTCATTTTGTTCCAAATTGAACTGACCAAAGAGATGAAACAAATCAATTTAGGGACCCAGATTGACAAATATACTTAATAGAAAATAAATAAATAAGGATTGTGCTAGATATTAAAATATAAAGTCCATATGGGTTGAATTCATCTGAGCAAAATATGTCCGCAAGTAATGTGATAGTAGATCAAATCTCCTTATTAGCAGTGTCCATCATCCATCACCAAAAACTGCAATTCACCACAAGCTGTAGAAAACCGCTTACCAGCTCCTGTAGACCCCTTATTACAGGGGGATGGTTTAAAACCCAGCCGATGCCTTTCTCTGCATCTCAGGGCTCCTCCACACCTCTGGTAACACTCAGTGAGTTGAATAGGGATTGGGTACCAAAAAGACGAAAGGCTCCACATAGCATAAAATCTTTGGTGGGTTTATGAACCTTTCATCTTTTTGTTACCCAATCCCTATTCAACTCACTGAGTGTTACCTCACCTGAGGTGTGGAGGAGCCCTGAGATGCGGAGTCTACAGGAGTTGGTAAGCGGTTTCCAAAGCTGGTGGTGGATTCACTGCGGTTTTTGGTAATGGATGATGGGCACTGCTAGTAAGGAGATTTTATCTACTATCAAATTACTTGCAGACATATTTTGCTCAAATGGATTCAACCCATATGGACTTTAGATTTCAATATCTAGCTCAATTCCTATTTATTTTCTATTTACTGTTTTGTGACTCTGTTACACAAGTGAATTGCAGCTTATTTTCTTAGGGATAGATGGTTATAGCACCATTTTTTTACACTTACATTGAGAAATATAATTGTTTTTATAATCAACTAGTACTTCTATGTTCGCTCCAGCATAAGAAAGGAAAACTTTTCACCCACAGTAGCCTTATGTGTGCCTCTCTGTCCAGAGGCACTCTGTCTTTTAGGTATGAACAAAAAAAATAATAATGATAAAAACTTAAAAAGCTAAGGTTCCTTTTCACTTGTGTTTTAAATCTTCATTCTACAACCATTTTCTCCATATTGGCAAGCAGAGAAAAATGTAGAATATTGAGAATTCGGAATGGAACCTCAGCCACCCCCCTTCATTAAACCCCACAGTAACTTATTTAACTGATTTACTAAGTTCCAAGGTGGAGTTTTGCAAGGAGAGTGAGTTTGGGGTCAGATTTTGCAAATCACTGATAGATTAAAATTTTAACAGCTTAATCATCATGACTTGAGAAACATTACATATGTCGGAATTTTGCTAATGCGCAATAGTTATCATAAAATATATAATGGCAAACTCTGTATAACCGTATACACTGCAAAATATTTCAGGAGGAAAAGACAACTTTACCAGACAAGTGTGCAATAGAATAAGCTGGGGTTAGTCATCTTTTTTCCCCAAATTAAGAAGTGAAATTCAAATCATGCTTTGTGGGGTTGTGTGAATAATAATGCTAAACAAATGATTTACTGTACAGCAAATTAATGACATGAACATCTTTATAATCAGTTAGGCTGGCCATAGATATTAAACTACTTGAAGACTGGATGCTTCACCCCTTCTTGCCCAAGCCATTTTAAGGTTTTCAGCGCTGTCACACTTTCAATGAGAATTACTCGTTCATGCAGCACAATACTCAAATGAATTTTATATCATTTTTTTGAGACAGATAGATCTTTCTTTTGGTGGCATTTAATTTTTATTTTTTGCTATATAAAGTACATTTAACAAAAAAAAAAATCCTATAAAACAAAACATTTTGGTGCTATATTTCTTTGGTATAAGACATTTAATTTTATGAAAGATAGGGACTTTAAGGAAACCATGGCCTGGTAAGGTCCAATAATTCCATCCCTAGGGACTTTAAATGATAACACGACCTGGTAAGAACAAGTGATCACCCCAACCAGGGCTAACTTGGGTTTGCTGTGTAGATGGTGTGGCAGTGGGACTGAGCAAGCGGTCCGGAGAACAGCTCCAACCGGGAGCTGAGGTGGCAGATGTTACCTCTACAGCATTGTCATATATTATGCCTCTTTAGGCGAATCAGGGAATATTTTAGTGTTCATATTATATGAACTTATCATCAATTTTTTTTTTATTATTTTGTCTACTTTATACCATTAACATATCTATTTGGATGATATTCAGTGATCTTATTATCATATGTATTGTTATATGTATGTTACTATGTATTACTATTTTGTATCATTATGTTACCTGTATTACCATCATGTATCGTATATTTATTTATTTATCGATGTACTAATAAAACTCCTTTACATTCGCCTTTTCACTGTCTTGCTTCCATGTGCTGCATTTAAAGTCCCACCTCCCCGTGAACTAATTTCCCCCTTTTTTTCTTTGGTAAAAAAAACAAAATAGGTGTATTATATTTAGTATGTGTGAAAGCTATAGAGTCCACAAACTATGGTATATAGTATATTAGAAAATATATTAATCTTGATGTTTTGACCAAGAACCCAAAATGCCAGGACAATACAAATACACCCTAATTACCCCTTTTTGGAAAGTACACACAATACAGTACAGTGCAATGTATTTAGTAAGAGGCATGGTGAGTTTGCCATAAATCTTGAGAAAATGATGAAAGTACATTTTTCTCGAAAAAGTGTCAATTTACCAAGAGATTTCTCACACACGGCGTAGGCACATTTTGCTCTTCCCAAGTAGGGGAATTCCACAGCTTAACTATATAGAGGGGCCCAAAATACAAGAACCTTTAGGCTTTCTAGGGGCATAAATTGTGCATCACATTTTTGGAGGCACTGGAGCACTAGGACAGCAGAAAGACTCAAAAAACAATCACTATTTTGAAAGCAAACACTCTAAGGTATTTTTAACTGCTTGCTGACCAGCGCACGCCGATTTAAGCCAGCAGAATGGTGCTGGTGGGCAACAGGGCATACATGTACGTCCCTTTTAAGTAGATCAATGGACCTTGTCCAGAACTTTAGCAGTATTCATAAATTATATTACATGGTCAGATCATGGACAGGATCTCACAAACAAAATTCACAACTAAGAAATCAGTAATAAACAAAAACCCACACCCTCAATTTCTAAACAATTATCCCAACACCGTTATGATCTTTGATTTCTGCTATTGGGAAATTTTGAAAAGTCTACTAGACATCTAAATATGAATTATTATGTAAATGGTACCAAGGCGGGGAAACTCCTAGCACAACGCTTACGGGGCTGCAGGTACAAAACCAAGATACCATACATCCAACACCCAATCACTAAAGATAAACATCAACACCCACAAAAAATTGCTGACACATTTAGCCATTATTATGGATCTCTGTACAACTTGGTAGATGATCCAAATACCATTCAACCAACCCCTGAGGCTATACAGGGCTTTCTGAAGAAAGTGTAATTTCCCAATTAACCCCAACACAACAGCACCTTCATTCTCCCTTCACAAATCAGGAAGTGTCTCATGCTATAGATATGCTGCCACTAAACAAGTCCCCAGGTCCTGATGGATACATACATATAAACAGAATACTGCAAAACATTCAAGTACATCCTCACACCCCACCTAAACAATATGCTGCCTCTTCCTCCTTCCCATAAGAAATGTTGAAAGCACTTGTAATCACCCTGCCCAAACCAGGGAAGGAACCATCTCTTCCACAGAATTTCAGGCCGATATCATTACTTAATAACGACCTGAAACTATATGCCAAATTGATCGCACTAAGGCTGATAAACATACTTCCACAGCTAATACATATGGATCAATCCGGATTTACAAAAGGATGTCAAACCACTGACGCCACTGGGAGCCTAATTAATATAATCCACCACACACATCTTAAGGGAACGCCTTCTCTGCTCCTAGCTTTGGATGCAGAGAAGGTGTTTGATCGGACACATTGGGGATATCTTGCCAGGGTATTGAAGAAGTTTGGATTCCAAGGCACCATATTTTCTGCAATTATGGCATTATATTCCAAGCCCTATTGCCCAGGTTTACATCTCAGGGGGCACCTTCCACTCCATTTAATATTACAAATGGAACTCGCCAGGGGTGCCCACTTTCACTGTTAATTTTCAACCTTCTCATGGAACCTCTAGCGAGTTACATACGCAACCACCCTCAAATTACAGGACATAGATTTAACAACTCAGCACACACCATCAGTCTATTTATTGACAATGTTATACTCAGGATCACAGATGTAGAGACCTCATTAGCCTAGATACATCAATCACTCAAAATGTACAAACAGTATATCCTATTACAAAGTAAACGCCACTAAGTCATACATCCTTGGCATCAATATACCTCCTAAAACTAGGCGCAAAATGGAACAATTATACCCATATACGTAGAGCACCACCAGTATAAATTACTTAGGCATCACCTTAACACCTAAGACAGAGGAATTGTTCAAAGCAAATTACTCCATATTCTTATATAAACTACACCCCAAACTCCAAGATCTAGCAAAAACTGAATTATCCTGGTCCGGGAGACTGGCAGCCTTTAAAATGGTAATACTACCACCACGATTTCTATACCTATTTAGGACCGTCCCTATCCCAGTGCCTAACATCTTCTTTATTAAAGCCCAATCTATGATCAACAGATATCTTTGGCAAGGAAAGAGGGTGGGGTGTGCATTCTCCAAACTAATCAATACAAGGAAGGTGTGAGGAGTGGGCTTAGTAGTACTTAAAGACTACTACATTGCCTCAATATTGGCGCAAATTAAAACACGGTTCCGCAAAAGCCCCAATACCAGATGGAAAGAATTGGAAAATATACAACTTAAAGGTGGCGATCTTTATCACTTTCTTCTTACTAGCCAACAATACACCCTTAGATTTGCATCACTTTCTCCCACCATCACAGAATCACTTTATGCCTAGAGAGCTACGTTAAACACTCCATCTCAGGACTCCATTACCTCTATGCTAGCAATGCCTATCTATAGCTTGACACACATCATACTTGACTTAAACGTCTCAAGCTGGGTGGAAAAAG
The DNA here is from genome assembly GCF_037356315.1 of Lithobates pipiens. NCBI lineage: Eukaryota > Metazoa > Chordata > Amphibia > Anura > Ranidae > Lithobates > Lithobates pipiens. The sequence goes on from NW_027507758.1 coordinate 275,501,661, forward strand.
GGATATAAAAAATTTAAGATATGATGATAGGTCCAACTCCAAAAACCTTCAGGTCCTTACAAATAGAATACAACCTAGCTAACTCAAAATATTACACATACCATAGAATTACACATCTACTATGCTCCAAACCCTACCACTAAAGGTATACCGTTGTTCTATAATATACTGAAAAATAAAGATATACCCTTGAAAACAACTCATTTGATTGCCTGGGAGAAGGACTTAGATACCTCTTACTCCCTGGAACGATGGCGAAAGGCACTTCACATCAATTACGTTGCAACAAAGAGTGTAAACTTATGGGGACTATCACAGAAAATCCTCTTCAGATGGTATCTAACACCCCATAGAATAGCTAAATTCTCACTACAAAGTTCCAATACCTGCTGGAGGAACTGTGGTGCTGTAGGAACATTGTACCATATATGCTGGTCTTGCCCTACTATAATCCCCTTTTGAAAAGGAGTATATGGAGTAATTTCACAAGTATTGAATATTAAAGTACCCATGTCACCAGGAAATGCAATTTTATCCTTAGACATAGAGTTAATTCCACCAGGATACAGGACCATAGCCATGCACATTCTTCTGAGTGCACGATTAATGACAAGGCGCCATTGGAGAGATCAACAAACCCCGTCTCTACATGAAGTAATAAATACAACTAACACTCACACGCCGTGCGAGATGTTATATGCATCAACCCAAAACAATTACAGTAAAGCCCAAAAAGTATGGACAAAATGGGCAGATTGGTACACAATGAAACATAAGACCTAAATGTATCACTTATAAACCACACTGTACTGCCAAAGGGAAGTAACTATCTGACTGTGTTTTTTTTTTCTCCTAATTTTATTTTCTATTTTATACTTTTATATGTTATAGTTCTTACTTTTTTCTTTTTTGAACACCAATGACTTTTTCATATACTACTTAGTCTAACACTAGATGTTATCTAACAATGAAAACAATACAACAACCCCCAAAAGAGGGTTGGGGGTCGCTGCTCTCCTCCTGAGCGCAATGTGTTCCCAGTTGGGGTGCCTGGGCAGGGGAGTGGTGTTCCTCACTCTTGATCTAACAAGATATACTTTATATATCCCATTTTTTACCTTGGTTTACATGTCTATTGTATACAGACTTAGTTATAGAATAATCCTCAAGGCTGTGTAATAAGCTGAAGAATTGCATGTCTGAGTGACTATTTTTCTACATGTTTTTTCAGTTATGTTTTGTGAAATATTCAATAGAAAAAAATATTGATTTAAAAAAAAGGTGGAAAAAGTTATGAAATTATTTTTGCCTCACTTTTTTACATCACAGAAACATTTTAACGGGGGTGTGTAGACTTTTTATATCCACTGTATGTACCTGTATGTGTATATATTACTGATTCATTATAAATCTACTTTCTCATTGTTTTGGTTATATTTTACCAGCCATTCTATACAAAACTTGCAAACTTCAGCTAAAATCCGTTTTTTTTTTTTTCAGACACTTGTTCAACTGAACTGTATAGTTTATTGGTTACATTAAAGGTGGAAACATTCTGAAATGATTTATCTTTGTCTCATTTTTTTTTTACATCACAGAAACCTGGCATTTTAACAGGGATGTGTAGACTTTTTATATCCGCTGTACATGATATAGACATTAATTAATGTTAATGTTAATATTAATATTATACAGATATATTTATTGCTACAAGATCCATGAGTATGTCATACACTGTATGTACAGTATGAATATTTGTGAATGTGTGTGTCTGAGTTCATAAGGCAGAAAATTATATTTTCCTTACATGGTTTGTGTAACAAAAAAAAAACATGGTGATTTAAACTGAACATTTGTGTGGCGGTGTCCTTGATAAAACGATTCGTTTCCACGTAGTTCAGTGTGATAAGTACAGCTGCAAGGTCAGGATTGTCATAGTCAAGCACAAACAACTTTAGTAAGGTTATAACAATAATGACCTTGATTTTTAAAAGAAATAATATAATAATCTGAAAAAGTTAGAGAACTGAATTTTAAGCTCAGTGGGAAGGAAAATTAAGAAAAATTCTGTTTAACACTGTGCTGAACCATTTTTGGGCCGATAACAGATTTAATATGTCATGTTGGTGATCCATGGAGACTCTGCAGTGTTCCAATGTTAAATCCAGTCATATAAACATTACTGCACCACTCAACTTCCTAAGGACCATGTCACACTGGCAATAACTAACATATTGCAATCAGCAAAATGACCTAGAAGAGCCTTCCACTTACCTCTATTGAAATGCTCACCCAACTTCCTTTTTTATGGAGTTGCTTCCTCTCTAGCAAGAATCAGTGAAGGAGCAATTCCCTAATAAGATGACGTTTTTCAAATCATTAACAGTCCAGTCCAAAATTCAGAACTCTCCAGTGTTCACCCTTGCAGGCCAACAAAGAAGACCGGTTTAGTCTGTTTCGGATTAAAAAAACAAAAACAGATGTCTCAATTTTATGCACCTGCGAATATATGTGTAAATGCTGTATCACTGGGGTTTATTGTGTTTCAATGTTTTTATTGATTATTATTGATAAAACAAATATTGCATGTTACATACACATAGTAAAACATAAATCTGAATATCATTGTAATTATGAAATACAGAATTTGAAAATAAAGCAACAATATGAATTGATATTTGGCATAAGATAGACATGCATAGATCAATAAAAAAAATAAAATAAAATTAAACAAAAAAAAAAAAAAAACACACTTGTAAATATCTATCATATAGATGAAATTACTCCAAGCTGGATAAAATTGATTTAAACAACACATGCGTATATATGGAGTCATATTAGTTGCATACCTACATCTCATAAGAAACCAAAAAAAGGTGTAACAAACTAGAGTAACAATGAATCTGTAAATTCCATATTATCTCACGCACCCCTAATGGGATCAAACTGTGCACGAAAATAATTTGAGTCTTAACATCAGACTATATATAAGGTAGTGGTCTGTATGGCTTTAATCTGAGCTACAACCAACATGGTTGTCTACCTTATAAGGGATTAGTATCCAGAATTGAGTACAAGCTGCTATATAAAAGCAGTGAAATGTAATTTATTCTATTATATTATGTTGGGGTCCCCAGGTCAAGCTAAACAGGGACAGATATTAGGGTGTTATATGTAGTCGAGCACTTAAAATGTGACCAAAATGACCACGTTTTATAAAATTTAGTATGAGTATCTTTCGCTTGAGAGATCAAGCCCTCCATTTCAGCTATTTTCTCTATTCTGCGGAGCCATTCAGAAATAGTGGGGGGAGAGGTAGAACGCCAATGAATGGGGACGCAAAGCTTTGCTGCATTTATAAGATGTAAAGTGAGGGATCTTTTATAAGAGGATTGCGGAATAGATGTATGATGCAGGAGGTATTGAGCTGGCGTGTAGTCTGGGGAATAGGTTGTGATTTTAGTGATGAGCTTATGGACTTCCTTCCAATATGGTTGGATTAAAGGACAATCCCACCATATGTGGAGAAGAGAACCGTGCGCTAGATTACATCTCCAACATGTGGGAGGGATAGTAGAATGGAATTTGTGAATTCGGTCAGGCGTTCTATACCATCTAGAGTATAATTTGTATCCATTTTCTTGAGCGGTAACATTTAGGGAGCCTGAATGTATGTGTGTGTATATGTTTTGCCAGTCCTCATGTGTTAAATCCAAGGACAGTTCTTTAACCCATTTCTTACATGTGGTGTCATTTGAGAAAGAAGCATCTGGGAACATTAAAGAATAGGTAAATAAAATGAGGTGTCTTTGAGGGTCTGTTTTGGAGCATAAGTTTTCAAACGGCGTATGGTCTCTATACCACAGAGATTGGGAGTTAGAGCTTTGCAAAAAATGTCTTATTTGAAGGTATTTAAAGAAAGGAATCTTCATTCCAGGGAAACGAGCTAAAATTTCTTGAAAAGATAATATCTGACCATTGTGATAGAAGGATTTAGCTCTCATGGGTTCCACTGCAGATATGTCAGCATCAGATTTAGGCGAAATACCAGGAGGGAAGTCCGGATTCTGGTCAATTGGGGTTAGTGGGCCCGGAACTGAGGCAATGTGTAGCTTCTTGCGAACTGAATGGAAGATTTGTAACGTGGGAGCTATTAGAGGATGTGATCTGACCTCATGTGTTAATTTTTGTGGATTGATCCATGGTAAATAAGACATTGGTAAATGGAGGACAGCTTCTTCCATACCTATCCAGGCCTTTGTCTTGTGATGTAAATGCCAATCTAATATTCTAGTCAGATGACAAGCCCAGTAATACTTTTGAATATCTGGAAGACCTATTCCCCCCTTCAATTTTGGGGACACTAGCTTACCCCATTTGACCCGTGATGGTTTCTCTGCCCAGATAAATTTTAAACATAATCTTTTGTATGTGGAGAAGAAAGCTGGCGGTAGTTTTATAGGAATTGTTTGGAGTAAATATAAGAGTCTAGGGAGTACATTCATTTTTATAATTGCTGCCCTACCAAACCAGGAAAAATTGCCTTTGTTCCAGTCTTGAAGGTTCTTCTGTATGGTTTTTAAAATGGGGGCGAAATTCTTATTGTAAAGATCAGGTAGTTTTGATGGTAATTGTATCCCTAGGTAGGTTATGGCTGATGCATCCCAGCCAAACGGGAAATTGGACTGACATTGCGATACAATGGAAACTGACAGAGAAATGTTGAGTGCTTTTGATTTGGATAAATTTATTTGGAGGTTGGAGATTTTTTTGAAAAGGTCAAAATCCTTCAATAAGTTCGGAATTGTTATGATGGGATGAGTAAGAAAAAGAAGAATATCATCTGCGTAAGCTGCTAATTTGTAATGAGTATTTGCTATTTCAACTCCTTTAATATTTCTGTTGGCTCTAATTTTGCTTAGAATAGGTTCCATGGTTAGTATAAATATAAGGGGGATAAGGGACAACCCTGTCTAGTTCCATTCGACACAGAGAAAGCATCCGAAAGAAGACCATTAACTCTGATTTTTGCTGTTGGGGATGAATATAAGGTTAAGATATAGTTCATCATGCGTTCCTTGAAACCTATTTTGCGTAAGACTTCCGTCATATAGTCCCAGGCCACTCTGTCGAACGCTTTCTCCGCATCGAGGGAAAGGAAAAACGCAGGGGTGTTGGAAGATGTCAGCCAATGATGAATATTGAGTGCCTTCAAGGTATTGTCCCTAGCTTCTCTGCCTGGGACAAATCCCACTTGGTTCAGAGAAATCAAAGAGGACAGTAGAGGAAGTATACGATTAGCTAAAATTTTTGCATAAAGTTTCACATCAACATTTATTAAAGAAATGGGCCTGTAGTTAGAAACTATAGATGAATCTTTATTTGGTTTTGGTATCATAACTATATGGGCTTCTAAAAGATCTTTATTTTTATCTGAGAGGGTATCTCGGGAATTAAAGGTCTCTAAGAACCTTGGTATGAGAACTTCAGTGAATGTTTTATAGTAACTAACTGGAAGGCCATCTGGGCCAGGGCTTTTGTTTGGCTTCATAATTTTGAGGGCTTCCAGCGTTTCTTCCCTGGTAAGAGGTTTATCTAAATCATCTGCCTCCTCTTCAGTGATAGGGTGTGGACCATATTGTGTAAGGAAATCTTGTATTAATCTTATGCTGTCCTTGTTTGAGCCTGTCTGCGAATGGGATTGTATATTGTAAAGTTTAGAAAAAAATTGTTTAAATTGATTTGCAATTCCACTGGATGATTCTATTTTATTCCCTTTGGGGTCCGTTATGTAATGAATGGTAGTATTTGCTTTTTTAGATTGCAGGGCTTTAGCTAGAAATTTGCTGGATTTATTCCCAAACTCATAGAAGGTTTTTTGTGATAGGGCATATTTGCGACGTATGGATTTCCCTAGTTCTTCTAGAAGTTCTTCCCTAGTTTTTAATAACTCTTGAAAAGTTTGATCAGCCAATGATTGTTTATGCAGTCTTTCCAGGGAATGAATTTTATCCGATAATTTGGATATCAGAGCTTGTCTAGCTTTTTGACATTGAGCGTTTATAGAAATTAGTTCTCCCCGTATGACACACTTATGTGCCGCCCAAAGGGTAACCGGGGTAATTTCGGAGGAATCATTCTCCTGAAAATACTGCAACAAGCGATCATTTATACGCTTTACATTTACTGGATCCGTTAAAATAGAGCTATTCATTCGCCAGATTGATTGTCTAGTGTTGGATGTAAAAAATGTGATTGTGACAGAAATAGGGTGATGATCTGAAATTACCATTGGGTCAATTGTAGCTTGATGAAGTAGATCCAAATCCGGTTGTGATAAGAAGAAGTAGTCTATTCTTGTGTATCTACGATGCGGAGGGGAATAGAAAGTGAAATCTTTACAGTTTGGGTTCAATGTGCGCCAAGTATCGTGTAACTCCAGGTTAGATAGCTGTGTTTTTATTGCCCGAAGAGCCCTGTGTGTGATAGAGGAGGCACCTGAGGACGTATCAAGTGAGGGGTTCAAGGCCAAATTGAAATCACCCCCGACAATGAGCATGCCTGCGCGAAATGTACTAAGGTTTTGTAAGGCATTGCAGAAATAAGGAACGTGCTGTTTGTTAGGGGCGTACAAATTGGCCAAAGTAACGAGTTTGTTATGCAATTTGCCTTTTAAAAAAATATATCTTGCATTAGTATCAATCAAAGTATCTTGGATCTGCAATGGGCATTTTTTAGATATCAGAATAGATACTCCCTTTGATTTGGAGTCTGGATTAGTGGCATGAAAACTGTTGGATACTCTGGATTGAAAAGTTTGGGGATATTATCTGATCTAAAATGTGTTTCTTGGAGGTATACAATGTCCGCTTTAGCTTTTCTTAGTAACATAAACAACTGAGATCTTTTTTCTGGAGTGTTAAGACCCCTTATGTTTAAAGAATATAGCTTGACCTGGGGAGGAGGGCCGTGCCTTCCTGCAAGAGACATTGTATGTTTTGATTAGTAGCTTTCTTTTTGGATTAACTTTGACAATAGGGGAAAGGGGGAAGGGGAATAGACCAGGTTATGTGATAAGGCTAAGATGGTGTAATGTGGGGAAAGGTCTGAAGCAATAACCGAGCAGGTTATGGGATCTACCCAAGACCTGTGTAAAATCGGAGAAGTACAGAGCAAGGCCAGAGAAAGCCTACATAACACAGGCCAACTCTGGTCCAAGCTACTGTGTGGGGGTTGGATAAAACCTCACAGAGAACAGGAGAATGAGTGACATGGTAATCCGCTGTTATCAATGCCAAATGCCTATAAAGGTGTAAATATGAGAAACTAAGGAAAATTTGTGTTGATATCGGTCATGTATTTGGCATGGGTGTGGAAGTACTAAATATCTAATTATGATAATAAACCCAAGCAACTACAAGAGTGACGCAAATCAGGACATGGTGTATGCGAGTAGAGACTTGTTTTGTGGAATCTGCAAATAAAAATACTGAGATGTTCTCACATAAAAATAAATAAATAAATAAATAAATTGTAAATTTATAAAGCATAGCAGTATCACGCCTATATAAACGTATACTTCTTTGGAAAGAACTAGAAACCCCAGCTCTGAATCCTATAGAACAACTAACAGGAAATATTAGTGGGTGTATGGAATAGACAGTGTAAAATTAGAAATATTTGCCACACCAGAATGTCCTTACCAATATACCATTAATAAGGTGTCTTTGGTGTACTTTAACCTTAATATTAAAGATTATCTTAACCTAAGAAGACAAGTACGGAACAGGAAAAAAAAAGAAAAATAAATAAATAAAATAAAAAAATAAAAAAATAAAATTGCAAAATAAAATAAAAAATAAAATAAAAATAATGTAATAAAATAATTCTAGTGCATTCGGAGTATTTTGGGCTTTCTTGAACCAAACTAGTATCTCCCAACTACTTGTGTAGTGTTTAATTTTATTGGTACTATACCTATGTATAAACCCATACACGTTCCTTAGTATATCCACAACGGTGGAAGAAATATAACAATCTCTCACAGCCACATTCCAGTGGGCGTGAGGATAGGTGGGGATAGTTTAAGGTAGAATCCTGGGATGGACTCATCAAGTGCTGGAAGTAAAATAGCCATACCTAAGCACTAACTAGGACAACAGCACAAGTAATAATGCAAAACTAACAATTATAAAATGCGAGTCTCACTTAATGTCTTGACCGTAATGTAATTCAATAAAGTTTTCTAGTATTTCATCCATAAGAACGAGACATAAACATTATGATGATTCCACTAAAGTGGTATACTATAACACTAATACTGAAATTAAAATTAAAATTAAAGGCCAATTTTACCTATGATGGCTTAAAAAATGCAAAAATAAATAAATAAAAAAAAATGCAAAAAAAAAAAATATATATTAATAATGCTTCCGATTTTTCCTTGTGCCTTGTTGGACCACCTTTATGCCTTACATCTCATTTAAACATAGCCTAGCTTGACTGTTTCTAGGTATCATACAGATAATGATACTAGTTCATTGGTCTCCTCAGAGCAGGATAACCGAAAACAAATCCTAATAACCGTAGTCCTACGGGTGTGATGAGGGGGGAGGGGAGTTCTGCATTGGAAAACCTTATATAGGACTAATTAACTGCTGGAAATTGAACGAAACAGACTGAGCAGTAACTAATATCAAAGCACTATAAATGAGGATGAGGATGTTTAAAAACTGTGCAATAGTACTTTCCTATGTACTCTTCTAGTGGGAACATGAGATTTGAATTGTGTAAGAGAATTTATCATATCCAATCTATAACAGTAACTTAACCCCAGAATTTATATGATGTTGACAGTCTCTAATCAGTTTAACCAAAGCAGATGAGTAAAGTCGGTGTAAAGAGGCTAGAAAATGCATCTTGTACTATGCAATAAACCCATTGAACTAGGAGATTATAAACAACCATGGATTAAACCAGTATACTCTCCAGGCTTGATTGTTAGCGTTGGTAAACACGGTTGCGCTGTGACCCGTGGTCCCTTCTGGCCCTTCTAGGTCGCGGTGATTCAGGTGAGCTTGTACCGTTGTGCTGTCTTCTTGTAGACATTGAAGACCTGTCGTCTGATGGAGATCTGCGACGACGGTGTCGGGTCTCCTGTGCCTCCATAGGCTCTTCATGTTGTTCTTTTTTAGTCGCAGATTGTCGGAATTCAGCGTACCAATTTGGGACTTCTGCTAGAGGAATGCCCATGGTGTTGCAAAAGGATGGTAGGTCCTCGGGCACTCTCAGCAGAGCCGTGCGACCTTGAAATGTAGCTGAGAGCCCAAAGGGGAATTTCCACCTGTACGGAATATTTTTGGCACGCAGTGTGTCTAATAGGGGTTTTAGGTCTCTTCGGTTCTTCAGAGTAATGCCAGAAAGGTCTTGGTATATATGAATCTCAGCTCCCTCAAACATAATGTGAATCCTGTTTCTCGCTTTGTGAAGAATGTCTTCTTTAAGTTTATAATCAACCAAACAGCACACCACATCCCTGGGGGGATCATTCTCTCTGCCTTTAGGTTTGAGGGCCCTGTGAATTCTTTCCATTGCTATGTTTGTGTGCACTGGTCTGTCTAGCAGGTCATTGAATATAGTAGTAATGGCAGACAGTAAATGATCAGAATCCACAGCCTCTGGTAAACCTCTGACACGCAGATTATGTCTTCTTCCTCTGTTATCCAAATCTTCTGTGTGTCTTTGTATGTCTCTAAGCTGTAGTGTGTGAGCATCTATTTTATGGGACATTCTGCGCAGAATTGTATGATGCTGAGCAGCTATGTTTTCTACCACAAGAACCCTGTCAGCAATGGCACAGATGTCTAGACGCAGGTTTGCAATGGCAGCTGACAGTGTATCCTTTATATCTGCTGCTACTGTTCTGAGGTCTAAAAGACTTGGGTGTGTAGCAGCTAGGGCAGAAGCAGAGGCCACTGAAATATCTGAGTCAGCGGGGTAATAATCTGGCTGCATTCCAGGTATTCTCTGCTGAGGTAACTGGGAGTTCTGTGAGGAAATTTGGCGGGAAGCTGCCATGTTAGAGCCCTGTGTCCAGAAAGGGTCAAGAAAATTGCTGTTTGTGCCGCTTTGATTACTTCTTGGTGAGCGGGAACGAGAGGTGGAGGATGTGCGCGATGCTGTCCCCATGTCAGCTGGACCGGGTAAGCAAAGAAAATCTCTCAGCAGCAAAGTGGCAGTTAACACAGCGGGAGCTAACCTGTTATGTGTCCATCTTCCTGTGAGGTCCGGCCACGCCCCCCACTGGGGTTTATTTACTAAAACTGGAGAGTGCAAATTCTGATGCAGCTCTGCATGGTAGTTAATCAGCTTCCAACTTCAGCTTGTTTAATAAATCTTTGACAAAAAATTTAGAAGCTGGCTTGCTTATATGCAGAGCTGCACCAGATTTTGGGGCATGCCACCAAATGCTTTTCCTCTAGGCAGCAGTGAAAGCCTAATAAATTGAACTAGGTGAATCTGCCCGGGTTTGATTTCTCAGGGTGAGTTAAAACAGAAGCTCACTTTTATATTTCTAAGGAAAGCCTTGCAGAAAACCAAATTGATAGGAAAGCATCTATCAGTGATCATTGCCCTTAACTAAAACTAAACACAAAAATTAAAGACAAAAATTATTTAAAGACCCCCAACAGCAAAAAAACAAAAAACAAAAAAACAAAACAAATAAGGTGATTGCCTGAATAACTAAGAGGTTTGTCAGTTTTTCCTATCTCTCTCCCAATAGCTGCCTTTTAATAAAGAGAGGAAGGAATATGGCACTTCCAACGAATAGAAACAGCTCCTTTTTTGAAAAAAAAACATTAAAATAGTAGACCTGCCATACACACTCAACCCACCGAGTGTCAGCAAACACATTTCACACTCCTGTGCTTAATCATTGCTAATTACCCAAAGAGTGAGTGCTCCTTTATAGCTCCCAAGTCACCTGTGGGACCAACCAGGTATGGAAAACCAAAACCGATTGGTCCATCATCCATAGCCATGGAGCCAGGAATAGCACAGACATTATACAATGCCATATACATTCAAGAAAAAAAATACACAAATAATGCATACTGTAAATAACCAAAATAGTGCATAAAGTAATCACAAACAATTATAAACATAAGCAAAAAAAACATAAAAGAAATATAATATATACAATATAATATACAATATAATATGACTAAAGCAAAAATGTATTACTTTATATATAGTATATATATATATATATATATATATATATATATATATATATATTAGAATTATCATTTTTGTATTTTTCTTCATGTATTTATTTATATATATATATTTTTTTGCATATGTTTATAATTGTTTTTGTAATTACTTTATTATGCTATTTAGGTTATTTATGCATTATTTGTGTATTTTTTCTTAATATTTGTGCACTGTTTTTTGATGGATGTATATGGCATGGTATACTGTCTATGCTGTTGCTGGGCTCCGTGGCTTTGTTTGATGGACAGTTTGGTATTGGTTTTCCATACCTGATTAATCACATATTGTCAGGGCTGGGCTCAGCCTTTCCTTTTCAAGGCTGGCCGCTCAGCTGTCGGCTAATTGTCAGCTTCTATCTCTCTACAGTGACTCACCTTTTTGATATCCTACTTGTCAGTCCTGCCTACTTAAGGCCCCTTTCACACTGCGGTGGTGCAGGCGTCGTGGTAAAGCGTTGCTATTTTTAGCAGCGCTTTACCGTCATTTTAGCGGCAGTATGCGGCCACTAGTGGGGCGGTTTTAACCCCAACTAGCGGCCGAAAAAGGGTTAAAAGCTCCAGATTTAGGATCGGTGGATACACCGCTCCAAAGATGCACCTAGCAGGACTTTTTTCACCGTCCTGCTAGTGCACCGCTCCAGTGTGAAAACCCCCGGCTTTCACATTGGCGTGAAAGGGGCCGGTTTTTTCAGGCGCTACACAGGCGCTATTTTTAGCGCTGTAGCGCCTGAAAACCGCCTCAGCGTGAAAGGGGCCTAAGCCGTCCAGTCTAGATGATCTCTGCCTTCACCTTGGTCACATCTCTAGAGACACTCTCCTGTGTTCCTGTAAAAGACTTGCTTGGCCGACATTCCTTCTGGCTCCAGATCCTGCTTGCTGCTCTGCTACGCTCCTCTCTGGCTTCCTGACATTTTGGCTTGTTTGACTATCCGTTCTGGTTCCTGAACTCTGGTTATGTTCTGACTATGTTTACTCTGTTTACCTTTTTATTATCATTATTATTAATAAAGTGTGATTTAACTGTACTTCTGTCTCAGTCTGATTCATGGTTTCTGACACACATGTGACTCAGGAGCTATAAGCGAGCACTCACACTTTGGGTAATAAGCACTAATTAAGCACAGGAGTGTGAAATGCATTTTCTGACCCTCCGTGGGTTGAGTGTGTATGGCATGTCTACTATTTTAAAGATTTTTAAATAAAGGAGCTATTTTTATTCCTAGGAAGTGCTGTTATTCCTTCTTCCTCCACTTGCATGGATGTGGCTGCAGACCCAGGCAGACAGGCAGGAGTTTATGACAGCCTAGAATCTCACAGGTCAGCCTTTGGAGCAGTGCGCACTCCATCTATCTGCGTTAAAATAAATTAACACATGGCTGCTCCGAGTTCCCCTGTAATGTTACACATGCACTGTGACTTGTTTTTTTAACATTGTTTGTTTCATAATGGGCCTCTTAGAATGTTGTCCCTAGCCCTGCAGTTATGTTTTCTCTGTTTTTAGCTCCTTCCTTCCAGCAGTATGCTCTAGCCTTTAAGTCATCCACATGTGCATTCCTGGATTGGGTAATTTTTTTCTTTTGACCTATCTGGATGTTCACTATTGTCAAGATCCTCACATTTGGAATAGACTTCTCAGTGAGAAGTCTTCTCTGTTCAAAATATAATTCTGACTGAGTCAACTGCCTGCCAACACCACTATGATCGCTCAAAAGCTCAAACATATTGTTCTGTGTATCATCTGTTTCATTTGCACCTTTTCTTTTGCCAGCTATAAATGGATCTGTACAGGAATTTTGTTTATTCATTGCTATGTTGGGAGCTCACATAGTTTAAAGCTAGGAACCATACTTTGCAGTGTTGCCTTAAGAGAGCATGGTTTTACGTGTATTTGCAAATGTATGCAACAAATTCTTGTAACCTAAAATGTTGAAATAGTTTATTAAGGCATTTTGTGCTAACTAGCTGGATCTAATGCAGGGGAATTTTCATATTCATGTAAGAGCTGGGTCACCTAGAGGATATATATTTTCTCCAAATTGTTCAAAAATCCAAACTTGCTCAAAGAAGATGGACACTCACAAAAAATAGCTGAAGCCCTTACCCCAAAGGAGGTGCTAAAGTTTGGGTCCCCTGGTTCTTGATGTCAATGACCTTTCACACACTATGACACACCAAGGCAGGGAGGGAATATTTATTGTAACAATAATTCAAAGACCAAAAAAATTTAAACCAGCAATAAACATTTCAAGTATATAGAAACAGTTGCAAAATAATGTATGAACTTAGTAATTAACAAGTAGTCCAATGACTGTCCCTGTCTAATGGGCAATGCAAGGGTAATGGCCAAAGAGTCTCCAGCAAATCCTTCCCTACTGGAGAGTGCATTGATATCCAAATGCACCTTTGGAATACTCAAGCTTAAGTCCTTCCAAACACAGATACAGGTGCCTGAACGGTGTCCCAAGTGTCTAATACTGTTCCTTTAAATAGGGTGCAGGAGAGTACAACATTGGCCTCTCACTGACTCCTAGGTTGAAGACTTGCCTCCTCCCTCTTTCTGTCTGGGGCTCATCGATGCCCCCTGCAGTGACATTCTTCCCACGGGTAGGTGGTGACACTAGACTTGACAGTGGTGTTCCCACTGAGAAGGAGATGGCAGCAAATCAGCCCCTCTGCATCCCAGACACTGTGGCAAAATGTCCTGTTAGCAGCCTGCGTGTGCTCCAAAATGCCCTCCCAACAACTGGCTTTAGCCCAGGAACAGCCCCTCATTTTCATTTTCTGTAGAGCTCTGGTATTTTTTTTTTCCTTCCCTGTTGATGACTGTGTGGTAGAAATGCATTGAGCAAAGTCTAGTCTTGGTTTCTGCATACTATGATTTTCCCATTTTCCTCATGTGACTGCATTACTGTAATACATTTTTTAATGATTTTGAACTTTGCTGACCTATGAGTTTCCCCTTTTCTGTATTTACCTTATATGCCATATGAATTGAGTCATACCAGACCTGAGTAGCTGTTGGAGATATTGTGGCTGGGTCACCACGAGGCACATTTGATCTCTACAAGTTTCTGTCTTTCCAAGTGTCTGGAGCCATATCAAACCTGAAATGCCACTGTTCTCAGTTTGTTATTGTCAAGTTTGGGATTTGTTGTACTCTATTTTACATTTTTATTGATCTTTGAGTGTATTTTTTTATCCTTAGCCACCGGAAGATTTACCCCGCTTCATGATCAGGCTGTTTTTTGCGATACAGCACTGCTTTACTTTAACTGACAATTGCACGGTCATGTGACACTGTACCCAAATAAAATATATGTCCCTTTTCCCCCACTAATAGAGCTTTCTTTGGTTGTATTTAATCACCCCTGCGTCCGACAATTTTGAAAAAAATATATTTTATATTATAAATATTTTTTATATAATTTTTTTTTACTTTCTGCTATAAAACATATCCACAAAAAAAAATTGGATTTCTTCCTTAATTTAGACCAATATGTATTCTGCTACCTATTTTTGGTAAAAAAAATCCTCGAAAAGCGTATATTGATTGGTTTGCATAAAAGTTATAGCGTCTATGGGATATTTTTATTTATTTATGTTTTACTAGTAATGGCAGCGATCAGCGACTTATAGTGAGACTGCGATATTGCGGTGGACATTCTGATACTAACTGACACTTCTTGGGAACCTGTGACACTAATACGGTGATCAGTGCTAAAGATATGCACGGTCACTGTACTAATGGGAAGGGGTTAACATCAGGGGCTTTCATAGGGTTAACTGTGGGCCTAACCAGTGTTTATGTGAATTGTGTAAGGTGCTTTTTCTAGGGGAGGAGGTCAAATGTATTCCCTGCTTTGCAGAGACATAAACGTTTGTAGAGAATTCCGATCGGACAAAGTGCCACGCATGCTCAGATGAAATTACAAGACCAAAGCTATTGGTTAGTAGCCTCAATGTAGTCCCGTCGTAACGAACGTCATCACGTTCTGAACGAAGGGATTTTCCAACAACCTGATCCGACTGTGTGTATGCAACATCAGTTTAAGACAAAATCCGTCTGAAAAAATCCGACAGATTTTGTGGTTGGAATGTCCGACCGTGTGTACAAGGCATTACACTGTCTGACACAGAGGGACTTTGATGTTGTGTGCAGTTTTCCACATATTTAACATGTGCTTTGTTCATGCTAGGAAAGTTGAGTGCTGGAAAATACACTCTGTATTTGGGGAATTATCTTGTGGTAATCCCTTACTAGTTTAAAATTGATTGAGCATTTAAAGTGTTTCTAAAGGCAGAAGGTTTTTTATCTTAATGCATTCTATGCAATAGAAATAGCCTGTAAAGTGCCTAAAAACTGCCTCCCATGCGACCCGAATGTGAAGGCCCGAGTGCAATCACACTGGGGTGGTGCACTTGCAGGAAATTAGAAAAAGTCCTGCAGGCAGCATCTTTTGAGCAGTTTGGAAGAGCTGTATACAGCGCTCCCAAAACGCCCCTGCCTATTGCAATGAATGGGCAGCGCTTCCGAATTGCCTGAAAAACATTTTGGAAACGCTGCAACACGGGCTGTCTTAACCTTCTTCGGTTGCTAATGGGGGTTAAAAGAGTCCTGCTAGCAGACATAAAGCGTCGCTTAGAAAGCGCAGCTAAAACAAGAAGCACTTCAGCGCTAATGCACAGGGGGCCCAGAGTGAAAGGAGTGTAAGGGGTAAGTAAATTTAAACATGCTTGGAACCAACTTAGGTCTAAACGCAGACAAAAATTGATCAACACATAAATACATTTAAAAAAGGATTCAATGAACCACCTGGTCTTTTTCTTTCATCACGTTTCTATGTTTCTATTTTAGGAAAAGTGCTATTTTATGAGTTAGTATGGTCATTTTGTTTCACTTGAAATGCTTCAGTTATTGCCCTTTGTCCATCTATATTTGACATTTGTGCATGCATTAGAAAGACAAGCTTATTGTATATTCAGAGCTGTCTGCATTGTTACAGACCATTAAAGAATATGTAAACTTTTCTTAAGCATAGATTATGCTTTCCCTTTAACTCACTAGATCCCCTCTGCTAAGAAGGCCTCTTTCTGCTGTCTGATTTTATAACGCTAATTTTTTCAGAGGCTTCACTCTTTCTTCTTGCCAAATGACCCATCTGAGTTCTCTGCTTGATTGGGAATTAATTCTCTGGAATCATCCTGCTCAGCACAGCGTTTTCAAAGATGACATTACAGAATGTTAGTTATTTCCTTCAGGCTATAGAAACAGCAGATAGGCAACATCAGTGCAAAGACACCTGGCACAGCTGGTATCCCAAGAGAGCTTGATAATACTAATAACTACAACGGTACTTCTTGGAAACCTGCACTCAGCACAGCCACACTAGAGACACAGAACAGATATTTTTAGGTTTTCAAATCCTGCTATTTTGACTATTTTGAAAGAACTATGACAAGTTTATTAGAATGTCTTTTCATTCTACTGGTAATATTTTATAAGGAGACTGTTAAATGTAAAGAGTAGCAGATCACATGAAAAAGTAGTTAAATTATTATTATTTTTTCATCCAAATCTGATTGAAAATTACTAAATCATGGTGTTATTTAAAAAGCTTCAAGCAGCTTTAGTGAAGACCTTAAAGCAACTTTAAGCACCAATCTGAATATGTTGAGTATAGATGTAAAATAATCTTGTACAGCCTTGTAAAGTCTAGGGCCATGGGTGAGTTGAGGAGCAATGAATGGCACTGCTCTCTACCGGCTGGTTGAAATAGTTACCAGGTCTTCACCAGGGCCACCAATGGCATGGGTTGACTTGTGATGCTGGTGATTACCCTACTGGTAAGCAAGATGTAGCACACATGATAAAACTGGGGGCAGGCCAGAGGTAAAGTAGTAAGAAGCAAAACTGAGAGCAGTTAGCAAATGAAGCTAATAGTCAGGCCAGTTGGCTAACTGGCAGAGGTTGAGGGTCACACCAGAGTAACAAACAGCAGACACACCCACAGAGCATCACGAACAGTATAGCCTCATACACACGATTGGACTTTGTACAAACTTTCCCGTGGACTTTTGTACAAAGGGCGTAGTCCACAAGTTTGTATTGCACACACGCGATCGGACTTTTTAGGCAACAAACACGAATGTAGTGACGTTTCAGCGTACTGATGACACTTCGAAAGAGGACGTTCAATTACTCCAGCGCCACCTTTGGTCAACTTCTGTATTGTTGTCTGATCTTTTGCATTGGTTCTGAGCATGCGTGTTTGTACCTTGTACAAAAGTCTGATGGTTTTGTGTACACACGATCGGACTTTGCTCCATCGGACTTATGTTGTCAAAATGTTTGTCCGTTCGCACAGCCAACAAAAGTCTGATGAAAACGGAAAAAGTTTGTCCGATGGAGCGTACACGCGGTCGGATGTTGCTCCAAAACAGCTAATTTGCATGTTTGTTGTCAAAAAGTCCGATCATGTGTACGGGCCTTATGACTGTCAGGGTGGAAGAGAACAAGCCAGGCAACAAATTTGAGGTCAGAAGCAATGGTCACTCCCATGTAACCAACCAAGTTTAGCAAAAAGTCACAGGTAACTAGGGATGAGCCGAACACCCCCCGGTTCGGTTCGCACCAGAACTTTCGAATGGACCCCAAATTCGTACGAACTTTAGAACCCCATTGAAGTCTATGGGACTCGAATGTTCGAAATTAAAAGTGCTAATTTTAACGGCTAATATGCAAGATACTGTCCTAAAAAGGGTTTGGGGACCTGGCTCCTGCCCCAGTGGACATGGGTCAATGCCTAAAATGTTTTTAAAAATGGCCGTTTTGGCGGGAGCACTGATTTTAATAACGATTAAAGTGAAAAAAAAGTAAAATATTCCTTTAAATATGGTGCCTGGGGGGTGTCTGTAGTATGCCTGTGAAGTGCCACATATTTCCCGTGTTTAGAACAGTCCCTGCACAAAATGACATTAAACAGAAATAACATGATTGAAAACTGCTTGCGGTTTTAATGTTATATCTGGTTCCTGCAATATGGTTGAAAACCGTTGAGAAAAATGGCATGGGTAGCCCTCCCTGCCCATTACCAGCCCCTTTGGGTCTTGTACGCATATTAAGGGGAACCCGTACCCATATTAAAAAAAGGAAATGCGTGTGGCCCCCAGGCCCTATATACTCAGAACAGCAGTATACAGGCGGTGCAAACAAGACAGGGACTGTGTAGGTTTGTTGTGTTAAGTTGAATCTGTTTGTAATTTTCAACTGGTACATTTTTAAAGTGTAGCTCCAGTCAAAAACATTTTTTTTAAGCTTTTGGGAAAACATAGGGAAGGGTTATCACCCCTGTATAATTTGTTTTGTCGTCCATCTTTTTTCATCTCACTTGCTGTTGTCTCCTTCCGTTTGCAAGTAGGAAATGTTTGTAAGTTGGATGTTTGAAAGTAGGGGCCTGCCCTATATGCTCTGCAGAAATGGCGGAACAAGGTGTTGGTTTTGCCACAACATTGTAAGCCCTCAAAGTGACTCTTGGTGGGCGCTGGAGAGCCCTGCTGTGAACGATTATATCAAGAATTGTAATTACATGCCATTGTTGAACAGTGGTAGAAAAATTGACCTTTGGTGGTTGTGGTGCTGGTGCCACAACACTATAAGTCCTCACAGTTACTCTGGGTGGGCACAGGAACGGGCCCTCCTGTGAAATATTATATCAAGAATTGTAATTACATGTCCCTGTTAAACAGGGGCAGAAAAATTGGGCTTTAGGCACTGGTGCTGGTGCCACCACACTGCAACCTCTCCCATATACTCTAGTTTTATTGCAGGAATTAGCCCTGCTGCAAAGCATTGCATCAAAAATTGTAATTAAACGCCCCTGTTAAACAGGGGCAGAAAAATTGGGCCTTAGGCACTGGTGCTGGTGCCACGACACTGCAACCTCTCCCATATACTCTTGTTTTATTGCAGGAATTAGCCCTGCTGCAAAGCAATGCATCAAAAATTGTAATTAAACACCCCTGTTAAACAGGGGCAGAAAAATTGGGCTTTAGGCGCTGGTGCTGGTGCCACCACACTGCAACCTCTCCCATATACTCTAGTTTTATTGCAGGAATTAGCCCTGCTGCAAAGCATTGCATCAAAAATTGTACTTAAACGTCCCTGTTAAACAGGAGCAGAAAAATTGGGCTGATGGCATCACCCAGAACCAGAAATGGAAGAGGATAGACAATCAACATAACAGGACAGTCACTCAGCATCAGCATAGGCAGTCTTGAAGGGATGTGATATTTCAAAATAAATTATTCTGTTACATCAGCTTCAGGTGCTTGGTAGCTGTGGGTGATCCAAGACTGATTCATCTTGATGAAGGTCAGTCGATCAACTGATTCGGTGGACAGGAGCACCCTGTGATCGGTAACAAAGCCACCAGCAGCACTGAAGGTGCGTTCCGAAAGAACGCTGGATGCAGGACAGGCCAGTAGCTCAATTGCATACTGTGCAAGCTCTGGCCAGTGATCCATCCTCAAGACCCAGTAAGCCAGAGGAATTTCGGTGGGAAAGGTGTCCAAGTCTGACCTTGCCCCTAGGTATTCCTACACCATGTAAATCAGACGCTGGCGATGGTTGCTGGAACCGATCATACATTGGGGCTGCGGACTAAAAAATTGTCTGAAAGCATCAGTCAGACGGCCACCTTATCCACCGCTCCTTCTGACCGATGCCTCAGCAACACGTTGTCCAGGACTAGGAGTTTGTAACCTCCCAGTCTCTGGGAACGCGTTGCACAGACCTTTCTGCAAGGCCTCCCGGAAATGTCTCATCCTCTGCTCCCTCTGCGATTGCAAGATAAGGTCGGCAACCTTACCCTTGTACCGTGGATCAAGGAGAGTGGCCAGCCAGTAATGGTCCCTCTCCTTGATCCAAAGAATACAAGGATCCTTCCGCAGGCTTTACAGGATCAGGGAGGCCATGCAGCGTAGGTTAGCTGAGGCATTCGGTCCGGAGTCCTCTGGGTCACTAAGGACAACATGATCCGCAGCTACCTCCTCCCAGCCACGTACAAGTCCACGTGTTTCTTGGGACTGTAAATCATCCCTACAAGACTGCTGCTGCTGCTGCTGCTGATGCTGAGTGCCAGCCTCCACATCCATGCTGACACAATCATCCTCCTCCTCCTCTTCCTCCTCCTCATCCTCTTCCTGTGTGATGGGTGGCACAGCAGGAACACTGTCTGGATAAAGGGGGCCTTGAGAGGCAAGGAAGTCCCCCTTTTCCTGCCTCTGTTCTGCCTCAAGTGCCCTGTCCATTACTCCACGCAGCGTATGCTCCAAGAGGTGGACAAGAGGTACAGTGTCACTGATGCATGCACTGTCACTGCTCACCATCCTTGTGGCCTCCTCAAACGGTGACAGGACAGTGCATGCATCCCTGATCATGCCCCACTGGCATGGTGAGAAAAAACCGAGCTTCCCTGACCCTGTCCTGGTGCCGTAGTCGCACAGGTACTCATCGATGGCCCTCTGATGTGTGTGCAGCCGCTGCAGCATGGCCAACGTTGAGTTCCACCTGGTGGGCATGTCACATATAAGGCGGTTCTTGGGCAGGTTCAACTCCTTTTGGAGCTCAGCCAGCCGAGCACAGGCATTAAATGATCGGCGGAAATGCACACAGAATTTCCTGGCCTGCTTCAGGACATCCTGTAAGTCGGGGTACCTGCCCAAGAACCGCTGCACCACCAGGTTAAGGACGTGAGCTACACAGGGCACATGGGTCAGTTGTCCCTGTCGGAGGGTGGAGAGGAGGTTGGTGCCATTGTCACAAACCACCATTCCTGGCTTAAGCTGCCGTGGCGTCAACCACCTCTCGGCCTGTCCCTGCAGAGCTGACAAAACATCCGCTCCAGTGTGGCTCCTGTCCCCCAAACAAACCAGCGCAAGCACGGCATTTGTCTGCGTACTTGCGTAGCCCCTGGAACGCCTACAGAGCACCGCTGGTTCTGAGGACAGAGCACTGGAAGAGGCCATGGAGGAAGAAGAAGAGGAGGGGGTGGAGGAGAGAGGTGTGTCACAACCAATAGTAGAATTTTGGAGGCGTGGTGGCGGAACAACCTCCAACACTACTGCACCTTGTCCTGCATCCTTCCCAGCTGCCAGAAGAGTGACCCAATGGGCCGTGAAAGACAGGTAATGTCCCTGTCCATGCCTGCTGGACCATGAGTCAGCGGTAATATGCACCTTACCGCTGACCGCCCTGTCCAGCGAGGCAAGGACATTGCCTTCCACATGCCGGTAGAGAGCCGGAATCGCCTTCCGTGAGAAAAAGTGGCGTTTGGGGACCTGCCACTGAGGAACCGCACATTGTACAAACTCACGGAAGGGGGCCGAGTCTACCAACTGAAAAGGCAGCAGTTGAAGTGCTAGCAATTTAGCCAAGCTAGCATTCAACCGCTGGGCATGTGGATGGCTGGGAGTGAACTTCTTTCGCCGGTCCAGCAGCTGGGGCAGGGACATTTGCCTGCTATAATCGGACGTGGGTGTACTGCTAGCAGAGTGCCCGGAAGCACTTGGCTGTGACACACCTAATTCTACACCTTCATTCCTCTCAGAGCAGGTTTCAGAGAGGACTGAAGGTCTAGTGGGGTTGGAGATGCCAGCTGATGAGGAGCAAGGAGAGGTCCGCTTTGTTCTTTGGTGTGGGTCTTTGAGGTACGCTTGCCAACGAGTTGCATGGCAGGTCAACATATGTCTGGTCAAGCATGTGGTGCCCAAGCGGCTGATGTTTTGGCCACGCGAGATACGCTTGAGACATATGTTGCAAATAGCAGAGTGCGATCTGATGCACTCGTCTCAAAAAAGGCCCACACCAAAGAACTTTTAGAATAACGCGCAGAGGCAGCTCTACGGTGTGATTCAGTAGGTGTGCTACCCCTAAGCTGGCACCCGGAGGGCATCCTGCCTCGTTTGACATGTGCCTCCTCCTCCTCTCTCCTACCAGGCACCCACATGGAGTCAGTGCCCTCATCATCCCCTCCCTCTTCATCGCTGTAGCAAACCTGGCAGTATGCTGCAGCTTGTGGAGCATGACTGCCAGATTGCTGTCCTTCTTGAGCATCCCCTCTCTCTGCGCTCACGCTACTGCCTTCCTCTAGCTGAGTCATCATCAGAGCCTACAAAACACTGGGCATCCTCCTGGAGCATGTACCCAACACTGTGCTCAAAGAGTTCAGGAGACTCCTCAGGAGGACGTGGTGGGTCTAGGGAAGGAGTCACTGATGATGACATTGAGAGGAGGGAAGACGATGCGTTGGCAGCTGCTTTGCTAGTACCCTGAGACTGGGTGAGAGAGGATGAGGAGGATGAAGAGGGCTTGGTCATCCACTCTACCAAGTCGTTGGCATGTTGCAGTTTAACATGTCCAGCTGCCGAAAAGAAGGACAAGCGTGTCCCATGGCCACGTGCTGATGACAATGCACCGCGTCCACGACCAGCACTGTTGTCTCTAGACACAGAGCCTGCTTGCCCTCTTTTATTGGCTCGCGCCTGTCTGCCTCTCCTTGCTGGCCTTCCAGACATGGTAATGGCCTGAAGGGAGTTGGGTAAAACAGCAGTTGGGTAGTGTATATTGTGCTGGAGGCACACAACACCCACTAACTCCTGCAAATGCCTTTATTATAGAACACCAGAGATAAAGGGCTATACTGTAATGGAGTCACACAACACCCACTAAGCCCTGCAGATGGCTCTATTAGAGAACAGCAATAAACGGTAGATACAGGTGTATATTGTGCTGGAGTCACACAACACCCACTAACTCCTGCAGATGCCTTTATTATAGAACACCAGAGATAAAGGGGTATACTGTAATTGAGTCACACAACACCCACTAAGCCCTGCAGATGGCTCTATTAGAGAACAGCAATAAAGGGTAGATACAGGTGTATATTGTGCTGGAGGCACAAAAAACCCACTAACTCCTGCAGATGCCTTTATTATAGAACACCAGAGATAAAGGGGTATATACAGATGTATACTGTGCTGTGCTGGAGGCACACACAACTTCCAATAACTCCTGCAGATGGCAAGTGGGCTCAAATAGAGAAGAGCTATGTAGGTGGATATAGCGGTGTGTACTGGGTACAGAGCGCGCAGACAGCACGCACAAGCTCCTAACACTACTGACTGCAAGCTCTATTATAAAAGATAGATCACTAGCTATATAGGTGAGGTGAATATAGCGGTGTATACTGCGGTCAGGGCAAGCAGACAACAACCACTACAGAAGAGCAAGATCGAAAATCGGCCGATAACGATCGGTGTGTACTATGTTGAGGGTACACAGAACACCCACTAACTGCTTCAGACGCCAACACACTACACAAGGCCGCCGCGCTGGCGGCCTTATATAGTGTGGAGCGTGTACTACACAGCCTGAGCTATGATTGGCCACAGGCATCTTGCCTGTGGCCAATCATGGCTCTCCTCGCTGCTGGCGCTGTGATTGGCCAAGCATGCGGGGTCACAGTGCATGCTTGGCCAATCATGAGCCAGCAATGCACTGCGATGACGCAGTGCATTGTGGGCCGTGAGCGCCACACGAATTTGGCGCGAACGGCCCATAACGTTCGGAATTCGCCGAACGGGCGAACAGCCGATGTTCGAGTCGAACGTATGTTCGACTCGAACACGAAGCTCATCCCTACAGGTAACCAGTAAGTGACAAAATGCAAAAACGAGGAATGCCATAAGCCCAATGGAATCAACTTATGGCAAACCAGAGGCTAAGAGGTCACAGGATGAATGGTGATCTGCAATGTAAAAGCATGCCCTGTCGCAGCATGTCCTTCACACGGGTATGTGGGGAGAGCAGGTCATCATTGCACATGGGGTGAGCACAGTCAAGTGTATGAAATCAAGATGCCACTAACATCCCAGGTATGTTCCATATGAGATGTTGTTAATGGACATGCTAGTTGTACCTTAAGAGCAGGTTCACATATGTGCGGGGCCAGTTTCATAGAGATTTTTCAAAGGAGTCCGCTGCGGTACAATTCACTGGTTCAGGTACAAACTTTTAAAGTGTGGAACACTTGAACTGGACTGAAAATTGTGCAGGACTCTTTTTAAAAAGACACTGCCGCCGGGCTGCAGATATGTGAACAGGCTCCATAGAAAGCCAGTTTGGCTCACATGTAATGCGAATTGGATGCAGTTCAAAACTTATTAAATTTGCATACTATATATGTGAACTGAGCCTTAAACAAGCATTGCCATTGGATAAAATGTCCCTATATTAGCAAATTTCCATCTGTGTAATAGTTTAAATATGTATGAATCTGTTTTGCAGATAACAAAGATTAATAATGACACTGTATCAAAAAAATTGTTAAAATTAATCTATATTAAATTGAAATTATGTAATGAAAGTTGGCATACAGTACATTAGCCATTACTGCATGTCAACCCCTTCAGAATTCAACATCGTTTTTATTCAACAGCTATTAATATTTTCATATTTTTTGTCAATACTCCACACCAATAGAGGTTTGGTGACAAATTGACAATATTAACCTTTGTTAAATTCTCCCATCTTCCTTCTATTTTCCTTTTTCCAGACAATTTTCTCTTTCAAGTAGAGATGGACGAACTTCAGACAGGATGTTTCGCAAACACGAACCCGCAAACGCGGTCGAAAGTTTGCGAACCGCAAAGTTTGTGGCGGGCCCCATTGACTTCAATGGCAGGTGAACTTTAAAAACCTACAGGTCATACTTCCAGCCACAAAATAATTACTAGCTGTGC
Source organism: Lithobates pipiens (assembly GCF_037356315.1). Classification (NCBI taxonomy): domain Eukaryota; kingdom Metazoa; phylum Chordata; class Amphibia; order Anura; family Ranidae; genus Lithobates; species Lithobates pipiens. The sequence goes on from NW_027507758.1 coordinate 275,526,737, forward strand.
ATGTATGTATATATGAAGTAAATCTGGGATCGACAACTACAAGCATTCTTTTTTTATCGGTGAAATTTTGATAATTCAGGACTCAGGAGCGCATAAAGGCAATGGGGGAGAGGAAAGGTCAGGGTAGGCTTTTTTTGGGCAAGGAAGTGAGCCAAATGTAGAAAAAAGGTCTGTGTGCTCGATTAAATAAATTGTTTATAGAGATAAAAATGGTCTACTGGTCACATGTGTTGAATTCCTCTGAGATCCATGCCTCATTCATTTTCAGAAATGTGAGGTAGTCAACACTGTCGTGAGCTAGGCGAGTGCACTTGCCGGTCACAATCCCCCCTGCTGCGCTGAACGTCCTTTCAGACAGGACACTGGACGAGGGGCAAGCCAACAGTTCGATTGCAAATTGGGCAAGCTCTGGCCAGAGGTCAAGCCTGCCCACCCAGTAGTCCAGGGGTTCATCACTCCCCAGAGCGTCCACATCAGCCGTTAACCCAATGTAGTTGGACACCTGTCGGTCTAACCGTTCCCTGATGCTGGATCCGGATGAGACCTGTCGATGGGTCGGCTGAAAAAATTACCTCATATCAGAAGTCACCAACACATCTTCAAACCGCCCTCTTCTTGCAGGCGCTGTTAGATTGGTACCCGCAACTCTTTCTCTGGGAGTGGGAATTGCTCCTCTGCCAGCGCACGTAAAAGCAGAATGTAGCATTTCTTGAAGCAAGGCCTGGAAGTGCTCCATTCTGACAGCCCTCTGTGACGGTGGTAACATGTTGGGACCTGGGCTTGAACCTGGGACCTCTGGTGTGTCTCCTTGGACAATTCCTTGAGTGATCTTGTCTTGAATCTTGTTTGCCTTGAACCTTGAACCCTTTGCTCCTCCCATGAACTTCCTGATTTAAGCCATGTCTCTGCACTTCCTGGTTGCCAGAATATTGTGCCTTCACCAGCCAATATCTTGCTTCTATCTCTCCTGCTGCCGACCGTATCCTCGCTACCTTTCGTTACCGACATTTGGCTTGTTCCTGGACTACGCTTCTGCTGAATCCCAACCTGCAACTATTGGTTACCGACTTTTGGCTTGTTTCTCAACTACGCTTCTGCTTGATCCCTACCTGCTATATCTGCTACAAGACCCCCAGCTTGCTCCCCTCCTGGTGGGGCTATCCTGAGGACCGCGACCTGGCACTAACACGCAGCCAAGCCCATCTCCACCTTTGGGAGCTCTGGTGAATATCGGTTAGTGCTTAGACCCCGCACCTTAGGTGAACCCGTGTCATCAGCCAGGGTGACCTGTGTGAATATCTGCTCTGCTGCTATAGCTACTGGCCTCTGAGCCTGACTCCAGATCCTGACATAACTTTTCTGCCATTTTGTGTTTGTACTGGTCCTTGACCCTTATGCTTTTTATACGGGGGTCCCTGTTAAAACACTGGAGCATGAAGGCCCCCATTTGCACTAAACTGGAAGCGATGTGGTGGCCAGGCTCCTGCTCATCATCCAGGATAATGTCGTCCTCCTCGTTTTCCTCTCCCCATCCACGCACAACAACAGGGATCCCAGAAAGGTTTAAAGCATGCTCTTCTTGCTTCTCCTCATCCGCCCCGGCACCATCCTCCTCTGACTCCTCTTCGGACTCCTGTTGTTGGCTTGTCTCAGAGTAGCCCCCCTGGGAATTCATCCAGCATTGCGACTTCCTCATCTTCCCGCTCCTGCTCTTCCACGGCTTGATCAATGACACAACGCAATGCACGCTCCATGAAGAAGGCATAAGGTACCATGTCACTGATGGCGCCATGGCTGCGACTGACCAGTTTGGTGATCTCATCAAATGGCCACAGAAGTTTGCATGCGTCGCGCATGAGCAGCCACTGGCGCAGTGAAAAAAAAACCCAGCTCCCCAGAACCTGTTCTGCCGCAGAGTTCATACAGGTAGACGTTAACTGCACGTTTCTGCTGGAGCAGCCTATCAAGCATATAGAAGGTTGAGTTCCATCGCGTCGGGCAATCGCAAATAAGACGTCTCACCTCTGAATGTCAGCAAGGGGAGCCATGGCCGTGTAAGATCTTCTGAAATGGGCCGAGATTTTCCTTGCCTTCCGCAAGATGTCCTGGACCCCAGGGTATTTCACAACAAATCTCTGCACTACCAAGTTTAAGATGTGTGCCATGCATGGCATGTGCATAATTTTGCCCTGTTTCAATGCGCTAAGCAGATTGGCACCATTGTCACACACCACTTTACCAACTGTCAAATTGAGCAGTGTTAGAAACTGATCTGCCTGTGAAAGCAAAGCTGAAAGGAGTGATGGGCCAGTGTGGCTCTTGGCTTCCAGGCACAACAGACACAGCACGGCATGACAACATCTCACCTGGCATGTCGAATAGGTTCTGGGGAGCTTGGTTGGCGCAGCGGAAGAGACGCTAGCAGCGGAAAAGGAGGAGTCAGCCGAGGAGGAGAGGGAGGAGGATGGAGTAGGAGGAGGAGGAGAAGAAGAGCCAGGCCTGCATGCAATCCGTGGTGGTAAAACCAAATCTACACAGGTGCCACGGGTTACATGCTTGACGGCCGTCAGAAGGTTCACCCAGTGGGCAGTAAAAGTGATATACCTTCCCTGCCCGTGGTTACTAGACCACGTGTCTGTGGTCAGATGTATCTTGGCACCGACACTGTGTGCCAGAGATACATTCACTTGCCGCTGAACATGGCCATATAGCTCTGGGATGCCCTTCTGTGAGAAATACTCCCTTCCTGGAACCTTCCATTGTGGTGTTCCAATGGCCACAAATTTTTGAAAGGCCTCCGAATCCACCAGTCTACCAGTTTATATGGCAGTAGTTGCCAGGCTATGAGTTCTGACAAGCCAGCCGTCAACCGCTGGGCAAGAGGGTTATCCGGCGTCATCATTTTTTTACGCTCAAACATTAGGCCCACGGAAGCCTGCCTTTTTGCAGAAAAACTTGAGCTTGCCGTGATGGAAGGTGGAGTGGAGGACAATTGTGAGGAGAGAGGAGAAGGAGAAGTAGAAGACGAGGCTGGACAGTGAGAGCCTGGAGTGTGGCTTTGTGTGTTCCGTTGCTCCCACTGGGCTCAGTGATGGCAGCTCATGTGCCTTCTTAAGGCAGTTGTCCCTAGGTGAGTGTTGGGCTTACCGCGACTTATGCGTTGACTGCAAAGATTGCAGATGGCAACACTATTGTCATTAGCGGACACGTTAAAAAAAGCCCACACTGCGGAGCCATGTCCTGGCGCCCTGGGAGCGCCAGATGTGACCGTACATGGTTGATGCCTTGCTCCTGATACATTGGCAATGTGCTTTGTCCCTCCTGTGCAATCTAAGTTCTTCCTGTTTCTCCTCCCTATCTGCTGGTCCATATCTCCCTCTGAACTCCCCTCCTCTTCCTCTCTTGTGGGCACCCAATTGGCATCAGTAGACAGGTCATCATCAACGTCACCTTCCCCACCGCTATAATTAGAGATCTCGGAGTAGGCAGCAACAGCGGGGACAAACCTTCTCCTTGGGCTGATCTGGGTACTGTCGTCAGACTGCTGAGCGGTGGTTGTTGCTACCTCCTCTTCCTGATCCAAGGCCAAGAGTGGCTGCGCATCGGAAATGTCTTGATATGAATCAGAAAATAATTCCTGTGACTCAAGCGGAAGGTATAGGGTGGTGGTGGTGTTGGTGCTAGTGTCTTTGGGGGTGCACATAGCAGAGAGTGAAGAAGGGGGTGCAGATTGAGAGGATGAGGAGGGTGCAGAAGAGTAAGGCTGAGTGAGCCACTCAACCAAGTCTGGTGCGTCCTTTGACGTAGTCGCACGCATCTTCTGCAATTTGCCACTTTAGCTCAAGTCTGTTGCTCCTGCCCTACCCCTACCATCCCTGTGGAAGGGCCTGCCTCTTCCTCTGCAGTATGTATGTGGAAGAAGCTATATAAGACCCCGCTTCAATCTGTTGTTTTTGGGGGCCACTGGTCTATCACACCAGTTATAATAATTTTTTTTATTGTGTTTGTCGCTCTCTGTAGTATCGCTGCAGAACCGCTCAGCAGTCACAATGCTGCACAGTGGAAATGCACTATACTATGCTTTCTATATGTGCAAGTATTTTATATGTGTATTACACACCTATATACTGCACACCAAATAGTACACCTATACCAGTCCTTACAAGGACCTTTTGTGGACCAAGTAGATAGTGATTTGCAGACTGTACCTCAGTCCCTACACTGATAAAGGACTGCTGCAGAATAGGGCCGCAATCTGCAGCAGTGCACCCCAACCCTCCAAATAGTACATCTATACCAGTCCTTACAAGGACCTTTGTGGACCAAGTAGCTAGTGATTTGCAGAATAGGGCAGCAGTCAAGTATAATATTCTTTCTATATTTGGAAGAAAGTATATTATACCTGTACAACCCTATTTACTGTACACCTATACCAGTCCTTAAAAGGACCTTTGTGGACCTAATAGTAATAGCTAGTGATTAAACTGACTGTCCCTGCTGCACACAGCCTCCTGTCCCTCCCTGTACTGACAAAAGACAGGCTGCTGCAATCACCAGCACAGCATTGCACTCAACCCTATATACTGTACTACACCTATACCATACCAGTCCTTAAAAGGACTTTTGTGGACCTAATAGCTAGTGATTTGTGTCACTATAGTCTCTCCCTGCTCCACACAGCATCCTGTCCCTACACTGAAATAAGACAGAATGTAAAATGGCCGTTAGATCAGGTCTATTTATAAGGTAGGGGGAATGTCCAATTGTCCATGTGCTGAAATGTCTCAATTGGCTGTCCTGTACCCCATGATGGATGTGTCATCATGGGTCAAAGTTCTTTCACACTGTAAACACATATGTCCGCCGAGCGAACAGCGGCAATATTCTGCTGATCGCGTGAATTGCGAACACGCAAAATTCGCCACGAAACGACCGCCTGTCGAACAGTTCGGCCATCCCTACTTTCAAGAATCTTTCCACACCAAACTTATATATATCTTAGACTGAAGCAAATAAACTGTGCTCAATGTGGTGTGAGTTCTACCATGTAATTGTCATTTATACCAGGGGCATGCTGAACCAATGACATCATAAGGGGGTGGGACCACCCAATGACATAAGCAGATGACTCTGCCCCTTAGTTATTTATGAACTGTCAGAAAACAGTAGCCTTCTGAGGGAATGGATCTTTTTTTTTTATATATTTTTCGGGTCGGCGGTGGAAGTCATGATTGATGACGGATCTACATTGGGGACGTTGTTTTTTTATTTTTGTTTTTTAACCCCTTCCCAACAAGCATACGCAGATGTGCAGCCTCAGGTTTCGGGGGTTATCCCGGACTGTACACATGGAAGCAACGTCAAAATGTCACTTCCTGTTTACTCGGCTGCCAATGGTGCCGGTTTAAAAAAAAATATACAGTATTCAGAATCGCCAAAAGCAGCGATCTGAATACCTTTAAGTGCAAAGGAGGGATCGGGGGTCTTTTAGACCCCCGATCCCTCCATAAAGATTACCTGTCACCACCTATTACTGTCACAAGGGATGTTTACATTCCTTGTGACAGCAATAAAAGTGATCTAAAATGTTTTTTAAACACAATTTAATAATATAAAAATCAATAAAATAAATAATTATATATATATATATATATATATATATATATATATATATATATATATATATATATATATATATATATTTAAAGCCCTCCCTTCCCCGCGAGCTCGCGCAGCAAAGAAAACGCATACGGAAGTCGCGGCCGCTTATGTAAACGGTGTTCAAATCACACATGTGAGGTATCGCTGTGATTGTCAGCGCGAGAGCAATAATTTTAGTAGTAGAACTCCTCTGTAACTCTAACCTGGTAACTGTAAAAAAAAAAATTAAAGTGTCTGCGGAGATTTTTAGGTACCGTAGTTTGTCGCCATTTCACGAGTGCATGCAATTATAAAGCGTGACATGTTTGTTATCTATTTACTTGGCATAACATCATATTTCACATTATACAAAAAATTGGGCTACTGTCCCTTTTCCCAAAAAGTTGCGTTTAAAACACCTCTGCACAAATACCGTGTGACATAAAATATTGCAACAATCACCATTTTATTCTCTAGATTCTCTGCTAATATATATATATATATATATATATATATATATAATGTTTGGGGGCTCAAAGTCATTTTCTAGCAAAAAATAGGGATTTTAACTTGTAAACACTAACTGTCAGAAATAGGCTTAGTCATGAAAGGGTTAAATAAAGGACTTGCCAAAGACTGCCTACTGTAATTTTTTACTCCCTTTTTTGTAAATGAGTAGGGGTATGTAACCCTGTTGTCCTAGGTAATTGTGTCTGCCACCTTGGCAAGGATTAACTTTTTTAAGGAGCCGATTATTATGTGTGTGTCTCCATGATAAATCTATAGTGATTCTGGCAATACCCAAACATGTGAAACTTATTCTTCTGGGTCTACTTTGGCTGCTAATCCAAAGCCCTGATAGTGACAGAGTTCGAAATTACATATGGAAATCTACTTCTCTTTGTTAATGTATCAAGGAGATCTCTTCTCTCCCCCCATCATGCTGAAAGTAGAATTTTACCTATAACAACATCATAAAAAAATATTGTTCTTTAGCAAGAAACATACATTCCACATTAAGAATTATGCTACTAAAATTAGTGCATTCTGTAAATTGCTTCCAGCATTTCTGCTATTCGTAGCCATTTTGCTGAAGTCCAGAGCCCCCGCACAGCAGTAAATCTTTAGGCTGTTAGCAAGCCTGCCTCTAGTTGCTCTGCTTTTCAGGACAATGCCATAAAAGGAGAGCAACTGAGCAGGGTGAGGAAGTGTAATACAGGATTTTAAATAGCATAGGCGCTTATTTTAAGTGGTTTACATAGCTATACCTGCAAAAGGGGCCAGCATGAAGTGATCTATCAAGACGTAATATTTTGAATAAAGTTAAAAAAACAAAACAATAAAATACAATACCAAGTATTGTTAAGGGGATGTTAAGGTAGATCTGCACTGTGGGTAATGTTTGTTAGTACTCTGTAAAGTGGCCTTTGCATTACACACTTCTGACCCTGGCACTCTTTGTGATATGCACTCCTGACTCCTGCACTGTTTATTCTGGGCTGTAAATTTACATACTTCTGACCACTATACTCTAAGTACATTACTCCTGAAGTTCTCCTTTTACCGCTTCCAGACCGACAAAACTGCATAAAATAATATACCTGTACGTAATTTTGTGCAAGCGGTGTAGGGGGCACCGCTCCAGCTGTGATTGGACACAGCGGGAGCCAATCAGCGGGGCTGGTAGCCACGATGGCCGCTGCAACTATGTAAACAAGGCACACTGCTGATCTGTCAGGGAGCAAATTAGAAATCATGTGTTTCAGCTAAACTGAAACACAATCTCTCTTTTCCTCCAGTGTATCCGTCCTCCACACAGTTAAGCTGGCCATACACCTATAGATTATCTGCAGATTTTCTATGGTCAGATGGAAAAAGTGGGAGATTCCTCCATCCACACAGTTTAGTGAACATGGAGAAATCTGTTGCACCCTTCCTATCTAACCATAGAAAATCTGCAGATAATCTATAGGTGTACGGCCAGCTTTAGTCAGCACCTCCCAGGGACACATTTAACCCTTTGATCGCCCCTCGTGTTAACCCCTTCCCTGCCAGTGTCATTTATACTGAGACAGTGCATTTTTTAGCAGTGATCACTGTATTGGTGTCACTGATCCCCAAAGAGTGTCTCTTAGCGTCCAATTTGTCCACCACAATTTCACAGTCCCACTAAAAATCGCTGATTGCCACCATTATTATTATTAAAAATAGAAATAAAAATGCCATAAATCTATCCCATAGTTTGTAGACGCGAAAACGTTTGCGTAGATCCAATCAAGATACGTTTATTGTTTTTTTTTTTTTTTTTTATCAAAAACATAAAGCAGAATACATATTGGCCCAAACTGGTAAAGAAATTAGATATTTTTTTAACTTTTTTTGGGGGGGAATGTTTTACAGTAAAAAAAATCTTATATAAACTTGAGAATGTTACAATTTCCTTGTACCTACTATGTTTGTATGTTGTCTGTAATCTATAAATTTTGTTAATATAGAGTATTGAAACGAATAATATTGTTTTTTTGTTTTTTTTTCAAAATTGTAAGGATTTTTTGTTTACAATGCATAAAAATAAAAACCACAGAGGTGATCAAATACCACCAAAAGAAAGCTCTATTTGTGGGAAAAAAGGCCATAAACTTTATTTGGGTACAACATCGCACAACCGCACAATTGTCAGTTAAAGCAACGCAGTGCCGTATTGCAAAAAATGGCATGGTCAGGAAGTGGGTAAAACCTTCCGGAGCAGAAGTGGTTAACCACTTCCCACCTGGCCTATAGCAAAATGACGGCCGGGAAGTGGTTCAGTTATCCTGACTGGGTGTCATATGACGTCCAGCAGGATAAGCCGTGATACTGCGCGATCGTTGGTGTGATACACTGAATCACCGATCTCGGTAAAGAGCCTCTGACAGAGTGTCCAATAACGGCTGATCACCATCTAAACAGGAAGAGCCATTTATCGGCTTTTCCTCATTCATAGAGGAGAGCTGATTGGCTGCTCTCCTGACGGGGGGGGGGGGGGTCTGTGCTGATTTATGCCAGGGATGCTCACAAAGGAACCCCAACAGGTATGCCACCTTAGACCACCAGGGATATGCCAATCAGTGCCCAGGCAGCTGCCAATCTTTGCCCATTAATAATGCCTGTCAGTGATGCCTATCAGTGCAATCTATCATTACCAGCCATCAGTGCCCATCAGTGCCACCTATCAGTGCCACTCATAAGTACCAATCAGTGCAGCCTTTCAGTGCCCATCAGTGCCACCTATCAGTGCCCAGCAGTGCCACCTATCAGTGTCACTCATAAGTACCAATCAGTGCAGCCTTTCAGTGCCCATCAGTGTCACCAATTGGTGCCCATCAGTGCCACCTATGAGTGCCCATCAGTGCTGCCTATCAATGCCCATCAGTGCCACCTATCAGTGCCACCTCATTATTGCCACCTCATCAGTTCCTCCTTATCAGTGTCCATTCGTGAATGAGAAAACATACTTTTTTACAAAAACAGAAACAAAGAAAAACTTTTTTTTTTTTCAGTCTTTTTTATTTGTTTAGTAACAAATAAAAAACACAGAGGTGATCAAATATCACCAAAAGAAAGCTCTATTTGTGGGAACAAAATGATTTAAAAAAATGTGTTTGGGTACAGTGTAGCATGACCATGCAATTGTCATTTAAAAAGCGACATCTCTAAAAGCTCAAAATTGGCCTGGGCAGGAAGGGGGATAAGTGCCTGGCATTGAAGTGGTTAAGGTGGGCTGTTTGCAGAAAAGCATATGTAATGGAACAGTTTCCTTTTTTTTAATGACTTTGCTTAGATTTGTACGTGTCTGTTACACTCTCACATGTGGAACAGTCATAATCCATATTTTATAGGTAAAAGAACTGTGGCATAGATGTGGCTTTTATCTCCTCCCACTGAACAATTTGGGACATTGCACTGAGTATGCTGCAATGTTCCATTGGATATGCTAGGTATGCCACTGCTCTGATAGCATAACAGTCTTCAGAGGCAGCCTCAAGTAATCTCATTGCAGAGTTTTAGGCAGTGCTGCTGAGGGTCAGTCATCAGACATAACTAATGCTCCCTGAATGAAAAGATCAGAATTCAGCCCCTCATATCCACCCCTTAACAGATTTACACATGGCAGTCTCTGGTGACATAGAATTACATGGCAGTCTGTTGGGTAACATAAGATTCTTACACAGCTATCTGTTTGGTAACCTAGCAGTTTTTTTTTTTTTCAAAATATTTTATTGTAAATAAGAAATAAGAAACAGGGTAACATGCATACAGAGTCACCTATGTTGTAAACATTTTAGAAAAGAGAAAAAACAAATTTTAATCAAAAGGGATCAGCGACACGATCTAATGTATAGCAATACTGTAGTGTCCGCAGCAGGAGCATTTTGTATCTATACAATACATTTTGAACAACTAGAAATTCAGCAAGTATTGACAAATAAGATCAAGAGGTGAGGTCGGCGTGAGAGGACCACTATCGTGGGGCTCACATGTTGAGGAGCTCCAACAAAGCCCAGCATATGGGGTGTAAAAAACAACATGTGAGGGGAATAAACTAAAATAGAAATCGCCTCCATCAATTATAATAAACCTCAGTGGAGAATATGATAAAGGGCGGGTAGCCAACCATTAACAGCCTGAGATATTCGAGGATCCCCTAAAGGTAGTCAGGGCTAATGCAATGCGGATCAGGATAGACTGACGGACATCTCCATAGGAGCCATGTCCTTCATTTGTTAAATAACTCGTTGGTTATATTTATGAATCATATCGTTACAGTTTATATTATGAGGTACCCTTATGTCTAGGATTGGTACGCAAAGGGGAGGGGGTTGGGGAATAGGAAAGGGCGGACTTTTTAGGAAAGGTAAAGAGGGTAAAAAGGGGGGGGAGGCAGGAAGAAAGGTGGAGGGGAGGGGAGAGTGGAGTGTGGGAAGGGGTTTAAACAGTCACCAATAAATATCATTTGAGTATTGTGTCATAACTCTCCAAAGACAACAAAAGCCTGAGTGTAATGTGTGGGTCTATAGAAAGATCTACACAAGAACATCTGGAGCCATCCGACGTTAACCATTTAAAATTCGATAAAATACTCTACAGACGAATTATAAACAGTTCCTGCTATTTGTAGGAATATATAGTTAAACACCCACGTAGTTCTATCACAGTTGGAGTACAGGGGGTTGATATCAGCATTCAATCAGGGTTTGAGAAAATGAGCCTATATTCTGATGTGGTCTCAAATTCCTTCCAACAAGCCCATTTCTGAGTGAATTTTTGCGGGGTATCTCTGGAGATGTTTATGAGTTCTTCCATTTCGGCTATTGCTTGAACTCTCAACGTCCAATCTTTGATGGACGGGCTATTTTGGGATTTCCAGTGTCTGGGAATACAAAGTTTTGCAGTGTTAATTAGATGGATAAGTAGGGACTTTCGGTAAGATGAGGTGCTTAAATTGGTATGGTGCAACAAGAATTGTGCTGGGGAGAAAGGTAAATTATATGTTGTGACCTTGTGTATTACTTTATGAACCGACTTCCAGAAGGGTTGAATTTGGGGACAATCCCACCAGATATGTAACAATGTGCCTTGTGCCAGTTGACAGCGCCAGCAGGTTTCAGGGGTACTTGGGCTCCACTTATGCAAAAGTTCTGGTGTTCTGTACCAACGCGTGAAAAGTTTATATCCATTCTCTTGGGTGCAAACGTTAAGGGAACCTTTGTGTATGTGGAGAAGTATATTTTCCCATTCCTCCGGCGTCAAAGTGATCCCTAGTTCTCTCTCCCATGTTTCACATACTTTAAGAGATTTGGGTGTTTGATTATGGAAGAGAAGGGATTGGGTTTGAGAAATGAGATGAGATTGAGACGTGGAGGACATGCACAAAGATTCAAAAGGTGTCAGCTGTCTGGAGCAGTCTTTTACTTTAGAGATAGAATGTAAATAGTGCGTGATTTGCTGGAAAGTCCAGCGTGATATGGGAGGCTTTCTGTGTGATGTCGCTAAGTGATCAGCTGTTAATGCTTTCCTATTAGAGTAGAAATGTTGTAGCAGGATTTGATCATATGACCAATTTTCCTGGAGAAATGTTTCATGCATTCCAGGAGGGAAGTCTGGGTTTAGCTTCAAAGGAGTAAGCGGTCCCGGGACTGAGGAGATCGAGTGTTTCGCGCATATAGTACGGAAGCAGTGTAGCGTAGGAGCAATGAGTGGATGTGAGTCAACGTCTGTCTTGTAGTGTAGATGATTTATCCATGGTAAAGAACGTAAGGGGAGTTTGGTGAGAGAGGACTCTAAATTTACCCAGTCTTTCCGTTGTGCGTGAATGTTCCAGTCTGCAATTCTGGTCAAGTGTGCAGCAGCATAATAGTTAAATACGTCAGGTAAACCGATCCCACCTAAATGTTTAGGAAGGGTAAGTTGGGTATATTTGACTCTGGGTCTGTGCAAGCCCCACAGGAATTTGATGCATGCGGATTTATACGCCCGAAAGAAAGCTGGGGGGAGACGTATTGGTATGGCTTGGAACATATATAAGATGCGAGGTAGGACATTCATTTTTATTATTGCAGCTCTTCCAAACCAGGAGACGAGCAGTTTGTTCCAATTTTTGAAATCGTCATTAATCTTTTTAAGGATGGCTGGATAGTTAGCATTATATAGATTAGTTAAGTCGCTTGGTACTTTGATACCTAAATATGTGATATCGTTCACATTCCACTGGAAAGGAAAGTTTGTTTTACATTGGGCAACAACGGTTGGGCTAAGGGAGATGTTAAGAGCATACGATTTATCAAAATTGATTTTGAAGTTAAAAAGCAGGGCAAACCGACGAAATTCTTCTAAAAGGATCGGGAGGGTAGTATGTGGATCAGAAAGAAACAGTAATATATCGTCAGCGTACGCGGCTAATTTGCTGATCTTATATCCTGTATGTACACCTGTGATGTCGGGGTTTTGTTTAATACTGTTTAGCAGGGGTTCCAGGGTTAGAATAAATAAAATAGGGGACAAGGGACATCCCTGCCTGGTCCCATTCCGGATGGAGAAAGCATTCGACAGGGTGCGGTTGACCCTAATTTTCGCAGATGGGTTCCGATAAAGAGATAGAATAAAGTTGATCAGCTTCGGACCCAAACCAATGTGTTGTAGAACAGCGTGCATATAGTCCCAAGCTACCCTGTCGAATGCCTTCTCCGCCTCTAGGGATAAAAAGAAGCTCTTCTGTTTGGAAGTTCTAATTATATGATGGATATTGATGGCTTTAATGGTGTTGTCCCGGGCTTCCCTGCCCGGAACAAAACCTACTTGATCCAATGAGATGATATTGGGGATAATAGTTAGTAATCTATTGGCTAAAATTTTGGAGAAAATCTTGATGTCCACATTAAGCAAAGAGATTGGCCTGTAATTGGCCGTTTGTGTGGGGTCCTTTTCTTCTTTAGGTATCACTACAATATGAGCTTCTAGCATTTCAGGGGTGATGTTTTCATGGGTAGTCAGGGAGTTAAATGCTTTCATAAATGGAACTTTCAAAATATCTGAGAACGTCTTATAGTATGCCGTTGGGAGCCCATCCGGTCCCGGGGACTTTCCTACTTTGGTTTGTTTAAGGGCAGCGTCCCACTCTAGTTGATTAATAGGACCCTCTAATCCCTCTATAAGGTCTGTGTTGGTCAATTTGGGGCAATTTTGCTCAAGAAATTGGTGCATCAAACGTGATCGTGTCTCGTGGGATTTAGACGATCTAGTGGTTCCTTGTAAATTGTATAGTTTGGAATAAAAATTTTCGAATTCCGCCGCTATGTCTTTATTAGAGGTTAGTTTAGTTCCTGTGGAGGAGTGCAAACAATGCACGTTCAGTTTGGATTTATGTGATTGCAAGGCCCTAGCCAGTAGGCGACCTCTTTTATTGCCAAATTCATAAAACTGTCTTTTGGTCACAAGATATCTTTTTTTCACCCGTTTGTTTAGTTCCGTCTGGATGGAGGTACGAACCTCTTGCAGCTCTACGAGTGTACGAGAAGCTAGTGTACGTTTATGGGCAGATTCCAGCTGTTTAAGTTTAATATAGAGTTCGGAAAGGAAAGCTTTCTTGTCTTTCGCAATTTTCGCTGATATGGAGATCAGTTTACCTCTTACTACACACTTATGGGCAGCCCATTGCGTCATGTGTGTTGTGTCAGGGGTCTCATTAAGTGTGAAGTATTCTGTTAGGCAACGTTGTACTTCAGTAGTATATAGTGAGTTCGTCAAAATTTGGGAGTCCATGGACCAAACCTGAGTACGTTCTTGCATGTCTGGTAACGTCAGTGTGATAGAAACTGGGTGATGGTCAGACAAGCACATGGATTCAATTTTGGTTGCAGATAGGAGGTAAAGATCGGTTTGTGTAATGAAGATGTAATCGAGCCTAGAGTAGCGGTTATGGGGGGTTGAGAAAAAAGTAAAGTCCTTCTCGGTGGGGTTTAAGGTGCGCCAGGTATCATGTAGCATGAGAGATTGTAAAGATAGTCTTATCTGTCGGATGGCTCTGTACGGCAGATGGGAAGTGCCTGTCGAGGTGTCAAGGAGAGGTTCCAATGGGACATTGAAATCTCCGCCCAATATTACCATACCGGATTGAAATGTGGTAAGTTGGGCGATTATTTCCCGGAAGAAGGTAACTTGGCCTGAATTTGGACTATAAATATTGGCAAGTAGGGATGAGCCGAACACCCCCCTGTTCGGTTCGCACCAGAACCTGCGAACAGACCTAAACTTCGTGTGAACTTTAGAACCCTATTAAAGTCTATGGGACTCGAACGTTCACAATCTAAAGTGCTCATTTTAAAGGGTAATATGCAGGTTACTGTCCTAAAAAGTGTTTGGGGACCTGGGTCCTGCCCCAGGGGACATGGATCAATGAAAAAAAAAGTTTTAAAAACGGCCGTTTTTTCAGGAGCAGTGATTTTAATAATGATTAAAGTGAAACAATAAAAGTGTAATATTCCTTTAAATTTCGTAGCTGGGGGGTATCTATAGTATGCCTGTGAAGGGGCGCATGTTTCTGCTGCTTAGAACTGTCCCTGCACAAAGTGTCATTTGTGCAGGAAAAAAAGTCTTTTAAAATCACTTGCGGCTATTGTCGGGTCCCGTAATACAGAGAACACTCAATGAGTGTTCTCTGTATTAGCCGACAATTCATTCATTCATTGATTAAAAAAAAAAAAGCGTGGGGGTTCCCCTAAATTCAATTACCAGGCCCTTCAGGTTTTCGTTACATCAGAGGGGGCGGGGTCACCCACACGTCACTGGGGAACCCCTGGCTCCCTTCACCAGCGTCAGAGGGGGCGGGGTCAGGTGACGGGTGGCCCCGCCCCCCTAATATAAGAAACGTCAGCGCTGGGCTCTCTGCAGTGTCTCCGGAGTGGAGGCAGAAGAAGGATGTATGGACAGCGCTGGACTGAGAGATCCCCCGTCGCTGGATATGATCATCCATCGCTGGACCCCGGAGACCCGTCGCTGGATAGCAAGAGTGGATTAGCACCGCTGGAATCTTTTTTTTATTTTTTTCATTTTTAATAAAGGAATTTTTCAAAAGTGTGTTTGTCTTATTTAACCATTTTGACACTTTCTTTGTGAAATGGTAGGGGTACTTTTGTACCCCCTTACCATTTCAAACAGGGGGGGCCGGGATCTGGGGGTCCCCTTGTTAAAGGGGGCTTCCAGATTCTGATAAGCCCCCCGCCCGCAGACCCTCACAACCAACGGCCAGGGTTGTGAGGATGAGGCCCTTGTCCTTATCAACATGGGGACAAGGTGCTTTGAGGGGTCACAGACCCCCAAAGCATCCTCCCAATGTTGAGGGTATGTGGCCTGGTACGGTTCAGGAGGGAGGGGGGGCCGCTCTCTCATCCCCCCTCTTTTCCTGAGGCCTGCCAGGTTGCGTGCTCGGATACAGGGTCTGATATGGATTTTTAGGGGGACCCCCACGTCAATTTTTTTTTAAATTTGATGCGGGGTTCCCCTTATTATCCATATCAGACCTGAAGGGTCTGGTATGGATATTTGGGGGGGCCCCCCACGTCAATTTTTTTTTTTTAAATTTGACACGGGGTTCCCCTTAATATCCATGTCAGACCTGAAGGGCCTGGTAATTGAATTTAGGGGAACCCCCACGCTTTTTTTTTTTTTTTTAATCAATGAATGAATGAATTGTCGGCTAATACAGAGAACACTCATTGAGTGTTCTCTGTATTACGGGACCCGACAATAGCCGCAAGTGATTTTAAAAGACTTTTTTTCCTGCACAAATGACACTTTGTGCAGGGACAGTTCTAAGCACCAGAAACATGCGCCCCTTCACAGGCATACTATAGATACCCCCCAGCTACGAAATTTAAAGGAATATTACACTTTTATTGTTTCACTTTAATCATTATTAAAATCACTGCTCCTGAAAAAACGTCAGTTTTTAAAACTTTTTTTTGCATTGATCCATGTCCCCTGGGGCAGGACCCAGGTCCCCAAACACTTTTTAGGACAGTAACCTGCATATTACCCTTTAAAATGAGCACTTTAGATTTCTCCCATAGACTTGTATAGGGTGTTCCGGCTTTTGGAATTTGCTGCGAACAGCCCAAATTGTTCACTGTTCGCTGAACAGGCGAACAGGCAATGTTCGAGTAGAACATGAGTTCGACTCGAACTCGAAGCTCATCCCTATTGGCAAGTGTAATAGGTTTACCCTGCCAGGTACCTTTTAGGAAAAGAAATCTACCTTGGGTATCAATCAGCGAATCAACAATTTGAATGGAGAAATTTTTGGATAATAAGATTGACACCCCTTTTGTTTTGGAGTCTGGTGAGGTTGCGTGATAACATGTTGGATAATGATGGTTTGAGAGTTTTGGTATGGCTTGCGACTTAAAGTGAGTCTCCTGCAGGAAAATTACGTCTGCGCGCATCCCCTTTAGACTGTTTAATATATTAGATCGTTTTTCAGGGAGATTCAGACCTTTGGCATTCAAAGAAATGAGTTTTAGCTTACTGGGCGTAATCATAGTCTTGGAGGATGCCATTTAGAGTAGTTATCTAGTGTCCCAGGAGAGATAAGGAGTTGAACTGTCTTGACCGGTGGCTTTTAGGGTGTGCGATGTAGGTGGTGAAGTGCCGTGTGGTTAAGTAGGGGGGTTGGAGGGGAGGTGATGAGGGGGAGGAGGGTGAAACGTCCAGAGGGATAGGGAGAGAAAAAGGAGAGGGAAGTACGTTGGGTAGGTTGTAGTCTTATCTGCGGAGTATCCTTTCAACAATAGAGAGGACACCCCTGGGAGGAATGGGGTAACAATTGGGATCGGCAACAACAATTAAGTTGCACCGATTTTGGCCCCCAATATGTGTCAGGAGAATCTCTGTCGAGATCCCTGTGTGTGGGAGTGATTGGCGATTAAGGGAGAGAGGGTTTCTGTTTGGTGTTGAGTCTAGAGTCCCGTGAGGTCCTAAGAGCTAAGGGTATGACAGGCTATGAGCTCTACTGAGTAGGGTGTGGGAAGAGGGGGGGGTTAGCTGGGCGTTGCAAGGATGATTCGCCTGGGATCATCCTTGTGTTATGAGAGTAAGAAAACAGGTAAGGGGAAATCTGACGGAAATAAAGCTTACGGAGAGAATGACCTTAAACAGTAAAAACGACTCAACATAATAAAATTTTTGAACTTTAAGATTATAAAGAGGTAAATCTTCAACAATAGAACAGAACTGTCGCAACAGGCATGGTGTCGTGGCGTCAATCAATATTGCAAAAATACTGACAAATCAACAGTGCGTTCTGTAGATAACAATTGTTAAGTGTCTCTGAGACGTCCCTTGAGCATATTGAAAACATTGCGAAACCTAATACGTAAAATGATCGATGGTGTCCGCCTGGTTCAGTTACAACTGATCAAGGAAATCAGCCATTTCAAGTTTGTATAGGGTAGGAGTGCGCCAAAGTGCACAAGGTGGCGAGTAATAGTATCTAGAGCAGGGTCGGTGGAAATAATAATGAACTGTGCCAAAAGCTGTTCATTTTCAATGTGTGGGGGGCATCAGAAACAGGCGGGACACCAGCGATCGTAACAGTATGCTATCAGAGAAACTGTAAAAAAGAAAAAATGAAGGTTAGTAACATGTTTTAGCTAGGTGGCTAACAGCTAAACAGTTCTAGATATCAGCAAACACGTTCTGGTCTGAGTCAGTAGTCGTTGGAGACAGCTCTCAGTAAGGGTTAGAATAGCCACCATTAATACTAGGGTAACCACTCGGAACCCCCACCGGGGATCTTAGTGAGCATCGCAAAGCGTATAGGTTATTAAGCCGGAGGCGAGGTCCAGAAAGATATTGGTGTAGTTCGTGTGAAACGGAATAGAAAGACACCATAGAAATGTAACTAAATCACTGTGGGAGAGCCCAAGCAAGTGGGTGATGGTAAACAGCTTTAAATTAGGGCTGTTACTGATTAAAATTTTTGTGTTCGATTAATCTATTTTTTTTTTAATCGATTAATCGATTAATTTCAATTAATTATAAACGCACATACAGTTTTTTCAATTTTTTTTTTATTAAACTTAAAGAACAATGTAGAAAGTTAGTTTAACTTATAAAACGTATCTAGTATATCTAGGCATCACTTTAGCCAGTCACGAAGACATACCAGGGTGTTTACATTTTCTGGAAGCAGACAGGATCGCATTTTATTTACGATATACCCTGAAGAACTGAACAGTCTTTCACACGGAACAGATGTTGCCGGTACACAAAGAATTGTCTGCACAAAACTGCTTAGGACAGGAAAACGATGGTTATTAAGTTTCCACCACATGAGCGGATCCTCCGTTTCTGGAATGGGAGCTTCTACTTGGTACCGCGTCAGCTCGGCCTGTACACTGTGTACTGCATCTGATTCGTCAGCTGAGGATTGTGATTCAGAGTCACTCAGCAACAGAGTAAGTTTTTGTTTCTTCGGCACAGGTACTTTTGTCTCATCATTGCTTTTTCCTTCTAAGTCTGTTGGACGTCCTGCTGGCTGTGTTCTATCGTGGAAGGGCCTGCATGCATTCGACAATGCTGTCCACACTGCTTCGCGTTTCTCTCTTCTTAAACAGGTGAGTTTCTTGTAACGTGGATCTAAAGCCACAGCCATTTGCAATATTGTCAAAGCATCAATGCCTTCAATTCTGTTTGTGAAGTCGTTCAATGTTGCAGTTTTGAATCGTCCAATATAACCTGGATCGTCATCATTAACTATTAACAGTCTACGCAAAAAGGCCTGTAATGGAAGAACGGCAGAACATGTCGCATATTGTTCCCCCCCAACATATTCCGTAGCATCTGCAAGTGAACCTAAGACTGATGTATATTTGGCCATTTTGTCCCAATCTGACTCTGTCAGTTTTGGTCCACTGTAGTTTTTTGGATGATCAATGTGATACTGCATTATGGCATCTTTGACTTCCAGCAATCTGGCTAACATCATGTAGGTACTGTTCCAACGAGTTGCCACATCCTGTTGCAATTTGTGGAACATGACATCTTTCGGCGAAGAGACACTGGAATGGCTGCTCTTCAGTTCAGATGTGTTGGCCGAGCTGTGCTTGAAATGTCCAACTAAGTGTCGACATTTTGCCACAAGAGGTGATGAGTCAGCTGCCTTCAAACCTGCTAATATGCTAAGTTGAAGACAATGTGCGATACATGGTATGTGACTGTAATCCGTTTGTCCGATAGCAGCAACCATGTTTCGTGCATTGTCCGTTATGATACAGCATATTTTATCGGTGATGTTCCATGTTGCAGCAAACTCTTTATAGAAACTGGCAACGTTTTCAGCAGTGTGTCGTTCATCCACAAGTAAGCAACCTAAAGCTACTGATCTCAGTTTCCAGTCGGAATCAATCCAGTGTCCTGTTATACCACAGTATGATTCATTGTTGTTTGAGGTCCAAAAGTCAGTAGCGAGAGCAATACTGTGAATACTTTCTATAGCTTTCTTATGCTGTGTTAGTTTCTCGTTGTACATCTGACCAATTACAGCGTCGATGGTACGGCGAGTGGGTAACTTATAAGTCTGGTTTTGAAGAGCTATACGTAGTACTGTTTGTAGTCCATCATCTTCCACAATTGCTGTTGGACGTCCTGAACTGGCAATCCACTGAGCAATAGCAATTTTCAAGTCCGCAGAAACTTTGTCACTTATAGGCTTGTTTGACTGAGACGACAAGAAATTAGATATTGATTGTACTGAAGAACTCTTCTGCCGGTCACTGTTGACAACGTGTTGATACTTAAGTGGATGTTTGTGCTGTAGGTGGTACGTCAGCGATGTATTTGAACCACGAAAAGCAAACTGTTTATTGCAGTGAATGCAGTAAACTTTGTTGCCATCGTCTACTTTGCCATCAGCAGTTAGTCTAAAAATGAAATGCTTGCTCAACTTTCCGCTTATATGCTTAACTGCAACGTTGCTTTCATTGCTCGCCATTGTTGTTTACTGTCTAAACATCTATGTAAATTAAAATTTTATATAGAACGCCAAGGATCTCTTTCCGTCACATTGTTAACAGTGGAGGTTTTCAAGTTCTCACAGAACGTTTCCCTTTTTGCCCCCTTCCCTTGATGGAGCCTGATGCATCCTCCTGCTCCACAGATAGGTATCGCAATCCAGTGGGTGCAGTTTGCACGCATTCAGCAGGGTAAGTCTCACTGTCCAGGCTATAAAAGCAGAAAGAAATATGCAATCAGTGCAAAAATTAATAAACCCCCCCCCCCCCCCCCGTATGCAAGCTGAACACTAAGGAATTTCAATTTCCACAAAAAATATACACTGTCCAGGCTGTCCGGTGATGTCACGGACATTAAGGGTGCAACAGATCAAAAAACTCACAGTTTGGATCATTCCTCAGATCAGAGTCACGGATTGGATAATTTTTCGGAACACCACCATATATAGTCCCCACTGTAATATCCACATCTCCCCCCATACTGCAATACCCACATCTCCCGCCATACTGTAATATCCACATCTCCCCCCATACTGCAATACCCACATCTCCCGCCATACTGTAATATCCACATCTCCCGCCATACTGTAATATCCACATCTCCCGCCATACTGTACTGTCCACATCTCCCCCCATACTGTAATATCCACATCTCCCACCATACTGTAATATCCACATCTCCCGCCATACTGTAATATCCACATCTCCCGCCATACTGTACTGTCCACATCTCCCCCCATACTGTAATGTCCACATCTCCGCCATACTGTACTGCCCACATCTCTGCCATACTGTACTGCCCACATCTCTGCCATACTGTACTGCCCACATCTCCGCCATACTGTACTGCCCACATCTCTGCCATACTGTACTGCCCACATCTCTGCCATATTGTAATGTCCACATCTCTGCCATACTGTACTGCCCACATCTCCGCCATACTGTACTGCCCAAATCTCTGCCATACTGTACTGCCCACATTTCTGCCATATTGTAATGTCCACATCTCCCCAATACCTTAATATTAACGATTGTCTGCTCTGTCCGGAATAGACAGCAGGCAGACCCATCCATCTTCAGAGTAGACGGAACAAACAGGCGGGCGATGATGACGTCAGCGCGCCACTACTAAGCCGCCGTCGGGTGGACCAAGATGGCCGCGGCTCCGGAGCTAGGCCGAAGCCGCGGCCTTTCCTATGGGCGTGACCGCGGAGCTCACTCCGCGGATCGTCCTCGATCAAAATAATTTTGATCGATCAAAGAAATTAACGATTAATCGAACAATTAATCGTTAATTTCCGCAGCCCTACTTTAAATGGGATATTGCTGAAATGATATACGTTATTGTTCAGACCAGTAAGTCCAATCACAGGTGGTACGGTGAGGTTGGTGAACGAATATAGTTCATCATGGCTCACTGGCCAAATAGAGTCCGTGTTTGAACATCGGAGGGAGAGTGTGGTACACGGACTGATCAGCTGGCCAACTATTTCAAGATATGGGATATTGGTGGGAGATAACAGATCATAGGTAGTCAGGCAGGAAGACAGAAAGTATTCCTGAGAAGAAATGGCTCAGAAGATTGGAGTGTGAAAACGGCACTTATCTGGGTTACAGCGAAAGATGAGGTGAGAACAAGGATCGTTCCGTTCTGCTCTATGATCGTCTTTGCCTCCTATGGACTGGAGATGCTGTGGGGCTCGTATTTCTCGGCAGCCCCGTAGGTCTCTGCGGGGAGGACGGGCAAGTTTGTCTTCGGCGGCGGCTCACGCTGTAATTACCTGCTTCGGCAACTCCTTCCATTGATTCTGCCCTATGCAAAGGAGATATGCGGAAATCACTATACCAGTCCGGTACTTCTACCAGTGGGATATGGAGAGAGCTACAGAAGTGTTCCAGATCTTCAGGAACTTTAAGATGGAGAGTGTGACCGTTGACGGTGGCCGCTAGGCAAAATGGAAATTTCCATCTGTATGGGATCACTCTGGCCCTCAAAACATCCAGCAGAGGCTTCAGCTCTCTCCTCCTTTGGAGCGTGATGGCAGAGAGATCTTGAAAGATTTTGATTTCTGAGCCTTGATGTAGAAGTCTCTCAGTGCTTCTGGCCTTACGCATTATTACCTCCTTGAGGATGAAATCAGAGAGACAGCATATAACGTCCCTGGGGGGGTCAGTCTCTCTGCCTCTGGGGCGTAGGGCTCTGTGGACTCTTTCCATCTGAATTACCGTGTCTGGGGGACGGTCAAGCAGGTCGTTGAAAATGGCTGTAACTTCTCTTGCTAGTTGTGGGGCATCTATGGCTTCGGGGAGACCTCTCACTCTTAGGTTCCGCCTCCTTCCTCGATTGTCGAGGTGCTCTAAGTGACGGTTCATGTCACGGAGATGGATGGCATGCGATTCAGTTAGCTGCTGTACGTGACACAGGGCCGCATCATGGCGGGCCTGTGTCTCTTCCACCTCCTCCATTCTAATGGCCATGCTGTGGAAATCCTCTCGGAGCTCTGAAATAGCCGCTGACATGGCTGATTTTATATCAGCAGCAACAGCACGGAGGTCAGCAAGGCTCAAGGACTGCTGTGTGTCAGAGGCAGATGGAGGATGCTGAGGGCTACGGCTCCTGGAGCGAGGTGCGGCTCTGCTCTGTGAGGAGGCCTCGTGCATTGCGGCCTGCGCCTCCTGAGACGTACCTCAGGCTCGGGAGCGGAAAATGTCCGGTATATGTTGAGTCGGCGGGTGATCCACGTCCCGCTGAGATCCGGTTCGGATCGACGAGACCGTCTGCGGTGTGCTTCCCATCTCGGAACGCAAGGGAGCCGCCAAGCTTAAGATAGCTGGACCACGGGGACCGGGAGCTCTAGGTTAGGCGTCCATCTTCCCTCAGCGCCAAGCCACGCCCACTCAACCTAGCAGTTTTAATAAAATATTAATACAATTAGCATAATACAATTAAATACAGTTATTTGCAATGAGCATTTATATACACGTATTAGTAATAAGCATGAGTAAAACAATAAGACATTTTTACTACAGCATTTTGCAAACATTCACTGACTTAATCTGCCTCCCTTGGAAACACAACTGTTTCTCTTGAGTGATGGACAATAAACTTTTCTCTTGCAGTTTCCGTGAACTAGTAGTTGGGCAGCCTTTGTTCATACGTGCTTGTTTCCTACCAGGAAGGTCCGATAATTGTTAAATCAGCTCATTTTGAGGCAGGTCATTGTCAGATAGGGAATGAATCATGGCAGTGTTATAGTCATCATTACGTGGCATGTGACGTGACTTTTTTCACATTCATTTCATACAAGTCATCTAAACAAGTGTAATATTTCCTGAAATAGTTTAAGATAGTACACTCACGTGCACTGTTTTTACTGAAAAAGACATGCAGTTATACATGTCTGTTATTACGCAAGCAGTTGCAAAATAACAGGACCAGGGGTAGCAGCATTTCCATGCTATCTGATGCTGTAACGCCACAGTAATTTCTAAGCACTTATTCCACGGAACAAAAATGTCAACTGCAACCAAAATTTCAAATTGACTGATACATTTTTAGATTGAGCTGTGTGTTGGAGGAGAACCCGTTTGTCAAAAACCCATCAACTTCTGTGAATTCCTATTGTGGGCTGTACATAATTGGCTATTCTTCAGTTTTTTTTCTAACATCTAGAATTTTGGATCATCCATGGAATGATTCTGAAATGATAGACAAGTAAACCAAAAGATGCCAGAGATAAATGGGTTATGCCATGGTTCCTTTCAATCTGTTGGCAAGGAGAAGAAAACTTCATGATTGCTTTTCCATTCTGCTTATTAAGAAGGTAGGATTGGCTCAAATTGGTCGGGGAAGTTCTATGCAAGAACATTGAACCCACCAAAGCTAAGAGAATGATGCAATTAATATGGTGGAGCAACCCTATGTTAAGAAGTTTGGTAGATGCTCCAGTGTAAAATTGTCGATCTGTTTCTTATATCTCTTCTTATATCTCTCAGGAACTCTAGTGGTAAGATTTCTGCACTTTGGTTCTGAGTTCTGCCAAGACCATTGACCATTGATATTCTACTTTCCCTGATGAAATAGTAAAACATTTTGTAGTATGCAACTGTGAAAGAGTAATGCACATAATTGGATGGAAAATCCAAAATGTCAGCAACATCCAGTGCCGATCCTGACCTCCCTGGGGCCCTAAGCAAAATTCTACTAAGGGACCCTCTAACTGACCCATGATGCCGTGAACCATGTAAACCATTTGCCATTGCCACACAGTCACACCTGGCACTTACATCAGGGTCCCCAGAGAGCCCCCCTTAAATCAGTGTCCTCAGGGAGTCTCCCCCTACATTAGGGTCCTCAGAGGGCCTACTCTTACATCTGTGTCCCCAGAGGGCCCCGTCCTTACATTAGTGTCACCGGGGGGCCCCTTCCTTACATTAGTGTCCCCAGAGCGCCCCCCCTTACATTAGTGTCCCCAGAGAGCCCCCCTTACATTAGTGTCCCCAGAGGCCCCCCTCTTACATCAGTGTCCCCAGAGGGCCCCTTCTTTAAATTAGTAAGAGAATAGAGTGGACTGATAAAGATTGGTGGGCTGAGAGAGGGAGGCTGAGAAAAAAGGGAGGGCTAGGAGAGAAGGGAGGGGGCTTAGAGAGAGGGGGCTTAGAGAATAGGGAGGGCTGAGAGAGGGAGGGTGGCTGAGAGAGATGGTGGGTGAGAAAGTAGGGGGCTTCAAGAGAAGGGGGATGACTGAGAGAGAAGGGGGGGCTGATCGAAGGGGGAGGGATGAGAGGAGGATAGGATTGAGAGGGGGGTGAGAGGGGAGTGGCTGAGAGAGAAGGGAGGGGGGCTTAGAGAGAGGGGGGGCTGAAGGAGAAATGAGGTGGGCTTGGAGAGAAGAGACGGAGAAAGGGGGCTGAGAGAGAGGAGGGACTGAGAGAGGGGAGAGGGCTGAGAGAGAAGGGAGGGGGCTTAGAGAGAGGGGGAGGGCTGAGAGAGAAGGGAGGGGGCTTATAGAGAGGGGGGGCTGAGAGAGAAGGGAGGGGGGCTGAGAGAGATTGAGGATGAGTTGGGGGAGATGAGAGACCCCTAGCCCTATTCCTGCAGTCCCACCTCTGTCCCAGTCTCTGTCTGCAGGTGTGTTTGATGACAGACAGTCCCTTTCATACCATGATGCCAGTCTCCTGCTTTGATCCGTCCAATTCCAGCGGCTCCCGCCTGTCCTCTGTGACAGCTCTGTGCCCCCAGTGAGCGGCGAGCCTGTCCTCCAGCTTTGGGCTTCACAACAGAGCAACAGTCCATGCTCTGGAAGAATGGGGTACGCTGCGCCCGCTTGCCTCCTGGGGGAGACGGAGTCAGAGGGTGAGGTCAAGGAGGAGGCCGGTGTCACGGTGGAGCTCTTCACCCGAGTCCCAGGCTCTCGGGCTTATCTGCAGTGTGCTTACCAGATGGCAAATAATGGGGAGCGTTTAAATGTATTCCTTCCACATCCTTAGGATTAATCAGGAACTATAGATCACCCTGGAACGGACCATCTAGACCATGTTTAAGGACTCCCAGACTTCATGCTTCTATTGTGTATATTGCTATGATGACTCAAAAAGAAGGGAAGCCTCCCATAGTATAAAATCATTAAAACATTTTATTAAATACGTTCGAATTGCACTTACGAACATAAGCTGTATCAATCGCTTCGGATAGGAACAGACAAAAAAAGCCAGCCGGCGAATTTCCCAAAAGCCCGACCTCCCCCCGTAGGGTGTGGTAGCGTCACTGCGTGCCTTCCCAGATGTGTTTTGTCTCAGATGACGCCATCTTGAGGCCACACACCTGGAGCCATGGTAAAGCTCAGTAGTGAGTATGGGGACCCACAACCCTGCCTACCCTGTGTCTTTATAACTAATACCATGCTATATTGCCAAACATATATTTTTTTCATCCTAGGTACATTGTTACACACATCCACCCCTGAAGAGCGAAACTAGTCGGGTAGTATGATGCCTGTGTACTATGACTACTACTACATCTATGTACCAATATTCCTTGTTTATGTATCTTTTTTAATTGGCAACTGTTGGGGTTATTTATTCATGTAAACACTTGTACTTGAATAAACCACTATATTTACTCAGGGCCATTTTTAAGGCAGGGCAAAAGGGACAGCTGCCCTGGGCCCTGTCATTGTTGTGGGGCCCAAAGCAGCTGCTCATACTTGCTAACTATCCTGGTTTAAATTTACTCATCCCTTGAGGTTTTAGTCCTGTGCTGTGTCCCAATATCTCAGTGTGAAGTTTTGCTACTAATGCTGCCCAGCTCTGCCCTATTGTTGTGTAAAGATGACTCACCTGCAGACCCTGTGTTTACATGTGAATTATGGGCATTCATATGTAAATAGAGGCACCATTCATATGTAAATAGGGGCATTCGGCGGCATTGATAGGTATATCAGGCCCCCCTGAGGTCATATCCACAATTATCTCTGTTAACCAATCAACAAGCAGAAATCATGTACTATAACATCTAGCAACTAATCAGTGAGCCGTAATGTGTGCTGTAACCTCTAGCAACCAGGCAGTGAGCCGTAATGATACACTGTAACCTCTGGCAACTAATCGCAATAGTGCCTGATCTGATTCAGTAAATTGATTTTGAGTCTAGCTGCTATTTATTGTATGTCTCGGAGCAGGTGGAGAGCAAAACTGCATGGGGGGGGGGGGGGGGGGCCCAAGAAAAGTTTTGCCCAGGGTCCAATCAATATTAAAGACGGCCCTGTATTTACTACTGTTATGTTTACTGGCGGAAACGGTACCCACTTCATTTAAAGTCCCAGGGTGAATCCTTAATTTTTATATGTTAAAGGGATGGAAGTGTGTCACTGGGGACACCAGACCTTTACCTTTTCTTTAGGTATGGTTAGTGGTAGAAAAGTTTTCTGTGGCTGGGATGCATCCCTTTTGTTGGCTTTAGGACCTGCCTGCTAGGAATGATGTTTTCAGGGCCTCAATCACCTGCTGGTGGCACTGTGCTTCCCAGAGCGGAAGGCTGTAGTTCTAGTGTCCACCAGCAGGGGTCTTCAAGCAGCCAACAGATCCCAGTAATCTGTTTCCATTTGGTGCTGGCTGCTGGGAGAGTATTTAGGTCCTCCCCTACTAGTGCCTCTTGCTCCAGTGTCTTGGTTCAGTTTAAAAAAACAAAACAAAAAAACATGTCATACTTACCTCTGTTGTGCAGTTGGTTTTGCACAGAGTGACCCCGATCCTCCTCTTATGGGGTCACTTTGTGGCGCTCCTTGCTCCTCCTCTTCACAAGTGCCCTCTCCTTCGTGGACACCCATGCGGGCACGCTCCCGTGTCCTGCTTCTGTGTCTATTGCCACAGAAAGCAAGACTCGGCCCCGCCTCCCAGTGCCAGTGCTATTGGATTTGATTGACAGCAGCGGGAGCCAATGGCTGTGCTGCTATCAATCTGTCCAATAAAGACACAAGACACCAGCTAGAGCTGGAGTGCTCATTCACAGGGAGAAGAAAACCGGGTTCAGGTAAGTAAAATGGGGGGCACTGGGGGGCTGCAGCACTACAGAAGGTTTTTCCCCTTAATGCATAGAATGCATTAAGGTGAAAAACAACAAGGGTTTACAACCCCTTTAAAGCATACACAGTCTGGTCTCGGTCTCCTAAGTGTAGCTACACAGATTTGGTCATCCCTGCTGCTGATTCCAGGAAGTAACCAGGAAGCCATTATACATCTGCTCGTTCTTTGGGAGAGCTTATGAAATTCCCCTACAGGGGAGGTAAGGCTGATTGCATCCCTCCTTTGGTAGAATGCAAGGACTTTTCAAAAACCACTGCCAGGACACAAGTGTTTCTTCTTCAGACATATCTCTCTATGTGCTACTAAGAATGTTTGCTATTTGTTCAAGTGTAGTGCCGCCATTACCTTGTATGGCATTGAAAGAGCCTGGTATAGACTGTTATTCTGTACTATAAGGCTACTACTCTTAAGCACCATACAGAATATTAGATTTTCTGAAGATTTTTGTCTTCAGATTTACCACAACCATGTAGTGCAAGGGCTTGACTGACTGCATACAAAGTGAAACTCTTAAGGTTTGACTTCATATTATATGGTTTTGGTAAATCTGAAGACAAAAATCTGCAGAAAATCTAATAGTGTGTATGGGGCCTTAGGCTTTGATTTATGCTGGTATTCTCAGTGGGGCCAACACTATGGGGGAGGCGAAATGGGGTTAGAATACTCTGGCTAGACCAGGATGGTATAACCCCAGAATTCCTTAAGGAGTTTTGTTACTATGTTCTGCTCTGTCTATAGTGGGGATCTTGGGGTGCTCCATACTAAAAGGACCACCAGTTACCACATGTGTAAAAGGTAATGGTAACTGTAAGCGCAAATGCAAAAAGTGCATACAATACTTTGAAAGTTATAGCTGACTAAGCATTGAGTCCATAGTAATAAAACCGACAGTCCAACGGTTAAACTGGTATCTGACAGTTCAAAGGTTAAAAACAAATATAATGGCTGATCAACAAGGTGGCTGCTGTCCTCAGAGCTGGCTCTGTAGTAGACAAGAGAAGGGTAAAAAGGGAAGCACCACCTGAGTTCAGTATTAGAGAGTATGTTTAATGACACAACGTATGGTTACACTTACAGGACAACAAAGATTAAAAGGCTCATCTGTTATTCAGTGGTCCATGGTGGGTTCCTCAAATCCCGATCCGGATGATGCTGCAGAAGTGTAGGGCTGCAGATAGATGGTTATCAGCGGAGAGTTCCTCCTGTGGCCATCAAGAAGACACTGGGGCACATGGAACGCATGTGACGTCACGGGTCATCCGATTGCTTCCGGGTACACTTCCGGGGGGGGGGGGGGGGCTTCCACCAATGGGACAAACTGGTATTGGATTGGCTACGCACTCAGAGCTGCTGCTCCTTCAATAGGCCACAACAGGCCTTTTGTCACTAGACATACTGTCTAATACGGCACTCAGGTGGCGCTTCCCTTTTTACCCTTTAGTTACCACATGTGTGCCTGACATAGAATTAAATGTTACCGGTCTTGAACACTGCCTTATGTGGACAACTACACAACAACTGCAATTCACTAAATCTAATTGGACTCAACCCGAAAAAACCTGACACTTATCGTAGCATAGTAGACACATAGCCAGATCTCCAACACATCTCCAAATTGCCTCATTGTTCAAGAATAGTTAGAAAGTATAGCCCGTCCACAAAAGTGTAAAAAAAGTAAGAGTCTCATCCATCTTAAATTCTTCATATTATTTTTTCCATGACATCCAAAGTAAATGCATACATTCTTTCTTCATCCAACATACCACACTTCCCAGATACATTTCACCCCTAAGGGCTTGCTTATGGGGATTAGAGTAGGTACATACCTTGTAAGTTACTCTAATGCCTGTGAGCAAGGACTTAGGGCTATAACCCATCTGGGGAGTGTGGAATGTTGGGTGGAGACAGTGTATGCATTCACTTCAGTTTTCATGGAAAAAACAATATGACGGTTTTAAAATCATACACATGATCAGATTTTCCGACAGGAATTGTGTGATGACAGGCTGTTGGTGGAAAATCTGACCATTTGTATGGTCCATCGGACAATTGTATAGCAGGTTTTAAAATTTTCTGCAGACAAATGTCTGTTGTTGGATTTTCCGATCGTGTGTACACAAGCCTGTCGGACAAAAGTCCAAAGTACAAACATGCATGCTCGGAAGCAAGGATGAGCCAGAAGCAGTCGGTCTTGCAAACTAGCCTTTGTAATGGAGAATTAACATTTGTGACGTGGCAAATTATGAAATCTCAAAATACAGCGGCAATTCTCTTCTTCTTTAATTAATGAGATAATAATGAAGCTGCTTTGCTGGTGATACTGATGGAGTTATTGCAAACAATTTTTCAAAGGCTTTTTTTTTCTAGTGATATCAAGAATAATATTATTATGCTTTTTTTTTTTTGCTTTTTTTTTTGGCAAGTTACCACAACACCATTATCCTGTAGTTTTTAAGTTCAAAGATACAACTATGTTGGTGGTAATTTTACATTGTATTTTATTAAATGTAACTGCCTACTCCCAAACTGTCATTTGAAGTAAAAACACATATCCAAGTATTATTCAACACAATTTTTTTATCGTGCATTAAAAAAAGAAAACAAATAAAATAAGACATGCTATCTGTCAATATAACTTAACCAAAAAATGCATTCTATGCATTCAAAAATATATAAAATATAACAAATCAAATCATTATTGTTCAACCAAAAAATAAAATAAAAGCCTCATGCATGTGTCCTGCTTCTTAATATAGGGGGTCAACAATGCCAAGAGTTGGTGAAAGCAGGGGTCCCTCATCCGAAGATAATTCCACAAAAACATCTGGATTATTCTCCTGGAGCTCCCGCAGCAAAGGCATATGACATAATTGGCCACTATTAATAAAGCAACCAATTTTTGTTCCAAGAACTCCTCCTCCTCATGTTCCTGGACTGGACTTGGGTCAAAGCACTAACTCCAAGGTCAATAATAAAAAATGTTATCTTCTCAGATTCCGCAACATGTCTGGTTGATGAACGGCCATTCAGAAACAAACTGAAAAGCACAAAATGAAAAGCGCAAACTGAAAAGCGCAAAATGAAAACCTCGAATCAACACTCACCAAACTTCTACTAACACGAAATTAGCAGAAGGAGCCCAAAGGATGGCGCTAAAGAGCTGAAAAACCACGTAGTAGGTCAGTACGTTGGTGTTTGTTGGCCAACAATTCCTTGCCATTTGTATGCAAAACAAAATCCAGGCACACACCTTTGGAAAAAAGTCTGAGGTTTTGTCTGTAGAAAATCTGATCGTGTGTACGAGGCTTTACACTTATCCTAGAATGTTAGCTTTGTAAAATAAGGCTTTTTTTTAAGGAAAGTAGTATTTTGAAGAAAGTACTCTACTTTTTACATTAAGCCAGTAGTTATCGATATCTCACCTCTGGAGGGCTGCAGGAGAGTTTTATAATGACCGTAGTAGTCTGTACCCCATACAGGAAATACTTATTCTGGCGGTGCAGGAACGATTTTTCTTCAGGGGGATTGCTTGCTTTGCACTTACTCCATTCAGAAAACATCTTGTATATTTTTAAGTGAATATATGGTATTCGCTTATTGGAGTGTAGATCATGATGTAATTAACCCCTCCTTACTGTCCAACAGAGAACATCCTTTACTCATTGAAAAAAATACAACAGGTTTCTTGAATGGTGAAGATGAGGAGCAAGCGACTCTTTTGCCGCGTACACACGACCAGACTTATGTCCGACAGACTTTCGAAGGAGTTCTGACGGAGTTCCGGCAGAGTTCTGACGGACTTTCCGAATGAGCGGACTTGGCCACACACAATCACACCAAACTCCGACGGATTCAAACGTGATGACGTACAACTCGACTCGAATAAGGAAGTTCATAGCCAGTAGCCAATAGCTGCACTAGCGTCGGTTTTAGTCCGTCGGAATAGCATACACACGAGCGAATTTCTCGGTAGGAACTGGGTCCGGCAGAGTTCTTGCGGAAAAATTTGAAGCATGTTCCATTTCTAAAGTCTGTCAGAATCAAAAGTCCGTTGCAGCCCACACACGATCGAATAGTCTGCCGGAATCATTCCGTCAGACTTTGGATGTTGAAAAGTCCGGTCGTGTGTACGGGGCTTTTGTCTTCAGAGGAGAAGACTCTTCAGCACCAGCATAACAGGAAAGAGCTTCTTGTATGTTGCCCAGACTACTCCAGTGATTTTGAGACTTCCCTGCAGCCCTCTACATGTTAGACATTGATATTTACAGGTAACTATTGATTCAGCATGTACTATTGATTCAACATAACAGCTGAGTTTCACAATAGGAGTCTACATATTTCTCACAGCACAGGATTCCTTTAACTGCTTGCTAACCAGCTGCCATCATTATACGACGGCAGGTTGGCACAGCTGCGCAAATCACTTTAGCTGTACAGCGGCCACTTTAAGAGCTATATGGCACGCATGCTCGAGGTGTGACGCAGGAACCGATGCATATGGCCGGCGACCATGATGTCCGCCGGCAACCTGCTGTTGCTTTTCAGAGACCCTGAACGGGGATCTGGCAATGTAAACAGACAGATCCCCGTTCTGTCAGTGAAGTAGAGAGAGATCTGCTGTTCCTAGTAATCAGGAACAGCGATCTCTTTCTACTCCCAGTCATTACACTTCCCCCACAGTTAGAAACACCTCCCTAGGGAACACTTAACCCCTTGATCGCCCCCTAGTGTTAACCTCTTCCCTGACAGTGACATTTATACAGTAATTAGTGGCTATTTTAAGCTCTGATCACTGTATAAATGTCAATGATCACAAAAAAGTGTTCAATCTGTCCGCCGCAATGTCGGAAGTCCCATTAAAAATCTCTGATCACCACCATTACTATTAAAAAATTTTTTTTATAATAAAATTACCATAAATATATCCCCTATTTTGTAGACTCTATAAATTTTGCACAAACCAATCAATAAACGCTATTTACCAAAAAATATGTAGGGGAATACATATTGGCCTAAACTGATGAAGAATTATTTTTTTTTTGTTTTTTTGGATTCTTATTATAACAAAAAGTAAAAAATATTGTTTCTTTCCAAAATTGACGCTCTTTTTTGCTTATAGTGCAAAAAATAAAAACCACAGGAGGTGACCACATACCACCAAAAGAAAACTCTATCTGTGGGAAAAAAAGGACATAAATGTTGTTTGTGTACAACGTCGCATTACCACTCAATTGTCAGTTAAAGCGACGCAGTGCCTTGTCGCAAAAAATGGCCTGGTCATTAAGGGGGTAAATCCTTCCGGGGCTGAAGTGGTTAGAGATACAATTTCTGTCTATAACCATTTATAATTCTACTAGCAGGTGTCTGTTGTTCGTCTGCCATCTAGGATAGCGGTTATAAAAACAGGAGTTGAATGGTATGGGAAGCTGAGGACTTGTTTGTTCACTGCTTTTGTTCTGATTCAGGATGTGTGTGTTAGAACAAGAAGAGTGCAATGAATGCAAAAAAGAGTGCTAAATTACCAGCAATGACCTTAGTCTGTCACATCCTCAGGCTATTTATATAACTTGGAAGTGCATTTAAAATTACTTTGCTGTTTATTTTAAGGACAGGAAGAGTGAATCCACTAAAACAACTAAGAAATGACTGAAAGTGTCAAACATTTATATTTAGGCATTTTTCTTTAATTTAAAACATATATGGGCGTACATATTTTCCCTTTTTTGCCAATAATACAGTTTTTTAAACTAATCATGCTTTATGATCTTTATTTTGTGATGGTAATGATTTTAGTTGTAGGTCAAAAGAAAATGAAGCTATTGCATGTTGAAATTTTCCAAAAAGATCCCTTAACTTTCACTTGTCATGTATAATGCTCAAACATTTGGTCTGGTTTCTATGAAAATTTATCTATGTTCAAGGTTTTGTGCTGATGCCCTTGTGCCAGTGTGTAATGTCAAACTCTTCTCGATAAGGATTGTGCCGTTATTTGGCTCTAAGCCTTTACATTATGTCCGTAGTATTTATAGTAGTTTTGCTTGTCTATCTATGTACTGGGTTATGCTTCTATCCGTGTAGAGTTACTGATCTATTACATATTACAAAGATACAAAGAAAGATTTATACAGCACAGTGGTGTAGTGGTTAGCACTCTCACCTAGCAGTAAGAAGGGTTGCTGGTTTGAATCCCAACCATGACACTACTTGCCTGGAGTTTGCATGTTCTCCCTGTGCCTATGTGGTTTTCCTCTGGGTACTCCGGTTTCCTCCCACAATCCAAAGACATGCAGGTAGGTTAATTGGCTTCTGTCCAAAATTGGCCCTAGCATATGAATGGGGACCTTAGATTGTGGGCTCCTTGAGGGTAGGGACTGATGTGAGTGTGCAATGTACAGGGACAATTGTAGACACTCACTCAGGTTGGACTGGTGTCTTTATTCAACCTTACTAACTATGAATGAGAGCACTATTAATGTCAGTGAATACTACATAATTTGTACACTGACAAGCCACAGAAATGTGCAAATTTGTTTTGGTATTATTAGGATTTGGGCAGAACTGGCATTATGGAGAGGCATTAGGACCCAATGCTTCCCCAAAATAAATCTGGTCGTCCCCCTCCCACCTACTAATGGGCCGCCTGGTTGAGGAAGGGTTAATGTTCTGCATTTTTCCCCTCGTTTTTCTGGGTTCTGCCCTCCACCCTGTGTTGCATATAAATAGGGGGAATGCTGAGCTCAGGGGTGGGAAAAAGGAATTGCATGGGAAAGATACATGACATCCACCAGTGAAGATGTAACCACAAGGAACCTGCTAGCTGCACACATGGGAATCTACCTCATAAGGAATATGGGATGTATGATGGTACAAGGCGTATGGAAGAACAGGAACTGTTAGCACAGACAAGGTGAAGAGAAAGGAGCAGAAGTCCACCATGAAGGGTTAAATCAGCAAAGGAGTTGATATTATTATTTTTTTGTGGTTGAGCTAAATGGACTTGTGTCTTTTTTCAACTTGACTAACTATGTAACTATGAGTTGGAGAAAGTGTGTAATTGCTATGGGTAACCAAGAACTGATAGTGCAATAGCAGCTAGCACTAAGGTCTGATACCAGGAATGAGTGACAGCTGCTCTGATAGTAAGGGGGCCAGTGCTTTGGCTCCCTCCCTAGCAGTCGGTTCCCCGAAAGTAATTGGGACTGGACCCACTGTAAAGAAACCCAATGAACCTAGCCACATGGTATGGGAGAGCTGCATGTATGAGAACCCAATTCTGGTGGGACAGGAAAGCTTTACTGGTGGAGCTGGATACACGCACAGTGGTGCCCCCCTCTAAATGCTACATTGTGCAAGGAAAGATGTGCAGCAAAATGTTACACAGAAGGGACCTGTATGTTGCTTCGCAGCTGCACAAGGTGTACAGCTCACTTCTAATCCAGGGTTCTGCCTTAAATGTTGACTTTCACATGAGCGTGGCCCTGCCTGGTCTTGGGCATTAGTGAGTGTGTGCACAAGAAAGGTACCCCTGTATGCAGGGCAAGTAGATCCAATTCACAATTACACACCCATTGGAGCCCATTCAGGCTTTACTCCGCCTGCTTACAATGCAAGTAGGCTGACTCAATGCAAACCATGCCTGGGTAATATTTTAGTTGTGGACTGTAAATTGCACTTAGCTAATAAGGGCCCTGTAATGGTTAATCAACAAATCCCCACATTTAATAAAAAAAGCAAAGGAAAAGAAGTAAAAGACCCCAAAAGTTGTAAACACTGATATACTGTATATACTCAAAATATGCACTAACAAAACTATATTGTACTTTATGTAGTAGCATTTCAAAAATTAATTTGATTTTCTTATATTTAAACTCTCACAGTTAGGGATGAGCCGAACCCCCACCCTGATTTGGTTCGCACCAAAACATGCTAACAGGCAATTTGTGTGAACATATGAACACCATTAAAGTCTATGGGACACGAATGTGAAAAATCAAAAGTGCTCATTTTAAAGGCTTATATGCAAGTTATTGCCATAAAAGTGTTTGGAAACCCTGGTCCTGCCCCAGGGGGCATGTATCAATGCAAAAAAAAAGTTTTAAAAACAAAAGTTTTTTTTTGGGGAGCAGTGATTTTAATAATGCTTAAAGTGAAACAAAAAAAAATGAAAAAGTGCTTTAAATATTGTGTCTGGGGGGTCTCCTTAGTCTGCCTGTAAAGTAGCACATCTTTCCCATGTTTATAACAGTACCACAGCAAAATTAAATTTCTAAAAGGAAAAGATGTAATTTAAAACTGGTCGCGGCTGTAATGTACTGTATTGTTGGATCCCGGCAATATAGATAACAATCATTGAAGAATACAGCACCAAAAAATACCCCCAAAAAATGGTGTAGGGGTCCCCTGGGCTCTCAGGCACTATATACTCTGAACAGCAGTATATATACTATACGGCCTGCCCTATATACTCTGCAGAAAAATTGGGCCTTAGGTGTTGGTTACGCAGTTACTCTTGTTGGTCACAGGAATGGGCCCTGCTGTGAAATATTATAAAAAAATTGTAATTACATGCCCCTGTTAAACAGGGGCAGGAAAATTGGGCCTTGGGTGGTGGTGGTGGTGCTACAACACTATAACCCCTCACAGATACTCTTGTCAAGCGCAGAAACAGGACCTGCTGTGAAGTATCATATCAAAAATTGTAATTACATGCCCCTGTTAAACAGGGCAGAAAAATTGGGCCTTGGGTGGTGGTGGTGGTGCCACAACACTGTAAACCCTCACAGATAGTCTTATTGGGTGAATAAATATTCAAATACTGTCAAATATTATATAAAAAAAATTAATTACATGCCCCTGTTAAACAGAAGAATTGGGCATGGGGTGGTTGTGCACCAAACCCAAAATATTGTTGGAAGCTAGCATCATCAAGATTGAGGAGGAATAGGATAGTCAGCATAGGCAGTCTTCAAGGGATCCCAAATTCATAACAAATTCAATCAGTTACATCAGCATCAGGTACTTGATAGCTGCTGATCTAAGATTGATTCATTTTTATGAAAGTGAGCCTATCAATGCAGTCTGTGCACAGGCACACTCTTTGATGCGTTACAAACCCTCCAGCCTCACTGAATGTGTGTACAGAAAGCACGCTGGATTCAGGACAGGCCAGTAGCCCAATTGCATATTGAGCAAGCTCTGGCTAGTGGTCCATCCTCAAGACCCAGTAACCCAGTGGATGCTCTGTTGGAAAGGTCTCTAAGTCTGCTCTTGCCCCGAGATATTCCTGTATCATATAATGCACATACTGGCAAAGGCTGGTTGAGCTGATCAGACCTTGACGCTGAGGACTGAAAAATTGTTTAAAGGCATCGATCAGCCGGCCACCTTCTCCACCGCTCTTCCTCTGACTGCACAAAGCCTCAGCAACACGGTTTCCAGCACCTGGACAATGTGGAAATGTGGAAATGGGTTACACAAATCTTACTTCAAGGCCTCCTGAAGATGTTTCATCCTCTGCTCCCTCTGCAAAGGCAGGATGAGTTCTGCAACTTGTACTGTGGATCAAGAAGGTTTGCCAGTCAGTAGTGACCCCTCTCCTTGATACCACGAATCCAAGGGGCCTTTCACAGGCTTTGCAGAATCAGGGAGGCCATGGAGCGTTTGCAGAGGCATTCAATTCTGAATCCTCTGGGTACTAAGGCTCACATTATCCATAAGTATATCCTCCCAACCATATACAACTCCTTGGGTTTCTGGGGACTGAAAACCATCCCTTGAAGACTGCTGCTGAGTGTTATCCTCTACATCGATGCTGACACAATCTTCCTCTTCCTCCTCCTCCTATTCTGCCCACAGGAATGCTATCTGAATAAAGGGGCACTTGAGAGAGTCCTCCTCTTCCTCCCACTGTTCTGCCTCAAGTGCCCTGTCCATGATTCCACAAAGCATGTGCTCCAGCAGGAAGACTAGAGGGACAGTGTCACTGATGCATGCATTGCTGCTGCTCACCATCCTTGCGGCCTCCTCAAATGGTGACAGGACAGTGCATGCATCCCTAATCAGTAGCCACTGGAGGGGCGAAAAGAAGACAACTCCCCTGTCCCTGTCCTGGTGCCATACTCACACAGTTACTCATTCATGGCCCTCTGAAGCAATGTTGAGTTCCATCGGTGGGCATGTCACAAATGAGGTGGTTGGTGAGCAGGTTGCATTCCCTTTGAATGTCAGCCAGCCGAGCACTGGCATTGTATGATCGGCGGAAATGACCACAGGCTTTTCTGGCCTGCCTCAGGAGATCCTTGTAAGCCTGGGTACCTAAGAACCGCTGCACCACCAAATTTAGGAGGTGTGCCAAACATGGAACATGGGTCAAGTGTCCCTGTCTGAGGGTGGAGAGAAGGTTGGTGCCATTGGCACATACAACCATTCCTGGCTGAAGCTGGCATGACATCAACCACCTCTGAGCCTGTCCCTGCAGACCTGACAGAACCTCTGCCAAGTGTGGCTCTTGTCGCCTAGGCAGACCAACTCAAGCACCGCATGGCATATTTTAGCCTGACTGCTTGCGTAGCCCCTTGAACACTTATGGAGCACTTCTGGTTCAGTGGACAAATCTGCAGAAGAGGCCATAGAGGAACGTAGAAGAGGGGGTGGAGGAGAGAGCTGTGACAGAATCACCACTAGCATTTTGGAGGCGTGGTGGCGGAACAAGCTCCAACAACACTG
The DNA here is from genome assembly GCF_037356315.1 of Lithobates pipiens. Lineage (NCBI taxonomy): Eukaryota > Metazoa > Chordata > Amphibia > Anura > Ranidae > Lithobates > Lithobates pipiens. The sequence continues at coordinate 275,565,229 of NW_027507758.1, forward strand.
AACCCTGTCCTGCATCCTTCCCAGCTGCTAGCAGAGTTTCCCAGTGTGTCATGAAGGAAAGGTAATGTCCCTGCCCATTCCTGCTGGACCATGAGTCAGCGGTAATATGAACCTTACTGCTGACCACTCTGTCCAACAAAGCCAAAACATTGCCTTTGTTTTTGAACGCCAGCTCATTTCACAAATTCATGAAAGGGGGCAGAGTCTACTAGCTGAAAAGTCAGCAGTTGTAATGCTAGCAATTTGATCAAGCTAGCAGTTAGACGCTGAGCATGTGGATGGCTGGGACCAAATTTCTTTTTACGGTTCAGCAATTAGATTAGGTAAATTTGCCTGCTAAAATCAATTGGTGGTGTACTGCTAGCAAGTTGGCTGCAAGTACTTGGGACACCTATTGGTATACCTTCACTCCTCTCAGTGCAGGTTTTTGAGAGGACTGGAGGTATAGTAGGAGATCCAAGATGAGGACCAAGGAGAATTATGACTTTTTCTATGATGTGGGTCTTTCAAGTGCTGTTGCCAACAGACTACACGGCAGGTTGTAATATGTCTGGTCAAGCATGTGGTACCCAAGCCGCTACTGTTCTGGCCATGCTTGATCTGCTTCAGACACAGGTTGCAAAAAGCAACGATGCAATCTGTTGCACACCTGTTGAAAATGGTCCACACCAAGGAACTTTTAAATGTCAGCAGGGAGTCAGCAGCGCCCTGCACCTGCGGAACTCTGCAGTGTGATGCAATAGGTTGGCTGTCCTTAAGCTGCCCCCTAGAGGACATCCTGCTTCATTGGAATTGTGCCTCCTCCTCTTTTCTCTCAGGCACCTAAGTACAGTCAGTGGCCTCATCATCCCCTTCCTCCTCATCACTGGAGCAAACTTGACAGTATGCTGCAGCTGGGGGGAACAGGACTGCTAGTTTCTTGTCCTTCTGTGGCACCCCCTCTCTCTAGGCTCACGTTTCTTCCTTCCTCAACCTGTGAACCAACATTGGAACTTTCAAATCTCTGCATCCTCCAGCAGCATATAACCGACACTGTAGTTAAATAATTGTGGAGACTCCTCCATGCATGATGGTGGGGCTATGGAAGGAGTGACTGTGGACAAGGAGCTGGTGGAATAGGCTGCTTTGGCAGCTGCATTGGAAGGCAAACTACTCTGAGCCTGGGTGACAGAGCATGAGGAGGATGAGGATGGCTATGTTATCTGCTCCACCTACTCTTCTGCATGTTGTGGCTCAATAATGTATATTTAATATATATATATATATATATATATATATATATATATATATATATATATATATTAGACTGTATAAATATATATTAACCCCTTCCCGCCGAGCGTACGCAGATGTGCGTACTCGGCTTCCGGGGGGTTTACCGGGATGATGCCCCGCACCTGCAGGCATCATCCCGGTACCATTTTTTTCAGCAGGCGATTGGCTATCCAGCCATAACAACCAATGCGGCTAAAAGCCGCTCGGCTGTTATGCTGGAGGAGCGGGAGGGGACGTCCCCCCCTCCTGCCGCCTCCCGCCGCTCGATCGGGAGCACCGATTCCTGGTGTGATGCCTCCGGCCGCTGGGGAGGAACTGTAACGAAGCCGTAATCGGCTTCGTTCCAGTCTCCTCATAGTAAACACGGAAGCGACGTCATGATGTCACTTCCCGTTTACTCGGCTGCCAATGGCGCCGGTTTTAAAAAAATATCCGGTATTCAGAATCGCCATTTTCGGCGATCTGAATACATTGAAGTGTAAAGGAGGGGGGGGGGTCTTTTAGACCCCCGATCCCTCCATAAAGAGTACCTGTCACCGCCTATTACTGTCACAAGGGATGTTTACATTCATTGTGACAGCAATAAAAGTGATCAAATTTATTTATTTTTTTTAAAAAACAATTTAGTCATTTTAAAATAAATAAAATAAATAAAAAAATAATTTTTTTTTTTTTAAGAGCCCGCCGTCCCCGCGAGCTCACAAAGCAAAGAAAACGCATACGGAAGTCGCGCCCGCGTATGTAAACGGTGTTCAAATCACACATGTGAGGTATCGCCGCGATCGTTAAAAATGTTTAAAACGTCGCCTATTGAGATTTTTAGGTACCGCACTTTGTCGTCAATCCACAAGTGCGTGCAATTATAAAGTGTGACATGTTTGGTATCTATTTACTCAGCGTAACATTATCTTTCACATTATGCAAAAAAAATGGGATGGTTTTACTGGTTTTTTTTTTTTTAATTCATGAAAGTGTCCCTTTTCCCAAAAAGTTGCATTTAAAACACCGCTGCGCAAATACCGTGTGACATAAAATATTGCAACAATCGCCGTTTTATTCTCTAGAGTCTCTGTTAAAAAAATATATATAATGTTTGGGGGTTCCAAGTAATTTTCTAGCAAAAAATATGGATTTTAACTTGTAAACACCAAATGCCAAAAATAGGCTTAGTCATGAAAGGGTTAATACACCGCCTGAAGTGTATTAGTAACTGTACACACTGTATTAGATACGGTGCACCCTGCCTTTGGCCAATTATGACTCTCTCAGAGGAACATGCTGTGATTGGCCAAAGCATGCAGGTCAGGTGCATGCTTTGGCCAATCATCATACAGCAATGCACTGTGATTTTGCAGTGGATTATGGGCGTTCCGCGACGCTCTAATTTCCCGCAAACACCCCATAATGTTTGCTGTTCTGCAAACGGGTGAACGTCAAGCTCATCCCTACTCACAGCCAATCAGGACCCAACTTCCATATAAAGGCATTACAGGAGCACAATATTCATTATTTTACAAATGTTGTGGATTTGGACACTTCCTCTAAGTGTTGCTCAATGCACCATTAGTCACTGTCATATACATGTTGCACTAAGGCTGCTCCCTCTCAGCTCAATAAAATTATCATAATTTTCATCATAACCCTACTTTGAAGTAGAAGTCCAGCCTAGCACTAAAAATTCCACATCTATAGGCATCCACCCTCTAACTTATCAAGCCCTGCAAAGAAGAAATCAGTATATATACCTTTTCTGAAGCTGCTTCGGTCTGGCCCCACGCTGAGCTGTCAGTGTTCGCTGTGGAGGCGGGTGCAGAGGAGGCAGCCGACAACAGAAGTAGGTAGGTCTATGGGTGATGTCACTTCCCATTTATTTCACAGCCATTGTTGGCTGTGTCCTCTGCAGAGCTTCCACTGCTGGAGACCGGACCAGAGCAACTTTAAAAAGGGCATGTATACTGATTTCTTCTTTACAGAGCTAGATAGGTTAGCGTTAGATCATGAATGTCTGTAGGTGTAGCGATTTTAGTGTTAGGCTGGACTTCCACTTTAAATATTTATTACTATGCTGTGAATGTTTCTTCTTGTGTCTTAGTTCTTCTCATTAAAATGGAAGTAAACCCTTCCAAACAACTTTGACCTACAGGTAAGCCTAGATTAAGGCTTACCTGTAGGTCCAAGTAATATCTCCTAAACCTATATGGTTTAGGAGATATTTGCCCGAAAATGGGCACCGCTGTCTACGGCGCATGCGCCGTAGACAGCGGCGCGCAGGCGCACTAAATGCGGCAAGTCCAAGAATGGATTTGCCAAATTTGTCTACTCCCGTGCGCATGCGCGGGAGTGACGTCATCGCGGCTCCGGCGAATGGCAGCGTCGGAGCTCCGAGACGCGACTCCCGTGCGCATGCGCGGGAGTGACGTCATCGCGGCTTCTCCGCTGTCATTCGTCGGAGCTGCGAGAGACGCCACAACCAAGATGGATGCGGCGGACTACAGGTGACAGCGGCGACTTCGCTGGCTCCTGTGTCAGGTAAGTGACACATAATGAGCTACTATGCGATGCATAGTAGTCCATTATGCTTTACCTTTGCAGGGAAAAAAAGAGGAAGTAAACCCATCAGGGTTTACTTCCTCTTTAAGTTACACATGCCATTTATACTGTCATTGTTTAACAAACAGAACTAACAGGCATTGGGAGCATCACTTTTGATGCTGTTAGCAACTGAAGGTCACTATTGAGGGCTGCAATTTGAAGTTATAGGGACAAGGTTAGGAAATGCAGGGTGTCACTGTAGTAGTGGAACCTATGCTTCACCAGGCAAATAAGGAACCTAAACACACCCAAGGCACAGAATCCAAGAAGCTGCCTGGTGTTCACTAGGGATGGGCGAGCGGTTGGTCCTGAGCATAAGTTTGGGCCAAACTTTTGTTGTTCAGATTTTCTGCAAACACCAAACAATATGCGTTGTCCAGGGGAAAATTCGGAACACAGTTAAAGTCTATGGGACATTAACATGAGAAATCAAAACTGTTCATTTTAAAGGCTTATATGCAAATTATTGTCATAAAAAGTGTTTGGGGACCCAGGTCCTGCCCCAGGGGACATGTGTCAATTAATTTTTATTTATTTTTTTAAATACCCATTTTTCGGGAGCAGTGATTTTAATAATGCTTAAAGTGAAACAATAAAAGTGAAATATTCCTTTAAATTTCGTACCTGGGTGTGTCTATAGTATGCCTGTAAAGTGGCGCATTTTTCCCGTGTTTAGAACAGTACTAGTGGCTATAATGAATTGTCGGTCCCGGCAATACAGATAAAAGTCACCGAAAAAACAGCACGGGATCCCCCACAGTCCATTACCAGGCCCAGGGCCTGGTATGAATATTAAGGAGAACCCTGAACCAAAATTTAAAAAGAAATTGCTTGGGGTTCCCCCCAAATTCCATACGAGGTCCTTTAGGTCTGGTATGGATTTTAAGGGGAACCCTGCGGCAATTAAAAAAAAAAATGGTGTGGGGGGTCCCTCCAAAAATCAATACCAGACCCTTATCCAAGCACGCAACCTAGCAGGCTGCAGGAAAAGAGGGGAAGAAGAGAGCGCCCCCCCCCCCCCCTGAACTGCACCAGGCTACATGCCCTCAAAATGGGCAGGGTGCTTTTGGGTAGCCCCCCAAAGCACTTTGTTCCCATGTTGATGGGACAAGGGCCTCATCCCCACAACCCTTGCCCAGTGGTTTTGGGACTCTGCCGGCAGGGGCTTATCAGAATCTAGAACAAGGGGACCGCCTGATCCCACTCCCCATTTGAAATGGTAACGGGTATATTGTACCTGTACTATTTCACAAAAAATGTGTCAAATAAAAAAAAAAACGCAAGACACACTTTCCTTTAGAAATGTCATTTTGTGCAGGGACTGTTCTAAACACAGGGAAAATGTGCCACTTTACAGGCATACTATAACACGGTCGTTCGATGTCGCTCCCAAACAAAATTTACATCCTTTTTCCCCATAAATTGAGCTTTCTTTTGGTGGTATTTGATCACCTCTGCGTTTTTTTTTTTTTACACTATAAACAAAAAATTTTTTGAAAAAAAATAATAATAAATAATAATAATAAATAAATAATAAATATGCCCAAAAATATATAAAAAACTTTTTTTTTTCCTCAGTTTAGTCTGATGCGTATTCTTCTACATATTTTTGGTAAAAAAAATCACAATAAGCATTTATTGATTGGTTTGTGCAAAAGTTATAGTGTCTACAAAATAGGGGATAGCTTTATGGCATTTTTATTAATATTTTTTTATTAGTAATGGCAGCGATCTGCGATTTTTATCATGACTGCGACATTATAGCAGACAGATCACTTTTGGCGCTATTTTGGGACCATTCACATTTAGACAGCGATCAGTGCAATTAAAAATGCATTGATTACTGTGTAAGTGTGACTGGCAGTGAAGGGGTTAACCACTAGGTGGCACTGTAGGGGTTAAGTGTGTCCTAGGGAGTGATTCTAACTATGGGAGGGGCTATAGGTGACATGACACTGATCACTGCTCCCAAATACAGGGAGCTGTGATCAGTTTCAGTGTCACTAGGCAGAACAGGGAAATGCTTGTTTACATCAGCATTTCCCTGTTCTTCCTCTCCGTGAGACGATCGCGGGTATCATCCCGGACTCGATGACCCGCGATCACACTCACAGGGGTTGAGGCGGGTGTGCGCCTGCAAACTGCTTCTTAAAGGGCAATGTACAAGTACGTTAATATGCCTGTAGGTGCCCTTCTGCCGATGTATATTGGCGTGAGCCAGTCGGCAAGCGGTTACAATCACTGCTCCTGAAAAAACTTCAGTTTTTAAAACTTTTTTGCATTGATAAATGTCCCATTGGGCAGGACCTGGGTCCTCAAACACTTTTTATGACAATAACTTGCATATAAGCCTTTAAAATTAGCACTTTTAATTATTCATGTTCGTGTCCCATAGACTTTAGCAGTGTTTAAACTCAAGTCCGCCGGACAATCCCCCCGTGTGTAGCCTCCGGCGGACTTTTTTTACCCAAAAGTACGGCAGACTTAGAAAGTATTTTTGCACTCTAATCTTCCCGCCAGACTTGCATTTCGGCGGACAATCTGGCCGTGTGCGTGCCAGTCCGCCGTACTTTTGAAATGAACTGACTTTTCCTGCCCGGAGAAAAGTCCACTCATTTTGAGCGCATCTCCAGGTAGCCAGGGCCAGCGAAGGAGGCGTCGCTGGCCCCGTCACCTGGTATGGACTTAAAGGGGAACCCCAACGCCGAAAAAATCGACGTGGGGGTCCCCCCCAGGTCCACATCAGACCCTTGTCCCAGCACGCTACCCGGCCGGCCAGGAAAGGGGGGGACGAGCGAGCCCCCCCTCCTGAGCCGTATCCGAATCTGGAAGCCCCCTTTAACTAAGGGACCCCCAGATCCTGTCCCCCGTTTGAAATGGTAACGGGTACACTATACCCATACCATTTCACAAAAAATTTCAAATTATAAAAAAAACACAAGACACACTTTGGGACAAGTCCTTTATTAACTATTCTCCCCTATATTGATACCAGCTAGTTTACTTGGGCCTCATCCCCACAACCCTTGCCTGGTGGTTGTGGGGGTCTGCGGGCGGGGGGCTTATCGAAATCTGGAAGCCCACTTTAACAAGGGGGCCCCCAGATCCTGGCCTCCCCCTCTGTGTGAAATGGTAACGGGGTACAAATGTACCCCTACCAATTCACAAAAAGAGTTTGAAAATGGTAAAAATGACATGATACGGCTTAGGGACAAGTCCTTTATTAAAAAAATTTAAAAATAAAAATGTCCTACAAAGTCCATTTATCTTCTTCTTCTCTCGCTCTGATAGACCAAAAAAAAAACAAAAAACTTGGTTACATCACCAGGTGACCCCACCCCCTCTGACTCTACGGGGAAGTCATAGAGATGTCCCCATGCGTCAGAAGGGGGCGGGGTCACCCAGTAATGTACCCTAGTGACCCCGCCCCCTCTGATGCTATGGGGAAACCATAGAGATGTCCCCGTGTGTCAGAGGGGATGGGGTCACCCGGCAATGTCACCATGTGGCCCCTCTCTGGTTCCCCTGCTCAGATAAGGGTCTGTTATGAATTTTTGGGGGACCCCCAAGCCATTTTTTTTATTTTGGCATGGGGTTCCCCTTAATATTCATACCAGACCTAAAGGACCTGGAAATGGACTGTGGGGGAATTCCATGCCGTTTTTTTCAATGACTTTTATGTGTATTGCCGGGACCGACAATTCATTATAGCCGTGAGTACTTTTAAATTACTTTTTTTTTCCTTTAGAAATGTAATTTTGTGCAGGGACTCTTGTAAACATGGGAAACATGTGCTACTTTACAGGCATACTATAGACACCCCCCAGGTATGAAATTTAAAGGAATATTTCACTTTTATTGTTTCACTTTAAGCATTATTTAAATCACTGCTCCCAAAAAAACTTTTTCTTGCATTGATACATGTCCACTGGGGTAGGACCCAGGTCCCCAAACACTTTTTATGACAATACCATGCATATAAACCTTTAAAATTAGCACTTTTGATTTCTCCCATAGACTTTTGAAGGGTGCTCCGTGGCTTTCGAATTTGCTGCGAACACCCCAAATTGTTCATTATTCAGGAAACAGGCAAACACCCAACATCAGGCTCATCCCTAATCAAGGGGATAACTCTATAAGCTAAATAGCATATTTGAAAAATTATACAAGACATTATAATGCAAAAATAACATAAAAGAAATACATGTTTCTGAAATGCCTGTGGCTGCAGTTACAGTGTGGGAGACCTGATTAGAGGAAATAAACACACCCCTTCACATAGTGAAAGAATTGTGTTGTGAATAGACAAGCTGTGTGTTGAGCTCTCTCCCAGACACAAATTTTATCTCATGTGTCTGAAAAACTTCTCATAAGTGACTCATGCTAATATCAGAGGAACAAGAGAGCACCAGAGAGAAATGGCACTTAGAGCTTTGGAGAGAGATAAGTAAACACTACAGATATACAGTATGTGCTTTGCTCAGATTTCATGACTGAGGTTTACAACGACTTTAATGCTGGTGCAGCCCCAATGCAGTGGAGGATTTTCAAGCTTTCTGGAGTTAAACTTTAAGTTTATTAACTTTTAAGATGTCACTGGTTCATGTTAAGAAAGAAACTTTTTTTACCTAGAGCAGTCTTTTTCAACCAGAGTGCCCAGGTCCCCTGGGGTGCCTTCAGGATTTTTGAGGCATGTCTTAGCAAAATGCCTAAAAACTGCCCAACAATTATATACAAGTCAGTAGGGGGCACCACCCTCCCTTTTAGTTACACAAAGCCGCAGGTTCATATCATGCACCATTACAACCTTTTAGCCACCAGCATCCTAAAAAACAGTCACCTCATTGATTAATAAGGTTGCGCAAAGGTGTATTTGCTTTGGAAAAATAAATCACCTCCAATTTTAGAATGGGGTGGTTCGAGAGGTGCCTTGACTGAAAAAAGGTTAAGATACACTGACCTAGAGGTTTTCAAATATATGCTTTGAAAGGCATCTACTGCCCTTCTATATTAAAATGTCATCCATGCAATGTTATCCTACTGAATTATGTATGAGGCTTGCTCTCAAAATGCATGCAGGGACTGAGAAAGTTAGGTCATATTGCCATTCATGTTATTATACAAACAAATTACTGAAGAATGTATGTAACCACTACAGCATCTCATATAAAGTATTGCTATAAAAATAACATTTGAGATTTCACAGGAAAAGTGAAACACTTAAGGGATCCTTCTATTAACTTTGAAACAATCGAGAGGAAATGGTAGCACTTAAAAGTCACATGCCTAAACCCAAGAACCACTGTGTGGTCGAATGAGAATTGATTTCTGATTCTGTAAAATGGACAGCAGGGGCGGTCTGTGCTCTAGCCAGTTGCATGGGCTTTTGAATGACATCAGAAATAGAAAGTGGTTGATTAAAAAAGAAACAAACATGTCAGTGATAAATTAAAATGAACACATTTTTGACTTTGAGAGTATTAATTACTAACAAATATTTCCACCTATAAACAATGCACACCCATTCCAAGCACACACACTAAACGTTTCTAGCAATGTATGCAGTGTCTAAAATAAATCACTCTAAACTCATTCTTACTCTATAAAAAACGTATAGCATATTCTTTCTGTTAACGAATACAGATTATGGCCACACCTACACAAATAAACATGCAGTGATAAGAACTTCTCCACTAAGATTTTGATCACCGTGGATGCTTGTTAGTTCCTCCTGGGAAATGCCTGGGCATACTGAGTGAAGTGACCAGTCAATACTAGGATATTCCCATGTCCGCACAAGTCAGGCTCTAAGCACAGAAAGTCAATGTACAGCAGCTCCATGGGTCCTTGGCTCTGAAGATGGCCCATTGGGGCAGCTCGGTGAGACAGAGTCTTCCTTTGGATGCACCTGATGCAGGAGTGGCAATAACCCTCAAATTCAGCCCGCATGCAGGGCCAATAGAACTGGGTGAAAAAGTCCTCTCAGGCCCAAGGTGGCCATGGTTGTAGTGTAGGGTGGTTAATACTGTCTCTCTATGTTTTTCTGGCAGGAATAACTGTCATCTCTCTTCGGGATCATCAGTGGGACCCCTTCGGTAGACCACCCCTTGATACAGCTGCAATCGATCCCACTTCCTTTAGAGAGTAAGTAGGGAGCAGGTCATGGTGTTGACTCTCCAAGGCATTCAATGCAAACCCACATAAAGGGTCTTCCAACTGGTCCTGTTGCAAGACTTTTTTTGGAAAACTTTGGCGGGGCCTTCATCTCCGACCTGGGTGACATTGCAATAGCTTCTGAAAACTCCAGCGGCTGATACTCCAATGCCTTCGGCCCTGGATCCACCTCCAGCTTGGCATTCTGCTCCTTGACATAAGGTGCGTACCCCTTCAGATGTCAGCTGGCCCATTCTTCTGGAGGGTCTCTGGAACAGTGGGACCTTCTTGACAGAGCATCTGCGCCTTTGTTACCGACCCCTGGTCAATACTTCAGGCTGAAAGTAAACACTGATAGGGCAGCCAACCATCTATGACCCATGGCGTCCAACTTGGTGGTAGTGAGGATGTAGGTGAGAGGATTATTGTCAGTCTTGATCACAAACTCTGCTCCATACAGGTAATCCCTTGGCTTAACCACCACTGCCACTTCAAGGAGGCCAGGAACACAAGTTTGTGCGTGGGATAGTTCTTCTTGGTGGGTGCCAAGCTCTGACTCACATAGGCAACAGTCCTTAGGTGACTGTCATGTTCTTGATACAACACCCCGCCTAACCCACCTTGACTGGTGTCAACATGTAGTTCATATGACTTGGTTGGATCTGCATAGGCCAGGACTGGAGCGGTTGTTAGGCTCCATTTTAACTGTCTAAAGGCCTCCTCACATTGGGCAGTCCATTGTTCCTGAAAGGACTCTCTGGGTATTTCCGAGTCCTCCAGCTGATCTGACAGGCTTAATCGGTTCTGAGTCGTCGTCTTCCTCTTTGCATTTCAGTAGCTCATTGAGTGGGCGAGCTATGTTAGCGAATCCCTTGATGAATCTTCTGTAATAGGAACAAAATTCCATAAATTACCTGAGCTCGGTAACACATTAGTGAGCCTTGGGGAGGAGGTGACGACTGGGGGTCAGTGGCCACTCTGTTGGCAGAAACAAGTTGAACAAGTGTTGATAAAACTGGCACTTCTCAAAAGACAGCTTCAACCCCTTGTCATGGAGTCTCTTGAGGGCCTTCTCTAGATGCTCTTCATGCTTCATGTCTTCCCAAAGACAATGATGTTGTCTAGATACACCAACACTTCTATCGGGTTCATGTCACCCACCGTCTTATCCATGAGCCTTTGAAAAGTGGCTGGGGTGCTGGACAAGCCTTGAGGCATGCGGTCAAATTCAAAGAACCCCATCGGCGGTCTTCTATCCATGGAAGGGTGTACCAGTTAGGAATGATCCTTCTGTTCAGTTTTCTGTAGTCGATACACAGCCTCAGTGACTCTCGGATGATACCTGCTCTCTTCAATTCTGCCAGTTGTTCACGCAGGTCTTCCAAGTCCCCTAAATGAATCCGTCGGACTCTTTCTCTGAACGGCTTAGCTTCTTGTAGACGGATCTGGTGTTGGGTACTCTTTGCACACCCCACAATTCACTCCTCAAGAATGCAGCCTGCCATCTCAGGAACTAAATCTTGGCTTTTTCTTTCCATTCAGGTAAGAGAGGAGTGTTCTTCGGATAGAACTTCTTGACAGGGATCCTTTTCTCCTCCCACCAAATCAGATAGTAAGACTGGGGTAGCCGGATTAATTTGTCCCAGCAACATCTGAGTCGGCATCTTCACTGGCGAGGCTGTTATGTTGCAGACAGTGACCTAGATCCTTGCGTGACTTTTTGCAATGCTTTGGTTGAAACCACTTCGCGAATCATCTCCACTTCCATGTCTTCTGTCTGTTTGCTTCAAGGACAATGAAAAGCCCTGGTTATTTCCAATTTAGTTTGACATATGCCTGTAAACAGGCCACTTCACCAGGTTGTAACACCTTCTCACTCCAGTACCACTCATTCAGCTGGGACCTTCTGTTCTTGTACCAGGCGCTGATAGGCTTGTCTCAACATGGGGTGCACACTTGTAGTTGAAGTGTCTGGCTCCTGGACAAGAGGTGTAAACAGTCTTCTGACAAGATCTGTATTAGTCTCAATGATGAGAGAAATCATACTGGACCCTGGTGGGCGAGGACAGACAATTGCCAAAGTGTCAACGGTCTCAGCCTTTCCAACCACGGAGGGATCGGAAGTCAGCTTCACCGGTAGACAACCATCATAGGAGAGAGGGGTAAGAATTATTGCGTAGAATAGAATTAAAGTGTAGACAAATGTGTTTTTTTTTAACAGAAAACATGTCTCTCCTGCAAAAAAACAAAGGTACAAGTCTGTTCACTGTCTTCTTTAGAACATACACTGAGCTGCACATGCACAACAGAGTACATTTTCAGCAGGGTGCCTTGGTTCTGGAATGAATGCACAGCAATGAAGTTGGCTGAAGATCTGAAAAAAATTCAGCGAGAGGATATCGGCACAAGCAGACATCAGATTGTTAAAGTGGCAGTACTAATTTGCTTTAATATAATCACCCAAGATAAAGCCAGCATTTAACTCTAGCAGTGGGGAGGTAACACAGCAGTATGTTTACCATTAACATGGATTTCAGCTCTATCCATAATTTCCATCTAACTACTCTGTCCTCAGCAGCTCATCAGTATTTTTAGCATCAACCGAGCTTGTAAAGGATGTAAAACCATCGGTTGCAAAAGCATTGATGTAAATCTTATGGCTTTTTACCTCTTCCGCCACCACCACTGCTGAATGTGTTGGCCTACAAATCACTGAAAAAAATTGTTGTAGTAGCAATAATAACAACAAGTCAAGTCAAGTCAAGTCAAACTTTATTGTCATTCTGCTACAAGTATGAACATACAGTAGAACGAAATGTCGTATCTCACAGGACCACAGTGCTACATACAAATTAAACATAATTATAAATAAATATACAGAAAATAAAAAAACACCAATAAAAGAAAACCTATACACATCTGGGAACTACATAACTGTACATATACTATATGTTTCCACAAGTCTTTGTAGCAGCAAGTTTTTATAAAACTGTCTAGTGCATATTCAAGAATAAAAAGGATGGGACGTGAGACGTTCCTGGTCACAATTTATAGGTTGTAGAGGAGGTTTCAAAGAGGATTGGAGTTGAGGGCTCTCACAGCCTGGGGGAAAAAACTGTTGAGCAGTCTCACAGTTCTGGTTTTAATACTCCGGTACCTTCTACCTGATGGCAAGAGCTGAAAGAGACTGTGGGAGGGATGGGTAGGATCCCTAACAATACTGATAGCTTTGCCGGAGCATCGTGTATGGAAAATGTCCAAGATGGGGGGGAGAGAGACACCAATAATCTTTTCTGCCATCTTCACTAGCCGCTGCAGGGTTTTGCGGTCAGCAGAACTGCAATTCCCATACCAGACAATGATGCAGCTGGTCAGCACGCTTTCAATGGTTCCCCTATAGAATGTAGTAAGGATGGGTGGAGGGAGACTGGCTTTTTTAAGGCGACGGAGAAAATATAGGTTCTGTTGTGCCTTCTTAGTTAGTGACGTGATGTTAGTTGTCTAGGTAAGATCCTCTGATATGTGCACTCCCAGGAATTTAATACTGCTTACTCTCTCCACAGTCAAGTTGTCGATGGTCAGTGGGGAGTGATCAACAGAATTTCTCCTGAAATCCATCACAATCTTCTTTGTTTTGTTTACATTTAGGAACAGATTGTTTGTACTGCACCATTTAACCCGTTGTTTCACTTCCTCTCTGTAGAGCATTTCATCATTGTTGTTAAAGAGACCTACCACAGTTGATGATATGGTTGGAGCTGAACTTGGCAGTACAGTCGTGGGTCAGCAATGTGAAGAGCAGTGGACTGAGCACATATTCCTGTGGGACACCCGTGCTCAGTGTGGTAGTGCTCGATGTGCTGCAGCCAACACGAACTGACTGAGATCTTCCGATTAAAAAATCCAGGATCCAATTACAGAGGCACAGGTTGAGGCCCAGCAAGTTCAATCTAGTGATAAGTTTCTGAGGAATTATTGTATTAAATGCTGAGCTAAAGTCAATGAACAGCATTAGTGCTATGGGACGATAATCATTCAAACAGGGCACAGGTGTCTTCTTTGGCACTGGAATTATGATGGTGGATTTAAGACACGTAGGGACAACCGCCTGGCTCAGCGAAATATTAAAGATATCTGTAAGGACATCTGTCAGCTGTACAGCACAGTCTCTCACACATGTCCAGGTATATCATCAGGGCCAGTAGCCTTCTGTTGGTTGATCCTGAACAGTGTCTTCCTTACGTTGGCTGGAGAAAAGTCATTTTGGGATATGAGTCGTTTTTGTGAAGGTGTTTGGTTCTGCATCTCAAACCGTGCATAAAAATGGTTGAGTGCATCCGGGAGAGAAGTATCATTATCATTGGCAGGGGCTTGTAGTTAGTGATGGTCTGAATGGCTTGCCACAGGGCCCGTGTGTCTTTGCTTTCGCTAAAGTGTTTATTAATTTTTTTGGCATATTGTTGTTTTGCCTTCTTGATGCCATGAGACAGATTGGCTCTTGCTGTTTTGAGAGCTGTTTTATCTCCTGATCTGAATGCCTCATCTCTGGTCTTTAGCAACCTCTGCTGTCATCCATGGCTACTGGTTGGCACGTGTGGTAATAATCTTGATGACTGTCACTTCATCTATGCACTTTTTGATGTAAGCAACAATAACAACAATAATAATATTTTGATGACATCATTTTTAATGCTCCTGCACACATTCGCTCTATGATGCGAATAAACAAACTTCTTTGAACTGCAATTTTTTTCAGAAATCCAGACCTTATGTGAGAAGGGACACTAGGATTTTTTACAGCATCAGGAACACTGTGTTAGGTATACAGGGTTAATTTCAGAGTACTGACCAAGCTGCACTACAGGCTCTAAAGGCAATACCTTTTTGTACTTTGGGAAGAGGCCCTGCTGTACTGCTAATGCCCTGTACACAAGGTCGGACATTCCGCCATCAAAATCTGTCGGATTTTTTCAGACGGATTTTGGCCCAAACTTGTCTTGCATACACACGGTCGCACAAAGTTGTCGGTAAAATTTGATCGTTCAGAACGAGGTGACATAAACCAAGTACGACGTGACTATAAAGAGGCCAGTAGCCAATAGCTTTATTCTGTGCATGCGTGCCACTTTGTCCATCTGAATTGTCTACATACGATCTGAATTTAAACAATCGGATTTTGTTGTTGGAAAGTTTTAGATCCAGCTCTCAAACTTTGTGTGTCGGAAATTCCGACGGAAAAAGTCAGATGGAGCCTAAACATGATTGGATTTTCCGACAACATGATCTGATCGCACATTTTCTGTCAGAAAGTCTGGCAGGGCATAAGACTTACAGCAGCTAAACAGCTTTACTTGTTGCACAAAGTAAGTGAGGTAGGACTGTTACAGACAATATTCCTTATGCCGCGTACACACGGGCGGACTGTATGGCGTACTTAGTCCGTCGAAACACATTTCAGCGGACAGTCCGCTCGTGTGTGGGCTTCAGCTGACTTTTTCAGCGTGCAGTCTGGCGTACTAAGTATTTCGGATTTTTGGAAATTCTGTCCGTCGTACTTTGGTTTCAGCGGACAATCCGCTCGTCAGTAGGCTAGTTCAACGGACTAAGAATGGCGCATGCCCAGAAAGGATTTACACGGCGGAAGGGTGCTTTGCTGTGTATTGGACTTCCTATTTCTAGTCCCGTCGTACGTGCTGTACACGTCATCGTGCAAGCTTTCGACGGACTGTTTGTGCATCCGTGTGTGGTCAAGTCCGTTCAGTCGAAAGTACGACGGACTGTCCGTCGGATTGTATGACGAACTAAGTACGCCATACAGTCCGCCCGTGTGTACGCGGCATTAGACGTCCTGTGTGTCTGATGTCAGGTCCAGCTCCACAGAAGGCCGGGGTCAGTCAGAGTCAACTGCAACCTCTTCAACCATCTATTTTACTCTACTGCAGCCTTTCTTATCATACTTACCAGTAAAGATAACACTTAAAATACATTTCAGGCCTCAAAGATCCCCTGATAAGAGTAACTATATCTACAATTCACAGTTCGTTGGTGTGAGCAAAACATTAAGATGAAGGAATAATACAATATGAAATGCAGCGTATTTGACACCCTGGGTTATTTTTCAAGATTCGATCATTTTGAAATAAAACAATAAAATAATGAATAGGCAGTAAAAAACACAGGCAATGAAAATTGTAGATCAGTAGTCAGTCTAGTGCCCTCTTAAATTGGTGGTCAGTGCTATGACTTCTTATATTGGTGGCCCTCTTACATTGCAGATTAATGGAAGGGCACCCTTGGATTGTTGATCAGTATTAGAAGAGTTCCATTACACTGGTGGTCAATCGGAAGAATGCTTCTTAGGCCGCGTACACACGTGGCGGACTGTCTGGCCAACTAAGTCCGTCAGACAATCCGACAGACAGTCCGTCATACTTTCGAATGAACGGACTTGCCCACACACGGCACTTTTTGAGCGGACTAATACGGCGGACTAAGTCCGCCATACAATCCGCCCTACTTTTGAAATGAACGGACTCGCCCACACACGCGGAGGAAAGTCCGCTCATTTCGAGCGCATCTCCAGCTAGGCGGGGCCCGCGAAGGAGACGTCGCTGGCCCCGCCGCCTGGAATGGACTTAAAGGGGAACCCCAACGCCGAAAAAAATCGGCGTGGGGGTCCCCCCAAGTCCACAACAGACCCTTGTCCGAGCACGCTACCCGGCCGGCCAGGAAAGGGGGGTGATCGAGCGCCCCCCCTCCTGAGCCGTACCAGGCCGCGTGCCCTCAACATGGGGGAGTGCCTTGGGAAAGGGGGGCCGCGCGGCCCCCCCACCCCAAAGCACCTTGTCCCCATGTTGATGAGGACAAGGGCCTCTTCCCGACAATCCTGGCCGTTGGTTGTCGGGGTCTGCGGGCGGGGGGCTTATCGGAATCCGGGAGCCCCCTTTAATAAGGGGGCCCCCGGATACCGGCCCCCCACCCTATGTGAATGAGTATGGGGTACAATGTACCCCTACCCATTCACCTGTGAAAAAAAGTACAAAAAAAACACAACACAGGGTTAAAATATTTTATTGCACAGCTCCGGGGGTCTTCCGTCTTCGGGGGTCTTCTCGCCGGACTCCTCTGCTATCTTCTTGTAGCTCTTTTGCTAGCGGAGGAGTCCGGCTTTCTTCCTCCCCGCCGGCCTCTTCTCCCGACTTCGGGGGTCTTGTCCCCCTCTTCGGTTCTTCTGCCGGGCCACCGCGCCTTCTTATAGCTCTTTTACAGGCGGTGGCCCGGTCTTCTGTCGCCGCCGTCGCCGTCGCCGCCGCCTTCCGTTCTTCTTCTTCTTCTTCTTCTTCTTCTTCTTCTTCTCCAGGAGATGTTGCCTCGACGATCTCTCTGGCCGGAATGCCAGAGCCGCGCTGCGCGGGCACTTATATAGTGACAATGGGGCAGTGTCACATGGCTTTATGTCACATGGGTTGGTGTCACATGGTGACCCGCCCCCTTACGATGTCATAGTCCCCATGTGACATCAACCCATGTGGCCAGCCCATGTGACATATACCATGTGACACCGCCCCATTGTCACTATATAAGTGGCCGCGCAGCGCGGCTCTGGCATTCCGGCCGGAGAGATCGTCGAGGCAACATCTCCTGGAGAAGAAGAAGAAGAAGAAGAAGAAGAAGAACGGAAGGCGACGGCGGCGACAGAAGACCGGGCCACCGCCTGTAAAAGAGCTATAAGAAGGCGCGGTGGCCCGGCAGAAGAACCGAAGAGGGGGACAAGACCCCCGAAGTCGGGAGAAGAGGCCGGCGGCGCGGAAGAAAGCCGGACTCCTCCGCTAGTAAAAGAGCTACAAGAAGATAGCGGAGGAGTCCGGCGAGAAGACCCCCGAAGACGGAAGACCCCCGGAGCTGTGCAATAAAATATTTTAACCCTGTGTTGTGTTTTTTTTGTACTTTTTTTCACAGGTGAATGGGTAGGGGTACATTGTACCCCATACTCATTCACATAGGGTGGGGGGCCGGTATCCGGGGGCCCCCTTATTAAAGGGGGCTCCCGGATTCCGATAAGCCCCCCGCCCGCAGACCCCGACAACCAACGGCCAGGGTTGTCGGGAAGAGGCCCTTGTCCTCATCAACATGGGGACAAGGTGCTTTGGGGTGGGGGGGCCGCGCGGCCCCCCCTTCCCCAAGGCACCCCCCATGTTGAGGGCACGTGGCCTGGTACGGCTCAGGAGGGGGGGCGCTCGCTCGCCCCCCTTTCCTGGCCGGCCGGGTAGAGTGCTCAGACAAGGTTCTGTTGTGGACTTGGGGGACACCCCCACGCCGATTTTTTTCGGCGTTGGGGTTCCCCTTTAAGTCCATACCAGGCGGCGGCACCAGCGACGTCTCCGTCGCGGGCCCCGCCTACCTGGATACCCGCTCGAAATGAGCGGACTTTTCTCCGGGCGGGAAAAGTCCGCTCATTTCAAAAGTAGGGCGGACTGGCACACACACGGGCGGACTGTCCGCTGAAATGCGAGTCCGACGGACAGTCTTTCCAACATTCCGAAAGACTAAGGCCGCGTACACACGGGCGGATTGTCTGCCCAACTAAGTTCGTCAGACAATCCGACAGACAGTCCGTTCAACTTTTGAATGAACGGACTTGACCACACACGATGAACAGACAGTCCGCTGAAAACTTGCGCGATGACGTGTACAGCACGTACGACGGGACTAGAAAAACGACGTCCAATACACTGCAATGCAACCTTCGGCCGTGTAAATCCTTTCTGAGCATGCACCATACTTAGTCCGTCCAACTTGCCTACACACGAGCGGACTGTCCGCTGAAACCAAGTTTGGACGGACAAAACCAAGTTTGGACGGACAAAATTACGGAAATTCCGCAAAGACTAAGTCCGCCAGACTGTCCGCTGAAAAAGTCCGCTGAAGCCCACACACGAGCGGACTGTCCGCTGAAATGTGTTTCGGCGGACTAAGTTGGGCAGACAGTCCGCCCGTGTGTACGCGGCCTTACATTGTTGCTCAGGGGGAAGAATACCTCCCTTACGCAATGTGAGGGGGTTCGTTCGGTAGCGGGTGTGTGTGACCCCCTGGATGGGTTCACAACACAAAGTCAGGCACAGCAGACAGCGGTGTAGGTGCAAAAAACAAAAGATCCGGTTTATTTAGGCTACATGCAGTGATACATATAACAGCCAAACAAAATAAAACAAGAAAATAAATCCTGGTCAGCTTGACCTCTAACTACACACGTAGACTCCCTGTCTAACAACTGGGTGCAGCCTTGTGCTGCCCCAGTCCCTGTCTCTATTGTAGGGGTTTGCCACACAGGCGTTAACTCACCGCACAGAACAGATCTCAGACTCCCCAGTCTATACACACAAAACTGGTTCCAGGATGGAGCATCTCCCTATGCATGCTGGGGTTTTTTGTAGAGGCCTTAATGAGCCCACTTAATTCAGCTGGGCTCATTAACTCTTCCCCTCTAATTGTAAAAGTCTGCATAAAGCCTGAATCTAGGACACACATATTTACCATCCTGGATACAACCAGGTGACTTTACCTGCCTGCTGCCACATACCCCCCCCTCTTGTTTCAACCTTGGGGTTGTAACACCAGCAGTCAGACACGCATGTATCCGAGACAAAGCATCCACATTCCCCATTTTAACACCAGGGCGATGCTTAACTGTAAAGTTAAATTCCTGTAGGGCTAGGAACCACCTATTTACCCTTCTATTGGTCTCCTTGTTCTGAGCCATCCACTTTAAAGGAGCGTGATCAGTCACCAGGTCAAAGTGCCTACCTAGCAGATAGTACCGAAGGGAATCTAGAGCCCACTTCACTGCTAAACATTCCTTCTCAATTGTGGAGTAATTTACCTCATGGGACTTTAACTTCCTGCTGAGGTAAATGACTGGGTGCTCTTCCCCGTTCCAGACCTGGGATAACACTGCTCCTAACCCAACGTCTGATGCATCAGTTTGTACAACAAAGTCCTTAGAGAAGTCTGGTGAGTACAACACTGGCTGGCTACATAAGGCTGTTTTTAAGGACTGAAATGCTTCCTCAGCCTCTGGGGACCATTTAACCATAACCGACTCTTTCCCTTTTGTCAGGTTGGTGAGGGGCACAGCCTGAGAAGCAAAATGGGGAATGAATCGTCGATAATAGCCAGCGATTCCCAGAAAGGCTCGTACCTGTTTCTTGCTGTTGGGACGTGGCCAACTCTGTATGGCCTCGACTTTATTGACTTGGGGTTTTATCACCCCCCTCCCAATAGTGTACCCAAGATATTTGGCCTCCTCCTGTCCAATGGCACACTTCTTTGGATTGGCCGTAAACCCAGCTTCCCGGATAGAGTCTAGGACTGCTTGTACTTTTGGCAAATGTGAGACCCAGTCTGTGCTATGGATAATCACATCATCCAGGTAAGCTGCAGCATATTTCTGATGGGGCCTCAGAATCTTATCCATTTTCCGCTGGAATGTTGCCGGTGCATTCTGTAACCCAAACGGCATTCTCTTATATTGGAATGCCCCATCTGGGGTTACAAACGCAGTTTTCTCCTTGGCCGACTCGGCCTGGGGAATTTGCCAATACCCTTTGGTGAGATCAAGAGTTGTCATATATCGGGCTGTTCCCAGACGGTCAATCAACTCATCTATACGTGGCATGGGGTAGGTGTCAAATTTTGTAACTTTATTTAATTGTCTAAAATCGTTACAAAACCGCCAGCTCCCATCAGGTTTGGGCACTAGTACAATAGGACTGGACCAGTCACTCTGGGACTCCTCTATCACACCCAATTCCAGCATCCTTTGAACCTCCCCACGTATTGCCTCCCGTCGGGCCTCTGGTATTCTATAAGGTTTTAGTTTTACCCTTTCTCCTGGCGGGGTGATAATGTCATGCTCTACGCCAGATGTTTGTCCTGGAAGCTCCGAGAAAATCTCTTTGTTACGAAGTACAAACTCTTTAACCTCCTGTTGTTGGGGTTTCGATAAGGTGTCTGCTATTCCAACCTCAGGAACTAAGCAATCAGGCTGTACTTGTGACAAAGTCTCTGCGACTAGGGATTCCCTATCCCTCCAGGCTTTCAGCAGATTGACGTGATAGATCTGCTCCGGCTTTCGCCTTCCTGGCTGTCTAACCCTGTAGTTCACCTCACTAATTTTTTCAATTACTTCATATGGACCTTGCCATTTGGCCAGAAATTTGCTTTCAACCGTAGGGACTAGCACCAAGACCCTATCCCCCGGGGAAAAAGTACGGGTCTTGGCCCCACGGTTGTACACTCTCTGCTGTGCTAACTGCGCTTGGGTTAAATGTTCCTTTACAATTGGCATTACCTGTGCGATTCTATCTTGCATCAGGGCGACGTGCTCAATCACACTCCTGTGAGGAGAACTCTAATTTTCCCAAGTTTCCTTGGCGATATCCAGCAGCCCTCTTGGGTGTCTCCCATAGAGCAACTCGAAGGGTGAGAAACCCGTAGAGGATTGGGGTACCTCCCTAATGGCAAACATCAGATAGGGTATTAGACAATCCCAATTCTTTCCATCTCTATCCACCACCTTCTTTAACATTTGTTTTAGGGTTTTGTTGAATCTTTCAACCAACCCATCTGTTTGGGGGTGATACACAGATGTACGCAATTGCTTCACTTTGTACAACTTGCATAATTCTTTCATAACCCGGGACATAAAGGGTGTACCTTGGTCCGTAAGCAGTTCCTTACAAATACCCACGCGGCTAAAAACAAGGGATAGCTCTTTGGCTATGGTTTTGGCCGAGGTATTTCGGAGAGGAATTGCTTCCGGATAACGGGTGGCATAGTCCAATATAACCAAAATGTACTGATGACCCCTAGCAGACTTCATTATCGGACCTACCAAATCCATTGCGATCCTCTCAAAGGGGACCTCAATGATAGGAAGAGGTACCAGTGGGTTACGGAAATGTGGCATAGGTGCCGACTTCTGACACACAGGGCAGGAGGAACAATACTTTTCTATTTCCTTCATGACCCCAGGCCAATAGAATCTCTGCAATACCCTCTCTCTGGTTTTCTCTGTCCCCAGATGACCTCCCAGAATGTGTCCATGAGCCAATTCTAACACCAACTTCCTGTAAGGTTTGGGCACTACAAGTTGCTCAATGGTTTCTTCTGCCCTTTGAGCCACTCGATATAGCAGGTCCCTTTCCATAGTGAAGTACGGATAAGGGCTAGTCCTATCTGGGTTCACTAACTCGCCATCTATTTTCACCACATTTTCCCGTGCCTTTATTAGGGTGGGGTCTTTTAACTGTTCTGTGGCAAAATTTTCCCTGTGAACCTCAAGATCCGAAAACTCCACAGACGGCATGTTTTAATCTGAGGATGTTGGCTCCTCCCCAGTTTCTCGAGTTTCCCCCGCCAATACCGACAAGGGAAATTCAGGAGAGTCCTCACCACTCCCAGAGGAATTCTGGTCATCTTCCTGGTTTATAGGGGCACCAATGGGGGCCTCAGGACAATCCCAGAGTTCCCAGAATTTTTGAAAATCCCTTCCCACAATAGCATCATGTGGTAACTGAGACACTAACCCCACCTGATGAGAGAGGTTACCTTTGGGGGTCTCAAAAAAGTTACAGGATACTCTCGGGTGTCCCCATGCACACAAATAACAGCCACCCTGTTCTTCCCAGAGACCTCTGTAGTAACTAATTCAGCTTTTATCAATGTTACCAGGCTACCTGAATCTAGCAACACATCAACATGTCTACCATTAATACACATTTTACATAAATGTTTCTCAGGTCTCCGAATGGCAGTGCATGCAACTGTCGCAAACAGCGACTGACGTCTCTCCCTTATAAAGTCACATTGCATAGGCTCATCCACAACTGGGCAATTGAATGCAATATGTCCCTCTTGCCGGCAGCGGTAGCAAATAATTTTTTTCGCTGCCTCTAGCAGCATGGGCTTCCTGGGCTGCTCCCGCCAGACCTTAGGTAGAACTCCCACCCTCTCACTCTCTCCACCCTCACCCCTTGGAGTCATCTTACCCGCCACTGGGGATGATCTGGTCTTAGGGGGGAAAGTCCGTGAGTCCCTGGAAGAGGTGGTCAAGTTCTCTGTAGCCAAGTACCTCTCAACCAGATCCACAAGTTTATCTGCATTTTCTGGGTCTCCATGGCTTACCCATTTTTGGATGGCAGTAGGAAGAGCTCTCAGGAAACGATCCATAACAACACGTTCCACAATGTTTGGTGCGGTCAAAGTCTCTGGCTGCAGCCACTTCCTGCTCAGGTGAATGAGGTCATACATTTGAGACCTGGGGGGTTTTCCAACCTGAAAAGTCCAGTTATGCACACGCTGAGCCCGGACTGCCAGGGTGACACCCAGCCGTGCCAATATTTCTGCTTTTAGCACCACATAGTCTTTTGCTTGGTCAGGCTCTAGGTCATAATAAGCTTTCTGCGATTCCCCAGTTAACAGAGGGGCCACCAGTCCAGCCCATTGCTCCTTAGGCCACTTTTCCCTTTCAGCAGTCCTTTCAAATGTGGTCAAAAACACCTCCGGATCATCCTCTCCAGTCATTTTTGTCAGTAAATGGCTCACACCAAAGGATGCGGTATTATTGTAACCACTTGCTTCATTGGTCTGCGGACGTTGCTGTATTAATGTCTCTATTTTCTGTTGAAAATTCTGCTCTTGCTTCTGCAACAGGTCTATGAAGCGGGCTTCAGATCGCTGCTGGGCTTGTTGCTGAGCTTCCAAACTCTGCTGCAAAGTTGCATTTGTCTGCTGCTGATTTGCATTTGCCTGCTGCTGGGCTTCCAAACTCTGCTGCAAAGTTGCATTTGTCTGCTGCTGATTTTCATTTGCCTGCTGCTGGGCTTGTTGTTGAGCTGCAAGGCTCTTTTGTAAACCTGCATTTATCTGCTGCTGGTTTGCATTTGCTAGAGCCAGCTGTCTCAGTATCTCCTCCATGCTGGCCTTAACAAAAAAAAAAAAAACTGCCAAAATTCTCCACCAACTGTGAGGGAGTTCGTTCGGTAGCGGGTGTGTGTGACCCCCTGGATGGGTTCACAACACAAAGTCAGGCACAGCAGACAGCGGTGTAGGTGCAAAAAACAAAAGATCCGGTTTATTTAGGCTACATGCAGTGATACATATAACAGCCAAACAACATAAAACAAGAAAATAAATCCTGGTGAGCTTGACCTCTAACTACACACGTAGACTCCCTGTCTAACAACTGGGTGCAGCCTTGTGCTGCCCCAGTCCCTGTCTCTATTGTAGGGGTTTGCCACACAGGCGTTAACTCACCGCACAGAACAGATCTCAGACTCCCCAGTCTATACACACAAAACTGGTTCCAGGATGGAGCATCTCCCTATGCATGCTGGGGTTTTTTGTAGAGGCCTTAATGAGCCCACTTAATTCAGCTGGGCTCATTAACTCTTCCCCTCTAATTGTAAAAGTCTGCATAAAGCCTGAATCTAGGACACACATATTTACCATCCTGGATACAACCAGGTGACTTTACCTGCCTGCTGCCACAGCAAAAAGATCATTAGTGGCAATGCTCACTTATCTGAGAGGCAGAAAATACTCATTACTTAACCACTTTCAGACCGGACCAATTTGCTGGTCAAAGACCAGACCACTTTTTGCGATTCGGCACTGCGTTGCTTTAACTGACAATTGCGCGGTTGTGCGACATGGCTCCCAAACAAAATTGACGTCCTTTTTTTCCCACAAATAGAGCTTTCTTTTGGTGGTATTTGATCACCCCTGCGGTTTTTATTTTTTGCGCTATAAACAAAAATAGAGCGACAATTTTGAAAAAAACGCATTATTTTTTACTTTTTGTTATAATAAATATCCCCCAAAAATATATAAAAAAAAATTTTTCCCTCAGTTTAGGCCAATACGTATTCTTCTACACATTTTTGGTAAAAAAAATTGCAATAAGCGATTATTGATTGGTTTGCGCAAAAGTTATAGCGTTTACAAAATAGGGATAGTTTTATAGCATTTTTATTAATAATTATTTATTATTATTTTTTTACTAGTAATGGCGACGATCAGCGATTTTTATTGTGACTGCGACATTGTGGGGGACCCATCAGACATTTTTGACACATTTTTGGGACCATTGTCATTTATACAGTAATCACTGCTATATAAATGCAGTGATTCCTGTGTAAATGACACTGGCAGTGAAGGGGTTAACCAGTGGGTGGCAGTGTAGGGGTTAAGTGTTCCTAGGGGTGTGTTACTAACTGTGGGGGGGTTGGGCTTTCATTTAGTGAACACTGATCTCTGCTCCAAACACATGGAGCAGAGATCAGCGTCACTAGTTGCTAGGCAGAATGGAGAAATGCTGTTTACAACGGCATTTCTTAATTTGGCCGCTCTGTGAGGCGGCGCGCTCCCGATGGCAGGGCGGCAAATTTAAAGGGACGTACATGTACGCCCATTTGCCTGCCCGTGCCATTCTGTCGACGTACATCGGCGTGCGCTGGTCGGCAAGTGGTTAAGGAACCCCTGAAAACTACTGGAGGAAACCTGGTTGAGAAAGGCTACTCTATTGAATTTTTTCTGTTCCTTTCAATGGCCCCCAAGAAGGTAAGTAATGCTTGGCCACATTTTTTTTTCAATACAGGAGGAGGGTTGGTGAGGAGCAAGAATGAAAAAATAACATTTTAAAATAAATTTAAAATAAGAGTCCTCTGTCTTTAGCTCTCCGTCTCTTTCACACACGGTCTATTTTTTTTTTTTTTACCAAAGATTCATTTTCGCAGCTATAATTTAGAATTATGAGAGATTACCATGCTCTAGTTCACATGCTATCAATAGGAAATTGGGAGAAAAGCCTCAATGAGAGACCTTCATTTGGTAGACCATATAGGTTTGTTACCTCATCTTTATCAATGACATACAAAATATGTGTCATGGTTATGCAGTGAACTTCCTGTTTGCTTACCTCCCCTCATGTGTTCAGACTAAGAGGCCAGCTACTTCCACCTGGTGGTTTTTATAAACTCTCCTCTAAGCATGGCTCCACCCCAGGCCCTATCAGGGAACCTTATATTAACCTGTGCACTGCAAGCCAACAGTGCTGATCAACAATTGTGTATTCCTTTGTGTGTTAGCTTCCTGTTACCTGCCATGTGCTCTTCTGTTGTTCCGTTACCGACTTTGGCGTGTCCTTGACTATCCCTGTTTGCCTGTGATCCTGACCTTTTGGCGTGCCCCTCACTATTCTTGTCTGCTTGTGGCCCTGACCTTGGCTTTGTCCCACATCCCTATCCTCCTGTTGCCTACTGTGGGTGTGAGCTGGGGGACCCTGGGGGTCGTGACCTGGAGCCAGTTGCAGCCAAGTCCATCCTCACCACTGGAGGCTCTGGTGAACACCTGCTGGCTCTTAGACTCCGCGCCCCAGGGAATCTCACGCTCTATCCCCAGTGGGATCTGTCTCCCATCTGCAGCAGTCAGCCATAGGGTCCACAACCTTGCGGTGCACTCCTGATCCCTACGGTGTGCATCTGTCACCTCGCCTCAAGGTGACCTGACAATATGGACCCCAACAAACTAAATATAAGGACTATAGCAGTAACCATTTTTTGTAAAAAGTATCAAAAAATAATTATTATATTATAAAAATTGCACATATATACATATCAAAAAAACATACAAAACACACAAAAGCTGCACATTAAACATAGCCTAAATCCATCTAGTACTCCTTGAATACAGGTTCTTGGTGGCTCCCCTATGGTGGAGCACAGTGAGTTGCTGTAATTTCAATGCGGTTTGCATTTCGCAGGAGATAACCCACTTCTTTAGGAAAAATTACAGCAGGAAAACTGAAAATGGAATGGTACACATATCAGTTACAGCTTCTTATTTTAACAATAAATGTTATTACATATCTCATGGTTAATAGTCAAAAACATCAAAATAGAAACACATTGAATGGTCCTCCTACACATGGTCATTGTCCCCCATATAATGCTACAGAACGGTCCCAAGATAGTCACTATTTCCAATGTGATAGGAACTAGGTATCTGAAATGTGTATCATAAAGACATCATGACACCATCTGTAGTGACAGTGTGCATAATCATATTGTACGAATTAAAGCGTAATGACCTAATGGGGGGGGCAAGATTATTTTTTTTTAAATAACATTTAAAAAAAGAAGCCCTCTGTCTTTATGGTTCCATCTCTTTCACACCTGGTCTCTCTTGGTAGAAGTTGATCAGACAATTGCAGCGCTGATTTCTAAAAGTTCCCTTGTCGTTAGATCCATGAATTTCCAGTCTCACGCACAGTTTTGGAACCTTTTGAGGACCTTTTAAGAATTACTGTACAGTATGTAACTATAATCATGTAGTTAAAAAAATTATTTTAAATAGTTAAAGCTGACCTGGGCTACTAAACTTTAAACTTCTGTATATCTGTGGTTTGCTGCCTATTGTATGTTTCATTGAGAATAAAACAAAATGTAACTTTGACACAGTGAATAACTGGAGATTCCTTTGGATTTATACAATTCTGTGGGACATGGAATACACATTACATAAGTATAGGTACACTACATATATTAAAAAGTAAACAGCTTACATCATTTGTGAGCATGTGTTAAAGTCCATTAAAGCTGACAAGGACTTCTTTATCTTTCGTATCTTTTTTTCTGACTGAAATTAATCAGATTGGGTGCTGCTGCTTTGTGCAAGCCAAATTAAATGTGAAAGAAAAAAAGTCAATTTGCAGACAAATATGTGCTGTGTATGCTGTTGCTTAGATCTATGAGAATCATGCTGTTCTGTAATACTATGTACAGCTATAAGCCATCCCTAAAGCATGCTATTTAAAGGATTTGCGCATTTCAATGTTGCCCTTGAAGCCACATGAAAAGAGCTCCTTTACGTTGTACCGCATTTGTTAAAAACTTTATTTTTTATTTTTTCATTGGTATATGTCTCCTATGCTAGTGTCCATATATCAGTGCCTTTTTTTTCTTTCTTTTTCTTTTTTTTTTTATTAAATAGCAATTTGCCTAGTTTACCTTTTAGCCCTACAAATGGCCAGAATTGAACAACAAGATTCACCACCCATAGATTTCAATGGATTTGCCTCTAAATTCAATTTTGCTGAATTTAGCATAAGATTTGAAAACTCATGGCAAATCAAACCCCAGGCTAATTCACCCATCACTATACAGTATATAATAATCCAGCAGCAGAAGAGGCTCTAATGTCATGAATATGTAGCTTGTGAGTCCATAAGCCTAAATGTGATCTATAGAAACAATAAATAAATAAAATGTCACTTTATATGAGGTATGTGCGGCAACAGAAATGCAGTCACTATAAAAACACAATGTTTATTGCTAAATAATGATTACATAACAGGTTAGAAAACTCCATTCATAGGTTTGTGTCCATATTGACAACATGAAACAAACATTGTATGTAAAAAACTGGCAACAACAATAAATTATACATTGTATAATAAATGAGCGGCACTTTTGTTGCTATCTCACCACTCCATATTTAGTTCATATGTAAGTACCCAAGGGGAGAAGCACTCTTCTCCCTTTGGTTAGTATTTATCTTTGTCTGGTGCCCTGGGTAGATTTTCTTATACAATATTAATTTTCTATTTTATATATTTGTGTTTTTTCACAGATATTTAATGCATTTGCTCAAAAGAGTGGATTTAATCCACAAAACGCGTAGGAATTATTTGCTGCATCTCATCTCCCGTCGATGGTTTAACCAATTTCATATATACAGATTTTATCCTTACACTGTTTCTGAGGTGGTCCAGGTATCAGGAACCATGAATCAGACAGAAGTGCCGTAAAAATCACACTATTTATTAAAATGGTATAAACAGAGCAAACATAGTCAAAACATAGCCAGAGTTTGGTAACCAGGACGGATAGTCAGAACAAGCCAGAGAAACAGGTGTCCAGAGATCAGCGAAGTCGGGTGCAGCAAACAGGATCAGGAACCAGAAGAGAAGTCAGCCAAGCAAAAGTCTTTCACTGGAAAACAGAGAAGAGTCGGAATATGTTGACCAAGGCGAAGGCACAGAAGATCTGATCCATGCAGTTTAAATAGCTAGGAGAGCTAGCTAACGAACAGGAAATTAACACAGGGGCAAGACTTTGGAGAATGAAGAGTGCTGGGAATTAACCAACAGCTGAGCACAGAGCTCTGAGAAGCAAGGGCTGAGCCCAGGCCTGACACTGTGTCATCTAGAATGGCTGTTATATATACACTACAATGTATTATCTTGATGCAGCATTCATATATGTATTACACAATGTATCATTTATTGTTGTTGTCAGTTTTTTACATAAAATGTTTGTTACATATTGTCATTATGGACACAAACCTATGAATGGATTTTTCTAACCTGTTATGTTATCACTATTTAGCAAAAAACATTATGTTTTTATATTGACTTTTCTGTTGCTGTACATACCTCATATAAAGTCCCATTTGATTTTTTTTTTGTTTCTACTGAATCAGGGATGGAGATGTATTCACAAAATTTTCATATAAAGTCCCACTTAGTCCCCTCCCCTTCCCCCTTTTTTGCATATAAATGTTATCTATGGTCAAGAGGTTTGCAGGTTTGGAAGAGATAATAGTTAACATCTTGCCCCTTACCACGTGATCAGCTGTCAGCCAATGACAGCTGATCCCATGATGTAAACAAAA
This sequence comes from Lithobates pipiens, assembly GCF_037356315.1. Classification (NCBI taxonomy): domain Eukaryota; kingdom Metazoa; phylum Chordata; class Amphibia; order Anura; family Ranidae; genus Lithobates; species Lithobates pipiens. Next base: position 275,594,983 of record NW_027507758.1, read on the forward strand.
GCTCAGTAATTGTTTTTATTTTCTCCTCAAGCTGACAGTGCAAGGAGGAAAAAAGCCGATCACCGGCTTATCTGCAAGGGACATCGGTCCCGAAGAAGAATGGGCAATTATGCCTCATCTGTGCCCACCAGTACACCCTGCGAGTGCCACCTGCCATTAACATCTACCAGGGCCCACAGTGCCCACCAGTGCCACCTATCAATGCCCATGAGTGCCACCTATCAATGTCCACAAGTACCACTTATCAATTGCCCACCAGTGGTGCCAATCAGTGCCATCTAGCAGTGCTGCCTATCAGTGTAACCAATCAGTGCCCATTATTGCCACCCATCATTGCCCATCACTACCACCCATCAGTGTCCGTCATTGCCACCTATCAGTGCCCATCAGTGCCACCTCATCAGCATACATCAATGAAGGAGAAAAATTACGTGTTTGCAAAATTTTATAACACAATTTAAAAAATAAATAAATAATAAAAATAATACATAAATAAATATATATTTATTTAATTTTGTCTTTTTAAATTTTCTTAACAAAAAATAAAAACCACAGAGGTGATCAAATACCAACAAAAGAAAGCTCTAATTGTGGGAAAAAAATGATAAAAATGTAATTAGGGTACAGTGTCGCATAACTGCGCAATTGTCATTCAAAGTGCATCAGTGCTGAAAGCTGAAAATTGGTCTGGACAGGAGGGGGGTTTAAGTGCCCAGTAAGCAAGTGGTTGAGGTAGACAGCTTTGTTTTTCTGCATTCAATGTGCACTTAAAGAGGTAGTAAACCACAAAAAAATAAAAAGAACAATCCTCCCCCTGGAAGTTAAGAGCATAATGTGCTAGCACATTATGAAAGACTTACCTTAAAATTAAGCCCTTCAATGTCACCACTGATAGGGCTTCTATCTTCACCTGGTCTTCCTTCCAGCTCTGTGAGCTCCGGCCATTTGAGTGGCTGAGCCACAATGATGTCACTCTCGCACATGTGGTTGTGGCACAGTAAAATGCACCTTTAAGTGACCAAAAAAATGTAAATTTGAAATAGTATAAAAATATGATATGATACACACAAGTACATATATATTTTTTAAGTCAACAGCATCCCTCAAGGTGTGTCCTTAACCACATGCTGACCGGCGCACGCCAATATACGTTGGCAGAATGGCACAGACAGGCAAATTGATGTACAGGTATATCCCTTTATATTTGCCACCGTGCCATTGCGTGCCACTTACGGTGCACGTGTACGCCGGTCGGGACCTCCGTGAATCCGATTGTGGGTCCTGCGGACTCGATTGCCACGGGGATACCCATGATTGTCTCACGGGAGGAAGAACGGGGAAATGCTAATGTAAACAAGCACCTTCCCATTCTGCCTAGTGACAGTGTCACTGATCTCTGCTCTCTGTGATCGGAGCAGAGATCAGTGACATGTCATATGTAGCCACGCCCCACCTCCCACAGTTAGAAACACTCCCCAGGGCTCACTTAACCCGTACAATGCCACCTAGTGGTTAACCCCTTCACTGCCAGTGTCATTTACACAGGAATCAGTGCATTTGTATAGCACCGATTGCTGTATAAATGACAATGGTCCCAAAAATGTCCGATGTATCCACCATAATGTCGCAGTCACAACAAAAATCACTGAACACCACCATTACTAGTAAAAAAAAAAATATTAATAAAAATGCCATAAAACTATCCCCTATTTTGAACACACTATAAGTTTTGCGCAAACCAATCAATAATCGCTTATTGCAATTTTGTTTTACCAAAAATATGTCGAAGAATACGTATCGGACTAAACTGAGGAAAACAAATTTTTTTTTATATATTTTTGGGGGATATTTATTATAGCAAAATGTAAAAAATAATGTGTTTTTATCAAAATTGACGTTCTTTTTTTGTTTATAGCGCAAAAAATAAAAACCGCAGGGGCGATCAAATACCACCAAAAGAAAACTCTATTTGTGGGAAAAAAGCACATCAATTTTGTTTGGGAGCCACGTCGCACAACCGCGCAATTGTTAGTTAAAGCGACGCAGTGCTGAATCGCATAAAGTGCTCTGGTCTTTGGCCTGCAAAATGGTCCAGGGCTTAAGTGGTTAATACAAGAAATGTGGTATATGGTTCTCAATAGGATAGGAAGGCCTAGGCATTAAAGTGGAACTTCAGTAATTTTTTCATCTTTCCATCTATTAGATCTTCTGCCCTTGCAGTTTTAACTTTGGATAGTAAAACATTTTTTTCTGCCATTAAATACCTAATATAGCTCACTTCCTGTTTCTTGTTTGGTAAAAAGCCTAGCCTTATGACATCATGCACAGTTCTTTCTCTCACTCCCGTGAGAGTTTCACTGGAAGGGAGGCGGGGCGAGTCATAAGAGGGCCAATGAGAGCTGCAGAGCTGGAGGTGTGCCTCTGTGTATGTTTAAATACAGGAAGTGAACAGGCAGCAGCTTCAGCTACCCACAGTTAAAATGGATGCAGCCAGACTCAGTGGAGGGAGATTTCTGCAGCATATTTGGCAAGTACAGAATCATGGTATATATAAAATAATATGTAAAGTGGTTGGAGGGAAGCTTCAGAATGGCAAAGATGTTTTTATTTCAAATTATGTGAGCAGACTGCAGTTCCTCCTACAAACATTGTCTGAATTTCTAATCTGTGTTCACTCTGGTAAAATGTGGCTTTATCCATTTCCACATTAGCCACTTCTGCTTAGGTGGACGTAATATGATGTCCTGGAGTTTAAGTGGTTAAATCTGAATGATTCCTGCAGCTTCAGGCATCATTCAGATATCTTATTTTTCATTGAGTGAATCCCTGCACAGTAAAAACAACCATAGCTGCTGTTCAGCAGCTTGATTGTTTTTACAGGCGGTGGGAGGGGATGTCCCCCCTCTTGCTGTCCTCCGGTGCGGCCATTTACCATAGAGAATACTGCAGACAAGATGGTCCCTGGCAGTCTCTATGACCTTTGGAGGCCGGGCATGAAGTTGTGAAGTCACGTCCGGCCTCGGCAGATGTAAACACTTCCATTTCCTCGGCTGGGAAGCTGAGATCGTTTCATATTCTAATGCCTTGTACACACGGTCGGACATTCCGACAACAAAACTCATCAGATTTTTTCCAATGGATTTTTGTGCCAAACTTGTCTTGCATACGCACGGTCGGACAAAGCTGTCAGAAAATCTGATTGTTCGGAATGTGGTGACATTCGTTGTGTACGACGGGACTACATAAAGGCTAGTAGCCAATAGCTTTGGTCTCGTAATTTAATCTGAGCATGCGTGGCACTTTGTCCGTCGGAATTCTCTACAAACAATCGGAAAAAGTGTGATCGGATCTTGTTGTCTGAAAAATTTTAGATCATGCTCTCAAACTTTCCAAAAGTCTGATAGAACCCACACACAATCGGATTGTCCGAAAACATAATCCGATCGGACCTTTTCCGTTGGAAAATCCGACCGTGTTTACAGGGCATTATTTTTTAAAGGCTTTCCAGCCTTGAGACAAGATCTGGGGACTTATAAACCCCAGATCTTGCTGTAAAGAGGACCCGTCATGCCCTATTCCCGTAATAAAAATAAAAGTGATAAAAAAGTTTAAAGAGATAGTTTCAAAATAAAAAACTAAAAGTAAAATAAACAATTAAACAAAAAGCACCAACATATCTGCATGCTTGCACGCAGAAGCGAATGCATGGGTATTAAGAAAAAATGGGAAAGTGGGTTGCTACAACCAACAGTATCGAAAAAAAATATATATGTGCAACTATAATTCTTATAATCAGCTAAATGGTACCTTCACATTCTAAGCAAGTGTATCGTGATATCAAAACATACCAAAGTGCAAAGTGCAAAAATAACATATGTAAAATTTTAGAGTGAGAGCAATAATTCTAGAGCAAGACCTCCTCTCTAACTCTAAACAGGTAACCTGTAAACAGGGCTCGAATCCTGCGGGAACGTGTGGGAACGGCGTCCCTGCACTTTTTTCACAGCAGGAACGCCGTTCCCTTTGCAGGACTAGAGTCAAAAGACCCGAGCCGATCCTTCACTAAGCGGCGATTCCCAGCATCGCCGCATAGTGAAGGATGGCGTCCAGGGGCGGGCTGATCAGGGGTGTAGGGTGGAAATCTCCCCCGAGGCCGCCTACCTTACGGCCGCAACGCTGTTTGTTACTTTAGTTTTCCCAGGCTGTGACGTGTGACTGTGTTATACAGTACTAGCCACCGATTGGCTGGCTGCTGCTGCACTGCACTCTGGGAGTTGTAGTCTGGCCTCACTGAAGTTCCTGGCGGTGGGAGGAGTTCAGCAGCGCAGCAGACTACAACTCTCACCTCCCAGGAGCCTTTAGAGGCAGCCAGCATGTCACACATGACCTGAACAGTTGTGGGCTGTGACCGGGCGCTAGCTTGAGGAGTGGCAAAGAAGAGAAGAAGTGACTGAGATTTATCACCCCCTCCGAAGAGGCCATGCAAGGAAAGTAAGTACCTAGCTTTAACACAGACCCAGACCCTGACACACCCCCTGCTGACCCCCCACATTCCATGGGCACTGATCAGGCTGCACTGAAGATGGGTACTGGTGAGGGGGCACTGGTTAGGCTACACTTATGGGCACTGTCTGCATGGGTGAGGTGGCACTGATCAGATGGCACTAATGGGCACTGTCTGCCCTGGTGAGGCGGCACTGATCAGATGACACAGATGAGCACTGGTGAGGAGGCACTGATCAGATGGCACAGATGAGCACTGGTGAGGTGGCACTGATGGACACTGTCTGCACTGGGGAGGGGGCACTGATCAGGCTGCACTGATGGACACTGTCTGCACTGGTGAGGTGGCACTGATCAGGCTGCACTGACGGACCTTGTCTGAACTGGGGAGGGGGCACTGATCAGACTGCACAGATGGGCACTGTCTGTATTGGTGAGGCGGCACTGATCAGGCTGCACCGATGGACACTGTCTGCACTGGGGAGGGGGCACTGATCAGGCTGCACTGATGGGCACTGTCTGCACTGGTGAGGCAGCACTGATCAGATGGCACAGATGAGCACTGGTGAGGTGAAACTGATCAGGCTGCACTGATGGACACTGTCTGCACTGGGGAGGGGGTACTGATCAGGCTGCACTGATGGGCACTGTCTGCATGGGTGAGGTGGCACTGATCAGGCTGCGCTGATGGGCACTGTCTACACTGGTGAGGCAGCACTGATCAGATGGCACAGATGAGCATTGGTCAGGTGACACTGATCAGGCTGGACTGATGGACACTGTCTGCACTGGGGAGGGGGCATTGATCAGGCTGCACTGATGGGCACTGTCTGCACTGGTGAGGTGGCACTGATCAGGCCGCACTGATGGACACTGTCTGCATGGGTGAGGTGGCACTGTTCAGGCTGCACTGATGGGCACTGTCTGCACTGGTGAGGTGGCACTGATCAGGCTGCACTGGGGAGGGGGCACTGATCGGACTGCACTGATGGGCACTGTCTGTATGGGTGAGGCGGCACTGATCAGGCTGCACCGATAGACACTGTCTGCACTGGGGAGGGGGGCACTGATCAGGCTGCACCGATGGACACTGTCTGCACTGGTGAGGTGGCACTGATGAGGCTGCACTGACGGACCCTGTCTGCACTGGGGAGGGGGCACTGATCAGACTGCACTGATGGGCACTGTCTGTATGGGTGAGGCGGCACTGATCAGGCTGCACCGATGGGCACTGTCTGCACTGGGGAGGGGGGCACTGATCAGGCTGCACCGATGGACACTGTCTGCACTGGGGAGGGGGCACTGATCAGGCTGCACCGATGGACACTGTCTGCACTGGGGAGGGGGCACTGATCAGGCTGCACTGATGGGCACTGTCTGCACTGGTGAGGCGGCACTGATCAGATGGCACAGATGAGCACTGGTGAGGTGAAACTGAGCAGGCTGCACTGATGGACACTGTCTGCACTGGGGAGGGGGCACTGATCAGGCTGCACTGATGGGCACTGTCTGCATGGGTGAGGCGGCACTGATCAGGCTACACTGATGGGCGCTGTCTGCATGGGGGATGCAGCACTGATCAGGCTGCACTGATGATGGGCACTGGTGAGGTAGCACTGATGATGGGCACTGGTGAGGTGGCACTGATCAGGCTGCACTGATGGGCACTGTCTGCACTGGTGAGGCGGCACTGATCAGATGGCACAGATGAGCATTGGTGAGGTGACACTGATCAGGCTGGACTGATGGACACTGTCTGCACTGGGAAGGGGGCACTGATCAGGCTGCACTGATGGGCACTGTCTGCATGGGTGAGGCGGCACTGATCAGGCTGCACTGATGGGCACTGTCTGCATGGGTGAGGCAGCACTGATCAGGCTGCACTGATGGGCACTGTCTGCACTGGGGAGGCAGCACTGGTGAGGCTGCACTGATGGGCACTGTGCATGGGTGTTTTCTGTTTTTCTGTATTTTCTGTGAAATATATATGCATATGAGCGTATCGGTTTTTTTTTTTGGTGGGGGAGTTGTCCTTTGGTGGGAGTTCCCACACTTTTTTCCCCAGGACTTGACCCCTGCCTGTAAACATTTTTTAAGCGTCGCCTATGGAGATTTTTAAGTACCGAAGCTTGGCCCCATTCCAGGAGTATGCACAATTTTAAAGCGTGACATGTTAGGTATATATTTACTCGCCGTAACATCATCTTTCACATTATACACAAAATAAATAAAAATCAGGCTAACTTTAGTGTTTTGAGTTTTTTTAATTTATGAATCTCATTTGACAAATTACTGTGCAAAGTCTGTGTGACATAGAAAGTTGCAATGGCCAACATTTTATTCCCTAGTGGCTCTGCTAAAAAACAAAACAAAAAAAAATGTATATACTGCAATGTTTGGGGTTTCTGAGTAATTTTCTGGCAAAAAAAAATTATGATTTTTACATGTAGGAGACGAGTGCTAGTATAGGCCCGGTATGGAAGTGGTTAGAGAGATTCCCTATTCTTTTTTGTGCTGACAGGAAATGAGGTGGGATCTCCCCAATATGGACACAGATGATGGTAAAAATCCGGGGTTCTAACTCTTACCTACTCTATTCGAAATGAAATAAAAAATATGACTAGAGTGTGGCTTTAAAAGAAAACTCATGCAACAAATGGATACACCATTTTTAAACACTGCATAAGACTATTTGTAATTTTTTTTGTTACCATGTTCTTCATTTTCTTTTCAAAAATATTATTTCATAGTTTTTTCCCAGAACCCTGCACAAAGCTGTATCTATAGCTAAAACTAATTTTTGGCAGGGTTCTACAGAGTAGGGGATGCATTTTTTTTCATTTGCTGTCTTTGTCCCATTGGGGAAATTTCTCTTCTCTTCGCTTCCTATCCTGAAGAAACAACAAAGCGTTAAAAGAAATTTCTCCAAAGTGAGTCCTCTCTTGCTCGGTCACCAAAAAAGCTGTCTCCTCACTTCCTGCAAAACAAAACCAGAGAAATTCCAAGCTCAACTTACCGACCAGCCTGCTAACCAACCGAATTATCCTGTCTAACAGTTAACTAAATAGGGGTTTCATTTGCACACATTTGCAAATATATAAGCTACAGAACCTCATCAAGGCACCCCAGTATCTGTAGTCCTAACTCTAAATTTTGAGAGCCTCTGCAGTGGAAGCACATGCATTATAATGGATAGGCACAGGGCAGGTGAGCCTGGGGGTAGCCCACCCTTCCTTAAAGGCCAGGGGCACACTGGGTACCCAGCATATAGAACTATGGCAGCAAAGGTGTCCAGTGTGTCTCCTCACATGAAAAGGCAATGCATGCAAAACAAAACCAAATAAATTCCCGGTGAGACTTACAGACCAGCTTGCTAACTAACCAAACTTGGCCTGCTCCAGTGACAACTGTAAAATTTTAGATTCATAACTAGTGATGGACGGAACTTCCAACGGGACGTTTCGCGAACGTGGCCAAAAGTTCGGGAACCGCAAAGTTTGCGGCAGACCCCATTGACTTTAATGGCAGGAAAACCTTAAAAACCTACAGGTCATATTTTCAGCCACAAAATACTTACTAGCTGTGCACACATAGTCCCACCACATGGACACTGACATAACAAAATTATTAAGTGAATCTGGGATCGACAACGACAAGCATTCTTTTTTTATCTGTGAAATTTTGAAAATTCAGGAGCGCATGAAGGCCATGGAGGAGAGGCTAGGTCAGGGCAGGCTATGAAGGGGGTGTAGGAGATGATCAGTGCCACAGTCATGGCAGCGCAGTCCTGTGCCAGTGTCCCAGTGTGCCAACCTGTGCTTGAGCCCCTCCCTCTGCCCGGCCCTTACCCCCACCTATGCAGGGCTCCACTGCGGTGGTCCGGAGGTACCAGTCCAGTGCTAATCCTCAGCCATGGTGCTGGCACTGCCTGCTGATTGGCTTCTCCACTGCTATCTCCCTCACTGCCTGAAACCAGCACCGCGATAGAGACTGAGCACTGACACCAGCACCGTGATAGAGAGCACTGACACCAGCACCGAGATAGAGAGCACTGACACCAGCACCGAGATAGAGAGCACTGACACCAGCACCATGATAGAGAGCACTGACACCAGCACCGTGATAGAGAGCACTGAGACCACACCAGCACCGAGATAGAGAGCACTGACACCACACCAACACCGAGATAGAGAGCACTGACACTAGCACCGAGATAGAGAGAGAGCACTGACACCAGCAGCGAGATAGAGAGCACTGGCACCACACCAGCACCATGATAGAGAGCACTGAGACCACACCAGCACCAAGATAGAGAGCACTGACACCACCCCAGCACCATGATAGAGAGCACTGAGACCACACCAGCACCAAGATAGAGAGCACTGACACCACACCAGCACCAAGATAGAGAGAGAGCACTGACACCAGCCACGAGATAGAGAGCACTGACAGCAGCACTGATACCAGCAACTCACTGCTGGGCCCCAAAAATATGGCACCGCTCAACCTCTTCAAACAGGAGGGTACGGGCATATAGTACGGTGTGCTTTTTTTGTACAAGGAAGTGAGCCAAATGTAGAAAAAAGGTCTGTGTGCTCGATTAAATAAATTGTTTATATAGTTATGTATATACATGGTCTACTGGTCACATGTGTTGAATTCCTCAGAGATCCATGCTTCCTTGTTATAAATGTGAGGTAGTCAACACTGTCGTGAGCTAGGCGAGTGCACTTATCAGTCACGATCCCCCCTCCTGCACTGAACGTCCATTGCAAATTGTGCAAGCTCTGGCCAGAGGTCAAGCCTGCCCACCCAGTAGTCCAGGGGTTCATCACTCCCCAGAGCGTCCACATCGGCCGTTAACCTGATGTAGTCGGACACCTGTCGGTCTAGGTGTTCCCTGATGCTGGATCCGGATGAGACCTGTCGATGGGTCGGCTGAAAGAATGACCTCATATCAGAAGTTACCAACACATCTTCAAACCGCCCTCTTCTTGCAGGTGCTGTTGGATTGGTACCCGCAACTCTTTCTCTGGTAGTGGGAATTCCTCCTCTGCCAGCGCACGCAAAAGCAGAATGCAGCATTTCTCGAAGCAAGGCCTGGAAGTGCTCCATTCTGACAGCCATTCTGTGACGGTGGTAACATTTCCGCCATTTTGTGTTTGTACCGGGGGTCTAAGTACATTGCCACCCAGTACTGGTCCTTGACCCTTATGCTTTTTATACGGGGGTCCCTGTTAAAACACTAGAGCATGAAGGCCCCCATTTGCACTAAACTGGAAGCGGTGTGGTGGCCTGTCTCCTGCTCATCATCCAGGATAATGTCGTCCTCCTCGTTCTCCTCTCCCCATCCACGCACAACAACAGGGATCCCAGAAAGGTTTAAAGCATGCTCTTCTTGCTCCTCCTCATCCGCCCCGGCACCATCTTCCTCTGACTCCTCTTCAGACTCCTGTTGTTGACTTGTCTCAAATAGAGTAGCCCCCCCTGGGAATTCATCCAGCATTGCAACTTCCTCATCTTCCTGCTCCTGCTCCTCCACGGCTTGATCAATGACATGACGCAATGCACGATCCATAAAGAAGGCATAAGGTACAATGTCACTGATGGCGCCATGGCTTGCGACTGACCAGTTTGGTGATCTCATCAAAAGGCCGCAGGAGTCTGCATGCGTCGTGCATGAGCAGCCACTGGCACAGTGAAAAAAAAAACAAGCTCCCAGAACCTGTTCTGCCGAGTTCGTACAGGTAGTCGTTAACTGCACATTTCTGCTGGAGCAGCCTATCAAGCATATAGAAGGTTGAGTTCCATTGCGTCGGCAATCGCAAATAAGACGTCTGACCGGCAGATTGTGTCGCCGCTGAATGTCAGCAAGGCGAGCCATAGCCGTGTAAGATCTTCTGAAATGGGCCGAGATTTTCCTTGCCCGCCGCAATATGTCCTGGACCCCAGGGTATTGTACAACGAATTGCTGCACGACCAAGTTTAAGACGTGTGCCATGCATGGCACGTGTGTAATTTTGCCTTGTTTCAATGCGCTAAGCAGATTGGCACCGTTGTCACACACCACTTTACCAACTGTCAAATTGAGCGGTGTTAGCCACTGATCTGCCTGTGAACGCAAAGCTGAAAGGAGTGCAGGGCCAGTGTGGCTCTTGGCTTCCATGCACAACAGACGCAGCACCGCATGGCAACGTCTCACCTGGCATGTTCTGGGGAGCTTGGGCGGCACAGCAGAAGAGACGCTAGCAGCAGAAAAGGAGGAGTCAGCTGAGGAGGAGAGGGAGGATGATGCAGTAGGAGGAGGAGAAGAAGAGGCAGGCCTGCATGCAATCCATGGCGGTAAAACCAAATCTACACGGGTGCCATGGGTTACATGCTTGACGGCCGTCAGAAGGTTCACCCAGTGGGCAGTAAAAGTTATATACCTTCCCTGCCCATGTTTGCTAGACCACATGTCTGTGGTCAGATGTATATTGGCACCAACACTGTGTGCCAGAGATACATTCACTTGTCGCTGAACATGGCCATATAGCTCTGGGATGCCCTTCTGTGAGAACCACTTCCTTCCTGGGACCTTCCATTGTGGTGTTCCAATGGCCACACATTTTCGAAAGGCCTCCGAGTCCACCAGTTCATATGGCAGTAGTTGGCGGACTATCAGTTCTGACAAGCCAGCCGTCCTTTCTCTCCTTTGCCACCAGGGGGTCTTCAGTTGTTAATAACTCAAAAATTATGGACATCCACACTAGGCCATTTCTTGAGAGAGGAGAAGGGTATAGCAGCTCTCAAGTGGCATATTTTCGCGCAGGTCGCTGCCTGGTTTTCCATATAGTTGATACAGGGATGAATGGCCCCCTGGAGGCCTAGTGTAGATGTCCATAATTTTCGAGTTATTAACAACTGAAGACCCCCTGGTGGTAAAGGAGAGAACGGAGTTTATTCATTGTACTTGATGTGCTATTTTATCAAGGAGTGGAGGTGAGAGTTCTGAGAGCCCATATCTCTTTGTGCCATATTTCACCTGCTGTTTCTCTGATAAGAATTCCTTTGAACACTTCTGGTGCTGTTGAATAATATCGAGAGACTAATTTTTTTGGACTTATTTATGGTGCCTGCTTTCCGAATATAATTATTAATATTATTTTTTCATTTGCACTAGCACGTAGCACTTTATATTTTTATTATTTATTTTTAATAAGTTAATATTCATTTATTATTATTTTTTTTGGACTTATTCATGATGCGTGCCTTCCAAATATAATTATTTATATTATTTTTTCTTTGCACTAGCACATTGCACTTTATATGTTTATTGTCTATTTTTACACATTTCACTTGCGCGGGATCATTATTGATTGTATTTTATTTTTAGTATTATGTGAATACTGATAGATCCAGCTGCATTTATTAGCACCTTGTTTGCAATTTGCATGTGTATTTTTATTTATTGCTGCCATTTAATATTTTATGATATTTATCACCATTTACCATATTCGTAGTTTTCACTTTTAGATAGTAGCGCGAGGGCTGTTTTATTTTATTTACATCCCTATTCATAACTTTCTGTCTCAGTGACAGTGGTCACCAGGGAAAACAGAGAGGGTGAATATGAATCTCAGTAGTGGGGACACAGACAGCAATTAAGTCCAGGCAGGAATTTTAACCCTAAAAAATAATGTTTTTGTGAGATATGCATTTTAATTACAGGTGGCTGTTGCGTTCCCCTTGGCCTACACAGCTTTTCTTATTAAAATAAAATAATGAGGCCAGTGGCAGGGATTTTTAGAGGCTGCAATTTAGACAAATTCAAACAGTTCTAGTAAGAGTATAATTGGCTGAATAATTAGACAGCAAGCACCTGTAACTTGCAGTTTACAAAACAGGCCCAAGGTTAGAGTCAATAATACAAAACTGGGTTAGGAATAGCAAAGAGCAGGTATAGACTTCAAAATAATAAAATAATACTAAAAGGGGGGGCGTGGCTAGCCGCGGAGCGAGATGGCCGCCTGAGATCTGAGCTCCGCTCCACGGCAGGCCTACGAAGCGTCAGACCAGCAACGGACCTTCTCTCTCTCGTTCGCCAGAGAGAGGGGGGTTGAGGGACACACAGCGGCATGCCCGGACGCCGCCATCCACCTCCGCAGCCGCGCCGGGTGACCGAATTCTTCGGCCGCATGGATCATCAATCCAGCCAAGATGGCGCCGATCGGGCTGGCAGTGACACAGGCCCTGCGCCTCACAGATCCGCACAAGCCTCCCCGCAGCCCGCGCCTCCTGCACAATCAACGCTAGCCCGCAGCAACAGAGAGGACACAGAGGAGATGGATAGCCTTCCTCCATCAAGTCACACAGGGGATGTACCGCAGGAGAGAGGTAAGAGACTGGCCTCCTCCCCATGCAACTCTCCCCACAAAGCTCATATGGCTAAAAAGCATCATGGCACTGACCCTGGCTCTGCTCTCGCTGCAACAGCCCCTTTGTCTACCCTGGCCACCATACCTGTGACTGATAATCCTGTGTCTGAGTGCATGCTCAAATCCATGTTACTCACCCTGCAGAAAGACCTCCACAGGGAACTACAGCTCTCCCTATCCCAAGTGCATGACCGACTGGAATGTCTGGAGGACAGAGCAGACATAACGGATGAGCACGTTTCTGATATGAGTAAAGCTCACAATGAACTTCTTGATGCTCACGAACACCACACGGAAGAAATTCAGAAAATTAAATTAAAGCTCGCAGACCTCGAAGACAGGTCCAGACGTAACAACATAAAATTTAGGGGGATCCCTGAAGCCGTACTACCCACTGACTTGCCAAACTACCTCCAACAACTCTTCCTCACCCTGCTCCCTAATCTCACACCCCATGATCTGATCATTGACCGAGCACATAGAATTGCTAAACCTGATCATCTTCCAGCTGACACACCCCGTGACGTCCTGGCCAGGATTCACTTTTACCAGATTAAAGAACAGCTACTTCGCACAGCCAGGAATCTGCGACCTCTCCCAGCTCCCTACAGCAAACTGGCCCTTTTTGCGGATCTGTCTCCCGCCACCATGGAACTCCGCAGATCATTCTCACCGGTCACATCCCTACTTCAGGAACACAATATTGCATACAAATGGGGTTACCCGACTAAATTATTAGTCACATACCAACAAAAATTGGTACCGATTCTGTCTCCCAAAGATGGCTATAAAAAACTAACTAACTGGGGCCTACTCCCCATTCGCACGAAACCACAAGTGCAGGAGAAGCACTCTGCCGGATTGGCATATCCACCCCGACGCCCTTCAAATGGCCGGGATAAAGTCTGATGTCTTATACGGTTCAACAGCGCCCTTTGCACGCGCAGGCCTGCCAGGGCGACAGTTAAGTTTCACACCCCCGACGAGAGAAAGTGTGCTACGCACACTGCTGTATACTTCCTCCTTTTTTGTTCATAATAGTGCGCAAGTTCAGATATTTTAGTTACAGCACTTCTGTTCTTATTTGTTCTTATTTTTTTATTTTTATTTTTCTGTTATTGTTAATTTGTTCGCAACTGCTTTATTATTGACCCACTAGTATCTGTCTCTTTGTGACACATCACCTGGTCCCTGAGACTCGCTTCCTTATTGCATAAATCCAGCAGTAGACCGTGCTGTGACCCTGGTCCTGTTCTGGTTTGCAGGCCAAGGTTCACAGTTGGTGAAGTATATATATTAACCTGAACAGTTGTCATAACTACACAGTATATTATTTTGTTCTCTATCTCTTGTGGCCGCGCTCGACATCTGTGCACAGCTCGAACTACTTTACCATCATGCCACTCAAGATAGTATCCCTCAATGTCAAAGGACTCAATTCCCCTTTTAAAAGAAACCTCCTTTGGAAAGAAGCTTGCAAACAACAAGCTGATATACTTTGTGTGCAAGAAACACACTTTCTAAAATCTAACCCTCCCAAATGTTCACACAATAATTATTCCCACTACTTCTTCTCTAATCATAGCCAGAAAAAAAGATGCGGAGTGATGATAGCCATCAAATCCAATCTGATCTTTGTCCCGCATCACGTCGACTCAGACGAGGATGGTAGATATATAATATTGACGGCTACGATAGACAGTCACCAAATAACACTGGTGAATGTCTATGCACCCAATACCTCCCAGAAAAAATTCTATAAACAACTAAAGGCTAAATTATACCTGCTCAACCCTGACTCCCTTGTTCTTTGTGGAGACTTCAATGCCATTCCAGACCCATTACTAGATTCCACCAACCCCGGAAGGAAAGAAACCTCTGCTCTTTCCGCGTTTATGGACTCTGAGAACCTATATGACCCATGGAGATGTGCACACGATGTTGAGCGCGACTACACCTTCTATTCACATCCTGGTAATTCTTACTCTCGGATTGATCTCTTTCTAACGAACAAAAAAGCACTATTGGCTTCCGCAGACTCCCAGATTGGCACGATCACATGGTCAGACCATGCACCAATCTCATTGATCCTGTTTCCTCAGGCCTGCCCCACTAATCACTCTATTTGGCGGATGAACTCATCTCTGCTCACTAACCAATCATATGAACATGTCATAAAATTGAGAGTTACTTTGAACACAATTGTGCATCAGTAGCCAATCAGGCTATAGTCTGGTTGGCTCACAAGGCTTCTCTACGGGGGCTCTTTATAAAATTGGGAGCCCAAGAACGCAAGAAACGTTCTGCAGCAGTGGATAAAATCCTTCAGCAGATCAAATCATTAGAAAGGACCCATAAAGACAGTCCCACTAAAATAGTGTTAGACTCCCTATGTGAACGAAGAAGGGAACTCACTGAACTACTCAACCACAAATTTGACTATTATATCAAAAGATTAAAACTGAAAACTTATGCCTACAGTAATAAATCAGGAGCCTTCCTAGCTAAACAGGTCAAACAACAACAGCGTAAATCAAAAATCCCATACCTTCTAAATCCCAAGGGGGTACGCATGACTAGCCCCTTGGACATAGCCAATACATTTGCATCCTTTTACTCCGATCTCTACAATCTTCAAAAGACGATGCCAAACCCTCCAATTGACCCTACCGCTATAGACTCCTTCTTGTCCTCAATACACCTGCCTTCCTTGACCCCGACTCAACTACTAGATCTGTCTGCCCCTTTCACGATTCCTGAGATCCAGACCGCTATCAAATCCCTCCCCTTACACAAAGCGCCGGGCCCCGACGGATTCGTCAATGAATACCATAAGCACTTTTCTGACCTCCTTGCCCCCCACCTATGCGCTACATTCAATCAGTACGCTTCCTCAGGAACAATGCCGAAGGAATGTCTAGAAGCCCTCATTGTAACCTTACCCAAACCAGGTAAACCCGCAGACTCGCCAGGGAATTTCAGACCCATATCGCTCCTGAATACGGACACTAAGATCTATGCTAAACTAATAGCTCTCCGTATATCTACGGTGATGACCCAACTGATCCACATTGATCAGGTGGGCTTCATCCCTGGCAGACAGACCTCAGATGGCACTCGCCGCTTTATAGATATTATCCAGTGGGCAGAACACTCCAAAACGCCTTCTCTGCTTCTCTCTCTAGACGCAGAGAAGGCGTTTGATAGGGTACATTGGAAATATTTAGAAGCCGTACTACAAAAATTTGGTATCTCTGGCACGCTTCTGAACGCCATTTTATGTCTCTACACAAACCCTAGCGCAAGAGTTTGGACATCGGGAGTCCTATCGGACCCCTTTTATATTACTAACGGAACGCGACAGGGGTGTCCTCTCTCACCCCTGATTTTCGCCATGGTTATGGAACCGTTAGCCCAACACATCCGTTCTGACCCCGAAATCTCAGGCATCACTATAGGATCAACAGAACATAAAATAGGCTTATATGCAGACGACGTGATCATATCGCTCTCTGACCCACATCGCTCACTGTCTGCTGTGACCCAAACTCTAGACCGGTTCAGTGCAATATCTTTATACAAAGTGAACCACAGCAAATCCTTAATGTTAGCATTAGGCATAGACAAACCGACTATCCAAAGAATATCTGCCTCTTCTCCCTTTTCCTGGTCCAAAAACGACACTTTGACCTACTTAGGAATCCATCTGACAGCATCTAGCAAACTTCTGCTGCAAACTAATTTTTCGGCCCTCGTAGAGAAGCTTCATAAACTATCACAAGAACTGCACCTCCCATTTGTATCATGGGCTGGTAGAATTGCTCTGGTCAAAATGTTTTTGCTACCTCATGTTTTATATATCTTTCGTACTCTACCGGTGCCATCCCTTCCAACACATTTGAAGTCTCTTCAATCCCTTTTCCATGCTTTTATCTGGCAACACAAAAAGCCTAGGATCAAGAAACAACACCTGATGACCTCAACAAGTTTGGGAGGTTTAGGTACCCCAAACGTTGTCCTTTATTATAAAGCAGTCCTTTTAGACCAACTTAAACTTTGGTGGGACAGGTCTACCCCATCTAACTGGGCACAGATAGAAGCAACAATGCTTCCTGCCGAACCTAAATTAACCCTAGCTGCCTCACTTCTGACACCCGGAATACAGCATTACCCTCTAAGCACTATTTCTGCCTCCCTGAGAGTCTGGACCTCTCTGCCCCAATTGTCAGGTGGCATACCCCACTCTATGCTGCCGTTTATACCTACCCAATCGCTCAAGTTGGTCCTCCCTGATCTTCCACTTCAACCGTGGATTGAGGCTGGTATCTCGGACCTCGGAAAATTTTTCTCGGGTTCACAACTGAAATCTTTCGCTACATTACAAATCTCCTACAACATCTCTCCCAAATCTTTTTACATGTACCTGAGGATTAGATCTCTATTCAACAAAATTGATTGGTCGGACCAATCTGGACCTTTGCGCAATACGCTCGTATATTTCAATATGAAGAACCATATTTGCAAGGGCATCTCGTATTTCTACAAAGAACTATCTCGATCCTCAAAAAATGCAACCCAACCGCTAATCCTCCGATGGGATGTGCACGCTCCGTCAAACTCATCTCCAGAAGCATGGCATCACGCTCTACTGCTACCTGCTAAACTATCAAAGAGTGCAACTCACTGGGAGTCGATACAAAAACTTTTCCATCATTGGTACTATACGCCCGACAGGTTGGCCAAGATGTTCCCGAATACATCACCTCTCTGTTGGAGGGGATGTGGATCCATAGGCTCCTGTTATCATATATGGTGGGAATGTCCATCTCTCAGAGTTTTTTGGTCACAAATCCAAGCTGTTCTCCAATCATTTGTCGGTAACACTTTGCCTATCTCTCCTATGGATCTCCTTTTTGGACTATCAATTCCATCTTGGCCCAAGAAATTCCACACAGTGTCCACCCACGTTCTAATTGCTGCGAGACTGGCGATTGCTCGCAAATGGAAAAACCCTGACCCACCGGTCCTCCAAGATGTACTGCCAATCTTGAACACCAACTTTATTATGGAATACAACTTCTCTAAAGCTCACCTTACCACGACTAAGTTTCTCAGGGACTGGGAACCATGGATTAAAGATCCGCGGAGTAAGCAACTCATTTGACCTGGATCTCAACACAACCCAGTGGTCGGATCTGTTCTGTTTTCTGGTTTATATTGTACTTTTATTGTTTTACACCATAAGTTTAATTGACGAACACAGACATTTCTTAATGTTGTATGTTTGACAAACACAACGCATTGTAAACTTCGCTATGATAGCCACCTATTCCTTCCATCGAATCTTCCGTTGTTGCTATTCTAGCATGGACTTCCTTGTTCAGTAGCACGTTACCAGTAGTAGCGCTTGATAACATGATATTGCTTTTTCTATATTCTTTATCGACCTACGTGTTTATCACTGTAATGGCGTGTATTTGCTCTTTTTTTTGTGTTTCTGTACTGACATATCTTGTATCTTAAGTAAGAAAATTTCAATAAAACTTTAAGTTGGAAAAAATAATACTAAAAGATTGTGAAAACTTTTACTCCCGACAGTCCTGTTTCTGTGGCTCAATCAGAACAGGTGACTGCATAGCACAATCTCTATAAGACTCTATAGTAACAGAGAGTCGAATTGAGAATTACTATTTCAGTAAAACAGTTCAGAATACAAACTGCTACTTGGTAATATGTTCATAAACAGCATTCCTCTGAAATCCAGGGTAGCTCTGTTAATGCATGTGAACAGCTGGAGAGATCCAGAAAGAGGACACATGGGGGCACCTCACTGGGACTAAAGTATTCTGGTGGGAATTGGGGAGGTGCTCCCCATAGTAGCTGATTTTCTGGAGAAACTCGGTGCTATTGGGCCCCTGCTTGGCTGCCTGCAAATCAGTTCTGAGAGTGGAGGGCTTCTCACGTGGCTGCAGATCCCTTGCCCTGCTATCACTAATTCATCAGGTGTGGCCTTAATGAGCTGAGGATGGTAACTGAGTGATTTATTCCCCTTGGGTGTTGTTCAGGAACCCAGGAAGGAGAGGTAAAGGCGTTAAAGGGGCTTGCTCCACAAGTAAAATAACAGTATTTTACTAATAATATATTTTAAATAAACATGTACCTGCATTTTAATGTACAATTACTATTTTTCTTCTGATTTTAACAGACTGAAAACAAACCTAAAACGTGACGTGTGTAAAAGTTTGAGCAATCTCTAGTAAAACGCTTTTGCCAAAAATGTAAATCTCCAAAGGTTTATTGCAGCCAGCAGTCTTTCTATTCTGATTTAAGGGTTTTTCACACTATTCCTTAAAAAAATGCTTCCAACTCAGAAACATCTTAAGTGCTCTTGTACTGCATGTTTGATATCTACCAATTGTACATTAATATAATTAAATTAAATGTTAAGAGGTTGTGAACTTTACATTTAGAAAATCAACAAAACATATATTTTGACCAGGGGTACCAATACTTTAGAATAATACTGTAGTTGTCTATCTCTGCCCATGTAACTATATATGTCATTGAAAAGTATACATCAAGTGAATTCATAATGCATTCAGAACTCTAGATCTACATGCGTATTTTAGAATAGTAAACCACACAGCCCAATTTACTAAAAGAAAAGTAGTTACATGTGAAAAAAAATGTTAGACTTTGCTAGCATGTAATGCCTGATTCAAGGACATTTTTGCAGGCGTCAGTAAAGTGTGCAGTCATTTGTATTCCTCTGCCAATAATTTAAGTGAACATTTTCCATGTAGAATGAGCTGTGTGCACATACTTTCATACATTCAAACTCTAGAAAACTTGCAAAAGAAGAGAATGGTATTCCTGGAGGTTGAATGCTGGCCTTTCAATGGTGCAGCCACACAAGAGAGTTGTCAGAAGCTGTGGTAGGCAGGGGTATTCCGCATTATCCACCAAACAGCATAATCAAAACAAAAAATTAGCATAAACAAAATCTTTTTCAAACTTGACTCCTAACATCTGTACTAGGTGTGGGTAAGCCATCAGTTCGAGCTGAATCTGAGCTGTTCAAAATTTGCTGAACTAGCTAATTAAATTGCCAGATTTTTCCAGTATAGCTGCTGTAGCCAGAAATCATTCACTTAATGGCAGTTTTACTACTCCCACTAAATTAAGCTTTGACCATCTGTTTGTCCACCAGTTTCAAATTTAAAAAAAATTGAATTTTTAAAAAAGCTGACTGGCATTAGACCTGTGCACTGGCAAAAAATGTGTTAGTTTTTGTTTCATTCATTTTTTTGTTTTTTCCGTTTTTCGGGTCATTCGTTATGATCGAAATTCATTCTTTAAAATAAATTTGAAAATTCAGAAATCCAAAAATGCGAAAATCCGAAAGTTCAGAAATTTGAAAATAAGAAAGACAATCTGAAAATTTGAAAGAACGAAAATCCGAAAATGTGAAAATCTGAGATTTAATTAAAGCGGGATTCCACCCTAAAGTGGAACCTCCGCTGATCGGATCCCTCCCCCCCTCCGGTGTCACAATTGATACCTTTCAGGGGGGAGGGGGGTGGAGATACCTGTCAAAGACAGGTATTTTCACCCACTTCCGGGCATAGACTCCCGTTGGAGTCTACGCCATTTCCTGCCCTGCCGCGCTGTCTGCTGGGACACACACGGGTCCCAGTGACAGCGCGGAGATTTCCTATTGCGCGGCGCGGCTCGCGCATGCGCAGTAGGGAACCGGGAAGTGAAGCCGATTCGCTTCACTTCCTGATTCCCTCACCTAGAATGGTGGCGGCAGCAGCCGAGGGCCGAGCGATCGATCGGCCTCGGCTGCCGGCATCGCTGGAACCCGGGACAGGTGAGTGTCCATTTATTAAAAGTCAGCAGCTGTAGTATTTATAGCTGCTGGCTTTTAATATTTATTTTTTTTGGTGGAATCCCTCTTTACCTAACTAACTAATAATAACTAACTATTAAATTATAGGTATTTGAATTTCCTTTCAAATTTGGCTGTTAGTAAACGTAATGACTATGAATGTATCCGAAGTTATGATTTATCCGAAATAATAACATCTAAATGAATGGAACGTAATGAATTAATAATAATAATTTATAATAATAGAATGTTTATTATTATTATTCATTATTATTAATTTGTTGCCTTCCAGTTAGATGCGGCATTCCTTATTTTGGATAATCCGTAACATTGAAAAAAAACGTATTCATTACATCCACTAATGGCCAAATTTGAAAGGAAATTCCAACACCTATAATTTAATAGTTAGTAATAGTTATTATTAGTTAGTACTTTATTATTTCAGATTTTTTCATTTTTAAGGTTTTCTAATTTTTGAACTTCCGAATTTTAGATTTTTGTATCTTTGAATTTCGGAAAAATTTGTTAAACGGGTTTTCGTTAACACTAATACTTCCAAATTAACTAATTTGTCAAATTTCGTCAAGAAAAATGAATTTGTAACTAAATGAATTGCACATATTCAGCTGGCATTCCAAATTACATCCTCAACCATATATAGTCATGACCATATTTAGTCAATGATGTCATCCAGGTTCCCTGGTGCTGCTCTGTTATTCCCGGCAGTACCGGGTAATTATCAGCTGCAATGGAAGTGTGGTCATTTACTGTAATAATCCGTTAATGTTATAGCAAATTGGCAGTCCACAGATTCATTTGTGAAAGGATATACAATATCAATAACAACCATCTACCAGGAAATGACCCTGGCTAGAGTGGTAGAGTGTATGTAACAAAGCAAAATATTTGTTATGACACTTATTGCAAGATTGAAGGGTAGATCATATTTGGGAATGTATGTCTGGCCATCAATATATTTCATATTTTTGTTTTGCTTTTACTATTTCACTATTTCATGGTCTCAAGTTGTAAAAGCTGCTCTCCCAAGGTCTCTAGTACTTGAAAGAGAGGAGACCCCTGGATCATATAGCCATCAACCAAGGACAATTAATGCTGTAGTAAGACCATAGAAATATAGCTCAGTTTGTTTTCTGAGTTTGATTGCTTTGCAGAAAGTTTTGTAATTGTACTTGTTTGTTCTAGTAGTTGATCCAGTAATTGTCTAAGTTTTCAAGAAACAGCTTCTTTCAAGGAGAAGGGTATGCATCTCAATTAATCACATACTGGTTTCACATCCAACAAAAACTTTAATGTTGTGTTCTTTGCACAGCCCAGTAAGGTGTTGTTCGGGGTAAATCCCTAAACACTGGTAGCCTAGGGGCAACTGGAACTGTTATGATAAAAATAAAAGATCCCTGCCCAGCATAGCAGTGCCTTTCTTTACAATGAAAAGAAAGAGTGGAAACATTTTCGATAAGAAGTTCCATTTTATTGTATACAAAGCATCAAAATTGTCTAAAAAAACATCAATTGAATATGTATCCAAAATTACTCTAAACAGGGCATGAATATCACTCTGAACCTTATCCCTCTTTCAGACCAGAATCCAATATAAATTGTATAAATCATATTGAACCATATTTGATTTGATTTGTATATTTAAGATGCATTATTGGATATGGAATATATGATACTTTAGTATATCAATATGTATGTATCTCCTAGAAGTCTAAGGTCTCCCAAAGAAGTAATCTACCGCAAAACACAATGAGACTCTTCTTACATCTCACGCAGAACCTTCATCTACTGAGGATTGATATACTTCATATAAGTCTTTATATTTTCCTGTAATATGGTTCAATATGATTTATATATGCACTCACCAGCCACTTTATTAGGTACACCTGTTCAAATGCTTGTTAACACAAATTGCTAATCAAGCAACTGAATGCATTTAGGCATCTAAACATGATGAGGACAACTTGCTGAGGTTCAAACTGAGAATCAGAATGGGGAAGAAGAAGTATGTAAGTGACTTTGAATGTGGCATGGTAATTGGTGCCAGAAGGGTTGGTCTGAGCATTTCAGAAACTGCCCAACTGGTCCAAAAAAGAGAAAATATCCAGCGAGCGGAAGTTGTGTGGACAAAAATGCCTTGTTGATGTCTGAGGTCAGAGGAGAATGGGCAGACTGGTTTGAGATAATAGTAAGGCAACAAAAACTCAAATAACCACTCGTTACAACCAAGGTATGCAAAATACCATCCCTGAACACACAACATATCAAACTTTGAAGCAGATGGCCTACAGCAACAGAAGACCACACCAGGCACCACTCCTGTCAGCTAAGAACAGGAAACTGAAGCTACAATTCGCACAAGCTCACTGAAAATTGGACAATAGAAGACTGGAAAAAATGTTGCTTGGTCTGATGAGTCTTGATTTCAGCTGCGACATTCAGATGGTAGGGTCAGAATTTTGCTGTAAACAACACAAAAGCATGGATCCATCCTGCATTGTATCAACTAGTAAGGCTGCTGGTGTAATGTTGTGGGGAATATTTTCTTGGCAGACTTTGGGCCCCTTAGAACCAATTGAGCACCGTTTAAATGTCACGGCCTACCTGAGTAGTGAGAGTGAGTGCTGGAAAGTGTGAGTGAATTTGGTGCCCTTGGAGGCTAATCAGCACCTAAATTTTAACTGTGCCACATGCTAGAAATATTGCATTTTGAAACTTAGAGGGAGAAATAATGGACCATATAGGCACGTAGATATGTAAAATGTAAACAATTTATTGGTCTACATTAAAAATATTTTATAGAAAGTACAATCATAAAAATAGAAGGAATCCTTAAAAACACTTCTTGGACAGACTGTGGATTACCCAGAGGATAGAGTATCAAATACAGTATGTGGAGTGTTTGTTGCAATTACACCATACATCAACATATACCACTCCTCAGGGAACTGGGGTACCACTTGTCCTCGTGTGTTTCGGCTCTACATGTTTCGCAACCTAATATCACTTCTTCAGGAGCTTAGATAAATCTATTTCAAATGAAAAAATAAATGTATTAGAGTACATCAAAAGCAAAACGAATACTTGTACATATACATATACACCACTTTCCTCACCCCGGACACTCACGTATCTCTATTATTTACATGTGGCAAGTTTATAGAACTCCTGGAAGACAGCTATCGCTATTCCAGGAGCCCAGCACTGGACCTTCTGGTCTCGGCATCTTAAACATTAGAGCTAATGCAACTGTTATGCCCACCCCTCTCCTCCTCCTGCCCAGTCACAGAAGCCTTTGTATTATGTGAACTCATTTACAATTTTACAATTTGTTAAGAGTCCCATTAAGAGGCTTTTGTAAAATAGCAGAGAAAGGAACTGAGGACTGAGATTACCCATTTCCTTTCTCTGTAGCCTCAGCTGCCACGGGGGGTGGGGGCGTTCAGCAGGGGGAATCTGCATCGCACAGGATAATTAAGGTGTGCCCAGGCACACCCTGTGTGCAAGCCTATGGCAAAGCATCATGTCTGTCTGCTGCTTTGTTCCTTTGCTATCAGCTTGAAGCACTTCTGCCAAGTGTTTAAAACACCAAGAGAAAAATGGTGACATAGGAGGGACTTCTGGCAGGTTGACAGCATCAGCTCTGTTCCTGTAAACTGTGTGGAGGGAGGTGTGTTTCTTCCCTCCAATTAGCTTTCAGACCTCTCCTCACTGAGCTTCGCAGAGTGTAATTTAGGCTCTCCGCCCCCTTTTTCTGAACTATCAGACATGTTTTGTAAATTCATCACTTTGAATGGATGAAGAGAAGAGAGGTCTGCAGATAAACAGGTATACAACTTATGTATGAGAATTTGTTTAATCTGTGTATATCACCTGAGGCCAGTCACATCACTGTGTATATGTAAGGGTTTACAACCACTTTAAAGTTTGCTACAATCATATTTACTATAGGCACACCAAAATGCAAAGAGAGCTGTATAAAAAATGTCAGCAGTGGCTGGTAGAATATAGAAAATGTGCTCTTTCTGCTACCAGACAATGAATACGTAAGGTGTAAGTCCTCTTGTTTAGCAGCAAGTATGTACTTCTCAAACATACAAATCCAAACAGTAAAGACAGGGCAGGGTAATCAGGGTGTAGAAGAAAATGTGCAGGTTGGTATAGTGATAACATGGACATCTTCATCACCAATCTTGTTGTGTTCTGTAGTCTGGGACGTATAGTTATATAGTGTTTTGTTACCAAGGTCAGACATCCATAAAACACAGGCAGACTTCTGAGTATATCATAACAGGAAATAGGAACTGAAACAAATATGCACAGAGTATAGAAAATATTATACATGGAACAACTCTATATAGTGACAACTACATGACAGAAGTATGAAAGCCACAGGAGTGTTGTGCTGTATTTGGTATTTCTTTGTATATTTGTTGTGGTTGCGGTATTTTGAAAATTCGAAATGGTGTTCTGCCTTAAGAAACCATATGGCAAACCTGAATAATCAACTTTCGGCTTACTCCATAATTACTTTACCATATTGTGTCTCTTCATGACTGTAGGGCTCTCTGAACTTCTACAGATTTTCCTGTTTACATCATGCATCCTCTTCCCACATTGTAGCTATTGTGTAACTTAGAACATCCTGTGTGGACACTCCAACATCCAGCACTGTGGCTTTGTTCTGAGAACTGCTCGGAGACGTCTCTCACAAGATTGTTAACACTCTGATCTCCTTCACCTTTTATGTCCATTGATGTGTCTGACTCTCAGCCATGTCAGTTTATTAACTCAAGAACGTGAAAAATGTCTCTTCCTGAATTCTGAAGTGATTGTATCTCCTAGCACTTTCCCTGACTGAGAAGCCTAATAGCTATTCTTAACACCTTAACGTCTGTTAATCAGCTCTGCCAAAACACACTAAACAGAGAAAGAAAAAATCTACCAAACGAACAGGAGAAGCAGAATTAGAAAGTCACCTTTATATGGTTTATGCGGCCTTTACAGTGCTCATTTGACCAGGGAGCCTTCTAGAAATGTTATACAAGGCTAGATTTGTTAAAGTGTTACTAAACCCAAAACAGTAAAATCAGTCTGTATATGCAGTAAAGCATGCTTGTTATACGCACTGTGAAACCTAAGGGGTTGATCCTCTGCAATTTGTAAAAAGGCTGTTTGATCTTGTATTCTCTGATCCTCCCCTACTTCCACTGTTCCCAAACCATCTCCTGATAAGACAAAGCCTTTGGAGTCGCTCTGCACAGGCTCAGTTTGGTGTGTATTGCTAGAGAGTTTTTTTTTCTTGGGAGGGTGCATGTGATCAGCATAGGGCCAATCGGTACTGACCAGACAGAGGGTTAGGGGTCCTGCAGATTCATAGGACAGTCAAAGGAGAATGAAAACTCCTCCTACAAGCTTTAACCAGACACTTATAGAAGTCACAAGACTGCTCTATCTGCTGATGAGAAAGGGTATTTAGTAGTTTATATTTACTAAACTAATTTAATTTTCATGTTCTGTGTGCTGTGGGAGACCAGATATAGTGAATGCAGGGTCCTGGGTTTAGTAGCACTTTAAAAGAAAAATGAATTAAAGTGATACTAAAGTCTCGTTTTTTTTTTTTTTTTTTTTTTTTTAAATAACACACATGTTATACTTACCCAAATGGCCATATCCTCCTCTTTTCAGGTCCATCTTCTGCGCTCCTGGCCCTTTCCTCCTGTTGAGTGCCCCCACCGCAAGCAGCTAGCTATGGGGGCACCCAAGTCTCATCTCCCTGTGTCCATTCAGACATGGAGGCGCGGCACGCCCCTGTCCCCTCTCTCTCCTCATTGGCTCACTGACTTTGATTGACAGCAGCGGGAGCCACTGGCTGTCACACCCAATGAGGAGGGAGAGGCCAGGACAGCCAAGTCTCTCGTGCAACATCGCTGGACAGAGAGGGACCTCAGGTAAGTATTAGGGGGGCTGAGGAGGGCTTATGCACACAGAAGGCTTTTTATCTTAATGCATATAATGCATTAAGATAAAAAACCTTCTGCCGTTACAACCCCTTTAAATATAAGGTCCAAAAGCCTCCTTTGTAATATATATATATATATATATATATATATATATATAACCTCAAAGCCCATGTGGGTAAAAAAGATCCCTATTCAGAACTGAAATATATCTTTAACTATGTCTACAGACATTAGGAAACTGACAGACATGTGTATGACATTTAATAGCATATCTAGCAAAGCAAAAGTGAGCAAATAGTAATTAGTTAAAGGATTTACAATCCATGCACTTTAATACTTAACCTAATTCTAAAATCTGACCCTTAACATCAATCCAAATCCAAGTAAAAAAAAATAGAATATATTGCACCTTTTTAGTCCTTAAATATAGTGGCTGCATTCTTTTTCTTTTTCCATGTGTTTCCCCTTTATTTGTACCTGATATGTTGCTAGTAGCACAATTTCTGTTCTAGAGTGGCAACCCCCACTTGCCGTACTTTATTTATGGAGGGGCAGCATTATTACACTAGAACAGGAAATGTGTACTACAGCGCACCCCCTTTTCTTCAAAACAAAGTCGAGGTGCTGTGTAATCATCAGGGAGAACTGAGCAGGGCTGATACCATTGTTTAATTTTTTGAGCAGCATTGACAACTCAATACAGGAAGATGGGAGCTTACCGTGCAGAATCAATAGGCTTTTACACTTATCAAACAGATATAACAAAACTCTTTCAAGGGTATATTTAACAGACAAAAAAAGGATAAAATAAAAGAAGTTTCCTGGTAAGGTCTACATATATTTTAATCACACAAAAACACTGGCTTTTTTGGGAAAACAATTGTCAGCTTTTCTTAACCGCTTCCTCACTGCCCCACATACTGTGGCAGGGCGCTCCGGGTGCGCAAAATCAAGCACCCATACGTGGTTTTGTGCACGTGGTTTAGCAGGAGCCAATCAGCGACCCACCAATTGTTCAGAAGAGACACGGAGCAGTGGTGTGCTGATGTAAAAAAAGCACACCGCTGATCTGTTAGGGAAAAAAAGTAAGATATCATGTTTTAGCTAAGCTGAATAACGATCTCTCTTTTACTCCAGTGTAATACTTTCCCCTACAGTTAGAGACACCTCCCAGGGAACACATTTAATCCCCTGATCGCCCCTAGAGTCAACCCCTTCTCTGCCCATGTTATTTATACAGTGATCAGTGAATTTTTATAGCACTCATCACTGAATTGGTGTCACTGGTCCTAAAAAAGTGTCACTTAGGGTCAGAATTGTCCACCGCAATGTCGCAGTCCAGCTAAAAATCACAGATCGCCACCATTATCAGTAAAAATATACATATATATATTTTTTTTTATGTCAGGTTGTTTTAACTGACGTCATTTGCAGAGCAAATCTCATTCCTTTAACCACTTCAGGACCGCCGTATTGCCAATGTACGTCAACACAATGGCACAGGCAGGCACAATCACGTAGATGTATGTGCCTGCCTTCCAGCGGGTGGGGGGTCCGATCGGACCCCCTCCCGCTGGTTACGGCGGTCCGGTTCGCTCCAGGAGCGCTCCGTGATGAGGGGATGGCCGTTGGTTTTCGGCCACCCCCTCTGGATCGCTCCTGGCCAATGAGAAGCTTCCTCCCACTGTGTATTGTTTACACAGGAAGGAGGAAGTGATGTCACTCTCCTCGGGGCGGTCTTTTTGACCGGACTACGAGGAGAAGACTAATAGTAAGTGTGCACCAACACTACACTGACATGTAGGTACACACAGGCACACAAACCCCCCCGATCCCCCCCTTGCCGCTAGTTAACCCTTTCACCCCCTTTTGCCAGTGTCACTAAGCGATCGTTTTTCTGATCGCTGCATTAGTGTCGCTACAGTCGCTAGGTAGCTAGTTATTTTTTTAGGTTCACCGCCAGGTTTTTATAGCGCTAGGTACCCCGATATACTACCCAATAATGGTTTTAACCCCCTGATTTCCGCTAGTTAACCCTTTCACCCGCTTTTGCCAGTGTCACTAAGCGATAATTTTTCTGAACGCTGCATCAGTGTCGCTAGTGTCGCTAGGTAGCTAGTTATTTTTTTAGGTTCACCGCCAGGTTTTTATAGCGCTAGGTACCCCGATATACTACCCAATAATGGTTTTAACCCCCTGATTGCTGCTAGTTAACCCTTTCACCCCCTTTCACCAGCGATCACAGTATAAGTGTCACTGGTGACGCTGGTTAGCCAGTTAGTTATTTAGGTTCCCCGTCAGGTTTTTATATAGCGCCAGGGACCCCCATATACTACCTAATAAAAATTTGAACCCCCTGATTGCCCCTAGTTAACCCTTTCACCACTGATCACCGTATAAGTGTTACGGGTGACTCTGGTTAGTTTGTTTTTTATAGCATCAGGGCACCCACCATTTATTACCCAATAAAGGTTTAACCCCCTGATCACCCGGCGGGTGATATCAATTAGGTTTTAGGGTCAGGGTCTGCGTCGCCCCAGGCAGCGCTAGGTTAGTGCCAGTACCGCTAACACCCACACGCAAAGCATACACCTCCCGTAGTGGTATAGAATCTGAACAGATCAATATCTGATCTGATCAGATCTATACTAGCGTCCCCAGCAGTTTAGGGTTCCAAAAAAACGCATTGTTAGCGGGATCAGCCCAAATACCTGCTAGCACCTGCGTTTTGCCCCTCTGCCCAGCCCACCCAAGTGCAGTATCGATCGATCACTGTCACTTACAAAACACTAAACACATAACTGCAGTGATCGCAGAGTCAGGCCTGATCCCTGCCATCGCTAACAGGTTTTTTGGTAGCATTTTATATTCAAATCCGGAAGGCAGTGCTTGGTTTTCGGGGTCCCGTACGTGGCTAGGCTCCCAAAAAGTCCCCCACATGTGGTATCCCCGTACTCGGGAGAAGCAGCAGAATTTATTTTGGGGTGTAATTTGACTTCTGCCCATAGCATGTGTGAGCAATATATCATTTAGTGACAACTTTGTGCAAAAAAAAAAAAAGTTTGTAATATTCCCGCAACTTTTGGCAAAATATAAAATATTCCATGGACTCAACATGCCTCTCAGTAAATAGCTTGGGGTGTCTACTTTCCAAAATGGGGTCATTTTGGGGGGTTTTGTGCTATTTTGGCATTTTATGGCCTTCGAAACTGTGATAGGTAGTGAGGAGTTAAATCAAAAATTTGCACCCTTAGAAATCCTGAAGGTGGTGATTGGTTTTCGGGGTGCCATGCGCGACTAGACTCCCAAAAAGTCCCACACATGTGGTATCCCCATACTCGGGAGAAGTAGCGGAATATATTTTGGGGTGCAATTCCACATATAACCATGGCATGTGTGAGCAATATATCATTTAGTGTCAACTTTTTGTAAAAATTTTTTTTTTTTTTTTTTTGTCATTATTCAATCCCTTAGGACAAAAAAAATAAATATTCAATGGGCTCAACATACCCATCAGCAATTTCCTTGGGGTGTCTACTTTCCAAAATGGGGTCATTTGGGGGGGATTTGTACTGCCCTGCCATTTTAGCACCTCAAGAAATGAGATCGGCAGTCATAAATTAAAAGCTGTGTAAATTCCAGAAAATGTACTCTAGTTTGTAGACGCTATAACTTTTGCGCAAACCAAAAAATATACGCTTATTGACATTTTTTTTACTAAAGACATGTGGCTGAATAAATTTTGCCCTCAATGTATGACTAAAATTTAGTTTATTCGATTTTTCTTATAACAAAAAGAAGAAAATATCTTTTTTTTTCAAAATTTTCGCTCTTTTTCCATTTATATCGCAAAAAAAAAAATCGCAGAGGCAATCAAATACCATCAAAAGAAAGCTCTATTTGTGGGAAGAAAAGGACGCAAATTTCGTTTGGGTGCAATATTGCATGACCGCGCAATTACCAGTTAAAGCAGCGCAGTGCGAAATTGCAAAAAGACCTCTGGTCCTTAAGGTGTTTATTGGTCCGGAGCTGAAGTGGTTAATCTGCAGATGATTGAAACAAAGTACAAAAATCAAAATGATATTCTGTATCTCTCTAGTTTGTGTCTGAACAGTATTGATAAACAATGTCAGATGGCCTTTTTTAACAGCAACAGCTGCTACAGCTGCTATATTAACACAGCAACTCCCGGATTCACGAGCTGAGAATTGCTGGCAAATGAGAGAGGAAAAAGCTCTGTGTACTTTGAAGAAGCCCAGTGTCCTAAATTAATTAAAGTGAGTGTATATCCAAAACTTTTTTATTTAGCTTTGCATAAAGTAGGGAAGTGTAAAGCTTCTACCAGCTTATTTTTCACTTCCTTTAAAAAAAAATTCCCTTGCTGGTTGTTCTGGAAAGTTTTTTCATCACTTTCTGTCTAAGGTCGGTTATACATGGGTCGAATTCTGAAAGAGATTTCTTTGGAAAATCTTAACTAAGAATTTCACATTTTGCAACATTAGTGGGCCACAGCAATGGCCCATTCTCATGCGGCCATCGAACTTCAGTGATCGGGCATGTTGGAAACTTTTTGAAAAATTACGATTTTCCAATCAATGATGGGAGAATCGTGAAATATAATCACGCGCAAGAAAAGAGAATTCCCAGGAAAAAATAAAAGATGATTCCCAGCCACGAAAATTCTTTTCTGTATCAACATGAAATGAAATTGAAGGCTTGGTTGGTCGAATTTCGAAATCAATTGTGGCATCACATAACGCACAAAATTTCTGATTTTCGAAAAAGAAAATTTGTTTGGAATTCAACCCATGTATGGCCTGCATAAGCATTGGTTCACACCAGCTTCATGCTTCAGCTCAATTTCAAAGTCACAGGTCAATGCGATTTGTACCTCGGATTTCACTGCAGATTTCACTGAAATTGGAAAATCGTAAATCGCAGAAAAAGTAGTGCAGGAACCTTTTTCAAAGTCACTGCGACATGACTCATGGTGATTTGAACGCATTTATTGCTAAAATGGGGTGCGACTGTCGTGCGACTTGGAGATGTCAAATAGCTTGACAAATCGCACCAGTGGGAACCAGGGCTAAGTGACAATGTTTAATAGCGATTTCGGGCAGACACAAGAAAAGCTAACAACAGGGTCCGTATCCTTCCCTGCGCTATCCAAAACTTAAAATAAAAAGTTTTAGCTATACATAAGTTTAAGTTGATATTTTCATAATACAGACTCTTGGTTTTGGGGTTTCTAGGGCAAAAAAGGTACATGCTTAATATTGCTATGGCTGATTTACCCTGGCAGTGTTAAATCCCAAAATAAAAATTTATTATATTGCAGCTTACTGATTCTGAGATGTAGTGACTTCATTCGTTTTCCTTTAATTTTTTTTTCTTTATTTTGATCCTGGTGATCTGGCCAGTAAGTCTGTATTTCTTAACTTCCTTTAACAGACCAAGCTGGTTGCCAGTGCCAAAATTGTCAGTTAGAGGGTTGAGACAAACCATTTAATGCTGAGAGGAGTGCTTACAATGGTCAAATTTTATTCATTTATGTAAAAGTAAAAAAAAAACAGTTTGCTGTAATTGCTTAAGTGTTTGCTGGAGTTTGTTATAAATTTGTTAGCCAAGTCCTAAATCTGCTGGTGCCTCCAACACTATCCCACCCCCAGATCGAAAAAGCTGCTATCCAACAATCCAGAGTGGAGTGTGTTACTGGCTGAATCACTAGGTAAAAATAATGGATAAAAGCATAAAAAAATAAGAAAATGAATGTGCTCATTACTTTAAAGGACTGATAAGCTGCAATGAATGAAATAGTTATTTTGTGGTTTCATTTAAAGGGGTTGTAAACCCTCAAGGTTTTTCACCTTAAAGCGGAGATCCACACAAAAATGGAACTTATGCTTTAAGGGAATTGACCCCCTGACATGCCACATTTGGTATGTATTTTTTGGGGGGGGGGGAGGGGAGCAGGTACCCTCTCCCTTCCGTGGCACTGGAAGGGAGATCACCTCTCCCCCCCTCCCTCTCAGTAATCATCTGGGACACATCACAGGTCTCAGATGATTACACAGCCAGTCACGACGCGCGGCCAGGCTCGCGCATGCACAGTGTGTGTCCGGCTGTGAAGCCACAGCCCGGCGCCCACACTTAATGCCGACGCCACAGAGAGGAGGGAGAGACTAGGTTCACTGGACCCTGAGACAGGTAAGTGCCCAATTATTAAAAGTCAGCAGCTGCAGTATTTGTAGCTGCTGCCTTTTTTTTTTTTTTTTTAGCAAAACTCCACTTTAATGCATTCTATGCATTAAGGTGAAAAACCTTTTGTAGTACAGCAGCCCCCCATAGCCCTCCTTTTACTTACCTCAATCTGATCGTTCTAGTGACGGGGACAAGCAGAGCAGCTCTAGTCACGGAAAGCTGGTGTTACACTCTGCAAAGCTCACAGCTCTTCCATACAGCACAGAGAAACTGAGCTGAAGCTGTCAATCAGCTTGAGCTCCCTCCCCTGTCACCTTTTTTCTCTTGGTGTCAGGAAAACTTGTTAGAATTGATTCTAGTTCAAGATTGGGAGGCTGGCCTTAGATATGAGCCCTATCCCAAGTATGCAATCTCTCCAAATGCCCCTCTGCCTAGTTCCCATTTATTTAGATACTTCTCACACATCTTCTGGGCTTGTCCATATATACAGTGGGGAGAACAAGTATTTGATACACTGCCGATTTTCCATATTTTGCTACTTAAAAAGCATTTAGAGGTCTGTAATTTTTATCTAGGTACTCTTCAACTGTGAGAGACAGAATCTAAAACAAAAATCCAGAAAATCACATTGTATGATTTAGAAAAAACTTAATTTGCATTTTATTGCATGACATAAGTATTTGATCACCTACCAACCAGTAAGAATTCCGGTCCTCACAGACCTGTTATTTTTTCTTTAAGAATCCCTCCCCTTCTCCAGTCATTACCTGTATTAACTGCACCTGTTTGAACTGGTTACCTATATAAAAGACACCTGTCCACACACTCAATCAAACAGACTCCAACCTCTCCACAAACGCGAACACCAGAGAGCTGTGTAAAACATCAGGGATAAAATTGTAGACATGCACAAGGTTGGCATGGGCTACAGGACAATAGGCAAGCAGCTTGGTGCGAAGGCAACAATTGTCGGTGCAATTATTGGAAAATGGAAGAAGTTCAAGATGACGGTCAGTCTCCATCGTTCTGGGGCTCCATGCAAGATCTCACCTCGTGGGGCATCAAGGTTCATGAGGAAGGTGAGGGATCACCCCAAAACTACATGGCAGGACCTGGTCAATGACCTGAAGAGAGCTGGGACCACAGTCACAAAGAAAGAAAACCATTAGTAACACACTATGGCCATCATGTATTAAAATCCTGCAGCGCACGCAAGGTCCCCCTGCTCAAGCCAGCGCATTTCCAGGCCTGTCTGAAGTTTGCCAATGAACATCTGGATGATCCAGAGGAGGAATGGGAGAAGTTCACGTGGTCTGATGAGACAAAAATAGAGCTTTTTGGTCTAAACTCCACTCGTCTTGTTTGGAGGAAGAAGGATGAGTACAACCCCAAGAACACCATCCCAACTGTGAAGCATAGAGTTGGAAACATCATTCTTTGGGGCTGCTTTTCTGCAAAGGGGACAGGATGACTGCAATGTATTGAGGGGAGGATGGATGGGGCCATGTATCACATGATCTTGGCCAACAACCTCCTTCCTTCAGTAAAAGCATTGAAGATGGGTCGTTGCTGGGTCTACCAGCATCACAATGACCCAAAACACACAGCCAAGGAAACTAAGAAGTGGCTCTGTAAAAAGCATCTCAAGGTCCTGGAGTGGCCTAGCCAGTTTCCAGAACTGAACCCAATAGAAAATCTGAAAGGGAACTGAAAGTTTGTATTGCCCAGCAACAGCCCCAAAACCAGAAGGATCTGGAGAAGGTCTGTATGAAGGAATGGGCCAAAATGCCTGCTGCTGTGTGTAAACTTGGTCAAAAACTACAGGAAACGTGTAATCTCTGTAATTGCAAACAAAGATAAAGCGAGTATTTGTTAATACTACATAATTTTATGCAAGAAATGCCATTGCTTTACATTGGAAGAAACCCTTCACTCCTACGCTTTTATATTGGAAACAATTGGTAAATAATAATCACCCACTGTATAGAGATAAGTACATGAATAGGGGTTGCAAAGTAAGTATGATAAAGTGTGCGCAAAGTGGCTGGATACGCCGTATATGACATCTAATACCCATGAGGGTCACTGACTAAATATTGATTATAATATAGTTATTTCTAAATACAGGATGCTTGGGGCCACTGTGGATAGAAGGGACCTATGTTTATTATTATTATTATACTGTGTAGGGGTTGAGAAATTCGATAAATAGTATGGCTTAGATTCCATTCTAGTTAAAATAACTCAAATATTTTTCTGTAATTATTTCCTTTTATTTGTTATTTAGAGTTGATGGCGGCTATGCAATGTGATTGGATCTTGAACTTGCATTAATATTTTGGTTTAATGTATATGATGTGTTGTTTTGCTTCATCTTGTTTTGTCTGTTTGTTTATCAAGAAAATAAATAAAAAGATTTAAAACATAATTGATTCAAGTTGATAGCGGAGGAGCAGACATCAGAAATTACACTTAGCGCTCTTAATAGAGCCAAGTACACACTATAGAAGGATATGCTTTGTTCATATTTCATGTCTAAGGTTTACAACTACCTTAAAGCAATTTTAAAGTTAATTATTTTTTTTTTTAAATAACAAACATGTCTATACTTACCTGCTCTGTGCAATGGAATTGCAATGTCCCCAGCAAAGTCAGCAGATGTGAGGGGAGAGAAGAGCACTGGATCAAATGAAGGCTCAGGTAAAAGAGGGGGGGTGCTGATGCCTAAACATATTTTACCTTAATGCAAGTAATTTATTAAGGTAAAAAATGTTTAGGCTTTAGAACCACTTTAAAGCGGAGCTCCAGGCTCCTTCTGAAAAAATTAAAAGTCAGCAGGAACAAATACTGTAGCTGCTGACTTTTAATATTAGGACACTTAACTGTCCACAAATCCAAAGGTGTCTTCATCCGAGCATTTTTTGAATCACTTTCAGGTGCTGCTGCCGCCAACTCGGGTGGGGGAAACCAACAGTGAAGCCTTGCAGCTTCACAGCCCATTTCCTACTGTACATGCACGAAGCGTGCTTACACAGGCAGATTCCCATTCTGTCACTGCAGGGAATGATAGCGGGTGGCCGGTGGACAAAGAATCTGATTGGCTCCC
Organism: Lithobates pipiens; assembly: GCF_037356315.1. Classification (NCBI taxonomy): domain Eukaryota; kingdom Metazoa; phylum Chordata; class Amphibia; order Anura; family Ranidae; genus Lithobates; species Lithobates pipiens. The sequence goes on from NW_027507758.1 coordinate 275,631,082, forward strand.
CCGCTGTCCAATTGGGGCACGCACCCACAAAAGTGAGTTCCTTGCTGCAGTATAATGACGGCAGTTGGTCGGGAAGCAGTTAACATCTTCTTTTCAGAATATAGAAGACGCAACAACAACACATTTCCCAGTGAATAAACATCTGCACTTATTGGCAGCCAAAATTGCATTCTTAGTAATTGGATTCAGACACCTTCTTCTCCTATATAAAACACGATACCAGCTTTATCAAACTGCAATGTATGAATGAACTAAAAAGACACAGGGGAATCTACCAAAACTATTATAAATGTGGACTTTTTAATTTGCACTATATCTTATTTACAGTGACAGGAAGTACTGTATGGTAAATTCTTATTTTAGCCCAAGAAACCTAAACTTGTTATAAATTTGGTATATCATCTCTTAAATTAAGCCATCAGGTACTCATTTGTTTTGTATTGGTTGGTTAGCTACATTTGCCTTGAAAATGTTATCAATATGATCATAACTCAAAATAAGATATAATTTTCCTTTCTCATATACAGGATTACGCCATTATAACATATCTCCCAACTGTCCCTGATTTGGGGGGACTGTCCCTGATTTGGAGCAATGTCCCTCTGTCCTCCTTTGCCCCTCATTTGTCCCTCATTTTGGTCTGATCCATATAGTTGTATCTAAAATTTACTTTTTATCTTTCAAAATTGTTTCCCAATACTAAGCCTTTCATCCAATTTCTAAATTGCTGCATTTGTAAAGGTAAAAGCCAATATAAAGGAATAGGAGTGGTAAAAAAAAAGTCCTTGTGGATTTAATTAACCTTGTTTTGAATAATTCTCCTTTAAGGGTGTGTGTCAGGGGGCGTGTCCTATGTCTACATATGTTTGCAAGTAGGTGTCCCTCATTCCCATCTCAAACTGTTGGGAGGTATTTTATAATGTGGAAGCATATATGCCTAAAAGTTATGCGTGTATGACAAAGATATGCAATTAGCGGACCTCCAGTTGTTGCAGAACTACAAGTCCAATGAGGCATAGCCAGACTCTGACAGCCACAAGCATGACACCCGGAGGCAGAGGCATGATGGGACTTGTAGTTTTACAACAGTTGGAGGTCCGCTAATTGCATATCCCTGCTGTATGAGAACACTAGTAATTAACTTTGTTGCTTAAATGTAAAATAAAACAGAAATGACTAGATCTTGTGTGTCAAGATGCTTTGTGGCTGAGAGCAAAAGGGATGTCTAGGAGTTCTTGTAAGATCAACAAAATCTTCTGTGGGTTGCTCAGTGTCACTAGACCCATTTTAATAAAAATGTCATTTCAAAGTAGTGTGTAAATACCATTGGCCCTTGACAATGACCATTCATAAACATTATTCTCCCACAGTGCTTAGCAGTATATACACAGCTGGTGGGTTGTATACCTAGATTCTAAGATACAAGGTAAAGAAACAATGTAAGCCTCACATAGTATGGGCTATTCAAAACTTGATGAACTCCCTTTCTTATACATGGTCAGTAGAGTATTCAAAAGTATTTGCCAAAGAAGACCCTTTATTAGTTAAAAAAAAAAAAAAAAAAACACAATACAGATTTGATATACCGGGTATTTAGGACGGGGAATTGCAATAGACTGGCACTGTACTAACAAAACATGAAGCCAGTTTAGTTGTATAGTTTCCAGTAGGTAAACAACTTCATAAAAAAAAAAAATATGCACGCTTGGGAGAATTATTTTGGCAATTATGACACTGGGGTTAATTTACTAAAACTGGAGAGTGCAACATCTGGTGCAGCTCTGCATAGAAACCAATCAGCTTCTATTTTTTTTTTTTGTCAAAGCTTAATTGAACAAGCTGAAGTTAGAAAGTTAGAAGCTGATTGGCTACCATGCACGGCTTTACCAGATTTTGCACTCTTACCTCCACTGCATTTTGCCTAATATATTGTAGAACAGTACAATGCAAAGTATATTTGTGTAGAATAAATATTGTGATATTTCTTTTAAATGAGCATTGTGAGTTAACACAAGGCTCTACTTTTTTCATAACAATACTGCAAAACTTAACTGAGTTCTTATTAACAAGTTCTTATTTATTTCAAGGGTAAAACATGAATATCATGTGGCTGCAACTAAATAATCTAAAGTATGCAGTCGCAGTAAAGATGTTTTTGTTCAAAACAGAATGACGATGATGAGTGACCTAAACATCTTTGATCATGGAATTACTGTTGGTGCCAGACACAGTGGCTGCAGCTTCTAGGAATTGTTGTCCTCACCCACTAGTCTTCAGAGTTTAAAAAAAAAATGACATGAAAAGCAAAAAAAACATTGTCTAAGTGGCAATTCTGTGGTAAAACTACTTTGTTAATGATCAAGGTCAGAGGATGAACGTGAACGCACAGGAAGTCCTCAACTCCTCAAAAAACATCCCCTTTTTAAGACAGTGGTATACAAAAAGGCATCTCTAAACATAAAATAACATAAAATACAGTATTGAATGGAAAATGTGGATACAATGGGCAAGTGATCTTACAAGTGAACAAGTGAAGACTAAATAACATCTGGACTGATGAATCTTAATTTCTCTTTCAACATGTGTCAATCCATTCCGTCTTGTCTCTGTTGTTTGGGCTGGCAGCAACAAAATGTTGTAGAGAAGAGTTCTTAAATACTTCAGCCCCCGTAAGGTTTTATCCCCTTCCTGACCAGAGCACCTTTTACAATTTGGTGCTTCGCTGCTTTAACTGGTAATTGCACGGTCATGCAATGCTGTACCCAAACAAAATTGACGTCCCTTTTTCCCACAAATAGAGCTTTCTTTTGGTGCTATTTGATCACCTCTATCGTTTTTATTTTTACATATAAATAAAAAAGGAGCGACAATTTTGAAAAAAAAAAAAACACTATTAAAAACAATATTTTTTTACATTTGCTATAATAAATATCACCAAAAATGTTTTTAAAAAACTAATTTCTTCATCAGTTTAGGCCAATATATATTCTTCTACATATTTTTGGTAAAAAAATAAATAAAAATTCGCAATAAGTGTATACTGATTGATTTGTGCTAAAGTTATAGCGTCTACAAACTATGGGAAAGATTTATGGCATTTTTGTTATTTTTTTTTTTACTAGTAATGGCAGTGATCTGTGATTTTTAGCGGTACTGCGACATTGTGACAGACAGATTGGACACTTTTGACACATTTTTGGGACCATTGACACTTATAAAACGATCAGTGCTATAAATATGCACTGATTACTGTGTAAATGTCACTGGTAGGGAAGGGGTTAACACTAGGGGGTGATCAAGGGGTTAAATGGGTGTTCCCTCAGTGTGTTCTAACTGTATGGGGATAGGACTGACTAGGGGAGGAGACATATTGCTGTTCCTATTTACTAGGAACAACGATATGTCTCCTCTCCCCTGACAGGACAGGGATTTAAATGTTTAAACACACAAATCCCTGTGCTGGCTCTCGTGCAGGCGATCGTGTGTGGACCGCCGGCCATGCGCATTGAGTCCCCCGCCATGCAGCGGGCGATGCATGCGTGCCCTCTGGGCACCTCGTATATATATATGGGGTTTCACGCAAGGGTGCCATTCTGCCCCCCATAAAAAGACGTGAGGCGGTCGGGAACCGGTTAATGGCAACATTATTGAGCTACAGTTTACCTGATTATTGTTGCTAACTAGTGATGACTGATTAAAGATTTATATGTCTGATCTACACAAAATTAATAATTTCAGGAATACTGGCACATGTTCAATTAACTCTATAATTGTGTGTACATGGAACAAATCTGTATGACTGTACAGCAAGTAAAACCTAATTTCATAAATTAGCCCAGTTTGCTAATTAATTTGTTTATTGCTTTTACTTCCCTAGTCTGTGGCCACAGACTAACCACTAGTCACAAAAATGTACTTCTAGTGATTAGTGATGAGCTAGATGTACCTGGATTCACCTCAGGGAACATTTACTGAACTGGCCTGAGTTTTAATGTTAATCTAAATTCCACTGAAGTCAATAGGAGCTGATTTTTGTAAATCAATTTTGGCCATTTGTAAGGCCAATAGGCAAGGGCTTGTCAAACAAAGAGTACCAGGAATTGGGAACTGTCCTGGAGGATATGTATCAATGATTTGTCAAAAATAAATTTAGCCTAAATAATTCCTAAATACAATGAAATGCAAAAAATATTTTAAATAGCATGCCTGAAGGATGCCCTAATCCTATCTGTGACGAAGTGGAGCATCAATAGGATGTACTACAACAAAAGTGACATTTTACAAAAAAATAAATACTGCTCCTGGTAAGATTAATTTCCCTATTGGATTGTTTTTTTGGGTTTTTTTTTTTGGACAAATAAAAAGGAAGCTATCTCTGAAGTGGTTCATCTGTATGATAAAAGTTTATAAGGTAAATATTAAAGTTTAGGTTACCACTAAATTACATTTCCTAGTAGCTTGTTTTTTTTTTATAAACAATGAGACTGGGGGTTCCTTTCATTTATACCAGGGTCCCCCTAAAAATGTCATCCCGGATCTTTATCTGAGCATGCAGGCAGGCTGGCTAAGAACTGGGCCAGCGAGTGTACACCCCACTGAACAATATCAGTTCACATGACCTCAACAAGGATGGAGGTATGGATCTCTGGCAAAGAAGCTTGTCCCCATGTTTATGAAGACAAGGGCCTCTTCCCCACATCCCTGGTCCTTTGGATGTGAGGGTCTTCAGAAGGGGACTTATTAGGATATGGAAGCCCCTTTTAAGGTAAGGGGATCCCCAGATATACTACCCCTCCTCTAAATGAATGAATGGTACATAGTACCCCTTACTCAGTCTCAAAAAAATGACAATGAAAATAAACACACACGTTTAACAAATCCATTATTAACCCTTTAATGTTGCCTTCTGGTGGCACTTAAAGCCAGCTTTAATGCCTGGGAGGGGGTATGGCTTCTCTATCATGTGACTGCTGTGATTGTCTTTCACAGCAAATGATTGTGAGCTTATCCTGCTGGCTCCCAATCATAAGCCATGACTAAGAGCTGTCAGTGTCAGCTCAGCCAAGTGTACTGGGAGCATGCTCTCAGTACACAATCACAGGCCAACATGCACACATATATGTGGCATCTGAGGATTAAGGCCCACTTTTGTTTTTTGTTATTTTTTCATTAAAGTTTTATTGCAGAATATAAATTATACATAAGGTAAAACAGTAAGCAGAAGAATAAAACAGTTGTGGTGCACAATACATCAAACATAAGGCTTCCACAAGGATCCAAGAGGTGCTCGTCTGCATTAAATCGGTTAACATAATAAGCATACCATTAGAGATTACAGAATACAGATAACTTGGCCCCTACATGTTAGCCTCACCCAGGCCAACTCGAGCTCCAATGGAAGCGTACATGAGAATGACGGAAGTAGTAGTTTTAAGAGAAGAATTGAGAAGAAAGAACCCCAAGAGGGGAATGAAAGAAAAGAAGAGAGAGAGAAGAGAGGGAGAGAGGGAGAAAAAAAGGAGGGGTGTATTGATAAGAGGGATGGGGGGGAAGGAGGGGGAGAAGGGAAAAAGCCAGCTGGTTTGTAATACCAAAAAATGTCAGAGGTAAACCGGAGTGACAAGCCTCACAAAAAAGGCCCTCTTTCTTTGCCACTGCATACATATGCATTACATGGTTGGCAAGTTGTTAAAGAAAGTCCCACAGTGCCACAGTGTAAATTCATCAACAATTAGGGTGAACAGTGCCTGCCAACCCACACTGTCCACTTTCGTTGCATTCCTGGCTTCATTACACAAATTTCCTAGCCAGCAACTCTGTTGTAAATGTAGTGCCGGCTCCTGAAGAGATGCTAGAGATGCTAGAGATGCTATTTGTTTAAAAAAATTAATATTCCTAAAACCACAGTTGGGTTTTAGGGCTAATTTTGCCAAATAATGGTTTCAATGCCAGTCTAGCTGGATTGCACTGAGTTCTCCTTGGCTGCAGATGTCGCTGTCACCATCGGCAAGTGGTAGAACGCAGTCCAGTTGGGTGCATTGAATGCCCTTCTTCCTCTCGGAACCAGCCCAGGGGGAGTGTCGTCTTGCTGTGCATTCTGGGAGAGGGTATTTAAGGTACTGTCATCATGTGGTTTTGGGTTCCGGTCCAGAAGAGCTGTCTGTTTGGTCCTGGTCCTCCTGACCAACCTCCATGGCCCTCCTGGCCTGGGGTGCAGATCCATGAAATTCAGAGTCTTGGGGCTGAATAGCCCAAGGCGAAGCAACTGCGGGGACAGACCTGAATGGATATGAGGCCATAATGATTCTAAGGTGGTCCAGTGCCATCTCATCTAGGGAGAGGCCCAGCAACTGGAGAAGAATCCAGGGGAGGACTCTTCGGGAGAAGGCATGCATAAGGCTGGTTTCTCAGAAGGAGCCTGGACGATCAGTTGAATGACACTTTGTGGATCTATACTGATATGGTATTGCCGGACTGACTGAGAGATACTGGTACTGTATCTTAGTTCTCTAAATGTATCTATTTCCCTCAGTTACATTCAAGTCTGTGGCAGAGACTTTTGTTCAAGTGTTCTACATTTAAGTCTGTGGCAGAGACTTTTGCTCAAGTGTTCTACATCCAAGTCTGTGGCAGAGACTTTTCTTTACTTAACACCCTACTGGCTGCTAGGCCTAGTGAGAGGGGGTCTATCCGGTGGTTGTAAGAATCCAGTTGTGAAACGGTAATTCTCTGGATTTCTATAGTGACAGACTTTCTATTTTTTGCAGTTCCAAAAAAACCTGAACTTTCTTCCTAACCCTCTACCCTCCATTAAGAAACTGTGTTACCTTTTCAATAAATATCCCAAAAAGAGGATCCAGTGTCAGTTTCTGCAATTCTTTGGGCCATCTACCATGGGAAGATGGAGGCGAGGTCAAGAAGGTAACGGTAAGCCCAACAAAACCAGCAGCTCCTTCAGGGGTCAGTGCTACATAAACAAATGGGCTATGGTGCTAAAATGGTCATATTTGGTCAGTGATCTCAGTTAGCACCCAACCTCTTTGCATTCAGCTACTGGCTGTTAAGACACCACCTGCAGCTGGCTTTCTAGCAACCAAGAGCCCTGATTAGGAAGCTACCCCATTTAGAAGCAGTAGCAATACAGCTGCTAAATGTATGACTTCCTGCTGCAGCCGGAGGTTCTGCTCTGCAGTCGGGTAAACACCCTATTTATTTTGACTATTTGTCAAATGCCAAAGAGCCATATCGGTCCAAACCAAAACATCACCCTTAGCTACTACATACACATATGTGTAGGCTGATGTAATTAGCATGACAATGAGTTTGGGCGTGACCAGGCAGCTACACGTCACTACAGAGCAGTCGATTGGAGTGGTTACCCGGGACCCGCCGTGGAAGCTGAGCCTACATTCGATCCAATACGCTCAGGGCTGCGGTGAGACTATTCTGATCGTGCTGCCAGTGACATCTTTGAGAGAGATTTTTTATGATTGTGTACGTATGTTTTAATGCGCACGAGAGTTTTAAATAATAAAACAGTTTTGCACTATGGAATCTATGTTTTGTCGTTTCCTATATATGAATCCGTTGCTGTAAATGAGAACCAAGTGAACCTTTACCGGTGGGATATCAGGGAATCTGAGGTTGAGAAACTTTTGAGTGGTGGTGTGACAAGAAGATTCTCCAGAGGGATACCAGTGAGATTACCTTAGCAGTCGTAACGAAGTGCCTGTTAACCCTTGGGGGTCTGGTGAGTGGATTACCATAAGGGGTGTCACCGACTGTCAGACTCTTCATGCACTGGTGGTTCTTTTCTTGGAGACGGATTCTTTTTCCTGATTGTCCAGAGTGTGAACGTTCAATTGAAAACTCAGGCTTATATGTTTGGGACTGTTCTGAACATTTTTAGTGACTTCTATTTCTAATCATAGAAGTATTATCCTCTTTAAAAGTTATTCGTTTATTGTTTATTTTAAAAAAAAATTCAGCGCTGTCAATATGGTATATATAGGGTAACAAGTTGATGGATGTTATATGCTATATATTTTTAAGACAATGAGTTTATTGTACTTTAATAGGCTGCACAAATTTTATTTCTACAGAATAGGTTTGGAGTGCATTGCAATGGGAGTCGCTTGAGGAATATGTTCAGAAAATTGCTAAAGTCATACCATAACCACATTAATAAAAAGGATAATGACTCACAGTCACCCTCTTCTAATGTAAAGCAAATCTGCTTAGATTGCCTGATATTGCATTAATATATGTAATAATAAGTAAAAGATTTGCACATAATCATGGTGCATAGTCACAACACCACAACCTTAATGACCAGTACAGTTTTAGTGTAGATTAAGCAGAATATGCATTGAGGGCTGACTAGTTAGATTCTCTTGACCAATCTACTTTAGTAAATTCTGCACAAGAATGAGCCTGTACAAGAAAGAAAATAAAAAAACCTTTTCCACCGCAATGCTTGGAAAAGAGAAACAGATTGATCTTAGAGAAAAGACTGCGAGCCAGGCTTTCTTGTCCACATCAGTGCCTGGCTTCTCAAATGTGCTTCTGGAAGAATGGTCAGACATTCCCATAGACACACTTCTAAACCTTGAGGACAGCCTTCCCAGAAGAGTTGAAGCTGTTATAGCTGCAAATAGGGATGAGCCGAACACCCCCCGGTTCGGTTCGCACCAGAACTTTTGAACGGACCCCAAGTTCGTACAAACGTTAGAACCCCATTGAAGTCTATGGGACTCGAATGTTCGAAATTAAAAGTGCTAATTTTAACGGCTAATATGCAAGATACTGTCCTAAAAAGGGTTTGGGGGCCTGGCTCCTGCCCCAGGGGACATGGCTCAATGCAAAAAAAAGTTTAAAAAATGGCCGTTTTGGCGGGAGCACTGATTTTAATGACGATTAAAGTGAAAAAAAAGTGAAATATTCCTTTAAATCTCGTGCCTGGGGGGTGTCTATAATATGCCTGTGAAGTGCCACGTGTTTCCCGTGTTTAGAACAGTCCCTGCACAAAATGACATTTAACGGAAATAACGTCATTTCAAACTGCTTGCGGTTTTAATGTTATGTCTGGTTCCTGCAATATGGTTGAAAATCATTGAGAAAAATGGCATGGGTAGCCCTCCCTGCCCATTACCAGCCCCTTTGGGTCTTGTACGGATATTAAGGGGAACCCCGTACCCATATTAAAAAAAGGAAATACGTGTGGCCCCCAGGCCCTATATACTCAGAACAGCAGTATACAGGCGGTGCAAACAAGACAGGGACTGTGTAGATTTGTTGTGTTAAGTTGAATCTGTTTTCGATTGGTACATTTTTAAAGTGTAGCTCCAGTCAAAAAAACTATTTTTAAGCTTTTTGGAAAACATAGGGAAGGGTTATCACCCCTGTATAATTTGTTTTGCCGTCCGTCTTTTTTCATCTCACTTGCTGTTGTCTCCTTCTGTTTGCAGTAGGAGATGTTTGTAAGTTGGATGTTTGAAAGTAGGGGCCTGCCCTATATGCTCTCCAGAAATGGCGGAACAAGGTGTTGGTTTTGCCACAACATTGTAAGCCCTCAAAGTGACTCTTGGTGGGTGCTGGAGCGCCCTGCTGTGAACGATTATATCAAGAATTGTAATTACATGCCATTGTTGAACAGTGGTAGAAAAATTGACCTTTGGTGGTTTTGGTGCTGGTGCCACAACACTATAAGTCCTCACAGTTACTCTGGGTGGGCACAGGAACGGGCCCTCCTGTGAAATATTATATCAAGAATTGTAATTACATGTCCCTGTTAAACAGGGGCAGAAAAATTTGGCCTTAGGCACTGGTTCTGGTGCTACGACACTGCAACCTCTCCCATATACTCTAGTTTTAGTGCAGGAATTAGCCCTGCTGCAAAGCATTGCATCAAAAATTGTAATTAAACGCCCCTGTTAAACAGGGGCAGAAAAATTGGGCCTTAGGCACTGGTGCTGGTGGCACAACACTGCAACCTCTCCCATATACTCTAGTTTTAGTGCAGGAATTAGCCCTGTCGCAAAGCATTGCATCAAAAATTGTAATTAAACGCCCCTGTTAAACAGGGGCAGAAAAATTGGGCCTTAGGCACTGGTGCCACAACACTGCAACCTCTCCCATATACTCTAGTTTTAGTGCAGGAATTAGCCCTGCCGCAAAGCATTGCATCAAAAATTTTAATTAAACGCCCCTGTTAAACAGGGGCAGAAAAATTGGGCCTTAGGCACTGGTGCCACGACACTGCAACCTCTCCCATATACTCTAGTTTTAGTGCAGGAATTAGCCCTGACTGCAAGCTCTATTTAAAACGAGCAAGATAGCTAGCTATATAGATGGATATAGCAGTGTATACTGGGTTTAGAGCACGCAGACAGCACGCACAATCTCCTACCACTGACTGCAAGCTCTATTTAAAACGAGCAAGATAGTTAACTATATAGGTGGATATAGCGGTGTATACTGGGTTCAGAGCACACAGACAGCACGCACAATCTCCTAACACTGACTGCAAGCTCTATTTAAAACGAGCAAGATAGTTAGCTATATAGGTGGATATAGCGGTGTATACTGGGTTCAGAGCATGCAGAAAGCACGCACAATCTCCTAAAACTGACTGCAAGCTCTATTTAAAACAAGCAAGATAGTTAACTATATAGGTGGATATAGCGGTGTATACTGGGTTCAGAGCACGCAGACAGCACGCACAATCTCCTAACACTGACTGCAAGCTCTATTAAAAAAGAGAAATATACAGTGGTGTGAAAAAGTGTTTGCCCCCTTCCTCATTTCCTGTTCCTTTGCATGTTTGTCACACTTAAGTGTTTCGGAACATCAAACCAATTTAAACAATAGTCAAGGACAACACAAGTAAACACAAAATGCAATTTGTAAATGAAGGTGTTTATTATTAAAGGGGAAAAAAAATCCAAACCATCATGGCCCTGTGTGAAAAAGTGATTGCCCCCCTTGTTAAAACATACTATAACTGTGGTTGTCCACACCTGAGTTCAATTTCTCTAGCCACACCCAGGCCTGATTATTGCCACACCTGTTCACAATCAAGGCATCACTTAAATAGGAGCTGCTTGACACAGTAAGGTCCACCAGAAGATCCTTAAAAGCTACACATCATGCCGAGACCCAAAGAAATTCAGGAACAATTGAGAAAGAAAGTAATTGAGATCTATCAGTCTGGAAAGGGTTATAAAGCCATTTCCAAAGCTTTGGGAATCCAGCGAACCACAGTGAGAGCCATTATCCACAAATGGCGAAGACATGGAACAGTGGTGAACCTTCCCAGGAGTGGCCGGCCGCCCAAAATTACCCCAAGAGCGCAGCAACGACTCATCCAAGAGGTCACAAAAGACCCCACAACAACGTCCAAGGAACTGCAGGCCTCACTTGCCTCAGTTAAGGTCAGCATTCATGCCTCCACCATCAGGAAAAGACTGGGAAAAAATGGCCTGCATGGCAGAGTTCCAAGGAGAAAACCACTGCTGAGCAAAAAGAACATCAAAGCTCGTCTCAATTTCTCCACAACACATCTTGATGATCCCCAAGACTTTTGGGACAACATTCTGTGGACCGATGAGACAAAAGTGGAACTCTTTGGAAGGTGTGTGTCCAAGTATATCTGGCATAGAAGGAACACTGCATTTCATAAAAAGAACATTATACCAACAGTAAAATATGGTGGTGGTAGTGTGATGGTCTGGGGCTGTTTTGCTGCTTCAGGACCTGGAAGACTTGCCGTGATAAAAGGAACTATGAATTCTGCTGTCTACCAAGAGATCCTGAAGGAGAATGTCCGACCATCTGTTCGTGTACTCAAGCTGAAACGAACTTGGGTTCTGCAGCAGGACAATGATCCTAAACACACCAGCAAGTCCACCACCGAATGGCTGAAGAAAAACAAAATGAAGACTTTGGAGTGGCCTAGCCAAAGTCCTGACCTGAATCCTATTGAGATGTTGTGGTATGACCTTAAAAAGGCCGTTCATGCTCGAAAACCCTCTAATGTAACTGAATTAGGACAATTCTGCAAAGATGAGTGGGCCAAAATTCCTCCAGGACGCTGTAAAAGCCTCATTGCACGTTATCGCAAACGCTTGGTTGCAGTTGTTGCTGCTAAGGGTGGCCCAACCAGTTATTAGGTTTAGGGGGCAATCACTTTTTCACACAGGGCCATGATGGTTTGGATTTTTTTTCACCTTCAATAATAAACACCTTCATTTACAAATTGCATTTTGTGTTTACTTGTGTTGTCCTTGACTATTGTTTAAATTGGTTTGATGTTCCGAAACACAAACATGCAAAGGAACAGGAAATGAGGAAGGGGGCAAACACTTTTTCACACCACTGTAGCTAGCTATATAGGTGAATATAGCGGTGTATACTGTGGTCAGGGCACGCAGACAACAACCAGTACAGAAGAGCAAGAACGAAAAATCGTCCGATAACGATCGGTGTATACTGTGTTGAAGGTACACAGAACACCCACTAACTCCTACAGACGCCAACACACTACACAAGGCTGCCGCGCTGGCAGCCTTATATAGTGTGGGACGTGTACTACACAGCCTGAGCTATGATTGGCCACAGGCATCCTACCTGTGGCCAATCATGGCTCTCCTCGCTGTTGACGCTGTGATTGGCCAAGCATGCGGGGTCACAGTGCATGCTTGGCCAATCATGAGTCAGCAATGAACTGCGATGGAGCAGTGCATTGTGGGCCATGAGCACCACACGAATTTGGCGCGAACGGCCCATAACGTTCGGAATTTGCCGAACGGGCGAACAGCCGATGTTCGAGTCGAACGTATGTTTGACTCGAACACGAAGCTCATACCTAGCTGCAAAGGGTGGGCCAACTCAATATTGAAATCTACAGACTAAGACTAGGATGCCATTAAAGTTCATCTGTGTGTAAAGGCAGGCATCCCAATACTTTTGGTAATAGGGGGTTATTTACAAAAGGCAAATGCACGTTGTACTAAAAGTGCACTTGGAAGTGCAGTCATCCTAAATCTAAGGGGTAGATCTGAAATGAGTGGAAGCTCTGCTGATTTTATCATTCAATCATGTGCATGCTAAGATGCTGTTTTTTATTTTCCTTGCATGTCCCCCCCGGATCTACAGCGGCTGCACTTGAAAATCCACTTGAAAGTGGACTTTAAATTGCACTTGTAGTGCAAAGTGGATTGGCCTTTAGTAAATTACCCCCATTGTTCCCACCAACCACCAATGAAGGGGCATTTTTTTAATGACTCCTGATTAATGTTTTTTTGCAGGGGTTTACTGAGACCTTAAAATTATTTTAAGGGTTCCTCTAAGGTAAAAGGTTTGAAAATGGCTGGTCTAGAAATTACTTTATGGTTTAGTCATAATAGTTATTTTGCTGGGTCAATTATAGTTAAATAGTTACATCAACTTTAATGCCTTGTACACACGGTCGGACATTCCGACAGCTTGCACATGATTGGATGATAAAATCAGCAGAGCTTCCTCGCATTTCAGATCTAGCCCTCAGATTTACAGCAACTGCTTTCATGGGCACTTGCAGTGCACATGTAGTGCAAAGTGGATTTGCCTTTGGTAAATTAACCCCATTGTCTCCTTTACAAGTATCAAAAAAGGTTATTGGTGTCATGCTGCTGACTGCTGACAAAATGGAATTGGCCCTGGAACTTTGCAGGAATTATCAAATTGGCATTCAGTTACAGATTACGGAACCCTTAGCAATCTCTGAAGGAACTGCCAGAAAGGTTAAACTCTCTGTGCTGCTCAACTTTCTAAAGGTATTCTGAAAAAGTACACGAGAGCTACCACAGATAAATACATTTTTTGTTGCGTTTTCTAGGGTCATCATCCTTATAATTTCTATAATACTAGTGTCATGACTTCCAATGCAAACATACTTGTTCTAGATCAGTAACAACCAAGTAGTGAAGCAAGGATGATAGCCTAGAGCATGTACTGTATGTTAAAAAAAGTAAATCAGTAATGGCAAATCTAGGTCTGTTCTGATGGGTTCTTTAATATGTGTATTATATTACCATTTGGATGGTTGCCAGTAATAAATGATTTGTTTTAATACTCAATGGCAAGATATCCCCAGTGGAATTCACTGTTACACCCAAATATTCTTGCAATGGAACTCACAGTTACACCCAAATATCCTTCCATTAACTAGCCAAAAAATAGTGTCACAATATCCCATAGCACTTTCATTATATAGAATAAAAAATAAAAAAGGAATTCCAGCTGCAAGAGAGCAATGCATTTATTGTGGCATTGTGGCAGGGAAATATACACTGCTGCTGGGAAATCTTGACAGAAGGATATTCAACTCACTGGTGTCCATCCAAAACTGAAATCTTACTTGTTGACTTAGTTTAACTTTTCACATAAACATTACAATAATGACATACTCTCAATATAAAGCAAATCTAATATTCTGCTCAGATTGCATGATATTGTGTTAACATACGTAGCCTGGAGCCAGCTATCATACCTGCAATATCAGAAGACATTTTGCAACATTGCTGCAGTGAAACTGTTTCCCTCTAGTGGCTGCAAAGACTGTCATCACATCCTGCCAGCAGAGTGATTAACACCAGGAAGCAAAGCACACAGGGAATTGTAGTTCCAGGACTCAGGTTTCACATTGAGATTGCACTGTGCTAGGACTACAACTTCCAGCCTGCTCTGGGGACAAAGGAACTAGAGACTCCATCTTGCTGATCTGAGGGGATTTTCTCAGACTACATGAGTCAGAGGGAGAGATTTGACCTAGGCGAGAGGCATTGTCTCCCAGGTCAGTCCACCGCGTGATTTCAGGAATCCACAGCCAGTCGGGACATCCAGCATGTGAGAAGGGGATCCCAGGTGCATATCCAGACACACCTGCACCGACGGTGTGAACCATTCCGATGTGAGGTGACCAGTCGGGTTACTAGAAGAGCCTGCCTGTTCCAGGATGTTCGTTTGGGCCTTGACCGCAGCATTGGGTGAGAGGGCTTTTGCCCATTTGCAGGAAACAAGGATACTGCACACAGACGGAGTTGTATGGACACTGTATACAGACATCATTGCTCTTAGTCACCTTGCTGACACCTGTAGTGCCGCAGGACACAAGGCCATTCAGATACAAAGACACTGTATACAGGAATCCTTGTCCTTTCACCTTGCTGAGGAGGATCCTTCATTCTTTACTTGATAATCCAGGATGATGCTTGATAATGTGTTGTTTGACCCAACTTTTCAGGAGTTTAAGTGCATCAACAAGAGTGGCTAGCTGAAGATACAAAACCTCATCTTTCTTCAAAGGGTCTGAAGCTACTAGTGTCATAGGGGCCCACACACACATACTCAAGGCTCTGTATATGCAGTGGGTGTGCAGGATAGTTTATCTGGGAAGCTAAGCCATTAAATATTGAATTGAATACAGTGTTTGTTGTTGGTCCTGGAGTGTCAGGAGACAGAAGAGAGAGGTCTGACCTAAAGAGGGTCAGTCGTCTGCTTTCCTCCTGCCTGGATTTATAAAGCCAGATTTGAGTAGAGGTAACCAATCCAATATAAAGTGTCATATTGTGATTTATTTGCCATTTAAGTGTGCCTCTGCTCTTGAGGACATTCTCAGGTTTGGAATCCCCTGAAAGCAGCCTGAATATAGTATTGAGCTAAATTGCTCTTAATCTCAGTTATTGCTCTCCAGTTGGTTACTTGATTATATATACTTTTACTGTCTGTTACTTTTGTACAGAAATATTGCAGTAAAGACAATTTCTGTGTTTTATCATAACGTGTGTGTTTCTCATTGGTCATTGCACTTACATTATTGTCAGGTGTGGCAAGAGGGGCAGAGACTGTTATTGGGTTTGAGAAGCAGAGTACACAACAAACATACTTAAGCAGCTCCTGCGGGAGTAGTGCTACACATATGTAATAATAGAAAAGTGTGTGAAATGACTGTGATTACCAAACAAGTATTATGTAGCAGCTAGCACTACAATGTGACAAAAATTGAAAGCATGATAAGTGAATAAAGTGCAGCTCTAGATAACAAAATGTGTATATCTGAATGACAGATATAAGTGTATGTTATAATGAATAGACATGTGCAGAGTAAAATATTTCGTTTCGGAATTTCGTTTTCGTCCGAAAACGTAATTTATTTAGTTACTCCCGAAATGCGTTTTTATTTATTTCGTTTTTCGTTCAAAAATTGCATTCGTCCGAAAATCCACATGAATTACGGTCGAATCTGTCTTTGAAGGCTTATGGTGTCTGTCGAATGTATAAAGAAGATTCGATGGAGCTAGTATACAGCATACTTTAGAACCCTATTAAAATTTATGGGACTCCAACGTTCAAAATCTAAAGTGCTAATTTTAAAGGCTAATTTGCAAGTTACTGTCCTAAAAAGTGTTTGGGGACCCGGGTCCTGCCCCAGGGGACATGTATCAATGCAAAAAAAAGTTTTAAAAACGGCCGTTTTTTCGGGAGCAGTGATTTTAATAATGATTAAAGTGAAACAATAAAAGTGTAATATTCCTTTAAATTTCGTAGAGGGGGGTTGTCTATAGTATGCCTGTGAAGGGGCGCATGTTTCTGGTGCTTAGAACTGTCCCTGCACAAAGTGTCATTTATGCAGGAAAAAAAGTCCTTTAAAATCACTCGCAGCTATTATGAATTGTCGGCTCCCGTAATACAGAGAACACTCATTGAAAGTCATTGATAAAAAAAAAAAAAAATAAATAAATAAAAAAGCGTGGGGGTCCCCCAAATTCAATTACCAGGCCCTTCAGGTCTGGTATGGATATTAAGGGGAACCCTGCCTCAAATTTAAGAAAAAATTTGACGTGGGGTTCCCCCTAAATATCCATAACCAGACCATTCAGGTCTGGTATGGATATTAACCACTTGCCGACCGCCGCACGACGATATACGTCGACAGAATGGCACGGGCAGGCATATGGGCGTATATATATGGGCGTATATAGCCACCCCCTCGCGATCGCTCCCGACGAATAGAAATCCTTCGTGACATCACTTCCTCTCCTGTAATGTAAACACAGGAGAGGAAGTGATGTAATCTCTCCTCCGTGTCGGTATTTTTCGTTCCAGCACCGAGGAGAGAGGATCGGTGAGTTGCACCAACACGACACTACACAGTAGAACATGCCAGGCACACTCACACCCCCCCCTTCACCCCCCGATCACCCCCCCCCCCAATTACCCCTGCCCCCCCAGTCACAGTGACACCAATTGCATTTTTTTTTTTTTGCATTGGTGTCATTTGTGACTGTAATAACTGTTAGGGAAGTTAGGGTTAGCCCCCTTTAGTTCTAATGTACCCCCCTAACCCCCCCAATAAAGGTTTAACCCCGTGATCACCCCCCGTCGCCAGTGTCACTAAGGCTGGGTTCACATTGCAGCGGTTTATGAGAACGAATGTGATTCGCACCGCACTGCAGTGCAAATCACATCCGATCTCTGTGTGATTCGAGTTCAGCCATACAGATAGTATGGCTGAATTCGCGCCGCACCCGCCGCACCTGCCGCAAATTCGCACGGTTCCCTTTTTTTGGTCCGCAGCAGAATCGGATTGCATGGGTGTTCACACCATGCGATCCGAGTTTGCAGATCGCACTGCGATATGCGAACTGATATGGGGGTGTCATTAACATTTCACTGACACTCCCAGCAGTTCGCATAGGGCAGTGTGAACTGCCGCCGGGAGGCATGCAATGCGTGAACCCGCCGCGGATTCGTGGCGTTCCCGCATCGCTCCAGTGTGAACCCAGCCTAATAAGCGATCATTTTTCTGATCGCTGTATTAGTGTCACAGGTGACGCTAGTTAGGCAGGTAGGTATTTAGGTTCGCCGCAACTTTTTATAGCGCCAGGGACCCCCATATACTACCGCATAAAGCCCCCTGATTGCCCCCTAGTTAACCCTTTCACCAGTGATCACCATATAACTGTTACAGGTGACGCTGGTTGGTTAGTTATTTTTTTATAGTTTCAGGGCACCCGCCATTTATTACCTAATAAAGGTTTAACCCCCTGATCACCCGGCGGGTGTCATTTGTGACTGTAATAACTGTTAGGGCAGTTAGGGTTAGCCCCCTTTAGTTCTAAGGTACCCCCCTAACCCCCCCAATAAAGGTTTAACCCCGTGATCACCCCCCGTCGCCAGTGTCACTAAGGCTGGGTTCACATTGCAGCGGTTTATGAGAACGGATGTGATTCGCACCGCACTGCAGTGCAAATCACATCCGATCTCTGTGTGATTCGAGTTCAGCCATACAGATAGTATGGCTGAATTCGTGTCGCACCCGCCGCACCCGCCGCAAACTCACACGGGACCCTTTTTTTGGTCCACAGCAGAATCGGATCGCATGGGTGTTCACACCATGCGATCCGAGTTTGCAGATCGCACTGCGATATGCAAACTGATCTGGGGGTGTCATTAACATTTCACTGACACTCCCAGCAGTTCGCATAGGGCAGTGTGAACTGCAGCCGGGAGGCATGCGATGCGGGAACCCTGCCGCGGATTCGTGGCGTTCCTGCATCGCTCCAGTGTGAACCCAGCCTAATAAGCGATCGTTTTTCTGATCGCTGTATTAGTGTCACAGGTGACGCTAGTTAGGCAGGTAGGTATTTAGGTTCGCCGCAGCTTTTTATAGCGCCAGGGACCCCCATATACTACCGCATAAAGCCCCCTGATTGCCCCCTAGTTAACCCTTTCACCAGTGATCACCATATAACTGTTACAGGTGACGCTGGTTGGTTAGTTATTTTTTTATAGTTTCAGGGCACCCGCCATTTATTACCTAGTCTCACTAGTGTACCCCTAAATTTAGGGGTGTCTACTTTCCAAAATGGGGTCATTTGGGGGGGTTTGTGCCATCTTGGCATTTTATGGCCTTCAAAACTGTAACGCCCTTAGAAAGCCTGAAGGCGGTGCTTGGTTTTCGGGGCCCCGTACGCGGCTAGGCTCCCAAAAAGTCCCACATATGTGGTATCCCCGTACTCAGGAGAAGCAGCAGAATTTATTTTGGGGTGTCATTTCACATATGCCCATGGCATTTGTGAGCAATATATCATTTAGTGACAACTTTGTGAAAAAAAAATAAAAAATAAAAAAGTTTGTAATTTTCCCGCAACTTGTGGCAAAATATAAAATATTCCATGGACTCAACATGCCTCTCAGCAAATAGCTTGGGGTGCCTACTTTCTAAAATGGGGTCATTTGTGGGGGTTTTGTGCCATCTTGGCATTTTATGGCCTTCAAAACTGTAATAGGTAGTGAGAAGTGAAATCAAAAATTTACGTCCTTAGAAAGCCTGAAGGCGGTGCTTGGTTTTCGGGGCCCCGTACGCCGCTAGGCTCCCAAAAAGTCCCACATATGTGGTATCCCCGTACTCAGGAGAAGCAGCAGACCCCGCCCCCCTCTGATGTAACAGAAACCTGCCTGTGTTACATCAGAGGGGTGCGGGGTCACCCATACGTCACAGGGAACCCCGGGTTTCCCCTTGCGTCAGAGGGGGGCGGGGTCAGGTGACGGGTGGCCCCGCCCTCCGTATATAAAAAACGTCAGGCCACCGGAATGCCTGCAGTGTCTCCTCCACGGAGACAGAAGAAGGATGTATTCGCTGCGCTGGATGAGATGAGCGATCGCTGGAGAGATGACCGTCCGTCGCTGGATAGCAAGAGTGGATTACCGCCGCTGGAATCGCTTTTTTATTTTTTTATTTTTAATAAAGGAATTTTTCAAAAGTGTATTTGTTTTATTTAACCATTTTTTACACTTTCTTTGTGAAATGGTAGGGGTACTTTTGTACCCCCTTACCATTTCAAACAGGGGGGGGCGGGATCTGGGGGTCCCCTTGTTACAACAAGGGGGCTTCCAGATTCTGATAAGCCCCCCGCCCGCAGACCTCCACAACCACCGGCCACGGTTGTGGGGATGAGGCCCTTGTCCTCATCAACATGGGGACAAGGTGCTTTGAGGGGTCACAGACCCCCAAAGCATCCTCCCAATGTTGAGGGCATGTGGCCTGGTACAGTTCAGGAGGGAGGGGGGGCCGCTCTCGTCCCCCCCTCTTTTTCTGCGGCCTGCCAGGTTGCGTGCTCGGATAAAGGGTCTGGTATGGATTTTTAGGGGAACCCCACGTCAATTTTTTTTTAAATTTGACGCGGGGTTCCCCTTAATATCCATACCAGACCTGAAGGGCCTGGTAATTGAATTTGGGGGACCCCCACTCTTTTTTATTTATTTTATTTTTTATTTTTTTATCAATGACTTTCAATGAGTGTTCTCTGTATTACACAGTAACCTACACCATTAGAATCCTCTCTCTTCACTACTACCATCACAAATGGCAGTCCACAGCCAGCTGCTGAATGTCAACAAACCAACCAGCCTTGCTGGTCAAGCATTGACCAAATATGATATCACCAAGGATTTCAACTGGCTCAGTTTCAATTAAAAAACAACAAGAAAATAACTGGAAGCTGCTATTTAGTGGCAGTATTAATACTGCTGCTAAACAATGACTTCTGGCTGGAAAGGTTGGGCCTGTAGACCAATTAAAGGTGGGTTCAATTGACTTATGGTTAACCCAAACCTGAAGCTCATCTCTGTTTTTTAGCCATTGTTTAATATTTATGACTATTGTTTTTCAAACAATACACTTTAATTTTTACTTTAAGATACAACTTGTCTCCTTCTTACATTTGACTTAACCAAGCTGCTTATCTACTGTTTAGCCACTGAACAATATTTGGGACTATTGTCTCCAAGATAACACAATCTAACTTTTATTGCAATATAAAACCTGTTTTGTCTATTTCTATTTTCTGCCTATTCAAATGCTCAAGTATTATCCAGACACAATTGTGTTTCTTCCAAACACATACCTCAATCCAGACCTATTGCAGCTTTATAAAAAAAAAAAAAATCATGTGCTCAAGCCAAACCTATCTTAGCCCTTGTACACACGGTCGGAGATTCCATCGGAATGTTTCCTATCGGACCGTTTTGTCGGATATTCCGACTGTGTGGGGTCTGCATCGGACTGTTTCCGTCAGAATATCCGAAGGACCAACTAATCCGTTGTAATTACTCCGACGGTTTCGGTTGTCGGAATCTCTGACCGTGTGTACAAGGGCTTAAAGAGGAACTTCCCTCACTCCTACCTTTTAATCTGGATTATCTTAAAAGAAAAATTCACATACCCAGCAAATTTAGCTGGGATCCACCATTCCATTCTAAACAGATGGGTCTTGCACTTCCAGCTTCGGGAATGGTGGCACCATCATGCAAGAATGGGGGAAGGAGGGGAAAGACTGACTGGAACTGACTGGAACTGAAAAGTGAAAAACTGGTAAATACATTTAGAAAAAAGGTGACTTTTGGATTCACCTTTTTAGTCACCTTCATAGATTGTGGATGAAGGGGATTAAATGAAGAAAAGTTTAACAATGGATTAAAGGTTCACTTTATAAAGAGTTTTTTGTTTCAGATTCGGGTGTTGCTGCTGTATTTACAGTAGGTCAAGCTAAATGTAAGTAAAGTAAGTAAGTAAGGTAAGTAAGTAAAAAAATAATCAATAACTCATCCACAATATTTGCTGCTGTGTGATGTGGTGTTGCTGACGCTGTCTGTGATAATTGTGATTTTCCATAACAGTACATACAGCTTATAAGCATGCTCTTTTTACACCAAAGCTTACCTATTAGCCATTAAAATGGCTAGAATTTCAGTTCAAGATTTTCCACCTTTAGATACAATAGGCACTGCAAATAAGTTCAGACTTAGCAGATTTCAAGTAAGGTAAGTTTGAATAAATCAAACCTGGGAAGATTTGTTCATCTCAACTTGTAAAGACACTTCCCAATTTATTGTGAGGTTATGGCTGGTACAAAACACTCTAGACCAGTACAACAGAAAGGTACCTATATTTTAACTCTAATATCTTCCATGAAAATGGGAAAGAGTTTGCATTGTTTCGTGTGTTCTTTTTTTTTCTGTCTCTGTAGCAGGCATTGCAGAGTCGTTCAGTATACATACTCAGAGAACTGCACTTCAAACTAGTATTATGTTGTGAATCACTATTACTGGATTGTTAGACTCTGGAATTATTTTGTCTTCAGATGGAATCACAAAGAGCATGCATCATGGAATAAAGACGTCGTTTTTATGACCATGCATTTGTTGGCAAGTCTGTCAAGGAAAAGGTATTTGTTTTTTTTTAGATTATACAGAACGTGTAGTACTCTAAAAGGAAGAAAAACGTGACTACTCTGAATTCTAAATAGCAAAAGTTGATCATTTGCCAAACCATTTTTATCAATTCATTCTTTTAAATTTTACGCCCCTTGGACCTGTCATAGAAACTGTTAATAGGCTTAGAAAGCTTGTAAACACATTTAGGGCATTCTTGGTCTGAGGAAGTTAGGGTATTGGTTTCCAGAGCTTTGATCTGTCTATAATTTTCTAAGCTACAGCTAGGATATTTGTAATAATAGGGCAAAAAAGAATACGAGCTTCAGGCCCACCAGAAAACATTGTATACTAAAATGCTTGTTGGAAATAAGGAGAGAAATGTATTACCCTAGAACTGTTCATGTATCACTCTTCTGTTTGTCTACAAAGACAAGTGACCACTTAAAGGCTAAGTTAACCTTAAGAAAATGGTACATGTTCCATCCATATCTAGGGTGCAACATGTAGCATGTTCCATCTTATACCTCCTCTCCCCCCTGACCCCCCTTCCCTGTTACAGCAGTTGGAGGATCTTCTCCCTTCTCTATCCACACAGCCCCGTCATTCATTAAATGATTCCTATGAATGAATAAACTACAAATACTGTTTGTCACCATGTAATTTCATGTCCTCTAACTTTCAAACAGAAAGTATGTACAGAGTTATGGGCTAAACGCCAGAGAACATGTCTGCAAGAGCCCACGCTTCACCCATGATCTACTGATCGAGGATATAATGCTTTCCAGGCTCCAGAAATGAAAAGTATTAAATGCACTTTTTTTCCTGCAATAATATGTGTATATGTTATTTTTTCTGTAAATATGAACTTAAAGTGTTGCTAAACCCACATAGTAAAATCAGTCTGTGTATGCAGTAAAGCATTTTTGTTATACTCACTGTGGAACCTAAGGGGTTAATCCTCTGCATTGAGTTTGATCCTGTCTTCCCTGATCCTCTTCTTCTTCTAAGGTTCCCAAACCATCTTCTGATAGAACAGAGGCTAGGGGAAAAGCTACACATGCTCAGTTTGGTGTGTATTGCTATTGCTTTTTCCTTGGGAGAGTGCGTGATCAGCACAGGGCCAATCAACACTGTCCAGACAGAGAATCAGGGGTCCTGCAGCCTTATATGACAGTCCCAGGAGAATGAAAACTCCTCCGACAAGCTTTAACCAGACACTGATATAAGTCACAAGACTGCTCTAACTGCTGATGAAAAAAAGTATTTAGCAGTTTATTTTCACTGAAACTGTTGCATTTCCATGTTCTGTGTACTGTGGGAGACCAGATATAGTGACTGCAGGGTCCTGGGTTTAGTAACACTTTAAACCTTTAACGTGTATGTAAACTCCAACTTTCACATGGAAATCCTGCCAATAATAGCACTTCCTGTCATGGGCTGACAATGCAATTAGCAGCAACTCCTTCAGCTGACCAAATGACTGCCTATCAGGTGTATCAGATAGGCAGCCCAACATCTAACTGAATGAGTTTGAACAGCACACTGATAATGCTACTTTTAATTGTGAGGCAGTGTCTTAGCATTATTAGCCTATGACAGCAAATATTATTATTTACAGGATCTCCAGGTAAGAAACTTTGCAACAGAGTGCAAAAAAACATCTGTTTAACGCTTATACAAACCAAACCTTCCAAAAATGTAATATATTGCAGCTCACCAATCTATAGATATTGTGGAAGTATTTGTTTAATTTTTCAGTCAGTTTTTCAGTCTTATAACCTTTTATTTTCTGCTACAAAAGATTTTATTACCCTCCCTAGCAGTAATCCCGAGTCTGGCTTGGGTTGGGATTTCAGTACCATAAGCGGTAACCCCGAGCCAGACTCCTGATCGCATCACTGGATACAGGGAGAAGTTGCTTACCTTGTCACCTGGATCCAGCGATGTCCTCCGCGCTGTGTGATCGAGCTGTCCTCCGCGCGATTCACACAGTGCCCTAATGCCACCAAACTCCGTTCCCTGCGACGTTACGGCGCATGGGAGCGCAGATCGGCGCCAAATTCAAAAAAGTAAAAACATACAAAACACATACAGTACAGTAATCTTGCAGATTACAGTAATGCATAAAAACATTACATAGCCCCTTTGTCCCTAGTGGTCTGTGCAGTGCCCTGCATGCACTTTTATATTATAAATACTGTTTTTTCTGCCTGGAATTTGGAGATTGTCCATAGAAACCAAAAACTGTCCCTTTATGTCAAAAGTGATTTTAGACCAACTAGAAAACAGCGATAATAAAGTATAATCACTTGCAGAATTGAGCGATAGCGATTTGTGGGGAAATTCGTCATCAAACACTAAATCTAATGACAGCAACAATTCTGCAAATTAGCAAATTTCTGTGTTTTTGGATTTGATTACATTATTGAATTTTTTTTATTATTATTTATTATATTAGAAACTTTATCATACCCGGGGTGTCTGCTAGACTCTGGTTTGAACAGATTTAAGAGAGTTATTACTAAGAATTGCAGGACTACAATATAAAATGCCAAATTTCCATGCAAAATAATTGTACCACTTTCAGCACCTAAAACCAGAACTAATCATACCGCCAGAGAGGTTAATATTCAATCCAACATATAAGCTCAACAATTAGATGGTTTCAATGTATATTGAGCAAAACAGATCATAAAATCTAAAGAAGATAACTAAAATCCTACAAGTTCTAAGGAAGGCCTCACGTATGAGCAATGAGTCAAATGTCATAATCAGGAATGACTCAGAGAAATGCTGCAAAACAAAAAAAAATGGCCAAACAAAGAATCTAATCTGAACACACGACCTTATGCTCAATAAATCTGCATGTAGAGGAGGGTGCAATACAAAGATGCAATGTGGTTAGGAACTTACCCATCCCTGGTGGCCTAATAATTTTAGAAGGTAAGCATGGGAAAGGAAACTAAAGAGAGAAAAAGATAGGAAGAGAGAAGAAAAAAGATGAAGAGAGAAGAGAAGAGGGGGCGTCCATGGAATGTATTAAACTGAGAGGAGAGTGGGATTGAATCTGGAAGATTCAATTGTATGCAACCCATGGTTTCCAAACCCAAAGGAATTTATCATGTGTGTCTGACAGAATTGCTTTGCAAACGAGAGCTTCGTAGGGGTCCCTTTTGAGATTGGTATGAAATAAATTTCAGAGAAGAGTGTAGACTCTGACCCTGAACCTGCACACCTTCGGACAAGAAAACCAAATATGTGCCATAGTGCCCTCCTGGGAACATCAGAGAGGGGAGTAAGTTGGAATAAAATGGGTCAGCCTGGCTGGCATATAACAGCATCCATAAAGTATTCTGTAGGCATTCTCTTATATAATGTCATAGTCATGATCTGCCATCTCCACATCTCCTGCCTGTCGTCTCAAAACAAATCCAACTTGGTCTTTCTTGATCAAGCGAGGTAGAAAGGAATCTAAGCGGTTAGCCAAGATCTCGTTCAATATTTTCATATCTATATTAATAAGAGATATGGGCCTAAAGTTGGCCCGGGATGTATGATCATGGTTGGGTTTTGGAAGCATTACTAGGTTAGCGGTCAAAAGGTTCAGAGTAAAGGCCTGGCAACCTTAGTGGAATTATTCATAGCTGTCAGGTTAGGAGCTAGAATGTCTGAAAATTTCCTATAATAAAGTCTTTTGCCCACCTTTTTTTTTTTTTTTTTATTTCACAAAAGTTTTATTAGAGAATTGCAGGAAATTACAATCAACAATATATCGCACAGTAATGGTAGCATAGTAATACATTGTTACAGGTGGTTACAGTGGTATAGAAACAGTAACTTGAACTGTCAAGATATAAGTGAAAATCATCTGTAGACCTTAATATCTATTCTGCGGTTAATTTTACATTGTGGATAAGATAGAAATCTTAGGCAAATAAAATAATAAGTCAGAATCACTCGTGTAAAGGAGGGGGAAGAGAGAGAGAGAGAGAGAGAGAGAGAGAGAAAAAAAAAAAGAGGGGGGGGAGGGGAAAGCAAGGAAGGGGTTAAGGAGTTAGTTTGATATAGATGCAGAAGAAAGGAGAAGGCAAGGAGAGTTCCCAAGCAGCGGGCCCGCGCTGTTAGGACCTCAAAAGAGTAGCATATATGATGAAGGTCCAACAGCAATCATTACTAAATGAAAGACTTATATTCCTGCGTATCTTTGAATGCAAGCCATTTCGACCAGGTTGAAGTAAAATTTAACATTCTTTCTTGTGAAATACTTATAAGTTCCTCAATGTTTTCAATAAAATTAATCCTTCTGAACCATTCTTTTTTCGTAGGGAGTGAGGATGATCTCCAATGGCAAGGGATACAATGTCTCGCTGCGTTTGTCATGATCATGGTTAGGGATTTCAAATATTTTTTTGGGGGGATTTTGTTGTGATGCAGCAGGAAGTGGGCTGGGTTGAGATCTAAGGTTTCTGATGTTATTGATATGATGGTTTCATGAACCATTTTCCAGAATGGTTGAATAAGTGGACATGACCACCAGATATGAAATAGCGAGCCCTCCTCCCCATTGCATCTCCAGCATTTGTTGGAAATCTGGGGGTAGAATTTATGAAGGGTACTAGGTGTTCTATACCATCTCGTTAAAATCTTAAATCCACACTCCTGTGTGGCAACGTTTAGTGAGCCTTTATGAGCGTAAGTGAAAATATTTTCCCAGTTTTCATTGGAGAGGGAAAGGTTGAGGTCGTTTTCCCATGCTAGACAAGATGGATAGGAGAGTTCTAAACCCTCTTTAAATAGTGAGTTGTAGAGACATGAGATAATATTTCTCTGAGGGGATGTGTCTGAACATAAGATCTCGAGGGTCGTGGGAGATTTGGATCTAAGGCTGCGTACAAACGGGCGGACTGTCCGCCCAACTAGGTTCGTCAAACAGTTTGACAAACAGTCCGTTCAAAATTTGCATGAGCGGACTTGACCACACACGACAAACGAACAGTCCGCTGAAAACTTGCGCGATGACGTGAACGGCACGTACGACGGGACGAGAGATTCGAAGTCCTATACACTGCAATGCAACCTTCGGCGTGTAAATTCTTTCTGAGCATGCGCGGAACTTAGTTTGACGAACAAGCCTACACATGAGCGGACTGTCCGCTCAAACCAAGTTTCAGCGGACAGTCTTACGGAAATTCCGAAAAACTTTGTTCGTCAGACTGTCCGCTGAAACTGTCCGCTGAAGCCCACACACGAGCGGACTGTCCGCTGAAACACTGTTCAGTGGACAAAGTTGGACGAACAGTCCGCCCGTGTGTACGCGGCCTTAGGGTTGCCAGTGCTGTTTTGGAGATATAGTGACGAATTAGACGATATGTCCAGGGGGAAATCAGTCCAGGGTCGTTGTCTTTATTGATTTCCTTGAGGGATAAAAATATCCCCCTGTGAAAAAAGTGTTTAATTAGCACCGTTTCGTGGGGCCAGTTGTCCAGGAAAGAGTTTGGGGTGTTTCCTGGGGGGAAATCAGGATTATTCCGAAGAGGCGTTAAGGGACTAATCCAAGGGGTGGGGTCTCCATTCTTGTAAGTGTCGTGAAAGATTGCTATCGTGGGTCCAATAAGGGGGTGTGATTTGATTTCTTTTTGAAGGTATTTGGGGTCAATCCATGGTATGTGAGTGATTGAATATGGAAATTGGGCCTGTTCTAATGATACCCAGTCTTTGACAAGCTGATGTAAGTTCCAATCTACAATTCGCGTGAGTACCGTTGCTTGATGGTATTTTTTAAGATCAAGAAGTGCAATTCCTCCTTTGTTTTTTGGGAGGATCAATCTGGCATATTTGATTCTGGGAGGTTTACCCCTCCAAATAAAGGTGGAACAAGCTTTGCGGAAGGAGGCAAAGAAGGAGGATGGCAATTTTATGGGGATCGTTTGCATGGCATAGAGGAATCTGGGTAGAATGGTCATTTTTAATAGAGAGGCCCTCCCAAACCATGAGATATTGAGAGAGTTCCAACGTTTAAGGTCTTCTTGTGAGTTTCTTAATAAAGGTAGAAAATTTAGTTTGAATAAGTCTTTCAGGGAAGAGGGTATCTCTATTCCAAGATAGGTAATTTGGTTGGGGGACCAAGTGAATGGGAAATTTTGTTTGCATAAATCTACCTCTTTGAGGGGCAATGATATATTTAGTGCTACCGATTTGGAGTGATTAATTTTTAAATTAGATAATGTTTGGTATGTTTCAAGTTCTTTAACCAGATTGGGTATGGAGACTAAGGGTTGTGATAGAAAGAGTAACATATCGTCCGCGAAGGCTGCTATTTTGTAGGAGCGGTCCTTAATCTCGATGCCTTTAATATTTGGGTTGGATCTAATTTTATTTAAGAGCGGCTCTAGGGTAAGGACAAAAAGCAACGGGGACAGGGGGCAACCTTGTCTCGTCCCATTTTTAAGGTTAAAGGCGTTCGACAGGTGGCCATTGGTGCGTACGTGTGCAGTTGGATTAGAGTACAATGCAGCGATGTATGCTCTCATCTGGGGCATTATGCCAATATTTTTAAGGACTGCGTCAATGAAGTCCCAGGCCACTCTGTCGAACGCCTTTTCTGCGTCAAGAGATAGAAAGAAGCCCTGTTTTTTTTTTTTTTTTTTTTTTTTTTTTTTCTTCTGTAATCTTTATTATAACATGACCATTCAAATGTGACAACTAACGCGTTTCGGCACTAGCCTTGTTCACAGCACAGTGACCATAGAAAAATACAACATATAAATAGCGAAAAGATAAAAGGATAATGCATGTCACTCCCACTAATTATTTCAATAATTTTTATTGAAGATTTTCAGTATAACAAAGCAAAATAGATGAACATTCCTTATAATAAGCAAGTAAAATCCACTTTTGCATATACAAGGGTAATCTAGAAAAACATAGATCTAGACAAAAACCTAACAGTACAGATCTGTATAACAACCAGACATGGTGTTTCCATATCAACTGCAGTGTCAAGGACCCATAGCATACAATTAATTCCCAACCGTGGAAAATGTCCAGGCAAGGCTCACAAGCCCGTAGCCCCTGATGCCCCAAACGGGATCAAGCTGCAGACCAGGGGCCGGGCTCGCTCACCAAGACCAGGGCACTCCCCATCCATCTCATCCGAGGTCCAAAATTTGAGGTACCGCTAGAAAATTGTGTAATCAACTAATCCAAAAGATAGCTACTGTCTGTCTTCTAACCCCTTTCGGGGTGCCACATAGTACACCAAGAGAGGTGGCAAAGGAGGGAAAAGAGAAAACGTTGGAAATTATAGAAAAAGGAATAAAGAATGTAAATAGCTATTCAGGCATTACTCACTCCATAAGCCAGGGTTCCAGGCCGCACCCCCGGAATGAGAGAAATATTACACTTTGTTGCCCAAGGTTCCCAAATCAACCGGAATCTCTCTGTTTTGTCTTTCCATTTGGCCACTATTTGTTCTTGTACCATAATCCAAGTTACCTTGGTTTTAAACATCTTAAAGGAGACCGTGTGTTTCTTCCAGGCTTTAGCTATCGTAACTTTGGCTCCAAGAAAAATAAAAAACGCCAGTTGCTGCAAATGTTTGGGTAGAGTCGGAATAATGTGATTTAGCAGGGCTGTACTGGGATGTGGGGCTATGGTGGTCCCTGTAATGGAGCTAATTGTGCAAAACACTTTCCGCCAAAAAGTGCGGATGCGAGGGCAAGACCACCAGACATGAGACATGTCACCTTCCAGACCACAGCCCCTGAAGCACACTGACGAGGAGCCCTGAAAGATCTTGGCCAGCCTGGAAGGAACATAGTACCATCTAAATAAAACTTTGACACTCGCCTCTACGAGCGAGATATTCAGGATACCTTTGTGAGCTCTCATCGCAGCCCCATACCATTGTTTCGACTCCCAGGTGTGGCCCAAGTCAGCTTCCCAAGCCCGAGCATAAGGGGGCTTATTGTCCGTCTTCAAAAGAGCCGTGTAGATCAGTGAGATGCCCCCCCTCTGGTCCGTAGCCTGAGCACACCATTGTTCATATTGTGTTATAAAAGGGGGAAGTGGCTTAGAGGTCCAAATGGAATTTAAAAAGTGTGAGAGTTGTGTAAATCTGTATAATTCCGAATCGGGCATATCTAGTTTCTTTCTGCAGTGTGCTAAGGATAGAGGGCCTGTGGGGGAAAAGAAGTGTCCAATTCTGTATAACCCCTTATCCGTCCACCATTTAAAAGCTTCTATATCTTCCCCCGGGGGGAAATCCCCATTGTGGAAAATGTGTGTTAGTGGTTTAAGTGGGGAGATCAGCGATTCCCGTTTAAAAAGGTTAGAGCTCAGCGCCATGGAGTGTGAAAGGGTGGGAGCTAGAATCGCCGGTTTGCGTTTAGGGTTGCAACTCATCAGGAAATCTATCGTGTGGTGAGGAGTAGACTGTCTTTCCATCAACAACCAATCCGGTTTTACCGAACCGGAAAAAGCCATAGATATCTGGGCCAATTGCGCTGCTTGATAATAACCCCACAAGTTGGGAAGACCCAGACCCCCTTGAGATTTCAGCCGGTAAAGCGTGTTTGAGGAGCATCTGTAACCTTTCTTTCCCCAAACAAACCTCACAATGTCCGTTTGTAATTTGTTCAGAAATGTTTTGGGGATCGGAATTGGGAGGGAACGAAACAAGTACAAAAGACGCGGTAAAAGTGTCATTTTCACCGCATTAATCCTACCCAGCCAGGAAATCCCACATCCAGACCAACGAGTCAAATCCGTTCTACATTTTTTCGCCATGTTAGGATAGTTAGCTTGAAATAGCGTGTGTATGTCCGAAGTGAGATTGATCCCTAAATAAGGAAGCTGGGAGTGAGCCCAGGAGAAGGTAAAATTGTTCGACAGTTGGGAGAGCATATCCGCGGAGATCGTAACGTTCAGAGCTAAAGATTTTTCCATATTGACCTTTAGGCCCGAGATCCTACTAAAATCCAATAAAGTCCGGTTAATTATGGGCATAGAGGTTAAGGGCGAGGTAACAAAAAGGAGGAGGTCGTCCGCATAAAGAGCACATTTGTGTTCACAAGACCCGCACATGACTCCCCTAATGTCGGGGTTGGAGCGTAAGGCAATGGCTAAAGTTTCTATGGCTATGGCAAAGAGAAGCGGTGATAGTGGGCATCCCTGTCTTGTCCCCCTACCGATGCTAAATGCGTTAGAGTACCTACCCATTAGACGTACCTGAGCCGTAGGATGCGAATATAGTGCCGATATAAGATTAAGAAAGTACTGGCCGCACCCCCATCTCCCCAGAATATCAGTTAGGTATGACCAGTCAATGGAATCAAAAGCCTTATGAAGGTCGATGGATAACAGAAATCCTTGTTGCGGGGTACCCCCATCCCACTGTGCCTTAAGGAGTGTTATTATATCTACTGCACGTCTAATCTGGTCTGGTCCCTGTCTCCCAGGGATGAATCCCACCTGATCTTTGTGTATGTATCTAGGGATAAAGCTTGAAAGTCTGTTCGCCAGAATTTTTGTCATTATTTTAATGTCATTATTCATAAGCGAAATAGGCCGATAATTACCCACCTCGCTGGCATCCTTTCCGGGTTTCGGAATCACTGAAATAAATGCCGAGTTCATATCCGGGTGCAAGGAGGCACCATCCCTGAGGGAATTGAACATTTTCACCAGATAAGGGGCCAGACCAGGACCAAACTTCTTATAATACCCATTGGAGAATCCGTCCGGACCCGGAGCAGAACCCACGGTAAGAGATTTAATAGTGTCAAGGACTTCTGCAAGAGTGAATGGATCCTCCAACAGATCCTTATGTGCCTTGGATATCTCGGGCAATGGGAGAGCATTCAGGAATGTCTCGCAGACATTTGTAGGGGGGACAGGGCCTTGTTTATATAATTCCGAGAAGAACCGCATAAAAGTTTCCATTACTTTAAAGGGATTCTGAGACAGGTCCCCTGAATGAACCCTGATCTTAGGAAAAGAGTGTGAACGTGGCTTGGGGGTCAGTTTTACCGCTAATTTTGAGCCAATCCTGTCCTTCTGAGAATAAAATCTGGCCCCCGTCCAGGTAAGATGTTGAGCAGCCGCTGTAGTCAAGGACATGTTTAGTCGGGCCTTGGCCTCGTCTAGTTTGGCTAGGGAATCTGCCGTGGGTCGTTGTTTATGTGCCTTAGCTAGTGAACGGAATTCTTTTGTGAATTTGAGAGTGTCGGCCTGATGTTGTGCTTTGAGATTAGAGGACAACTGTATCAACTTGCCTCTTATTACAGTTTTATGTGCAGCCCATAGTGTAACCGGCGATATTTCCCCTGTATCATTCAGCTCAAAGTATTCTCTGATAGAAGCCGCTATATCTGCGCTATGTGCAGGATCGCTCAGAATGGATTCCCGGAGACGCCAGCACGGGCGACTCCCTGAACCCATAGGTCTCCTGGACACTACAACCACCATGGAGTGATCCGATAATGACGAGTCGAGAATTCTCGCATGTTCTAGCAAGGGGATCGTTTGGGGTTTTGTAAAAATGTGATCTATTCTAGCATAAGTGTGGTGTGGGGCCGAAAAGTGTGTATAGTCCTTTGCCCGTGGGTTCATCTCTCTCCAAGTATCAATCAGACCCTCAGAGTGGATTGTGTGGGCAATGTTAACGCTCTGTTTCGACGGACGTTTAGGTTTGGACCTACCCGATGCTAACTTGTCAAGAGAAAAATCAAATGCTACATTCGAGTCTCCTCCAATAAACACCGTGCCCTTAAGGCGGTGTCGCAGCTTCCCCAGCATGGATGTAAAGAAGGTGCTTTGGCCCTTGTTGGGCGCGTAATAGGAAACAAAAGTGTAGCATTCCCCATCTATGTGTCCGGATACCAGTATATATCGACCCTGAGGGTCCATAAAAGTCTCAGGTTGAGACAGGTTAATATGTTTGGAGATACACACTGCTACCCCTCTAGTTTTGTTCTCTGCGGAGGCTAGAAAAAATTGAGGATAATGTTGATGTAGATATGTGGGTTTGAAAGTAGAAGGGAAGTGTGTTTCCTGAAGTAAGATAATGTCCGCGTGTACGGAGCGGTAATGTTCGAAGAGCTTCCGTCGTTTGAGTGGGGAGTTAAGGCCTTGAGTGTTATGTGAAAGAATTTTAAGGGTGGGCGGCCTAATGGGTGTGTCAGTCATGGACCAGAGGAGGGCAAACTACACAAAAGATCAAAGACTCACCGCTCCCATGAAGAGGGCCACACTGTCTGCAATTCATGAGCCACCAGTAATAACCACAAAAGTCCCGGAGTGCAGGCTGGATGTCAAAGCTGAATTGGAGATACCTGCAAAATACATAGAGAGAGAGAAGAAGGGAAGAAAAGAACATGAAGAAGAAAGGAAAAACAAAAGGAGAACGGACAGTAGCATGAGAAAAACCATGTCGCATGAACAATATGCTATCAAATAAATTCCTACAGGCGACCCCAGTCCCCATCTAACCCCCTGAGAGGTCAGAATCCCCCCAACCAACCCTTAATTGCAAAAATTCGGGGAAACCCTAGAAGAGGGTATCCCGAATGCGGCTCAGAAGCGCCGAAAGTGCCTCTGAACCAGGAGGAGCGCACTGAAACCACCACCACCCCGCCACCTTTAACTATATAAACTATTGGGCCGGCAAGGGCCCATATTTAACTGCTAACAGAGCGCCCATAATGAGCTGAAACAGGGTAACTGAAATTCTAGACCCATATCAAAAGGTATGCACCCGGTAAGTCGATCCAGTCCCACCACCCCATTCCCCCTTTCCCGCACATAGGTATGGTGATGCACTGACCCAACCTCTATCGAATCTCTACCTAGGACCCGTATTAAGTTGTACAACAAGATAAACATAAACATTAACTAAAGCAGGCCCCCTGGGACATTCCTTGTAGCCGCTGAGAGCAGACCCATTATTATCACCAACAGGATAGTCACATGTCTGGTCTTGCCGCTGTGAAAATAGCCTGTTTCACCAACTGCAAAAGTTATGAGAGTCAGTTACCGATACTTCAGACAGGAAGTAAAAGAGGCCATCCTGGATCTATGGCAAAGAACAGATCTTTTTTGTAGGAAAAGAGAAAAAAAAAAAAAAAAAAAAAACACCCAAAAAATGGAGCAATAAAGGCCCAACATGTATTTCTCCAGATGTGAGAAGACCTCCCTCATATTTCCCTGAACATCAAAGAGGGAGTGAGGGGGGCTCCCAAATTTCCCTGTGTCCCAGAGCACGTGGTACAATCAGGGGATCCATTCAAAAAAAAAGGGGGTAGAAGAGCATCCCCAGAAGGGGAAACAAAAGCTGTCTCAAGGTGGTAAATTTTCCTTTGAACGTTTGGAGCTTTGTGTCAGCCAGATCTGTTGCAGCGGACTCGCTGGGGACGGTCTCTTGACTGATGCAGGGGTCCCCCTGTTGGATTGTTCCGTTGTGGGTTCCAAATGTATCAGGCCAATTCGAGTCAAAAGTTTTTCGCCTTCCTGGAACGAGGAGAAACCAAAGCTTTTGTTCTTATATGAAAAATTCAGCCGCAAAGGAAATGACCATCTGTATGCGATTTCTTTATCCAATAACACTTGTAGTAATGGTTTGAGCGATCGTCTCCTCTGTATAGTATATGGGGAGAGGTCAGCGAATATCTGGATCTTGTGACCCTGAAACGATAGGTTCTCCGCATATCTGGATTTACGCATGACCTCTTCTTTCACAGAGTAATAATGGGGTTTGACTATAATGTCTCTGGGTAAGCCGTCAGTACGGGGAGCCTGGAGAGCCCTGTGAGCTCTATCCAATTCCAAATGGCGCTCTGGGATGTCTGGGATCAAATTCTTAATGAGAGATCTCATCACCTTATGTACCTCTTTTTCAGTTTCGGGGATCCCCCTCACCCTGAAATTGTATCTTCTCGATCTGTTTTCAAGGTCATCGATTTTTGAAAACGCTGTTTCCAGTTGGTCCTGAACCTCCTCTAATCTGGCCGAATTCTGGTTGATCCGGGATACTGCCTGGTCAGTTTTCCGTTCCACAGTGTCCAGTCTCTGACCTATCTGCTGTAAATCTGCCTGTAGAGAGGTAGTGATCTGGTTTGCCTGCACTGCAAGGCTTTTGGACAACATGTGAGAGAAAGCAGTCATCATGGAAGGAAAGTCTGTGGGGGGGGGGAGATCATCTTGTGCCTCACTGACTGCAAGCAGCAGGCCTGTATGTGGATCCCTCATAGGGGTGGAGGGATATCCTGTGCTCAATCCACCCAGCAGGGATTCAGTGGAGGAGGGAGAGTTAGCTATCTGTAAGGGGGCACAGTCTGTACCTTGGAAAGGCAAATGTTCTTGGTCCTGATCCGCAATGGAGGTGTCCTGTGGCGCTGTGGCCGGGAGGCCTCGTGACGCCGCCGCCATCTTGGCATAGCTGACAGGGCCGCTTTCAGCCTTCATGCGGCCGGATAGATCCTTCCTGGCGTTCGGGGTCGCCATCCGCGGGATCCCGGAGTATTCCCCCGTTCGGATCCGCCTGTTTGCTGTGCGTTAGGGCGCTCTGTGCTCCGTGGTGGTCTTTACAGGGCTGTGGTGGAGCGGAGCTCTAGAAGCCGGCGGCCATCTTGGGAGACTCCGCGCATGCGCTCCCCCTGTTTTTTTTTTTTAAGTCAACCAATTATGTATGTTCAAGGCCTTGATGGTGTTATCTCTGCCTTCTCTGCCGGGGATAAATCCCACCTGATCAAGGGAAATTAAGGAGGTCAGTAGGGGTAGCAATCTATTGGCCAGAATTTTTGCGTATATTTTAATATCTACATTTATTAAGGAGATTGGACGATAATTTGTGACAAGTGATGGGTCCTTTCCTTCCTTGGGAATGACTGTTATATGCGCTTCCAGGAGCTGTTTGGGGGGATTTTTTTCTGAGTGTAGCGATTGGAAGGTTTTCAAAAATTTGGGTTTGAGAATGTCTAAAAAAGTTTTGTAATATTGTAAGGGGAGACCGTCTGGACCAGGGGCTTTGCCTAATTTCATGTCTTTCAAGGCCTTATAAAATTCATCGCCATTAATGGGGGATTCGAGTTCCTGGGCAATATTTTTTGCGATTTTAGGTGGACTATGTTTCTCCAGGTAATTTTGAATCAATTTCGATCTGGCTTCTGGGTTAAGGGGGGATTTAGAATTTGGAGGAATATTATACAGTGTTTGGTAGTATTGTTCAAATTGGGTGGCTATCTCCTCGTTCGAAGAATATGACTTTCCTCGGTTGTCAATTATGTGATGTATGGTGGATGAGGCTTTCTTACTCTGAACTGCTCTCGCAAGCATTTTCCCACTTTTATTACCTTGCTCGTAGTATATTTTATGTCGTAGTATATATTGTCTTTTAGCCTTAAGATTCAATTCTTCCATAAGAAGCTCTCTAGCTCTAGTCAATTCCTCGAAAGTGGAGACAGCCACGGTCTTCTTATGTTGTAATTCGAGCTCATGGATGCGATCTGTTAGGGATTTTATTTTATTTTGTTTTTCCTTTTTGAGTTGGGTCAATTTCTTTATGAACTCGCCCCTAATGACACTTTTGTGGGCTTCCCATTGGATGATCTTAATAGTGTCTGTAGTGTCATTACGGGCAAAATAGTCACTGAGTGCGTCTCGAAAGCGATTAATGTCTATTGGGTCCTTCAGCACCGTGGTGTTTAGTCTCCACGTTTTAGTTATAGAGGTTTTTTCTGGGAAAGTCAAGGATAATGTGATTGGGTGATGGTCCGATAAAGTCATAGGCTCTATTGTCGTGTTCGTCATGAGTGAAAGGTCTGCTTGTGTAATATAGAAGTAGTCAATTCTCGAATACTTTTGATGGATTGCTGAGAAGTATGTATAATCTCTGGTTTGAGGGTTGAGGGTTCTCCAGGTGTCATGTAGTGTTAGTGACTGCAATTGGAGTTTTATTTGTTTTAAAGCCCTGAAGGGAAGACTCGAGGAACCATTTGAGGTGTCAGCTATAGGGTTGAGGGGGACATTAAAGTCTCCGCCAAGTATTAGGATGCCTGAGGCGAAATTTGTTAGTAGGTCCTTAATTTTGCGGAAAAAAGTAACCTGTTTTGAGTTGGGGGCGTAAATATTGGCAATCGTGATCGGGTGGGATGCCACTACGCCCTTGAGAAAAAGAAATCTCCCCTCAGGATCAATCATTGTATCTTTTATCTGAAAAGGAGTATGTTTTGAAATAAGGATGGAAACTCCTTTTGTCTTCCCCTCAGGGTTGGTGGAGTGAAAAGTCGTGGGGAAACGGCTATCTTAGAATTTAGGAATATAATTGGATTTAAAGTGCGTCTCCTGAATACATACTATGTTAGCTTTGTATTTGTGAAATTCATATAGGAATTTGGTTCTTTTAGATGCGATGTTGAGTCCTTTAGCATTGATGGACAATAGCTTAAGGGAAAGGGGTGAAATTTGCGGTCCTTGAGGAGGCATATCTAAAAAAAAAAAAAAAAAATTTATAGAGAGGTGAGAGGGTGGGGGTGTTAGAGGGTTGGTGTAGTACCTAAGACAGGTACAAAGGATACAAACCGGAGGAAGGGTTAGACCAGCTAAGCCTACCTATATATATATGCCGGTAAGGTCAAGGAGGGATGAAGGGAACCACTCCTTGTGTGGGTTCTGTGACCATATGAGGTACAATCCAGTGATAAAAATTTGTATCACAAAGAAAGAAGTTTCTTATCTGTTGGGGAGGGACCGGCGCCCAGGGAGTTCCTAAGGGTGTATTAAATTTATAGAGGGCAGAAATAAGGTGCATAAATGTGGGGAAAGAGATGGTGTAACTGCGTCTTAGTGTTTGCGAATAGATGGCTAGAACTATTGCCATATAAGTGATGGGTGGGAGAGTTTGATCTCCTGTAGAGAGACTAAGAAGAAATTTTCGCAGTGCGGGCCTCTGAACCAGAAATCCTGAAACCAATATGAAATTTTTTTTTTTACAGCAAATCTGCTAATAGATGTAACCCTTTTACCCATGGCTGGGTTTTCCTGTTTAGGTGAATTGTTTGACCAGTTTGTGCGATATAGCAAGCCAATAAGGAACCATTCCATAAACATTCATTCTAACCTTATATAAAGAAGAGTGGGGGCGTATCGAGAGCCCCTCCAGGCCACGGCAGGTTCAGCTCTGAGGTTGAGCGTCCTATAGTTTTTTATCCCCCATTATGGAGTATTTAGAGCTGCATTGGAATGATATGGTGCAGCTATATCTCTATGAAGCATATAGGTAACGATTTCTCTGGAACTAAGAAAGGTGTGGACCGGAAAGGACTCTCCACACGTCCGACCCCCTTGAGTGCCAACAAAGCATTAGTGACTGCGACTCCAAGTGGTAAACATTTACTAACCCCCACCTGGTTTACAGTATTGACAACTAAGAACATAAATTTTGTTAACAGTGAAAAAACATAAAACCTGAAGAGTAAAGAAACCTTCAAAACATCAACATTTTGAGGAATATTAAACAAATTAAAGGAGCATCCTCTAAGTTGCTGTTACTCATGTACTTCAGAGATCGGGTCTCGTGGGGTAGATACCGCTATGGTAAGCAAGGAGATTCTTAACCCATTAAGGCATTAATAAAGAGAGTGCTATAGCAAAGGGCAAAGAGGGTTAGAGGCCTGCACATAACACAATAGGACAAGGCCTGACAAACAAACCTAGTACAAGTTTAAATCTTGACTTTATAAAGGGCTATTATGTCCGTAAAGGTGTAAAGCGTATTGGGGTTGGAGCCCTGTAATGGTAGTTCACTTGTAAAAGGAAAAGTGATATGCGATGCTCAGTCAAGACTTGCCCTGGGTCGGTATATACCATGAGGGTAGCGAAGTGACTTCACATTTGTAAGCTCGGGGGTTGGCCAAGTTTACTTGAATCGGATTGTCAACAGTTCGACCCCAAAAAAAAAATATATATATATAAAATGTATTCAAAAATGAGACTCCGAAGCACCCCAGAAGGGCCTTACCTTTCGGTGTAACACGGGATCGTTCAATTACAGAAAGAGAGGTTGAGGGTTGGCAGGATAGGTTCGCTCTCTGAATATAGAGTGTGTAACGGTGGGGGTAGACCAGGAGTAAATAGAAAGCGATTGAGATGGGGCTATTTGAGAGAGGCATGGAGCCACTGTCTAGGTGTCCATTGAATCTTGTCTGTCG
Organism: Lithobates pipiens; assembly: GCF_037356315.1. Taxonomy (NCBI): domain Eukaryota; kingdom Metazoa; phylum Chordata; class Amphibia; order Anura; family Ranidae; genus Lithobates; species Lithobates pipiens. The sequence goes on from NW_027507758.1 coordinate 275,670,543, forward strand.
ACACGGTCTCTCCTTCTGGGTGGAGAAGTGATTGGACTTCCTTGTTCTGCTCTTCTTCCATGGTGTTGTGCTGACTGAGATCTTCGACGTCGATCTCTGTTTCTTTGCGTTCTGGGAGTGGTGTTGTTTGCCACTTCAACCCATGTGTCATGAATCTGGAATGAGTTGTACCAGTCGGGTACATCTGTTACGGGTATGTTGAGCGAATCACAAAATGATCGCAGGTCGTCAGGAGTGCGTAGGAAAGCTGTGTGGCCTCTCCAAGTTGCAGATAGGCAGAAAGGGAATTTCCACCTGTAAGGGATGCCTCTGGTCCGGAGTTGATCTAGTAATGGACGCAGGGCCCTGCGTTGCTGCAAAGTAATGTTGGAGAGGTCTTGGAATAATTTGATTTCATGACCGTTGAAGAGCACTCTGTTTCTTTCTCTGGCTTTTTTGAGAATGGCTTCCTTTAGCGGAAAATTTACCAGGCAACAGACTATATCTCTTGGCGGGTCAGTGTCTCTTCCCCTTGGACGGAGAGCGCGATGAATCCGTTCAAAGTCAATTGGGGAGTCTGGGGGCCTCTCCAGCAGCTCATTGAAAATGGAGGTAGCTGTCTGTATTACAGGGATTTGGTCTGTGGTCTCGGGGACTCTGCGGATTCTAATGTTATGACGCCTGCCCCTGTTGTCGAGGTCTTCAATGTGGCGGTGCATCTCTATTAAGTGGCTCAAGTGGTTATCCGATGTTCTTTGTATTTGTTTCAGTGCCTCAGAATGACGAGATGCAGTTTGCTCCACAGATCCCAATCTTGCTGCCACATGCTGTATGTCAGCTTTCAAGTCTGTGATGGCAGCAGACAGGGTAGCTTTGATGTCCAGAGCTACTGCCTGGAGATCAGCCAGGCTGAGGGCTTGAGGGGCTAGGGAGGCTTGGGGGGATAAAGCCTGGGGCGGAGGGGGGAAGATGTCCCTGTTTGGGCCCTGCGGGCCGTTCGCGCCGCCCGCCGCGCCTCCGGAAGCGCCGAGCGGGGTAGCCTGTTTAGGCGAGGCCGAGGCTTTGGGGCCTTCACCTTGCGGCGGACGGAACATCGCCGGGATATTCGTATGCGGGGACAGACCCGTCTCGGCGGCGTCCCTGGATTCTGTCAGCCTTTGCCATGGTCGGATGGGTGGATTGAAGCCCTGTGTGCGGCGAAATTTCTCCCTGAGCGCCGGAGGAGATGATTTAAGCGTCCATCGCTGTCCCCGGTCCGGCCACGCCCCCGCCCACCTTTAACTCCTTATTGCATTGAAGAACATTCAGATACTTGTATATCACGGTCCATGAGGGAAATGTGTGAATCAGATAAACTTAGTAATGATAAACCATTAAAAAATGTATCGATGTCCTGGTTGGTAGTCTGATTGGGGGCCGAGTATAAAGTATTAAGGCGATAACAAAATTCATCAAGACCCACACCGGATTACCAGTAAGAATATTATGGCGGGTACTTAGGGTAATATGAGCAAATTTTGGAGTGAAGGTCTGTAGCCAACATGGTATTTGGTTTATTCCCTTTGGCATACATATCTGTTTGACACAAGTTCAGCTCTGTATGGACTTAGTCAAGCAGCTTATGATTAGCAGGAGTAGGGGATTGCTTGAATGTCATAGAAAGTGACTCTAGGTGGGCTTCTAAGGTACGCTGTGCTAATTGGCACTCCTGTTTATGTTTCACTGCCAACTGAAGAACATGGCCCCTAAGGACCGCTTTATATGCTTCCCAAAGTGTCACAGGAGAAGAGACTGAACCTGCATTGAGACGAACATACTCCGTTGAGGCTTTCATGATGTCTGCCTGGATCTCCTTAAGAGACAAAAGTGAGCCATTCATTACCCAGGGAGAATGCTGAGGTTTACAAAGGATAGAATGACAAACGACCAGAACAGGATCATGATCCGACCACGGGGCAGCTAGGATAGAGGCAGATACTGCCAAGGGAAGATACTTTTGTAGCACAAACATATGATTAATTCTAGAGTGGGAATGATGGGGATGAGAATAGTGGGTGTAATCTATACCCAATGGGTGGAGTTCCCTCCAAAGGTCTACCAGATCATGACTTTTTAGAGCGCAAGAAAACTTTTTAGCATCGGATGATGGAGCAACTCGTTCTAATGGATATTTGTCCAGGGCAGGATTCAAAGCCACATTGGAGTCACTGGCCAAAAGAAAAGTACCCCTCTGGTGGGACGTCAACAAAGAGCAAATATGGGTCAAAAAAGGTCACGTATTTACAATAGGAGCATAATAAATCATGATAGTGTGAGAGCAAGGCACCCCCTAATGACGCACCCCCTAATGACGTCACCTTTTATGAAATGATCGTCACGACGCCACGCTCACACACTCTGCGAATGTACGATCGTTTCCATGGATTTGTAAATTGCAAGGAACTGTTTTGGCTTGTTTGCATAGGAGCAGTGCCCCCAGTTTTGAACCCTATGTATGCAGCACTGCAGCATTGCCAATAAACATCTAAGAGACAATACTACACTATCCTTGATCTTTTGTCTCTTAACATATTAACACACTGTGTTGATGAGGCTGATGTTCTGGCTCCTGATTACCGTCCTGTGTACATAGAGGCTTCTGATGAGAGATGCTTGGACATCCTTCCAGTGGATCTATGAATCCAAACAAGCGCTTTGTGATCTCACTGAGTAAGGATGGTTGCAGGCTTTCTGGTAACTTAACTATGATGATGGGTGACACGCTGCAAAACATCTGACCAACACTGTCCACTTTTTGCGGGTTCTCCTCCACTGAATTCCAGTGGGATCTCCTTCACTGAATACTAGTTTACAAGAACTTTTTTCCCTCTTTTTCATCTGATTGTTTTACATTGGTATATCAGTTACATATGAACTTTTTTTTCTTTTTGTTCACTTTGTCATTCAATATTGCACATTTGTTTATTGCACGCTTGAACATTATAGTATGTTATATGCTATATTGTTTTATATTAGTTTTACATTTTAGTAATTTCACTATTTGTCAATACTGCATATTAGTTATAGTGATATTGCATATTGATCATTGCACATTTATTTTCACATGCTGGTAGGCATTGTGTTATTTATATTTTTCAGTTTAATTTAGCGCTGCACTTTATAAACAAAGTAATGGCCTTGAAAAAGTTGGGAACAAGAGACACAAACAGCGAGACCCAGTTCGGCCACATATTGGCTCAAAAATTGGTAAGTTGTGGTTCACAAGTCGTGGCCAGCATTAGTCCTCCTGAAAAAAAACATAAAAAGAGTAGAAAATGCAGAGAAGGCCCAATAGGATCCACAGTCACTCAGTAGGTTAAGCAAATCATATAAACAAAACAGGCTCCATCAGACCATGGGTACGTCCTGAAAGTGTTGATGTTGCAGGGCACAAAGTGCCTGAGAGCTAGGCTACGACAACCTGGGCAACCTGCGAGGAGGCTGAGAAGATCAGGGGCAAGAGGATGAGGATGGTGCCTCCATCGGAGAAGGAAGGAGGTCAAGTTGCAGTTCTTGGAAATGTCACCAAAGATCATGTAGAGAAGAGGTATGGAACTGACGACCCTGGTAAGAAAATTAGAGTTTGAAAGGAAATCCCCATCTGTATTTGTCCTATCCCTCTAGTGGGCATCAGGGAGATAAGATCATGACAGCTATCAGAAAGGTAGTCAATCCTCAGCGTTCTGCACAAGAGTGGTCTACCACGTGGCAACCTCTTTGTGTTTGTGAGAAGTTGGGGACGGTGCTTGGGGCAGTGACACATTTCAGAGGTTCACTCCTTCTTTGTCAAAAAGAGGTCTATCCCGATTACCAAGAATTAACCATGTAAGTGTACTATTTGCTTTTATGGAATAAATTATTTTATCATTCTAATGAGGTTCTCATGCTGCCATTTATTTGTTATTTGAGCTCCCTGGATCTTTCCGGATCTTCAGGAGAAAAGCAAGGTGCGCCAAAAGAGGCAACAAATGGTATGTTTAATTAAAATCAGCCAAATGGCTACTCACAATTATATAAATATCAATAGGCATATAACAGTATAATACTGTGGTCACTCAGCAGGTTCCCTGAGAATGGTGGTGTGTATCGCAAAAGGATAGGAGCAACCGACCAGACATCCGTCTCATTGTCTCGGAACCAGCATGTGACGCACTTGGAGTTGCATCGAAAGTGACATCAGAACATGAAGATAACATTTCAAAGCATCCACTTCTTCATCAGATCTAAATGGCTATTGATCTCCTGATCGTGTGTGCTGTACTGGTCTGTTTTTTTTTTGTTTCAATATGCTTTAAGGAAACTGTAAACAGTAAGCCAAACATTATGAAAATTCTTTGTTTGCATACAGTTTAATGTATAAAGACAATCTTCTTTACAATGTCTTTGTTATTTGCACCAAAAACAAGTTAAATCACTTCCCCTAACTGAAATTTCAGCGAAAGCTCTTTATGATTCCAAAACAATCCAAATATTTACTTCCTAACTGAAAAAAACTAAACTAAAGAAATACTCAAAGAATAATAAGGAGATGTTTAAAATTCTATATATTTTTTTACTACTTTCTTTTTAGATACTATATCCAGCTGTATTTATTAAAATGGATGCAAAAATGAAATTATAACTGAGGGCAAAACTCTTTTTTTAGCTGTGATTTGAGTGATGAGAGTTTAAATCCACTATAGGGTTTGTATTGCTGTTTTTGTTACCATTAGGGAGATCCACTCTCTCTAATTGACATGATCACCAAAGCCTCCAGAAGTGTGGGTAAATCCAAACTTCGGTGTCAGCAAAACAGTAAAAGTGGGAAAATCTTCCAATAGGGACAGCTGTCTAAAGCCTCATACACACGATTGGACTTTGTACAAACTTTCCTGTGGACTTTTGTACAAAGGACATTGGCCGTAAGTTTGTATTGCATACACACGATCTGACTTTTTAGGCAACAAACACGAACATAGTGACGTGTCAACGTACTGACGAGTGACGACACTTCAAAAGAGGACATTCAATTACTCTGGCTTCACCCTTTGGTCAACTTCTGTATTGTTGTCTGATCGTTTGCATTGGTTCTGAGCATGCGTGTTTGTACATTGTACAAAAGTCTGATGGTTTTGTGTACACACGATTGGAACTTTGCTCCATCGGACTTATGTTGTCCAAAAGTTTGTCCGTTCGCACAGCCAACAAAAGTCTGATGAAAACCGAAAAAGTTTGTCCGATGGAGCGTACACACAGTCGGATGTTGCTCCAAAACAGCTAATTTGCATGTTTGTTGTCAAAAAGTCAGATTATGTGTATGGGCCTTAAGAGACAATATTCCTCACATTGGAAAGATATCATGTCACTTCCTGTTGGGTTTGCAGGGCAGGAAACAAGGTACATTCTCCCTAATGTTTCAGGGAAAAAAAATCTGACAGCGGTTTTACAATACCTTAATCCAAAATATTTAAAAAAGGTGATTTTCTTTTAAAGCGGAGGTCCACCCTAAAATGGACCTCCGCTCATCGGAATCCCCCCCCCTCCGGCGCCACAATCGGCACCTTTCAGGGGGGAGGGGGGTGCAGTTACCTGGATAATCCAGGTAACTGCACCCACTTCCGGGCTAGCTCTCTGCGGAACGGGCGTACGTTACGCCCCCGTTCCGCAAGCGCCCGCCCCCTTCAGCAAGTGCCCCGCTGCCTGCTGGGAAACACACAGCTCCCAGAGGCAGCGGGGACCGTCCGGATTGCGCCGCGCGGCTCGCGCATGCGCAGTAGGGAACCGGGAAATGAAGCCGAAAGGCTCCATTTCCTGATTCCCATACCCAAGATGGCGGCGGGACCCGGCAGCCGAGCGAGCGATCGGCTTCGGTGCCGACATCGCGGGCGCGCTGGACAGGTAAGTGTCACTATTTAAAAGTCAGCAGCTGCGGTATTTGTAGCTGCTGGCTTTAAAAAAAAAAAAAAAAACGCGGAGTCCCGGTGGACTCCCGCTTATCATTTTATGTTTTCCATTGAAAATCATCATATCGTAATATTCATAGTATTACTAATAAGTTCTCCTTTTTATCAACTTGCATTTAGAGGAAATGAAATATTGTGTTTCAGGAAGTTACTTTCATGGTTTGTATTGTCATACCATGGACTGTAACTGTGCCAATAAAATAAAGCCTTTCAAAAAGTCCACCCCCCCCCCCAAAAAAAAAAAAAAAACTTAAATTTTCTTTACTATTGGTGAGCAGGATCTTAGGTAGAAATACACCTGCATCCTTGGTTTCACTGAAATAAAATTTTCCCTGCATGGGTGGTTTCACTGGGAGGGCAAATGTCCTTGTGTCCATGTTGTCACTGAAAGAAAAATATTGTCCCTGTGTCCATTATATATGAAGTGCGTCAGTAAATTTAAGGGGGTGGGGTGGTAGGAAGCTGTTAGTGGGGTACAAGGGGATGAAGATGACAGGGGGAGGGATGGTAGGAATCTGACAGTGGGGTACAGGGAGATGAAGATGACAGAGGGTGGGGTGGTAAGAAGCTGACAGTGGGGTACAGGGGGATGAAGATGACAGGGGGTGGGGTGGCAGGAATCTGGCAGTGGGGTACAAGAGGATGACGATGATGGAGGGTGGTAGGAAGCTGACAGTGGGGTACAGGGGGATGAAGATGACAGGGTGTGGGGTGGTAGGAAGCTGGCAGTGGGGTACAGGAGGATAAAGATGACAGGGGGTGGGGTGGTAGGAAACTGGCAGTGGGGTACAGGGGGATAAAGATGACATGGGATGGTAGGAAGCTGGCAGTGAGGTATAGGGGGGGTGAAGATGACAGGGGTGGTGTGGTAGGAAGCTGACAGTGGGGTACAGGGGGATGAATATGACAGGTGGTGGGGTGGTAGGAAGCTGGCAGTGGGGTACAGGGGGATGAAGATGACAGGGGGTGGGTGGTAGGAAGCTGGCAATGGGGTACAGGGGGATGATAAGAAGTATGTGACAGGAGGTAGGTTAGTGGGGAAACAGGGAGATGATGAGGAGGATAAAGATGATGACAGGGGAACAGTAGATAGCAGCATGCTGTCAGTGTCCGGCAGGACTGTCATGACTCATGCAGTACCTTGAGACTCCAGAAGAATGATGATCACCAGGTTCCTGCTGTGACAGGTCATCCATCACAGTCCACAGATGTCCATCCTGGAGAGGAGATCAGGGGGCTGTTCCGTCGCAGTGGCCATTATCCGGGCTCTGCACACATAGTAGGATATCTGCAGAGCGCGGGGCAGGGGAGGAGCGCACATGAAACCACCGACTGATCCAGCATCTGTTGCATTGCCTGCTCTGTGCCCAGTTCACCAGCTACTCAAATGAAAGGAGTGACAGCGGCACCACTCCCGTGACAGCGGGGTAGAGAACGATTTTCTGACAAACTCCGTCCCGGCGTCTCCTCCTCCACAAGACTGCACCGTGCCTTGTGCCCTGAAAGCATTAGCGGCAGCATCGCTGCTGTCGCACAGTGAGATAGAGAGCCAGTGCCCATGGCTGCGCTCTAGGTGGCAGTGTGCCCTAGGCGACTGGCTAGTTCGCCTAGCGGTAGGAACAGCCCTGCATGTACATTTAGAATTGCTCCACAATAACAAAAAAAAGTTGACTTTTGAATCACATAAATTACAATCAAAGCTGGACCCTATAACTTTCAATACTTAGTATTAATATCTCAAAATGAAATTGAGTATATAAAGAATTACGTAAATAGGAAGTTGCGAACAATGTACTTCATAAATTAATTGTTTAAATTTGGGAACTGACAAAAATTTTACAGTACATGAAACAAGTAAAGCTCTTGGGATGGATCCAGTATAATGAGTTAATAACACTGAAAAATTCATTTTGATATTAAATATTTTTTAAAACTACTTTCTATTAAAAGAATACTGAACTAATCCATCTGCTTTACATGTTCATTTGATAAGGGATTCAAGGGTGTTCCAGTTGGAGCCCTCATAATAAGCTGTGTTTGCTAGCACTACCAAATATCTCTGTGGCTAGCAGGGCTTTGGCAACATAGATTTTTTATTTTTTTTTCAAATGTCACGGACAAACTTTGGAAGCCATTTAGATCCTAAAGGCAGTTAATATTACCTACCTCGCTAATGAGAGCCTCAGATTTGCTCTGAGTCTCTATTTAAAAAAGTGGGAGCCCAGACAATCAGCTGAAGGGAAACAAGTGTTTTTTTTTTTTGTTTGTTTTTTTCTTTTATTAAAATGGGAAAAAATTATCATGATAGTGGCAAAAAGACTGCGCTACACCAAAGAAAAAAATATAAATAAAAAAGGCTGCTAGCACTCAAACAAAGTCAAATAGTGAGAGATTAACTAAAAGTGCAGCGCTCAAATGTACCAAGAAAGATGCAATCTTACATCTATCAAAGTGTAATATAGGTGAATAATGTGAACTTAATAACAAAACTCAATGTGCAAATGCATGTAATGTGCGTAACACTACACGCTAGTAGTCCATAAATGCCGAAAAGTGACACCGAACAATAGGAACCGAACAAGGCAGCTTGTCTGTAGGCACTTTCAGCAGTACTTCCAAAGATAAATGAGTAAACACTCTTACCGACTGTGATGGACACACATGTCATACAACAGTGGTTGAGGTCTGTGTTGTGTCCAGGAGAAAGTTGGTTCACTCTGGTATGGGATCTCCGACTCTGGATACCTGGGCTCCATGGATCGTTCTCTCCACTTATAGATGAAACACCAGTGTAATTCCTCATAGACCCAAAAAAGGAAGCGAACAGCAAAAAAAGAAGGAGGGCTCCGAATGGTGCAGGTCAAACCAAGAGGTTTATTAAAATAATGTCATCAAAGACAAAAGTAAAAAGTGATCACGAAAAGAGGTCATAAAAGCAATATGGGGTGCAGTTAACGCTGTCCCGGCGCGTTTCAATGCTAAAAGGTCTTCAACCGGGGCAAAGTCAATTGTACACTGTTATACAAGCTGTACATTCACTACTTTACATTGTAGCAAAGGGTAATTTCTTCAGTGTTGTTACATGAAAAGAGATAAACTATTTACAAAAATGTGAGGGGTTTTGTGAGATACTGTATGTGTTCCAGAGTGGTAGGAGGTAAGGTCTCTTTGGTTGCTCTAGGTAGTTACCCTGTGAACATTTCCAGTTTTCATTTTAGCTCCTTATTAAATAAGCTTGACTCTGTTAAAGTGGTTGTAAAGTCAAAAAAGATAACTGCTGGCCCCTCTGTTCTACAATGCTATACGAAACTGTGAACATGTTTTGCTTAAAATAATGCCTTCTTTTAGATAATTTCCTTCTGTCATGTGGCCTCCAGCCACTCTCCTCCTCTGACTTAATGGCTGCAAGGGAATGGAGCTGAAATCCCCCTCTGACGTCAGTCAGGAGGTCACCTGATCACTGTGTTGTCCACTCAGCCCCTCCCCCTGTAATCCTATAGATTGGAAGAGGAGAGTGGCCATAGGTCACGTGACAGAAGTGAAATGATCTAAAAGAAGGTATTTAGAGGCATCATTTTAAACAAACATGTACACAGTGTAGTATTCAATAATGTATAAGAATTACTGCACTACCAAAAAAGGCAGATAACTGATAACAATATAAAATGACAAGTTGTGTAAAAATATATATAAAAAAATGTGCAGCGCTGAGAAAATTGTACATGTAAACGAAATACAAACACAATAATTTGTGTATCAATGATAAGTGAATAAACACTGTTATATAAATGTGCAAGTAATGACATAAATAAATATACTCAATTAAGTGCATATAAATTATACATCAACACAGTAAATAAGTGTAAAGTAATAAAGTACATGAGTGCTAAAAAAATACATTCACTGACAGCCACAATGGACTAGTTGATCTAAAGCAGAATGTAATGAGAAAGAACAAGTCCACAAATATCTGTCTTGCCAGCTTGCCAGCTCTGCACATTGCACTTGTTTGTATTACTTTGTGATCACATCGATTTTATTGTACACATCGTTATGATTGTAGTACTTTTTAAATAAACCCATATATGTTTCACCTATGCCATGTGGAAGCCTTCTTTTTTTATGATCCTACTTCCAACCATTTGACGGATGAGAGACTTGTGGGTGTCATTTGGATTTCTGGAGACCGCGGTCTGAGGTCCTCTTTCCATTCCATGCTTGTCTGACTCACCGCCATTCGAGTGTGTGTCCACATCTTCCGGTAAGAAGTACCTACCCCTCTCCTTGGGTGGTGGATGCAGAGTCCCGGTGTTTCTTCTACAGACGGTTGCCCACCATCATCCTTACTTGCATAGACTATCTCCTTATGCCGCATACACACGGGCGGACTGTATGGTGTACTTAGTCCGTCGAAACACATTTCAGCGGACAGTCCGCTCGTGTGTGGGCTTCAGCTGACTTTTTCAGCGTGCAGTCCGGCGTACTAAGAATTTCGGATTTTTCGAAAATTCTGTCCGTCGTACTTTGGTTTCAGCGGACAATCCGCTCGTCAGTATGCTAGTTCGACGGACTAAGAATGGTGCATGCCCAGAAAGGATTTACACGGCGGAAGGGTGCTTTGCTGTGTATTGGACTTCCTATTTCTAGTCCCGTCGTACGTGCTGTACACGTCATCGCGCAAGCTTTCGACGGACTGTTTGTGCATCCGTGTGTGGTCAAGTCCGTTCAGTCGAAAGTACGACGGACTGTCCGTCGGATTGTATGACGAACTAAGTACGCCATACAGTCCGCCCGTGTGTACGCGGCATTACTCCCTCACATTTGCATAGTGTGTTGTGAGTTCATTCCAACACAGATGATTGTGGCTGTCAGTGAATGTATTTTTTTAGCACTTATGCACTTTATTACTCATGACTTATAATTTATATGCACTTAATTGAGTATATTTATTTATGTCATTAGTTGCACATTTATATAACAGTGTTTATTCACTTATTATTGATACACAACGTATTGTGTTTGTATTTTGTTCACAGTGTAATATAGCTTTGTATAGCAGAGGGGCTGGCAGTAATCCTTCTTTGATTTTATTGCCAGCTACTAATAGCCACAGGAGGGGAAGGGTGTATTTTTTTATCGGCTCACACACAGGAGCTGACAGACAGGGAGGGAGGGGGAGAGGGTGGTGAGAGGAGAGGAGAACAGCAGGATGATGGAGGCACATAAACTGACCACGTTATCATCAGAACATCAGGATCAGCAGCCATGATTACCGTGGTCAGTTTACATAGGGGAACAGAGGGACAGACAGGATCAACCAGGGTTCTCATCAGTCATGTGTACTCCAGCTGCTCTCCTCCTCTGATCTAGGGGCTACAAAGGGGGCTAAGATCCCCCTCAGTCGGGAGGTTATGTGACCACTGTGCTGTCTGCTCAGCCCCTCCCACTGTGGCCCTTAGATCGGATGAGGAGAGCGGCCGGAGGTCACATGATCGATCTAAAAGAGGTTATTTAGAGGTATAGTTTTAAACAAACATGTACACAGTGTAGTATAGCTTTGTAGAGGAGAGTGACTGGCAGTAATCCTACTTTTATTTTATTGCCAACTGCTAATAGCGGCAGGAGGGGAAGGGGGAGAGTAGAGCAACAGGATCACAGAGGCACGTAAACTGACCATGGTATCATGGATCAGCAGCCATGATTACCATGTTCAGTTTACTTAGGAGAACACAGGAAAGGGCAGGATCAACCAGGTTTTTTTTTTTTTTTTTCTTTTTTTTTTTTTTTTACGCTTACAACCCCTTTAAGAGACAAATAAATCTACAACAACAGGCAAATATAGCATTTCAACAATCGAAAACCATGAGGCTTTTGTAATTGATATTTGGTTCCCTCCTTATAACTTGAATCGTGTATGTTTGTTATTAAAAGTATTATTAAGCTTTGAAAGCCAGTGTCATATTGCCTCCTGAACTTTTTCCTAAATCTTTAAATGAAATATTGGAAAGTCATGGAACTTTTAACAAATAAATCACAAAGATCAGTGGATGCCTTAGATACTGATTTAGTGGCTTGTCTACTTTTTGTAAACCTACTGAGAAATAAGGTCGGGTTTAAAAACAGGTTTATTACACATATGACTTTTAAACAACAGTGACAACTCAAGAACTTCTGGGTTTTGTAAGAATATTAAGTACTTTAAAATGAAAGATGTCTGCAATGGTAAGCTCACTTTAGATTTTCTAATACAGATACAAAATTAACAAAGTTTAAAGCACACTTATGGTAAAAAAAAAAAAAAAAAAAAAAACATAATTTATTCTGTGATAAAGAAAAGTGTTGCCGTGGGTATATTTTCTGCAGTGCATTAAAAATGTTCCCCTTGTGACAATGCAAGCCCCATACCCCATTTCCCCCGCAGGACACATTGGGGTTGATTTACTAAAAGCAAATAGACTGTGCACTATGCAAAGTGGAGCTTGCACTGTGCAATTGCAGTTGCTCCAGAGCTTAGTAAATGAGGTAAAGTTTCAATTTGCAAAGAATACCCAATTACATGCAAGGGAAAAAAACAAAAAAATACTGCATTTTTTGCTGGCACATGATTGGATGATGGAAGTCAGTAGAGCTTCTGCTCATTTACTAAGCTCCGGAGCAACAGCTCTTGCAGAGTGTACCTGCACTTTGCAAAGTGCACAGTCTATTTGCCTTTAGTAAATTGACCCCTCAACCTTGTTTTTTTGCTACAGTGCAGCAAGTGGTAAAAGCTGATGTTGCAGCTTACAAATTCAGCTATAATGGTTCCCTAGGAGCAGCTTACTATCTGTTGTAGAAATAAAGGTCCCTGTCTATTTTCCAATTTCAGAGAAGAAAACTGACAGGGAATTATTAGTGCGCTAATATCAATAATCAATATGATAATCTTGTGCCATAAAAATTTATAAATAAGATGATGAAAAACTGTGTAAATCAATGTGTAGATAAATAGGAATTAAAAGTCAATTAAAAATTGATCAGTACTCCATAATTAATACACCGGATATATAAATAAATGAAAAAGAAATTAAAAAGAAAAATAATTGATACAATCCATGCATATAGAAGTCTGCTCCTGAAGAGATGGATGGATGGATCAGGGATCTAATCCGCTACAGCTCTTCTCTCTAACTGCAATAAAAAACACTCTCATATAGTGATATCCAAAGTTTCAGCATAAAAACCACAAAAGGACTTATCATATAGTCTCGTATAATTTGTCCACATACACCATGTCCACCACGCTTTTACTGTTGTTCCGCATATACTGCTTATTTCATGCTCTTTAACTTTTAACTTTAATTTAAAGAGGAAGTAAACCCTGATGAGTTTACTTCCTCTTTCATTCCCTGCAAAGGCAAAGCATAATGGACTACTATGCATCGCATAGTAGTCCATTATGTGTCACTTACCTGACACAGGAGCCAGCGAAGTCGCCGCTGTCCCCTGTAGTCCGGAGCATCCATCTTCTTGGTGGGGTCTCGCAGCTCTGCCGCTGTCATTCGGCGAAGCCGCGATGACGTCACTCCCGCGCATGCGCACGGGAGCCGACTCGCGCGGCAGCTCCGTCGTTGAGAATGCCACGCTCAGTGCGCCTGTGCGCCGCTGTCTACGGCGCATGCGCCGTAGACAGCGGTGCCTGTTTTCGGGCAAATATCTCCTAAACCATATAGGTTTAGGAGATATTTCTTGGACCTACAGGTAAGCCTTAATCTAGGCTTACCTGTAGGTCAAAGTGGTTTGTAAGGGTTTACAACCACTTTAACCATGAAAGAGAAAAGAGACAGGGATCAATTTTTAATTTACTTTTAATTCCTATTTATCTACACATTGATTTACACAATTTTTCATCATCTTATTTATTGATTTTTATGGCACAAGATTATCATATTGATTATTGATATTAGCGCACTAATAATTTATATAGTTTGTTGTATTGTATAAGTGAAAGTTCACTGAAATTGGAGCAGCTTTTATTATTTTTATTTAATTTATTCACCACACCAGCGCTGGAGTACTTTGCACTTTAGTAACTGACAGGGAATACTATCTATGAGTGTGCCACATCCCAATAAATCATAAATGGTAGAGGAGGTATACCCCTGAAGTGGAATTTTAAAGGCACTACCACAATAAAGATGAAGTATATAAAAATATATAATTTTATTGACAATGATAATATCATAACAAAGAACGGATACAAATGTTACTAATACAAATGGACGTCAATATGAATACACTAAAAAAATAGTCAAGGTAAGTAGATCTTCCTGAACCGATGCGTTTCAGAAATCATTTCCTTCATCAGGGTTCATACAGAGAAAATTACATCTGAGGGGTTAAAGACTACAAAATAGTTAGTAAAAGAGACCACACCCCACCCAAACATGGTTCACTTACTTATAATTCATTGACAATACATATAATTAAAAATAGAAATAATGCAGCTTCACGTCTCGCTCCCCACAGGCATCAACTCAAAGATCTAATTAGAACCCCCTGGACTATATGGAAAAAGTTGCCTGGGGGTGACCCAAAATGGCGATGAAAAGCGCTGTATCCTGTGCCAAGGTACAGTACCTATGTGTATGCTGGGGTCCAAAAATGTAAGAGACCTGGAATCAAAAGCACATCAGTGAATAGACTGGCTCAAGGAACTAGAGTATGTCCATAGATAAAGACCAACACTATGTTAGAGGTGACCTACCTAGACGCAGAAATGCAAATATGTACCGGTGGGTAGTCTGGTAGGTGTAAACACTGGTAAAAAGTATCAAAACTAGTGTGCTGCATGCAGTGGTTTCTCACACTGGCTTGTATGCCCTGAAGTGATGTATGAGCCAGTGGGAGAAACCAAAGCATGCAAAAGGGGGAGTATGTATTCGACACAGCTGGAAGTATGGAATATTTGCAATATCAGGGGAGAAGCAGAGAAGTGGTATATCAACAAAATGAGCTACTAGAAACAAAAGTATAGTGCCTCTTCCCTTTTACAGTAGGTGTGCTTTAACATACAAAGTGACCTTGTGCTGGCTAATGATTTCCTAAGTGCCTGTGTTGCTGACATATTTGCAGACAGCATTATGGCTAAGAGTATATTCATACTACCAGAGTGTATGTACTAGTGCATATTATGGGAAACAATTTTTCCAGTAGTTAGATCCTTTTCTGCAATCTGATGACTTTGCAAATTAGGTAAAACTAGTAGAAACTGTGCTAATTAAAACAAATACCAAATGTCAAATCAGCAACTCTTCTGTGAGATACAAACACAATAGACAATTGCAGAGTTGCACTATTTGAGTGATTATACCATCAGTAACATTAAAAAGTCCAGTAATAAATGAAAGTAAATTTCTTAATATTTGACACTATCCACTATCTGCCATCTGGACAACATCATCGTATGACAAAACGTGTAGAGTGACGTGCTGACGTCATCGCTGTCCACAAGTCCCAGAAGGATGGGTTGCTTGCTGATCTGCTGGCTGGCAAACTGATTTTAAAGGCATAGTTTTACTTCTGTTGATGTAAATGTATTTTTGAGCTATGGCAATAAAAGTTTGTGGAGCCTTCTGTATTTTGGGTTTACGTATCACACAGGTGGATGGATGCTGTGAGAGGACCCTCTGATGACACTAAAGGCCCAAGCTGGGTGTTTAGCCGCAAGAGTCACTGACCTTCCATAGTAGGAGATCTGTGCGAGCTGGTAAGCGAGCACTTTTATCTGTGTTGGTGGTGGTGTTTCCAGAGGTCACTGATTGTAGGTGGCGGATGGTGTCAACGATTAAGAAATTCTTTACTACCTTCATTTATTTCTAGACTTTTTTTAATGTTACTGATGGTATATTCACTCAAATAGCGCAACTCTGCTATTATATGAAAAAAACAAACAAAAAAAAAACAGAGGCCACAGGAGAGTACTGTGTAGTAGTTTAACAAATAATTGGAAAAAATCTAGAAAGAGATAGTAAAATGCTATGGTGTACTCACATCTGTAAGTTTGCTGAGCTCCTTCTCTAAAGCCTCATATACACAATCGGACTTTGTACAAACTCTCCCGTGGATTTTTGTACAAAGGGCGTCGGCCCAGAACCTGTATTGCATACACACGGCAGGACTTTTTCAACCAACTTTCACCAAATCACGTGATTTTTCTGCTCTTTACGCCACCTTTGGTCAACTTCTGTATTGTTATCTGATCTTTTGCATTGGTTCTGAGCATGCGTGTTTGTACTTTGTACAACAGTCCTATGGTTTTCTGTACACACGATCGGACTTTGCTCCATCTGACTTTTGTTGCCAGAAAGTTTGTCCGTTCGCACAACCAACAAAAGTCAGATGAAAACTGAAAAGTTTGTCCAATGGAGCGTACACACGGTCGGATGTTGCTCCAAAATAGCTCATTTGCATGTTTGTTGTCAAAAAGTCAGATCATGTGTATGGGCCTTTACAGGGATTTAGACAACCTGGGATGAAAGTCTGCAGGGCATATGACTTTTCCTGCCCAGAGAAAGGTCACATTTGATACTTGGTGGGTGATGCAGACAATCCTATGCTCTGCAATCTCTTGAATCCAGGGTATTTACAGTAAGGCCGCGTACACACGCGGGGACTGTTCGCCCAACTTTGTCCGCTGAACAGTGTTTCGGCGGACAGTCCGCTCGTGTGTGGGCTTCAGCGGACAGTCTGACGAACAAAGTTTTTCGGAAATTCCGTAAAACTGTCCGCTGAAACTTGGTTTGAGCGGACAGTCCGCCCGTGTGTAGGCTTGTTCGTCAAACTAAGTTCCGCGCATGCTCAGAAAGGATTTACACGGCGAAGGTTGCATTGCAGTGTATAGGACGTCGTATTTCTAGTCCCGTCGTATGTGCCGTTCACGTCATCGTGCAAGTTTCAGCGGACTGTTCGTTCGTCGCGTGTGGCCAAGTCCGTCCATGCTAATTTTGAACGGACTGTCCGCTCAAACTATTTGACGAACAAAGTTGGGCGAACAGTCCCCGCGTGTGTACGCGGCCTAAGAGGTCTTTGAGCCCCCAAAAATGGGAAAGGTGTGTCAGCAAAGGTGTCCAAATGTGAAGGGTAGGCGGAGAAGTGGATTCCTCAAAATGTTGATATTTATTGCTGTCCAGCACACTAACAAACAGCAGGAGAGAAAGAATACAACCGTATAAAGTGTTTTATACACCATCCTAAGGAAGTAGACAGTGTAGTGCCACAAAACGCATTGGCAGTGTTTTGTACTATTCTGTGAGCAATAAATATCAAATTTATGAAGAATGGACTTCTCAGCTTCGTCACATTTGGGCACCTCTGCTAACACCACTTTTCCATTTTTTGGGGCTCAAAGACCTCTTACTGTAAATGTAAAAGTTGTCCTTTGTATAAACACAGCTTAAGATTAATATGCAAAACAGAACTGAAAGAAGCTCAGAGTTTGCAACAGGACATGCATTGTTTATGAATGATAAATATAATGGAAGTACAAACAGGGAACCACCTTTAAACCTGCAACACTATAGGATCTATTTCAAAAGCTGAGAATGTGTGTTTCAGCAAACATTCTCTGATGGAAAGTTAGTGACTGCCTGGAAGATTCACCTGCATAAAATCAGAATCTCTCAATTATAAATATGCCCCAATGAATAAACATTGACAAATAATATACTGCCGATACCCACGTATCGAAAACAGATATATACAGTCTCAAGCATTTTGGCATCATGTGATTTTTGTTTTTTTTCCCCAACACTTAAGGCTCCCAAAGGGGAAAATAAACAGGCTGCAGATGTGTTCAAACTAACACTGTTATTGTTTATGCTGCAGAGCAACGTTCACATTGTCTTGGCCATACAGTTCAGGGATTTGGGTGAGATAAAGCATGAATTGATCCAATCACAGCTAAATGTGTTATGGAAACTCTTGCATTACCACATGGGGATGAACCAGCAAATTCTTATAACCATACCTCCCATTGTGTCATGATTCTGCTAAAAATAAAACTCAGATGCAAGAAAAAACTTTGAATGCTCTATAAACAATAACATTTGTTACAAAGATGTCTAGTTGCATCACTTCCTTAACTACTTCAATACTGGGCACTTACACCCCTCTTCCTGCCCAAGCCATTTTTCACCTTTCAGTGCTGTCACACTTTGAATGACAATTGTGCGGTCATGCTACACTGTGACCATGTGAATTTTTTATCATTTTCTTCACACAAATAGAGCTTTCTTTTGGTGGTATTTAACCACTTCTGGGTTTTTTTTTTTTCCTTAAAATAAAATATGTTTTTCTTAGTTTCTGACAGTAAATTTTGTAAATAAGTAATTTTTCTCCTTCACTGATGGGTGCTGATGAGGCAGCACAGATGGGCATTGATAGGCTGCACTGATGGGCACTGATGAGGCAGCACTTATGGGCACTGATTAGGTGGTACTGATGAGGAGGCACAAATATGCGGCACTTATGGGTACTGATAGGTAGCGCTGATATGTGGCACTGGTGAGCACTGATAAGCGGCACTGGTGGGCATTGATGGGTGGCACTGGTGGGTGGCCCTGATGGACATAAATAGGTGGCACTGGTGGGCACAGATAGGCGACATGGATAGGTGGCACTGATGGGCACTGATGAGCACTGATGGGCGGCATTGATGGGCAGCAGTGATAGGTATTGATGGGCAGCAGTGGTGGGCAGCATGGTGCGGCCACAAGCGCTGCTCTGCACGCCTCCAGGGTGAGAGCGACAAGAGCGGCCATTCTGGGCGATGTCATATGACGTCCACCCAGGATCAGAGCTACACCACCCCACCGTCATTTGACAGTTAAACAGTGTGGTGACCAGGTAAGTTTTAGGAACAGGTGTTAGATTGAAGGCAGTAAATGGACACAGTTGCAGACTGTGCTTTTTTACCATTATTTTTAAGTATTATGTAAATCCTAGCAATGAACTTCTCTTATTTTCTCCCTTTTGGTCTGTTAAATATACAATTGAAAGAATTTTGTATATCTGTGCCATAAGTGCAAAAAATATTTGTTAATTTGCCATACATCTTAGGAGCTTGTTTCGATTATTTTGTTCCTAATGATCTATGAAGTCTACTAAACACCTCCCTGTATTATGAAGGGAGTAAGGGAGTTTTGTAGTCCTGTTCTAAAGCAACAATGCTGCTTCTATATAGAAACAGTACAATGAGTAAGCATTGTTACCCTAATGCGCGTACACATGATCAGAGTTTTTCCGACGGAATTCTGCTCAAGCTTGGCTTGCATACACATGGTCACACAAAAGTTCTCTGAACTTTTGACCATCAAGAACACGGTGACATACAACACTACGATGAGCCGAGAAAATGAAGTTCAATGCTTCCAAGCATGCTCGGAATTGTTTCTGAGCAAGATTCGGAATTGCTACAGACTATTAGTATTATCGATCTTAACTTTTTCCTTAGGAAAAATAGAGAACCTGCTCTCAATTATTTCCTGGCGGAAATTCCACCAGAAAAAGTCCAATGGAGCATACACACGTCGGAATTTCTGACCAAAAGCTCTCATCGGACTTTTGCTAGTAACAGAGTCACTAGGTGAAAATAAAAAATAAATAACAAAACAGATAGGACATGTGTTACTTACTGATAGAGTCACCAGGTAAAAATAAAGAAATACTGGGGGCGCATTCACGACTTCCATGGGACCGGCTACATGACTGAGTAGCTCCGCACTACTCCGACCAGTTAGTCTGCTTCCTGGGGCCAGAAACACACTAATCTAGCCATAATTGCTCCCAACACCCCCCGGACCAAGCTGTGCATGCTGCCGAAGAACAAACAGGGAAGGAAGACTGCACAGAGGTCGTTTACTAATTACCCCCATCCTAACCCCCTACACATGGAGATTAAATGATTCCCTCCTTACTGACCCTATAATACGCCACAAGGTTTCTACAACTATTCAGGAATATTTCACTATCAATGCCACTACAGACATGTCCCATAGTACTCTTTGGGTTGCCCACAAGGCAGTGTTAAGAGGTTGGCTCATTAGTATAGCATCACGTGAAAATAAAAAGCATTGGCAACAAATTTACACGTTAACCACTGAAGTGGACAAACTACACAAAATTCAAATGTGGAACCCATCAAGGTTTAAGGAGCGCTGGTAGCTCAGAAAAGACTTGAGTTGGATACCCTATTATCTGCCAGGACTGAAAAATCTCCTTGTTGGTCCAGGGCCAACTTTCTCCTACACAGCAACACAGTATCTTCTATGTTTGCCCGTAAGTTGAATCAGACCTTGCCACATCTCTTTAAACTCCGTAATACATCAGGTAAGATAGTTTCCCACCCCAAAGAGGTCCTGAATATTTTTGAAAATTTTTACTCCAAACTACTATCTCACCCACCTCCTTTTCCTTCCCAAACCTCTCAAGACTGGCTATCTTCCCTACCCCTACCCACTTTATCAACATCATAAACAGATACTCTTAACGCTCTCTTCACAGAAGAAGAACTGTTGGGAGTAATCAAATCCCTGAAACGCTCTGTAGCCCCAGGCCCAGATGGTTTCACAGCTAGTTATTACAAACATTATGCCCCCATTTTAATTCCATGGCTTACCACCATGTTTAAAACAAATCTCAAAGGAGACCAGTTTCCTATTGAAATGACCCTAGCCAACATGTCCCTTCTCCCAAAACCCTTTAAGGAGCATTCGCTCCTGCAAAAATTATACACCGATATCGGTCATCAATAATGACCTAAAAATTTTTAGTCGAGCCCTAGCAGACAAACTGGCCAACATTATTGAATCGCTGACCTCCCCCGACCAGGTTTCATTCCAAACAGACTCATCACGGATAATATCTGATTGACATTGAATGTTCTTCAGGATCCTAATCTACGCAAGCAACAGGTCCTTTTCATGAGCCTAGATATCAATAAGGCCTTTGATAGTGTACTATGGCCTTATTTATTCACTGGCCTACAACATATTGGTTTCAGAGATGAATTCTTAAGGGGTGTGCAGGCTTTATACCACCACCCGCAAACGAGAATTAGATTACCAGGCTGTAACTCTGGATTTTTCACACTGGGTAGGGGCACCCATCAGGGATGTTATTTGCCCTAGCCTTAGAACCTCTTGCAACCGATATCAATCAA
Source organism: Lithobates pipiens (assembly GCF_037356315.1). Lineage (NCBI taxonomy): Eukaryota > Metazoa > Chordata > Amphibia > Anura > Ranidae > Lithobates > Lithobates pipiens. Next base: position 275,691,699 of record NW_027507758.1, read on the forward strand.
CACCCAGATATATCGGGCTACCCACTGGATTCCATCTCCTCTAATCTCTGTATGTATGCAGATGATGTCATGCTCTTTTTGACCCAACTTCAAATCTCCCTACCAAAATGATTCACCCTATTATCTAAATTTGCTTCTATATCTGGACTTACAGTTAATATGACCAAATACACAGCACTCCCCGTGAACATACCCCCTGCTCAGTGTGAGACCCTCTGGAGTTCCTTCCCTTTACAATGGTCAACGGATAAAATACCCTATTTGGGCATTTATATTACACTGCAATGGTCCTCTATATTTGCAGCGAACTATTCGACATGTGTGTCCCGTGTTCAGAATATGCTTAAACTCTGGAGAACTTAGCGCATTTCATTCCTTGGGAGAGTCACGACGGTCAAAATGACCCTTCTACCCAAACTCCTATATCTATTCAGAGCCCTACCTTTCATTATCCCCAAAAGCTTTATAGATAAGCTACAACAGGAAATCAACAAGTTTGTATGGCAGAACAAACAGCCTAGATTTTCTAAACATGTTCTTTATAACTCACAAGCAGCTGCTGGCCTCGGCCTAACCAATCTCTGGCTTTATTTCCTGGCCGCTCGTTTCTCCCAGATAGCCCAATGGAATATTTCCAATTTCAGGATTCCTTGGGTCAAATTTGAATCGATATCTAGTAAAGCCTACTGGCTCTCTTCCATACTTTTGTCCCCCACTGAATCCATAACAGAAATTACTTCCCTAAATACTTTAGTAGCACACTCTCTTACACTATACACTATACTCAGAAAGTTTCTCTTGGTGGATCTCTAACTCTTTGGTCACATTGGCTGACCTTCAGGTTGGTAATTCTTTCACTACATTTGACCTCCTCCACACACATAAACAAATTCCACTTAGGGAACATTACCGCTATTTGCAAATAAGAAATTTTTACAGTTCCCACTTTGCCCTTTTACCATCCTCCCCCCCCTACCTCATTTGAACATATCTGCTGTGACTCCCCCAGAGGAAAAGGCCTTATTTCTATCCTTTATAAATCAGCTCTATCTGCAAAGTTCCCAGGGGAACCATCATATAAAAGTAAGTGGGAATCCGACGAACAGTTCGACCTGGAGGACTGGAGCACAATGCTGGATAACTTGCGCAAAGCAAAAAAAATCTTTAGCCGTTAGAGAAACAGCCTATAAAGTATTGACTAGATGATATTACACCCCATCCAGACTTCATTTTATCTTTCTGGGGACATCCGGATTATGTTTTAGGGGCTGTCTCCTCCCTGGTACCTTTAGGCACATATTCTGGGACTGTGGTCAGCTCTCTCAGGTTTGGAGGGAAGTGATGGCCATAGCGTCAGCAATATCAGGTATACCTATACAGCTCACAATCTCCATGTGCCTACTTGGAGCATCAATTCCGGGTGTCTTTTCCGTAACAAGGAATGTCTCATCCACACTATCTGCTTAGCTACTTTATGGGCCATTGCTCTGCACTGGAAATCCCTTACAGTTCCCTTATCCTTTTTACTTAACAGAATAGATTCAATTATGCTAATGGAAAGGATTTTATATACGCTAGGGGATAAAATGCACCTGTTCAATCGTAGATGGAATGCCTGGATAGCTCATAGGAATATCTTAAGTCCACAGGATTAAACACCAATATGGGTGGCCAGAACTCATAAATTTATAACACTCAGGTATACCCTCCCCCTATATCTAGTAGGATACGCAATGTCAGATATTAATGGTTTGTATTTCCTTCTGTTTTTTCTTTGCTGATCTCTTGTATGCTTGACTTTTATAAATGTACCTATAACATTTATTATATGATAAATACTGTCAAGTGACTATATTATTTCATTTATCTCAATAAAAAATGTTTGTAATCAAAAAATAAAGAACTAAAATTCTGCAAAACTGTTTTACTGATAGAGTAACCACATGAAAATAAAGATAAAATTCTACAAAAAAATAATAAAAAAAAGGCAGGAAGTGTGTTTAGACAAAAGTAAATTAAATTGTACAAAAAAATAAAATTATCCCAAGACAGAACTGTGTAAAGCCCCATACACACTATTAGATTTTCTGCTGATTTTTGTCTCCAGATTTACCAAAACCATGTAGTGCAAGTAGTGCAAGGGCCTGCCTGATTGCATACAAATTGAAACTGCTAAGGTTTGACCTAATATTATATGGTTTTGGTAAATCTGAAGGAAAATAATCAGTAGAAAATCTGATAGTGTGTATGGGGCTTTACTGATAGAGTCACCATGTGAAAATAAAGATAAAGACCTACAAAAAAAACAAAAAGACATGAAGTGTGTTACTGACAGTCAACAGCTAAAAATAAAGAAAAAAAAACAATAAAAAAATAACTAACCAACCACATCTAAGGACTGGTAAGCTGCAATATATTTACATTTTTAGTCTTGGGTATAGATACGCTTTAAAGATGAGTTCTCAATTAAAATAAAGCAATGGTTGAACTTGTCAATAATCAAGGGTCAATAGTTGCAGAATTTTTCCTTCAAAAGAAAAGCTCATTATATTCCTCTACCTAGAAGAAATGGCTGCAGGTCTTCTTCACCCAAAAGTGGAAGCTCCACTTATTTGCCTTATCCCCCCTGCTCTGCCACGTTTGGAACCTTTCGGGGGGGGAGCGGGTACCTGGTTTTGATGGGTACCCGCTCCCACTTTGCCCCGGCAATGTCATCCGGAAGTTTGGCCCCCCTTATTCTTCCCCCGCTTCCGGGTCATTCACAAAGTGCAGCACCGCAAGGCTTTCCCTGATGATTTCCCTTACTCGAGATGGTGGTGGCAGCACCCAAGAGCCAACTGAAAAATCGGCTTGGGTGAAGACACCGCTGGATTCATGGACAGGTAAGTGTGCTAATATTAAAAGTCAGAAGCTACAGTATTTGTAGTTGCTGACTTTTATTTTTTTCTGAAGGAGCCTGGAGCTCTGCCAGTGTTTTTCCTTAGCTAAAGTTAGCTAAAGTAAATGATGGTTGGATGCTGGTTTTCAAATAAGATCATTTGATAGAAGCTGGTCACACTGCCTGAATATTTGGATAGTATGTTACCCAGCTTACGTGCCTATAAATATTGGATGAACCCTTTGCACACTGCTACACCCTTTCAAGCAAATTTTGCAATAAAAAATAGGGATATTCATGAAGAAATATGATTCATATTCTTACACCCACTCTTTATAAGTTCCTCACTTTTTTCCAGTCTAACTTAGTAAAGATTGCTCATAGTTCAGAAGCATGGAATACGTGCCCTGATTTGCTTGTCAAATTTGTGGATTTTTGTATTTTCTGTAAAGCATACTGTATGATTAATGCTTAGTATCAGCATACCTACTAAGGATCGCTTAAACAGATGCTACAAGTTTTTTTTTTATTTCCCAATGGCAAATCAGACAAAATATTATTTTACTCTGTGACCTTTTTTTTACCTTCTAATACCTAATCAGGTTATATATAAAAGCCCTGTGGAAGCAGGTTCACCCATTTTGGCATGAAAACAGGCACTTTATAATCCAGTAATTCATCAAAAGTATTCAGCATTAGACCATGCAGTAGAGACATGATCTCAATGTAAATCCTTAGTTTTGGATTTCAGCCCTAGTACAGAAAGGATACAGAAAACAATAATAATAAATAAATAAACTTTTTTTTAAATGTATTTCAAGTTCCTATAATTAGATTTTAACAGATTTCCAGAAGTATAAAAAATCCATTATATGCTATAATGTTAAGGATATGTTTTAATAAATGAGTCATGTTATACTGTCCTTGCGACTCTGTGTTTTTTCAAAGGGTAAATCAATTTAGGGAAATTTGTAGTTTGGATGTTTAAAATGTGTTTAAAAATGCTTATACTTTGACTGAGGGGATGTTTAATTTTGATGTATTTTGTAAACAAAATAAATATCTTAATAAAGATATAAAGTTAAAAAAAAAAATGCTTATACATTGGGCACATGTAGAAATTCTATTCATAAGTATATTAGGTCCTTAGCCTTTGTAGAACTAAAACAACACAAGTATTCAAAAAGACAAAGAAAAATATTAAAGTTTCAGTGTTTTGACTATTCAAAAGAAAAGATAATATATATATGTATATATATATATATATATATATATATATATATATAGATATAGATATAGATATATATACAGTATATATCTATATATATATCTATCTAGCTATCTAGCTATCTAGCTATCTATCTATCTATCTATCTATCCAGTATGTGTGTATATATATATATATATATATATATATATATATATATATATATATATATATATATATATATATACACATATATGTAGTGCTTAGGTGTTAATGCATATGATTGATTTTCACCCTCAATATAGTTCTTTGCTACTCAGGGTGCTACATTAAAATCACATATAACAGACAAAAAACACCACAAGGTCAACAGATACCCAAATACACATAGAAGTTAGGATCTAGTTGTGCCAAAAACTGTACAAACATTGAATGTGTGAGGATATCAATGTAGAATCCATAGATTCTTTCATGTCTTCTTGTCAACACGAATTGTTTCTCTGGACACGAAGTGAGGGAAATTTGCAACGGGGGCACAGACAGCAATACAAAGCTATAGCGGGTTCTAGCCTTCCTCTACTTTTTTCCTGCCTATGTAGCTATTGGAGAGTTTGCCACACATTGCCTGGTGAAACTGTTGTGAAAACATTGTCATCATGACAGCAAGGCCAGCCATACATGGTTCTTGCTGAACTGGCTGAGATTCAAACCATTAGTGGGCAGGCTTAATGTACCAAATTGACAGATCAATCAACTTAGGTACAACCAGCCTACCCAATTTGCTTGTGATTATCGCAAGCGGCTCCTGTAGCCACTAGCAATAATCACTATCTTCTCCCTGCTGGGACGGCTCCCCCACCCCCCCCCCCCCCACCGCTCCAGTGTGAAAGCAGTCATGCTCTCACACTGGGGCTGTTGGTGAGGTGTTTTTTAGGCGCTTTACAGGCACTATTTTTAGCTCAAAAACACCTGTAAAATGCCCCAGTGTGAAAGTGGTCTTAGTGAGGGTAAAATCTCTCTTGGATAGCAATAAAAACCCAACACAAGTTTCAATCATTTCACTCTCTATACAAAACTGAAAAAAACTTTATGGCTGAACATACATTTTAACATTTTAGTAAGGTGCACCATACATACCATTATAATTGATCAACATTTAATAATCATTATTACCTACTACTTCTATAAAACACAAACTGCCCTTTACGAAATATTATTGTTTTTAAACATCATAAGGCCCAGTGCACACTGCTGCTATGGCAAAGCTGACTTGACTCGACTTGGATGCTATTTAGGAGCCTTTACATGGGCTGAAATTGCACCCAAGTTGGACCAAAGTAGTGCAGAAACCCTTTCTAAAGTCAGAGGGACTTGCGTTGTCTCAGTTAAGACAGCTTTCATAGGGAAACATTTCATTTGACATATAATGCAAATTGGCATCTCACAAGTCAGATCCCATGTCGTAGCAGTTAGGAATAAAAGTAATTAAGAGATGTTTGACCCTATGGCTTTCCTAAACATATATGCCAAATCACAAATGCCTAGCACATAAACATTTTTTATTCCAATATGCTAATGTATGAATGTTTTTTTTTCTCAATTTATCAAAGGTTTCATCATACTGATCTGCTATAATGACACATTTGTGTTGTGTTATTTTGTTGCATATTGTATTATATTATGCATGAGTCATATAGTAAGTATTTTTTTTTTTAACCACTAATTTGTTAACACGCCATTGACATGTATATCCACTGCCAGATGGCTTAAGCTACCAGGAACCTTGCTAAATAGATCCTATTTTTTAGGAAGTTTGCACATTGCCTTTGCACTTTATACATCCATAAATAAGCTCAGAGGTCTCTTTTCCTGTTTTCTCCTTGTGCTGTTTATGCTTGTCTCAAAATTACACCTTACCTTTTTCAGAAATTCTGGTTTATGATACATATAGAAATGAATCTACAGTTAAAGCATCTTAAGGGTCATTTGAGGAAACCAATGTAGCAATGCCTCTGCAGCCATGCCAGGCAAAGAGTAGTTTGGTTTTATAGTGTAATAACAGAGACTACAGAAATACACATTGCTTGTCTTGGATACACATTTTAGAACTAACTTCACATTAAGATAATAACTAATGAATGTCACACTTTATTTGTCTCTGAGAGCAACTACAGTTAGACTAAATTAATCATGTAAATGTAGCTTTTGAAATGTTAGTACCTCTAAATAAAAGCTTTTTCCTATAAAGTTGAGCTGAATAGAGGAGTTAATTGTAAATGTAATTGTAAAAATACATACATAATGTTTGCATTATGTATTTGAGCTTGCTGGAATCCTATAACATTGAAACATTTACCCAATGCTTGCTGTTACAGTATAGGTAAGATTTGTTATGTATACATTATGTGGATGACAAGAGTTTAAAGTGATCTTGTTGTCATATTCATGTCAGTGGAAGGAATCACATTGGTTTAGCAGGTATTGTAACACCAAATCTCATGAATACCGAGTATCAAAGTATTAAAGTCTAAAGATGGCCCAAAGGAAAAATAAGTATTTATTTTGTTTTTCAGGTTGCTCTCTGTTTAAAAAATACCCTGTGGTGATCCAAGGTTTCTTATCTGGAGATCGAGCCAGTAATATCACTTTATGGCATTCCGACTCTTCAAAACAAACATTTGATTTAGTTTTTTCTTTTTTAAAGGCTGTTTTTTTTTTGTTTTTTTTATTTCTTACATTTCGGCCTTGCCCTCTCCTCCAGTATGGCCTAGGCCATAGTGACATGCTGTGCACATAAAGTCTCCTTAGATATGATGGAAGAGAGCCTAGGAAGTCATCAGGAGGCCTGGTAGAGACAGCCTCCTCCTGATGATGTCACAGAGAAAGATGGTGGCACATTACCTGCGCAGTGGCAGTGGAGATGCAGATCATAGCAGGACAATATTGGATCCACTGGCTGGGTAAGTATCTGAATTGAGAACAACCCATTAGGTAAGCAGAGATTACAAAAATAGGGATAGGGGTAAAGTTAGCTTCCTCTTTCAGCTAATCATTGAGCTTCCTGTGTGAAAGAACTGATAGTCAGTCCAACAGCCAAGTAAAGTAACATACACTGCAAGCTGACAACACTTTTGCTAGTGACAGTGGCTTAGTGGCTGAAACTGGAAATGCTGTTACTGGTAGGATCTTTATGAACGTCACACAAAGTTATATCAAATCTTAATGCCACCTCCCAACCACAGTAACAATAATATCCTCCACAAGCATCTTACCCAGGTTGTACCTCATTTTGCACTAGCAATAACTATCCCCCCAGGCAGCAATACATTTGAAATGTTTCCTTGACAAGGAGTAGTAAATTATCAAACCCACCCTCCCCAAGCATTGATACATTATACTATCCCCCATGTCCCAATCTTTTGTCATAATCCTCCCCAAGTGGCAATAAATTATAATAGCACTCCCATCAGGCACAAACAAAAGTGAATTCCTTGAGCAGCAATAAGGTATAATATACATGCATAGCCAGGCCAGAGCTGCAGTAATCCGCACAAACAGATACCTGTCTCTGTTATGCTGCTTGTGTAGTGATATCCCCAAAGGAGCCACTGGAAATTGTTCAGGTTCTTTTCCCAGTAGATTCCCCCACAGCCAGGCACACATTCATAGTTACTCTTTGGTTCAATTAAAGGGGTGTTCTTTTTGTTGTTTTTATTTTTGGGGGAAACTGGGATAGGCTTGAGGAATTCAGTGGGATGCTCCAAAAAGAGATGTACGTACAGGTTGAGGAAAGTAAAAAAACACCTTTCTGAATAGTTGGAAGTCTTTGCAATAGCAAACTGTGGACTTGGCTTGATAGTATAAGCAGTTAAAAGCAAGCTTATTCTTTAGAGCACAGAGAGGAGAGACCCTTCACAAAGAACTGGATAGACTGAGCTCTTCAGAACACCAGCTGATGCCCCCTTTAAACACACACACAGTTGACTCTCTAGCACAAAAGGTGTGGCAGCAGTACTCACAAATGTCCAGCGAAGGTTGGTTGCCACCTCCCAACATCTATGCAACACCTTTCTCCTGTGATACCAGACTGGATCTTAAGCAGACAGCCCTCCAGTCAGCCCTCTGTAGCTTCAATATCCAGGCCCTCAGGTCACCCATCTGAAGCCTCAGGAACAGCAGAAAGCCCTCCAGGCTGGACCTTTCCTCTGCAGGCAAAGACCCAGAAGCTATGTACCTCTGCATATTTACACATATTTACACAGACTCCCAGCAGCCTTCATGGTCCCTGGGATTGGCTATATAAATACTCAGGCTGCTATTTGCATTGCTTCACACCTACAGTATATTCCAGAGAATTCTCTAGCTTTCTGGAAAGCAGTGGAAACAGTCCAAACTAGCAGCAGCTGAAACACTGAGCAGACCTAACTAATCACGTGCAGATTTACTGATTACAGCGAGCACAACTAAATTTACCTAACACAGCAATTACAGCCATGCTGGTTACAGTGACACAACCTAATTTACCTAGCTATTAGCTAACAAATACACAGCTCCACTGAACACAGCACCAGCACTAACTAAAACTAAGCCTAGCACCTATCTAGGAGGGTGCTACACTTGCAATACTTTCTATCTGCATACAAATTCTTGTAGCCAGTATTTTACACTGCAGGTAAGGCATACTGAAGAGATGTGCGCCAGCAACATTTAGGCATGCAGGAACCGCATACATTTTTTGCACCTTATTTCCTAGCTCATGGAGGGTAATATGAGGAACAACCAGATGAGAAATACAGTATATATTAACTAAGGACAGAATTTATACAGTTTCATAAGGCACAATTTAAAGAAATGTAGCAACCACAAGGTCAAGACTTGGGGCACCAGGCAGAATAAACCAGAGCATATCCCCAGATTGCCTGGGTCTAACAAAGCCACCGCTGCTAAGATTAGGCTTGAAGGCTAAGTTCACCTTTTTTTTCCCAAATTCCAGCTTCCCTATGTACTGATATACTATTAATATACCTCTGATGCAGAAAAGAAAAAGCACTCTCTGTCCTTTAGGACAGGCCTACCCTCAGCCTCCAATGTGTTACATAGAAAATTCCCCCATCACTTCCTGCTCCACCCTGAAATTCAGTATTTGGAATGTAAAAACCGTTAGAAGAAAGTTCTTCATCAGCTGACCTCACTAACACACACCCTGCACCTATCCCTCCTCCAGGTGATTGCTCCCATCCACCTTTGTACCCTCATACAATCACTATTAGTCTGTATATCATTATCTATTCTCACAAAATACACAGCCAGTGATTTATTGTTCTGTTCCTTTATCTTGCACAGATTGCTCATTTGACAGAGTGTGCAGGAGCTGAGTGATCACATAATAGCTTATGTAGAGTAGAGCTTTAGTACTGAAAACAGGAGAAGTGTGTCCCTGCACACTACATAGCAGTATGTTAGATCTAAGGGGGATGGTAGAATCAGATTGTACAGAAAGTGGGTGGAAATAAAACAATGGGTGGTATAGTAATAAGGGAGGTGTGGCCCAGAGTGATAATACACCCTTATTCTCTGATGTATAAGCAAGTGCATCATGGGAAATGATCAACAAGAAGTGATGAAATCAGAAAGCATTTTTTTTTACATTTCAAACAGAAATGTGAAAATGCCAAGCTTCTGTGGATGAGGTAAGTGAGAAATAAGCACACTGGGATGACTTGGGCAGAAAGGATAATAGAAGAAGCATCTACTAATTACCAAAAGTCACATTCTGTCTGAAAAGGTGTACTTAGCCTTTAAAGATTATGTATTGAGTTTTTTATTTTAATATCTTCATGCTTTATTATTATGATCATGACACAAAATGGCAATTCACTCAGATAAATACAGTATGTTATATTGCATTGTAATGGAAAGATTCCTGCGCTGGACTGAGAATTCACCTACTATAGCAGCAACACCACGTGAGATATACACCATTAACCATAAAAATCCAAAAAGGTTACGCTTATACAAAATTATAAAAATAATTCAAATTAACCTAAATAAATAAATCTTAAATCCTGTGAAAAAATTATAAATAACAATAAATGAAGATATAAATGATAAGTGAATATCCTGAAAAATAAATTTACGTGAATAATCATAAACTTCATATAGATATGTTCATAAAGGTCTCAAAAAACTCCAAAAGCTAAAAATTCCTATAAGAAAATTCTTTAAAAAAAAAAAAAATCCAGATGCGGAAAAGAAAACATATATTGAAATCTGTCCACAGTCCATAAAAAGTTTTGAATGACGGCTGGGATATTTCCCTCAATAAAGTGACTTGTGCTGAAGAAATTTTCACAATAATGTGATTTTTGTTGAAAAAATCCCAGCACCAGATTCAATGCTAGCTTACCAGCTGTGAGAAGTTCAAGCGCATGTGGCCATAACCCAGCCGGGCCTTTCTCCTTGAAGGGGTCTCCACACACAGTCCAATTGTCTGGACGATCCAATCGGTGAGATCCTCTGGCAAGGTCACCCGGCTCCACTTAGTCTCCACACACAGTCCAATCGTCTGGACGATCCGATCGGTGAGATCCTCTGGCAAGGTCACCCGGCTCCGCTTAATCAGCTCTCAACTGATACCATGTGGTATAGCGAGGGGTAAATCGTCGTTTGCTCAAAAGAAGGGAAGGTGGAGCAAACATAGGTAAAACCCGTAGGGCACTTTTATTAAAAAACGTAACAACAAAATAACGATCGTATAAATATAAAAAGAACAGTAAAACTTGCATAGAATTGTGGCCGGCCGGCTACAGAACACACGCCCATGCTTAGATACGAACAGACGTAGCGCATGGTGACGTCAGCACGTCGCTCCTCCCTCCTCCTCACCGCGCACTACGTCCATTCGTATCTAAGCACGGGCATGTGTTCTGTAGCTGGGCGGATCGTCCAGACGATTGGACTGTGTGTGGAGACTAAGTGGAGCCGGGTGACCTTGCCAGAGGATCTCACCAATAGCGAAAATTTCTTCAGCATAAATCACTTTATTGAGGAAAATATCCCAGTCGTCATTCAAAACTTTTTATGGACTGTGGACAGATTTCCATATATGTTTTCTTTTCCGTATCTGGATTTGGTTTTTTTTTATAAACATTTTCTTATAGGAATTTTTTGCTTTTGGAGTTTTTTTAGACGTTTATAAACATATCTATATGAAGTTCTTGATTATTCACGTAAATTAATTTTTCAGGATATTCACTTATCATTTATATCTTTATGTATTGTTATTTATAATTTTTTCACAGGATTTAAGACTTATTTATTTAGGTTAATTTGAATTATTTTTATTATTTTTCATAAGCGCAACCTTTTTGGATTTTTATGTTATATTGCATATTAACCACTTGCTGATCAGCCACCGACATTACACTTTGGTAAGTTGGTTCTCCTGCGCAAACCGCCGTAGGTGTATGTTGGTCTTTGCACAGGAGATAATGGGTACATGCATGCCTGCTGCTTACCATGGGAGCGTGCCCATGGGTCTGTCGGACTCGATGTCCGCCGGCAACCCACGATCGCGGTATACAGAGGCAGAACGGGGAACTGCCTATGAAAACAAGGCAAATCCCATTTTGCCAGATGGCATGTCAGAGATCTACTGTTCCCAATGATCGGGAACAGCTATCTCTGTCATGTCCCTGGTAGCCCATCATACAATTTGAACACACCCAGGGAACACACTTAACACCTTGATCGCCCCCCTAGTGTTAACCTCTTCACTGCTAGTGTCATTTATACATTGATCAGTACATTTTTATAGCACTGATCAATGAAATTATGTCATTGGTCCCCTAAAAATGAAATTTGGGGTCAGATTTGTCCATAAATTGTACAGGCAGTTTGTAGACGCGATAACTTTTGCGCAAACCAATCAATATACGTCTATTGCGATTTCTTTTGCCAAAAATATGTAGAAGAATATATATCGGCCTAAACTGATGAATAAATTAGTTTTTTGGGGATATGTATTATAGCAGAAAGTAAAAAAAAAAAATTTTTTTTTAAATTCCCAGTATTTTTTTGTTTATAGCGCAAAAAATAAAAACCACAGGAGGTGATCAAATACCACCAAAAGAGAGCTCTATTTGTGGGAAAAAAAGGAAGTTTGATTTTTTTTTGGGTGCAATGTTGCACAACTGCACAAGTGTCAGTTAAAGCGACTCAGTGCCGTATCGCAAAAAATGGCCTTGTCATTAAGGGGTCAAATCCTTCCAGTCCTTAAGTGGTTAAAATTATACAGTCTTCCATCTAGTCAGCAGATGAAGCTTGAGCCCCATTTTCACATGCTTTCATGCCAACTGAGTCTCATTGAGGATGTTTTTCTACCCTGTAGACACAGCAGAAAATGAAAGTAAACCTCTTCAACCTGACTGGAAATTCCCTAATAGACCACTGACTTGTGCAGTACAAGTGTAACCACTGGAAAATTTTCCCTCATATCAAAATGTTCCAATCTTCTTTTTTTTCACCATGCTTTTGGTTTACATCTACCCTGGCATGCGAGTTGAAGGTGGAATGCAGACAGAATACTATAACAGATTTATAATTAGCCATTAAAATGACTCTTTGCCTACGCAGGTTTATTAAAAATCCAAAACTTTATTTATCCTAATTAGTGCTTGACTTTGATCACTGAAATCTATTGCACATGATGCTGACCTTTTTCTATTGCTTTGTTAAACATCAATTTCGATGTACTACTAGACATAACCCTGCATGTTTTCTAATGAGGTAAAAAGCAATCTTAAAAATAAAAATTTCACCGCCGATAGCAGCATCTGCTGTTTTTCAAGTAAGAAACACTATGCAACATTTCAGAGCACATCCCCACCCTACAAGATTTGGCCCTTACTATCTCACTAGACAGTAACAATTCATTTGGCAGTGACGTATTGCTGTCCTAAAGTCCCATTCTTACGTTTGAACTTGGCTAATTTACTAAAGCCATCTTCTAAAAATAACTGATGGAAAATTACTGGATTTCAGAATATTCATCTTAGTGCAAATATATAAATTACAATGTGCATATTTTGTATTGTTTACTAACGTAGCTGCCTTAATTTCACATGTGTTTTTATCTAATTACCTTCTTTTAGACTACTTTCATATGTCATATAATTATATGTCAAAGACTTCTAATAAAAAAAATTACACATTTTTAACTTTTTCTGGTTTTCAATTTTCACGTCCTTGGAGTGCTACACTTTGCCACTTAATTTAAATTCACAACAATTGAACAAATAAAACTGCTTTAAATATATCTAAACCAGAGCCGGTTCACACAGGGGCGACTCAGATCCGACTTCAGGTCGCCCCTAGTCGCCTCAGGTCGGACAACATTTAAAAATCAATGTAAGTGAATGAGAGCCGTCTTAATGCACGCTACTGAAGTCGCTCTGACTTCAGAAGAGGTACCTGTACTACTTCAATCCGACTTGTAGGTGACTGGTACCCATTGATTTCAATGGAGGTCGTCTCCAAGTCGGATCTCCGTCTATACGGAGGCGACTTTGACAGAACTATTAGCTCTGAAGGGGGAACTCCACGCCAAATTTATGAAAAAAATTGGGCGTGGGTTCCCCCTCCGAGAGCATACCAGGTCCTTAGGTCTGGTATGGATTCCAAGGGAACCCCCTACGCCGAAAAAACAGTGTGGGGGTCCCCCCAGATGCATACCAGACCCTTATCCGAGCACGTTACCTGGCCGGCCAGGAAAGGGGGTGGGGATGAGCGAGCACCCCCCCTCCTGAGCCGTACCAGGCCACGTGCCCTCAACATGGGGGGGTGCCTAGGGGAAGGGGGGTCGTGCGCCCCCCCACCCCAAAGCACCTTGTCCCCATGTTGATGAGGACAAGGGCCTCTTCCCGACAACCCTGGCCGTTGGTTGTCGGGGTCTGCGGGCGGGGAGCTTATCGGAATCCGGGAGCCCCCTTTAATAAGGGGGCCCCCAGATACCGGCCCCCCACCCTATGTGAATGAGTATGGGGTACAATGTACCCCTATCTATTCACCTGTGAAAAAAAGTAAAAAAAAACACAGGGTTAATATAGTTTATTGCACAGCTCCGAGGGTCTTCCGTCTTCGGGGGTCTTCTCGCCGGACTCCTCCGCTATCTTCTGCTAGCTCTTTTACTAGCGGAGGAGCCCGGCTTTCTTCTTCGCCGCTGCCCTCTTCTTCCAACTTCGGGGGTCTTGTCCCCCTCTTCGGTTCTTCTTGTAGGGCCACCGCTTCTTCTTCCAGCTATTTTACTAGCGGTGGCCCTGTCTTCTGTCGCCACCACCGCCGCCTTCCGTTCTTCTTCTTCTGGAGATGTTGACTCGACGCTCTCTCCGGCCGCAATGCCAGGGACGCGGTGCGCGGCGACTTATATAGGGACAAGGGGCGGTGTCGCCGGTTGATGTCACATGGTGACCCGCCCCTTTCGATGTCACAGTCCCGAAGGATGCATGTTGAGGGCACGTGGCCTGGTACGGCTCAGGAGGGGGGGCGCTCGCTCGTCCCCACCCCCTTTCCTGGCCGGCTGGGTAGCGTGCTCAGATAAGGGTCTGGTATGGATCTGGGGGGGACCCCCACGCGGTTTTTTCGGTGTAGGGGGTTCCCCTTGGAATCCATACCAGACCTAAGGGCCTGGTATGCTCTCGGAGGGGGAACCAACCCCCTATTTTTTTTTTTTCAGAAATTTGGCGTGGAGTTCCCCCTTCAGAGCTCATTCTCTGATTGGCCACGGCAAAAGTCGCCTGGCCTGGGGCGACTCAAAGTCGTGTTGTAAGTCGCCCCAGGTCGTGTCTAAGTCATGTTCAAGTCATCTCCAAGTTGCCTCACAAAGTCGTCCTGGAAGTCGTGTCGCCCCTGTGTGAACTGGTAACTGAGGGGTTTTTAGTTTGTAACAGAACTGGGTATCATAAACAACTTCCATTTTGTTTTAATAAAAAACTGGCAATATGTATCAGTGCATCCACTTGTAGTTTCCATTGGAAAAGTGTGTGACTGGTAACAACACACAGGTTTAGTTGAAGATAAGGACAGCATGGTCTCACTCAATATTCTCACTTCAATACAGCTTCCCATGATTATCCATTTATTCAGCTGATAAAATCACATTAGAGAATCACATCATAATCCTCCTCCAACAAACCAAGGTCTGACTCCACTCCACAGGAATGTATGGGCACCAACCCCAATGGCAGGAAAACATTAATGCAATTTGCTATTTGCATGTTATATAGTTGTAACCTGTGAAAATGTTTATATAATTAGACTATTTAAATGCATCCTCATATGGGTCATAAATATACAGATAAACATACCTCTCATGTATTGAATGTATTGAATAAGCAGTGCTCCCACAAAGTGAATCCTAGCCTAAATCCTATCAGGTTTCATATAAGGGAATAAAGGCAGACAGTCCTAAAGGCTCAAGGCTGGAAAGATATAGCAACAAAATATAGTTCCCTTTAACCTAATTGTGACTATGCAAATGAACTCCCAGCAAATCCATCTGCCACTTTCTACTTACTTAGCCGCTTGCCACGCCCCCTATCTGGCAACTAACATCGAGATACTAAGCTTATACACGGTGGTGGAAGGAGGTTTTGGACGGAAGGGACGGGACTAGCGAGCTGAGGCGCCCTTTTCAAATTGCACAACTGCTGTGTGGGACCAGGCGGGATACGCAAGGAAGGGTGAGAGAGAGCAACCGCTTTACCGACTAAAAAGGGTCCGCTGTGACCACCAATGCCCCGGTGTATTTAAAGCTTCTGTTGGAATTGAAGAGTGAAGTGGTTTGACGTTTTTTTGAAGTGCTTTCTTTCATGTTGTTCGTGTGAGTGCATAAAGAGTGGATTATTTTAAGATTAAAGTGTGTTTACAGTATTACACTATTGGAGGTCTCCTCTGTGATTTATTTTGAGGCACATATACAAGATTCTTTCAAGGGGAGAATATCCAGAGATCTGCGAAGTAATATTTGATACCATCTCTTGGGAGTTTTAGAGCCTTGTTAGCCGAGCACGTGAGTGCGAGGCTCATCAGCTGGTGAGTGCTCCTACGAGGGGGGTCACGATCACGGATGGTGTGGTGAAGGATCTAAATAATTATTTGGACACTGAAAGCTTTTCACACTTATATAAGGACTACTGTTGGAGTAATTCAAATTTAATCACTCCTTGGTGACGGACTATATATATATATTTATTTTTTTTTCGTTTAGGGGAGGATGATTGTACTTTAATAATATTGTTTTGGTTCATTATGTTTTATGCATAAATAGTGTTATGTATTCACTGTTAGGAGGTGACACTTATAATTGATGTGATTTGTGTGGAGTGGATCAAACACACTGGTTTATCCAAAAAGCACGAATAGATTTTTATTGTAGATAGATTTGGTGAATTAATATTCACATAATATTAGCGCTACGAGTGATCATTTATTTGCTTATTACTAGTAACAAAGTTTGATGCACCTATAATTTGTTAAGTCGGTGCATAGGCCTGTGTATAAAAATAATTGGATCCAAACCTTATTGTTTTACACATACTCACTTCAAAGGATCCCATGCTGGGATATGCAATTAAGGGAGGCCAACCCATAATCAATACTTAACTTCCAGGGAAAATTCAAGTTAAGCTCCTGCTCAGAATAGTCACCAGGATTTGCATTAAAGGTGGCTGACTTATGTAAAGCATAGGGATTGTAGATGTAGCCAGTCCTTAAGCAGGAATAGGAAGCTCACCAATCAGAGCCATGCTATGCCAACCAATGAGGCATCAGCATGTATGATATGCACTAGATGGGAGGGAAACACACACTTTTATGGGAAAGCAACCATCAGAATGGAACCTTGGTGCAAAGGGTATTTATGGGAAAGGTCTGCATTTTACTTGTAACTAAATATGTTTGCAGATTAATGTTTTCAGGAATATACTCTGTATTCCTTCATGTAATTCTCTTATTTTAACCTAATATTTTCTTCCTTGGTGTAGACTATAGATAGATGGTTGTGTATTAGATAGACTTTCAAATACTACCTAATAAATGTTGTTATTGTGTTAAAGATTTCACTCATGGTCAAAGAACTCTCATTTAACCCAAATTATATCTGAGAGCTATTAAATCTCAAATATAGTATACGGGAAAAAGACTGCATGGGAGGTTGTCATATGTGTGGTCAAGCATGTGGGCCCAATTGTCCACTTCCCGACATAGGTTGCAAACAGAAATGGTGCGATCTGCTGCACATGTGTCCAAAAAGGCCCATACCAAGGAACGTTTCAAAATCAGCAGGGAGTCAGCAGCGCCCTGCACCGAGCTCTGCGGTGTGATGCAATAGGGTGGCTGACCTTAATCTGCCCCCTAGAGGACATCCTGCCTAGTTGGAGTTGTGACTCCTCCTCTATTCTATCAGGCATCCAAGTAGTCAGTGACCTCATCATCCCCTCCCTCCTCATCACTGGAGAAAACTTGGCACTATGCTGCAGCTGGGGGAACATAACTGCCAGTTTCTTGTCCTTCTTGGCCACCCTCTCTCTTTAGGCTCACGTTACTCCCTTTCTCAACCTGGGAACCAACATCGGAGCCTTCAAATCTCTGCGCATCCTCCAGCAGCATGTACCTGACACTGTGGTCGAATAGTTCTGGGGACTCCTTCATGCATGATGGTTGCGCTACGGAAGGAGTGATTGTGGACAAGGAGCTGGTCGTATATACTGATTTGGCAGCTGCATAAGAAGGAAAACTACTCTGAGCCTGAGTGACAGAGGATGAGGAGGATGAGAATGGCTTTGTTATCCACCCCACCAACTCTTCTGCATGTTCTGGCTCAATAACACAGCCAGCAGCAGAAAAAAGGACAAGTGTGCCCCACGGCCACCGGCAGAGGATGCATCATGTGCATGACCAGCATTGTTGACTGTAGACAAAGAGCCTACTTGCCCTCTTTTAATGGCCTGTGAATGCCTGCCTCTCCTTGGTGGCCTTCTGGACATGATGTATATTTTGTTTTGCAGCACAGCACTACACTGTATTGTGTACTGTGTACACCACCAGAAAAGTAGTAGCAACTGCACTACGGCTGCACTGTATTGTAATTACAATTTTTGATGTAATATTTCACAGAAGGGCCTATCTCTGTGCTCAACAAGAGTATCTGTGAGGCTTTACAGTGTTGTGCCACCACCACCGCCTAAGGCCCAATATTTCTGGCCCTGTTTAACAGGGGCATCTAATTACAATTCTTGATATAATATTTCGCAGCAGTGCCCGTTCCAGCGCCCACTAAGAGTAACTGTGAGGGCTTACAGTGTTCTGGTACCACCAACACCTAAGGCCCAATTTTCCACAGAGTGTATAAGGCAGGCCGTATAGTATATACAGGCTGTCCCCTATTTTCAAACATCTGACTTACAAACGACTCCTACTTAGAAATGGAGGGAGACAACAGGAAGTGAGAGGAAATCTACCCCTAGGAAGGGAAATTCTCTCCTGTAAGAGGTAATATGGGAAAAAAGGTGTCTCCACTGATGCTTTTTTGAGGTGAAATCTTCTGAACAGAGGCACAGACAGCAAAAAAATTGTTACGGGGTGGTAACCCTACCCTATATTACCCAAAAAGCTTAAAAATAGATTTTTGGGCTGGAGCTATGCTTAAAAATGTACCTGGTCCAAATTACAAACAGATTCAACTTAACAACAAACCTACAGTCCCTACTTTGTTTGTAACCCAGGGACCGCCTGTATACTGCTGTTCAGAGTATATAGGGCCTGGGGGCCCCACGCCTTTTTTGTATTTGAGTGTGGGGTTCCCCTTAATATTCATACCAGACCCAAAGGGCCCGGTAATGGGCTGGGGGGGGCAACATTACATTACAGCCGCAAGCAGTTTTAAATGATTTTTTTTCCTTTAGAAATGTCATTTTGTGCAGGGACTGTTCTAAACATGGGGAAAAATGTGCCTCGTTACAGGCATACTATAGACACCCCCCCCCCCCCCCCCACGCCATGATATTTAAAGGAATATTCCAACCAGGAAACAGTCTATGGCCTTTGATTCTAGCAAGGGATTTGCCCATTGAATCCAAATTAATGTGATAATAGCTTGGGGTGCATAATATTGACAACTATTTGCAGTATTCCTGCCAAAATGGTAAAACAAAGAAGGCGCCCATGCTGTCAGACCCCCACCATGCATGTGCAATATGGATGAAATCATCACAAATGGCGGTGCCTGCACAGTAATGTCTTTTGGGCAGGAAGCCACCGGCACCATCCTGGCAGAGGGCCAGTGCTAGGCGATCATATACAGGAGGGAAGGGATGCTGAGAAGGAAAAAAAACACAGACCAAACCCATCAGTGTCACATAGATCAAGACTAGCACACCAAAACCCACCAGCACCTCCACGTGCACCCGATGATGGAGATCAGCCACCAGACCAACCCCTGGTGGAACTACATGTGATTCACAATAGAACATATGTAACATCATTGTGTAATAAATCCAAATGAATGAGAAATAACAATTAACAATAGCATACTACATTAATTCACAGTAATCAAATGAGATGTGTAATACAAAGGCTGAAGAATATTGGCCATATAATTACATAGAAATATGCATACGTTTATACAAGAATTCACCACAATTACATACAGATAACCCATACACATAAACATTGATTACAGGAACCATCATCAGAGTACCCTAAGAGGACATAGAAACCCTTAAACCCTAGGGAGTTTGATAGAAGTTTGCCAGCAGCAGGGAAGTTTTCCATCAGCAAGACAGGCTGCCAGAAGTGACTCAATCACATACTGGAAGTGCCATTGCAGCCATCTTAATTGTTTACAGGCATGTTTACAAGCTGTTATTTGTAAGTAGGTTTTTGTACAATAAAGATTGGATTTTAACTTGTACTGCTGCACTATGGGCCTTTTTAATGTCTTGCAGTCCTAACATTGGAGTATGGTGGATCGGGAAGATTGTTGATGATACAATTCTATCCATGATACATAATGTAACCATATGAAAGAAAAAAGGCACGTCAAAGTGCAGAATTAAAACTTTTAATATCCCCAAACAAGATTAAAAACACTTACAGAATCAAGGATAAGAAGAGGCATAACATGGATGTATTAAGCAGGTGATCCGGCATCAGGAGGTCTCAGTGTATCGCAGCTTTCCAGGGATAACAATATGCAGCAACAGAAGGTCCCAGGATAACCAACAGGTGAACACCCCGTGCTCTGGGAACACTGGTCAAGCAATCGCGCCATCTCAGCGTGGAGCCTGAATCCCCGAAATTATGTCAGCGGGAGGGGACAACAACCAGCATGGACCACAAACAGGAAATATGTCATCAAAATGGGAAGGGTTCATCCATCCAATAAAGACACTATCGGCCTGGTCCTGACATTCTGGGCACCCTTGACATTTTATCAAGGTTTTATCTGGATGATGTAACCATAGGCTGTTCTGCTGGTTGGAGACACTTTTTCACATTGGGTTATTGCACTTGAGCATGCATAATAATGTGAGTGGTATGACATTTTTCACACAGTTTATTATTTAAAGCGGTATTACACTATTTTCATTTTCCATACTTTGAAGGTTTTATGTGTCCTGGATGTAAAAGCAGGGAATTCTCATCAAAGAGGACTATCTAATGGTACATTATGAATTTTGCATTTGGTAAGGTATATATTGTGATTGATGCACCAAAATGTAATCAGTGGAGTCGGCACTGGACTTAAAGTGATACACATATACTGTATATAGACACACTTTTGTAAATAAAATGTTTTTTGATTTATGGTGATTAAGTCATGTGGCAGTATCACACTATGTGAGTCTACTTCCGTTTTCAGAGCTTTCAATACCAATCTGGAGAGGGGAGCAGGGGAAATGGAGACACAGATAAACAGCCACATTGGAGTATAATGGAAGGCTCTATTTGAGAATTATAAGGGTTTGGGTAAATATATACTAATGCAACTTTGAATTCAGTGGAAATGATTTTATGATTTTAATGTCAGCACAATATAAATGCATTATTTGCTTAAACATACACTATAATGGTGTAGTGGGTAGCACTTTCACCTAGCAGTAAGAAGGGTCCCTGGTTTGAATCCCAACCATGACACTACCTGCCTGGAGTTTGCATGTTCTCCCTGTGCCTGCATGGGTTTCCTCCGGGGACTCCGGTTTCCTCCCACACTCCAAAGACATGCTAGTAGGTTAATTGGATCCTGTCTAAATTGTCCCTAGTATGTATGAATGTGAGTTAGGGACCTTAGATTGTAAGCTCCTTGAGGGTAGGGACTGATGTGAATGTACAATGCATATGTAAAGCACTGCGTAAATTGATGGCACTATATAAGTAACTGAAATAATAATAATATAGGTTTTTCTTTTTTCGAGATCTTTTTCACCTTCTTGAGTGGAGCACTACAAGAGATTCACAACCAGGGAGGACGTTGCTGAAGCTGTTTTATCTACATTGAACTTGGAAGAGTTTGAAAACATTTTTGGAAGGGCATCTTTATGGTTTGGGACTTTTAGGATTACTTTTAGGATTGCTGATAGTGAGTGATGATTTTATGTATAAGAACAGGGACAGTCCTAGGAAACTACTGCCCAATTTTTATCTGCCAGTCAAAGTAGGTCCATTACCATTTGATGGAAAAGTATGTGTCGCTGCTAAAGCTACCTGAAAAAAAAGTTTTTCTTTTCAAACTGAAACTATTCAGAGTAGTGTGCTGTTGCTGTATGTAAGTCAAGCTATTTTTAAAAGGAAAACCATGAATTCTACAGCCAATATGCACTGCTAATATACTCTGTTGTTAAGAGTGTCTGTAAAGGTTGTGCTGTTATGTACAGCTGTATGTCTTCCCTCAAGCATGTTATTTAAAGGATATATGAACATTGACCCATAAGCTGCATGAAAAGTGCTGATTGTATGGCATTTAAAAATAAATTACATTGATACACATCCTTCATTGCAGTGGACAGTTTTCCATGTTGTTTTTTGGACAGTTGATTGCCCAATGGCCCCTGAAAATGGCTATAATTTAGTAACAGGACCCCCCACCCCCCAAAAAAAAAAAAACGTCAATGGAATTTGTTGCTATGTTCAAGTTCACTCACTAGCACATCTAGCCCAGGTAAATTTGCCCATCCCTAATCAGTGTATATGCATTTACATGTACTGGCTATGTTGTGGTGCATTTTTGCACGAACTGCAATACATTTTTTTACATGTGTTTTTTTTTTTTTTTGCTTTTGAAACAATAATTTTCTTTTACCTAACTTTTTGCTTAAACCAGAACAACACAAGTCTGAGATGTTATCTTGGATAAATATGCATCCCTTGAACCAAAAAATGGCAGGGATAAGCTCAGACCAAGGAATGAACTGATGGCGGACATCAAAATAAAGAAAAAAATGATGGGAGTGACATCTAGAAGCTGCTTCTCCTCCTCTCACTACTGCAGGCATTCAGTGGCTGCAGAAGAAAAAAGGGGGGATCAGTTCCTATATATGCTACCCCCACTGTCCCTCCAATTCAGCTTCCTCTTCTCCTGCTGCCCCCATGCTCCTGTGTACTCCTTTGTTGCCCCCTGCAGTTCTTCCAGCTTCCCCCTCTCGCCGACTGCTGCAGAGGATGTGTCAGAATGAGGAGGGGGAGGGGCCTGTAAATATGTAATCTATAAACTCCTTCTGTTTCTGAATGGACAGAGCCAGTTATTGGTATGGATCACTGACTCTGTTCATTCATAACTGAAGCATAGTCAACTGTGTTAACTATGCTTCAGTGTGTGAATGAACGGAAAGCTCTGTACAGAGGTATTCCTGTCCCTTCATTCTGTGCAGCTGTGAGTTGCAGAGATGGAAATTGAGGTTCTCAGTCTCCTTTCTCTGTCTCAAAGGAGAAGCATCAAAGGTCTGTTTAGACCCCTAATATTTAACCAAAGCCCCCCAAAAGGGCTCCCAAAAAATTGCAAAAAATAATAAAAATTTAAATAGTTTGAAAAAATAAATAAATAAAAAAGAATGGTAAAAAATAGAAAAAAATGATTGAAAAAACCTACTGACATCAGTGGTGGAACTACCAGGGTCACAAGTGCACTTGGAACTGGTCTCTGGCATTCCGCCACCAGGCTTGGATGGAAGGGTCTCTGGGCCGGGCCTTTATGGTTTCTAGTGCTAGTTACACCTTTGGGTCCGGCTATATGTCTGAAATGTCTTCTCTATCTACACCTCCTCCCTTGGTCACTTGATATCTGGCCACGGCTTCCAATACCACTTATATGCAGATGACACCCAAATCTATCTGTCTACTCCTCATCTCACTCCTTCAGTCCCCTCTCGCATTACTAACTTACTAACTAACATATCAGCATGGATGTCGCACCACTTCCTTAAACAAAATCTCTCTAAAACTGAGCTATTGATATTCCCCCTCCTTTATGACTTTTCCATCAAAATCAACAATGCAACTATCAGTCCCTCCCCTCACGCCACAATACTAGGTGAAATCCTAAACTCTGACTTGTTATTTCAGCCCCAAGTCCAATCATTGTCAAAAGTTTGTAGAATTCACCTTCGTAACATCTCTAAAATATGCCCCTTTTTAACAAATGAAACCACCAAGCTCCTCATTCACTCCCTCGTTATCTCTCGCCTTAACTATTGCAACTCCCTTCTAATTGGCCTGCCTCTCAATAGGCTATCCCCTATTCAGTCTATCATGAATGCTGCTGCCAGACTTATCCAACAGCTCAGTGTCTGCCAACACTCTCCTCTGATCGCTACACCGGCTCCCAATCACCCAGAAAATTAAATTCAAAATACTAACCACAACATACAGAGACATTCACAACTCCGAGCTACATCACCAATCTTGTCTCCAAATGTCACCCAAATCATTCTCTCCACTCTTCTCAAGACCTTCTACTCTCAAGCTCTCTTGTCTACTCCTCCCATGCTCCAGGACATCCTCTGGAACTCTCTACCTCCACCTGTCCGGCTATCCCCTACTCTTGCTACCTTCAGGCAATCCCTGAAAACTCATCTCTTCATTCATCACGTCTTCAACTAATCTTCTACCACTTCCATCAGCTCATTCTCCACAGTTACAAACTTTTGTACCACCTGCCCCACCGTATTAGATTGTATTATAACTGTATTGTCTCCTTTATATATTGTAAAGCTCTGCGTAAACTCTTGGCACTATATAAATCTTGTATTATAATAATAATAATAATGTAGGTTTGTATTTGTGTTGTCATAGATCAGATGCAGATTAGAATTCATAGGCACCTTGACACCACAGGTACATAAACATCACCAATGTATTCCATGTGTAAGATTCAAAATATTATTGCATTCATTTTATCAACTAGAAATATCAGAAGAGTGGACTTATTTTTCTTTCAGGGGCTGTGGGTTTCAGGTGTTGAGGTACTAACTTTTCTTCCCCTTTCTGTAGAACAGAGCCACTACAGAGTGTCATGACAGTTGGTCAGTTTGCTCAGAGAATAGAAACAGAAAATTGCAAAATTGAAGTAATATACTAATCAAAATGAATGAGAAAAACAAATTAAGGAAATACATTAAAGCACAGTAAAATAAGCAAAAGAGTGAAAAATTGATCTTGTATATTGCCCAACGTATAGATTTTTTATATACACCTGTAAACTTCTCTTCTATATTTATAACTGTTGCAACATGTTCATGACCAAACATCCTATGGATTGAATGTTTAAAAAAAAAAATTTCCCTAACATTGAATTTTGACCTCCAACAATATTTTGTCCTGTAATGACACATAAGACAAAAAAAAGGCATCATATTTTTATTTACGTTTTTTTTTTTTTAAATGGACAGCCAGTTTGTCTTTTTTATTCGACCCTTATTTCTCAAATAAAAAGAAAATAAAAAATACATGACAAAGTCATCCTGCACGTCTTAGTTGTCTGCTTGGCAAGATGTTTGCCAGACCAGAGTCACAATGTGTTTGGCAGGTTTCTTGGTTCCTAATGTAATTTCAATCTGTATAAATATGTATGTGAGCCCAGCACTAAACTGGTTTATACAAATGTTTAGCAAACAAGTAGTAAAGTTAAATGTCTCTCATCACCCTTTAACAATTGATGATACACGATGCCAACTACTTTTTCAGAGACAAGTACTGCATTTAATATTGCTAGATTTGGTTAACATCTTTTATTGTTATTGAATAAGTAGTTCAAGGAAAAATATCTGATATTTAGTTAAAGCAAAATATTGAATCAAAAAATACAGACATTAAAATGATTAGTTCCCGTAAAAGATAGTTGCGTACCAATAAATTAGTGCTATAGTTAAGAAGAAACAAGAGAAAGTATTTTGAAAAGGAAAGGCCTTTATTTAATTTATACAGCATGCATATCTATAAATATGCCTAAATAAAATGCTTGTCTACTACCATTTTTAGAATTAACAATGGTATTTATAAGATCAATATTGTAAAATCTTCAAAATATTTCATGATTTCAAAGCTCATGTGTGATGTGACAATGAGTGATGAGTGATGTGACAATCAGTTTTTTGCATGCCCACAATTTCCTGACTGTTACTGCTAGAGCTTGATGTCAGTTTTTATCTGGGAGAAAATAATTTGAACAAACCTCAAACTGGCAGTATAAAAGGAAGTTAAATGTCCTTACTGCTTACTCACTGCTTCTTTAGTCAGTCAGCTAAAATACTAATTTACATGTAAAGAACCAGGCTATATAATACATAAAAGTATTAATAATAATAATAATAATAAGAAGAAGAAGAATAAAGCATTGGGAAAAAAAAATAATAATAATCACTATAGGTCTGGCTTATAGGTCTGGCTTCTGGTTACTTTGCTCTAAAATTAGCAAGGTTGATGTCACTTGGTACCAAATCTTGCAAGAATGCTTTTCTCCACAATGCAGGAGCACATTTTTGAGAAGGCCAAGTAATGTCATCCTCCCCTAAGAGGGTGTGCTTCAGTTCGGGGTGTAGGGTGAGTATTTTTCCTTTTTTTCTCTGTTTTAATAGCTTGACATTTGCTAAAATATAAAAAATCATACAACCCTTTAAACTTTGTATACTAGTTACCCTGGTATACTGCTCTAACTAGAATCAGATAAAATGGCATTGAATCATGAGAAACCGGCGCTGAAAAATTAATTATTACCTATTGATGGTAGAAAGTATAAGACCACAAAAAAAAATTTAGACTATAATGTGTATATCATTACTTCTACCATCAAGACTTTCAACAAAGCAATTATTTATATAACATAGATATAATTAGCAGTCATTCTAACTGTAGGTAACTTTATTATAGTCTTTAAAAACTGCTGAAACTTAAACATTTAAAGGTATAATTTTCTGCCATTATCTGCTAGTTTAGGTTTATGTAATTGCCCTTAAGTAACATGTTTCAAGAAGATGAGGTATGTAAAAAATATACTTGTAGTCTGAAGTTTGTGTATAATTTATGTTGCGTATAAACAGAGACGCAACACCAGTAAGCTGACATTAATGTAAATTCCATTATAGTCAAAGGAAATAAAATGCTTAAAGAAGTATGTGCACTTTCAGATGAAGTAGAAACAGGAAGGCAATAAAAATCAATCATGAAAAACAAATTTCAGTATACAGTAAATGTATTAATATTTTCATAACTATCTAGCTTTTTTATTGGCTGTGTATTTTTTGGAATCCATGATCAGATAAAAACTGTGCTTAAAGTGGTTCTAAAGTCAAACTTTTTTTTATCCTAAACCTAATGTATTACCTGCATTAAGGTACAAAAACTCTTCACCTTGCTTTTTGTCCCCCTAAATACTTGCCTGAGCCCTCTCTTCTAAATCCAGAGCTGTGCCTGTCTGCAGCAGTGCTGGTCTTACCCCATTGACTTCTGCTGCTCTCAATCAAATCCATTGTGGAGGGAGTGGAGAGAGTGTATGGGAACACACAGTCAGGCTCAGGCGTGTGCTAACATGTGTGCCCCCATAGCACATGGCTTGCTATGGGGGCACACTCAGGAGAGGAGGAGCAGACAATGTCAGTGGGGAACCCTGGAAGAGGAGGTAACGGGCTGTTCTATGCAATATCCTTGCACAGAGCAGATACATGTAAACCTCTTTTTTCATGTTAGGGAAACAAAATACCAGCCTTTAATATAACTTTAAAAATAACTTGTGTTTAACTCTAACCATGTAAACATTTTTTAGTGAAGAGCAGGCAACATAAGTCCTACAGCACATCACCTCTAAATACCGATGAGTGAGCTGGTTTATGAGGAGCATATAGTAAAGAATAGATCCACCATGGTAGGGATGAGCTTTGGGTTCAGATCAAAGGTGAGTTGGACATTTAATCTAGCTGCTTGAGGCCCATGGAATTGGAAAACTAAATGGCCAAATTAGAGCTGTTTGCCAATCTGGACCCCTGCTGCTGCTACAGCTATAAGTGATTAATTTAATGGTGATATTGCTACTGTCACTAAATGAATGCCTTCCTGGCCCACCCTATAGCTTCCACATAGTAGACAAGCCAGCAAGTATGTCCGGTAATGTTATTTACCAAATATGTTTAAAAAATAAGTAGAAGGTTATATATAGATACCTCATCCAAACATAGTTTTTGTCTTAAAAAAGGAGCAATTTTATGGACTTTAATGGTATCACAAATAGATGCAGCAACCAAAATTATATCAAAAATTATTTATTACAAAGTTTAATAAAATAACAGATAAAACCATTAAGACCAAACAGCTAATATGTAAATATAATCTACATTGGCTTGTACTCTGTGTGGTGAATATCGTCTTTCAGCCAGATTCAGCAGGGGGACATCTCCCCAAAGATTCAGCACAGGTCCCTCTATTAGCATAGTAAATCCATATCCCTCGCAACAGACATGCAGGGATCGTTTAACCACTTTCAGACCGGACCATTTTGCTGGTAAATGACCAGAGGTCTTTTTACACTTTGGCACTGCGCTGCTTTAACTGGTAATTGCGCGGTCATGCAATGTTGTACCCAAACAAAATTTGCGTCCTTTTCTTCCCACAAATAGAGCTTTCTTTTGATGGTATTTGATTGCCTCTGCGATTTTTATTTTTTGCGATATAAACGTAAAAAGACCGCAAATTTTGAAAAAAAATTATATTTTCTACTTTTTGTTATTAGAAAAATCCAATAAACTCAATTTTAGTCATACATTTAGGCCAAAATGTATTCAGCCACATGTCTTTGGTAAAAAAAAAGTCAATAATTGTATATTTATTGGTTTGCGCAAAAGTTGTCACATCTACAAACTAAGGTACGTTTTCTGGAATTTACGCAGCTTTTAGTTTACGACTGCCTATCTCATTTCTTGAGGTGCTAAAATGGCAGGGCAGTACAAAACCCCCCCAAATGACCCCATTTTGGAAAGTAGACCCCCTAAGGAAATTGATAAGAGGCATGTTGAGCCCATTGAATATTTTATTTTTTTGCCTCAAGCGATTGAATAATGACAAAAAAAAAATTTTTTTTTTTTTTTTACACAAAGTTGTCACTAAATGATATATTGCTCACACATACTATGGGCGTATGTGAAATGACACCCCAAAATAAATTCTGCTGCTTCTCCTGAGTACGGGGATACCACATATGTGGGACTTTTTGGGAGCCTAGCCGCGTACGGGGCCCCGAAAACCAAGCACCGCCTTCAGGCTTTCTAAGGGCGTAAATTTTTGAGTTCACTTCTAACTACCTATTACAGTTTTGAAGGCCATAAAATGCCAAGATGGCACAAAACCCCCACAAATGACCCCATTTTAGAAAGTAGACACCCCAAGCTATTTGCTGAGAGGCATGTTGAGTTCATGGAATATTTTATATTTTGCCACAAGTTGCGGGAAAATTACAAACTTTTTTTTTTTTTTTTTTTTTTTCACAAAGTTGTCACTAAATGATATATTGCTCACACATGCCATGGGCATATGTGAAATGACACCCCAAAATAAATTCTGCTGCTTCTCCTGAGTACGGGGATACCACATATGTGGGACTTTTTGGGAGCCTAGCCGCGTACGGGGCCCCGAAAACCAAGCACCGCCTTCAGGCTTTCTAAGGGCGTAAATTTTTGAGTTCACTTCTCACTACCTATTACAGTTTTGAAGGCCATAAAATGCCAAGATGGCACAAAACACCCACAAATGACCCCATTTTAGAAAGTAGACACCCCAAGCTATTTGCTGAGAGGCATGTTGAGTCCATGGAATATTTTATATTTTGCCACAAGTTGCGGGAAAATTACAAACTTTTTTTTTTTTTTTTTCACAAAGTTGTCACTAAATGATATATTGCTCACGCATGCCATGGGCATATGTGAAATGACACCCCAAAATAAATTCTGCTGCTTCTCCTGAGTACGGGGATACCACATATGTGGGACTTTTTGGGAGCCTAGCCGCGTACGGGGCCCCGAAAACCAAGCACCGCCTTCAGGCTTTCTAAGGGCGTTACAGTTTTGAAGGCCATAAAATGCCAAGATGGCACAAACCCCCCCCAAATGACCCCATTTTGGAAAGTAGACACCCCTAAATTTAGGGGTACACTAGTGAGACTAGGTAATAAATGGCGGGTGCCCTGAAACTATAAAAAAATAACTAACCAACCAGCGTCACCTGTAACAGTTATATGGTGATCACTGGTGAAAGGGTTAACTAGGGGGCAATCAGGGGGCTTTATGCGGTAGTATATGGGGGTCCCTGGCGCTATAAAAAGCTGCGGCGAACCTAAATACCTACCTGCCTAACTAGCGTCACCTGTGACACTAATACAGCGATCAGAAAAACGATCGCTTATTAGGCTGGGTTCACACTGGAGCGATGCGGGAACGCCACAAATGCGCGGCGGGTTCCCGCATCGCATGCCTCCCGGCGGCAGTTCACACTGCCCTATGCGAACTGCTGGGAGTGTCAGTGAAATGTTACTGACACCCCCAGATCAGTTCGCATATCGCAGTGCGATCTGCAAACTCGGATCGCATGGTGTGAACACCCATGCGATCCGATTCTGCTGCGGGCCAAAAAAAGGGTCCCGTGCGAATTTGCGGCGGGTGCGGCGGGTGTGGCGAATGGCTGAACTCGAATCGCACAGAGATCGGATGTGATTTGCACTGCAGTGCGGTGCGAATCACATCCGTTCTCAAACCGCTGCAATGTGAACCCAGCCTTAGTGACACTGGCGACGGGGGGTGATCACGGGGTTAAACCTTTATTGGGGGGGTTAGGGGGGTACCTTAGAACTAAAGGGGGCTAACCCTAACTGCCCTAACAGTTATTAGTCACAAATGACACCCGCCGGGTGATCAGGGGGTTAAACCTTTATTAGGTAATAAATGGCGGGTGCCCTGAAACTATAAAAAAATAACTAACCAACCAGCGTCACCTGTAACAGTTATATGGTGATCACAGGTGAAAGGGTTAACTAGGGGGCAATCAGGGGGCTTTATGCGGTAGTATATGGGGGTCCCTGGCGCTATAAAAAGCTGCGGCGAACCTAAATACCTACCTGCCTAACTAGCGTCACCTGTGACACTAATACGGCGATCAGAAAAATGATCGCTTATTAGGCTGGGTTCACACTGGAGCGATGCGGAAACGCCGCGAATCCGCGGCGGGTTCCCGCATCGCATGCCTCCCGGCGGCAGTTCACACTGCCCTATGCGAACTGCTGGGAGTGTCAGTGAAATGTTACTGACACCCCCAGATCAGTTCGCATATCGCAGTGCGATCTGCAAACTCGGATCGCATGGTGTGAACACCCATGCGATCCGATTCTGCTGCGGGCCAAAAAAAGGGTCCCGTGCGAATTTGCGGCGGGTGCGGCGGGTGTGGCGGGTGCAGCGGGTGCGGCGAATGGCTGAACTCGAATCGTACAGAGATCGGATGTGATTTGCACTGCAGTGCGGTGCGAATCACATTCGTTCTCATAAACCGCTGCAATGTGAACCCAGCCTTAGTGACACTGGTGACGGGGGGTGATCACGGGGTTAAACCTTTATTGGGGGGGGTTAGGGGGGCACATTAGAACTAAAGGGGGCTAACTCTAACTGCCCTAACAGTTATTACAGTCACAAATGACACCAATGCAAAAAAAAAAAAAAAAAAAAAAAAAAAAATGACATTGGTGTCACTGTGACTGGGGGGCAGGGGTAATTGGGGGGGTGATCGGGGGGTAAAGGGGGGGTGTGAGTGTGCCTGGCATGTTCTACTGTGTGTGTAGAGTGTTGGTGCAACTCACCGATCCGCTCTCCTCCGTGTCGGAACGAAAAATACCGACACGGAGGAGAGAATACATCACTTCCTCTCCTGTGTTTACATTACAGGAGAGGAAGTGATGTCACCGGGGATTTCCATTCGTCGAGAGCGATCGCGAGGGGGTGGCCATGAATGAATGGCCGCCCCCTCATCCCGGATCGCTCTCGAAGGAATGCCGACCGCCGCAGGCACCGGGGGGGGGGGGCCCGATCGGGCCCCCCACCCGCGGGCAGGCAGGGACTTATATATACGCCCATATGCCTGCCCGTGCCATTCTGCCGACGTATATCGTCGTGCGGCGGTCGGCAAGTGGTTAAAGCAAAAGTACAAGCAGGTGTGGTGAATGACGTTTTTCAACCAGATTCAGCAGGGGGACATCTCTCTACACATTCAGCACAGGTCCCTCTACTCTCTCATAGTAAATCCATCCCATATCCCTCGCATTATTGGAACAGACATGCACTGATCTTTTATAGCAAAAGTACACGCATGTGTGGTGAATGTCGTTGTTCAACCAGATTCAGCAAGGGGACATCTCCCCGCACATTCAGCACTGGGCTGACACCAAGCCCCAGAGAGACCAAATCGGAAACAAGAGAACATCGAGGGACCCGGGACTAGGTATTCAGGAACCACAGATAAGGGGATACCCCATAAATCCAACCACCTCAACTCTACCACCTTGGCCAGGCTAGGGCCTGCAACCAGCTCTTCCGCCCCCAGATATTATCCATATATGAGGCCCGCTACAATTGGATGAATCTACATCAAACATGAGATACATGGCGTGCCACTCTCCCTGGTTCCAAAGCCAGGAAGCAGCATTAGTTCCTCATGTAAAACATGTGCTGTCACATTGTATGTAGGAAAATATAGCGCTATCGTTTTAAAAACATATCAAAAATATCCAAATATCCCATATTAAATATCTAACAGAAAAATATATCTATATAGACAGCTATACATAGCACCTTTCTTTTCTAACTAAACCTTCACAAATCCCCATTTCTCATCACACATATTTCAAAGGAAAGGCTTATAGCTTAGGGCTTCATTAAGCCTGGGTAGCAAAGTAGCATTGAGATTAAATATCCATCGTGCCTCATGTTGCAGAAGTTTCTTATCAAAATCACACCTTCTGGGGTCCTCTGCAACTTTCTCTAAGACCATGAATTGGACCATAGATGTATCATGTATGTGTTTGAGAGCCACATTTCTCCCAATAGGAGTATAGAGAAGATTTTTTTTAATATAATATATATGGTCATTAATTCTTCTCCAAAAAAACCTAATAGTCTTACCAACATAAAAACCACCACATTTACAGAAAGCAATTTCAAACAATCCCCTTTTTTTGGAAGTCAACATAGTTGCTAATAGTGTGTATACAGCCATCCGGTTGAACAAAGGATGCCCCTTCCAGAATCTATCCACAATATTCACATGTACCCCATTTATACATGCTTTTCCTAGAGTCCTGAGACTGAAGATTTCTGAAAATTACTTTTAACTAATTGATCTTTTAATGATCTACACTTCCTGTAGGTGAGTTGAGGATAATCCTTACAGTGGAAGTAAGCCCATGGATTTAAACAGTTAAAAAAAAGGCATGCCGGGAATGCTAACTGCACATTGGCTGTGCTCTCAGCCAAACTATCAAACCATCCAATGGCTGCTGTCATAACGAATCACATGTGCAGGACCATAGCAGTTGAAGATTAAACAAAGGCAAAGATGGCAGCTTCCTTGGCTGAAAACGATAGGGGAGTTTACTTCCACTTTAATATATTTTTTCAAAATGGAATCTCCAGTAAGGAGATGCCAATGCTTTCCTATGTAAAATTAAGAAGATTGGACAGAGCCGCGCTTATGAAATACGGGAAGCAGAAAGAATACAAAGAACAAAAAGCATACAAATATCTGTATATACAGGTTGCAGCCCCCCAACCAAGAAATCCCCGCAAGGGTCTTTCAAAATAATTAATAATCTCAAGAGAATGTGGGGTATCCGGCGCTACCTAATATTAAAGATGAGTGCCACCCTTATTTCCACTAAACACAATATTACCACAAGACAATAGGTTATTCGTTATAAATTTGTTGAAAACAATCAAATTCTCACCATAAAAATTCAATAGACTGTGCATAGAGGGACTAAGAAAATCTTATTGTGTGAATTGCATGTGACTCACATCAAGTATTATATGCAGCACTTATCCTTGCACAAAAGCACTTTATAAGATTTTCTTAGTCCCTCTATGCACAGTCTATTGAATTTTTATGGTGAGAATTTGATTGTTTTCAACAAATTTATAACGAATAACCTATTGTCTTGTGGTAATATTGTGCTTAGTGGAAATAAGGGTGGCACTCATCTTTAATATTAGGTAGCGCCGGATACCCCACATTCTCTTGAGATTATTAATGCTTTTCTATGGCTTCTTTAACTGAGCAAAGGTTGCTATAATAGGTTTTAATGATCCCTACTGTTTTCATTTGTTTCTTAGTTCTATTTCCAAACAACAGATAATTTCAATTTTTTTTGACAGGCTCTATTATAAGCCTTTTTCAGTGTGGTCTTTGTATATCCCCTTTGGAGAAGTCTAGGTCATAAAAGCTTTGATTCTCTTTCAAAAGCCTCAGTATTTGAGCAGTTTCTCTTAATCCGCAGATACTGTGAGTAAGGTATGCTTTTTATCAGGAATTGGGGATGTGTACTAGAAGTGTGGAGTATGGTATTCCCTGCAGTGGGTTTTCTATACAGCGACATGCCTAATGTTTCATCTGCCTGTTTAACCACTTCTTACACGGTAAATAACAGATTGACGTTCTGGGAAGTGGTTCTGATATCCTGACTGGGCATCATATGACGTCCAGCAACGTAACATGCCGGCACGCACCCGCGAGGGCATGCAGTTTGACGATCGCAAGTGTGGTGTGTCAGTCTGACAAGCCACATCTCCAATTGTGATAAGAAGCCTCTGTTAGACCATGTGATCAGCTGTGACCAACCACAGCTGATCATCGCATGAACCAGGAAGTGCCAGTAAACGGCATTCCTCGGTTCGTGCTGACAGGGAGAGCCGGTCGGACCCTATCGGCAGCTCTCCCTGTCAGAGGGGGGTCTGTGCTGATAATCAGCACATTGATTATCAGCACAGCCCCATCAGATGTGCCAAAAAGGTACCCAGTCAGTGCCCCCTCAGAATCACCTATCAGTGCCCAATAAAGTGCCAATCAGTGCACTACAGTAACACCTGTCAAAACCACATCAGTGACTCATTAGTGCTGCCCATCAGTGCCACCTGCCAGTGCCACCTGTCAGTGCCAATCAGTACTGCCTATCAGTGCCAGCTAGCAGTGCCAATCAGTGCTGCCTGTCAGTGCTCATCACAGCCGCTTGTCAGTGCCCATTTGTGCCACCTGTTAGTGCCCATCAGTGCCACCTATCAGTGGCCATCAGTGCTGCATATCAGTGCAAATCAGTGCTGCATATCAGTGCTGCCTATTGGTGCCCATCAGTGCTGCATATCAGTGCTGCCTATCAGTGCCCATCAATTCCACATATCAGTGCCTCCTCATCAATGCCCATCAACACCACCTTATCAGTGCCAACTCATCAGTTCCACCTCATCAGTGCCTGTCAGTGAAGGAGAAAACAACATTTTATAACCGAAACAAAGAAAACCCTTTTTATTTATTTTTTTATGTTTTCAAAAATGTCAGTCTTTTTTAGTTGGTTTAGCAAAAATAAAAACCGCAGAGATGATCAAATACCACCAAAAGAAAGCTCTATTTGTGGGAAGAAAATGATAAAAATTTAGTTTGAGCACAGCGTTGTATGACCACGCAATTGTCATTCAAACTGCAACAGTGCTGAAAGCTGAAAATTTTCCTGGGCAGGAAGCGGCGAACGCGCCTGGTATTGAAGTAGTTAAAGATGTTTACATCCAAAAAGGATATGGATTTCTCATTGCGTTGCATGGTAAATTTAAGATTGTAATTATTTTTTGCTAGATGATCCATAAACTTCAATAGATTGGTTTTACTTGAGTTCTACAACATAAAAAAAAATATCCTCTATATACCCGTACCAGCATAATATGCTGGACAGGTATTGAGACATTGATTCATCTGAAAACAGGGTGTACTCCCACCCCCACAGGTACAGGTTGACATATAATGGGGCACAAAAAATCCCCATTGCAACCTCCTGCACCTGGAGGTAGAAGGAGCCATCGAAGGTGAATTTTTTTTGGGAGAATATGATAAAGCTGTTGATGGTATCTTATCAATCATGAGCTGCATCTGCATTGTGCATGGCGTGCCATTACTCTGTCTTAGCTAGAGGGCATGTAAGTGGTGATTTCCCTCTCTTCTCAACCCATGAGATTATGTTATACATGCAATGCTGTTCCCCTTGTATGTTCATTTAATTATTTTGGTTATGTTTCTTTTGGATAGGCCTACTGTTGTCTATTAAGATGTATTGGTCCTGAGTAGGGATGAGCCGAACACCCCCCGGTTCGGTTCGCACCAGAACTTTCGAACGGACCCCAAATTCGTACGAACGTTAGAACCCCATTGAAGTCTATGGGACTCGAACGTTCGAAATTAAAAGTGCTAATTTTAACGGCTAATATGCAAGATACTGTCCTAAAAAGGGTTTGGGGACCTGGCTCCTGCCCCAGGGGACATGGATCAATGCAAAAAAAAGTTTTAAAAATGGCCGTTTTGGCGGGAGCACTGATTTTAATGACGATTAAAGTGGAAAAAAAAGTGAAATATTCCTTTAAATATGGTGCCTGGGGGGTGTCTGTAGTATGCCTGTGAAGTGCCACGTGTTTCCCGTGTTTAGAACAGTCCCTGCACAAAATGACATTTAACGGAAATAACGTCATTTAAAGCTGCTTGTGGTTTTAATGTTATATCTGGTTCCTGCA
Organism: Lithobates pipiens; assembly: GCF_037356315.1. Taxonomy (NCBI): domain Eukaryota; kingdom Metazoa; phylum Chordata; class Amphibia; order Anura; family Ranidae; genus Lithobates; species Lithobates pipiens. The sequence continues at coordinate 275,728,117 of NW_027507758.1, forward strand.
ATATGGTTGAAAATCATTGAGAAAAATGGCATGGGTAGCCCTCCCTGCCCATTACCAGCCCCTTTGGGTCTTGTACGCATATTAAGGGGAACCCCGTACCCATATTAAAAAAAGGAAATGCGTGTGGCCCCCAGGCCCTATGTACTCAGAACAGCGGTATACAGGCGGTGCAAACAAGACAGGGACTGTGTAGGTTTGTTGTGTTAAGTTGAATCTGTTTGTAATTTTCAACTGGTACATTTTTAAAGTGTAGCTCCAGTCCAAAAAATTTTTTTTAAGCTTTTTGGAAAACATAGGGAAGGGTTATCACCCCTGTATAATTTGTTTTGTCGTCCATCTTTTTTCATCTCACTTGCTGTTGTCTCCTTCCGTTTGCAAGTAGGAGATGTTTGTAAGTTGGATGTTTGAAAGTAGGGGCCTGCCCTATATGCTCTGCAGAAATGGCGGAACAAGGTGTTCGTTTTGCCACAACATTGTAAGCCCTCAAAGTGACTCTTGGTGGGCGCTGGAGTGCCCTGCTGTGAACGATTATATCAAGAATTGTAATTACATGCCATTGTTGAACAGTGGTAGAAAAATTGACCTTTGGTGGTTGTGGTGCTGGTGCCACAACACTATAAGTCCTCACAGTTACTCTGGGTGGGCACAGGAACGGGCCCTCCTGTGAAATATTATATCAAGAATTGTAATTACATATCCCTGTTAAACAGGGGCAGAAAAATTGGGCCTTAGGAACTGGTGCTGGTGCCACGACACTGCAACCTCTCCCATATACTCTAGTTTTATTGCAGGAATTAGCCCTGCTGCAAAGCATTGCATCAAAAATTGTAATTAAACGCCCCTGTTAAACAGGGGCAGAAAAATTGGGCTTTAGGCACTGGTGCTGGTGCCACGACACTGCAACCTCTCCCATATACTCTAGTTTTATTGCAGGAATTAGCCCTGCTGCAAAGCATTGCATCAAAAATTGTAATTAAACGCCCCTGTTAAACAGGGGCAGAAAAATTGGGCCTTAGGCACTGGTGCTGATGCCACGACACTGCAACCTCTCCCATATACTCTTGTTTTATTGCAGGAATTAGCCCTGCTGCAAAGCATTGCATCAAAAATTGTAATTAAACGCCCCTGTTAAACAGGGGCAGAAAAATCGGGCCTTAGGCACTGGTGCTGGTGCCACGACACTGCAACCTCTCCCATATACTCTTGTTTTATTGCAGGAATTAGCCCTGCTGCAAAGCATTGCATCAAAAATTGTACTTAAACGCCCCTGTTAAACAGGGGCAGAAAAATTGGGCCTTAGGCACTGGTGCTGGTGCCATGACACTGCAACCTCTCCCATATACTCTTGTTTTATTGCAGGAATTAGCCCTGCTGCAAAGCATTGCATCAAAAATTGTACTTGAACGCCCCTGTTAAACAGGGGCAGAAAAATTGGGCCTTAGGCACTGGTGCTGGTGCCATGACACTGCAACCTCTCCCATATACTCTTGTTTTATTGCAGGAATTAGCCCTGCTGCAAAGCATTGCATCAAAAATTGTACTTAAATGCCCCTGTTAAACAGGGGCAGAAAAATTGGGCTGATGGCATCACCCAGAAACAGAAATGTTCTTCCAACATATCATCGGAGGAGGAAGAGGATAGACAATCAACATAACAGGACAGTCACTCAGCATCAGCATAGGCAGTCTTGAAGGGATGTGATATTTCAAAAAAAATTATTCGGTTACATCAGCTTCAGGTGCTTGGTAGCTGTGGGTGATCCAAGACTGATTCATCTTGATGAAGGTCAGTCGACCAACTGATTCGGTAGACAGCCGCACCCTGTGATCGGTAACAAAGCCACCAGCAGCACTGAAGGTGCGTTCCGAAAGAACGCTGGATGCAGGACAGGCCAGTAGCTCAATTGCATACTGTGCAAGCTCTGGCCAGTGATCCATTCTCAAGACCCAGTAAGCCAGAGGATTTTCTGTGGGAAAGGTGCCCAAGTCTGACCTTGCCCCTAGGTATTCCTGCACCATGTAAATCAGACACTGGCGATGGTTGCTGGAACCGATCATACCTTGGGGCTGCGGACTAAAAAATTGTCTGAAAGCATCAGTCAGACAGCCACCTTCTCCACCGCTCCTTCTGACCGATGCTTCAGCAACACGTTGTCCAGGACCAGGAGTTTGTAACCTCCCAGTCTCTGGGAACGCGTTGCACAGACCTTTCTGCAAGGCCTCCCGGAGATGTCTCATCCTCTGCTCCCTCTGCGATGGCAAGATAAGGTCGGCAACCTTACCCTTGTACCGTGGATCAAGGAGAGTGGCCAGCCAGTAATGGTCCCTCTCCTTGATCCGAAGAATACGAGGATCCTTCCGCAGGCTTTGCAGGATCAGGGAGGCCATGCAGCGTAGATTAGCTGAGGCATTTGGTCCGGAGTCCTCTGGGTCACTAAGGACAACATGATCCGCAGCTACCTCCTCCCAGCCACGTACAAGTCCACGTGTTTCTTGGGACTGTAAATCATCCCTACAAGACTGCTGCTGCTGCTGATGCTGAGTGCCAGCCTCCACCTCCATGCTGACACAATCATCCTCCTCCTCCTCTTCCTCCTCCTCATCCTCTTCCTGTGTGATGGGTGGCACAGCAGGAACACTGTCTGGATAAAGGGGGCCTTGAGAGGCAAGGAAGTCCTCATCTTCCTGCCTCTGTTCTGCCTCAAGTGCCCTGTCCATTATTCCATGCAGCGTATGCTCCAAGAGGTGGACAAGAGGTACAGTGTCACTGATGCATGCACTGTCACTGCTCACCATCTTTGTGGCCTCCTCAAACGGTGACAGGACAGTGCATGCATCTCTGATCATGCCCCACTGGCGTGGTGAGAAAAAACCGAGCTCCCCTGACCCTGTCCTGGTGCCGTAGTCGCACAGGTACTCATTGATGGCCCTCTGCTGCGTGTGCAGCCACTGCAGCATGGCCAACGTTGAGTTCCACCTGGTGGGCATGTCACATATAAGGCGGTTCTTGGGCAGGTTCAACTCCTTTTGGAGCTCAGCCAGCCGAGCACAGGCATTAAATGATCGGCGGAAATGCACACAGACTTTCCTGGCCTGCTTCAGGACATCCTGTAAGCCGGGGTACCTGCCCAAGAACCGCTGCACCACCAGGTTAAGGACGTGAGCTACACAGGGCACATGGGTCAGTTGTCCCTGTCGGAGGGCGGAGAGGAGGTTGGTGCCATTGTTGCAAACCACCATTCCTGGCTTAAGCTGGCGTGGTGTCAACCACCTCTCGGCCTGCCCCTGCAGAGCTGACAAAACATCCGCCCCAGTGTGGCTCCTGTCCCCCAAACAAACCAGCGCAGGCACGGCATGGCATCGTTTTGCCTGCGTACTTGCGTAGCCCCTGGAACGCCTACGGAGCACCGCTGGTTCTGAGGACAGAGCACTGGAAGAGGCCATGGAGGAAGAAGAAGAGGAGGGGGTGGAGGAGAGAGGTGTGTCACAACCAATAGTAGCATTTTGGAGGCGTGGTGGCGGAACAACCTCCAACACTACTGCACCTTGTCCTGCATCCTTCCCAGCTGCCAGAAGAGTGACCCAATGGGCCGTGAAAGACAGGTAACGTCCCTGTCCATGCCTGCTGGACCATGAGTCAGCGGTAATATGCACCTTACAGCTGACCGCCCTGTCCAGCGAGGCAAGGACATTGCCTTCCACATGCCGGTAGAGAGCCGGAATCGCCTTCCGTGAGAAAAAGTGGCGTTTGGGGACCTGCCACTGAGGAACCGCACATTGTACAAACTCACGGAAGGGGGCCGAGTTTACCAACTGAAAAGGCAGCAGCTGAAGTGCTAGCAATTTAGCCAAGCTAGCATTCAACCGCTGGGCATGTGGATGGCTGGGAGTGAACTTCTTTCGCCGGTCCAGCAGCTGGGGCAGGGGCATTTGCCTGCTATAATCGGACGTGGGTGTACTGCTAGCAGAGTGCCCGGAAGCACTTGGCTGTGACACACCTTCATTCCTCTCAGAGCAGGTTTCAGAGAGGACTGAAGGTCTAGTGGGGTTGGAGATGCCAGCTGATGAGGAGCAAGGAGAGGGCCGCTTTGTTCTTTGGTATGGGTCTTTGAGGTACGCTTGCCAATGAGCTGCATGGCAGGTCAACATATGTCTGGTCAAGCATGTGGTGCCCAAGCGGCTGATGTTTTGGCCACGCGAGATACGCTTGAGACATATGTTGCAAATAGCAGCGGTGCGATCTGATGCACTCGTCTCAAAAAAGGCCCACACCAAAGAACTTTTAGAATACCGTGCAGAGGCAGCGCCCTGCACAGGCGGAGCTCTGCGGTGTGATTCAGTCGGTGTGCTGCCCCTAAGCTGGCCCCCGGAGGGCATCCTGCCTCGTTGGACATGTGCCTCCTCCTCCTCCTCCTCCTCCTCCTCTCTCCTACCAGGCACCCACGTGGAGTCAGTGCCCTCATCATCCCCTCCCTCTTCATCGCTGTAGCAAACCTGGCAGTATGCTGCAGCTTGTGGAACATGACTGCCAGATTGCTGTCCTTCTTGAGCATCCCCTCTCTCTGCATTCACGCTACTGCCTTCCTCTAGCTGAGTGTCATCATCAGAGGCTACAAAACACTGGGCATCCTCCTGGAGCATGTACCCAACACTGTGTTTAAAGAGTTCAGGAGACTCCTCAGGAGGACGTGGTGGGTCTAGGGAAGGAGTCACTGATGATGACATTGAGAGGAGGGAAGACGATGCGTTGGCAGCTGCTTTGCTAGTACCCTGAGACTGGGTGAGAGAGGATGAGGAGGATGAAGAGGGCTTGGTCATCCACTCTACCAAGTCGTTGGCATGTTGCAGCTCAACATGTCCAGCTGCCGAAAAGAAGGACAAGCGTGTCCCATGGCCACGTGCTGATGACAATGCACCGCGTCCACGACCAGCACTGTTGTCTCTAGACACAGAGCCTGCTTGCCCTCTTTTATCGGCTCACGCCTGTCTGCCTCTCCTTGCTGGCCTTCCAGACATGGTAATGGCCTGAAGGGAGTTGGGTAAAAAAGCAGTTGGGTAGTGTATATTGTGCTAGAGGCACACAACACCCACTAACTCCTGCAGATGCCTTTATTATAGAACACCAGAGATAAAGGGTTATATACAGATGTATACTGTGCTGTGCTGGAGGCACACACAACTTCCAATAACTCCTGCAGATGGCAAGTGGGCTCAAATAGAGAAGAGCTATGTAGGTGGATATAGCGGTATGTACTGGGTACAGAGCACACAGACAGCACGCACAAGCTCCTAACACTACTGACTGCAAGCTCTATTATAAAAGATAGATCACTTGCTATATAGGTGAGGTGAATATAGCGGTGTATACTGCGGTCAGGGCACGCAGACAACAACCACTACACAACAGCAAGATCGAAAATCGTCCGAAAACGATCGGTGTGTACTGTGTTGAAGGTACACAGAACACCCACTAACTCCTGCAGATTCCTTTATTATAGAACACCAGAGATAAAGGGGTATATACAGATGTATACTGTGCTGTGCTGGAGGCACACACAACTTCCAATAACTCCTGCAGATGGCAAGTGGACTCAAATAGAGAAGAGCTATGTAGGTGGATATAGCGGTATGTACTGGTTACAGAGCACGCAGACAGCACGCACAAGCTCCTAACACTACTGACTGCGAGCTCTATTATAAAAGATAGATCACTAGCTATATAGGTGAGGTGAATATAGCGGTGTATACTGCGGTCAGGGCACGCAGACAACATCCACTACACAACAGCAAGATTGAAAATCGGCTGAAAATGATCGGTGTGTACTGTGTTGAAGGTACACAGAACACCCACTGCTTCAGACGCCAACACACTACACAAGGCCGCCGTGCTGGCGGCCTTATATAGTGTGGGGCGTGCACTACACAGCCTGAGCTATGATTGGCCACAGGCATCATGCCTGTGGCCAATCATGGCTCTCCTCGCTGCTGGCGCTGCGATTGGCCAAGCATGCGGGGTCACAGTGCATGCTTGGCCAATCACGAGCCAGCAATGCACTGCGCCATCGCAGTGCATTGTGGGCCGTGAGCGCCACACGAATTTGGTGCGAACGGACCAAAACGTTCGGACTTCGCCGAACGGGCGAACAGCCGATGTTCGAGTCGAACGTATGTTCGACTCGAACACGAAGCTCATCCCTAGTCCTGAGGAAGCAGATTGAGAAATGTGTCAACCTCTTGACAGAACAGTACAAGCCAACACAGCTTAGTCTGTAAAATTGCTCCTTTTTTTCTAGAATAACAAATATGTATGTTAACATAGTTGGTCAATGATCTCAGCCAGCATCATTGGACAACATGAATAATTGTTGTGGGCTGTTGGCGCTACCTCAGGCTGGTGTTCAATCTGAACCTGCCTTAACCGTTTATTATCCCTAAAGGCTATATGTATATATATATTGCACCCGTGTTTAATATTGTATTCCTATTATTGTGATTATACCAAAAAAGGTTTTTTTCTTTATATCCTTAATCCAACCAAATGTGACTATACACCACTTCTGTTAATTACCACATATAAATTCACTGGTTTCAAAAGAGCTGAAAAACAAAAGCCATGCCCAAAGCACAGAAAAACAAAAACCGAATAATATTCACACTATTCTGTGATGGTGAAAAAAATCCCTATATATATGGGAAGTATAACATCTATACCTCCACTGCACGTGCACAATCCTTGTGCTAATTGTTGTTTGTTATACTATAAAGGCCCCCAAGCCTTAATATCTAGATTTGTGTGTACCACCAAAAACCTAAAAAATGCAACCTTATTCAAAACCAAAAAAAATTCTTATAAACAAAAAACAAAAAACAAAAAACAGAAAATGTGAAAAAATAAATGTGAACAGAAACATATAAAAAAAATATAAAAAATCATATATATAGTCCAAAGATAGTCTTTCTTCAGGTATTCCCAGAAGTACAATTATTCTGCTTCAAGTGACAGAAAGGTGACTTTTGTGATTATGCCTGTTTATTGGTGACTTCCGTGCTTTTCCCCCTCAAGGGTCCCCACTCACCGAATCCACGCACCCCCTAGGGGGTTACACGCCTGTAATCTGTGTTCCACTTTATTGAGGATCCCACTGCTTGGCTCTGTCTTCAACAGGTCCTCTTCAGGATTTTTAAAATGAGATGGGAGAAAAACTCTTTTGTCCGCCAGTAGTTCCTCAAAATGAAAAAAATCCACTCATGGTGTAGTATTTTGGTTTACTAAATACTTAAGTTGGGGGGAAGGGGAGCAAGCTACAAGAATCTTAAAAAACTTTAAAAAACTTAAAAAAAGGGGAAGATTTTCTTTATAAATATGTATATATGGTGGGAGACTGGTAACCACTTAAAAAATGCTTTATTGCAGAAAAATTATTACAAAAAAATATATAATTAAAAAACTTTTCCATATGCCACAAAGATTTCTGCACAACACTTTGTACAAAAAATCTTTTTAGATTTTCCACAACATTGCAATCTATATCAGTTGCACTGCAAAAAAGTTTTCTTATATATGCATAACAGTCATACACTTCAGAAGATATAAAAAATCAAAAAGAATTGGCAATAATAAAAATAAAAATATATAAAAAAAATTTTTTTTTGTATAAGAAAGCAACAATACAGTCCTTCTTTATATACTTATGTATAGCAGCGCTGTGCTCAGTCATATGAGGCCTATACCCCTAAGTATACACCCTCCTTCTATGATGGGGAGCTCTGATCTCTCTTTAGGGGGTACCGTTTTCCAGGCTCTATAAGGCTACTCATATGCTGAATAAAGATTATAAAAAAATAATAATTAGTATTGTTTAGCTTTAAATGTTGGGCATCTTTGCACAGACATAAGCAGCAAAAATGCAAAGGCCACGATGCAAAAACAGCACTCCGGTTTGCGAAATCCCTCTGAGCGAGCGGCGTGCGTTCCAGCTGCGCTCCAACGGGTCAGGCGCACCGGAAGTGACGTGGTGTGCGTAATGACGCTGTACGCGTTTTGTCATAGACGTCCTCAGCAGCGATACTACACACACTCACAACCACGTATTTGAAGATGCCTGTACCTCCCATTGCCAGACGCCAACCAATAGCTGGACTAGGGTGGGATTACAGGTTTGTTTGCATCTATCGTTCCTCCTTATACCTAACGGGCCAGTTTCTATATACCTAATATCTATACTCATAAACCCCACCGATCGTAAAAAGGGGCACAACGGGTGGTAGTAAATACTGTCTCACTGTTCCTTGTCATGTCCAAAATGAGGAAAAAAAAGGGGGAGAAAGAAAAAACGAAAGAGAAAAAAACCGGAAAGAGAAAAAAGCACGCACCGAGGAGTTCCTTGTTTTAAATCTTTAGCTTATTACCTTACTGATATTCATATGTATTAATCTTATTGTGCCCAAAGGAGGGGCACTTCCCTTTTGTTTTTTAGATTTCTTTCATTTGTGATTAGGCTCGGATGATTCCTCAAAGCTGTTTGCAAACCAGCGAGGACTTATTTCTATTTTATTTTTATTTGCATCTGATACCTCTTACAAAAATTCCCAGATATTATCTTATGAACCTCATGGTGAGCAAGGGATATGGTAATTTAAACTATGCACTCCACACTGTCATTTGGAATCTTTTACCAGCTTGTTTATCCACATCCGATGTCCCTCACAGGACTTCCAATTATTCATCCCAGATATTACCTTGTAAAACTTATGACGAACAAGGGATAGGTTAATTTTAAATAAAAGGACCTCACATGATACCTTGAAATCGTTTGCCTACTTTAGGGCTATATCAGATTCTTCATTCTCAGATATTACCCTATAAAACTCAGATGGGGGAACAAAAAAATCCCCTATTACAACCATAATAAATCACATTTATTTAATTCCTAAATGATTTACTGACATGCCTATTAGGCCTCACCCTTTACACATATTCTATATTTTCGATATTATGATATAAAATTTCCAAAGGACAAATTTAATCACTCCATCTTGATGTCCGTTAATGTTGAATTTAGATGGTAGAACATTATTAAAGAATCTTTTATAGGTTCTTTGACTCATTCTGCTAGAAAGCCAAATGAAATCTGTACATATGTGTATATACATTTTACCAGATTGCATCTCCCTCAGTGTATACAAGTAGACACATGCACACACAGGGGAAGAGAAACCCAGACGTTATCTAGTAAAACAAACTTTGTTTTACATAGGGGAACAAACCTAGATATTATCTAGTCAAACATCCTTTATTCCGGAAATGTTTTTTTCTACCAGACAGAAGTGGTAGATGCATGCATAAATGTACCTTCCTTACATTGCTTATGACTTGAGAAAAACTCTAATCATACATATATCCCACCTCGATATCTATGGATTTGCTATAAAGCAATTAAGATCTATATCGATGTTAAGCCCTTTGGGGGCCAGGGTGTTCAGTCTATATATTCAACTAGTCTCGTTCTGAGATATAAGGGTGGTCATGTTGCCTCCTCTCCAATTTTTCTTTATACAGTCAATTCCAAAGAATACCATTTTGGAGGGATCACTTTAATGAAAAAGATCAAAATGTCTGGATACATTATGGTTAGGGAACCCCTTCCTAATGTTATTTACATGTTCCCTAACCCTAATGTATAGTGGTCTGGTGGTTCTACCCACATATTGCAAGTTGCAGGGGCATTCCAGCACATATGTGACGTGTGTGCTGCGGCATGTAATAAGTTCTTTGATTTTATGTTCTATATGATCCGTTTTAGATCTAAAAGTCTTCTTCCTTCGAGGTTGGGGTTTACTAACCCTACAGGCCAAACATTTATTGCACTTGTAGAACCCTTTCAGTTCTTCCAAAAAGGTGCTATTTTTAGGGCCATCAATCACGTTATGTGCTAGCATATTTCGTAGTGTCGGCGCTCTCCTATATATAAATTTTGGTTTCTTTGGGAGGATTGTTGACAGAATCTTGTCTTCCTGGAGAATAGGCCAATATTTTTTTACTATTTTCTCTATTTCATAATACTGTGCATTATATCCAGTGATGAATGCTAAGTCAAATTTCTGTTTTTCTTTTGTCGATTTGTTTAACAGGGTATTTCTATCAATATTCCCAACTTCATTTTTTATTTTAACCAGCGATTCATGTTTGTATCCCTTTTCGATAAATTGTGCAACCAATTTGTCTGCTTGTGAAGAAAAATCCTCCATCGAGTTGCAATTTCTCTTAATTCTTAGAAGCTGTCCTTTTGGAATATTTGCTTTCCATTTTGGATGATGGCAGCTTGAAGTGGGGATATAGCTATTTCTATCCGTTTCTTTGAAAAATGTTTTTGTATGAAGGACGTCATTTTTCTTAAAGATTTCTAAATCTAAAAATTCTATCTTTTGTTTATCGCATTTACCGCTGAAAGTTAGTCCATACTTATTGTTGTTCAGGTTTAATAGAAATCTTTCAAATTCTTCTGGCGTCCCATCCCATAGGATCACCAGGTCATCAATGTACCGCCGAAAGAATTTTAACTGGGGTATGTTCTTTGAGTATATATACTCCTCCTCCCACATGTTCATGAGAAGGTTGGCGACGCTTGGTGCGTACCGCGCACCCATCGCTACTCCCGTGGTCTGTACATAATAATGGTGTCCATACCAGAAATAGTTACAGGCCATGGCCATCTTAAGGCCTTCGATGATATACTGCACTTGTTCTTGTTTCATATTCGTATGTTCATGTAGTGCTCTTTCTACCCCTATTAAGCCGTCCTCCTGCACAATACTTGTATATAACGAATTCACGTCTATGGTTGCTAGTAGATATTTATCTGTACCCTGGATGTTACTCAAAAGCTCTATAAGTTGGGCACTATCCCTTAGATAGGATTTCCCCTTCAGTACCAACGGTTTAAGGAAGGTATCTAAATATTCTCCCAGCCTTGAAAAAACAGAATTAATACCGCTGATGATTGGCCTTCCTGGTGGTTTATTTAATCTCTTATGTATTTTAGGATTATAATACATAATGGGTGTTTTCGTGGAATTTGACACCAAATATTCAGCCTCTTTTTCATTAAGGATGCCCATTGTTTGCCCTTTTTTCACATACGCTTTCAACTGGTCTTCGTATCTTAATTTGGGATTACCATTCAGTTTTTTATATGTATTCTCAATTTGTAACAGGTTTTTCATTTCCTCTTGATAATCCTTCTTATCCAGAATAACTAGGCCTCCTCCCTTATCTGCCGGCCTTATCACTACTTCTTTATTGTCCCCCAACTGTTTGATCGTTTTCCATATGTTACTTGATCTCTTTTTCTTGCTATCTTTAAGTTTTCTCAAATCATTTTCTACCATTTTACTAAAAGCTGTCAGGCATTGATTCCCTGCTGTATTAGGGTTGAACACCGATTTGTTTTTCAATTGTGTTTGGGTGTATACTGGTACTGGTCTTACTTTACTTTCCGTACTCATCGCAAAATGTTTTTTTAAATTCAACTTTCTAATAAATTTTTTAAGATCTATGTATGTTTCAAATTTGTTCAAATGTTTTTCCGGGGCGTATTTTAGGCCCAAATCTAGAATTTTCATTTCATCTTTACTGAATTCCACTTGACTTAAGTTGTATATCCCTTTTCCTATTAGGCGCGGCTTTTTTTGCATAATCATTGGACAACATGTTAACACTTGGCAGGTGGCTGGAAAGCTGACATGCGGGGAGAGGATCCCTCACCTACTTTCACAGAGCAGGGAGCACTTGTGGCTGGAGTTGGGTATATAGGAGCATGTTACATATTACACCCTAAATATGGGTGTAACATGTAAAATGCTCCTAAACGTATACTTTAAAATCTGAATTTTTTTTTTTCTTTGTAAATGTCAGTGCTATTGCAGCACTTTTTGCTTCACCTTGAGCAGGATTAGGGAAACACCCAGGCATGTCATTAGAGGAATTGGGCATTTTTAATGTTTCACTTTAAGCATTTAAAAAATTAACACGCCTAGCCTAATGGAAGTTAAATACGTTTTTGGGGATTTTATTAGGTTTCCTGATCCAGTCAAATATTGTGCTGCTGTTCATCTAATGAGACTCTTAGACTGGTGTACCCAAAGAGATTGTAAACCCTGGCTAGACCTAGAACACGCTTTATTTTCTCCACCCCTTAAAGATCTGGCCTGGATACCACTTCCAACCGTCTGTAAACAAATAATTTTTTGCCATTCCTTAATTGAGTCCACTATTAAATTAATTAAAACAATTTTCAAGACAGCCTCTCTTTCTCCAAACCCTAGAACACTTCTATCTATTATTAGCTTACCTCAATTCCCGCTTTATTCTTCAGACTCTCATAATATTTAGTCTGCCATAGGTATATTTTGACTTTGCCACTTTTCCTATCAGAATAAACCAATGACTGACACAAGAATTAAAGCCTCTTTTAACCCTGATCTAGATTATATCTGTTGCTCATGACTTGGATCTTTCCTAAGAACACTAACTCCTACAGTACATATCAAACTATTTGAGTGCTTATGCCATTTGAGAATCTTTGTGAAGAAGCTCTCCCTATTAGACATGCATTATTACAATCATATGCCATGTTAATTTCTGGAGAACATAAAAAACAATTTTTAATTAAGTGAGAGAAAGACCTACGCAGAACATTTTCACAAGCCCAAAAAGACAATTATTTTTTGCCCAAAACTATTTTGCCCATTAACTAATAATTATCAAGAAAATTTATATAAAATACCTCTGAGAGGGTATAGGACTCCCCAAAATTTACATATAATCAATCCCCAGGTGTCCTCTTTATGGTGGTGATGCTTCAAAAATGGAGGGATCTCTCCTACATATTTTCTGGGACTGCCCGGTTTTAGAAAATTTTTGGTTTGGTGTCAAGAAAAACAGACCCACAAACTTTGTTATAACACATGCCAATGACCCACAACTGTGAACAAAATGAAATTATCAAATCTAAGGAAATTCTGCCAACTTCATTCCCCAAACAAAAAGCATATGTGTCACTAACACTTTTAGATTTCATGTATTTTGACAATCCACTAGCTATACATTTTTTCATATTATAGTCTTTATATATTCTTTTCATGGCTTTATATGTTCTCTTAAACCTTTACCTAACATTAAAAAGGTTTGACCAACCAACAGTTACATTTCAGTAACAAGTTAGGTCTAGTTGACTATGTTATGCCATTTTTATTATTCTCTTTGGTTTCTGAATTTCAGCAGTTCACTATCCTAGTTCCCGACTCTCTTATTGACCACCTTAGTCCACAAACACCCGAACAAATGGGTCGTTCAACCATTTATTCGTCCCCCCTGAACTGACCACAATGCATTGTGGCACTGAACAGTGCATTGCAAGCCCTGATTGGCTGAAGCAATGAAAGCTTCAGCCAATCAGGGCACATGTCATGGTTATGCAGTGATCTTCCTGTGTTTGCTTACCTTCCCTCATGTCTTCAGACTAAGAAGCCAGCTACTTCCACCTGGTGGTTTTTATAACCTCTCCTCTAAGCATGGCTCCACCCCAGGCCCTATCAGGGAGCCTATATAAACCTGTGCACTGCAGGGCTCAGTGCTGATCAACCATTGTGTATTCCTTTGTGTATTAGCTTCCTGTTTCCTGTCGTGTGCTCTGCTACTGATTTCCGTTACCGACCTTGGCGTGTTCTGACCATCCCTGCTTGCCTGTGACCCTGACCTATTGGCGTGTACCCGAGTATTCTGTTCTGCTTGTGGCCCAGACCTTGGCTTTGTCCCTCACCATCCCTATCCTCCTGTTGCCTACTGTGGGTGTGAGCTGGGGGACCCTGGGGGTCGCGACCTGGAGCCAGTTGCAGCCAAGACCATCTTCACCACTCGAAGCTCTGGTGAACACCAGCTGGCTCTTAGACTCCGCGCCCCAGGGAATCTCACGCTCTATCCCCAGTGGGATCTGTCCCCGTCTGCAGCAGTCAGCCGTAGGGTCCACAACCTCACGGTGCACTCCGCATCCCTACGGTGTGCACCTGTCACCTCGCCTCAAGGTGACCTGACAGTTTGATCAGCCATGGACCCAGCTGACGTGCCGCTTCCTGCAGATGATCCATTGCAGAGCTTAGTTCGGCGACTTGAGACCCAAGAATCGCATCAGACGCAGGTGATGCAATTCCTTCAGGATTTGGCATCCCGTTTTGAACAGGTTCAGGCCTCATTAGGACCCCCAGTTCAACAACCTCAACCACTATCTGCGACTGCACCTATCGCACCAGTCGCATCCACGCATTCATTAGTACTGCCAGCTCCGTCCCGTTTCTCTGGGGACTCCAAGGCCTGCAGGGGCTTCCTCAGCCAATGCTCAATTCATTTTGAACTTCAGCCCCAAAACTTCCTGTCCGATCGGGCAAAAGTCGCATATATCATATCCCTCCTGTCCGGCGAGGCGTTGGCTTGGGCTGCCCCTCTGTGGGAACTGAATGATCCAGTGGTTTCTAGCCTGTCTGATTTCTTGAAACTTTTTCGGAATATCTTCGAGGAACCAGGTCGTGTCTCCTCAGCGGCTAGCGCTCTTTTAAGTCTCCGTCAAGAGGCCACTTCTGTGGGACAGTATGCTCTTCAGTTCCGTATCCTCTCAGCTGAATTGAGCTGGAATAATGAGGCCCTAGTTGCAACCTTTTTACATGGCCTCTCTGATAGAGTGAAGGATGAATTAGCAGGAAGATCCCTTCCTGCTGATCTGGACAGTGTCATCACCTTGTGTAACCAGATCGATATTCGCTTTCAGGAGAGGGCCCTGGAAAAAAGACGCCAGCACTCCCCGTTCTTTAGGCATCCTGAGTCCCCAGTCCCTTCTCCTCGATTCGAGGAGCACCCCCTGCCTACCGAGGAACCTATGCAGTTGGGCTGGACTAAGTTATCTCCCGAAGAACGCGCTAGGCGCAGAACTCTGGGCCTATGCCTCTATTGTGGGGCTAAAGGTCATTTCCGTGACACTTGTTCTCTTCGTCCGGAAAAACGCTCAGGGCTAATACATCTGGAAGGTGGAGTATTAGACCCTGAAATATCACCTTCACCGTCTCGTCTTCTCCTTTCTGTGTTGCTTCATGTCGGTGCTTCCTCTCGTTCAGTCTCAGCACATCTTGATTTCGGAGCCGCTGCCAATTTCATGGATTGGGAAACTGCATCCTCCATGAGACTTACCCTTTTGCCCCTTACAACACCATTGGTGGTCTTGGCGATTGATGGCACGGTTCTCCCAGGGGGTCCTATCCGCTTCCAGACTATTCCTGTTAAGATGTCAGTAGGGACACTCCACCAGGAGTGGATATCCTTCCTTGTCTTACCTAAGGCTTCATCTCCTATCATATTAGGTCTTCCTTGGTTTCGGCTCCATTCTCCACACGTTGACTGGTCTGCTGGATGGATCCTGGCTTGGGGTTCCTCCTGTTCCTCTTCCTGTCTACTCAAGGGTACCCCAAAGGAGAGACTTCCCGTTACCACCACCCCAGTATCTTCTGCTTTTCCTGCTGTATATGGCGATCTCTGGGACGCGTCCTGCAATAGTCGGACTGGTGCACTCTCTGGGTCATGTGATACTCTGGATGAGGAGCCCACCTATGAACCTGAGTCGATCATTCGCTCCAGTTCGCATAACCATTTACCTCTGCCTGTCCCTAATCTCCCTTGGACGCACAGCCAGGCTAACTTGTCTGCAAGTTCCAGAGTCGCTATGCCTTGTGATGCGATTGAGATGGTCGCTACATCTGACAATACTAATCAGTCGGCCTCCACACCACTTATGCCAGTCCAGCCCATGCCCTATGAGCTTCCTGCTTCTTGTTCAGGACCTTCTGTGATCCAGTCTCACCCTACTACTACTATGTCCGTTCAAACCCATTTAAGAGGCTCAATCCATCCTTTGGATAGAATACCTCATTCGGCCAAGAGGGGTTTTCAATCTTTTTCTCAGGGTTCTGTTTGTGTTTCTGCTATCCAGCTTAAATCTTGCGACATGTCACCCTCTAACCAACCTGACCTCAGGGATCCACTGACCTCTGCCCAGTTTGGTGGTCCTGTGATGGATGCCCAACTCAACTTTAAGGGTGAGGGGGTCCCTGCTCAGACTCCTGATCTTCTCATGCCCTTACCCATTCCTAAAAAGCCTTTAGTCCTCAAGTCCTCTCGTCCTCTCCCTACCTCTGCTTTGGTTTCTGAGGATAATCTAAAATACGAGGTTAGTCAAGTTTTGGATTCCCGGCTCCGTAAAGGCATTCTTCAATACCTCGTACTTTGGAAAGGGTTGGGTCCTGAGGAGAGGTCTTGGATCACTGCATCTGAGGTCTTTGCTCCCTGTCTGTTAAGGAGGTTCCATCTGGAGTTTCCCTTTAAGCCTGGACCCAGGCAGGGAAGGGGGAGGCCTCGTAAGAGGGAGGGTACTGTCATGGTTATGCAGTGATCTTCCTGTGTTTGCTTACCTTCCCTCATGTCTTCAGACTAAGAAGCCAGCTACTTCCACCTGGTGGTTTTTATAACCTCTCCTCTAAGCATGGCTCCACCCCAGGCCCTATCAGGGAGCCTATATAAACCTGTGCACTGCAGGGCTCAGTGCTGATCAACCATTGTGTATTCCTTTGTGTATTAGCTTCCTGTTTCCTGTCGTGTGCTCTGCTACTGATTTCCGTTACCGACCTTGGCGTGTTCTGACCATCCCTGCTTGCCTGTGACCCTGACCTATTGGCGTGTACCCGAGTATTCTGTTCTGCTTGTGGCCCAGACCTTGGCTTTGTCCCTCACCATCCCTATCCTCCTGTTGCCTACTGTGGGTGTGAGCTGGGGGACCCTGGGGGTCGCGACCTGGAGCCAGTTGCAGCCAAGACCATCTTCACCACTCGAAGCTCTGGTGAACACCAGCTGGCTCTTAGACTCCGCGCCCCAGGGAATCTCACGCTCTATCCCCAGTGGGATCTGTCCCCGTCTGCAGCAGTCAGCCGTAGGGTCCACAACCTCGCGGTGCACTCCGCATCCCTACGGTGTGCACCTGTCACCTCGCCTCAAGGTGACCTGACAGCACATATTACTGTCAGAGTCATAATTGGACACTGTCATCATGCCTTTATCCAATCATGGCTCATTCCCACCCCACAGTATAAAAGTATTCTTTCAATAGTAACCATTTTCAGTGTGCTTTTGGTGTGGAGAGAGATAGAACAGGGCTCTGTTCAGTGCTATTAGTTAGTTAGTGTGCTATGCCGTGCTATTTTTCTTCAACAACTGGAAAAGTTCAGGTGTCAATTTCAAACCCCACTGAAGTTAATGGGAGCCAAACATTAAAAAAAAATGAATTACCATTGTCTAGAACAGTGTTGCTCAACTCCAGTCCTCAAGGCACCTGGAACGGCTGAAATGGCTGTGGTAATTGGCAGTGAAACTGATCAAATCCCCTGTGCAAAATAATAGGAAGCCTGAAAACATGACCTGCTGGGGTGCCTTGAGGACTGGAGTTGAGAAACACTGGTCTAGGATAATAGGCAAGGAATTGCCAAAGCAAAACAAATACATTTTTAAATATTTTTTGTCAGAGAGCAGCCCTTAACTTAAAGGGTAACAGTAAAATCCCTCAAACCATCCCAGGCCTCATGCTCTTATAATAGGGAGGTTACTTGCCAGGGACAGGCCCCTTGGCAAAGCCCCTTTTACATATGTTGATGACCCAGTGGTTGTGGTGGTCTGTGGAAAGGGAGGGATTTATAAAAATATGGAGGCCCCCTTTAAAAATCCGTGAGAGAGTAGGGAGTACATAGTACCTAATTTACAAAAAAAAGTGTACATTTCAAATGCAGATACAGACTTTTTCAGAATATTTGAATAATTCCAAAGGGAAATTATTCAACACATGCCACACTCAACAAACACAAGTGTGACAAGTCAGGTATTAACCTCTAGAGATCCGCTCTATAGCCGAATGACGGCTACAGCGCGGACCTGCTTTGCCGGGTACTACGTATATTGATGTCGTCCCGTGCACGAGCGGCCTGCGTGCCCCCTGAGGGGCGCGCGCGGCGCGCTCTGTGATCAGCGAGTCTATGAGACTCGCCTGATCATAGATCGGAGCAAGGGGTCGATCCCGACCCCTTACCACATGATCAGCTGTCAGCCAATGACAGCTGATCATGTGATCGCAACAGAGCCGGTAATCAGCTATCTTTCCTTCTCGCGCTGTCAGCGCGAGGAGAAAAAAAAGCCAATCACCGGCGGCCGTGAGAGGGACTTCAGTCCCGATCACGGCCAGATCATCAGTGCCCACCTGCCAGGTGGGCACTGGCAGCGCTGGCCGTGATCGGGACTGATGTTCCGATCACGGCCACCGGTGATTGGCTTTTTTTTTCTCCTCGCGCTGTAATAGCCGATTAATAGCCGATTACCGGCTCCGTTATATCATCATGATCATTGGCTGACAGCTGATCACGTGATAAGGGATCGGGATCGACCCCTTGCACGGATCGGTGATCAGGCGAGTCTCATAGACTCGCCGATCACAGAGCGCGGCACGCGCGCCCCTCAGGGGGCGCGCAGGCCGCTCGTGCGCGGGACGACGTCAATAGACGTAGTCCCGGCAAAGGAGATCCGCGCTGTAGCCGTCATTCGGTTATAGCGCGGGTCTCAAGTGGTTAAACATGATTTTTTTTTTTTTGCTGATTTTTTTGTTTGTTTACTAAAAAATAAAACTCCCAGCTGTAATTAAATACCACCAAAAGAAAGCTCTATTTGTGGGAAAAAATGATAACAATTTCATTTGGGTACAGTGTAGTATGGCCGCGCAATTGTCATTCAAAGTGCATCAGCGCTGAAAGCTGAAAATAGGTCTGGGCAGGAGGGGGGTTTAAGTGCCCAGTAAGCAAGTGGTTAAAAAAAAGAACCAAAAAAAAAAAAACAAGAATGTCCCATAATGTATACAAGTATGACAAGGCAAAATAATAAAACCCAACTTGTGATCGTCTTCATTTATTTCAAAATACAAATTTTCAATGAAGACAATTTAAAAATACCCCAGCTGAAAGTACTTTCTATTTACTTTCTTAGGTAAGGTTAAAGGATAAGTTCACCTTTTGGAGAATGTGCCATTCATATTTAGGTTGGAACATGTAACATGTTCCAGCAGCTGCAGCCTCTCCCCCTCCCAGCAATGGGGATCTTCTCACGACATCAACCATTTTTATATATTATCATTTCTTGATCCCCTTATAAACACATTGGACTTTCACATGAATAAGGAATACATGTGTTTGCCATTGTACCAATCAACTGTCCAGTGATAGAGACACTAAAACTCTGGCATTGTACTGTTAAATGGCATGCTGAAGTGTAACTCCAAGGGGTATGGAGCCTAGTGGTGACTTGAGCATAAATCAAACCCAAAGTACAGTTTATTCCTAGGATCTGCAAACTCCCCATGTCTGTAGGATGCCTACAGTTTAGTAAATGTTGTTAGCAGCAGGAAACTGCTGGCTGTATGTAGGGGTTTTTTAAATCTCCTGGTGAGACCTAATGACAGGAGCATAGTTGGAATCCAGGTCAGAGCAGGAACAGATAGCAGTCAGGGAAGATAGACAGACGTAAACCATGTTGACAACTAGGCCCTTTCACACGTGCAGACTGTTCGTTTAACCACTTGCCGACCGCTATCAGCGTATATACATCGGCAGAATGGCACGGCTGGGCAAAGTAACGTACCCGTACGTTACTTTGAAATTCCCACCAGCAGCGTAAACAGCATCTCCCTGTTCTGCCTAATGGACAGGACACTGATCATCGGGAGCAGCGATCAGTGTCCACCTCACACAAGCCCATCCCCCAGACAGTTAGAAACACTCCCCTAGGACACACTTAACCCCTCCGCACCCCCTAGCGGTTAACCCCTTCACTGCCAGTGAACTGCCAGTGACATTTTTACAGTAATCAATCCAATTTTATAGCATTGATTGCTGTATCAAAGCCAATGGTCCTAAAACTGTGTCAAAATTGTCCGATGTGTCCGCCATAATGTCGCAGTCACGATAAAAATCGCTGATCGCTGCCATTACTAGTAAAAAAAAAATATTAATTAAAATGCCATTAAACTATCCCCTATTTTGTAGACGCTATAACTTTTGCGCAAACCAATCAATAAATGCTTATTGCAATTTTTTTTACCAAAAATATGTAAAATAATACATATCGGCCTAAACTGAGGAAAAAATTTTTTTTTTTTTATATATTTTTGAGGGATATTTATTATAGCAAAAAGTAAAAAATAATGAATTTTTTTCAAAATTGACGCTATTTTTTTGTTTATAGCACAAAAAGTAAAAACCGCAGAGGTGATCAAATACCACCAAAAGAACGCTCTGTTTGTGGGAAAAAATGGATACCAATTTTGTTTGGGAGCCACGTCGTATGACCGTGCAATTGCCAGTTAAAGCGACGCAGTGCCGAATCACAAAAAGTGCTCTGGTCAGGAAGGGGGTAAATCCTTCCGGGGTTGAAGTGTTTAATCAGTTCAGTCACGTTTTTTCAAACAAAAAAGAGATGAAGTTCACATCAGTTTTTCATCCATTTTTCATTTGTTTTTCATCAGTTTTTAACATTTGCCAGCTAGAGTCTTTATCCATTTCAGTACTGAAGCCATTTTGTCATGTAAAAATGAACCGTTAGTCTGTTTACAACCATTTTTAGTCCAATCTGTTTTTAAGAAAAATAGGGCTCATCCATTCCAAAAAAATGTTGATGGAAGTAGATTTAAAAGGATGATCATTCATTTACATCTGTTTTTCCATAAAGATGCATTGATGTCTGTTTTTCATCCATCAACGGATGGATGAAAAATGGACAAATGGTCTGCATGTGTGAAAGGGGCCTTAAAGAGGAAGTAAACCCTGATGAGTTTACTTCCTCTTTGATTCCCTGCAAAGGTAAAGCATAATGGACTACTATGTCCATTATGTGTCACTTACCTGACACAGGAGCCAGCGAAGTCACCGCTACCTCTGTAGTCTGGAGCCTCCATCTTCTCGTGGGTCTTGCTGCTCTGCCGCTGTCATTCGACGAAGCGGTGCATGCGCCGTAGACAGCAGTGCCTGTGTTTTGGCAAATATCTCCTAAACCGTGTAGGTTTAGGAGATATTTCTTGGACTGGTCAAAGTGGTTTGTAAGGGTTTACAACCCCTTTAAAGGGGTTGTAAAGCTTTGTTTTTGTTGTTTTTTAAATAACAAACATGGTATACTTACCTCCTCTGTGCAAGGGTTTTGCACAGATTTGTCCCGATCCTCCTTTTCTGGGGTCCCCCTATGGCACTCCTGGCTCCTCCTTTTCTCGAATGCTTTCTAGGGGGCACTCGTGCGGACATGCTCCCAAGTCCTGCTGCTGAGTCTATTGATACAGACACAGGGACTTGGCCCTGCCCCTGGCTCCCATGTCACTGGCCCTACCCCAGGCTCCCGCTGATATCAGTCTGTCTAATGAGGACCTGAGACAGCGGCTGGAGCTGCTGGGCTCGTTCTCATTGATAGAACGATTGGGTTCAGGTAAGTAAAAGGAGGGCTCTAGGGGGCTGCTGCACTACAGAAGGTTTTTCACCTTAATGTATAGAATGCATTAAGGTGAAAAACTTTGAGGGTTTACAACCACTTTAATGGGGAATGACTTGCTGAAAAACTGCAGACAAAGGACAGGAGCAAAGTGCAGTACACAGGTGGGACAGGTGAGAGTAAACGGAGTGAAAATTAGGAGCAACAGGATACAAATGTGAACAGACGGGAAAAATCAAAGCCAATAAAAATCGTCAAACAGTACCCAAATCACAACATAGATGTATCACCTAATAAATAAATAAATGGTGTAACGTATAAACCTAAAGTGTATGTAAACCCCATTCATGAAATCTGACCTGGGCACACATATCTGTAGTGTTTACTTATCTCTTGCCAAAGCTGAGTGCAGTGTCTTTCTGCTGCTTCGTTCCTCTATTATCGACATGATAACTTCTGACAAGCTCTCAGACATAAAAGCAGCTGGAAATTTTTTGTTGGGGAGGGAACTTAGAGATAGATACGCAGAGCTCTTGTCTATTTAAACTGCAGCTCTGTAAGTTTCTTCATTCCTCTGCCTATGTGGAGTGGAGGTGTGTGCCTTTCCTCCAATCATCTCACACACAGTGTATGCCCAGACTTCACACTCACTGCTGAAACAGGAAGAAGGATTTGTAACACAATGTGCACTTTCTAAAGAGTGTAGAAAGGAAAAGACAGCATATATACATGTAAAACTTACATATGGAGATTTGTTTCATCTCTGTGTATCATCTGAGGCTGTTCACTTCACAGGGTATATGTGAGGGTTTACATCCACTTTAACCACTTCCTAACCGGAAGTGGTTCAGTTATCCTGCCTGGGCATCATATGACGTCCTTCAGGATAACATGCCGCCGCAGTGGAGCTGTGTGTCAGTCTGACAAACTGCTACACTGGTCTTGGTAAAGAGCCTCCGGTGGAGGCTCATTACCACATGATTAGCCATGTCCAATCACAGCTGATTGTGATGTAAACAGGAAAAGCCAGTGATCGGCTTTCCTCACTCATATCTAACAGACGCAAGTAGAGGAGAGCCGATCGGCAGCTCACCTGATGGGGGGGTTGCGCTGATTGTTTATCAGCGCAGCCCCCCTCGGATTCCCACACTGGACCACCAGGGAAGCCGCCTGGCCCACCAGGAAAGTGGGCAACATGTGGATGGCCAGGTATGTACCCCATGGCCATCCACATGTGCAAATTATGCCCAATCTGTTCCAGTCAGTGCCCACAAATGGGTACTGACTGGCACCATCATGTAGCAAAATAAAAACAGTGATGCCCAGCAATGCCACCCACCAGTGTCATCAATGCCACCCATCAGTGTCCAGCAGTGCCACCTATCAGTGCCCATCCATGGCCATCAGTGCCCACCTATCAGTTCCTATCAATGCCCATCCGTGCCACCTATCAGTGCCACCAATAAGTACCCATCAGTGCCACCCATAAGTACCCATCAGTGCCACCCATGAGTGCCCATCAGTGCCACCTATGAGTGCCCATCAGTGCTACATACCAGTGCCACCGATCAGTGCCCATCAGTGCCGCCTATCAGTGCGACCTCATCAGTACCACCTCATTGGTGCTGCCTTATCAATGCCCATTATTGAAGAAGAAAACTTACTTATTTACAAAAAAATTTAACAGAAACAAAGAAAAACATGTTTTTTTTCTGAATTTTCTGTATTTTTTTATTTGTTGCGCAAAAAATAAAAACCGCAGAGGTGATCAAATACCACCAAAAGAAAACTCTATTTGTGGGAACAAAATGATAAAAAATATGTTTGGGTACAGTGTAGCATGACCGCACAATTGTCATTCAAATTGCTACAGCGATGAAAGCTGAAAATTGTCTTGGGCAGGAAGGTGTCTAAGTGCCTGGTATTGAAGTGGTTAATATAAATGTGCTTAATAAAAAATCATGTGTCATAAATAGTTAAAAACAATGTGACATTTAAATCCTGGATCCACAAAGAGCGAAAATGGGGCACCTAGCACCTACAGGGTTAGGCTAACCCCTCATAATATCCTATATGTATGGTGGAATTTGAGACTGCTGGCATTTCACGCTGCTATCCAGGGAGGCTGTAAGTTATCAGCTGAAAACCGTGTGTTTTATGTTGACTGATTTTACAATAAAACCTTTTAATGTTGCACTACAAGAGAGCCCTCTTTTTATCTTGTCATGCATGCGTATGATGATACTGATCGGCTTTTCACCTACAAGGCAAGGAAACAACAGAAGGGCTGCTGTGTGGGAAGTGTTTGTGAATCAGACTGCAGTGTACTCGAGACACAGAGAGATACATCCAACCATTGTACTACATGTGTTGTCTGCTTCTGTTAGGGAGGTTGAAGCTCTGATAAGCTTAACACTTACCTCTGGGTGAAGGGTGCCCCATTCCATTGTGTGCAGATCTGAGATGTGCATGTCACATTGTTTTTCACTCTTTATATATTGGTGGATGATTTTTTGCACCTTAATAAACTGATTTATGGACGTTTTTCTATTTATTTAAAACACTTTATTTTTGACACATGATTTTTTAGAATTTGTATTAAGCACTTTTATTTTAAGTTTAAGTATTATATAATTATTTTTTTTAATAGGCACTGCATATATTTTGTGATGTGTTTGGAACTGACATATATTGGTTCCTTGCTAGCTGCACCATATAATTTGTTTTCCATTAGCACAGACTGTATTTTATATAAACTGCATCCAAAGCTGAAGCCAATTAAAGTGTCAATAAACCCATCATTAAACCCATCATTAAAAACTATCAATAAATTATGTATTATATGCTGTTCATACTTCACATAGTCACTATGGGATTTGTTTTCTGTGTTCTGTAAAAAAAACCTGGTTGATCCTGCTGTTCACTGTCTCCCCCTCCTGTACAAGTCCCCACTGTAGATGGCTACAGCACGGTCGGCTTATGGGATCGTAGACAATACGACATGGACATAATAAACAAACACCATACTAAAATGAATTAAGATCTTATATATATATATATATATATATATATATATATATATATATATATATAACATTTTAGATAAAAAGTGCATTTTATGTACAACTATATGGATCAGACCAAAATGAGGGACAAATAAGGAGGAATGAGGGACAGGGGACATTGCTCCAAATCAGGGACAGTCCCTCGAAATCAGGGACAGTTGGGAGCTATGCAGTCATAAATACAAAACCGATAGGGCACAGAAGAAACCCAGATTGACAGAAAAGCCCTAATAGAAAATGCAAAAACGGTTAAGACCGAGAAAACAGCAAAACTCAGAACAGTAGGATCATAAGCTTGTGGGCTGATTTGGGCTTTTGAGTGCGTTTTGTTTTATGTGCTGTTTTCTCATGTCAAACATTCAGTAAAAGAGCTGCCTGCTAAACCATTGTCAGGTTTAGCTGACCAGAATGAACTTTCTAAAGTGATCCTGCACAGTTGATAGTGAAGTTCTATAGTAAAAAATATAACAAACAGAAGTATTTTGTCAAACATACAGGAAATGTATTTGTACCCTATGACAGTGCTGTGTACCACATGAAGAGACTGCAGGAATAGGTCACAACCCGTTCAAACCTCAGGTTTTCAGATGAGCAATTCCTTCAGTATTTTTAAACAACACAAATATCAGCGTGTGTTGAGTTCAGCTAGAGAGCTGTAATCTGAGACTATTACACAGCATTCTATTATTCTGAAACTTGTGGCAGAGATAAAAAAAAATATTATTCCAGCTGTTTTGGGATTTTTAAAACTAGTGACCTTAGGTTGCAGATAACCAAAATTCATTTGCTTAAGTTTTAATTTTTGTGAGATTTTTTAACCACTTTCAGACCGGACCATTTTGCTGGTAAATGACCAGAGGTCTTTTTACACTTTGGCACTGCGCTGCTTTAACTGGTAATTGCGCGGTCATGCAATGTTGTACCCAAACAAAATTTGCGTCCTTTTCTTCCCACAAATAGAGCTTTCTTTTGATGGTATTTGATTGCCTCTGCGATTTTTATTTTTTGCGATATAAACGTAAAAAGACCGCAAATTTTGAAAAAAAATGATATTTTCTACTTTTTGTTATTAGAAAAATCCAATAAACTCAATTTTAGTCATACATTTAGGACAAAATGTATTCAGCCACATGTCTTTGGTAAAAAAAAAGTCAATAATTGTATATTTATTGGTTTGCGCAAAAGTTGTCACATCTACAAACTAAGGTACGTTTTCTGGAATTTACGCAGCTTTTAGTTTACGACTGCCTATCTCATTTCTTGAGGTGCTAAAATGACAGGGCAGTACAAAACCCCCCCAAATGACCCCATTTTGGAAAGTAGACCCCCTAAGGAAATTGATAAGAGGCATGTTGAGCCCATTGAATATTTTATTTTTTTGCCTCAAGCGATTGAATAATGACAAAAAAAAAATTTTTTTTTTTTTTTTTACACAAAGTTGTCACTAAATGATATATTGCTCACACATGCTATGGGCGTATGTGAAATGACACCCCAAAATAAATTCTGCTGCTTCTCCTGAGTACGGGGATACCACATATGTGGGACTTTTTGGGAGCCTAGCCGCGTACAGGGCCCCGAAAACCAAGCACCGCCTTCAGGCTTTCTAAGGGCGTCAATTTTTGATTTCACGCCTCACTACCTATTACAGTTTTGAAGGCCATAAAATGCCAAGATGGCACAAAACCCCCACAAATGACCCCATTTTAGAAAGTAGACACCCCAAGCTATTTGCTGAGAGGCATGTTGAGTCCATGGAATATTTTATATTTTGCCACAAGTTGCGGGAAAATTACAAACTTTTTTTTTTTTTCACAAAGTTGTCACTAAATGATATATTGCTCATGCATGCCATGGGCATATGTGAAATGACACCCCAAAATAAATTCTGCTGCTTCTCCTGAGTACGGGGATACCACATATGTGGGACTTTTTGGGAGCCTAGCCGCGTACGGGGCCCCGAAAACCAAGCACCGCCTTCAGGCTTTCTAAGGGCGTAATTTTTTGAGTTCACTTCTCACTACCTATTACAGTTTTGAAGGCCATAAAATGCCAAGATGGCACAAAACCCCCACAAATGACCCCATTTTAGAAAGTAGACACCCCAAGCTATTTGCTGAGAGGCATGTTGAGTCCATGGAATATTTTATATTTTGCCACAAGTTGCGGGAAAATTACAAACTTTTTTTTTTTTTCACAAAGTTGTCACTAAATGATATATTGCTCACGCATGCCATGGGCATATGTGAAATGACACCCCAAAATAAATTCTGCTGCTTCTCCTGAGTACGGGGATACCACATATGTGGGACTTTTTGGGAGCCTAGCCGCGTACGGGGCCCCAAAAACCAAGCACCGCCTTCAGGCTTTCTAAGGGCGTTACAGTTTTGAAGGCCATAAAATGCCAAGATGGCACAAACCCCCCCCCCCCAAATGACCCCATTTTAGAAAGTAGACACCCCTAAATTTAGGGGTACACTAGTGAGACTAGGTAATAAATGGCGGGTGCCCTGAAACTATAAAAAAATAACTAACCAACCAGCGTCACCTGTAACAGTTATATGGTGATCACTGGTGAAAGGGTTAACTAGGGGGCAATCAGGGGGCTTTATGCGGTAGTATATGGGGGTCCCTGGCGCTATAAAAAGCTGCGGCGAACCTAAATACCTACCTGCCTAACTAGCGTCACCTGTGACACTAATACAGCGATCAGAAAAACGATCGCTTATTAGGCTGGGTTCACACTGGAGCGATGCGGGAACGCCACGAATGCGCGGCGGGTTCCCGCATCGCATGCCTCCCGGCGGCAGTTCACACTGCCCTATGCGAACTGCTGGGAGTGTCAGTGAAATGTTAATGACACCCCCAGATCAGTTCGCATATCGCAGTGCGATCTGCAAACTTGGATCGCATGGTGTGAACACCCATGCGATCCGATTCTGCTGCGGACCAAAAAAAGGGTCCCGTGCGAGTTTGCGGCGGGTGCGACACGAATTCAGCCATACTATCTGTATAGCTGAACTCGAATCGCACAGAGATCGGATGTGATTTGCACTGCAGTGCGGTGCGAATCACATCCGTTCTCATAAACCGCTGCAATGTGAACCCAGCCTTAGTGACACTGGCGACGGGGGGTGATCACGGGGTTAAACCTTTATTGGGGGGGTTAGGGGGGTACCTTAGAACTAAAGGGGGCTAACCCTAACTGCCCTAACAGTTATTAGTCACAAATGACACCTGCCGGGTGATCAGGGGGTTAAACCTTTATTAGGTAATAAATGGCGGGTGCCCTGAAACTATAAAAAAATAACTAACCAACCAGCGTCACCTGTAACAGTTATATGGTGATCACTGGTGAAAGGGTTAACTAGGGGGCAATCAGGGGGCTTTATGCGGTAGTATATGGGGGTCCCTAGCGCTATAAAAAGCTGCGGCGAACCTAAATACCTACCTGCCTAACTAGCGTCACCTGTGACACTAATACGGCGATCAGAAAAATGATCGCTTATTAGGCTGGGTTCACACTGGAGCGATGCGGAAACGCCGCGAATCCGTGGCGGGTTCCCGCATCGCATGCCTCCCGGCGGCAGTTCACACTGCCCTATGCGAACTGCTGGGAGTGTCAGTGAAATGTTACTGACACCCCCAGATCAGTTCGCATATCGCAGTGCGATCTGCAAACTCGGATCGCATGGTGTGAACACCCATGCGATCCGATTCTGCTGCGGGCCAAAAAAAGGGTCCCGTGCGAATTTGCGGCGGGTGCGGCGGGTGTGGCGGGTGCGGCGGGTGCGGCGAATGGCTGAACTCGAATCGCACAGAGATCGGATGTGATTTGCACTGCAGTGCGGTGCGAATCACATTCGTTCTCATAAACCGCTGCAATGTGAACCCAGCCTTAGTGACACTGGCGACGGGGGGTGATCACGGGGTTAAACCTTTATTGGGGGGGTTAGGGGGGTACATTAGAACTAAAGGGGGCTAACCCTAACTGCCCTAACAGTTATTACAGTCACAAATGACACCAATGCAAAAAAAAATAAAAATAAAAAAAAAATGACATTGGTGTCACTGTGACTGGGGGGCAGGGGTAATTGGGGGGGTGATCGGGGGGTAAAGGGGGGGTGTGAGTGTGCCTGGCATGTTCTACTGTGTGTGGGATGTGTTGGTGCAACTCACTGATCCGCTCTCCTCCGTGTCGGAACGAAAAATACCGACACGGAGGAGAGAATACATCACTTCCTCTCCTGTGTTTACATTACAGGAGAGGAAGTGATGTCACCGGGGATTTCCATTCGTCGGGAGCGATCGCGAGGGGGTGGCCATGAATGAATGGCCGTCCCCTCGTCCGGGATCGCTCCCGAACGAAAACCGACCGCCGCAGGCACCGGGCGGGGGCCCGATCGGGCCCCCGACCCGCGGGAGGCAAAGGACGTACATATATGTGCTTATGCCTGCCCGTGCCATTCTGATGACGTAGATCGGCGTGAGGCGGTCGGCAAGTGGTTAAAAGAATTATGTGGGGGATAAAAGATGCAATAAAAAAAAAAAAACACACACACACACACACACAGTTAAAATACATTATATAATCGACCCTTTGCCCCTCCACCTTGCTCCGTTACTTGATGTTTATATACTGAGCCTACTATTATATACCTTGAATCCTGTATTGTAAAGATAAAATGGGGAAGGTTTCTTTGTATTATAAAGACTTTTTATTTTTATGATTGCTTAAATTGATTGTAAATGATCACCTTGTAAAACAATCCACTCAAACCAATCCAATCAGTTTGAAATAAAAATGAAAGGCAAAACATTTGCGTATAGATTTAAAAAAGTATATAAATACCTTTTTTTTCCTCTTTTTATAAGTGATCACATTCCCTCTGTTCTCAGCTGCATAAGAGCTGTAAGAAGAGAAGAACACTGAGCTTCCCAGTGAATGGTCGTGCGGGGGGGGGGGGGTGTCCGATCATTGGAGGAGAGTACACTGAGTTCCCAGCACAGCTAGAGGACTGACCACAGTGTGCTCAAATATGTTTAGTGTTTTGTGTGGTCAGTTTTTAATAGGAAAGCAGAGAGACTGACAGGAACACCAGGGATTTCACACAAAGCAAGTGATACAAAGATGAAAGGATACTTTCTCATACAAGTACATAGTACATCAGGCACGTATCAGGAATATGAAATGTTGGGGTAACAAACACTTTAAAGAAAAAAAGCAGACATTGTGTGATATATATATATATATATATATATATATATATATATATATATATATATATTTTTTTTTTTTTTAATGGGGCTGAGCCTGCACTGTAAGTCTAAAGGAGAGAGTAGAAGCTGAGCCTGCATTGTTTAGTCTAAGGCTCGGTTCACACTGCCACAACTGGTCATGCTACTTGAGAGTTCAAAGTCGCATGACAAGTCATACCCAATTAACTGCAATGGAACAATTCTAATCAGTGCAACTCAAGTCACAGCGAAAAAGGCCCCTGCACTACTTTGGGGTGACTTCATCACAACTTGCATTGACTCCTGTGATTGAATTAGTAAGCAAGCCGCAATGAAGTCGTGCGAATAAATAATCTTTCTTCATAAATTTAGGCCAAAATATATTCTTCTACCCTTTTTGGTAAAAATAGCCAAAAATCTGTGTATATTATTTAGTCTTTGTGAGAATTATAGTCTACGTTTATGGTATATATATATTTGAATATTGATCAGTCCTGATGTACCGATACCATTTCTTAAGGCCCTAAAATGCCAGAACAGTACAGTACAAATATCCCCTAAATGAGGTCTGTAGTAAGAGGCATGGTGAGTTTTTTTAAGTTGTAATTTTTTTGCCAAAATGTTTTGGAAAATAAAGAACGTAAACAAAATGTGTTTTTCTTTTCCACAAAGTTGCCATTTTAATAAAGTTGTCATTTCTAATACACAGCGAACACAAACTTAACCACTTCAATACAGGGCACATATACACCTTCCTGCCCAGACCAATTTTCAGCTTTCAGCGCTATAACATTTTAAATGACAATTGGTCATGCAACACTGTAGCCAAACAACATTTTTATAATTTTTTTCCTACAAATAGAGCTTTCTTTTGGTGGTATTGGATCACTAATGGGGTTTTTATTTTTTGACCTACAAATAAAAAAATACAAAATTTTTTTGAAAAAAAAAGTTTTTCTTTGTTTCTGTTACAAAACGTTGTAAATAATAGTTTTGTCCTTCACTGATGGGCACTGGTGAGGATGGCCCTGATGGGCAATGATGAGGCAGTACTGATTGGCACTGATGAGGTGGCACTGATGGGCACTGATAATGAGGCATGTGGTAAACAGCCTACATCAGAGGCTCTTTACCTCAATCGGAGATGCAGTGTGTCAGACTGACACACCGCACTAACGATCGCCGCTCTGCGCACCAGCACGGGCACATGCTATTGGCTTATCCTGCCAGACGTCATATGACATTCAGTCAGAATAACAACCACTTTGCGCACGTCATATTGCTGTATGGGAAATGGTTAAAATTACACCTCAAAACGCATTCTCTAACTCCTGTATTACTATACTCCTATATAGTAATACAACATCTGTACATGTGTGAGATAAATAAAAAAAGTAAATAAAATGTTTTCCTTTTCCACAAAGTCACTTTTTTCACACACACTATAGCCATACTTATAATTACACCCCAAAACACAATCTGTTACTCCTCCTAGGTATGGCAATACCACATGTGTGAGACTTTTCCACAGCCTAGCCACATAAAGAGACTCAAAATCCAATGAGCACCTTTAGGGTATCTAGGGACATAAATTTAAATATCTAATTTCTTGACTACCCATCACATTTTTGGAGGCCCTGAAGCACCAGCACAGTAGAAACACCCACAAATTGACCATATTTTGTAATGTAAACATGTAAAATCTTCTATTAGGCACGGGGGGTCTTCTGAAAACCTAATTTTTTGCCACAACTTTTTAGAAAATATGGAAAGAAAATGCAAATGTATTTTTTTACGCAAAGTTGTCATTTCTCATACACAACAAATGCATACTTAAAATTACAATAAACCTACGGTTAATTTAAAAAAAAAATTTTGTTAGTCCCATATTAAGTGTAAGGGCCAAAAAAAATTGAAACTTTGGTTTCCACTTAAATGGATGGGCATAAATGCAGCTGGGATTTTGGGTGCTGGGCAAAAAGATTGCATTGGTCCACGGCTTAATTTAAAAAGCTTCCATGAAAAATGTAAAAAACATTGGTGTTAAATTTTGGTTGTCTTGGTCTTTTACACTGCTGGTGCTAGCCTTGTCACAGGGAGGTATTGAGATACTGGTAGTTGCCTGCTGCTCCTTGTAGTGCCTCTTTTTGTTGGGACCCTCTCTTTCTCTGAATCAGATACTGAATCATTGCTGTCCATGGGTTCATATTGGGAATTTGAGTCTGACAGCAATATATTCCTTCTACTGTCTTCTGTCATACTCAGAATTTAGAATGCATTCTCGCTGGTCTAGATTTTTTGGACATGGCATTGACACTAGTGTGGCGGTAATTAGAACTCACTGGTATGGTGGTGATCAGGATCCACTGGTATTGTGATGATCAGGATCCACTGGTATGGCAGTGATCAGGAACCACTGGTATGGCAGTGATCAGGACCCACTGGTATGGCAGGGATCAGGACCCACTGGTATGGCAAGGATCAGGACCCACTGGTATGGTGGTGATCAGGACCCACTGGTATGGCGGAGATCAGGATGATGATGTGGAAGTAATAAGGACACTGGTGCTAGTGTGCAGCGGTCTGATGTCACTGCAATAAGGGGCAATGTTCCTGGAAGAACTGGTGACACTGGGACAGGTGACAGATGGTTGGCTACGGTTGGTTCACACTAGAAACTGTTGGGCAGAGATCAGGGATACTGTGAGCTGGCTGTCAATGTTTTGTGGGTGTAATCTGTGTGCAGGGGCTTTAAGATACTCCCAATTAGCTGTAATGGCTCTCTCTCATCACAGAGGATGGTGGTGATCAGAATACACTGGTATGTGGTATGGCATTATATTAGGGCCCACTGGTATGGTGGTGATCATACTTAATAACCAGAGTCATATAGATGGTTGCCATTGTCCCAAAATTGTAGAACTATAGAAAGACCCTCTGTAACAACACTGTACCCAAATTACATTTTTATCATTTTTTTCCCACAAATAGAGCTTTCTTTTGGTGGGGTTTAATCACAGCCGGTATTTTTTGCTAAACAAACAAAAAAAATGTATATTTTTATTGTTTTTTTAAAATCATGTTTCATAGTTTGTTATAAAATTTTGCAAACAGGTAATTTTTCTCCTTTCTCCATTGATATGCACTGATGACTAAGCACTGGTGGGCACTGATAGGCTACACTGGTGGGCACAGTTAAGGCGGCACTGATAGGCACAGATAAGGTGGCACTGATGGGGACAGATAAGGCAGTACTGATGGGCACAGATAAGGCATCACTGATGGCCACTGTTTAAATGGCACTGATGGGTCCTGATGGGTGGCATTGATGGGCACTGATAGGTACCACTGATAACTGGCACTGATGGGCACTGATTGGCACTGATGAGTGGCACTGATGGGCACTGGTAGGTGACACTGATGGGTACTGATAGGTGGCACTGATGTGCAGCACTGTTTTTGAGGCTGATTGTGGGCACTGATATGTGGCACTGTGGGCACTAATGGGTGGCACTGTGTGCACTGATGGGTGGCGCTGGTGGGCACTGGTAGGTGGCACTGTTGCCTACTGCTAGGTGGCACTGTCAGAGGGCACAGGTGGGCACTGAGGAGCCTGGCGGCAGCACGTCTTGATCGGGACTGATGTCCCTCTCACGGCCACCGGTGAGCGCCTTTTTTTTTCTCCTCACGCTGTCAGCTTGAGGAGAAAAAATAGCTGATTACTGACTCTGTTTACATCACGTGATCAGCTGTCATTGGCTGACCACATGGTAAGGGGTCAGGATCGACCCCTTACTCCAATCTGTGATCCAGCATGTCTCATAAGCTCGCTGATCACAGAGCGGGCCGCGTGCACCCTGCAGGAGGTATGCAGGCCACTCGGGCATGGGAGGACATCAATGGATGTACTCCCAGCAAAGCAGGTCCATGCTGTAGCCGTCATTCAGCTATAGCGCGGATTTGAAGAAGTTAAAAGGAAAGACCTATTAAAATTGTTACATATTTGGCTGTATATACAAAACTGATCCAACATATAGCATGTAGTGGCACATTTATGTTACAGTTCTCTTGGTCCCACTACCACTGATTGGAGTTGGAGTCAGACCTGAGATCCTGTCATGTACAGAAAGCACTGCAACAGCACTGACATTTACAAAAGAGAAAAGTTTTACAATTGCCAGCAAATGACTTTGACAGCTGTCATTGCCAGTTTCTTTCAGCACTCAGACCTTTCCAAGAGTCTGCTATGCATTTTGGGAGACCTTTGGAGTGATTTGCGTGCTGTTTTTATTTTTTGTTTTTTTAAGCTGGTAATGAATGTCATTTGTTAGCAATTTAAACTGTAACATTTTCTTGTAAGTGTCACTTTTGCTGTAAAATATCCCACAGCAAGGATGAAAAAAAAATGCAGTAACCCTATGCTTGTTCTGGTGACAGTATGTACAAAAAATAATAATAATAATATATATATATATATATATATATATATATATATATATATATATATATATATATATATATATACCATACTGTCTTAAGCAGCTGTGAAATTTGTTGTACATTAATAATGCTTTCAGAAATAGAAGCGTTATTAATTAATTTTTTATCAATTAACAAAGTGAAATGTAAACGAACAGAAGAAAAATCCAAATCCAGTCGATAGTTGGTGCACCTGTTGCCTTCAAAACAGCATGAATTTTTCTATGTACACTTGCACACAGTTTATAAAGGAACTCAGCAGGTAGGTTGGAGAACTAGCCACAGATCTTCTGTGGATGTAGGCTGCCTCAATCCTTCTGTCTCTTCATGTAATCTAAGACAGACGCAATGATGTTGAGATCAGGGCTTTGAGTAAGCCAAACCATCACTTCAAGACCTCCTTGTATGGCATGATGGATAAGTATCTGCCAGCATTGAGGACACCATTGATCCTGACCAAATCTCCATTTGCAGAAATGCATCCCCAAACTTGCAAGGAACTTTCATCACGCATCATTGTTGCCTGCAGACACTCATCATTGTACCGCTCTGTAGCTCTTTGGTGAACAAACTCCCTTTTGCTACAGCCAAATATTTAAAATTTTGACTCATACGTCCAGGGCACCTGCTGCCATTTTTCTGGACCCTAATTCTTATGTTTTCATGCATAATAAGTTGCTTAGCCTTGTTTGCATGTTCCATGTGATGACCTGTGATAACTAAATACCAACAAAAGACATCTCTATATGTTTTATTTAAAAAATAAAGATATAACCTGGAAATAAAAACACCCAAATGTTTGACCTTCATTAAAATAATTAAATTCTCAAAATAAGCCTGCCATCTGCTAACTCAGTGACCTACTGCACACAACTGATCATGGCAGTAACACTGCCAAATGACAACTCCCTGAGCTCAGCTATATAAAGAAGTCATATATAAGGGGGATAGTGGTGACATCATTGATCAAATATGAACATGTTTCAAATTGAGTCCGATGGACTCATTTACTATTGGGAAAACCATTCGTCGGACCGCTGAAAAGTCCGTCAGGATGACCGTTGGACCTAGTCTGCCGGAAAGTCTGGTCTTGTGTATGCGGCATTAGGTGTTTTTTTAGTTACAAAAAGGTTGTTTTTTTGTGTTTTGTTTTTTTAATTAATGATGCTGTAATTTGGCACATATCAGGAATGTGCAAGAAAAGTTGTAAAGTGAACTTTGCACACTCATTCTCTCAGTTATATACACATTTCCCAGTAAGCACTAGTTTCATTCAAGTGGTTGTAAACCTCAGACATGAAATATGTATATGTATATAGTATATAGTGTGTATTTGTCTCAATTAAGAGTGCTAAGTGTAATTTCTGTCTGCTGCTTCATTCCTCTGCCACCTGCATGAACCAATTTTGACAATTTTTCCTGACACCAAGAAAAAAATGGAGACAGGGGAGGAATTTCCAGAGGACTGACAGCCTTGGCTCAATTTCTGTGTGCTGTGTGAAGGGGGGGGGGGGTGTCTTTTCCCTCCAATTAGCTCTCAGAACTCTCCTCACTGAGCTCTGAAAAATTTAACTTCAGCTCTCCACCATCATTTCTCTGAACGCTCAGACAAGCTTTATGCTCCAGTATAAGACCTTTAGTGTCGAAACACACCGGATAGCATTTACTGCACACCACATTGCTTTTTATATACTTTTTACATTTTGTGATCACTTTTATTCCTGTCATTTTTGATACATTTCAATAAACCTATTGGTTTGACCTGCACTATTTGGAGCCCTCCTTCTTTTTCCACATGTGTTTATTGGAGTCCACTAGGAGCTGTCCTGGGGTACATCCAGCTTGATTGTACAGTGTTTGAAGAGTGCCGGAAAACCGGGGACCCTGCACCTGATCCCACCTCCTTCCATATATAGCATTGGATTCAGATCCTTCGGGATCACAAGGCCTTCTGACCCACTGTTGTATGACAGGTAAGAGTATCCATCTTCTTATCCCTGAAGAGTTATTTGAAGTGACTACAGACAGCCTGTTTACTTTTTCACTGGTTTGGTGTCACCCTAACAGCAAGAAGTTTATCCTGTCTACTTTCATACTCTCTGTGGACTTTATTTTTCATGATTCATTGTAGTTTTATTCACTACTAGTTTCTTCGCACTGTTTGTGCTTTTAACACCCCTTCATTATGATTTTGTCACACTGTGTAGTCACAGAACCCTGTGTTTGGAGCATATGTACTGGCATTTGCACTTCCCTTTATTACTGAATTGTTACACTGTGCAGCTACTCAACATTGTGTCTTGAGTATATGTATCGGCATTTGCACTTTATTTATAGTGCTACACTATTTTTATATCATATATGATTCGGTACTTTGAACGGATGTAGAGAAGAGAATATTGCATATGAACAGATACAACTTGTGTAGGAGGATTTGTTTCATCTCTGTGTGTCACCTGAGGCCAGTCACTTCACTGGGTACATGTGAGGGTTTACAACCACTTTAAGATTTATTCATACAAGAAATGATTGAAATCGCATGCAATATCCTATCCACTATAGCATATGCTGCTATACATTCTGAAATACTGATTTAGGTGACCTATTAGTAACACCCATACATCAAATTACTCAATAGGTTACATGGTAGAATTACCAAATAACATCTTTCTGAGTAAAAAATTGCCTAATTTGTGCCATGAATAAAAAAATAAATGCTCTGAGCTCCATTATACTGTATAACTCACATCCAAAGCAAACATGACGTGCATTGTGGCTGTATAACTTTATTAGACGCTGGTGATAATTTATTTGGAGAGTCTTTGCTCTTCTTGTGAAGTTCTTTCTCATTTTCTATTTCTGTGTTGTCAGCACAAGAAATAAAATGAATGATAGTCACTGGGCAAGAAAGGCACAAATAGCAATGAAAACATAAGATGTTCTGTTCAATTCCTATCTTCTGAAAAGACCTTTTTGTTACTGTTTATGTCCCCATTTTAGAATATTCGACATTTCCTGTAATTCTGAAACCCTCAAACCAAGAAAAGAAGTCAGGGGAAATCTCTCTTAGATATGAACATGCTTTTGTTGTAACATTTTGGCCTACTTCTGTCCTTAAAGTAGTTGTAAACCTCAGTAACGAAATCTGAACAAAGTACATACAGTATATCTGTTGTGTTTACTTGTCTATCTCCAAAGAATTAATGTAATTTCTCTCTCTTGCTTCATTCCTCTGTTATTAGCATGTGTCACTTCTAATAACTTGTCCCAACACCAGAGATAATATGGAGATGTGGTGGGGGGGGGGGGGGGGGGAGAGTTCAGCACACAGCTTGTCTATTCACAACACAGCTCTTCAAAGTACCTTTATCCCTGGGCCATGTGTGATGGGGGGGGGGGGGGGGTCCTTTTCCTCCAATCAGCTCTCACACACTGTGCAAGAGCTCTAACTGCAGTTCCCTGCCCCATCCTTCCTGCTACTGACAGATGCAGAAGGATTTTTAACACTTTGAAGGAATGTAAAAAAGAGGAGACTGCAGATAAAGCTTATGTAGGAGGATTTGTTCATCTTTGTTTATTATTTGAGGTTAATCACTTCACTGGGTATATGAGACGGTTTATGTCCATCGGCACCCGCCGATTACACAGGCAGAATGACAATCTACATATGTAAACAAGGCAGATTGTTGTTCTGTCAGGAGGGAAGGCACTGATCCTGTGTTTCTGCTAAGTAGGAACACAAATCTTTGCCTTCCCCTAGTCAAAGCACCTCCCCCACAGTAAGCACAACCTAGACAGACAGTGACCCTTTGATCTCCCCTGATGTTAACCCCCCAGTCAGTGTTGTAAGTACAGTGACATAATTTTAAGCTTAACTTAATGTCTCTGGCCCCCAAAAAGTGTCAAAAGCATCAGTTAGGTGTCTGTTTTTTCTGCCTCAATATCGCAGTCCCATTATAAGTCGCAGATCGCTGACAAAAAGTAAAAAATAAATAAATAAAAATATCCCGTAGTTTGTAACTTTTGCGCAAACCAACCAATATACGCTTATTAGGATTTTTTTTAACAAAAACACATAGCAGAATACATATTGGCCTAAATTGATGAAGAAATGTGATGTTTTACATTTTTTATTGGGTATGTTTTATAGCAGAAAATAAAAAATATTGGTTTTTTTTTTTCAAAATTATCAGTCTTTTTTTGCTTATAGCGCAAAAAATAAAAACCGCAGAGGTGATCAAATGCCACCAAAAGACAGCTCTATTAGTGGGGAAAAAAGGATAACATTTTTATTTGTGTACAGTGTTGCACGACCGCGCAATTGTCAGTTAAATGCAGTACCATATCACAAAAAATTTCTTAGTCATCAAGGAGTGGTAAACCTTCCGGAGCTGAAGTGGTAAAAAAAAAAAAAAAACATTTTAACCAAAACGGCTAAAGCATCTTGACTAGAAGTGCTCTGGTCTTAAATGAACACCATATTATAATCACAAAGGTGTTTAACAGTAGATAAGTGGTTAGCACTTTTGCCTGGAAGAACTAGGGTGATTGATTGGAATCCCAGCCACAGTTTGCATGTTCTTCATGTGCCTGCGTGGGTTTCCTCCCACACACTAAAGACATTCTAGTAGGTTAATTAGATCCAGTCTAAACTGAGCCTAGCATGTATGTTTAAATATGAGTTAGGGACTCCTGTATTATAAGCTCCTTGAGGGCAGGGACTGATGTCAATGTATAATAAAAATGTAAAGTTCTGCAAAGAATTGACTGCGCTATATAAGTACCTGTAATAAATAAAACAAACATTTTTTATTCTACTCCTATTGTTGTCACTTACAGTGATTGATAGCATAACATCACCTTTTCTATGGTAATATTTGAATATACATATAAAGCAGAAACCCCCTCTAAGAAAAAAAACAACTTTTGATTTTAATGGTTTTTGGTGCTAGAAGGTGTGGGATGTACTGTAGGCATCTAAACATTTTCCATCAGCAGTGCAGGCGCTAGTATTACACAATTACCCTAGACTTTTAAAAATGTTACAGAACTACATAACAAAGTCTAAACTTTGTGACATTAACAGTGTAAAGGAAAAATGCGAGTAATTAATATTTATATAGTCACCACATTCACTCTGTGTGGCAAAAAAATAAAACTTTTATAAGTGATCTGTTCTCTGTTAATCCAAGGTCAAAAAATATCAGATTCGTTGTAAAATTACATTCATCCTTCAACATATACAGTAAGTAGCATTTTCTAAAAAAAACAAAAAAAACAAAAACATTTCTTTGAATGTGAGTAAAACATGGGTTTAGGATAATACACAATGTTGGGTTTATTATTGTAATGAAAATAGTACAATTGTAGTAAAATAAACAAGTTAAAAACCCAAGAAACATAACTATGCTGTAAACAGATTGTGATGTCAATGGAAAATATTACTACGTACTCCAATGTTTGTTTACATACTTAAGGAGCCAAAGTGAAAATGATGACTTACAGCCAGACCGCTAGCCATGCTCAGATTGGTTACTACACTAAAGATTTTCCATCCGCCTAAGCACTACAGTGTTGTGAAAAGAAGGACCAACTTTTATTAATCAATCTTTCAGTATATTGTTTCATTTTTTAAACTTTTTTTTAAATGATTAGAGGATTTGCTAGTTATTCCATAGGGTGATTCTTTTGGCCTAAATCATCTACTTGCTTCCTTTACTTCTTGGTGAATCCTGTAAATGGATTTCCCTACTATAGTTCCCTCATACAGTATTTTTCTGTTGTATGCACCTACCGTGGTTGCATTTTCATTTATATATAGAAAATTTTTAAAAAATGTAAAGTAGTACTCTCTCTTAACAGTTTGAGGTAGCAGGCTAGCATAGAAACTTATGTACACAGATTTTAGCTTTGGAACTCATGATAAATAAAATGTTAAAATGTGATTTAACTGTTTATATTTGTGATGCCAAGCTACTTTAGGACAATGATAGGTCTGGAGCAAAGCGTTGCGAAGATTCTTGGAGACAAAGCAGCGGTCATCAGGTTTTCCAGAAGGAGAATGGATCTGAGAGGTCAGTGAGACTAATGCGAACAGTGGTCAAAATGCAGTACAGGGAAGTAGAAATCGGCTCAATTTTGAAAGAGGAGGAAAACTGCTGTGATAATGCATCTTCCCTTATATTCTTCATACCAGATAAAAATGACACTATGTAATTGAAGCTTGACACAAAAAGTGTAGGATTCTTATAGTCAGTCAAAATGAGGACCGGCACAGTAGTACTCTCGAGGAGATGCTTCCACTCTTTAGGAGCTCAAATAATAACTAATCATTTTCCCCAATTTGGTAATTGCGTTCTGCGAGAGACAATGTTTTAGAAAAGCAGCCACAAGGATGCATAGAGCTCTCAGAAGTAGAATGTTGAGACAGGATTGAAATGTAACGTAGGATCAGGATATGCCAACACTGGAGCTGCAAAAAAAGTCTTGAGGCTTTAATGGAATCTGGGGACCAATTCTGTGGGTTTCCCTTCTCTGGTTGCCCTCTTTCTCTGGGTCCATCGGAAACCCAGCAACAGATATGACAACCCAAAAATGTAACCTGTTCATGGTGAAACTCGCACTTCTCCAACTTGCAATACAGGTTGTTCTCTCTCAACCTTTGCAACCCATGGGAAATGCGTGCATAGTGGTTTTGAGTAAATGAGAAGGTGCAGGCACTTCTCAGGTGGGTTGGACAAGACTTCAATAAGTGACTTGCTTGGCCACAGTAAAGGCACAATCTTTCCGAAAAGTTCTCTCTTCAGCAGAGAGACATGTGAAGTCCAGCTGCATGGGATTTACTTCACTAAAGGACTCTGGCCCAGGAGGCATGGGAGGTTAGGAAGGCAAAACTTGGAGCCAAACGTACAGGAGGCTTCTACAAACGCTCCTCAAAGGAAGGTCTCTCTCAGAGGCTGGTATTAATGAGAATGGCAAACAAGATCAACTCCTCAAGGCTCCCATGTATATCTCAAGCCACAAGCTTATCTTTATTGTTATCAGAGAGGTCATGGGAAAAGGCAGTCATAAGAGCCTCATTGTTTCAACTCTGCTGCCAGAGTGCCAGAGACCTTACGCCACGTTCACACGAGCTGAATATCCAACAGAAAAAGTCTGACGGAAGCTTTTCATCGTATATTCCGATCGTGTGTATGCCTCATCGAACTTTTGTTTTCAAAAATTCTGACGGACCTAGAAATAGAACATGTTTTAAACATTCCAGACAGAACCAATTCATATTTGGAAAACCGCTCGTCTGTATGCTGTTCTGACGGACCAAAAACGACGCATGCTCTGAAACAAGTACGAGACAGAAGCTATTGGTTACTGGCTATTGAACTTCCTTTTTTTAGTCCCATCGTACGTGTTGTTCATCACCGCGTTCTTGACGATCAGACTTTGGTGTGATCATGTGTACGCAAGACAGTTTCAATGGAATTCCATCGGAATTCCGTCCGAGATCATAGACCACGCAAGGGCAAGGAGGAAATGAGCTAAGCTGTTTAAATAACAAAAAGGGGCTGGCTGTAGGCTGGACTAATGAAGCAGGTTAATGGTGAATAGGCGGTAACTAAGGATGAGCCGAACACCCCCCTGTTCGGTTCGCACCAGAACCTGCGAACAGACCTAAACTTCTTGTGAACTTTAGAACCCTATTAAAGTCTATGGGACTCGAACGTTCACAATCTAAAGTGCTCATTTTAAAGGGTAATATGCAGGTTACTGTCCTAAAAAGTGTTTGGGGACCCGGGTCCTGCCCCAGGGGACATGGATCAATGCAAAAAAAAGTTTTAAAAACTGACGTTTTTTCAGGAGCAGTGATTTTAATAATGATTAAAGTGAAACAATAAAAGTGTAATATTCCTTTAAATTTCGTAGCTGGGGGGTATCTATAGTATGCCTGTGAAGGGGCGCATGTTTCTGGTGCTTAGAACTGTCCCTGCACAAAGTGTCATTTGTGCAGGAAAAAAAGTATTTTAAAATCACTTGCGGCTATTGTCGGGTCCCGTAATACAGAGAACACTCAATGAGTGTTCTCTGCATTAGCCGACAATTCATTCATTCATTGATAAAAAAAAAAAAAAAAGCGTGGGGGTTCCCCTAAATTCAATTACCAGGCCCTTCAGGTCTGACATGGATATTAAGGGGAACCCCGTGTCAAATTTAAAAAAAAAATTGACGTGGGGGTCCCCCTAAATATCCATAACCAGACCCTTCAGGTC
This sequence comes from Lithobates pipiens, assembly GCF_037356315.1. Taxonomy (NCBI): domain Eukaryota; kingdom Metazoa; phylum Chordata; class Amphibia; order Anura; family Ranidae; genus Lithobates; species Lithobates pipiens. Next base: position 275,770,761 of record NW_027507758.1, read on the forward strand.
TGATATGGATATTAAGGGGAACCCTGCATCAAATTTAAAAAAAAATTGACGTGGGGGTTCCCCTAAAAATCATATCAGACCCTTTATCCGAGCACGCAACCTGGCAGGCCGCAGGAAAAGAGGGGGGGACGAGAGAGCGTCCCCCCTCCCTCCTGAACCGTACCAGGCCACATACCCTCAACATTGGGAGGATGCTTTGGGGGTCTGTGACCCCTCAAAGCACCTTGTCCCCATGTTGATGAGGACAAGGGCCTCATCCTCACAACCCTGGCCGTTGGTTGTGAGGGTCTGCGGGCGGGGGGCTTATCAGAATCTGGAAGCCCCCTTTAACAAGGGGACCCCCAGATCCCGCCCCCCCCTGTTTGAAATGGTAAGGGGGTACAAAAGTACCCCTACCATTTCACAAAGAAAGTGTCAAAATGGTTAAATAAGACAAACACACTTTTGAAAAATTCCTTTATTAAAAATAAAAAAAATAAAAAAAAGATTCCAGCGGTGCTAATCCACTCTTGCTATCCAGCGACGGGTCTCCGGGGTCCAGCGATGGATGATCATATCCAGCGACGGGGGATCTCTCAGTCCAGCGCTGTCCATACATCCTTTTTCTGTCTCCATTGCGGAGACACTGCGGAGATCCCAGCGCTGACGTTTCTTATATTAGGAGGGCGGGGCCACTCGTCACCTGACCCCGCCCCCTCTGACGCTGGTGAAGGGAGCCAGGGGTTCCCCAGTGACGTGTGGGTGACCCCACCCCCTCTGATGTAACGGAAACCTGCGTCACATGAATGAATGAATTTTCGGCTAATGCAGAGAACACTCATTGAGTGTTCTCTGTATTACGGGACCCGACAATAGCCGCAAGTGATTTAAAAATACTTTTTTTCCTGCACAAATGACACTTTGTGCAGGGACAATTCTAAGCACCAGAAACATGCGCCCCTTCACAGGCATACTATAGATACCCCCCAGCTACGAAATTTAAAGGAATATTACACTTTTAATGTTTCACTTTAATCATTATTAAAATCACTGCTCCTGAAAAAACTGCCGTTTTTAAAACTTTTTTTTGCATTGATCCATGTCCCCTGGGGCAGGACCCGGGTCCCCAAACACATTTTAGGACAGTAACCTGCATATTACCCTTTAAAATTAGCACTTTAGATTTCTCCCATAGACTTGTATAGGGTGTTCCGGCTTTTCGAACTTGCTGCGAACAGCCCAAATTGTTCACTGTTCGCTGAACAGGCGAACAGGCAATGTTCGAGTAGAACATGAGTTCGACTCGAACTCGAAGCTCATCCCTAGCGGTAACTGTGAAAACAATTAATGACTGGTGTTTAACCGACAGATGAGCAGCTTCTGAGCACTGAAAGAAAAGAGCTGCTTTTTAAGTAGCAGGAGCCAGTGCTGACAATTAGCCTGTGAATTGTCAAAGCTTATGGCCCACTGGGAGGAAGAGGCTGTCTTCAGAAATCGCCCCCCTAAGCTTGTCTGCTACAGTTTGGGAAGGAGACAGATCTAGTCTGGATAGTTTTATTCAGACATCAGCAATACTAAAAATATCCATTCCAACGTGGAATGGAACGTATTGGTCTTTCTTGATCTTGAGATTTTTAGGGATAGTGATCATTTTCGCTTGTGCAGTTATTTCAAACCAATATGCCTATATACCCCTGGAGAGTTGCCACCATAGGTCATGGTTGTGCAACATCCCCAGGGGTAAATTCATTAGGCTTAGGTGTAATTGCACTCGCAAGGAGGATTGTGTGTCTCAATCCCAGGTTCTCTCGTCTAGATTCCAGCAAAAGGGGTATGAGAAATCTACCCTGGCTAGTGAAATAGAGAGAGTGTGTACTATGGACAGACAGCCATTGATATCAAATCAGATTAAAGAAAACAGTACTGAGATCTCAAATTTTAAGATGGTGTTGAACTACAATGTCCAACACAAAAAGTTTGAGAAGATAGTACAAAACAACTAGTCCATTCTAAAATAGGAAAAGGTGTTAGGCCCTCTATTGCCACAGCGAGCATCATTTATACATAAAAAGGCTCTATCTTTGTGTGATTGTTTGGCTCCAGGAGTCATTGATCCACCGGTTCAGTCTGAAAAACAGTTATTTTCTTTTCTTTTTGATTTCTACGCCTGCGGGCGGTGTACTGCTTGTAAACACTCAAAATGTAATATTAAGAAGCAGTGTGGTCTGAAATGTATCAGTAGGACCTCTAGACCCCCTTCACGTTAGGTTAGGGGAACATGTAAACAACATCAAGAAAGGATTGAAAAATCACAATGTTTCCAGGCATTTCAAATTGGCCCATAATTAGAACCCTAGGGGTTTGAGATTTTGGGGCATTGAGAAAGTCACCAGGCATTTGAGAGGAGGCAATTTTATATTTCAACTCACTCGCAGGGAATCTCATTGGATACATGAGGCAAAAGTTTTAGTACTAGCAGGCTTGAACATTGTTTTTTGAGTGAATTGTTTAATTTCTGATCCTTAACACATAATGTATGGATTAAATGACATATGTTATTGGTATTGAGGCTTTATGCTAATACATGTTAACCCCTTAAACAATTTGCAGCCAAAGGACCAGGCCCCTTTTTGCGATTAGGCACTGCATCGCTTTAACTGACAATTGCGCAGTTGTGTGACGTGGCTCCCAAACAAAATTAGCGTACTTTTTTTTCCCACAAATAGAGCTTTCTTTTGGTGGTATTTGATCACCTCTGCGGTTTCTATTTTTTGCGCTATAAACAAAAATAGAACGACAATTTTGAAAAAAATGCAATATTTTTTACTTTTTGCTATAATAATTATCCCCCAAAAATATATAAAAAAACATTTTTTTCCTCAGTTTAGGCCAATACGTATTCTTCTACATATTTTTGGTAAAAAAAAAATCGTAATTTGCGATAATTGATTGGTTTGCGCAAAAGTTATAGCGTTTACAAAATAGGGGATAGTTTTATAGCATTTTTATTAATATTTTTTTTTTACTAGTAATGGCAGCGATCAGCGATTTTTATTGTGACTGCGACATTATGGTGGACAGATCGGACATTTTTAATAAATTTTTGGGACCATTGTCATTTATACAGCAATCAGTGCTATTTAAATGCACTGATTCCTGTGTAAATGACACTGGCAGTAAAGGAGTTAACCACTAGGGGGTAGTGTAGGGGTTATGTGTGACGTTATGTGTTTTTTTTTTATTGTAGGGGGCGTGGTCTGACATGTGAGGCCACTGATCGTCTTTCCCTATAAAAGCAAACAGACGATCAGTGACAGCCACACTACGAAGCACAGGTAGAGGTTTGTTTACACAGATCTCTCCTCATTCTTCAGCTCTGTGACCCGATCACGGGACACCAGCGGCGATCGGGCCCGCTGGTCCCGCAGCCACAGTCACAGAGGCTGGGCACTTAAAGAGCCACGTACAGGTACGTGATTGTGCCCAGCCGTGCCATTCTGCCAATGTATATCGGCATGGGGCGGTCCTTAAGTGGTTAATGTGTGCATTTGTGTCGTTATGAAGATCAACGAGGACGCGGTTTATATGAAATTATAATGAATTTATCATTATTTATTATTATTATACACTTTTATTTTTTATGACAGATTTTTTTAATATTTTGTATAGTATGTGCATTTATGGCCTTTTTATATTGTCTTATTTGTTCTCTTCAGGTTTTGATGGCCATTAGACAGGTGCAATATACACTATTTCCGTCTTGATGGGCTATGTATTGTTCAAAACCATCATCCTGACAGTCTGTTATGGACATTGTGTGTGTGTTTTTTTTTTCATCTGAATCATATGTTAGGTCACGTCCTAGCTGGTTACGGGAGTGAGTGGGGTTTCCATGGAGATCAATAATGTTAAGTCAAGTTAAGCCCCTAGTGTCTTTAAATGTCAGCTCACAGCATATAAAGCGGGTGTCTCATATTATTCTCTCACCGCTGATGAACCCTGGGAAGCAACGCGGACAGAACCACGTGACTAGTGTGACGTCACCAATGTCTATCGTTGATCCTCGTGGATTTGTTTGTTATCTGTTTTATCTCCCTGCACTGGGAATAGTGCTTGACTTGTAAGTGTAACTTTTTTACTTGGTGCTTTATCAGGTACAGGTTGAGTGGGAAGGTTGGCAATCTGCCATTTAAATATATTACCATTATTAAAATCATCAAGATCCCTTATGTATTTCTTCTTTTTCTTATTTTCTTGGACTTTTTTACTTGAATAAAAGCTTTTATCAAACGGAGAGCACTATATTCTGCTGCTTTTATTCCATGTACCTGTGAATCAGAGCTCATGGTCAGAGCACAAGGGATCTCATTACCATCCGCATACTCTCCTCCCCAGCGTTTAGCACATCCAGTGATCCACCTTTTATACCCTTATGAGGGCTAATGTCTGTGTGACCCGTATGATTTACTCAGGGTCTATTCAATGAGGTGAGCTGCTAGAATTGTCACCTAGGAGGTTGTCACATGAGCCCCTTGTATCTCGCCCATAGAAGCACATATTTGGAGACTGTGGTGTTCTAGCATCTATTTTTATCATGAACTTTATGGACTTTATTATTCATACATAATTTATTATGAGTATTTCTGTTTTTTGCGCTGCATTGCTTTTTACTTTTATTGTTATCTGGGATTTAATAATTTGATCCTCAGTGTTCAGCTTCTGTTGCTAGGTTTTTTTATTGCACTGATTGATCTATACTGTTATACAAAATCAAATTACTATGTACTATTAAGTACATAAGTAAGAATGATTTCCAAAATATATATATATTTTTATTTTTTATCAATTTACAAAATACAAAGTGAGTGAACAGAAGAAAAATCTAAATCAAATAAATATTATTAGGCACTATCTTCATGGTAAAGAGGAACAAGGAATCCTGGAAGTGATGGTTTGGCCCCCACAGAGCCCTGGTTTTAACATTATCAAGTCTGTCTGGGATTACATGAAGTGATAGAAGGATTTAAGGCAGCCTACATCCACAGAATATCTCTGGTTAGTTCTTCAAGATGTGGAACAATCTACCTTCTAAGATCCTTTAAAATCTGTCTGCAAGTGTACCTAGAAAAATGGATGTTGTTTTGAAGGCAAAGGGTGGTCACACCAAATATTAATTTGATTTGATTTCTCTTCTGTTCATTCTTTCCATTTTACTAATTGATAAAAAATAAACTATTAATACTTCTCTTTTTGAAAGCATCCTTAATTTACAGCATTTTTTCACACCTGCCTAAAACATTTGCGTGTGTGTGTATATGTAAAAGTACTTGAAAATTGTTGTTACACCAGTTGATACTCTGGGAGGGATTGCTGGATGGTGTATAGGCCTGAGATGGGAATCCATTGCTGAGTTTTTAAAATATTATATTATTATTATAAATGCTCGCTGGACAGAGTACCAGTGAAGTCCCAATTGAATGTTCTTCTGTATTTTATTTAGATAATTAAGGATGTGGATACTGAGCTTAAGCTCAAGATTCTAGAAACCCCATAGGTCTTCTAATGCTTACTGTAGAAAAACATTTTTATTTCATATTAAAGTAGAACCAAAAGATACATTTTTTATTCATGTTGGATATAATAAGGGATGGTTTAATCCATGACAGTTTTTTCCTGTCATTTGTGTCCCATTGGTGAGATTTGATTCACTTCTTGTCCCACCGCCAAAACAAGCGGTAAGAAGAAACCATTGTTGTCACCATATTTACAAAAATGAGTGTCCCCATTGGAAAATTTTCACTCTATTCATTTTCTTGTAACAACTCAAAATGTGGGCTTTTCTTATTAAGAATGGTTACCAGGGCTAATGCAGCAAAAAAAGAAAAAACCTGACAGGTTACCCCCCTTTTTACATCTGCAGGTTTTATTGTAACACTTACATGGATGTCCTTGGTCAGGTACTTCCTATTATGGGGTGACTACTGTTCCCCAACAGTGTCATTTAGTACCAGGTATAGAGCATAAGGCCTCATGCACACTGGATGTTTTTTCATCTGCTTTTAGGGGCGTCTGACATTTTCTTCCAGCCTGTAAACTCTGCCGAATGTTAGTCTATGTGACCATGCACATATAGGCTTTTAGAGGAATTAAAGGCAGGGGCATTTAGAGGCAGGAAAAAACTAATTGCCTGTGTGTTCAGGAGCAACAGTGTTTTGGAACCTGTTTGACAGGTGCATATCATTGCCATTTTTTACAGCAAGGCCAATTCTTGCTTTCATCAAGAGTACTTCTATAGGGTTATAGTGGGAATGCGCCATTGACACCCAAAGACCAATTTTTACGCACCCGTTACTTCTATTCAAAGTCAAAGTGACACCAGAATGTATCCAAAAAATCTCTAATCTTGTTCCCAGTGCACTACATTGTGGCCTCATCATACACACTGGCTTCCCTGCTATTGCTGAGCAAAATAAAGGCAACTTGCAGGGAAAATGTCATTTTTTTGGCTTTATAAATGCAATTATTTCTGCAGCATATTCTAGACATGGTACAGATCTGCCACTACAGGTAGACTAAGGGGACCCCCAGGCAATATATGGAAGGAATTTTTCATTTTTATGCTTTCACTTTAAAAATGACGTTTTTCACAAACTTTCTTTTTTTATTGATGCATGTCCACCAGGGCAGAGCCCAGGCCCCTATAACCATTGTATGTCCAATTACTTGCATATAAGTCTTCAAAATGGGCACTTTTAATTTTTGACGCTATGGTCCCATTGACTTTAATGGGGTTCATTATTCGGGTCCGAAACTTTCGCTGTGTATGAAAGTTCTGGTGTGAACAGAACAGGGGTCCATTCAGCCCATCCTTAATTTTAAATACAGTGTGCTAAGTCTCATGTCTCAAAACAGTATAATTTTGGTCTGACTCATTTGCCAGATAGCAAAAGTTTTGACATGTTCAGTCAGAACAAAATTAGCCTTAAAGTATATCTAAAGCCAAAACGTTTTTTTTTTTTTTTAAATAGACAAGGTAACCATAAAAATAATTTTCCATTTTTTTTTCTACTTATAGATTTTCCTTCACTACTTGCTTCCAGGAAACACATCAGCAAATAAAAAGACATTTCTCTAAAGTTGACCATTTGCATTAAAAAAAGGTATTTCCATTGAAAACCTTTCGCTTTTTTCCTGATATGATTTAGAATTAAAAACCTGACAGATATCCTAACCCACCCCCCCCCCCCCCCCCCCAACACACACACACACACACACACACACACACTATATTCAAGACTAAAAAAAATAGCTTTTAATACACTATAAAGTAATTTTTTTCATTTAGCCACCTGGCCTCCAGAAGATGTATCCCCCTTCATGACCATGCCACTTTTTGCTATACGGCACTGCTTTATTTTAACTTAAAATTGTGCGGTCATGCGACGCTGTACCAAATAACATTTATGTATTTTTTCCCACAAATAGAGCATTCTTTTGGTGGTACTTGATCACCACTACATTAAAAAATAGTTTGCGCTATAAACAAAAAAAGACCTACAATTAAAAAACAAAACAAACAAAAAAACAATTTTGACACTAACCAGTGACACTAATACAGTGATCAGTGCTAAAAATCTGCACTGTCACTATACTAATAACACTGGCTTTAAGGAGGTTAAACATCTTGGGTGATCAAAGGGTTTACTGTTTGCCTAGCCAGTGTGTGTGTTTACTATGTGTGGTGCTTTTACTAGGGGAAGAATTTGAGTCCCTGCTTTGCAGGAAAACAGAATCCATTCCCTCCCCCCTGTCAGAACAGGACTCTGCCATGTTTACATAGGCAGAGCTCTGTTCTGAGTCTCTGCCCAACAATCGGTGGGTGCCAGAAGATATTGAGTGCCCAGAACCCGCAAATCAAGGAAGGCTGTGAATTATCATAGGCTATAGCAAAAAAAACATGCCGAAAGGCCCCCTGCAGGTGGAAGTGAGGAATCATGTATATATATTTTTCTACCTCAGGGCTGCTGATCTCCTCCTCCGCTTTGTAGACACTTGCTATCCACATTCTATTCTAATTGAAACCCACATGCCAGCTGTACACTATGGCCCTGGGGAATGATAAAGATAACATTGGATTATGCCTGTGTAATGTGGGTCAGTATGGCCATACCATGTAAATTAACCTGTAAAAATTACCATGCAAGTTATAATCTGATTATACTCCTTTAACTCTACCAATAAATATACAAAAATGGGCCCACTTTATACAAATAACTGGATTTTTTTAGACTAATTCTGCCATTATATGGTTTTGATAAATCTAAAAGAGATTGTATAATAAAACTATAAGATATATTGTCAAAAAGAAGTGACATTTTTCTACTCTTAAAAAAATGGATTTAAGCAAAATGAATTTGTCTTCCAGTGTGTCCAATAAATCAGGAAGTGTTTTCAACAGATAATTTATCTAAACCTTTTTTTATCAGATCCTGCAATATGTCTCTACTTTTAAAAAGCAAAGTTTTTTTGACGTTAAATCAAGATGCTTAGAATTCCACAAGAACAAAAAGTTAATTTTTCAAATCAATGCCTGAAATCTACATTTTTGCTTATAAAATGACAATTTTTCAAATAAACATTATGCTGAAAAATAGATGTACTACCGTTCTCTCCTCTCTGCAACCAAGCTTGTCTAATTAATTTTGTGCCTTTTTGTGTCATTATTATGTTAAACTGGAGCTGGAATGAACAGATAGCTTTCCTGTTAGGGTTTGTGGCAAGCAAACGAGTGCTCTGAGTATTTCTTATGTTATGTCCAAGGTATGCTTGACATTTCACATAAAAGAATTTACCGTATGTAGGGTTGTCACAATCTGTAATAGTGTTTGACTGATCGTTGATTTTTAATTAGAGTCTAGATGAACATTTTCTCTAATATACACTTGAAAGAATTCACTGTTTACTGCTGGCAGTGCTTAGCATGCTTATGCCGAGCAGCTTCACAAAGTGAAATCTTTTCTTGTTAAAGACAAGCCTGTAACGTTTTATTATTTTTATTTAAAAAAAAAACACAAAACCAATAACAAATCCATTTAAAGATAAATAAGCACATTTCTGTATGCAATTAATTAGTTAATGGATTAGTTATATGATGGATTGCTGATTTCTAGAAGCAGTATAAAAACATAAACATCCAATTCAAATACATGCATTTCAGTAAAGTAAAATGCATGCTTTACTATGCTGCATCACCTTCAGCAACATAAACCATTGTTAACATTATTGCTTCTGCATAATCATATCTCTTTCAGTCCACTTTCATAGTATGTTTTTGCAAACTTTGATGTTCATTAATGCACATTTTCTGTTATTTTTGTGACTTTTCGTGCTTTATACATTTTTTTTGTTTTGTCCAATGAAAGGCAGTAGACAACAGGTCTAGCCTGGTTCACATGCACAGTACAAATACAGAAACAACATTGATATGCAGAAGTTTCATTTCTAAAATGAATTTCTGAGTATTGTGTGTACCTGAGTATTGGGAGTACCTGAGTATTGGGTGTATGTGAGTACCTTTGTATTGTGAGTACTTGTGTATTGTGAGCACCTGTGTATTGTTAGTACCAGAGTGTTGTGTGTATTGTGAGTACCTGGGTATTGTGAGTACCTAAATACCTGTGTATTGAGAGTATTTTGAGTACACGAGTGCTGCCAGTGCACGTGGCTTGTGAGTGCATGTGGGCTGTGAGTACATATGGACTGTGAGTGCACATGGACTGTGAGCACTCATGGACTGTGAATGCACCTGAATTGTGAGTACTCGTGGACTGTGAGTACTCATGGACTGTGAGTACTCGTGGACTGTGAGTACTAGTGGACTGTGAGTACCAGTGGACTGTGAGTGCACGTGGACTGTGAGTGCTCCTGGACTTTGAGCGCACATGAGAACCTGTGTATTGTCTTGTTGAGTACCTGTGCATTGTCTTGTTGAGTACCTGTGTATTGAGTATTAGTATCAGGAAGCTAGTTGTTAGTTAATCTGGACAGGGTATAATCCCAAATCCTCATTAAATTAGTAGGTACGATGCCCAGCAGGTGTGGAGAGGCGACTCGGTGTACATCTTGCAGCATGTATATGTTCCTTGATCATCCGATCAAGGGCGAATACTGCTGTGCAAAATGTAAGCACATTGTTCCCCTGAAAGCCCAGGTTCTGAATCTAGGGAAGCAACTGTCAACACTGAGAAGACTCTCCATACTAAAGGAGAGTTGGGATTGAACCCAGCAGGTGCCGGCAGGGGCCAGCACAGAGGCGGGTGGAGATAAAAAGGGGCAGACACCAAAACACAGTAGATGGGTGACAGTCATGAAGGGTAGAGGGGAAAGTGCCAGGGAGTCCGATCCTGGACTGGAACATCCCAATAAGTATGCCCGTTGAGTGAAATTGGTAAAACCAGTCTGGGACCAGCACTGTTGGAGCTGAGTGACTCCCCTAGCTGTCAGGGGAATAACTCCTCCAGTGAGGGTGGTAGTAAAGCCAAGGGAAAAGAAAGACAGATTCTCATTTCTTAGAAGGACAGTGTGGGCAATCTGTCACAAAGACCTGAAGCGTCTAACTGTATGTTGTCTACCGGGCACTTGGGTTAGGCATATCATGGATCTGGTGGACAGATTACTGGGAGGGGCTGGGGAAGACCCGGCTATCATGCTGCACGTTGGCACCAATGACAAAGTAAGAGGGAAATGGAGTGTCCTAGAAAACGATTTTAGGGACTTGGGAGCTAAATTGAGGAAAAGGACCTCCAAGGTCGTATTCACAGAAATACTACCAGTATTCGAGCCACACCAGAAAGGCAGAGGGAGATTAGGGAAGTAAACAAGTAGCTGAATAGCTGGTGTAGAATGGAGGGGTTTGGGTTCCTGGAGAACTGGGCCGACTTTTCAGTCGGTTACCAGATTTATAAAAGGGACAGACTGCACCTAATTGGGGAAGGTACAGATCTGCTGGGAGTGAAGATGGCTGAAAAGTTAGAGTTTGCTTTTAAACTAGGAGAGGGTCCAGAGGGTCCAGAGGTAGAGATAGTCAGCGCAGAACATATTCCAGAGGGTTGTACTGGGGGCATTAGTGGTAGGTTGACTAAAACACCTAGACCCAAGGTAAGTATAGTAACGAGTCCTATTTTCAACCCCAGAGAACCCAATAAGGCAATAGTATGTGACCAGTCTAAACTACATGGCATGTTTAACAATGCCAGGAGTCTGGCAGACAAGATAGGAGAACTAGAGCTACTGTTGTACAAGGAGGATTTTGATTTTGTAAGATTTACAGAGACTTGGTTCAACAGCTCTCATGATTGTCTGGCAACCATTCAAGGGTATTCCTGATATCAAAGGGATAGAGAGGGTAAAAAAGGGGGAGTGGTATGCCTGTATATTAAAAATTATGTACAAGTGAATGTGAGAGATGACATCACTAAGGGAGCAAGGGAGGAGGTGGAATCCTTATGGGTAGAGCTACAAAGGGAGGGAAGTAATACTGGGAGTATGCTATAGACCTCCTAACCAAAGGGAGTAGGTGGAGGTGGACCTCACAATTTGGATTAGCGGCAAGAATGGGAAGTGTCATTATAATGGGGGATTTTAATTATCCAGACATAGACTGGATGGAAGGAACCACACATTCATCTAAGGCTCGCCAGTTCCTAAATGTCTTGCAGGACAATTTTATGGGTCAGATGGTAAATGCACCAACTAGAAACAAAGCGTTACTAGACCTACTGATTACCAACAATGCAGACCTGATCACGGATGTGGAAATACTGGGCAACTTAGGAAATATTACAGGTCAATTTGTTTTAGTATAAATCACACAAATAGGAAACATAAGGGGAATACAAAGACACTGAATTTTAAAAGAGCCAACTTGCCTAAACTACGATCCTTGCTAGAGGATAAAAATTGGGATAAAATCTTAGGAACAAAGGACAAAGAGGAACAATGGGTATGCTTTAAGGGCATTAGCCAGTGCATCCCAATGGGAAATACATTTAAAAGAGCTAATATAAGTCCTTCAAAGGAGAAGACCTTCAAAAAACAAAAGGCTGTGGGATCAGCATCAGCATTCCAACTTTACAAAGAATGCAAAATGAAATGTAAGGATGCAATCAGGGTGACTAAGATAGAACATGAAAGGCACATAGCGGAGGAAAGTAAAAAAAAATCCCAAGAAATTATTTAAGTACATAAATAGTAAGAAAGGGAGGTCAGATCATATTGGTCCCATAAAGGATGATGAAGGGAATATGGTTACTAAGGATGGAGAGATGGCGAAGGTTTTGAATTTATTCTTCTCCTCGCTCATCACGAGGGAACTGCAATGTTTATCTTCATGACATGTCACAGGAAGCACCTTCATGAGGACAGAATTTGAAATAGACTTGAAAAACGTAACATTAATAAGTCACCGGAACCAGGCGGCTTGCACCCTCAAGGAACTCAATCAAATAATTGCCAGACCATTGTTCCTAATTTTTACGAACAGTCTACTGACAGGAATGGTACCTGCTGATTGGAGAAAAGCCAACATAGCACCAATATTTAAAAAAGGGCCAATAAACATCCCTGGGAATTATAGACCAGTTAGCCTACCATCAATTGATTGCAAGGTCTTGGAGGGAATGATAAGGGACTATATACAAGATTTTAGTAATGACAACGGTATCGTTAGCAGTAATCAGCATGGATTTATGAAGAATTGTTCTTGCTAAAACAATCTATTAACCTTCTATGAGGAGGTGAGCTGCCATCTAGATAAAGGAAGGCCCATAAACATGATGTATCTGGATTTTGCAAAAGCATTTGATAGTTCCCCATAAACGTTTACTGTACAAAGTAAAGTCCATTGGCATGGACCATAGGGTGAGTACATGGATAGAAAACTGGCTACAGGGGCGAGTTCAGAGGCTAATGATAAATGGGAAGTACTCAGAATGGTCCGGGGTGGAAAGTGGGGTCCCCCAGGGCTCTGTCCTGGGAACCAATCCTATTTAATTTATTCATAAACAATCTGGAGGATGTGATATATAGCTCAATCTCAGTATTTGCAGACGATACTAAGCTAAGCAGGGCAATAACTTCTCTGCAGAATGTGGAAACCTTGGAAGAAGATCTGAACAAATTAATGGGGTGGACAACTACATGTCAAATGAGGTTTAATGTAGAAAAATGTAAAATAATGCATTTAGGTAGAAAAAATATGAATTCAATCTACTCACTAGGGGGAGAACCTCTGGGGGAATCTAGGATGGAAAAGGACCTGGAGGTCCTAGTAGATGACAGGCTCAGAAATGGCATGCAATACCAAGCAGCTGCAAGCACGACCAACAGAAAATTGGCATGCATTAAAAACAGGAATTTACTCCATAGATAAAACGATATTTCTCCCACTCTACAAGACTCTGGTTCAGCTGCACCTGGAGTATGCTGTCCAGTTCTGGGCACCAGTCCTCAGGAAGGATGTGCCAGAACTGGAAAGAGTCCAGAGAAGGGCAACAAAACTAATAAAGGATCTGGAGGACCTTAGTTATGAGGAAAGGTTAAGAGCACTAAACTCTGGAGAGGAAACGCCTGAGATGGGATATGATTTCAATGTACAAATACTGTACTGGTGACCCCACTATAGGGATAAAGCTTTTCCGCAAAAGGGAATTTTACAAGACACGCGGCCATACACTAAAATTAGAAGAAAAGCAGTTTAACCTTAAACTATGTAGAGGGTTCTTTAGTGTAAGAGTGGCTAGGATGTGGAATTCTCTTCCACAAGCAGTGGTTTCAGCGGGGACCATCGATGATTTCAAAAAACTATTAGGTAAGCATTAGCATATCAAAGAAAAATATGTCAAATAATGAAATAAACATATGTTTTGTTTGTTGAAGGGTTCCAGGTTACCTGAGGCCAGGTGACAGAAGCATACCGATGGGGTTAGGCGCGCACCGCTAAGGTTGTGGACCCTTCGGCTGACTGCTGTGGATGGAGCTCTGGGTGGTTCAGGAAAGCAGCTCCACCTGAACACTGGCATGGACCAAAACAGGGAGCTAGAGCGCAAGATTCCCCAGGGCACAGGGTCTAAGAGCCAGCAGGTTTTCACCACCAGAGCCTCTGGTGGTGAGGATGGATTTGGCTGCAGCTGACTCCAGGTTGTGGCCCCCAGGGTACCTCAGCTTATGCTCACAGACTGGCTATGGTGGACAGAGCAGAAGCAGCAGTACAGGGTTAAACACAGAATAGTCAGGAGAACAAGCCAATGTCGGGGCAACTATCAGACAGGAATGATCAGAAGGACATGCCAAGGTCAGTACGCAGAAGTCAGAGATAAATATAAAGCAGGATACCACACAGAAGCCTAAACAAATCGGTAGCTCAGGCAAGGCTGGCTTGCAGTGCGCAGGGTTAAATTGTGTTTCCTGTTAGAGGCCTGGGGTGGAGCCATGCTGCGAGAAGATTACTTAAACACCCAGGTGTAAAAGCATGGCCACTAAGCTGATACACATACCAGAGTGGCAAGCAGACAGGACGTAAATGTTTATATTAAAGTGTATTTAGTTATCGGATAGTTAATGTTTGCTGTCTATGTATCTTTCATGAAATGTTCCTTCACTTCCCACCCCATAAACACAACAGAAAATTTGAGGAAATCTCCCTAAGTGGAGGGAATTACTCTTAGACAGTTGTAACCAAAACAGTATCTAAAACATTTGTAGGTATTAAACAATTTATAAGAAAATGTTGCACAGAAAATACTTCTTAAAAAATAAGGTTAAAACCCAGGAGAATGATAGCCAGTTTGAAAATACTAATTTTAAACCCTCAAACCCTTTAAATCTCACTTTTACCCTGTAAATGAAATAAGTTACAGCATGAAGTCCATCCATCAGTGATCTCAAAAATGTACAAAGAAATGTAACCTCAAGAAATGTTTACTATGAAAGTGCTAAAACAGAACAGAGGTGAGGTGGTCCTTGTAAGAACAACTAGATGCAGAGGTAGAAAGATCCCCTACTTGGGGTCGGGGATCTTACAACCTATAAGAAACTGAAACGTAATCCCACAGGTGATTTTTAGAAAGAACTAAAAGTACTCTTTCACAGAGGTTTAAAAAGTGGTATATGAACACAAAAAGAGTATGCATTATTATTGATCATCCAAATCACAGCATTTTTTTACCTAAGATACACAAGGATCCAATCAGACCCCCTAGAAGCTTCAGGTATAGGATTTCCAACTTCAAACGTACCCGGCTTTATTTTTACACAGTGTGTACAAAATACAACAGCTTTTTCCAGGGACTTCAAATACATTCTGAATATTCTTAAGGCTCTCAAGTGATAACCTAGGTGGTTGTTGGTTGTAACCATGGATGCCACCTTATTATATACAGTGATTCCACTCACAAAGGGATGTGATGCTTTTTTTTTTTTTTTTTTTTTTTTTAGTATCCACTCTTTATTCTAATTTCCATTTTTAAGTTATAGCAAAGTTTTTTATAAATGGAGATTTGGATACTTAAATATCCCGATCGGTTTGTATTGTTATACGGCCATTTTATTAATTTGATTATTTTGTGATATTGACCCCGTTTGAATGTTTAATACTTCCGGTGCTTAGTATACTAAGCCCGTGATGGGGCGTTCGTTTTAACCTATGGCATGGCTCCTTTCCTTACCAGTAGGCTATAAAAAGCTTTGGCACAATGGTGTGGACGTACCCCTGATGACGTCAGACCTTTGACGAAACGATCGCCGGGTAGCCACGCTCACACCCATTGTGCATCTGCGTTCGCATTATTAACTCATGTTGATGAGTTTTTTTTACCTTGCTAGCATTTCGTTCGGTTTTTTTAAACGTTATTTTTATTCTCTTTTGACTCAGTGGAGTCATTTTAAGCGCTTGATCATTCGGTTAAAATAAATCCTGTTGAAACTATATCACACGATTTGGCGCATTTTGTTTTTCTATGGTGATACGTCGTTTGGAGGCATGCTGAGAGTATCCGAGCGGATCTGAAGATCACGTGACATCCGAACGATTGGGATGTTGTTCGTCATCCTGTATCGAGACGTTTGTGTGATTCATGATCGAATCTGCCTCCTCCTAACAGGGGGTCACTGAGGATCTAGTAAGCCTCCATCTATCAGTGGTGTTTAGAGGTGAAGGGTTCACGTGGTCAAGTACTATTTTTGAATAAACAAGTTTAGCTACTTTTGCTTTATATTCACATGGGACATTATTTATATTATTTTGTTGCATCAATTTATATATGGTTATTTGGATTCACAGTTTGCTTTTGATTTCATTGGACACTTGAGTTTCAGAGGCATTTTTTATCAAGATTTTTTTTCATACTTGTGTATTTGATCTCACATTTCTTTTGTGTTACATTTATATTTGTTAGGCCGCATTCACATTTAGTGGCCAAGCGCTGCACTTTATTTCTTTTTTGTTTTCTTTGTACCCAGTATCCTGGTTATGATGTTCAGCTGCTGATTTTTTTATTTGTTTTTACTAAGCGCAGATTTTTTAAATTTTTTCTATAACACAGCTAATTGATTACAGATGAGCCAGATGCCCCATGTGGAAGTCCTATGGGACAAAACGCATAGGGCGTGGTAGTCATGTTCCCTGTATTTCTCTTTTTTTATGTGATCACGTTTTTATTTTGAAAATACATTTTATATCCTGTGTTTTACTGATTTTATGCCAATAAACAGCCATCGTTATTTTTCATCTACATTATGGGAAGCTGTTCTTTTTTGTTCTTTATATGATCCTTTATACGAGTTCGGATCTACCCACCATCCTCGGTTTTTGTTGGAGTTGAGTTTTTTCCGTCCATTCCATCGGGACCCTGGAGAAATAGGAATCCTGGGGACGTTACCGATCATTCCTCCTTTGACCAGAGGATCTACAGTAACTTCAATGGCTGATAGCCCCGTGGGGATCCAATCATCTCTATATGCATGCATGATCTCATGGTTTCGGTAAGAGTACCCATCTTGTTTGTTTCTACCTAGAATCCACTGCTTTAAAAGGTCTTCAAGATCACCTTCCAGCCTCCATACTATGTGTAATACCACATCCTATGTCCTGTGAGGATTCAAAGGACTCTTTGTATTTACTTAGCATTTGGACTTTATTCACTTTTTTCTTTATTATTTGTCACATGTGTTTTTCACAGTATGTTTTAGCGATACATTATATTGTTTTGATTTTTATTATTAGTTGACAATTTTTTGCACCCAGTGTTGCCAATATCTACTATATATGGCAGACTGGGAATCCAATTTTGTCTTGTAAAATGGAATATTGAATGTCAATCTAATGGTATGGAAAAGATTCATAGATTACATCTTCTGTCTCTGGAAAGATCAAAGGGTAAACTGAATATATTTATACAGGGTGCTGATGATAATGACTCTAACCTCCAATTCATAATATATATTAATAATTCATTGATTTAGATATCATTGAAAAGTAATTATTCTTACAAAAAAACTTTAAGAAACAGATTGTAACAGTTACAGTGGTGTGAAAAAGTGTTTGCCCCCTTCCTCATTTCCTGTTCCTTTGCATGTTTGTCACACTTAAGTGTTTCGGAACATCAAACCAATTTAAACAATAGTCAAGGACAACACAAGTAAACACAAAATGCAATTTGTAAATTAAGGTGTTTATTATTAAAGGTGAAAAAAAATCCAAACCATCATGGCCCTGTGTGAAAAAGTGATTGCCCCCCTTGTTAAAACATACTATAACTGTGGTTGTCCACACCTGAGTTCAATTTCTCTAGTCACACCCAGGCCTGATTATTGCCACACCTGTTCACAATCAAGGCATCACTTAAATAGGAGCTGCTTGACACAGTAAGGTCCACCAGAAGATCCTTAAAAGCTACACATCATGCCGAGACCCAAAGAAATTCAGGAACAATTGAGAAAGAAAGTAATTGAGATCTATCAGTCTGGAAAGGGTTATAAAGCCATTTCCAAAGCTTTGGGAATCCAGCGAACCACAGTGAGAGCCATTATCCACAAATGGCGAAGACATGAAACAGTGGTGAACCTTCCCAGGAGTGGCCGGCCGCCCAAAATTACCCCAAAAGCGCAGCGACGACTCATCCAAGAGGTCACAAAAGACCCCACAACAACGTCCAAGGAACTGCAGGCCTCACTTGCCTCAGTTAAGGTCAGCGTTCATGCCTCTACCATCAGGAAAAGACTGGGCAAAAATGGCCTGCATGGCAGAGTTCCAAGGAGAAAACCACTGCTGAGCAAAAAGAACATCAAAGCTCGTCTCAATTTCTCCACAACACATCTTGATGAGCTCCAAGACTTTTGGGACAACATTCTGTGGACCGATGAGACAAAAGTGGAACTCTTTGGAAGGTGTGTGTCCAAGTATATCTGGCGTAGAAGGAACACTGCATTTCATAAAAAGAACATTATACCAACAGTAAAATATGGTGGTGGTAGTGTGATGGTCTGGGGCTGTTTTGCTGCTTCAGGACCTGGAAGACTTGCCGTGATAAAAGGAACTATGAATTCTGCTGTCTACCAAGAGATCCTGAAGGAGAATGTCCGACCATCTGTTCGTGTACTCAAGCTGAAACTAACTTGGGTTCTGCAGCAGGACAATGATCCTAAACACACCAGCAAGTCCACCACCGAATGGCTGAAGAAAAACAAAATGAAGACTTTGGAGTGGCCTAGCCAAAGTCCTGACCTGAATCCTATTGAGATGTTGTGGTATGACCTTAAAAAGGCCGTTCATGCTCGAAAACCCTCTAATGTAACTGAATTAGGACAATTCTGCAAAGATGAGTGGGCCAAAATTCCTCCAGGACGCTGTAAAAGCCTCATTGCACGTTATCGCAAACGCTTGGTTGCAGTTGTTGCTGCTAAGGAAGGCCCAACCAGTTATTAGGTTTAGGGGGCAATCACTTTTTCACACAGGGCCATGATGGTTTGGATTTTTTTTCACCTTTAATAATAAACACCTTAATTTACTAATTGCATTTTGTGTTTACTTGTGTTGTCCTTGACTATTGTTTAAATTGGTTTTAATGTTCCGAAACACTTAAGTGTGACAAACATGCAAAGGAACAGGAAATGAGGAAGGGGGCAAACACTTTTTCACACCACTGTATATTCTCAATACAAGTTGACAACTACTTTGGTGGTTGATGAACATATCAAATGGGCTTGAGTTTATGTATTTGAGACACATCAGCAAGAACAGAATACAAAGAGGAAACTGAAGTGTTAACAACTTAGTTTCTGAAAAATGTGGATAAGATGGATATACTGAAGCAGAACAAGTTGAGAAACTGTCAAGGGAAGGATTGTTAAAAGATAAGCAGGGAGAAGGTAAACCAGACACAGTTCAATTTATCCTTTGTATTCCAAAAAGTAAAACACTTTGTGAGGAGTATCATCTCTGAGCCTGCGTTCATACCAGTTGACAAGTGCGACTTTGACTTGCATCGATTTTGAACAGTTTCCTGCACTATTTTTGGCGATTTCATGTGCGACTTGCATTGATATCTGTGCATGGAGTGGCTGAAGTAGCACAATTTCAAAGCCACATTCGGTGTAAACCCAGGCTAAATATCGGGATACACTTCAGATGGATACATATTTTGGCATTAAAACAATCAGAGACCAAGATTTTTCTTTAAAAAAGCATAATATATACAGCATCTCACAAAAGTGAGTACACTCCTCACATGTTTGTAAATATTTTATTAGATCTTTTCATGTGACAATACTGAAGAAATTACACTTTGCTACAATGTAAAATAGTGAGTGTGCAGCTTGTATAACAGTGTAAATTTGCTGTCCCCTCAAAATACTTCAACACACAGGCATTAATGTCTAAACCACTGGCAACAGAAGTGAGTACACCACTAAGTGTCACATAAAAAGATATAATAAAATATTTACAAAAATGTGAAGTGTGTACTCACTTTTGTGAGATACTGTATATCAGGGATATGCAATTAGCGGACCTCCAGATGTTGCAAAACTACCATCATATCCCATCATGATTCTGCCTCTGGGTGTCATGCTTATGGCTGTCAGAGTCTTGCTATGCCTCATGGGACTTGTAGTTCTTCAACAGCTGGAGGTCCACTAATTGCATATCCCTGCTATATATATAGATACATATCTATCTATATCTATTCTATATCTATATATATCTCTATATATATATATCTCTATATATATATATCTCTATATATATATATATATATATATATATATATATATATATATATATATATATATAGATAGATAGATAGATAGATAGATAGATAGATAGATAGATAGATAGATAGATATCTATATATATAAAATGTGAGATAGATTGTACGGCCCAAAATAAGAAAGAAACAAAGGATATACTGGCTGTTAAAGCTACTGTAGTCAATATCTGAAATGTTCCATTAGATGCAGTTCCTGTATGGCTTGTGGAAACACATCTAATATGAGTTCACTGTTCCACAAACCCAATAAAAATACAGGATCAACGATTTCACTATATTCAACACTAAATGTGTTATCTATGTGATCCAAAGTTCATGTAATAAGCTTTATGTGGGAAGGATTAAAAGGGAACATAAACCCACATTAAAGAACAGTTCCTAAACAAACAATTTAAAGCGGAAGTAAAGTCTGCTATAACATTAGCTTTTCAAAGCACCCCAGGTGGGTTATGCCATAATGTGCTAGTATGCACAGCATATTAGTACATTATGACAGACTTACCTGTCAAACAGTGCCCTCCAGCACTGCATTTTGCTAGATTCGGCAGACTCCCAGTGTTTCCATCTTCCCCTGGTCTTCCTTTTGCTCCTGTGCAATTGGCCGTTTGATATCACTCCCATGCATGTACATCCTATCACCGTGAGACAGAGCAGAGCCCTAAATGTTCACTGAGCTGTGCATGTGTGGCTCAGTGTACATGACAGCTGACAGGCAGGAGGATGCATTTATAGCAGAAGGGTCTCTTCTGACAAATACCCTGCCTGTCATCCTTGTTTGTAAAAATAACTTTACTTCCACTATAAAGAGGCCCATATTAAAAATGTAAAGTGTACTAAAAAAATGCATGTATGGAACAAACTTGGAGAAGTAGTACATATATACATAAAATATCCAGAATTCAATCCAGATGGATATTTGAACTTGACACCCTATCCCTGGTTGGACTTTTGTGGAATAGAATTATTAGCAATCAATTGAACTAGGACATTATTTGATTATTTTTGTCTCCCTTACGAGTGAGACAAATACAGTGGTGTGAAAAAGTGTTTGCCCCCTTCCTCATTTCCTGTTCCTTTGCATGTTTGTCACACTTAAGTGTTTCGGAACATCAAACCAATTTAAACAATAGTCAAGGACAACACAAGTAAACACAAAATGCAATTTGTAAATGAAGGTGTTTATTATTAAAGGTGAAAAAAAATCCAAACCATCATGGCCCTGTGTGAAAAAGTGATTGCCCCCCTTGTTAAAACATACTATAACTGTGGTTGTCCACACCTGAGTTCAATTTCTCTAGCCACACCCAGGCCTGATTATTGCCACACCTGTTCACAATCAAGGCATCACTTAAATAGGAGCTGCTTGACACAGTAAGGTCCACCAGAAGATCCTTAAAAGCTACACATCATGCCGAGACCCAAAGAAATTCAGGAACAATTGAGAAAGAAAGTAATTGAGATCTATCAGTCTGGAAAGGGTTATAAAGCCATTTCCAAAGCTTTGGGAATCCAGCGAACCACAGTGAGAGCCATTATCCACAAATGGCGAAGACATGGAACAGTGGTGAACCTTCCCAGGAGTGGCCGGCCGCCCAAAATTACCCCAAGAGCGCAGCGACGACTCATCCAAGAGGTCACAAAAGACCGCACAACAACATCCAAGGAACTGCAGGCCTCACTTGCCTCAGTTAAGGTCAGCGTTCATGCCTCCACCATCAGGAAAAGACTGGGCAAAAATGGCCTGCATGGCAGAGTTCCAAGGAGAAAACCACTGCTGAGCAAAAAGAACATCAAAGCTCGTCTCAATTTCTCCACAACACATCTTGATGATCCCCAAGACTTTTGGGACAACATTCTGTGGACCGATGAGACAAAAGTGGAACTCTTTGGAAGGTGTGTGTCCAAGTATATCTGGCGTAGAAGGAACACTGCATTTCATAAAAAGAACATTATACCAACAGTAAAATATGGTGGTGGTAGTGTGGTCTGGGGCTGTTTTGCTGCTTCAGGACCTGGAAGACTTGCCGTGATAAAAGGAACTATGAATTCTGCTGTCTACCAAGAGATCCTGAAGGAGAATGTCCGACCATCTGTTCGTGTACTCAAGCTGAAACGAACTTGGGTTCTGCAGCAGGACAATGATCCTAAACACACCAGCAAGTCCACCACCGAATGGCTGAAGAAAAACAAAATGAAGACTTTGGAGTGGCCTAGCCAAAGTCCTGACCTGAATCCTATTGAGATGTTGTGGTATGACCTTAAAAAGGCCGTTCATGCTGGAAAACCCTCTAATGTAACTGAATTAGGACAATTCTGCAAAGATGAGTGGGCCAAAATTCCTCCAGGACGCTGTAAAAGCCTCATTGCACGTTATCGCAAACGCTTGGTTGCAGTTGTTGCTGCTAAGGGTGGCCCAACCAGTTATTAGGTTTAGGGGGCAATCACTTTTTCACACAGGGCCATGATGGTTTGGATTTTTTTTCACCTTTAATAATAAACACCTTCATTTACAAATTGCATTTTGTGTTTACTTGTGTTGTCCTTGACTATTGTTTAAATTGGTTTGATGTTCCGAAACACTTAAGTGTGACAAACATGCAAAGGAACAGGAAATGAGGAAGGGGGCAAACACTTTTTCACACCACTGTATATTTATTTTCATGATGTATGTATTCTTATTCTGTTTGAGATCATTTTCTCTTATGATCAAGCACTGACTGATATTACTTGAAATTACTACAATTACTGTACATCCATTATCACAGTTACCTTTAGGAATTTTTTGAAAATTTGGGGACAACTCTAAATTTTTGTATTTCTCCTCACTTTCTTTCCCTGTGACAATGGTCACTGGTACAAGTAGGAGTGACTCATTCTCCCCAATGGAGACACAGACTGCAATAAAAATTCGACAGGGGGTCTAATCCTTCACCATGTTATCCAAAACTATAAAACAAGGACTTGCCTAGAGACACAATACACTTCCTGATATTAAACTCAACCATTTACTTTGGTAAAAATATAATTAGAAATATTGTTTTGACTCCAAGGCAATAAAAATATTATGCAATCGCTTTTACACCACAATATAACCTCAAATCTAGTAACATCAATGCTGTCTGAATGATGTGGTTAAAAGCTATGTATTTACACTCTTAAACATGTCAGTTAAGTCTCTGTTTTTTAACAGATTTACATCTACATATCACTTTACAGCCTCACAAAGGTCACATTTGCTTTGTAGAAAGCTCTGCTTGAAATGTACTAGCAAATTTGAAGGGCACATCTGTAATCACAATACTGTTGCCAAAAATTGGAAGACAGTTGTGTATTAGTTAAACAGAGAGCTACACATACTGTAAAAAGTGAGATTTAGAATATGTTATGAATAGAAAATTTGTTTTTGTCCCTTGCATGGAATTGATAAATACATGTTTAATCCAAACTCCAGGTAAGCAGCTAAATACACAGATAAAATACATACAGTGAAACCCGGGTTTACGAGTAACACAGTTTACAAGCGTTTTAAAAGACGAGCAACTTTTTTTATTTTTATTTGCCTTGATCTGCCAGCGCTGTCTTGACGAGCGTTTTTTTTTTAATGTAAAAATAAAAAGAATTGCACTCACAATGTTAAGGAGTCTGCTACTCATCCATGCAAAGCTGCTATGTATATGTACAGTGAAGCCGCAGTTGTACAGCATACAGTACAGCTTTGTATGTGGCCAGAGATTTGTGGGCGATGGTGGCTCTTAGCGCTTCCTGGAGACACTCAGACACTCCCAGTAGGAGCAGGCTTACCCGCAAATGATGTCAACAGTTCCCAAGTTCTCTAGGAAGCGCTGTGAGCTGAAGACATGGCCACATAAAGGGTTGTACTGTACATCAGCAGCTTTACTGAACATACAGTACTGTATACAGAGTGGTTTTAAATAGATGAGCACCAACCTCTGGCTACATACAGAGCTATGTACACCAGCGGCTTTACTCTAAATACAGTATACACAGCAGCTTTACTCTACATACAGTATACACATCGGCTTTAAATAGGTTAGCACCAGACTCCTTAACGTTGTCACTGTGCACATTCTTTTTTTTTACCTTAAAACTTTTGCAACACAGAGGTACAATACAGCATTCCTACTACTGTACAGTACTGTATTTTGAAGTGCAGTTTTATTTTTTTTTATTTTTTTTGCCGTAATCATTTTTATATGAATAAATGGTTGTGGA
Organism: Lithobates pipiens; assembly: GCF_037356315.1. Taxonomy (NCBI): domain Eukaryota; kingdom Metazoa; phylum Chordata; class Amphibia; order Anura; family Ranidae; genus Lithobates; species Lithobates pipiens. Next base: position 275,795,294 of record NW_027507758.1, read on the forward strand.
ACGAATCATCTGAGTTATCATTATTTCCTATGGGGAAATTCGATTTGATATAAGAGTTCTTTGGATTACAACAAATTATGCACACAAACTAAGGTTTCACTGTATATCGGTTCTACCTGCCAAGGGACCTATATCTGTCAATTCAGTCATGAGATTTAAAAAGCTCTGCCATATAGTACAGTCATGTCTGGCAAGGAAGGAGAGTAGACTCTTGTAGTTCAGAAAAGTGCAGGTCTCCACATAAGTGTGTGAACAAGTCCTTAATGAGACCCTGACAATTTGCCCATTCAGGGAAAACTAATAAGCTCTCTTTACCCACTTGCCGCCCGCCCACTGTAACATGTCAGAGGGACGGTGCGGCTCTCATTCTGGGTGGATGTCATATAATGGCACACCAGAACGGCTGCTCTCGCACGCCCGCAGGGGCATGCAGCGTGGCGATCACAGCTGCGCCATGTTGCTAGGACATGGCGTGACCCCGATCTCTGTAAAGAACCACTGACGGAGCTCTTTACCATGTGATCGGCTGTGTCCAAATACAGCCGGTCACATGTAAATGCGGAAGTGCCGGTAACCGGCTCTCCTCGCCTCACACTGACAGAGTGTGAGGCAAGGAGAGCCATTCAGCAGCATCTCTTTGCAGGGGAGAACAGAGCAGGTAATCAGGGCACTGATCATCAGTGCCCTGATTACAGTAGAGCCCCAGCAGTACCACCACTCAGTGTCCATTAGTGCCACCAATCAGTGCCCATCAGTAACACATATCAGTCCCATCAGTGACACAAATCAGTGCCCATTAATTACACAAAGCAATGCCCATTACTGGTGCCAGTCAGTGCTGCCCTTTAGTGCCCATCAGTGCCTCCTCATCAGTGCCTGCCCATCAGTGCTGCCCATCAATTCCCTTCAGTGCCCATAAGTGCTGCCCATCAGTGCCTGCTCATCAGTGCTGCCCATCAATTCCCTTCAGTGCCCATAAGTGCTGCCCATCAGTGCCGCTCATTAGTGCCCATCAGTGCTGCCTATCTGTGCTGAAAAACCAATGAATTACCGGTGCAAAAGGTTTCAACAGATTTTGTGTTAGTTTGCTGCAATCAGGTATAAATGTCACTATATAGGAACGCACTCGCAGACTGTGGGACACACACCGCCACTGGTAGGGGATTGGAGCATTAGCGAGGCAGATCTGAACACCATCCCCAAACATACTGCTGGACATGCTTGGTGCCGGCATAGGCACAGGCACATGTGAGTTTGAATTTTTGTTTTTTACATTTTAAATAAACTTTTTACTATATACTACACTATGATGGCTATTCATATATCTTTATGAGAAATAACTAGTGCAAGAGGCCCGCATATACTGCTTGGAAAGGCTGTTGGTGAAACCTTTAACGGAATGGTTATCCTAAATGAACCAAAGGCGCATACACAGACTCAATCTGGTGAGTGGCCATTTTGGCAGGTGGTGGTGAAGTCACTCGATTGGTGAATAGAAGAAGCACTTTATAGAAGAAGCACTTTGAATAGGAGGAATTTATTGACACTGGAGTGATCACTCACTTAGGACATTCATGTGGCACTGAAATTGTTTTCTCTATCTTTTATTTTTATTTTTTTTTACATACTGGATACATATTTTTTATGCTTGGATTTTTTTCCACGTTGTTTATATTAATTACACTTTATATAGGGGTATGAGAGCAAAGTGAGGAACTTAATTAAGGCACGCCACTTTATGTGGTTTTGTACAAAATAATGTGGAAGTGATATATGTCACTAAATAGTTGTGCTGGTAGTTAGCGCAATCCATATTATATGCACATTTTATGCCTATCCGTGCTGCCTATCAGTGCCCACTATTGCCGCCTATCAGTACCTGCCAGTGCCTCCTATCAGTGCCGCTTATCAGTGCTCATCAATGTCACATATCGGTGTCACCTATTAGTGTCCATCAGTGTGGCATAATAGTGCCTCCTCATCAGTGCCACCTAAAATACCCATAAGTGGCACCTCATCAGTGCCCATCAGTGCAGCCTCATCAGTGCACATCAGTGAAGGAGAAAAATTACCTATTTACAAATTTATTTGTATTAAATTTATTGATAGAAACTAAGGAAAAAAATTTTTTTTTTCAAAATATTCTTTTTTTTTTTTTTTTTGTAAAAATAAAAAACCCAGCAGTGATTAAATACCACCAAAAGAAAGCTCTATTTGTGTGAAGAAAGTGATTAAAAATGTATTTGGTTATAGTGTTGCATGACCGCACATTTGTCATTCAAAATGCAACAGCACTAAAAGCTGAAAAATAGCCTAGGCAGGAAAGGGGTGAAAGTGCCCTGTACTGAGGTCATCAAAGCCTCCTCCCATCGTTTTCAATGGGCTGCTGCCAACAGCTAATAGCAGGAACCTCTGCTTGGGTTCTCGCATCTAATTGTAAAGGTAGAAATAAGGCATTTGCAGTGGTCAAGGACTTGCCTGTGGCAGTATAACTACAGCCTCATACTAAGCCTCATACACACGATAGGACTTTGTACAAACTTTCCTTTGGATTTTTGTACAAAGGGCGTCGGCCCTGAACTTGTATTGCATACACACAGCAGGACTTTTTCAGCCAACTTTCACCAAATCACGTGGTTTTTCTGCTCTTTACCGCTACCTTTGGTCAACTTCTGTATTGTTGTCTGATCTTTTGCATTGGTTCTGAGCATGCCTGTTTGTACTTTGTACAAAAGTCCTATGGTTTTCTGTACACACGATCAGACTTTGCTCCATAGGACTTTTGTTGCCAGAAAGTTTGTCCGTTCGCACAGCCAACAAAAGTCCGATGAAAACCAAAAAAGTTTGTCCGATGGAGCGTACACATGGTCTGATGTTGCTCCAAAACAGCTAATTTGCATGTTTGTTGTCAAAAAGTCTGATCGTGTGTATGGGCCTTTAGAATTTAAGTCTTGTAAAGCCTCATACACACGATAGGACTTTGTCCAAACTTTCCCTTGGATTTTTGTACAAAGGGCGTCGGCCCTGAACTTGTATTGCATACACACAGCAGGACTTTTTCAGCCAACTTTCACCAAATCATGTGGTTTTTCTGCTCTTTACCGCCACCTTTGGTCAACTTCTGTATTGTTGGCTGATCTTTTGCATTGGTTCTGAGCATGCCTGTTTGTACTTTGTACAAAAGTCCTATGGTTTTCTGTACACACAATCAGACTTTGCTCCATCGGACTTTTGTTGCCAGAAAGTTTGTCCATTCGCACAGCCAACAAAAGTCAGATGAAAACCAAAAAAGTTTGTCCGATGGAGCGTACACACAGTCGGATGTTGCTCCAAAACAGCTAATTTGCATGTTTGTTGTCAAAAAGTCTGATCGTGTGTATGGGCCTTTAAAGTGGTTGATGCTTGGAATAACCTTCCAGCAGAGGTAGTGAGTCAGTCAACAGTGAATGGATTCAAACATGCTTACGAAAAACATACCTCTATATTCAGACAAAAAAGTTAACAACCCCCCCCCCCCAAAAAAAAATACTGTATGTTTTACATGGTAAGCTTTAGTATATATGGAATTGTAGGGTATTTATTTGTATGGCCTACTCCAAGTCTATTTTTTAGTCAGGAAAAAGATGACATTTCTGAAAATCATGTAATATATTTTCTAAAAATGAATCATGATCAGTCTATAACAGCCATTCACAACCAGGGTTCCTCCAGAGGATGGTAGATAGAGATGGCAGCAGGGATATTGATTAGTGTAGAAAATACAAAGTTGGTAAGTATGAAGGCTTTCTCTAATTCCTGGAATTGCTTAGAGGTTTATTAACCTCTTGGCACCCACAGTATGAATATATACGTCCTCTCAGCCGGTTGGCCCTAACGCAGAGTGAGCGCATATATATGGCCTTTTGTAAACAACCTTCCACGCTGAAAGCGCACTCCTTGCACACTCTCAGCATAGTAGCTAGCAGGGAATGGTAAGCTCCTGATTCATACTTGCAATTGGGAGCTTTACGATCATGTGACCACTGTCAATCACAGCGGTCACATGACCCAAATGCACGTCGCTGCCTCTCGGCTTTTAGAACCCTTAAAGCGTCGGGAGGCAGTCGGCACCAAGGGGTTAAGCTAGAGGGTGAAATAGCTCAGGATTGGTTTTTGGTAAACTAGCTCATTTAACCCTATCTTTTATTTATTAATTTCAGTACTTGAAAAATTCTGATTTACCAACATGTTTGTGGATTTAGGCAAATATGATATTTCATAACAATTATGTAACAAAATACTACATACATATAATCACACACACAGGTTGGACTTGATGGACTTTTGTCTTTTTTCGACTTCACCTATTATGTAACTATGTAACTACATAATATTTTACCACCTGCAACCAGTAACTAATGGTATCAAACCAAAAGCAGCAAATATATCCATCTCATTCTGCAGCTATCCAGTAAATGCTGAGGTTTCCGACTAGAAATGCCAGATTTCTTTGCAAACTGTTTCCCATGGGTACACTTTTTATTAAGTAGTTAATGTATTTAAAAATAAGGATTCCACAACAATTAAACTAAAAAAAAACGAAAGTAACACTGTGTAGTACACTTGTAGACATAAAAAATATGAATTCCCTATATACCTATATTTGTGGCCAGAATTATTTACTTTATCTGTAACTATTGAATATACGAGAGGCGCTCAAATCAAACCAGGACTTTTAATTTTATATGTATAAAAAGGAATGCTAGTGTGGCAGTACTATAGGCAGTAGTAAATGGCAAGTGTGTCCTATTACTGGCTCACATGTCGCAGTCCAGTCAGTCCAGAGAACGTTAATCAAGATGGCAGACAACAGTGTTATTGAATGTATGGAACGGTGAAGAGTGTAGTGATGACGTTTCTTGTAAATGAAGGCGTAAAACTCGTGGATATCTCCAGCACAATACAGCGATGCGACCCTCAGCCGCAGCAAGGCTTCATGCACACTGGCTTAAAAAAACGTTGCTTCTACAGGAGTTTTGTGTTCTACCAGTAGAAGCTACTCAATGTTATCCTATGTGTCCATGCACATTAGGACAATTAGAGGCCTATTTTCTCCTAAGCTCTCCTAAACTTGTCTAAACTTTGTACAAAAAATGCTCTATATTAGTGTTTTTTTACTGCCAAGAGAACAGACTTTTTTTAAGCCCAGTGTGCATGGAGCCTAATGCCGTGTACACACGACTGGACTTTCCGGCAGAAAAGGTCAGACGGAATCATTAAATCGGATATACCGATTGTGTGTGGACTTCATCTTTCATTTTCTCTTTCAAAAATTCTGATGGACCTAGGAATAGAACATGTTTTAAATCTTTCCGATGGAATCAATTCCTATCGGGAAAACCGTTCGTCTGTGTGCTATTCTGACGGACCAAAAATGATGCAAGGGTTTCTATTGTCTACTGGCTATTGAACTTCCTTTTTCTAGTCCCGTCATATGTGTTGTACGTCACTGCATTTTAAACAAACTGACTTTGGTGTTATTGTGTGTAGGCAAATCTGTTTCAGCTGGACTCCGTCGGAAAGACCGTCAGAGTTTATTCTGATGGAAAAAATGGTTGTGTGTACACGGCATAAGACATTTGAATGGTATAAACATTTTAAAGATGGCTGTATGTCCATCAGTGATTATCCCAGCCGTGGTGGTTCCCAGCTCTCAGCAGTCATTCCTGTGCGTGCAGAATGCCTGATCCTGGATAATCGATGCATAACCTGTTGCGAAAATTCACAAGAGACTAATCTTTCTGTGGTGCATTGAGTGAAGCAGGCTGTCCTAGGATGGTTCAGGCGTAGTGACAAATCTTTTTATGCCAAAGCTTTCCAGGCATTAGTTAAATGCTGGGATAAGTGTATAAATGTAGCAGGGGAATATGTTGAAAAATGAATGTAGTTTCCACTCCTTGAAATTTGTTCTTTTCTTATATAAACTCAAAAGTCTCCGTTTGACCTGAACACCCCTATTACCACATGCAATCTACATGAAAAAATCCAGCTTACATAATTGTTCTAAAAATGTTCAGGTGGCTAATTTTGCGTATTATTTATTCAAGTAAAGCCTTGAAAATCAGCTTATACAAATAATAAATACTTCAAGCTCCAATGTTTTCTTGACAAAGCTATTTACGCTAAACTGCAGCTAATCATGATTTTCTAACAATGCCAAATAAATGCCCATTTATTTTTCTTCAACTATGGCAACAATATTGACTTTCGTGTATCCTCATTCTCGTTGGTCTTAAATTAGCTTACTTCCTCTCTCAGATGTCTGCACAGAAGTTGAACGTTAATAACAGGCAGTCTTTCAAATGCATTACAGCATCCTTTTAAGTAGGGGGCCCATTTAAACAGAGAGCAGATGTCATGATCCACTGTATTCTATACTCCACAGAATTACTCCACACTGTGGCCTGCATTTTATACTTCATTCACAAAATGCAGTCTGAGGGGCTAGAGACTGCCCTGTACTAAAGCAAAAATATTTTTTTTAATTCTGTTTGGTATGGAGCTGCCATTTTAATAATGCTTTAGGGTCAACATTAAAAATGCAAATTCCTTTAAAAAACATACATGGAGGGGGGCGCCTTTAATCTGTTCAATGTATACAATCTACTACAGCAAAACTGACTTTTACAATGAAAAAAAAATCAAATAATAATAAAAAAAAAAAACATTTTAAATTTGGTTAATTTAAAGACCATGCCAGATCCTTGGGGAACCTCCTGCAAAAACTAGAAAAAAATCCATGCCTGACCTTTATTTGAGCATGCAGTTTGGCTGGACGGTGGGGGGTAAGCATGCACTACACCCCTACTGAACAATGCCAGATCATGTGCCCTGAACATGGGGGGGGACCTTCCCATGATGATGTCAAGGGTCGCACATAAATGGTAGCCCAATGGTTGTGGGGGTCTAAAGATAGGGGGCCTTATTAGAATAAAAACAATTGGTAAAAGATAGGCAATAAGTAAAGGCACTTACACAATTTTTGACAAGTCCTTTACTAACCCCCTGCCAAGTGCATATTTCATATACTGTATATTGTCCAGCCACTGGACATATGTGTCCACACTGGCCTGAGGTTTTGTGCTGACAGCACACTCCCTGTTCACCCCAAACACAATGGCTAAGCTGTTCCTGACAGCGGAATAAGCTCCCAATCATGTGACCACATTGAGAGCCAATCATAATGGTCACATGAAAGAGAATAAGCGCCACCTCCTGACAATAAAGCCTGCTTAAAGGGGGTTCCAGAAGGTGGCTTGAAAGGGTTTAAAAAAAATCCTCAAAAAGTCCCATAATGTACATTCATTGGCAATTACCTTGGCTAGTTTTTGGTATCACTTACAGTGAATGCCGTCTGATGCCCACTGAAATAAATCATCCCACGGACCAGCAAAAACATCTGATCCTATTACTGACTCACGCCACATGACACCAGACCAATAGACTAGGAAATGGTTAAATAAAAGGTTCAGCTTAGGCAATACTACTTTATGCTTTATGTAAAGTGAGACTGCGTGCACTCTTTATAACTGTCTTTTCCTCAATTAAAGGCATTTTGTGAAGCATTTGTATTTGTATGTGAAAGGATTTTTATTTGTGTGTATCCAGTGCCACCTTAAGAGAATTATAGGCCCCCAGGCACTACAGTGCACTGTACAGTCTACACAATCATGCACGAGAATAAAAATGCAAATTATCAATAAGGCAATATTTTTTGGTACTGTACGTCCAACAAAATCAGTGTTTAAACATTAACACAATGTTTGGACAATATAACACAAGCTTGAAAAGCAAGAAATTGAAAAACAAGAAATTATAGATTGAAATGGGACAGTACATAAGCACTAATTATGTGTAAGCGGGATATATTTGTAATCTGGTGGTGCTGGAGACTTCTGGCCACCCTAGGCTAGTGGCCAGTAGGGCCCACAGGTCAGTGGCCAGCAGGACCCACAGGTCAGCGGCCAGCAGGACGCACAGGTCAATGGCCAGCAGGACCCACAGGTCAGTGGCCAGATCCCAGCAGGACCTACAAGCTGCGGACCTGTGGGTCCTACTGGCCACTGACCTGTAGGTCCTGCTGGGAGCTAGCTGTGGACCTGTGGGTCCTGCTGGGAGCTGGCCATGGCATGTGGGTCCTGCTGGCCTCTAGGCAGTGGGCAGCTCCCAGCAGGATTATCAGGCCATGGGCAAGGTAAATGAGATGTATGGGGGCAGATTGATGGGATGATTGACTCGTGGGGGTGTTAGGGTCTCTCACCTAGGCTTGCTCAGCAGACTCAGTGCTCAGCAGCAGGACAGGTCCTCTCTTCCTCCTTCTCCATGGCTACCTCCAGTCCTGGGGGGTGGGTGATGATGTTGCGCCTGGCCGGGGGTCACATCTACTCCACAGTACTGTTACTGTGCCAGCAGCCAGCAGCAGCGCACCCAGGCCAGCCACCTCCCGTGGTGTTTTTACACAGTGTTCAGCCAAGCAGAGGCACTGAAGCAGGCAAAATATCCTGAAATCTGACTGCAGCGATGAGAGTTGTAGCACATGGTAGGCTGGCTGCGCTGCTCTCCTCAGACTGACTCCACCCCCTGGGAGCAGGGAGCTTGAGCATGCAGTCGCCTCTGTGGACTGCAACTCCAATAAACCACAGTGGCGGCCGGTGGTCATCACATGATGTCACCTGCCAGACTGCCACTCAATAATGAGTCATTTAGCGATCAGCGGGCGGACACTCTGACAGCGGCCATTGTTTCAGTTATACAAAAACAATACAGCACTTAATTTGGGAGGCACAGAGTAAAATTGTGGGGGTCGTGGCCCAATTATGCCCCATGCAGGTGATGCCACTGCCCAGCACTGGCAAAATGCGGCCGAATGATGCTTGGCTGGTGTGGCCCCCCAGGCAAGTGGGGCCCCGGGGCAGCTGCCCAGCATGCCCATGTGAAAAGATGGCCCTGTGTGTATCCAGTGCTCAGATGTACAACACATAGCCCTACCAGACTGAACAGTCACACCTCTGACCTCTTTCTCTCTGCTGCAGTTAAACCCCATCTTCATGCAACCCCCCCCCCCCCTTACACTTTTATGCATTTAATTAAAACCCCTTATTTAGTTAGATAGCGTCTGCTATCATATGATTCTTCACAGAGCCCCTTCTGGGAATAGAGACCAGTGATCTGTTGCTGATGTCCTGACACCTCAGCCAGTCTTGTTATACCCCTTACATGATATCATAATGCTGCTGGCAGTAAGGACCCTGCAGTCTGAAATCTTCATCAACCAATAGGAAGAATCTACATCAACCAGGGAGCATCATGAGCACTAAAGGAATGACCCTCCCACATTGCAGTCCAGAATAAGTCACATGGCCATAGATTCAGGTAAGTAAATGTGGATTTTCATTTTTCTTTGAACATGTATTTAAGTTAAAGGGGGTGTTAATTTTGTTTTCCCTCACTGCCCAGAAGTACATTTTAAGCAATAATGCTACAATAGGTCACCTCCCTGCCCTAAGGCTTTGAGTGGACAGTTAAAAATAGCAGCAGTCAATCTCTTTACTCACATTGCTTTCTCTCCCTGTCAGCATATTTCCTGCCAGCACATGTTAATGCAACACAGCTGATTGGCTACCAGTGCTGCCCCTCCCTTTAACATTCTAAGTGCTGCTGCAGAGGGAATTGCAAGAGGCATATATACTGTATAGTTTAATTTAGTTACTTACATTAGCTGCATTTAAAATATGTTTCACTTTTTGTCTTTATTGAATACTTAACTACATAAAATGTTTTACCTACCTGGATTTCCAATATAAACAGAGTCACATTCTGAAGAAGACCAAAAATATATCTTACATACAAAAAAGAAGTGCATGTTTAGTTATGCATAAAATATGAAAACACCTCTTTGTTCAGTGCTTCCATCTTAACATGTGCCGCCTTTAATGGAAGAGTGTTTCCTTTTATGATTTGTTTCTGAAGCTGGAGTTATCCCCTGGTTGGGCAGTGCCTTCACAACTTTGGCATGAGCAAATCTTTGGTTCAAATCCAACATCAACACAATTTCAAACATTTTAATGTGCTGTCATCTGAAAATAAAATGATGCACACCTGACTTTAGCTAGTCTTCCAATTGCAATTGTTGCTTCACACTATTTCCTTTAAAAGGACAAGTAAACAACTTCACTAGTTCTAAATAATGTATTACAAATGTTCAGAATTTAGGATTATAAAAGAACTGATTGTGCATTCCGTAATTTTTCACTTAAAGTGTTTCTAAAGTCAGAAGTTTTTATTTTATCTTATTTTATGCATTGAGATAAAAAACCTTCTGTGCGCAGCAAGCCCCCCAGCCTCCCTAATACTTACCTGAGCCCCCTCTCTATCGAGCGGTGTTCACAAGTGAATCAGCCATCTAGGACTCTCCCTCATGATTGGTTGAGACAACAGCAGGGCACCATTGGCTCCCACTTATGTCAATCAAAGTCAGTGAGCCAATGAGGAGAGAGGGGGAAGGGCCTAACCAAGGCTCCATGTCTGAATGGACACACAGAGCAGCAGCTCGGCTCGGGTGCCCCCATAGCAAACTGCTTGCTGTGGGGGGCTCTCGGCAGGGAGGTGCCAGAAGCACCTACAAGGGCCCCGAGAAGAGGAGGCTCTGGGCTGCTCTGTGCAAAACCACTGCACAGAGCAGGTAAGTATAACATGTTTATTTTTTTCAAATAAAAAAAAATGACTAGTATCACTTTAAGTAGACACTAGCAAACAGACAGAGGTTATGTAATATCACTAAAGTGATTGTAAATGCTCTTTTTTTAAACTAACAAACATGTTATACTTACCTGCTCTGTGCAAGAGAGTTGGGGGCGAGTTGGGGGCAAGCTCCTGAGTCCTGCTGCTGCGTCCATTGACACAGACAGCAGAACTTGGCCCCACCCCTGACTCCCGTGTCACTGGATTTGATTGACAGCAGTGGGAGCCAATGGTCCTTGCTACTATCTGTCTATTCAATGAAGACCCGAGACAGCGGCTGGAGCTACTCAGCTCATTGTCACTGGAATGATCAGGCTCAGGTAAAAAAAAAAGGGAGTCTCTGCGGGGCAGCTGCACCACAGAAGGTTTTTCACCTTAATGCATAGAATATATTAAGGTGAAAAAAGCTGAGGGTTTACAATGCCTTTAATTTCTTAAAGGACAGCTGTTCCAAAGGAGCCACATGGTGATTTTGGGTTCTTTGTTATATGCCTCAACTCCAAGAATGGCCTTAGCCCCTCTGGCATACCTTGTTAGATATAAAATTACTGCAAACACTTTTAAGAATGCAAGTAAAGAAAATACTAATATCCTTGCTGTGGATTGATACCAGAAACAGACAGGCACAACTGGTAGTTATAAATGAGGTGAATATATTATCATGAAAAGAATACTTGGAAACTTACAGCACTGTTGAACCTTGCTGCCGAGTAGCAATACAGTAAAAATGACATTCTCTATTATTTTAGCAACTGTAAAAACAGAAAACAAAGCATAATAATCTATATGTCCATTGCACAGGTGTTGAGAGGGAGGAGAGAAAGTCTATCAACTTTTCAGCTCCTTCTGGGCCACAAACACCATTGAAATTAAAACACAAAAAGAAGAAATGGGTTAACAGGTACAGTAAGCACAGTTCTTAAAGTTACAGGTCCTCAGTGGAGGAGTACTAGTGTCTTCTGCTAGCAAACGTGGGGCCCTTTGTGAAGAGAGCAGGTTTAATAAAGCAACGTAAGGCAGTAATCCCCTAGGTAATCCCAAGAACAGAATGGTTTGGCTAAAAGTGGCAGCTCCAAACAAACATACTCTAACAGTATAAAGGGAAATAGGTGTCTGCATGCATTGTCTGTATTGTGTTAAAAAAAAAAGGATGTTGGGTTTGCACCCACTCACCAGTCCTCTGTGTGATGACACAACGATAATCACGGGTACTGGTTTAGGCTCCTAGCGATGTTTTAAGGCACCGGCTCACCTCCTGTCGGCCGATCAAGCTGAGCTGACAGGGTGATTGGACAACGGCCAACTGGACACCTGGATGGGTCTTGTGATCCTTGAAGCGGTATGGGTCATCTCTGCTGGGTGGAACTCGATTGCTGAGCAGGGTCCCTGGGCTGAACGGTGGTGATCCGTGAGGGTGTCAATGTTCCTGGCTCCTCTCTGCCATCCTCTTTCCTCAGTTTCCCGGCAGCAGTCTCGGGAAAAGTGTGGCTCTCTCTCAGATGGCGTTCCACCACACAGTCCTGTTACCTCACCACACTTGTCCTCTATCTCCTGTCCTCACAGTAACTCTCCTGGGAATCTCCAGAGAATTGTGTTTTCTCTCCCTCTTTTGGGCACACAGTCCCTTGTGTCGGCGTGTGTGTCTCTCTCCTCACTCTGGAACCTCAGTTCCTTCCCCTCACACACTCCTCCTCTCCTCGCTGTTAAGTATCACTGTGTCCCAGCAAAGGACTTTTTGAGCCTTGGTATCTTCCTCTCTTTTAAGCAATCTTCTCTGTCTCCTGTCAGCACTCTCTCTGTAGTGCTGTATGGAAAACCTGTCTCTCTCTCTTTTTTTTATCTTAGTACTTCCCTCTCTTCCATAACCTCAGCACTTACTGAAACTCCCCCCCCCCCCCGCCCCCTTTTCCCATTGTGCTTCTGTCTCTCTCTGTTTTCTGGAAGGACAAGTCAGCATCTCTCTGTCTCCATCTGGCCAAAAGGATGAATTGCATTTTAAAATCGGCTTCTACATCAACATCACATTTAAGGCCCCTTCTACCATTAGCCTTGCATTGCATTACCACCCAAGCTTTGTGGCATGCATTTATGTGTATTTCTTGGCACAATTGGAATTTCAGTTTAAATTAGCTAAGTATATTCCAGGAGTATCAGAACAAAAGGTGTTCTATATCTTACAGTTTGTGTTCTTTAAAAATCTGTAGTAGAAAATTTCTATCCCCTTATAGCATGCTGTAAAAAAATCCTATTTACAGTGGTTTGACACACCCCCTGCTGAGTCAGAGCCACAGCTCTCCAAGTAGCACAGAGCATGAGCTTGCTATAAGAAGTTCTATTGGTCTCACTTAGTAGGAGGCTACACAGCATCTCTGTTGCTTTGCACAGAACAATACATATACAATTGTAAAGAACCTGTTGTTTTCCTTTATTGCATATTAAAGGCAGGAGTTACATTTCATTATCTTACCTGTGTGCTATATGTGGAGATCACTCTGCCATGGATTTTGTACTTGATCGATGACTGGTACTCTGGCCTTAGGCTGTCTAAATATTGGCTATCCCTACCACCACTGAGACCATGACAGGGACCACACTCTAAGAATGCCAGTGGTACATGTTTCCAGTCTACTGTCACGCTCCCATAATCTGCACCATGATGTCCTATGGGCAATAGGTTTAAAAGGCTTAAGTTAAAACCTTTGTGGTTCACCTCCAGAGTTAAAATAGCTATAAATAATAAGAAAAGAGCATTTAATAAATATAAAAATGAAGGAACACTGTAATCATTTAAAAGATACAAACAATATAACAGAATATGTAAAAAGGAAATCAAGACGCAAACATTTAAAATTAACTTTAGGTTGCTGTAGAGAGTAGGACAACACATTTTTCAAATATGCTAATAGTAAAAAAGTCAGGTCTGAGCATGTAGGCCTGTTACAAAATAATCTGGAGTCGGTGACAGTGGGCAAAGAGAAGGCAAATGCATTAAATACCTTCTTTGGCTCTGTGTATACAAAGGAGCATGGGGGAGCTCAAGTCCTTAATGGGGATAGTATCGACATAGTCCAAAATTATCCACAATGGCTCAAAATTGATATGGTCCAGAGACAGACAAAGGGTTGAGCTCTGTTATATCTAAGCCATTGTTTGTAATTTTCAGAGACACTTTAAAGACTGGCAGGGTACCACTGGATTGGTATAAGGCCAATGTGGTGCCTATACAGTATTTAAAAAGGGATCAAAGTATTTATCAAGTAACTACAGATTGACTAGTTTAACTTCTATAGTTGGAAAGATACTTTAGAGTTTAAAAAAAGTCAGCATAAATTTATGAAAAACCAAAGTTGTTAAACAAATCTGATTTCTTTTGATGAGGATGTCAGCAAAAACTTAAACAAAGGGGTGGCTGTGGATATAGTTTACATGGATTTTGAGTCTACGGGCTTAGAAAATTCAGTTTGTAAATGTGTAGAAAATTGGCTAAAAGACTGTATTCAGAGAGTATTAATTTATGATTCATACTGTAAGATAAACCAGATTTCCAGCACCAGAAAATCAGTACGGGCTTATGCTCATATTCTTGCATGTGTACATTACTCACAAGCTAATACTTCTAGGCAAAGAGGCAATAGATTTACTATTGCAGTTCATCATGCTCGCATTTGTACGCACACACATACACGTGCACGTGCACATTAGCATGCGAACTTGGTCCCCAACGGCTTATTTAAATGGTCCTGTCACCATGAGCAGTTGCAGAATGGTCTTGTACCTGTATTCCTGTGACCTGATCTATTGAACGTGCTTATCTGTGTATGACCTAACTTTCTCCTGGATTTTGACCTTGTTCACCTGATCTCTCTGATCTCTCTGACCTCGGCCTGTTTACTGGACTCGTCTTTAACTGCTGATTATCTACTGCACTACTTGGCTGTTAGTGAGCTTGGCCTGCTTCCTGGACTTGCTCTGCCTACTGACTCAGCCCCTTGTTATTTGATGGCAGCTGGTCACTGTCTGCATACCGGCTCTCCTGCCATCTCCTGTTCTTAGGACTGCAACCACCAGCTTCATCCACCTAAGAGCAGACTTCACCAGGCAGCTACTCTGTCACTCGTGCCACTCTGTGCCTTACACTATCTGTCTGCACCTTAAAGAGTGTTGGGCAGGAGGTGCAACAAAGGCCTCCACAACATTCCTGTCATCACCTGGTACATGATACATACTCTGGACGCTCTAAGGTTATTAGTGGTGTACACCAAAGTTCAGAGTTGGGACTCTTACTTTTTAACATATTTATAAATGATATAGGATCTAGGATTAAAAGTACCATTTCTGTCTTTTTAGATGACGATGTTATGTTGTGATGGTATGCAGTGGCATAACATCATTAGAGGATGTCTCCAAGTTGCAAGCTGATCTCATTGTACTATATAATTGGTCAACTAAGTTTAAGGTTTAATATTGATAAATATAAACTTAGTAGCTAAGAACATGCATGCATTGTACATTCTAGGAGGAGAACAGCTGGGGGAGTCAATGGCAGAGAAGGATTTGGGTGTCCTGGTGGATCATAGACTTATTAATGGCATACAATGTCAAGGTGCAGTTTTTAAAGCTTGCAAAATCCTTTCTTGTATTAACAGAGATATAGACTGCAGAGAGAGAGAGAGAGAGAGAGTGAGGGAGGGAGAGGGAGAGGAGAGAGAGAGAGAGAGAGAGAGAGAGAGAGAGAGAGAGAGAGAGAGAGAGAGAGAGAGAGAGAGAGAGAGAATTTTGCCTCTGTACAAATCATTAGTAAGACCTCATCTGAAATATGTGGTTCAGTTTTGGGTGGCAGTTCACAAAAAGGATATCGGGGAACTAGAGAAAATGAAGAGAAAGGCAACCAAACTGATAAGAAGCATAGAGGAGCCCAGCTATGAGGAAAGATTATCTGAACTGACTTTATTCTCTCTTGAGGAGATTAAATGGGTTGTAAACCCTCATGCATCCTATGCATTAAGGTGAAAAAACTTTTGTCACTGACCGGCCCCCAGCCTCCTGTTTTACTAACCTGAGTACTGTTATTCACACGCCGGAGATACGCTATAAGAAGGCCCCCAGATCCCGCCCCTCCATGTGAATTGATAACGGGTACATTGTTCCCCTAAAATTTCACAAAAAAAAGTGTCAAAAATAGTAAAAAAGACAGGAGAGACTTTGGGACAAGTCCTTTATTTAAAAAAAAAAAAATGTCCAATGATGTAAATTCATCTCACACCGCAGACAAACCGAAAAAAGAAAAAAAAGCCTAGGGGAGGCTCCCGCAGAGTGACGCTTCTTCTCAATGACAGCTGTTTTATAGCTAAGGGTTGGATCACCTGTGACGTAAACGGGTGACCCCACCTTCCTCTGACGTCACATGGCGTCAGGGGGGACGGAGTCACCCATTTACGTCACCTGGCACTTTACAGGCATACATGACCTGGCACTTTACAGGCATACTATAGACACCTCCAGGCACGATATTGAAAGGAATATTTCATTTTTATTGTTTCACTTTAGGCATTTTTAAAATCACTGCTCCTGAAAAAACTGCCATTTTTAAAACTTTTTTTTGCATTGATACATGTCCCCTGGGGCAGGACCCGGGTTTTCAAACACTTTTTATGGCAATAAATTGTATATAAGCCTTTAGAATGAGCACCTTTGGTTTTTCATTTTAAAGCGGTTCTTCACCCTAAAGGGGAAGTTCCACTAATCTGATCCCTCCCCCCCTCCGGTGCCACAATTGGCACCTTTCAGGGGGGAGGGGGTGCAGTTACCTGGATAATCCAGGTATCTGCACCCACTTCCGGGCAGACCCCCGCAGACGCCCCCCCCCCCCGTTGTGTTCTGGGAAACACACAGTTCCCAGGACACAGTGGGGACCAGAAGAGACCCAAGTAGGGAACCGGGCAGTGAAGTCGCAATGCTTCACTTCCCGATTCCCTGACAGAGGATGGCAGTGGGGGCAGCAGCAAGACGAGCGATCGCTCGTCATCTGCCGCCGACATCGCTGGACCCTGGGACAGGTAAGTGTGATTTTATTAAAAGTCAGCAGCTGCAATATTAGTAGATGCTGGCTTTTAATATTTTTTTTTTTTTAGGTGCAGAACCACTTTAATGTCCAATAGACTTTCACTGTGCTGCATGGCTTTTGAATTTGCTGCAAATACTGCATAATGTTCGGCGAACAGGCGAACACCCGATGTTCGAGTCGAACGTAACATTGGGCTCATCCCTAATAGTAGCATAATAGAGTAGGCCTCTGGTTGCTAGGGATGCGAGCAGGACATTTGTTTACAAATCCCAGCTCTTCCTTTATGAGATCCAGCCTACAGCTATCTAAGCCAATTCCTTGCTTGACAGAGCATGCTGCTTAATTAACACAACAATTTGTTTGGATCTATTTAAATAGATTGTGCTATACTGCCAAAGAATCCAGTACAAGGCCCATTCTTAGGAAGTGCTTGTATATATGGTATGCATAACTATACTCTGCAGAGTATATATTAATGCATAAGAATGGCCGCTGACTGGATCTAGATCTAATAACTTGCTTTTGATGCAAAACAGGCCACAAAGTCTGCACAATAAATGTAAACCATTCTCGTATAGTCACCCATATATTTTATTTCATGTTTGACTTTAGCTTGGGTACTTTCAGTTTCACAAACATCTACAAAGTGTTGTCAGTTCTCTGCAGCATAATGTGCTAGGTCTTGCAATGTTTCATGTGGAATCTAGCATGTCATTATATCTGACTAAGAAAGCTAAAAATAAACATTTGAATGACAGTCTGTGGGTTGGAGTGAGGTTTTATTTTGTTTGCTTTTACAGGAAGTAATTATTCCTAGGCAAACATAAATGTTGAAACTGCTGCACTGCACACTCTCCGTGCCATATTCAATTCCATGTTTTAAGTCAATAACACCTAGGAAATATATTTCATACTATGCTTCTGTATTCATGTAAGCATTAACACTTTTTTTTTTTTTTTTTATTCTGCTTATTGAACTCAAACAGTTGTGAACAAGTATAAAGGTACACGCATAATAACAGTATCAATGAGAATGTGGAATCATCTGGATATGGAAGCACATGATAAAAAAAATAAAATAAAGAAATCTAGAAACAATGGTGGCCTCTCTTTATTTCTTATTACGGTAAATGTATGATATTACATAGCTCCCAACTGTCCCTGATTTGGAGGGACTGTCCCTAATTTGAAGCAATGTTCCTCTGTCCCCCATTCATCCTCATCTGTCCCTCATGTTGGTCTGATCTATATAGATGTATATAAAATGCACTTTTTATCTATCAAAAAGTGTTTTCCAGCACTAAACCTTTCATCTAAACTGCTGCATTTGTAAATTCCAAAAGCCAATATAAAGGAATTGTGGTGGTAAAAAAAACACTTGTGGGTTTAACCAATCTTGTTTTTTGTACAATTATCTTTTTTTTATATATATTGTTATAAAATTTTGCAAACAGGTAATTTTTCTCCTTCATTGGTGTACGCTGATGAGGTGGCACTGATGGACACCGATAGGTGGCAGTGATGGGCACTGATGGGTGGCAGTGATGGGCACTGATGATCGGTTACACTGATAGACAGCACTGCTAGGTGGCACTGATTGGCACCACTGGTGGGCATTAATAGGTTGCACTTGTGGTCACTGATATGTGGCATTGATAGGTGGCACTCATGGGCATTGATAGGTGGCACTGGTGGGCACTGGCAGGTGGCAATGGTAGATGGCACTGGCAGGGTATACTGGTGGGCACAGATGAGGCATAATTGCCTCTTCCTCTTCGGGACCGATGTCACTTGCAGATAAGCTGGTGATCAGCTTTTTTTCTCCTCACGCTGTTAGCGTGAGGAGAAAAAAAATGATTACTGAGCTTTTGTTTACATCATGTGATCAGCTGTCATTGGTTGATAGCTGATCACGTGGTAAGGGGCCGGGACCAGCCCCTTACTCGGATGTGTAGTTACCCGAGTCTCAGTGACTCAGTGATCACATCGCGCAGGGCACGTGCAAAGGGGTGGCCATCATATGACGGCCTCCTGTAAAAATCAAGTAAGAGGCAAGAGGTTAAGGGGACGTGGAAAGGGGCGTGTCCTATGCCTGCATACTTTTACTGATAGGTGTCCTTCATTCCCATCTCAAAAAGTTGGGAGGTATGATATTATATGTCATGGCACAAAGTAAACATACACTGGTTGTAGTAATTTGTGATGCTTGAACCAGGCTAGGTCCATCAAAGCTTAGGGTGAGGGGCTGTTTCACTGCATTCAAAATATCAAGCAGACAAACATCAGGTATACAGGGGAGAGGAAGTTACAATAAAGTCATAAGCAAAGTGACTACAGTAATACCTCAAATTTTGAGTAACCCGATTTATGAGCGTATTGCAATACAAGCTATTGGTTTCTAAAAATCCTGACTCAGTTTGCGAGCATTGTCTCGCAAGATGAGCAGGATTCAAGCCAATAGGGTGTGCAGTACTGCATTTGGCCAAAGGTGCGGGGGCGCCGGTGACACTCTAAGCCGCTCTAATGCACTCAGACCCGCTCAGAGACACTCGAAAACACTCAGAAACACTCCATTCCCAAGTGTCTCAGAGCCTCTCTGAGTATCTCTGAGTGCATCCGAGTGGCTCCGAGCGGTCTCCAAGTGTTTACAAGTGTCTCTGGTGCCCCCCACCTCTGGACACATGGGGTACTGCATACAATAGCAGTCACTGTAGAACAAATCATCTGAGTTTCCATTGACTCCTATAGGGAAACTCGCTTTGATATACGAGCGCTTTGGATTACAAGCATTCTTCTGGAACGAATTATGCTCGTAATCCAAGGTACCACTGTATCTTTTTTCAGAACACCGGCCATCCCATTCCCCATGAGGTCCCCATAAAATATGTCTGTGGTTGAGTACAGCATGTGCAGTTAGTAGCCATTATATGTCCCACTTTATGCAACCAAACAGGGAATAATAAGTTTGACAAATAATACACTAAATCAGCCTGGTAATAACAGCAGGCAAGACTAGCACATGGGAGGAGCAAATATCACACCATTCCATGGACATTTTGGCATTAGGGTTTTCCTCTTAGCTTTAATGGCCAGTGGCAATTTACCCAGCTTACATTGTAGCAAGTGGAAATGCAGAGTGGAAATTAACTCTTTGGGACCTTGTGATTCTAGAACTTTCAGTAGTAGGTGTTAGAGACGGGCCTATCGTGTTCTCTGAATTGTGCATCTAAACCAGTATTTCTCAACCTTTTTTCCATCGTGGCACCTTCTAAAATTTTAGACAATCATGAGGCTTCCCATTCAAACATTTAAAAAAAATGTACCTATAGTTTTGCAGCATGATCCACACACATAGGACATTTAATATTAGAGGTGATTTATTCTTATAGGGCAAATGCATTTTTGCACACTGGAACTGACTAGTATTCCAGCTTTTCTCTTCTTCCTCAGTTTTCCTCACTCATGCCCTGTACACACGACCGGACTTTCCAGCAGACTAGCTCTGACGGTCTTCCCGATGGAGTTCCGACTGAGTTACGGCGGACTTCAGAATGAACGGACTTGCCCACACACAGACTAAAGTCAAACGTGATGAGTTACAACGGGACTAGAAAAGGAAGTCAATCTCACTGCTTTTATCTGCGAGATTGACACCTTACGAGCCCTGTCGCCTGGTATGGATTTTAAGGGGAACCCCCATGCCGGAAAAACGGCATCGAGGTCCCCCCAAGGTCCATACCAGACCCTTATCTGAGCACGCAGCCCGGCCGGTCAGGAAAGGTGGTGGGTGCTTTGGGGAAGGGGGCGTTCTGCGGCCCCCCACCCCAAGGCACCTTGTCCCCAGGTTGATGAGGACAAGGGCCTCTTCCAGATAACCCTGGCTGGCCCGTTGGTTGACGGGGTCTGCGGACGGGGGGCTTATCGGGCTTATGTCACAGTCCCAGCATGCCCCGGGACTGTGATGCCAAATAGGCGGGGTCACTGGGTGACATCACCCAGTGACCCCACCCCATGCCTATATAAGTCATTGCATGCAGTGTCCACAGCATTACAGCGGGAGAGAGCGCCGTGTCAACATCGGAAGAAGAGAAGAAGGAAGAAGAAGACAATGAAGGGGAAAACCGGGCCACCGCTGGCAAAAGAGCGGCAAAGAGCAGAAGATAGTGGAGGAGCCTGGGAGAACAATCAGAGAGCGGGAGAGGAACCGGAAAGCGCGGAGAAGTCAGAAGAGACCTCCAAAGTTGGAAGAAGTACCCCATACTTATTCACATAGGGTGGGGGGCAGGGAACCGGGTTGCCCCCTTATTAAAGCGGGCACCCGGATTCCGAAAAGCCTCCCGCCCGCAGACCCCAACAACTAACGGCCAGGGTTGTTGGGAAGAGGCCCTTGTCCTCATCAACATGGGGACAAGGTGCTTTCCTTCCCCAAAGCCCCCACCCCCCATGTTGAGGGCATGCTGCCTGGTGCGGCTTTGGGGTGGGTGCGCTCGCTCATCCCCATTCCCTTTTCTGACCGGCCAGGGCTGCGTGCTCGGATAAAGGTCTGGAATGGATTTTGGGGGGGACCCCCACGCCGTTTTTTTGGCATAGGGGCTTCCCTTTAAAATCCAGAACAGACCTAAAAGGGACATTGTCGCCTCTCTCTCGCTCTCGCTGCAATAGGAAAATGTGTTTTTCCTAATGCAGTGAGTGTGATATGTACAGTACCCTGCAGCCGAGAACCAGCGTGATAGGATCGCGCTGGAAACATTCTCGCAGGCAGGTGCTGTAGCTGCCCTTGAGTCGTATTTGGTCCATCGGACCAGCATACCGATGAATGAGTTTCCCACTAGCAACTGGGAAATTTAAAACATGTTCTATTTCTAAAGTCCATTGGATTTTTGGCAAGCAAAGGTCCGATGGAGCCCACACACGATCAAATTGCCCAATGGATTCATTCCGTCTGACCTTTGCTGTCAAAAAGTCCGGTCGTGTGTACGTGGCATTAGTGACAATGTGACCCCATTGCTAACAGTAAGATGCAAGCCAGGGGCAAAAAGGGACACTGTGCAGAAGTTCTCCTTATCAACTGATGACATCATCGCTTGTTAGAACGCTTGCCCACATGGTGCCTAACTTTATAAGGGGCACAATAAAATGCTGAAGCCTTTTGTAACATAAATGGCAAACTTGATCCACCTGCTGACTTGTTGACATTTTTAGGGCAATTTATGGGAAGTTTTTGCCAGGGCACCCTTGAAGAACCCAAAAGATACCTCAGAGTGCCTGGGCGCCCTGTTTGAAAAAGGCTGATCTAAACCATGTCCTAATTGTGGAAATGTATAAAGGAAACTGATAAACATTTGAGAGAGTTACAACACCTTGGGATAATGATGAGACTTTTGTTCAGGTTGACCATGAGTTTGACTCAAACTCATTTGGAAAAATGGCAAAGCTTTGCCCAATCAGGGCACAGTGTAAGCTGGTTGTTAAGGAGTGGGGCAGGGGATCCGTGACATCCTTAACCACTTGCCTACAGGGCACCTACATTCCCTTCCTGCCCAGGCCTTTTCAATCAGCTTTCAGCGCTGTCGCACTTTGAATGAAAAATTGCACGGTCATGCTACACTGTACCCAAATTTATTTTTTATCATTTTCTTCACACAAATAGAGCTTTCTTTTGGTGGTATTTAATCACTGTTGTTTTTTTATTTTTTACAAAAAAAAAAGACCAAAGATTTAGAAAAAAAAATGTTTTACTTAGTTAATTTTGTAAATACATTTTTTTCTCCTTTACTGATGTACACTGATGAGGCGGCACTGATAGGCTGAACTGGTGGGCATTGATGAGGTGGCACTTATGGGCACTGATGAGGCAGCACTTATGGGCACTGTTTAGGTGGCACTGATAAGGAAGCACTAATATGCCGCACTTATGGGCACTGATATGTGGCACTGATGAACACTGATAGGCGGCACTGATGGGCACTGATAGGTGTCACTGATGGGCACTAATTGGTGGCACTAATGGGCACTGATAGGTTGCACTGATTGGAACTGGTGGGCACGGATGGGTGGCATTGATGGGCGACACTGATGGGCACTGATGGACAGCAGTGATGGGCATTTATGAGAAGCACTGATAGGGGGCATTGCTAGCCATCACTGACCGGCATCACTAATGGCCACTGATGGGTGGCACTTGTGGGCACTGGTGGGCACTGATTGCTGGCACTGGTGGGCAATGGTGGGCACTGATTGCTCCCTTTTTTGAGTTGGCAGGCAGCATGATTGACGATGGATTTATATCGAGGGGCACTATATTTTTATTTTTTAATAAAGGGTTTGTCAAAAACTGTTTCCTGTTTTTATTTTTTTGTACACTTTTTTGGTGAATGGGTAGGGGTACTACCCCTGCCCAAAAGCACCCACCATGTTGAGGGCATGTGGCCTGGTATGGTTCAGGAAGGGGGGGGGGGCGCTCACTTGTCCCCTCCCTTTCCTGACCTGCCAGGCTGCATGTCCGGATAAGGGTCTGGTATTTTTTTTACATTTTGGCGTGGGGTTCCCTTAACGTGGGGAAGGGCTCACACCGTTTTCTTTTTTTTCAATAGTCGCATGTCTGCAATTGTAACCACGAGTCATTTTAAATTGGATTTGACTCATTTTTAGTTTTCTTTAGAAATGTCAGTTTTGTTGCAGTATGTTCTGTATATGCTACAGATGTGTCACTTTACGGGCAGACTAAGGGGACCCTTGGGCACTATATTTTAACCACTTCCCGACCAGCGCATGACGATGTACGTCGACAGAATGGCACGGGCAGGCATATTGGCGTACAGGTACGTCCAATATTCGATGCCGCCCTGCCATCGGGAGCGCGCCGCCGGCGGCACGCTCCCGCGCTGGTCGGGACCCCCCGTGAGTCCGGTCGCGGGACCCGCGGACTCGATCGCCGCGGGCATCCCCGCGATCGTCTCACGGAGCGGCCGAATGGAGGAAATGCTGTGTAAACAACATTTTTCCATTCTGCCTAGCAGCTAGTGACGCTGATCTCTGCTCCATGTGATTGGAGCAGAGATCAGTGTACACTAAATGAAAGCCCAACCCCCCACAGTTAGTAACACACCCCTAGGAACACTTAACCCCTACACTGCCACCCACTGGTTAACCCTTTCACTGCCAGTGTCATTTACACAGGAATCACTGCATTTATATAGCAGTGATTACTGTATAAATGACAATGGTCCCAAAAATGTGTCAAAAATGTCCGATGGGTCCCCGACAATGTCGCAGTCACAATAAAAATCGCTGATCACCGCCATTACTAGTAAAAAAAAAATAATAAAAAATTATTAATAAAAATGCTATAAAACTATCCCTATTTTGTAAACGCTATAACTTTTGCGCAAACCAATCAATAATCGCTTATTGCGATTTTTTTTACCAAAAATATGTAGAAGAATACGTATCGGCCTAAATTGAGGGAAAAAAATGTTTTTTTATATATTTTTGGGGGATATTTATTATAACAAAAAGTAAAAAATAATGCGTTTTTTTCAAAATTGTCGCTCTATTTTTGTTTATAGCGCAAAAAATAAAAACCGCAGGGGTGATCAAATACCACCAAAAGAAAGCTCTATTTGTGGGAAAAAAAGGACGTCAATTTTGTTTGGGAGCCACGTCGCACGACCGCGCAATTGTCAGTTAAAGCGACGCAGTGCCGAATCGCAAAAAGTGGTCTGGTCTTTGACCAGCAAATTGGTCCGGTCTGAAAGTGGTTAAGGAATTTTTCATTTTTACTGTTGCACTTTAAGCATAATTAAAATCACTGCTCCTGAAAAAAATTATACATTTAATTTTAAAAAAAGTTAGCATTGATACATGTTCCCCAGGCCAGTACCCAGACCAGCATACCCCTTTTATGACCAACTACTTGCATATAAGCCTTCAAAATGGGCAGTGTAGGGGCCAGGACCATGTAAGATATAGCACAGCGCGCAGTAGTGTTTTGCATGTTACTACTGGTAAACATAAGAAAAGATGCTCCAAAGTTGGTGTAAAAATTGCTAGTCCTTCCTGCATTCCTCCGCAGTGAACCCCCAGTTCCTGCTTGTGGTGCACAGTGTGGATAGTGTGGGTACACAGTATGGAGGAACAGCATCTCACCTCTTTCCCTCTCAGCAGATCTTTCACTACTTCCTCTCCAGCTTCAGACCAGGACTCGGATTCACCCCCTAAGGAATCATGTCCTGCTCCTCTGCCATTTGCTAACAGAGGAATGAGCCAATTGATTACGATGCAAATCCAGCAACTAATTAATATGCAAATTCTGATGCTTGTACCTGGGACACAGCCATGGGGGGACAACTGAACAAAAATTGGGACTGTCTCAGCAAAATATTACACTGAAATTTTAGATTCTTGATTAAAACCTTCCTGTGAAACTGCAGCCCAATAAACCCTGATTACATAGTGTGCATTGAGCCAATATAAAATTTCTGGCAAATTTTCTTCAAAATAGTGTACTGTAATTTAAATTTCTTTATTAAAACCTGCCTGGTGTCTTGCTGTTAAACTGCAGCCTAGTAAAGACTATTTACTTAGTTTGCATGGAGTCAGTATAATTAATTTTTTTTCTGTGAAATAATACAATCTAAATTTTGTTTCTGGATTAGCAACCTGACAGCTTTTTTCAATATTCCTGGATTTTTCTGAAATAATAAATTCTAGCTTTGATTTCTTACCTATTGTCTCCCTCTGAAACTACAGACTACTGATGCTGCTTACATAGTGTACATGGAGTCAGTACAATATTTCTAGCTTTTTTCTGTGAATTACTATACTCCAATTTTGATTTATTGAATAGCAATCTATCTAGAACCTCCCTCTAAAAATACAGCCTAGTTAAAGTGAGTCTGCACAGTATTCCTGCCTTTTTCTCTGTGAATTAATACACTGTTGATTTCTTGATTAGAAATTACCTGGTCTCGACCACTTAAATTGTAGCATACCAAATCCATTTACATAATGTGCATCAATTCTGTACAATTTTTCTTTCATTTTAGCCCTGGTTCACATTGGTGCGATTTGATATGTGATTTGACATGTCAAATCGGATGTCAAATCAGAGGCAATTGCCGACAATGGCACCATCCTAATCTGTGCAATGCCGCACTTGCAGCGCCGCACCGATTTCACAAAGTACATTCTGTACTAGTTTTTGCGATTTCAGGGTGTGATTTCCATTGACATCTGGGCAGAAACCCACACAGATGTCTGTGAAATCACAGTCAAAATCGTGACTGACATGCGGGAGTGAAATCGTGCGAGTTCAGCTGAACTCGCACGGCTTCCTTCCCACAGCTCAGTGTGAACCTGGGCTTTGTGCAAAATAATGAACTTTCATTTTGGCCCCTTACATCGTTTACATAGAGTCCATACAATATTTTTGGCTTTTGTCCCTGAAATAATACACTGAAAACTTTATAAAACATGCCTTGTATCTCCCTACCAAATTGCATCCTAACAAATCTGCTTATATACTGTCAATTGACTGTATAAAATTTCTGGCTAATTGTTGTGATTTTCTTTTCCATTCAGTAGTGGATATATAGTTTTTATTTGATTTCTTCAATAAGAAAAATCTCTTTATTAATCCGCTTTTCAATACTGTTGTATGTGTTACCTATTATTTCCTGTACTCTTTTATTGGGTTCCTTGAGTTACACTTTTAACTCCTTTTATATGCCAGTGTTCACCTTTTCTATTACCCTATCAATACCCTCCTATCACGTTGTCAGAAAAGTCCAGGGATGCAGCTGAGACAAAATCAAAAACTTCCTATCGCCATTATCACCCAAGCCAGGCTATTGTCTGAGCTAAATGCCTTATCTTGCAAGCACTAATTGTTTACATTTTATCATAGGGACAATGTGGTGTTGGAGCTAGTGCCCAGGTTGCATTGCCATCCAGTGTTCATTTTAACATGGCAGGGATGACAAAACAATGAAAAATAAAAAGATTAGTTAAAAAAATGTAAATATTTAAATACAAATAACTTAATAACAAAAACACCAAAAATGGCCTTCTACCCTATGTGTAAAACTCACGCACCTCACTTAGGTCCAGCAGACCTTATTTTAAATGAGGAGGATTTGCTAAATGTCATGGCAATTTGGAGGGAATCCACCTCACCACCAGCACTTCAACGTTTCTTCTCTTATTGCAGTACTAGAAGAAGTGGAAGAGGGGGGTGAGGAGGGCTTATTAGCTGCCCTCCTAAAAATAGCTTCTATGTGCCCTTAATGAGGAGGAGAAAAAAAGGGAGCATTAATAGTCCTCAAAATAAAATAGATGTTATGCGATGTTGTACAGAAGGGGAAGAAAGAGGATGCACTAGCAGCACTCTAAAATAATACTGTATGTTTGTTATGCACACTTGCAAGAAGGATGCTGCCAGCTTGTCTCATGGAGGTGCTGCTCCCATCTAGCTCTGCAGTACAGAGTTATGTGTTCCTTTATGCATTTGTTACCCAAAGGGATGTTACTTTTACCAAAGCTGATATGCTTAAAGCAGAGGCTGCAGATCACAATGGTGCTGTTGGCAGAAGATATGTAAAAAAAAGCCACACTACAGAGCCCTTTCTATTTGCTACCTATTAAAATTGCTCATATACTGTACTGATTCTGGACAATTCAGTGTATGACAGCTGGGAGTTCTATCCAGGCTCCCCTTGTCCATTTGCCCATTGTAGGAAGATTTGGGGAAAGTAGGGGAGCCTATGGCCATACACCTAATTTTTGCAGCTGTCTGCCCTTCCCTCTAGCCATATCATTTTCCCACTCATCTTCATGCTGCCTAACCTTCCCCATGTGCTATGGAAGGGTAAGTAGCCGGTTTTATTTTTCCTACACTCCTCCTTCCTAATGCCAGTACCACATCCCTCCTCAAGGTCACCAACACCCCAAT
Organism: Lithobates pipiens; assembly: GCF_037356315.1. NCBI lineage: Eukaryota > Metazoa > Chordata > Amphibia > Anura > Ranidae > Lithobates > Lithobates pipiens. Next base: position 275,823,088 of record NW_027507758.1, read on the forward strand.
CCTAATCCTTTTATGGAAGGATTAGCAGAAGAGAAAGAGAACAAAATGGCACATCAGCAGTCCTCCAGAAATTAACTGCTATACACCATGAAGGAAGTGGAAATAGGAGCAATAGCAGTCCTAAAAATAAAACACAATGAGATCAAAGTGGCGCATTGAGCTAGAGGACGAAGAGCCAGAGAAAGAAGGATAAACCAATGCAAAGGACTGTAAAAAGGCCAATAATATTCAGTCTTTGATATCAAGGGAGGACACTCCTTCCGAAACTCATCCTAGGGATAGAAGAGGCTCTGTAGAAAGTCAATTAAAATCTCTGCCCAACACTGGAGGTCCCTCTCCAACTTTTCTAGGCATAAAAGGGATGTACCAGTGTTGTAAACACTTGTGCCTCACTTTCAAGCATGTCCAACACAGACAAAAATATTTCACTGCAAAAGGCAAAACCTACTCATTGGATGCTTTTTACAACTGCTCTTCTGAGTTTGTCATCTACTGCTTGCTTCATGTTGGACGTACCATTAGAATCCCTGTGAAAAAGGTTTGGCGAGCATCGCCACTCTGTAGAGAATGGTACTGACAAACAGAATGTTGCCAAGCATTTTTTGGACTTCCACTAAAAATCCCCAGGTGACCTGAGAGTTTGGGTTGTAGAATCTATTTCCTGATGTCTCCCTAGGGCAGAGTGTTTTAAACGCCTTTGCCAGAGGGAGACATTTTTCATTTATACCCTTGATACTATGGCCCCAGGGGGTCAAAATGAAGAACTGGAGGTTCGTTCCATTTTATAATATATGCATGTGATTTGTATATGTGTATCTACTACACATATACATATACATGGATGTATACCTTTTCAGTTATTTTTTCCTCCCCTCCTCACCTTACATTTCATATAATATATTCAGATTCATGTATTAATACAAATTTTGATATTAAGCATCCTTTATAGTACCCCATGTATTCTTTCTCTGGGAGAGTGAAGGAGGTTCCTCCCTCTTAGCCCTTGTACACACGGTCGGAGAATGCGTCGGAATGTGTCCTATCGGACCATGTCGTCGGATAATCCGACTGTGTGTGGTATGCATCGGACTGATTCCGTCGGAATATCCGTCGGACCCAATTTTCCAACATGTTGGAAATATTTCCTGACCAACTGGGCCGGTCGGACATACTCCGATCATGTGTAGCGAATTTTGATCGGACCAAGTGCCACGCATGCTCAGATCAAATTCCTACATCAAAGCTATTGGCTACTAGCCTGAATGTAGTCCCATCGTAACGAAATTACGTCATCACATTCTGAAAGATCGGATTTTTCGACAACTTAGTCCGACCGTGTGTATGCAACAGTTTCGGACAAGATCCGACGGACAAAATCCGACGGGCAAAATCCGGCGGATTTGGTTGTGGAAATCTCTGACCGTGTGTACAGGGGCTTATAATGTTTACCACCACCTCATACATCCATAATAATTTGATTACTATAATTGTAGTACAATCTATTCTATGCAATGTATTTCATTTAATTCCATTTATTTGCTGTTTTTTTAATAGTCTACTACATAGGCATATGTCAGTATGATATTATACTTCACATACTTTTTTTTTTTTTACATTAGTTTCCATCTGTCCCAATAACATTGGTCCACTGGGTGCCATAGTTCCCTCACCACTTCCCATGAAAACTGGAGCTGACATGGCCACCTCATGGCCTAAAGAAGGAGTATGCATGTTCCGAATGTGCACCACACCCCCCTGATGTCACTTCCAGGTCCACGTCTGAGCTGTCACTGGAGTGTCAGGATCCAGCTGCTTACCCTGCTTACCCTTACCTGGGGCTGATTTAAGGACACAGCAGGACTGACCAGGGACACAGCAGGATAATTTTACTAACATGCTATTTTTTACATGTGAGTTGTTCACCTTCAGAACAAACATGTTGTACTTACGTACTACATTTAGTAGGCACTGCTTTTTTTCCCCCTCAAAAAGAAAAAGGGCTGCTATGCGCTAGCAGTACTCTAAAAAAAAGTGGGGAACAGGAGTAAAATGCATTAGAAGCACTCTTGAGCATTGATAAGGGCATGCCCTTTGCTGCCAACTTATCTGATGGAGGTACTTCTCCTGCCTAGCTCTGTGATGAGAGCTGTGTGGCTCCTCATACATTTTATCCCAATAGTTGTTATTTTTACCATGGGTGATATTCTTCAAGCAGAGGCTACAGACCCCAACAGTGGTGTTGGCAGCAGATATGCAGATAAAGAAAAAACAGCACACACTGCAATGCTCTTTCTATTTGCAGCTTATTCAGGTGATCATTTACCATTATAATGCTGGCCAGTTCAGAAATGACAACCGACACTCCAATCCAGACTCCTTCTGTCCATTGAAGGAAGATTTGGGGAAGGGAGGGCAGCCTATAGCCACATGATTCTATACTTAATTTTTGCTGCTATCATTTCCCTCCTAACTTTACAATTTCCCCCTTTCCCTTCATGCTGATTACCCTTCCCATACTGTAATGTGGAAGGGCTGGCAGCCTTTTTTATTTCATCTACACTCCTCCCCCTCAATGCCTGATCCACATCCCTCCTCCTGACCAACATCACCCCACCCCCACCCCCCCCTCCTCTTATGGTGGGATTAACAGAAGAGGAGTAGGTTAACAAGGGCACAATAGTAGTCCTTTTAACAGTGACTGCTATATGCCCTTAAGAAGGAGGAGGAGGAAGAAAAGGGTGACATTTTATTAGACTTTGAAGACAATGCAGCCTGGTACTATGACAAAAAGTAGCTTAGAAACTATACTATTCTATAATATGAAGCAATTTTGCAACTGGCCAATCTGTATGTAGTTGAGGGCTTTAGATCTGAGCCCAAAAATACTGGTTAAACTTTGTATATTGTAAAGTCAGGTGTCAAAAATGCCTATAAAATCTTTTTTTTAAGTTGAAATTAAACAAATTGCTGTGATGCTGTACTATTTAAGCCAAGCTAAATATAAAAGCTGAAAAACATATAAATGAAACATTCAAAATATGTAAAGCCAGACATATGGTATCGCTCGTACTGTCTGCGAGAACCGTACCTTTCCATAACACCACATACAGTTTAAATGCATCTCCTAAGCATGTAGTAGAAAGGAACAGTTTTTTTTTTTACATGTCACCCTTAAAGTCATTTAAAAAGGAGAACTCTCTTCCTAGTATACAGTATTTTATTTATTTATTTTTTGTTGGTGTTGGTATATATCCCCCATTGTAGTGCTAAGCTCCCTATGTCTTTTTTAGACAATACAATTTCTATTAGTCTTGAAAATGGAAAGAATTGTTTTGCACTTCATAGAATTCAGTGGGGTTTGGATACAAGTTTGCAACTTTCTGACTATACGATGGGTACATAGTAATGAATGGATCCCTAGCCAATCTGCTTATCCCTAGTTGTCAGTGGTTAAATGCCCTCTTGTATTGGTGCTCAGTGAAAGTTAAAGCAAATACTCTGCAGGGGTGGATTGGAGTTCTTTAAATACTCAAAGTACTAAATTATGTTTTTATTTTATTGAAATATATATATAGAAAAAAAAACACAACTCAAGAACACATATTACTAAAGTAGAACTTTACTGTCTAAATTAAAAACTTTGGAAACCATATGTTGATGATAAACCATGACTGCATACATGCAATAAAGCTGAAATCAACAGTAGTTGTAATTGACAGAAAATATTACATAGTTTTTTGTTTTTGTTTGTCTGTATGGTAAATCGTATTTTTTCATAATTATTTATAGTAAAACATTACATCTGGATCTGTATCACTAGATGGTGGCACTGTAATTTGCCAGTAGAGATGGTTAACCCCAGGTGCTGTATAACTGTTTACACAGCAAATTTAGCAGATGCAATGTTTTTAAATAAATAAGTTATATGTGTTTTGATAGACAAGTATAATTCCAGACTTGCTTGCATTCTGAAAACACCCCAGTGCAAATATTACAATGGTTGCAGCAACCAGTCCTTAATAAAATGTACACAATTAGTCTTTTAAGTGTAATGCATTTTAGTCTACAGTACAGGATTGCAACATATTTCACAATTGTGGGCTCTTTAAGAGGGAAAGAAAACCTTCCAAATTGTTATTGTTAAACATATATCAGTATGCCATTACTTGCACAAGAATTGCCTACAACTATTACCTACCATATTGTAGAAAATGTCTACATTGTAGGCTACACAGCTGTTAAGAGAGTCTTTGGTTTGAGGAGTATGCTAAATATAACTGTTAAATGGATAGACCTTTTTATATTGATATCAGTCAATCATGTACCACTGTACCTAGTGCACACCACAAGGTAAGGGCTTGAGATGGTAGTCCAAATGAATGAGAATCATGAAAGAAGAGATGGGGATTCAAATTGGAACCAGCAGTTGTGGGCTCCAATGTCCATTCTGATCTGATGTCAGCTTACTGGGAGTCACTAATCTGCCTGCACATTTAGGAAAAAAAGGACACCCATGAGTAAAGGTAGGTGGACACTTAAAGCAGAAGTAAACCCAGTTTTATCCATTTTAAAAAGTTCAATTTCCGGCATCTGCCATGTAACTGTCATATTGGATGTGCTCTCAAACCAAACTGTGAAACCATCCAATGGCTGGTGTCATAACTGATCAAATGTGCAGCATCATGGTAGTTGAAGATCAAACAGAGGTCAAGATTGCCGCTTCCTTGGCTGAAAACAATAGGAGGGTTAATTCCACTTTAAAGGAAAAGTCCAGCCTGAGCTCACTCTGCTGTGCTCTCCTATGGATCACATGAGTGCAATTAGTTTTCAGAAGAAAGCGGTCTGAAGCCTACTTTCTGCTAATGTCACCAAGATCAGTCCAGGAACCGCGTCATCCCAACTCTGGGTGTCTGGATCTGCCAGGTGCCTGGACTGATAGGGAGCCTCTGAGATGGCCGCTCCCCACCCTTCAACAGCTCAGTGCTCCAATGAGCATGGAGGAGCAGAGCAAGAGAGCTGCTCACTGACAGGCAGCAGCTCTCCGCTCTGGGAGGTGAGAGAACCAAGACATTGGCGGTGTTCGTTGGCTCGGTTCTCAATGAAGAGGCGCCGGGGGACAGATGCAGCCACCTACATAAGTATGATTATGGGATAAAAGAAATCCCATATGTCTATTTTAAGCTAACATGCTTAAAAATATAGATTTGTAAGGGTTTGTGTATGATGTATTTAACATATAGGATTCTCATCCTATCTGTGAACAGAGAGAAGATGAACCTCAATATATTATAAACATATTACTTGCCCTGGAACTGGTGGTTCTTAGACTTTTCAAAAGTTATGTTAACCAACCAATGTGATACACCAATATAGTACATTTGTGCCTATTATATATTTTGAACAATAGCCAAGTTTGGTAGATTGTATTGTTTATGGCACACTGATATATATTTATCAGCATCTAGAAAGCCATATTTTCCCCCTAAAGGCCCATCCAGCTAAACAAAATCATGTTCCAGCACTAAGCATTATTGTTAAATTTCTCACATAGAAAACACTTAAACGTAGATGTTCAGTACTACACTATCTCTATTATTCAAGCATGTTTGGTTACTTATTAAAATGAAATCATTTAAGCCATAAATCTATTTCTCTCACTTAAAAACACATAAAAGAACAACATTAAAATACCACATGCCAATCATTCGTATCCTAAATAGAATACATTAAAAAAATATGATTCTGAATAATGAAAATTAAAACTAAACAAGCAATAAACAAATGCTTCAATGGCACACCAGGGTAAACACCATATCATCAACTCTTCTCTGAGATACACATTGCTTTATCAAGCATGCAAAACTCTCTTAAACAAAATCTAATCATATAGTACAAAACAGCTGTGCTGTATCTTGTAGTTAATGATGAGCTTTGATCAGTGAAAAAAAGGCCTTTACATTCTAAGTGCAAAGTCCAAACTTGGTAACCCACAGCAAACATTCAGAAATAATCCTTTACTATTCTGGAAGATTGCAAAAACATTACCTCTGACTGGTTTCTAAGGGTTACTGAACAATGCTGTTTGTTGCCCTGGGTATGTAAAGTCAAATGAGAATGGCTGCTTATAGTGAGTCAGATAAAGACTTATTTCAATATAAATCTTTATCTGTATGGTAATCCTGACATAAGTAAGCATTAAGTGGTCTTAACAAGCCATTGACACTCTCTGAGTGCCACTATACATACACATAAAGGGTCTCACTGCTAAGAAAGGCCTACTGAGGTTACAGGTCTCTCTATTCAACAAGCAAACTGGCAAGCCAGTGTGCCACCATGATTGGCAGCTTAAAGTAAACCTATATAAAGGATATCCCAATCAAAGTAAAAGTAATACAGTAGAGCACAAGTTACAATGTGCTTTTTTCCTATCCCTTTTAGGGTTGTCCTGGTCTCTCCCAAAAGCACTGTGCAAATGCTAAGTTTATGAAAATTGGAATTTGCATAGAACCTGCTACCTCTTAATTTCTTCTGAACAGTGTACAAGTATAGTGTCCCACTTAGGGAGCAAACACTGAAAATAACATGTAAAGGGGATGCAAAAGTGTGCCTATGTATGAAAGAATCAGAAACCATGCTTATTAGTGTAGACACCTTATGATGTTTCATTAATGTCTCACTCCTACATTGACAAGTTTATCCATAGTGCATGTTTACTTTAAGTTGTCTTTTGGCACTTAGCAAGAAGAATCATCAAAGAGCTTTGTTTGCTTAGTTAACACGTGATTCAGTAATATAATTATTACTGAATCCCAGTTTCTGCAAACCCAAGTCTTCTGACTCAAATTTTAGTGAATCCAAATTATTTTCATGGTGGTATGTACAAGTAAAAAAAGGCATCAATAAAAAGAAAACACTTTATAGAGCATTTTGCAGACCTATATCGTACCTCATTTTTTGACCAGCTAATATGTCCAACATCGTTACAACTATAGATAATTAGTGCAGGCACTTGTCTATGATCACTTTAATTACATTGGTCACTATCAGTAATGATATGTAAAGAATGTGTATAAGTAAAGGAAAACCATATATACATAATTCATTTTCACAAAAATTAAATATAATGTATCACTAGCACTAATCTGAGACATATCTGAGAATGCACTTCAGGAAATACATTCAAAAACCAAACAATCATATTCTGAATAATTTCCTTTTTGTGCTACTGCTGTCAAAATAGTATTATCAGTCCAGTACATAAGCATGAAACTGAAATATGTGGTTTGTTTCAAGATAATAGGGTGCATAAGAACAAACTTAAGTGAAAGGTTTAGAAACCTGACCATAATAGGACTAACAATTGTTACCATATCTAGGATTGCAACAACAGGTCCTGTTGAGTGGACAGTTAAGACTTGGACTGAAGAAATGTTCTTTTCTTTCCCTCATTACACCATGGAGGAGTAGTTAGGCATTGATGACAGGTTTAATTAAGCATGAGGACATGGCATGGGACACTGGGCTACCCTTTTCAGTGGGCACCATATATATTTAGCTACTCCTTATACTATAATGCTTGAAATTATTAAATGTATTTTATTTTCTAATTTTACAATCAAGTTCATATCAGTAAATAACCCTCAGCATATTTACAGTGGGACTGAGTTTTAAAATAAAAGCGTGTCCCTGTTGCACACACCTTTATAAAGTAATATGCAGGGTTTACATCCCAAACTCCCCATATCTAATAATGGTGGATATGTATTTTTTTTCCATTTACTTCTTTCAAAGGCACCCATTAAATTGCATTATGTCAGAATGGATGGATGCAATACCAGTTTCTACCTGCAGCAACTCAGCAGATAAATTGTGTAGTTGCAGCTCCTAGTCTGGTGAAAAAAAACGGCTTAGTCTAGATTCACATCTGTGTGGGGGTTTACAGCTTCCATTTGCATAGACACAGCAGCCCTTCATTTGAACGTGCTGATGTGCCTGCATTTTACGCAGGGAAAATATGGACACATGGAACTGCGATGCATTTTCCTATGTGTGGGTGGTGCTATTAAGAATTAATGGCACCCCTACGCGTCTGCAAAAGAACAGTGCATTTTGGCTGCAGGTGCCTGCGGGTGCCAGAACACTTACAATTTACACCTAGGAAATAGCCTTGAGGGAAACCTTCATGCAGCTATTTGTAGGGGTCAGCTGTTGGAATACATTTTTAGTTTAAAGTGAGATAAATCTTTCAAACTTATGTTTTTAAGGACTAAGGAATGTTTATGCATTTTACTAAGTGTGTGGGTTCACATTTAAGGAAAAAGGGATCATGATAACAGCTACCAAAACATTGACATTTCAACTGCTTTTAGTAACTTGTTCACAGTGATGGCTAAAACTAAAGTGACTGTTGCAGAAAAAAGGGACAGAACATGTGAAAATTAAATTCAAGCAAAACATTCTGCTAATTCCTTGAAAGATGAAAAAAAATATTTCCAGATAGTGGTAATCAAGGCAACGTGTGCAATGTATACTTTGTAAGTCAACTTTTCGGTGTCAAATTAAAGGTGCTATTTCTAGATGTCATTGTGCACCAGCTAAGTGTATTAATAATGGGTTGCTTTAGTTAATTTATTTTAAAAAACAAATCACTCACACTAGACACCTTGAAAAATCACTGCTAAAAAAAAAACTCCTCATAGTGGTCCTAGGCTCTGTTTCAGCTACAATATGGCCAAAACTCTTCCAGACAGTCAGAGTATTATTTATCTAGCTCGCAAGATATCCCTCTTCTTATTCTAAGAAAAGTAGCCACTAACCAGGGCTGTGATACCACAAATTACATGAACAGTTCTTCTTGTGCTGATGAAAACAAGACATGTTCATGATCTACTAAAACCTATGCTATTCCTGCTCTTAAAGTCTTTTAGTACTGTAAGGAATGCAACCCACTACTTAGACATCAATATGTACCTCCAACATAAAAAAGCACTTTACAAAAAAAGTCTTTCAGTCTTTGAAATCTCTGCTTTGAGACTGTGAAGCATCTCCTCCACTGAATAAAGTTTGCCTTGTGATAAGCTATGAGAATTAATTAAATCTCCAGGTCATCGGGTCTGGGCCTGCTGCTTGCATGGCTACTTGCTCTGCTTGATGGTCTGTGGTCCAGTATACCGAGAGGCTGCATTTCATGTCCTGCTGGCATTTTTTTTACATTCTGGTGTTCATCTGAAAAATCAAATGGCTGAGCGTGAGTGTTTGAAATAGTGCTTCCAGCTTGGCCCATCCTGTTTTGTTCTGCACTGTAATTAGCCCAATTTTGTTCACTTGCTTGCTTGTTATAATTACGACAAGAAGATTGGTTTCTGTCTTCGGTAACAAGCTTGTAACCTGGTGGTGACATAGGTGCAGTTGGAGAAGCACAGTTATTGAAATAAGCATACTTGGAGGAGCCACAATCCTTGGCAGGATTCACTGTATGGCTTGTATTGGCATAGGGGTCCCTCTTTCCTTTAATGCCATCCTTGGCACTTTTAAATGCAACATAGAACAACTCGATAATGTTTAAAGCAAGTGATACTATAGACACCACCAGCATAAACAAGATAAAAATGGTTTTCTCAGTGGGACGAGAAAGGAAGCAATCAACTTTATGAGGGCACGGAAATCTTTCGCAGGCGTAGATAGCTTCTAATGTGAACCCATAGATGTACCATTGGATAACAAGGAAAGCAACCTCAAAAAATGATTTAAACAGAATGGTTATTACATAAGTACGTAATAGACCACCACGCATCTTGACCTTTCCATGTTCTTCCAAGCCATATTTGAATTTCTTTATTTCAATTTGCTTGAGATGCATGTCCACATTTCCTCCATCATTCTGGACAACTTTAAGCTCTTCTTCTTTTCGGTTCAGTTTTTCTTCTTTACGCATCAAATAAAACACATGTGCTAAATATAGGAGTGTAGGTGTAGAGACAAATATAATTTGGAGAACCCAGAATCGTACATGAGAGATTGGAAATGACTTGTCATAGCAGACATTTTCACAACCAGGTTGTTGAGTGTTGCATCGGAATGCAGATTGTTCATCACCCCACGCAGACTCTACAGCAGTACCTAATAACAAGATCCTGAAAATGAACAGGACTGACAACCACACTTTCCCTCCAGCGGTGGAAAAGGCCTGCACCTTATCAAGGAGTCTTCCTAAGGCACTCCAGTCACCCATCTTTAAAAGCCGTTACCTAAAATAAAAAATAAATAAAAAAAATAACTTGCAGTAATAGTACATGTAAAATCCAAGTATATATTTTCACTTACATTCTGAAAATATTTTTTTCATGTTTCATTTGATCAACTTCTGAATAGACCAAACTAGATACAGTTAGTAAAACATTACCAAGTTCTTATGGGAAAAAGACATGTGCTTTTTTAACTGAAAGGATGTTCACCTGTTCTGTTTATGTTGTAAATTATGCAAACTAAAATTATTATAGGGCATCTGCAATGTGAAAAGTACTGTAAGCCCGGAGAATCCGTCAGAATGTGTCCTATCGGACCGTGTTGTCGGATAATCCGACCGTGTGTGGTATGCATCGGACTGATTCCGTCGGAATATCCGTCGGACCCAATTTTCCAACTTGTTGGAAATATTTTCCAACCAACTGGTTCGATTGGACATACTCCGATCATGTGTAGAGAATTTTCATCGGACCAAGTGCCACGCATGCTCAGATCAAATTCCTACATCAAAGCTATTGGCTACTAGCCTGAACGTAGTCCCATCGTAACGAAATTACGTCATCACGTTCTGAATGATCGGATTTTTCGACAACTTAGTCCGACCGTGTGTATGCAACAGTTTCGGACAAGATCCGATGGACAAAATCCGACGGATTTGGTTGTCGAAATCTCCGACCCTGTGTACAGGGGCTAAGGCTGGATGACTGAAAAGACTGTGGGGACTTACTGCTTGCATGTAACTACTTATCTTTTTGTTTCTATGTTTCTTAAACATAGGCAGGTAGAATCAATGGGATTATCATACAACAGATAATGATTTTCATAGTCAGAGAGAAAGTCAGAGAGAAAGACACAGAGATGTAATGAGAGAAGAATTGGGGTAGATCAAAGATCAGAGACAGAGGATTAGAGGAGCAAGGTAATTGGAATAAGGAATAGGTGGTAGGGCAGAGTCAAAGAAAATTAAACATGGAAAGAAGAAAATAAAGAAAAGAAATAGAGAGTATGCTGTAATGAAATAGGGGAGATGTGAATGAAAAGTTGGTGAAAAAAGATAACTAATAGATAGATAAAGATAAAGAGTAGGAGGGAGAAATAAAGAAAGAAGAAGTAAAAGTAAAGAGGTATGGCAATGAAAGCATAAAAACATAGACATCAAAAAGAGAGAGTGAACAGAAAGGAGAAAAATAATGAGAGAGGTAGAGAGAGAAAAAAAAAACAGAGAGCAAGAGGAGAGGAGTGGAAGGCAGAAGAAAAGGCGAAGGGGACGAGAGGGGAGGAGAAAGCAAAAAAGAGGTGATGAGAATAGAGGAGAAGGGGCAAGAGGAGTGGGGAAGAGACTTGCGGAGAAGAGAATGGGGGAGAGGAGAATTGGAGAGAGCACAGGAGGTTAGAGGAGAGGGCACGATAGAGGAGGTAAGGGAAAGAGAGGAGAATAGTTGAGAAGAGATGTTAGAAAAGAGGCAAGTGGGTAAGGGAAGAGGGCATGAGAGGAGGAGAGTGGAGGATAAAAGAGGTGGGTAAGAGGAGGGAAATGAACAAGAGGAAAAAAAAAGTGTGGTTAAGAGATTAAAATGGGGAAGAAGAAATGAACTGTGAGAGAGTGAGGATGGCAGCAAGTAAAGGAGGAGGGGTATGAAGTCTGTCAGTCCAAATATCTTATGCATGAATTATTTACATTTTATGAGCACATGAGGAACATTTAAAGCATGTTTCTTTGTTCACTAAGAAATAGTGCTTGCATCTTTGACTCATGTATGGATGACTGCTCCAATAACTCTAAAAGAGAAAAGATTTAATAATGAAGTAAAGAATGCAGAATTTTCTCTTTCAGGTTATTTTGTTGAATTTAGGACTCCGGGGGATTATATTAGTATCCTCATTATATTATTAGTTAATCGAAGGATCAGTAGGATTAGTAGAATCTACTTCAGTTCTTGCATATAAAAATAAATATATCGCTTTACCAGGGTAAAGTGCATGAGATAAAATGTTTAAATATATTTCATACGTCTCACATTCTGTGTTATTTAAACCAAAATAAAGATCTACATGAATCACAATCTAGCATTAAGTTAAATCAATATTAACCACTTCAATGCTGGGCACTTATACACCTTCCTGCCCAGACCAATTTTCAGCTTTCAGCGCTGTCGCACTTTGAATGACAATTGCGCGGACATGCAACACTGTACCCAAACAAAATTTTTATCATTTTGTTCCCACAAATAGAGCTTTCTTTTGGGGGTATTTGATCACCTCTGCGATTTTAATTTTATGCTAAACAAATTAAAAAAGACAAATTTTTTTTTGTTTCTGTTACAAAACTTTGTAAATAAGTAAGTTTTCTCCTTCATTGATAGACACTGATGGGGCTGCATTGACGGGCACTTTTAAGATGGCACTGATGGGCACTGATGAGATGGCACTGATGAGCTGGCACTGATGTGCACTGATGATGGGCACTAATATGCAGCACTAATGGGGCACTGATAGGTGCCACTGATATACAGCACTGATGGGTACACATAGGTGGCACTGATGGGCACTGATAGGCAGCATGGATGGGCACTGATAGGTGGCATGGATGGGCATAGTTGGGCACTGATAGGTGGCACTAATGTACACTATTGGATGGTACTGATGGATGCCAGTCAGTGCCAAACAATAATGCCTGCCAATCAGTGATGCCCATAGTATGCACTGATTGGCATCCATTGTGGGCACTGATTGGCATCCATGGTGGTCTAGGGTGGCATACCTGGTGGTAACTAGTGGTGGCATCCCTGGTGGTCCTGGTGGCATCCCTGGTGGTCCAGTGTTGGCGTCCTCGGTGGGGGGCTGCGCTGATAATCAATCAGCACAGACCCCCCCATCAGAGGAGCAGTCGATTGGCTTTCCTCTACTTGTGTCTGACAGACGCGAGTGAGTAAAAGCCAATCAATGGCTCTACCTGTTTACTGCTTTCTGACAGAGACTCTTACCTAGATTTTACCCAGACTGACACACCGCACCATCGATCAGCGCGATGTATCCTGGCGACGTCATATGACGTCCGGTCAGGATATCGCAACCACTTTGCCAACGTCATATTGCTATATGGCGAGCGGCAAGTGGTTAAACTCAAAACCAAAAATGTATATTCCAACTTGCCAATCATTAGATGTGGTGGCTGCATTCGTTTATTTTCATAGGTTTTTCCCGTGTGTTTTCACCTGGTGATCTGGTCATTAACATACCTCCAGAATTGGAGTGCCTTCACTCTGGATGAAGGAGCACAGAGGCACCTTTGGAAAGCAGTATTGTCAGTCTGGGAGTGTTAGATGTACTAGCAGATTTCTAATGAACTAAAGCCTAAGTCCAGCTTGCACTGCAGTTACACAAGCAGTTACAGCAACAGTTTTTTTCCCTTTTTTTCTTTTCAGACAAAGGTTTTACATTAATAAATAAAATCTGATCAATCTAAGCACCCCTGTTAGTGGTAAATGGTTTGTCTCAATACTTTAACGGATACATTTGCAGGAGAGCCTGTTCTGTTGAAAAACAACAGACTTACTGGCTGGATCACCAGGTAAAAATAAAGGAAATAAAGTCTAAAAAAGAAAACAAAGGCAACCATCACATCTAAGAATTGGTAAACTGCAATATAAAAAACATTTGCTTTTGTGTTCCGTACTGCTTTAAGGTGTCACCAGACACAAACCCTTAGCCTTTGTACACACGGTCGGACATTCCGATGGACAATGTCCGATAGGACCGTGTTGTCGGATAATCCGACAGTGTGTGGGCTCCATCGGACTGTTTCCATCGGAGTATCCGACGGACCAAGTTTTCCAGCTGGGCTATAAAATTTTCCGACAACATGATCCGATCGGACTTTGTCCGATCATGTGTAGAGAATTTCGATCGGACAAAGTGCCACGCATGCTCAGATCAAATTCCTAGACCAAAGCTATTGGCTACTAGCCTGAACGTAGTCCCATCCTAACGAAATAACGTCATCATGTTAAGTACGAGCGGATTTTCTGACAACTTTGTCCGACTGTGTATGCAACAGTTTTCGGACAAAATCCGTCAGACAAAATTCGACGGATTTGGCTGTCAGAATGTCCGACCGTGTGTACAAGGGCTTAGACATCGTTCATTATAAGGACCACCATATCTGAAAACGGATAAGTTCTTCCTCAAATCAGAAGATACAACTTTCAGTATATTATTTTCCTTTATTTATCTCCTGTGGTATTTAAGGATGATACTTCATGTTCCCTCAAAGAAAGCAACTGTCTGAAATCAGACTGAACTAATTACTCCACTGCTGATAGCCAGGAGGACTGCCACGTACAACAGAGGAGCATAGAGATAGATAGATAGATAGATAGATAGATAGATAGATAGATAGATAGATAGATAGATAGATAGATAGATAGATCAACAGAACAGTAGATAGATAGATAGATAGATAGATAGATAGATAGATAGATAGATAGATAGATAGATAGATAGATAGATAGATAGATAGATAGATAGATAGATAGAAACAGAGCAGCATATAGATGAAGAAGGGCAGCATGGAGATAGATGGATGGATGGATAGATAGATAGATAGATAGATAGATAGATAGATAGATAGATAGATAGATAGATAGATAGATAGAAACAGAGCAGCATATAGATGAAGAAGGGCAGCATGGAGATAGATGGATGGATGGATGGATAGATAGATATATAGATAGATAGATAGATAGATAGATAGATAGATAGATAGATAGATAGATATAAACAGAGCAGCATATAGATGAAGAAGGGCAGCATGGAGATAGATGGATGGATGGATGGATAGATAGATAGATAGATAGATAGATAGATAGATAGATAGATAGATAGATAGATAGAAACAGAGCAGCATATAGATGAAGAAGGGCAGCATGGAGATAGATAGATGGATGGATGGATGGATGGATGGATAGATAGATAGATAGAGAGATAGATAGATAGATAGATAGATAGATAGATAGATAGATAGATAGATAGATAGATAGATAGATCAACAGGGCAGCATGGAGATAGATAGATGGACGGATAGATAGATAGATAGATAGATAGATAGATAGATAGATATATAGATAGATAGATAGATAGATAGATAGATAGATAGATAGATAGATAGATAGATAGATAGATAGATAGATAGATAGATAGATAGATAGCATATAGATGAAGAAAGAAAAAAAAGACAGAAAGAAAGAATGAAAGAAAGAAAGAAAAGAAAAACAAGAAAGAAAGAAAGAAAAGAAAGAAAGAAAGAAAGAAAGAAAGAAAGAAAGAAAGAAAGAAAGAAAGAAAGAAAGAAAGAAAGAAAATAATGAAAGAAAGGAAAGAAAGAAATAAGGAAAGAAAGAAAGAACGAAAGAAAGAAAGAAAACAATGAAAGAAAGAAAAGAAAGAAAGAAATAAGGAAAGAAAGAAAGAAAGAACGAAAGAAAGAAAGAAAACAATGAAAGAAAGAAAGAAATTAGGAGAAGATAAGATGATAAATATAAACAAGCATACCTTAACTAATAATGACAATGTAACACCTCATGATCTGTATATATGCAGTGCACTGTTGCAGTTTGCCAGGACAAATTGTGATTATGTGCTTGTTAAACATTTATTCAGATTTCAAGTAGGTCGTATGCATCTTTGAAATTCTACATTGCCAATGCATTATCACTACCAGCTTATTACCAAGGCTCAGGGGCCCTATGGAAATGGGCCAATATTCAGATTTTTAGATTTTCTAAGAAATAAAAAATGAATAAACACAGTAAAGTCTGGAAGTTTCAGTAGTTGAAAAGCAAAGTATGCTTAACAGATGTTATAATGGTAAAGCACACAGAAAAGTTCTGATTTGTAAATGGTAAGCAGTGGGTATGTGCATTGCAATGTGCAGCTTGGGTCTCCTCTCTCATTACAAAGGACAGCAGGGAAATGTGGGCATGACAGCCACTTCCAAATGAACTTAATAACTGCTAAATCTTACTCAGCGGGATTACTGACAATTAGTGCCTGAACACAGTAATATGAAAATTCCAAGTTATGCATATTCTCACTTCAGGCATCTATAAACCTGGATCGGATTTGTTAAAAAGCTGCTGTACAACAGCAAAACATGCACGTCTGTTTTTGTTTTGTCCTAGTTTTAAAGCTGGTAAAATCTAATTCCGTACAAAGTAAGGCAAGTATCCAGCTCTTAGCAGAAGCAGGAGAAACCACACAGTAGGTCAAGCATATAGCTTTAAATAGAGCAAAAGAAACCACACTGTAGCCACGATCTGAAAAAACGCTGGCATATTACCTGGGAAAACTTTTATTTACGAAAGGCAATTCCACTTTGCACTGAAAGTGCACTTGGAAGTGCAGTTGCTCTAAATCTAAGAGGTAGATCTGAAATGAGGGGAAGCTCTGCTGATTTTATCATCCAATCATGTGCAAACTAAAATGCTATTTTTTATCTTCCTTGCATGTCCCTCTCGGATCGACAGCGACTGCACTTCCAAGTACACTTTCAGTGCAATTTCAAGTGCACTTGCAATGTAAAGTGGATTTACCTTTAGTAAATAACCCCCTTTGTGTAACTGTTCCTGAGACTAACCCAGGTTACATGAACCTTTTTAATTAAATTCAAAGCAAAGAGAACAGTAGAATGCTGTAACCCATAGCAGCACACAATGCCTGCTTTAGGCGGTGCTGTGAACATGAAAGCAGGCTTCAAACCGGTTGCTATGGGTTACAACCTGTCATCTTTTTTTTTAAAGTAATATATTATCAATGCAAATTTTTTAGGATGTGAAAATGCACTCTCATAAAATAAGTAGAAATCACAATTATATCCACTTTCTAACAGCAAACTTGCATATTAATTAGTTTGAAAAATAGAAAGCTATGCCATCATCATGTTAGCTTTCCTATGCAGAACTGCACAGCTACAAGTTGCTGGTATTTTTTTATTTTTGATATTTATTTTCTTGTATAGTAGTCTTCCCTTGGCAAAGCTGTTTGTAGCATCATCAGTAGTTGGCACAGTGCTGCAGTCTGATGTGGTTGATCACTGCCAGGATACAAAACAGCCAGGCACAAAATGCAGTTGGCACACACAGAATGCCCTACATGCCACATATATACTACCATGGAAGTATATATCACTAAAAACATATTGTTTATAAGCTTGATACAGTTATTCTATTTCTATTACAATGTTATGTTAAATATGCATTTTCAGACAACTAAAACATATTTTATGCCAGCCTTGGTAGCACCCAGGGGAAAAGACAAATCCCTTTAATCCTGAGCAATTAGAGAAATGAAGTGAATCCTTTTCCAGTGAATTACACTGGTCCATTACTTCCAGTAGACTGTAAATGGCCATGATTTATATTCAGCACTGCCATATCAACTGTAGCAAAAGTCTTTACTGAAGGAAAAGTTTCTTTCTGAATAAGTGGTTTACTCTCTTTTAAATATAAATCAAATCATTTAAAGTCAAATAACGTAAAGGCAGGGGGGGGGTTTATAGGAGCCACACAATACCTTTCTTGTCCAAAGTGCTGAAAACAAACTCCAGGGTGTCCTTAGAGAGCAGCGTGAAAAAATGACAGCGTGTCTTTTTAAAGTTTAAAAAGCCTTTTGCTGACTCCAGTCTTCCTTCTCCCAAAGAAGCTGTTGAACTTTTTTTTTTCAGCTGACTCTATCAAGGCTTTTAAAAAGTTTGCAATGTTCAACTCCACCTACAGGATGGACAGCCTGGACAGAAAAGGGAGGAGAAAAGAAGGAACGAAGTGATTAAGGAGTGAACAATATTAAAGTTTAGAAAGAATGAGCAATGAGACAAGAAAGTTGGAGAAAAAGAATCACTGTATTTATTATAATATACTTTATAAACCTAGATGAACTTTATTGATTAAACAATACAATGATAAAAAAATAAAATTAAAAATTAAAAAAAGATAAACAAGATCGTATACTTTTCCAAAAAAAGTAAACTGTTAATGCCTAATGTATGTAAAGCTCCACGTTTAAATATACAGGACATTATGTTAAATATAATGCCTTAGATGATCATTTAAAGGGACCTTATTACACATGTGTTTAGAGCAGACTGCTGTATGGTGGATAGACAAATCATGGACACTGTATTGCTTTTATAATTCATGCTGCTATTTCTGACCCAGCAATGGAGAATCAGCAGGCATGGTGTCATTTTATAAATATCTTTCCTGACATTGGTCAATATAGTTTTCTAGAATGATATGCATTACATTGTAGCATTAAACTTAAATTGATTGTAAAGTCTTGTTTTTTGTTTTGTTTTTTTCAATACAATTAACAAACATGTTATACATACTTCCTCTGTGCAGTGGATTTGCACAGGGCAGCATGGATTCTCCTCTTCTCTGGTCTTTCTTCTGTGCTCCTGGCCCCTGCCTCCTGTCGAGTGCCCCCACAGTGAGCAACTTGCTATGGGGGCACCCAAGCCGAGTTACAGCACCCTGTGTCCACAGCAGAGGAAGCCATGGACATCGTTAGATAGAGATGTGACTCAGGTAAGTATTAGGGGGTGTTGGGGCAGCTGCTGCACACAGAAGTAAATAACAAAATATACCACCTAGAGGCGAGTCAGTTCGCATTGTGCGCTATATAAGTATTTCATTCATTCATTCATTCATTCATTCACCACGCTGTCTACACAATAGTAGCCAGCACAAAAGTGTAAAATAAACAGATATATATATATGGAATACAGAAGGCCTTTTATCTTACATAGTAACATAGTAGGTGAGGTTGAAAAAAGACACAAGTCCATCAAGTCCAACCCATGTGTGTGATTATATGTCAGTATTACATTGTATATCCATGTATGTTGCGGTCGTTCAGGTGCTTATCTAATAGGGTTCTTGAAACTATCATTGCCCCCCCCCCCCGCTGAGACCACCGCCTGTGGAA
This sequence comes from Lithobates pipiens, assembly GCF_037356315.1. NCBI lineage: Eukaryota > Metazoa > Chordata > Amphibia > Anura > Ranidae > Lithobates > Lithobates pipiens. The sequence goes on from NW_027507758.1 coordinate 275,842,315, forward strand.
GGGAATTCCACATCTTTGCCACTCTTACAGTAAAGAACCCTCTACGTAGTTTAAGGTTAAACCTCCATTAATTTTAATGAGTGGCCACGAGTCTTGTTAAACTCCCTACCACAAAAAAGTTCTATCCCTATTGTGGGGTCAGCAGTACGGTATTTGTATATTGAAATCGTATCCCCTCTCATGGGTCTCTTCTCCAGAGAGAATAAGTTCAGTGCTCGCAACCTTTCCTCATAACTAATATGATATTTTGTTTTAGTTTTGGATAGAGTGGGAAATGATTAAGAAGCCTTCCATGTTTAAATTCCACTTAGGAGATTCATCCTCTTCTCACTTTGTCATAGAAACCACTGTCACGTTAACTGAAAATCCAAAAATTTGAGTTGCCAGTGGAACAGGAATAAAGAGAAAGTCCACATAATGGGAGTGGTAGCAACTGTCGAAAGCTAGCCATTCATTGATCTTTTTTTTTTTTTTTTTTTGATCAGCCAGTCGGCTGATCAAAAAACACAGAATGGATTCTCATATCCACCCATTCAAAGTGGATGAAGATATCCACCCACTGTGTTTTTGTATTCTGTTACAGGGACTCTCTGCTGTCAGCATACACCAATCAGCAGTTAGACTGTATCTAAAAAAATATTCCAATAAACCCGTTTATGAAAAGCCAATTTTTAGATTGACATCTCATGAACAGGAAAAACAACAGATGGATCAAAATTCTGCCAGTACCTGCAAAACTGGTTGCATTTTGATCCATCTATGGCAGACTTAAGAGAGGGTTTCCTTTAGGCTGGGTCCACACTGATGTGGCCGTGGCTCACAGCAGGGAGACCAGTGCGTATCTGTTCGCTGATTCAGGTGCATATCAGGTCCGAATTTTTGCCTGAATTCACACCTCGATCGGACCAGAAGACACACAGGACCCTTTTCCAATGCAGACTGCGGCTGTCCCAAATCTGTGTGAACTGGCTCCATTAAGAGCTGGCCACACTCTGCTATCATGCCAATTGAATGTGGGGAAACCTGCATCCAATTGGCATCAGTGTGAACCCAGCCTCACTTTGGAGAGATTTTCTTTCATTTCCTTTTGTGTCAGAAAATGAAATACAATTGAATTATTTGATATACAGACACCCAGTATGGAGTTATTCTGTCTTCTTAAAACAAGGTGTAAAATAGTAGCTGCAATGTTTTGTACTGCAATTCTAGTTAATAACATGGTCAAATATTACCTCTTCTACTTCTTTATTTGATCCAACTGTTATGTTTTACAAAGAATGATGTGATATAGCTTTATCATTCTCCTTCCTAAGCAAAAACACATTGCAAAAATAAAATGAGATATTAGTATATCAGTTAACATAACTTACATGAATGAAAAGCAGCACTAGAGACATGCTTTGCAGGAAGATGTATCATGTAAGTCTTCTGTTATGTGTATAGTATGCAGACGATATCGCCAACTACTGTGCTTGGGAGAATTATCGAAAAATTGTGTTAATTATTGATTAGGTTGGCAGTTAGTTTAATAGGCTTCTCTCCTCTCCTTCTCTATCAACATGCACAACAGCCAACCAGTGCAACAAAATCAAAAGCCCCCCCCCCCTCCCAAGTAGCATGTACTTACCTTTCCAACACTAACCCGCTGCTTAATTTATCCCCAGGGCCCAGAGAAAACACTTAGTAGTTCAAAACCTATGGCAGAGTATGTGGCTCAATCCATGTAATAGTGCTTGGCAATAGTGATGGCCGAACGGTTCGCCCGGCGGTCGTTTCGCGGCGAATTTCCGACTTTCGCCGTCCGCGGGTTCGAACGCCTTTTTCCGTCGTTCGCCCCGGCGGACTTACGTGTTTAATGTATACAAGAACTTTAACCTTTCGTGACACGTTTATCATGTGTTACAGGACAACCAATTGAGACATGACAGCTCATGGACACTTGGACATTCCCCCTAACCTATAAATACACCCGATCCGGTGGCCATTTTACATTCTTTCTTCTGTCACTGTAGGGAAAGGATCCTGTGTGGAGTAGGGACAGAGAAAACGCTAGCTATTTGGTACACAAAAGTTCTTTTCAGGACTGGTATAGGTGTTAGGTCAGCAGCCTGAGTTTCTTTTGTCAGTTTAGATAAAGGGACAGAGCGCTGTATGCTGCTATTTTAGGGACAGCTCAGCCAGATTAGTCTTTCTTCATCATCATCATCATCATCATCATTAGCTGTTACTATCAGGTCCACAAAAGAGCTGTTCCAGCTAATCGTTCCAGCCTACTCTTTTTTGCCAATTTGTATAGGGACAGGCAGGAAGCAGTGTGTCAGGCAGTGAGGATAATTTTAAAGACTTGCTGTTACTATTAGTTCCACAAAGGTTCTTTTCAGGACTGGTATCAGTGGTACGGTAATAGGCTTGTACACGTATAATATTCTTTCTTCCAAATATAGAAAGAATATTATACTTGACTGCTGCCCTTCTGCTGCAGTCTGCTAATCATTCACAACTCACTTGTTCCACAAAAGTTCTTATAAGGACTGGTAACTTGGTCTGTCTAGGGTGCTACGGTACATAGGCTTGGGTGCGGTACAGTCTGCTGTTCTGTAAGGACCGCTATCGGTCCACAATAGATAGGGTTGCCGTGCACTACTGCTGACCGCTGCCCTATACTGCAGCAGTCCTTCAGCGGTATAGGGACTGACGCACAGTCTGCTAAACACTAATACACAACCTGCTTGGTCCACAAAAGTTCTTATAAGGACTGGTAACTTGGTATAGGGTGCTACGGTACATAGGCCTGAGTGCGTTACAGTCTGCTGTTCTGTAAGGACCGCTATCGGTCCACAATACATAGGGTTGACGTGCACTACTGCTGACCGCTGCCCTATACTGCAGCAGTCCTTCAGCGGTATAGGGACTGACGCACAGTCTGCTAAACACTAACACACAACCTGCTTGGTCCACAAAAGTTCTTATAAGGACTGGTAACTTGGTATAGGGTGCTACGGTACATAGGCCTGAGTGCGTTACAGTCTGCTGTTCTGTAAGGACCGCTATCGGTCCACAATACATAGGGTTGCCGTGCACTACTGCTGACCGCTGCCCTATACTGCAGCAGTCCTTCATTGGTATAGGGACTGACGTACAGTCTGCTAATCACTAACACACAACCTGCTTGGTCCACAAAAGTTCTTATAAGGACTGGTAACTTGGTATAGGGTGCTACGGTACATAGGCCTGAGTGCGTTACAGTCTGCTGTTCTGTAAGGACCGCTATCGGTCCACAATACATAGGGTTGACGTGCACTACTGCTGACCGCTGCCCTATACTGCAGCAGTCCTTCAGCGGTATAGGGACTGACGCACAGTCTGCTAAACACTAACACACAACCTGCTTGGTCCACAAAAGTTCTTATAAGGACTGGTAACTTGGTATAGGGTGCTACGGTACATAGGCCTGAGTGCGTTACAGTCTGCTGTTCTGTAAGGACCGCTATCGGTCCACAATACATAGGGTTGCCGTGCACTACTGCTGACCGCTGCCCTATACTGCAGCAGTCCTTCATTGGTATAGGGACTGACGTACAGTCTGCTAATCACTAACACACAACCTGCTTGGTCCACAAAAGTTCTTATAAGGACTGGTAACTTGGTATAGGGTGCTACGGTACATAGGCCTGAGTGCGTTACAGTCTGCTGTTCTGTAAGGACCGCTATCGGTCCACAATACATAGGGTTGCCGTGCACTACTGCTGACCGCTGCCCTATACTGCAGCAGTCCTTCAGCGGTATAGGGACTGACGCACAGTCTGCTAAACACTAACACACAACCTGCTTGGTCCACAAAAGTTCTTATAAGGACTGGTAACTTGGTATAGGGTGCTACGGTACATAGGCCTGAGTGCAGTACAGTCTGCTGTTCTGTAAGGACCGCTATCGGTCCACAATACATAGGGTTGCCGTGCACTACTGCTGACCGCTGCCCTATACTGCAGCAGTCCTTCATTGGTATAGGGACTGACGTACAGTCTGCTAATCACTAACACACAACCTGCTTGGTCCACAAAAGTTCTTATAAGGACTGGTAACTTGGTATAGGGTGCTACGGTACATAGGCCTGAGTGCGTTACAGTCTGCTGTTCTGTAAGGACCGCTATCGGTCCACAATACATAGGGTTGCCGTGCACTACTGCTGACCGCTGCCCTATACTGCAGCAGTCCTTCATTGGTATAGGGACTGACGTACAGTCTGCTAATCACTAACACACAACCTGCTTGGTCCACAAAAGTTCTTATAAGGACTGGTAACTTGGTATAGGGTGCTACGGTACATAGGCCTGAGTGCGTTACAGTCTGCTGTTCTGTAAGGACCGCTATCGGTCCACAATACATAGGGTTGCCGTGCACTACTGCTGACCGCTGCCCTATACTGCAGCAGTCCTTCAGCGGTATAGGGACTGACGCACAGTCTGCTAAACACTAACACACAACCTGCTTGGTCCACAAAAGTTCTTATAAGGACTGGTAACTTGGTATAGGGTGCTACGGTACATAGGCCTGAGTGCAGTACAGTCTGCTGTTCTGTAAGGACCGCTATCGGTCCACAATACATAGGGTTGCCGTGCACTACTGCTGACCGCTGCCCTATACTGCAGCAGTCCTTCATTGGTATAGGGACTGACGTACAGTCTGCTAATCACTAACACACAACCTGCTTGGTCCACAAAAGTTCTTATAAGGACTGGTAACTTGGTATAGGGTGCTACGGTACATAGGCCTGAGTGCGTTACAGTCTGCTGTTCTGTAAGGACCGCTATCGGTCCACAATACATAGGGTTGCCGTGCACTACTGCTGACCGCTGCCCTATACTGCAGCAGTCCTTCATTGGTATAGGGACTGACGTACAGTCTGCTAATCACTAACACACAACCTGCTTGGTCCACAAAAGTTCTTATAAGGACTGGTAACTTGGTATAGGGTGCTACGGTACATAGGCCTGAGTGCGTTACAGTCTGCTGTTCTGTAAGGACCGCTATCGGTCCACAATACATAGGGTTGCCGTGCACTACTGCTGACCGCTGCCCTATACTGCAGCAGTCCTTCAGCGGTATAGGGACTGACGCACAGTCTGCTAAACACTAACACACAACCTGCTTGGTCCACAAAAGTTCTTATAAGGACTGGTAACTTGGTATAGGGTGCTACGGTACATAGGCCTGAGTGCAGTACAGTCTGCTGTTCTGTAAGGACCGCTATCGGTCCACAATACATAGGGTTGCCGTGCACTACTGCTGACCGCTGCCCTATACTGCAGCAGTCCTTCATTGGTATAGGGACTGACGTACAGTCTGCTAATCACTAACACACAACCTGCTTGGTCCACAAAAGTTCTTATAAGGACTGGTAACTTGGTATAGGGTGCTACGGTACATAGGCCTGAGTGCGTTACAGTCTGCTGTTCTGTAAGGACCGCTATCGGTCCACAATACATAGGGTTGCCGTGCACTACTGCTGACCGCTGCCCTATACTGCAGCAGTCCTTCAGCGGTATAGGGACTGACGCACAGTCTGCTAAACACTAACACACAACCTGCTTGGTCCACAAAAGTTCTTATAAGGACTGGTAACTTGGTATAGGGTGCTACGGTACATAGGCCTGAGTGCAGTACAGTCTGCTGTTCTGTAAGGACCGCTATCGGTCCACAATACATAGGGTTGCCGTGCACTACTGCTGACCGCTGCCCTATACTGCAGCAGTCCTTCATTGGTATAGGGACTGACGTACAGTCTGCTAATCACTAACACACAACCTGCTTGGTCCACAAAAGTTCTTATAAGGACTGGTAACTTGGTATAGGGTGCTACGGTACATAGGCCTGAGTGCGTTACAGTCTGCTGTTCTGTAAGGACCGCTATCGGTCCACAATACATAGGGTTGCCGTGCACTACTGCTGACCGCTGCCCTATACTGCAGCAGTCCTTCATTGGTATAGGGACTGACGTACAGTCTGCTAATCACTAACACACAACCTGCTTGGTCCACAAAAGTTTTTATAAGGACTGGTAACTTGGTATAGGGTGCTACGGTACATAGGCCTGAGTGCAGTACAGTCTGCTGTTCTGTAAGGACCGCTATCGGTCCACAATACATAGGGTTGACGTGCACTACTGCTGACCGCTGCCCTATACTGCAGCAGTCCTTCATTGGTATAGGGACTGACGTACAGTCTGCTAATCACTAACACACAACCTGCTTGGTCCACAAAAGTTCTTATAAGGACTGGTAACTTGGTATAGGGTGCTACGGTACATAGGCCTGAGTGCAGTACAGTCTGCTGTTCTGTAAGGACCGCTATCGGTCCACAATACATAGGGTTGACGTGCACTACTGCTGACCGCTGCCCTATACTGCAGCAGTCCTTCAGCGGTATAGGGACTGACGTACAGTCTGCTAATCACTAACACACAACCTGCTTGGTCCACAAAAGTTCTTATAAGGACTGGTAACTTGGTATAGGGTGCTACGGTACATAGGCCTGAGTGCAGTACAGTCTGCTGTTCTGTAAGGACCGCTATCGGTCCACAATACATAGGGTTGCCGTGCACTACTGCTGACCGCTGCCCTATACTGCAGCAGTCCTTCATTGGTATAGGGACTGACGTACAGTCTGCTAATCACTAACACACAACCTGCTTGGTCCACAAAAGTTTTTATAAGGACTGGTAACTTGGTATAGGGTGCTACGGTACATAGGCCTGAGTGCAGTACAGTCTGCTGTTCTGTAAGGACCGCTATCGGTCCACAATACATAGGGTTGCCGTGCACTACTGCTGACCGCTGCCCTATACTGCAGCAGTCCTTCATTGGTATAGGGACTGACGTACAGTCTGCTAATCACTAACACACAACCTGCTTGGTCCACAAAAGTTCTTATAAGGACTGGTAACTTGGTATAGGGTGCTACGGTACATAGGCCTGAGTGCAGTACAGTCTGCTGTTCTGTAAGGACCGCTATCGGTCCACAATACATAGGGTTGCCGTGCACTACTGCTGACCGCTGCCCTATACTGCAGCAGTCCTTCAGCGGTATAGGGACTGACGCACAGTCTGCTAAACACTAACACACAACCTGCTTGGTCCACAAAAGTTCTTATAAGGACTGGTAACTTGGTATAGGGTGCTACGGTACATAGGCCTGAGTGCAGTACAGTCTGCTGTTCTGTAAGGACCGCTATCGGTCCACAATACATAGGGTTGCCGTGCACTACTGCTGACCGCTGCCCTATACTGCAGCAGTCCTTCATTGGTATAGGGACTGACGTACAGTCTGCTAATCACTAACACACAACCTGCTTGGTCCACAAAAGTTCTTATAAGGACTGGTAACTTGGTATAGGGTGCTACGGTACATAGGCCTGAGTGCAGTACAGTCTGCTGTTCTGTAAGGACCGCTATCGGTCCACAATACATAGGGTTGCCGTGCACTACTGCTGACCGCTGCCCTATACTGCAGCAGTCCTTCATTGGTATAGGGACTGACGTACAGTCTGCTAATCACTAACACACAACCTGCTTGGTCCACAAAAGTTTTTATAAGGACTGGTAACTTGGTATAGGGTGCTACGGTACATAGGCCTGAGTGCAGTACAGTCTGCTGTTCTGTAAGGACCGCTATCGGTCCACAATACATAGGGTTGCCGTGCACTACTGCTGACCGCTGCCCTATACTGCAGCAGTCCTTCATTGGTATAGGGACTGACGTACAGTCTGCTAATCACTAACACACAACCTGCTTGGTCCACAAAAGTTCTTATAAGGACTGGTAACTTGGTATAGGGTGCTACGGTACATAGGCCTGAGTGCAGTACAGTCTGCTGTTCTGTAAGGACCGCTATCGGTCCACAATACATAGGGTTGCCGTGCACTACTGCTGACCGCTGCCCTATACTGCAGCAGTCCTTCAGCGGTATAGGGACTGACGCACAGTCTGCTAAACACTAACACACAACCTGCTTGGTCCACAAAAGTTCTTATAAGGACTGGTAACTTGGTATAGGGTGCTACGGTACATAGGCCTGAGTGCAGTACAGTCTGCTGTTCTGTAAGGACCGCTATCGGTCCACAATACATAGGGTTGCCGTGCACTACTGCTGACCGCTGCCCTATACTGCAGCAGTCCTTCATTGGTATAGGGACTGACGTACAGTCTGCTAATCACTAACACACAACCTGCTTGGTCCACAAAAGTTCTTATAAGGACTGGTAACTTGGTATAGGGTGCTACGGTACATAGGCCTGAGTGCGTTACAGTCTGCTGTTCTGTAAGGACCGCTATCGGTCCACAATACATAGGGTTGCCGTGCACTACTGCTGACCGCTGCCCTATACTGCAGCAGTCCTTCAGCGGTATAGGGACTGACGCACAGTCTGCTAAACACTAACACACAACCTGCTTGGTCCACAAAAGTTCTTATAAGGACTGGTAACTTGGTATAGGGTGCTACGGTACATAGGCCTGAGTGCAGTACAGTCTGCTGTTCTGTAAGGACCGCTATCGGTCCACAATACATAGGGTTGCCGTGCACTACTGCTGACCGCTGCCCTATACTGCAGCAGTCCTTCATTGGTATAGGGACTGACGTACAGTCTGCTAATCACTAACACACAACCTGCTTGGTCCACAAAAGTTCTTATAAGGACTGGTAACTTGGTATAGGGTGCTACGGTACATAGGCCTGAGTGCAGTACAGTCTGCTGTTCTGTAAGGACCGCTATCGGTCCACAATACATAGGGTTGACGTGCACTACTGCTGACCGCTGCCCTATACTGCAGCAGTCCTTCAGCGGTATAGGGACTAAGAGTTTTGTCACAGGGTGATTTAAAAAATGACAGGCAGAGGAAGAGGCAGGCCCTTCCGCAGGGGTGGTAGGGGTAGGGCAGGAGCAACAGCCTTGAGCCAAAGTGGGAAGTTGCAGAAGGTGCGTTCAATTACTTTAAAGGACGCACCAGACTTGGTTGAGTGGCTCACTCAGCCTTATTCTTCTGCACCCTCCTCATCCTCTCGATCTGCACCCTCTTCTTCACTCTCTGCTATGTGCACCCCCAAAGACACTACCACCAACAACACCACCACCACCACATACCTTCCGCTTGAGTGCAAATGGGGGCCTTCATGCTCCAGTGTTTTAATAGGGACCCCCGTATAAAAAGCATGAGGGTCAAGGACCAGTACTGGGTGGCAACGTACTTAGATCCCCGGTACAAACACAAAATGGCGGAAATGTTACCGCCGTCGCAGAGGGCTGTCAGAATGCAGCACTTCCAGGCCTTGCTTCGAGAAATGCTGCATTCTGCTTTTGCGTGCGCTGGCAGAGGAGCAATTCCCACTCCCAGAGAAGGATTTGCGGGTACCAATCCAACAGCGCCTGCAAGAAGAGGCCGGTTTGAAGATGTGTTGGTGACTTCGGATATGAGGTCATTCTTTCAGCCGACCCATCGACAGGTGTCATCCGGATCCAGCATCAGGGAACGCCTAGACCGTCAGGTGTCCGACTACATTGGGTTAACGGCCGATGTGGACGCTCTGAGGAGTGATGAACCCCTAGACTACTGGGTGGGCAGGCTTGACCTCTGGCCAGAGCTTGCCCAATTTGCAATCGAACTGTTGGCTTGCCCCTCATCCAGTGTCCTGTCCGAAAGGACGTTCAGCGCAGCAGGGGGGATTGTGACCGATAAGCGTACTCGCCTAGCTCACGACAGTGTTAACTACCTCACATTTCTAAAAATGAATGAGGCATGGATCTCGGAGGAATTCAACACATGTGATCAGTAGACCATGTATATGTCTATAAACAATTTTTGGAATCAAGCACACAGACCTTCTTAATTCATTTGGCTCACTTCCCTGACCCAAAAAAGCACACCGTACTATATGCCCCTACCCTCCTCTTTGAAGAGGTTGAGCGGTGTCATATTTCTACTGGGGCTGCTTATTATGAGGGGTTCCCACCATCCCTGTGCTGTGCTGACTTCCTCCTGGGTGTTCTTATTATGAGGGGCTCCCACCATCCCTGTGCTGTGCTGACTTCCTCCTGGGGGTTCTTATTATGAGGGGCTCCCACCATCCCTGTGCTGTGCTGACTTCCTCCTGGGGGTTCTTATTATGAGGGGATCACACCATCCCTGTGCTGTGCTGACTTCCTCCTGGGGCTGCTTACGGTGCTGCTGTCAGCGCTGTATGTCACTGAGCTGCTGTCAGCGCTGTATGTCACGGAGCTGCTGTCAGCGCTGTATGTCACGGAGCTGCTGTCAGCGCTGTATGTCACGGAGCTGCTGTCAGCGCTGTATGTCACGGAGCTGCTGTCAGCGCTGTATGTCACGGAGCTGCTGTCAGCGCTGTATGTCACGGAGCTGCTGTCAGCGCTGTATGTCACGGAGCTGCTGTCAGCGCTGTATGTCACGGTGCTGCTGTCAGCGCTGTATGTCACGGAGCTGCTGTCAGCGCTGTATGTCACGGAGCTGCTGTCAGTGCTGTATGTCACGGAGCTGCTGTCAGCGCTGTATGTCACGGAGCTGCTGTCAGCGCTGTATGTCACGGAGCTGCTGTCAGCGCTGTATGTCACGGTGCTGCTGTCAGCGCTGTATGTCACGGAGCTGCTGTCAGCGCTGTATGTCACGGAGCTGCTGTCAGTGCTGTATGTCACGGAGCTGCTGTCAGCGCTGTATGTCACGGAGCTGCTGTCAGCGCTGTATGTCACGGAGCTGCTGTCAGCGCTGTATGTCACGGTGCTGCTGTCAGCGCTGTATGTCACGGAGCTGCTGTCAGCGCTGTATGTCACGGAGCTGCTGTCAGCGCTGTATGTCACGGAGCTGCTGTCAGCGCTGTATGTCACGGTGCTGCTGTCAGCGCTGTATGTCACGGAGCTGCTGTCAGCGCTGTATGTCACGGAGCTGCTGTCAGTGCTGTATGTCACGGAGCTGCTGTCAGCGCTGTATGTCACGGAGCTGCTGTCAGCGCTGTATGTCACGGAGCTGCTGTCAGCGCTGTATGTCACGGTGCTGCTGTCAGCGCTGTATGTCACGGAGCTGCTGTCAGTGCTGTATGTCACGGAGCTGCTGTCAGCGCTGTATGTCACGGAGCTGCTGTCAGCGCTGTATGTCACGGAGCTGCTGTCAGCGCTGTATGTCACGGAGCTGCTGTCAGCGCTGTATGTCACGGTGCTGATGTCAGTGCTCTGTATTACGGTGCTGCTGTCAGTGCTCTGTATCTCCTGCACCCTCTTGTTTGCCTACCCTGGTCCCTGACCTTCCCTCTCCTCCATTGCCTTCATTAGCTCCATAGTCCTGAATTGTCAGAACAATTTCCCAAATAAAAAAAAAATGCTTGTAGTTATCGATCCCAAATTCACCTCATACATGTATTATGCTATTGTCCAGGTGGTGGGACTACGTGCTACCCCCTAATAATTACCCCGTGGCCGCAAATTCGACCTAAAGGTTTGCGAAATTCGCCTCCCATTGAAGTCAATGGAGCCCGCGGCGAACGGTCGTTTTCGCGAACGTTTGTGCCCGTTCGCGTTTCGCGTTCGCGAAACGTCCCGTCGGAAGTTCGTCCATCACTACTTGGCAAACATTGCTGTCACATAGGGAGTCCATAGTCCTGTGTAAAATATGACATCAGTAACTTGTAGCTTCCACAAAGCTATACAGGACACATTTGATCACTACAATTAGCTGAAATGTTCCTTATTTGTTGCCTTTAGGTAACTGTTTTATTCCTCCCAGTGACGTACCAACAGGAAGGCGGGGGGCAGTCCCTCCCGGATGCCAGCCGGCACCACTTTAGGGGTGTCAGAGGTGTCTTATTCAGTGGTTCTGCTTCCCTTTTCGAGCATAGGTAGCTTTGACCTCTAGTAGCGTTCTCCCTAAAGATGGTGGTGGCCCGCGGAGGGGAAAAGACGCATGCGGTGGAGAGTGCCCGCAGGAACGCATTTATGGTCCCATTTTCTGGTCCTTGTGGTTAGTGTGCATTCCACATTGCAGAACCATGCTTTTCTTAATGCCTTGCACCCCAGTGAACACCCAAGAAACATTTATATCCTAATTCCACTGCTACCAAGCGCATCATACCACACTTTCTTGTCCTGCAAAGAAGCACCTCTGTGGTAAGTGTGCGCACAGTGGTATTTCACTTTGATTATTGCCAGATGGGGGGATGCTGGATGGGGGGGTTGTGCTAGATGAGGGGTGTCAGATATAAGATCCCCCCAGGTGCCAAATGCTCTAGGTACTCCCCTGGTTCTTCCAACTAGGTAAGCAAATTTAAAGCACAACTCCACATAAAAAAATGGTCCAGCTAAAGTAAAAATTATTAACAAAAGCTTTTAGTGCAATATGTACCTTCAATAGATGGTGGTGGTAATTCCTGTGCAAGATGTTGTCAGGTTTTCTTGTTGAATGATGTCCAACTTAGACTATAAACCCTTTTTGGAGTATTGATTTATAAGAAAGGGTACTACATGTTCAGCACCACACAGTATGCTGGTGCCATATAACTACAGGTATAAAAAACAAGGTTAGGGTACTGTTATACATTGGTGCTGAGCATGTAGAGGGAGGATTCTAAGAATCTGCCCCTTGAGGCATCTCTTCTAGATTTCCTCTTTGTGTAGTTTGACGGATCAATCCCCATTTAAAAGGGCTTGCTCAGCAAGGTTTGTGCAGCAAAGTGCATTATTCCAGAACGGAATCACAATTCAGAATACTGAAGTCAAATGAATTCGGATTTGATTTCTGACTGGTTCCTACTGAATGTGTTCCAGCACTTTTGCATTACTTTTGTTGCTGCATTATTTATTTCATTTGTCCATGCAATAAAAACAGGGGTAAGGTAATAACTAATATTTCCTGAAGAATTCAGAGTCTGTTTTTACACGTGGGCCCTTCTGATGCTGGTTTCACTTTACAGCTAACGTCTTTTTGCTTTAACTTTGGGCACAAGCCTTGCCACCTACAGATACCGTTTGTTTCATCTACCTGCTATCCCTGGCTCAATGGGAGTACAGTAGTGCAGAAGGTATTTACATGTTACCACTTCCATTACAAATCCCAAAAATAAGGGGTTTATTCCGCATTATGAAATGTTTTTTCTCTATGCCATTGGAAAAAGGCACATGCAGAATGTATGATTTATTGCAGCGATGCACCCAAATATTATAGAGTCATTTGATCCAAACTTCATCCAACTGTTAGTTGGCCTTCATTAGTCCAGTGGATGACAATTATGGCTTCTATGGAGTAGGATTCAGGGAACAAACAATTATATAGCCTGGAAGGTTATGCTGAATAGAGCTACAAATTGTTTTTGCAGCCAAATTGTCATACCTGTGAGTACAAATTTTGCTGGATTGAAAGGTGATTTTAAACAAAGGATTTTTATGTGTTGACAGTGTCTCTTTAAGTTTTATTTCAGGTCCCCAAAATGGTGTCCAGTCAAACAATCAAGTGCTACTCTTAAGGCCTGGTTTACATACAGTATGTGTGGCCGTGGTTCCCAGCATGGGGTCTGGTGCATCCCTTGTTCACCAGTTCAGGTGCGATTCAGGTCTGAGTTTTTGCCTGAATTCACACCTGAACCGGACCCAAACATGCACAGGACCATTTTGGAATGCGGACTGCAGCCTCCCTGAACTTGTGTGAACTGGCTCTCCCATTGCACTCTGGGCACACTCCCATGTCATAATAGATTTTTGGCTAACATTCTTCCAGGCTATTGAATACTATAGATACCATTACTTTGAGTTTGAGCAGTTGTGCTGAGTGCTTTTTTGGCATCTGGCAGCATTTTAAGGGAAAATTTGCAACATGGACACAGATATAAATTAAAATCTAAGAGGGGTTCAAGCCGTTCCCCACAATCATAAAGCAATGCATTTTTATTTCTGTCTGTTTTGCTGTTGGAGAGTTATTCTCACTTACTTTTTGGTAAAATGTCAGCAGGTTTGTAGAACATACACTTAACAGCTGATTTTCAGCCTTACCTTCAGTCTCGCAAATTTCTACAGGCTCCTCTCCTGAATTTACTGACTCTCATTTCACTGCAAGCTGTGAGCTTCTGTGCGCATTAGAAGCCACCGTGAATCATATAAAACCCACCTACTTTCCTGTAGTGAGTGGTAAATCTGGCCTAGTTCAATTCCCCAAGGGTTCAGCGAATCTTGTTTGAAATTCAGTCAACCCAAACTTAGTGGTGGATTCCCAAATGTATTCTAATAGGAAAACTACTATAAAAAAGGTGAGGGAACCCAAACACTGCTATTTGGGAAAATGTACCAATGCAGAGAAAAAAAATACAGTACAGTGTGGATAAGATATTTTCATGCTGCATAAATGATACACAAATCCTTTAAATAACATGTTTGGGGATACCTTAAGGCCTGGTTACACCTATGCAGGTTGCGATCGATGCGTTTTCCTGATGCATTTTCTGTTCTTTCACACAAATTTGTGATATGTTTCTGCTTCTTTTACATTGAAGTCTGCCATGGGAAAAAAAACTCCCTGACCCTTTCCAAAAAATGCAGTGGTGGAAAACGCACAGATGTAAAATGTGACAACTTGTGAAACCAGGTTAAATGGACTGTAGTGCATTTCTGAAAAACAGAAAACTCCCTGAATAGGTGTGAGCCAGGCCTTAAAGCTGTAAATGGTGTTATGGAACAGGATGACTTTTGCTGACAGCCTCAGCGACAGTGTACGCTGGCAGTGCATATTTGGTTGTGGAATAGATTTTTTTCTTTAATAATTGTCTTAGCTTACATACAGCAATAACACTACAGTCTCATTTGTTTCTATTTGGGAAAAAGAATGCTTTTTTAGGTAGCTTTAGCAGTAACACATACATTTTCATCAAAGTTTAAAAGGCTTGCCTTGACCAGCTGAAAGATATTAGCCAATATGTACTGCTGGCTGCTCTCTATCAAGCTCTCAGTAAGAATTGGGGGGCCACAGATAATACAGCAGTGTAAAACAAGCCAGCAATAGGATATATTTAATGAGGGAGAATTGGCCAAAATGTACCAGAGGAAAAGAGTACAAGGGTTATAAGAATGCATATGATAAAGCAGTGTAAAACTGACCAGAAGCAGGACAGTTTTATTCAGGGATAATAGGCCTAACTGGTGTGTGCCTAACTTTTTATTTTATCTATTGGGATCGGAGGTTCAGTAAAATAATGTGGAGATGCACACACACTGTTCTTAGCTTTGTTCTTTTAAACAATGCAGTGGTGTTTTTAAAACAAAAGGTAACTCCAAGAACATATGACCAGCAACAAGTGAATGCTCTACTTAGGCATCCCAAATTTAACAAAGGCACTATCAACAAAAATGAAGATAAAAATTCTCCAAAAAACAATATAAACACTAAAATACTACTCCTGAAAAAAGGTTTTTTTTTTGTTTTGTTTTTTGAGGAGAAGCCTTGCTGCAAAAATTAGTTTGCTATAGATTAAACAAATCTGCACATAGGTTTGCCTGGACTGCAAATTTTAAACTCTGCCAAATTCATGGTAGTAGCTCTTTGAAGGAGTTGTAAATTTTTTTCACCTTAATGCATTTTCACCTTAAGGCTGAGTCTCCATGACTAAAAAAAATAAAATACATTCAATTTAAGGGCATGCATTAAGGTGAAAAATCGTCTGTGCTTCAGCTACCCCCCAGACCCCCCTTCTTCTTACCTGAACCCGATCATTCCAATGACGAGCATGAGCCCAGCAGCTCCAGCCGCTATCTCAGGTCATCATTCGATAGATTGACCTACAGTGATTTACGCAGGAGAGCCGACCTGCCGCCGTATAATGCTGCGGTGATTTGCTGGTCGGCAAGCAGTTAAAAAAACAACAACAACAAACCTTTATAATCACGTTAAGAACATCCATCATCATCTAGCCTTTTCCTTCCAATGCTTAGGCAGGCCACACACAGTTTGAATCTTGGCCAGTTCAGCAGGAAGGACTATCCCTGGCCTGCCCCTTACATTCATTGTACTTTAGTTTTTTTGGTCAATGGACACTCAGCCTTACACATTTACACATGGGGCGTTATCTGGAACAGTCCGCAAGCAAATGCAGTCTGTCTAGGAGTACCCACTCCTTTAGGCTGAAATATGCCCATCAGCATTTTGATATTTGCATAATTCCTTCCAAGAGAAAGCGCACTGCCCAGGGTGCTGTAATGTTTTCCGCAAGCTATGTGCAGCACCTCGTTCCAACCAGCGATAATCTATCTGCTTTGCAAAAAAAAAAAACACACAAAGCTGATCTTTTGATCAAAAATATGATATGTAATGAAAATTAATTAAATTGCATCCTAATTGGTGTAGGGGGAGGCAGGGGAAGCATTATATTAGCAAAATAAACACTATCTTTAAATATTAGTGCAAAGATAATTTTATAATTAAAATGCATTTTAAAAAATGGTCCATTTATTTGTGCCATGCATGAAATCATTAATCCAATGTATTAAAGTATTCATATGAATACATGTTAACTGCTAAGAGTTGCCATTTTAACACACATTGTACTTAAAGGCATTCATAATAACAACAAAAGGCAAACCAAGCTAATTCCAAATATTTTCCAACATGCCTGTTTCAGTTTATATTGACAGGCAACAAAAGTTTTTACTAGAACTTAGTTAAATGTTTATATCTTTGGGCACATAAGAGTTTACTTCAATGTGAGCTGAAGCATGACAGTGAAAATACCTGCCACCAAGGAATTGGTGTTAACTTTTACTATTCTCCTAATCTGTATATGGTTCTTTAGCAAATATAAAAGGTTTATTCAGTAAGACAGAGAGCAATAACCCAGTAAATCATGGAAATGTATCTGCCATTAACGTGTCTATAATAAATTTAAATATAATGACATACAACATTTAAATACCCTTTTTGGCATCATCTTTGCATTATGCTCCATCTTGATAAATAACCTTCATACTGTTGCAACTTTCCCTTTATATATTGACATATATAGGCAAATCTTTTCTACTCTATTGAGGTATCTTTTAAGTTCAATATTTTCACAATTACTACACTTTCAAATAGACAGCAAAAAGATGCATGTCAAACTGAATATGACTTTCACAAAGAACCAAGTTATTGTTAGGATATTAAAGCAGAATTTGGGTCATCAGAAATTATATTAGAGTATTGTTAAAGCAATGCCTTTGCTTACCATATTTTTTTTTTTTTTTTTTCTTGCAGCTTCAAAGTGGCTTTGCAAAGTGTTGTATGACGATCAGTCACTTCTGCTTTCTGGTCTATTTACCACCACCTTGTACAGTAACTATTACCTGGAATTGGTGAATCTGGCCTACAGCTGTTATGACCTATAACACAGACTACATTCCTTAGGGTTTATGGGAAATGTAGTTCCATCAGCACACCTGGGTCCAAGGGACTTGCCATTGAGTGCCTCAAAAAAACTCCTAATCTGGTGGTCAGAGAGTGACAGGGTTTACTGGGATTTAATGGTCAAAAGAGAAAGTAATTTTAAACAATATTTTTGTTTGCAAATGTACAAGGGAGGGGAGATGAGCCTTAATCACAGAGTTCAGCTTCAAGTAAAATATGTTATCTATATACTATAGGTTTGAAGAAAAAGAAATCAATATAAAAAATCTAAACAATGTCCTCTATAAGAAGCGTTGTTTATTTTCTCTTGAATTGAAACATTCACCCCAACAGAAAAACAAATCAGTGTTGCATGAAGCTCTGCATGCTGATATCAAATCATCTTAGTTTCTATGGTGAAAAAAGGAATTCATCTGTTATTTAAATTTAACTACACTGTACTTCCTGGATTCTAGAGGTACTGGTGATGTGGCCAGGGTCTTACAGATGCATTCTGGGAAGGTTACCTCATTCAGTGCCTTCCTGGGAAATCTCATGTATGCACTGTAAAATCTTGAAAATTTTCTGGCAAAGAAATTTTTTCCATTACCCAGATGATGTCTAGTGTCCATGGCCAAAAAGGTAGGTTAGAACTCCAGAATTTAGGGAGGTTTAACCCTCTTTCCATTCCTAAAATAGCTTCTAGGAAGAGAATGTTTGAGAGAAGACAAGTGTGAAAATTCACTAAAAGATAAGCCTGCAACAAATTGTAAGGGTGTATTTTTTTCATTATGTATTTGTAAAAATGTTTGCATTTTTCAGGGTGGCTTTACTTCTTTGTTATGGTCCAAGGGAAGGTCTGCTTTAACATGATTGAATGCAAGGTAAGAACACATATTCAATCCTTTGGTACATTTTAAAAAAGCCAAAGACCACATTTTTTAGCATTATCTAAATGTAACTTATTTGGCTGTAGTGAGGCACGAATTGTTTAGATAGCAGAAAATCATGTAAATCAAAAATAAATATTTCTGGGATTTTTTAAATGTGGGGTTCCTTTTCCTAATGATAACAGATGCAAAGAGGCAGTTATTCATGGTATAATTATCAGTCATGTTTTCCCATTATTAAAAACATATTTTTACATCCACTATTAACTTATTTTTACATAATTTCTAGTAATATGCATTGTCATAATATTCAAAAAAAGGTGGTATCACGTTGGGCACCAAAGATTGTGTACTAGGGTGGGTTGCATCCCCAAGATTTGGCCCCCTAAGTTATTCCTTTTATCTCCATACTGCACAAAGACCAGGCACAGGGCATGCAGCAAAGCTCCTCCTTTCCACACAGAAAACAACTGAGATTGGATTATTTTATTGACACAGTTTTGCATAATGTGTAGTTTGCCACTATGTTAAAGTTCTGATCTGTGAAATTCACAGTTTAGAATCGTAGTGCAGCTGCAGTAGCCAGCTACACACTGTGCAGATCAAGGCTGTGTCTGTAAGTGAATCCGATCTTAGATATCTGCTGTGTGGAGAGGAGGAGCACTGTTGAGTGCTCTGCCAGCAGTGACCTCTGTCCTCTGCTCTGCTGAACCCTGTACAGTGCCCTGTTGATCTCTGTGTACTGCCCCACAGACTCCTGTCCTCTGCCCTGCTGACCCCTGTCCTCTGTTTTGCTGACCTCTAGCCTTTGTTCTGTTCAACCCTGTTCTCTGCACTGCTAACCCCTGTCCTCTGCCCTGGTGACCCCTGTGCTCTGCCCTGATAAACCCTATCCTTGGATCTGCTGAATCCCTGTCCTCTGCCCTGCTGACTTCTATTTTCAGATCTTTTGACCCCTGTACACCGCCCTCCTGAAACCCTGTTTTCTACCCTACTGACCCCTGTCTTCTGCCCTGCTGACTACTATCCCCAGATCTGCTGACCCCTGAACTCTGCCCTGCTGACCGCTGTACATCACCTTCCAAATGGATGACCCCTGCCCTCAAATCTGCTGACCCCCTATGCACCCTACCGACTTATGAACACTTCCCTGCTGACCTACTATCCTCTACACACTGACATTTTTTACAGTGTCCCCATATCAGACAGGCTAGATCCTGCCCTGCTACTCTCCTGTCTGGGCAAAGTCCCATCCACCTGCTTGCCACTGAATGATCTCACTGGGCAGTGGAAAGGCAATCAACTCGATGAGAAAGTTGCAACACCCTGTGACAATTCTTCATGAGATAACAATGTGATTCCACCACATTGGTTCTGAGGATGCTGAGGAACAGTCCAGGATCATTCATTCATATGTGACTGGTCTCCCATCCTCACTACTATCCGCCTGCCGGACTAAGTGCTGCATGACCAATGAGCGAGTGTAGAAGTTGTTATTAATCCATTTGGAACACTGGATCTTCTAAACTGGGGCGCCAGGAGAATGCCAGGTCAGTGAATCGCTCTTAGTGGCCGTCTAGAGCAGCGGGAGATCTTCATTGCCCAGCATTGGGTGATAAGCCTATTATATTGGCTATCTGGTAAGCCTGCATCCCTTAAGGTGGTGGAATTACATTGTTTGTTATCTCATAAAGATTTGCCACAGGGTGTTGCAACTTTATCATCGAGTTGATTTTTACTGTCACAGACTTTTTTTTCATCATTTTTGTGCACATTTATTTTGAGCATTTGGCAACATAGACTTTGTGTTCACAGAGTTTACTCATATTACATATATTTTGGTGTGATGCCCATTTACGCAATATTTTGTTTTTTATCACAATTGTTTTCTTCAATATTTTGGTGTTTATATTCCAATTTGTTTTCCATACCATAGCACAGCTCCCTTTGTTCCATTGTCTGTTTGTGTTGTATATCACTTTGAGTTGCAGATTTAGGCTATGTTTCCACTATTGCGTCCCCAAATTCACGTGATTTTTTGCTGTGATTTTACCACAGTTTTTTGCCGTGACTTGAAGCAATGCCTGTATATTCTTGAGGTCTATGGATCTCAAGTCGCATTAAAGTGGGACGAAAGTAGGACAGGGACTACTTTGAAGTCGCTGCGTCTTGAAGTTGCACAGTTATGCATTGTAAATCATGGGGTACGACTTGTCATGCGACTTTTCAGTCCCAAATCGCACAAAAATTCGCACTAGTGGAAACCTAGCCTTAGCTATTTTTATTTCTATTTTTATTAGTGCAGTTCTTCTTTTGCCACATTTCTAAAATATTACAGAGCTATTCGTCCTTTAAAACTACATGAACACTTGTTCTCTGAGAGTGCCAGCAAAACTGAACATTACTAGGCTATTTTCTCCCCAAGACAGGTGTTCTTCTTTCGCAAGAAAAGTGTGAATCAGGAAAATACTGCAGTACAGCCACTAGATGAAGGTGACAATCATAGTAACTAAGTGTTTTTTTCTGTTATCATCAGCTCCATCTATTATTATTATACAGAATTTACATGGTGCAAACAGTTTCTGCAGCACTTTACAATATAAAAAGGGAGACATTATAGTTACAATACAATAAAATATAAGAGGGGTAGGAGGGCCCTGCTCATAAGAGCTTACAATCTAGTATGGTGGGCCAAGTGGTACAAAAGATTATAACTGTGGAGGATGAGGTGATGGAAGTGCTAAAAAAAATCTGTTGGAGGCCTGAAAGGTTTCCCTGAAGAGACAAGTTTTCAGAGTTCTGCCTAAAGGCAGCCAGAGTAGGAGATAGCCAGACAGATTGAGGTAGAGGATTCCAGAGGATGGGAGAGGCTCTGAAGAAGTCCTGGAGATGAGCGTGGGAGGAGGGCATGCTAGTGGGCATGCTAGAGGGCATCATGCAACATTTTCCTGATTCATGCTATTTTTTTTAAATTAACATCTGACCAGGAAAGAAAATAGCTTAGTACCATTCTACTCTGCTGGCACGCACACAAAAAGAATGTAGTTTCACAGGATAATTATCAATCTTTTTTATAAATACAATCCTTACAGAATAATATTTTCCAACTTTCAAAAGCAGTACAAAAAAGCAGTCATGGTTTTATATGTTTATGTTTTATATGACAAGTTCTTCTGTCAATCTTTTTATCTTTCTATGCTGTAAATTGGTGGGTGGAGGTGCGGGTAACCGTGAAACAATTATAACTCACACAGAGGCACCATCCCTGATAGAAACAAAATTTAGAAAGACGTGGGGTGGGACTTTGCACATGCCTCGATGGAGTATGAATAATAATTTATAACACAGTATTTTTTTAAAAAGATACTTTATTTATCATCTTTGGATGGGAATGTTTTAAAGATGATAAATAAAGTATTAGTACATCTTTTTTTTAAATACTGTGTTATAAATTATTATCCATACTCCATCGAGGCACATGCAAAGTCCCACCCCATGTCTTTCTAAATTTTGTCTATGCTGTAAATGTTTTCTTATATTACAGCCTCTACGGTAGACAAAGACATCATGTATTGGAGGTCAGCATTGTCACACGCACCAGTGGATGAAATACTGCCCTTGGTTGTAATCTGTGCCCTGGCAATACAAAGCAATACATACGTTCAATGTTCATACATAACATCCAAGGGAGCTAGGTAGTTTCTGTGTTTAGAGTTCAGAGCATTCATCTATAAGCCTTTCAGCCTTTGTTTTTGAAAGATATTTGACTGGTGTACAGAACCTAAAATTTGAAGGGAAGCCTTAAAATACCAGTACACTTTAAACAGATTTAAAAAAACAACAACATGTCTTCTACAAGAATACATTTATTAGCAAAATACTGCATTATTTCATTGGCCAAATATCACACGAAATAATAAGTACATATTTGAATACGGGATCCAGCTGTAATAAATTTGCTAAAGCTATTTGATGAACTAATTCTCTTCTCTAGTAATTCTCAGGATAGCTCTGTCAAAACACAGATACTTTTGGCTTACTGTCTTAATCTTTCTGGAAAGTTTTGGTGTTTAGCCTTGTGAAATATTAAGATGATGAATTGGAAGGACTTTTCCTGGCACAGCTGGGATATATAGACTTATACTTCTCAGATTTTTAGAAGAAGTTGATTTCGGCCCTGCTGAGTAGAACACAAGGGGATGTCTTGGGAATATCGTTCTTTGATATTTCATCAATATTTCATTAAAAGGACTCTGTGATAATAGAGTTCACCTGTGGACGAAGCAAGTTTAATTCTTTCTTGACAGTTGCAACCCTAGTTTTTGTTTTTCTATGATAGATCTAGTGTTAACAGTGAAAGTTGCTATAGTAGAAACTGTTTCTCATATAGGGGAACCCCAGCATGAAAGGGTCCCTTTAAAAGGCTATATATTGTTAAACATCTACAGTAGGCACTAATAAACTGGACCTAAGCTTTATATCAATCAGGAAAAGCTCAGAGTAGGACCAGTAAAACAAAAAAGGTAAAAGTATAATTCCCACAGGGGTGTGTAGTGTCCCTTCATTCAAGGAGCTTACAATCTAAGGTCCGTAACTCACATTCGTACATATACTTACAAGAGCAAATTTAAACAGGAGCCAATTACCCTACCAGCATGTGTTTGGGGAGTGGGAGGAAACCCAAGCATGCAAGGGAGAACATGCAAACTACAGGCAGTGTCATGGTTGGGATTCCCACCAACGACCCAAGTGCTACCAGGCAGTAGTGCCACTGTGCAATATTTATGCAATGGCTTAGACCTATGGAAACTATGGAAAAAATATATTTATTATTTTTTTTCCCAAAACTTTCCAAACTGAAGTCTGGTTTTATTTTTAACCCACCCTTAAAAAACACCTGGACTCTGAATGGATGCTACAACATTTGTTTCCTCCAGTTTTTATAAATTAGACTCACCAAATTTAAAATAGCCTATAAAATGTTGCTGATCATTATATGTTCTACTAGTCATTCATACCTAATCATCAAGAGCAAGTCCTACACATTTAAATGTCTTTACATTTCCAGAACATAAACTGTGTATATAAATTTGCTTGTAGCTCCATCTTCTGTACAAAATGAGAATGTCCATACACTATGGAAATAATGGAATATATCTTTACTGATGTTATAAATAATGCTGCTAATAACACTGTAACACTGTAACAGTTTTTCATGTGCAAATTAAATCTTTATTAGTTCTTGACACTGCATCATTGTTCAAAAAGTAGTATGCTACACATAGAAATGCATAGCACTTAACATAAATACTCTTTTCCAGCTGCACTAACTGATGCAGAATTCAAATATTATTGGCAGATATACAGTAGGTTGTCCTTTAAAGTGGTATTAAAACCAAAATCAAAAAATGTATGTATTACCAATCAGTAGATGTGGTGGAAGCATTCGTTTTCTTTTTTAGATTCTGTTTCCACCTAGTGATGTGGCCAGTAACACACCTGTATTAGAGTGCCCCCACTCTGGTTGAAGGAAGGACAGATACACCTTTGGACAGCAGCATTGTCAGTCTAGGAGGAGGAAAGTGTTCTGCTGCGTACACACCACCAGACTTTTTGACGGACTGGTTCCGACGGTCTTCCCGATGGACTTTCAGCTGACTTCCGATGGACTTTCTAAACAAACGGACTTGGCCACACATAAGCACACCAAAGTCCGACGGATTTGAACGTGATGACGTATGACCAGACTAGAATAAGGAAGTTCAAAGCCAGTAGCCAATAGCTGCCCTAGCGTTGGTTTTCGTCCATCGGACTAGCATATAGATGAATGGATTTTTCGACCAGACTCGAGTCCTTCGGAAAGGTTTGAAACATGTTTTATTTCTAGGTCCATCAGACTTTTGGGAAAAAAAAGCCCATACACGATCGTAATATCCGATGGATTCATTCCGTCGGACCTACTCCTTCGAAAAGTCCGGTCGTGTGTACTCGGCATAAGATGCACAAGCCAATTTAAATACTTTATAAACAGTTACATCAACTGCTTTTTTTTCTTGTTGGAATATAGGTTTTACATAAATAAAAGTTGATGATTGTAAGCACCCCTGTCAGTGGTAAATGGTTTGTCTCAACCCACAAACTACTATATCTGCAGGACAGCTTACTTTGTTGGAAAATAACAGACTTAAAGTGGTTGTAAAGACAGAAGGTTTTTTAATCTTAGTGCATTCTATGCATTAAGATAAAAAGCATTCTGTGTAGCGGCCCCCTCAGCCCCCCTAATACTTACCTGAGCTCCCTCTCTGCCCAGCAATGTCCACGAGTGCCTCAACATCAGTGAGCCAATCTGGAGAGAGAGGGGGCGGGGGCTGAACAACAGCTCCATGTCTGAATGGACACACAGAGCTGCGGCTCGGCTTGGGTGCCCCCATAGCAAGCTGCTTGCTGTGGAGGCACTCAATGGGAGGGAGGGGACAAGAGAGGTGGCGAGGGACCTAAGAAGAGGAGGATCTGGGCTTTTGCAAACCCAACTGCATAGGGCAGGTAAGTATGTACGTTTGTTATTTTTAAAGAAAAGAAAAGAGCGAGACTTTAGCATCACTTTAAAGGATTATCACTGAGAAAATGAATAGGCCAAAAAAAAGAAAATGAATGCAGCCATCACTTCTAAGAATTGGTAAGCTGTAATATAATAAATGTTTGCTTTTGGGTTTAATACCACTTTGTGTTTTCAGAGCTCTTCCTATTCTGACAAGGACAGTTATTGAACTAAGGAGGTTCATCATTTTAGGCTTCCCAGGCCACTGTTTTTGTAAAAAAATAAAAATAAAAAAGTGATATTGATTATCTGTTTGATGCATATGTCTACCAGTCTTAAAAGTCTTTTAAGAAATCACTAATTATATATATTTATACTTTTTAATAATTATTATAATAATAAAAATTCACAATTTAAATGTGCCTGTAACTCAGTGGCACATGAGCAGCCCGTTTTCAGCTGAATTAGGGTGTCATCTAAAGCAGCCCTCAAATTTTCCACTCTCCTACTCACATTTTGCGTGGAAAATGAGGCTTGTAAGCTGGGCTGCCTGGAAGTGTAGGGGCGAGCACCGCCAGTGGGTGGGGTTGATCGGGAACCGTTCACCCAGTGATCGCCCCTGTGGAAGAGAGAACGGAGGAAGAGGAGAGACACGCTGTTACAGGTTACATTGAAATTGCCTCCATTCTACTCACCGTCACACCCAGCCTCGCCTCCTCCTAACCCCATGCCTGTGATAGACAGAATGCGGGTCCAATGCTAGGATGTGTTTTGTCTATCACAGGAGCGGGGTCAGGAGGAGGCGGGGCTGTGTGTGATGGCGAGCAGAGTGAAGGCAATTTCATGTAAGCTGTAACAGCATGCTATCCGCTCTTTGATCCCGTGGCTCTCCTCTTCCTCTAGTCATGATCTGGCGAGGCTGCAATGTTGGGCACAGTGAGGCTGCAATATTGGCCCAGTGAGGCTACAATGTTGGCACAATGAGGCTGCAAGGGGCACAGTGAGGCTGCAATGTTGGGCACAGTGAGGCTGCAATATTGGCCCAGTGAGGCTACAATGTTGGCACAATGAGGCTGCAAGGGGCACAGTGAGGCTGCAATGTTGGGCACAGTGAGGCTGCAGTGTTGGGCACGATTAGGCTCCAATGTTGGGCACAGTGAGGCTGCAATGGGGGCACGGTGGGGCTGCAATGGGGACACAGTGAGGCTGAAAAGGGGGCATGGTGAGGCTGCAATGGGGGCATGGTGAGGCTGCAATGGGGGCATGGTGAGACTGCAATGGGGGCACGGTGAGGCTGCAATGGTGGGCATGGCGAATCTGCAATGATGGGCACAGTGAGGCTGCGATGATGGGCACAAGTCATGCTGAAATGATGGGCACAGGTGAGTCTGCATTGATGGGCACTGGGGAGGCTGTGCTGAAGGGAACTGATAAAGTTGTTGTTAATATTTATTTTTGTAACTTAATTCTGCATAAAACATTTAAGTGTCATTTCATGAGATAATTTATGAGTGCATGATTAGGGACAGAATTAGGGTTGGGCAAGGTAGGGGTTGGGCGGAGCAACTGGTGGCGAGTAACCCTTGAGGCCTGTCTAGTAGATCAGGACTTGAAATTTCGAGCCCTGATCTAAGGTACCAACTATTGAAATCAGACAAATACTTTAGTGAGAACGTCAATGTTAACTAGAAAAGGAAAACAACTGTTATATCACTCTTATGAGAGGGTTGTGAAAAGAGGTACCGCTCCAAAATACTAAATAGAGATGTCAGTGCAATAGACATAGGAATTCTCATATATTTGAAAAGCCCCCCTTTTTTCTCTATTTCCAAACCTCTCCCAATCCTATAGTTGTCTACTAAATATACAAAATGTAAACAGGTTAGTTTACTGAACATGGCCACTTATCACTTCACATTAGCCATTACAGATTGCACTGCAGGTACCCAAACCAGAAAGCCTAACCAGAAAGCCTTACTAGAAATACAGATAATAAAGAAGTATACTGTCTCGTTGTGTGGTCAATTACATCACAGGTGATGTTAAAAGCAGAATTCCATACACACAGTTAGGGTACGCTTACTTACATATATATACACTAGAGGTAATAGAAGAATTTCAGAACATACGGAAATTTCTGTTTTTCTCTAAAGTGAGGAGCTCTGAAGTGTTAAATCTTTTAATACATCGCTTATTTACAGATATTGTAGCTTTTTACAGTTGCGCACATTACTTTGAGGTTATACAGTATATACAGTATTTGTTATTAATGAATGCTCATCATTTATACTATATTTTGATAAAAATGTGAAGATTACATTGTATTTTATATTATATTTATGTCCAGGAAAGCCCGCCTTATACTTACCCGAACCGATCTCAATCCAGGGCTGTGCTCCCTCTCCCTCCCCACAAGTCAGATTGCTAGCAGCGAGAGCCATTGGCTTCTTCTGCAGCCAATCAAATCCTGTGAGGAGGGAGCAGGGGGTGGGGTGAGGCCACCCTGTCTGTATCTATGGACGCAGGCAGCATGGCTCAGGAGGTAGCCCACACAAGTATGCTCCCTGCGCAAACAGCTTGCTGTGGAGGTATTCAGAAGGCAGGAGGAGACAGGAGCACTGGCGGGGGGGGGCAAGAAGAGGAGGATTGGAGCTGCTCTGTGCAAACCCATTGCACAGAGCAGGTAGGTATAACATGTTTGTCATAAAGAAAAGTTTAGAATTACTTTTTCTGAAAGGCAAATTGTCTGTCATGCTGACCAAATGTCTACAGTACTTTCTAAAGCATAAATATGAGATACTTAAGCAGATTGGGAGTTCTTCCTAATCTGCGTGCTTGTACATGGTTAGGTGGATTAGTATTCTTAGAAAAAAGGTCAGCAATAAAACCCCTGCATTTCTCTCACTCTGTGGGATATCAGGGCCAACACACTGTGGAAGTATAGTCTTACAACCCAAGAATGGCCTGGGCAGAGATGTTTGAACATTTTCTGTACTTACAATCACACAATCCAACTCTTTGATCATTGATTAATATTGAATCTGCATCATCTATTGGCAGGAAGCATATAACATTGCACAATTGCCAGGCATCTCACCAAATCTGCCTTTTACAAATAAGTTAAAGTAGAAAAATATTGATCCTTATTTGGTAAAATCTATGACAGTAAAGTGTAAACATTTTAGGAATGTATATAAAAAAAAAATCTGATACCTAGAATTGTGCGATCAAATCCACATGGGGGAAATATGCTAGAACAAACAATATTATTTTTAGAATATCTAGATGTTGCTTGCATCACACCAAAGCAAGGCTTTTAGAAAGTTGTATCAAACACCTAATTGAAAATATGGCATGTTCATCCTTGGCATTATTTATAATGAACAAGTCAGTGTCACCTTTTCAAGTCAATATACTGCATTAAGCCCCATACACACTCAGATTTCCTGCTGAATTCCTCTTTCAGATTTACCAAAACCATATAATATGAGGTCAAACCTTGTTTCAATGTGTATGCAATCAGACAGGCCCTTGTACTACATGGTTTTGGTAAATCTGAAGACAAAAATCAGCAGAAAATCTGATAGTGTGTATAGGGCTTTAGTCTTGTGGGCCTGCAAATGATTTTTTCCACATCATAAATTGTTTTCTCAGGGGAGGTCCCGCAAGAATGCTATAAAGAGGCGTTCCACATAGGGATAGGAGTTTTTTTCAACTTTTTTCTTTATATTTTGGTAGGTTAACGTTAAAGTCAATCGGTGCTTTACATATATAGGGCAAAGTGGCAACATTTACATGCTTGTAGACTTCCATAGACATATATACTTACCTTCTTTTCATTCCCTCATTACTCTGTTAACCATTTGCTGCCCACCCTATAACAAAAGCATGGCGGCATAGTGGTTTTAATATTCTGACCAGACGTCATATGACGTGATCAGGATATTAAGCCACTGCGCGCCCCCTACGATCTCGGTAAAGAGTCTCTGACGGAGACTCTTTACCACATGATCAGCCGTGTCCAATCACGGCTGATCACAGTGTAAATAGGAAGAGCCGGTGATCGGCTTTTCCTCACTCGCGTCTATCAGACGCGAGTAGAGGAGAGCCAATCGGCTGTTCCTCTGACAGGGGGGGTCTGTGCTGATCAATTATCAGCACAGCCCCCCTGAGGATGCCCACACTGGACCACTAGGGACGCCACCAGACCACCAGGGGATGCCCAGAACCAGGTATGCCCCCTTAGACCACCAGGGATGCCAGCCAGTGCTCATAATGAATGCCAATCAGTGCCCATAATGGATGCCAATCAGTGCCCACAATGGGCATCACTGATTGGCATGCATTATTGTTTGGCACTGATTGGCATCTACCCCTATAATACTTTAAATTACAATGCTGCCTATCAGTGCCCATCCATGCCGCCTATCAGTCCCCATCCATGCCGCCTATCCATGCCCATCCATGCCGCCCATCCGTGCCGCCTATCCATGCCCATCCGTGGCGCCTATCCATGCCCATCTGTGCTGCCTATCCATGCCATCCGTGCTGCCTATCCATGCCCATTTGTGCCACCTATCCATGCCGCCCATCCATGCCAATCCGTGCCACCTATCCATGACAATCCGTGTCACCTATCAGTGCCTATTTGTGCCACCTATCAGTGTCTATCTGTGTCGCATATCAGTGCTGCCTATCAGTGCCACTTCATTGGTGCCACCTCATCGGTGCCCATCAGTGCCGCCTTATCAGTGCCCGTCACTGCAGCGCCGTCAGTGTCCATCAGTGAAGGAGAAAACGTACTTATTTACAAAGTTTTGTAACTGAAACAAAAAAAACATGTTTTTTTTTTCAAGATTTTCTGTCTTTTTTTATTTGTTTAGCAGAAAATAAAAATCCCAGAGGCGATCAAATACCACCAAAAGAAAGCTCTATTTGTGGGATCAAAATGATAGAAATTTTGGGTACAATGTAGCATGATCGCGCAATTGTCATTCAAAGTGCGACAGCGCTGAAAGCTCAAAATTGGTCTGGGCAGGAAGGTGTATAAGTGCTCAGTATTGAAGTGGTTAAATTGCCATCAGTAAATAGAAAGCCTGGTGTAAGCAACTAGTCTCTGGAGTTTCAGCCTACGTAGAGCTATGCACTCCGATTGTGACTGTGCCATGTGGCCTAGCACTGTCATATGGTGTGAGTCACATTTATAGGTATTTCTGTAGGCTTCTGGCACTGAAAGGTGTGGTGGGTGGGGGCAAAGGTAAAGTTAATGTGGGGATTCAATAAAGTATTTGCCTCACTTTTCTAGGGGTTTGGCCCTTTGAAAGGTATTATGCCAAATTCAAAAAGCCCCGCTGCCAGTTTTGATAGCTAACATGTCGTAGATTCAGGTAGCTCTTAATAGTGCCTTTGATAAGGGGCACCAACAGTCCCCCCGTAGAGGGCTTGTGCCCTATCAGTATAACAGGGGGGGATCTGGCAGCTGTGAAAAGAGAGTGTGATTGGTACCATAGGTGAGGGAAACCACTGAAATCAATCCCCCTGTGGCAGCTGAAAGCTGGTTTCTCCTCCTCTGCCTCCCGCCACCTTGCAGTTGCTGCACGGAAATCAGTTCCAGTAATTCCCCCACCTGTGGTTCCGATCACAATCTCTGTCTATATTCTGTTCCCTCCTCTCCCTAACACCAGCTGTTGCAGGCATACAAGAGTATCTTCAAGATGTTGAGCTGGGGTAGGGGGCAGTAAATATATATTTCCTAAATTATTTTCCTAAATGATTACAGTGAGTGATCAGTACCAATTACTCACTGTGTTCTTTCATCACTGAAGCATAGTAAACTGTGTTTAGCTCTGTATAGAGCTTCTCCTGTTCATTCATCTTCAGTGCAGCTAAGGCTGCAGAGAAAGGTTTGGGTCTCTATGTCCTCAATCCCTTTATTTAAACAGACCCATGAAATCTGACAAAAGCCCCCCCCCCACAACCCCAACAGTGCTGTGAAACAAAATGAAAAAAATAATAAAAGAAAATTGTAAAAAAAAAGAAAAATTATAGGCTCATTCATTACTGCTTATGCAGTGTGAATGATCGTTTGTGCAGCTGGAGCTGCCTGTTAATCTAGGGGCATTCAGCAGTTGTTGCATACAGCCTCAGGTTCTAATTTGACAGGCATGAAGGTGTAGGTGAGTGGACCTAATTCACACACAGTGACGTTTATTAACTCAATCTTTTACATTTAGATTTTCTTAGATTTTTTAAGTTGAGCTGTGTTTGTGTCACTAACAATGATTTTAGTGTATTTTTTTAAGTAAAGATATATTTTTTACATTTTGGGGGAGGGGAGAAGCCCTGTTAGGTAGGCTGTATGGGGCCCCATGATTTTTAACAACATTTCTAACTGGTTTTACATTCATAACGTTGTGGCTGCACTAAAGTTAATAAGAATTACCTCCTTTATAGATAATGTAATTGGAGGTAATTAAAAGAGAATTATGTCTTTTTTAAAACAAACAAACATTATACTTATCTAGGTGGATGCTGTATCGATCCAAAGCTACTTCTATCCCTCACTGTCTCTGTAGTGAGAACTGAGCGATCAAACACCACTGATCACTCAGTTCCACCCCTCCACTCTGAGCAGAGAGCCATGACTATCAGTCAGCAGCTCTCTACTCTCCCCTCCAGCTTACTGGAGCACTGGTCTGTGGAGGGGGCAAGAGGGGCCGGTTTAGGCTCTTGGTAGATCGCTGAGAGCCTGAGCCAGGTTCCGGTCCAGGGTTCTCGTGGACCCCGGCCTTATGGTTGGGATCCTTTCAGAGCCTGGGTGGCTCTGTTATGTCAATAGACAGTGGGTCACAGGAGTGCAGAACGAACTGTACTTCTGTGATCGATAGCAGAATTATAGCCAAACAAGCTTTGCTATACTTAGAACCAACTGTAAGCTGCCGTATAGAGACAGGCAGAGTGACTGTCTCTGTAAGCTGTGCAGCAGTGCAACATATTTGTCACTGCTATCACCTCAACACCCCACCCCACCAGTCGCTCGTTATTAAGGAAACTGTCAGTTTTACGGCCAGCAGGCTGCTAGCAACTAGTGGCACGGACAGTGGGTGGAGCTTGACAGGGAAGCTGGGAGACTAGTTCCCCATTAAGTCTGCCCTCTTGTGATTGACAGCAGGCAGTGAGAATGTTTTTTAACCAATAGCAGGCTATATATGAGCTAAGGGAACCACCCACTGTCTGCTGTCTGTCATAAGGGGAGTGGGTCTGATGGGAAACAAATGTCTCCCTATCCCCATCAGGTTCTGCCACCAAGTGACCAAACTGAACTTAAATGGAAATAGACCATGGTTCTCACAATCAATGCTGAATCAATGCTGAATTGCCATAGAAATATGCACCAAGTGAAAGGGAACCAGCGTATACAATTTGCCTTATCCTCAGCAGGACTAAGCTTTAACAACTGGCAGAGTCGTATCCTGTCTGAAGGCACACTTCAGCTCCCCACTTGCTCTTAGATCCACACTCCACTGATCCTTCTGTTAATTTCCAGCAGCTTCAAGTCTTTATTCTGCTGATGCAGGAGCCCCACAGGTCATTGCCTGCTCCACCTCTGCACTGATGTATGGCAGGTCTCATAACATAGCAAAACTTCTCAGGCCACTACACAAGCTTCTCCAGCACCCAGCTACATGTGCTACAATCCCTACAAAAATTCAAACCAGTACCAGACTTGGAACATCAAGCCTCAGTACTGTCTGTGTGACAGCCAAAACAGCAGGGAGGGAGCTCAACTACACTGAAGATGAAGTGCCCATATTGACACTCTGGTCTCAGTGTGCTTCTGCAGGACAATTAATGTTCATTTCCTTCCAACAGATATATGAATGACTCTACTTTGGGATTAGCACTGATATTTATTTAGCTTTGTGACATGGTGTATTATCCTGCTGGGAGTACATCACAGCTACATCTACTATGGGTACACTAAAGTCATAAAGGGATGGACATGGTCAGCATTGCAGCAACAATACTCAGGTAGGTCATGGCATTTAAGTGATGCAGAATTGGTACTAAGGGGCCCAAACTGTGCCAAGAAAATATCCCCCACACCATTACAACAGCCTGAGCCGTTAATACAAGGTAGGATGGATCCATGCCTTCGTGTTGTTTATGTCAAATTCTGACCCTACCATCTGAATGTCGCAACTGAAATCAAGACTCATCAGAACTGGCAATGTTTTTCCAATCTTCTATTATCCAATTTTGTTGAGCCTGTGCGAAATGTTGCCTCAGTTTACTGTTCTTAGCTGACCAGAATGGCACTCGGTGTGGTCTTCTGCTGCCAATCTGCTTCAAGGTTCGATGTATTGTGTGTTCAGAGATGGTGTCCTGCATACCTTGGCTGGTTGGGTGGTTATTCAAGTTTCTATTGCCTTGCTATTATCTCAAACCAGTCTGCCCATCTCCTCTGACCTCTGACATCAACAAGGCATTTCCATTCACACAACTGCCACTAACTGGATATTTTCTCTTTTTCGGACCACTCTCTGTAAACTTTGTGCGTGAAAATCCCAGTAGATCATATCCTATTCTAAATCCTAGTAGCAGTTTTTGAAATAATCAGACCGGATCGTCTGGCACCAACAACCATTCCACGTTCAAAGTCACTTAAATGCCCTTTCTCCCCCATTCTGATACTGGGTTTGAACTTCAGCAAGTCATTCTCACCACGTCTAGATGCCTAAATGCATTGCATTGCTGCCATGTGATTGGCTGATTAGTAATTTGTGTTACCAAGCAGTTACACAGGTGTATCTAATAAAGTGGGAGGTGATTGTATGTTGCTGGGGAGATGGGGATGGGGATGGGGAGAATAAAGCAAACAAGCAAACCCCGTTGCTTTGCCTTACATTTTTATACAATTGAGTGCTCTCTTTTTCATTTGGGTCTACTGGTGGCTACCAATTTAAAGTTCATATTCACCTTTGGTTCTTTTTCTGTACTCATATTTGGATGTAGTGCCATATTCTGAGTTATGTCACAATAATCTCCTACTGCATGGGTGACAAACGGTTTACTTTAATGTGGCGTTAAATCCTGAAATAAAAAATAAATTCAGGTCCACCTACAAGTTAATGACATAATGTACTCAAATGCATCACATACTAGCACATTCTGAAAAACAAACCTGCAAATCAGATTTCTCCAGCGGAGCACTGTCTCTGCCAGGGCTTCCATCTTCACCCAGTCTTCCTTCCAGGTTTGCTGGCTCCAGCCATTTGAATGGCCAAACCACAATGATGTTACTCCCAGCATACACACGGGAGACATTGTCGTGGCACAGCGCTCTGGATTGCTGGCAGTGGACACATTTAGTGCGCCCTCAATTCAGAACACTTTGTCCATATGCTGGTAACTTTACCAGCTGCAAAACATGTGAATTTCCAAATGTACATCATTTTACTTACAGGTGAGCTTTATTATAAATGTACCTGTAGGTAAAAGTGACAAAGCTGAGTTTTACTACTGTTTTAAAGAAGATCTGTGATCTAAATAAAAAAATGCTTTGTAGTATTATTTAGTAAAAGCCTAAGAAGGTAAAACAAGTCATAAAACAGAATAGAATAGAATATTCTCTATTATTAACACAGAATTATACTGACCTATTGTTGATTCTGCACGTAGATACTTATTACTGCTTATACAAGGCACTGTGCAATGTGTAAATCTTAGAGAGGCAGACATGTTCAGACTGAACAAGCTGTCTTATGTGTACTTAATTTTATGTGCGGTGGCCTGCCATCTTTATACTTTTTTTTCCAATAACTGAACCTACCTTTTAATTCACACCGTAGAAGCATATTTTGGACACCCGTTAATAACTGTTTATACACTGCACTTATTTCTCTAAGATATTATTATGTTAAAATAACATCAATAATCTTAATCTCTTCAGTACAACACTGAGCTAACTGTGCATAAAAATGAGTCAACGCGGAAGAACCATATCCACAAGATCCTTTTTTGCAGACAATAAGCTCAAAAAAATATTTTAATTAAATGTTGGTACGCCATAATTATAGGAGAAATGAGAACCAAGATGAGACCATAATGTTGTACAAAACCAATCTTTGGATCCCAAGGGTGAGAAATGGAAAGTGCTGGTATCTCTTGGGAAAAATGAAGTATGTGTGAAAAGTGTCTGACAGTATAGCAAGCTTATTGGGATAAAAAAAAATACTGGTAAGACATAGTAATGATAAGTCATACCATTCAGGCCACCACTGCTATAAAATATCCTTCTGGCTCCTAAGATGATGACTTGCAGTTACAATACTTAAAGTGAACCTGTACCTTGCCCGTTTATGGGAAATAACAGGTTTGCTGGATAGCTCTCTACCTCTGCTCCTGATCCCCATGCTCCTTCATTGCTCAATTAATACAGCAGGGCATCAAGAAATATTTATGGGCATGAGGAGCATGGGAATCCCTCTAAGGTCCTTTTCACACGTGCACCTCTGCAAAGCAGAATCCGCTTGCTCAGCGGAGGATCTCTCTTCACTGGTCCCCACTGATCATGCAAATGACAGGTCCATCTCCGGTCAGCTATGCGGAGCAGACACGGACATAGTCCTACTCTCCTCTATGGAGGACCACCTGTTTGTTTCCATCTGATGCCATCCGATCCTCTGGACAGATGGGGAATTGAACCACCATCCGTTTTTGGCGGACAGGATCAGATTGGATGGTGACACATGTCCGCTGACATCTGCCACTCCATAGAAGAGACTGGAAGGTCTGATCAGTTCCGCCTGAAAACTGACAGGCAGACCTGATTGGACAGCCCGTGGGAAAGGGGCCTAACTCCTACTCCTATTGCCATGCCTGATCGCAGTCACATAAGGATGAGGAGACGGTCCTTTAGCTTGCATTAGCTGTGACTCAGAGCCCATGGGGAACTTTCAAAGCCGTAAAAGTAATGGTAAAGTATAACTAAAGGCAAACCGTTTTTTAGTTTTGGATACAGTGGAGAGAGTGAAGAAGGATTAGGACAGACTTTTGCTGTCTGTGCCCCCTTCACCCACTCTATTTGTCATGTTTACCATTGTCATGGAAAGTGAAAGTAAAAGACAATCCCAAATTTTGGGTTGTCTCCAGAACAGGGATAGAGGAGACATTTTCCAATGGGTACACTAGTTCTGGTGAACTTGGTGACAATCAAGGGTTCCTTCACTTCAGAGGGATTTTATCTCACTTCCTGTTTTGGCTATGGGACAGGAAGTGAAAGGCAATGTTCCCAATGAGACATAGGTGGCAAAAAAACCTGACAAGGGGTATAACCCTCTCTTACGTTATCAAAAAAAAATACTTTAGTTTTACTTTAAAGCATTTGTTACCCCAAAACTTTATATTCCTGATATGTGCCTGCTGTACCATGTAACTGTATGTGAAAGTATCATGTTCTCTTTGTATAGCTTTGTCCACACCAAGCATGAGAGCACAGCGTGGTCAGTTCTCTAGTTATGCTGGGAACACAGTGTACTCTCCTCAAATGATCAGACTTTTCCTGAAATCCCCCCCCCCCTTCACAGCCATTTATTGGAAAGTTCAGTGTGCTGCTGCTTCTCCTACCCCCAGCTCTTATGCAGCTGAGAACATAGGGAATGTGATTGCTTCTAAAAAAGAAAAAAGGTTTTTATAATGTTTTCCCCAAAAATGTTTTGCATTTCATTTCTATTTGAAACTGAATGGGTTGTTTTACAAGCTGATCATTTACAATCACTTTAACTCAAAAAAAAAAAAAAAAGGATGCTCCACACTTCAACACAGGAATCCTCACAGAGTCCAGACATAGAAAAGATAGACAGATTGATAATTCTTTTTCTCCCTTTCTATGGGTGGTGGTACATTACCATTTTTAGTTGGCAGAGCAATTTTCATGCTTAATTTTGATAACAAATGAGTCTCCTCCATGCTACCTAGTTATGCAACACCTAACTACAACTTCTTTATGTTCTTAAAGTGATTGAAAGTCTTGTTTTTTATTTTCTCTAAAAATAACACACATGTTATACTAACCTGCTCTGTGTAGTGGTTTTGCACAGGGCAGTCTAGTCCGCTTCTTGGGTTCCTCTTCGGCTCTCCTAGCCCCTCCCTCCTGTCACGTGCCCCCACAGCAAGCAACTTGATATGGGGGCACCTGAGCCACGTCACAGCTCCCTGTGTCCATTCAGACATGGAGCCCCGGTTCCGCCCTGCCCCCTCTATCTCCTGTTTGGCTAACTGACTTTGATTGACAGCAGTAGGAGCCAATGGCACTGCTGCTGTGTCTCAGCCAATCGGGAGAAGATTCCCAGATGGCCAAGGAACTCGTGGACATCACTGGAGAGAGATGGGGCTCAGGAAAGTATTAGGGGTGCTGGAGGGCAGCTGCTGCACACAGAAGGTTTTTTATCTTAATGTATAGAATGCATTAAAGCGGTAGTAAACCCGCTGAGGTTTTTTTTCTGACCTGCAAGGGAAAAGGCATAATGAGCTAGTATGCACTGTATACTAGCTCATTATGAAATACTTACCTTAGAACAAGCCCCGACATCTCGCCCGATCCCCGCCGAGGGAGCTGACATGTTCCCTTGGCTTTTCTTCCGGGTATCGCAGCTCCGGCGATGTGAGTGGCCGGAGCCGTGATATCGTCGCTCCCGCTCATGCACATGGGAGATTTCTTTCCGGCAGGCGTCTGCTGGACTTTCAGCCGAGAATCCCCTGTGCGCATGCGACGCTGCAGTCAGTGGCACATTGTGAGGGGAATATCTCCTAAACCGTACAGGTTTAGGAGATATTTTTTTTACCTACAGGTAAGCCTTATTATAGGCTTACCTGTAGTTAAAAGTTGTAAAAAAGATTATACAACCACATAAAAACAACCTTCCACTTTAAGCTTGGAAGGGGTTAGACTGAACACTCCTTCTAGCTTGATTTAAAGCAGAACTCTGGGCAAAAACCTTTTTTCATGTTCTCGTTGCTGATCTCATACCTTCGCCAACTTTGTCATCCATATTCTTCTGAGCTCTCTAGTTCCTCTGCAATAGCCTCTGCAATAGCCTCTGCAATAGCCTGCTGAACTTGTGTCAGCGGTCTGACACGCCCCCTTGTAGTCCTCTGAAAGCAAGCAGGCAGTTGTACTTCCGCCTGGCTCGCTATAGTGGGTAGAGAGGGTCTCCCAGTTCTGTACTGCCCATAGAGGTGGTGTCCTCCTCCTCTGCTCCCTCCTCCTCCTCCACCCTTCCAGTACCTCCCCCGTCCCTCCTGCAGCCACCGCCTGCCTGCCATCTCTCTAGTGCAAGGAGAGAGTTACAGGAGCCGCATGAGGAGGAATAATTCTAATACTAAATTACATCAGAGTACAGTGTGTATAATATATAATTACAGGATGTGTATACATTTAGGTAATGATTACATAATGCATGTAAGGGAAATGTGTTTATCTGTTGCTGTGGCTGGAGGGGAGAGAAGACAAGAATTTCCCCTCACTGTCTGTGTTGTGCTCAGCAGTGTGGCTGCAGAATGAGGGGTTTGATTTATGTTGAAGTGGGCTTGTTCACATTTAGTGTACACAGGCCTAGTGTACCTCCCACATTCACTACAATATGCAAAGCATGATGGGAAATGTAGTCTAATGACAGTGTAAAGAGAGAGGATATGATGCAATCCATGTTCTAACAGAACCTCTCTAGCAGAAAACATGCTGCATTTTTTGAACTTAAGAGCTGACTTCCTGAAATTTCAATTCAGTGTTTCTGATCCCAGAGTTCTGCTTTAAGCATCAACTTCCCTCCCCTTGGTCTCTTGCGATGACAGTACATTTATATCAATAACAAAGAGAACACAAGACACTAGATATCTGAGGACAGGTTCCACATGCATACTCCCTTAAGCCTCATACACACAATCGGATTTTTCGAGGCAAATTGTGTGATGACAGGCTGTTGGCGTATGCTCCATCGGACAATTGTTGGCCATCTTTCCATGGACAAATGTTGGATGGCACGTTTTCAAATTTTCCATGAACAAATGTCTGCTGTCAGATTTTCCAAGCATGTGTACACAAGTCCATCGGACAAAAGTCCAAAGTACAAACACGCATGCTCCGAAGTGAGGACGAGCCAGAAGCGGTCGGTCTTGTAAACTAGCGTTCATAATGGAGAATTAACATTTGTGACGTGGCAAATTATGAAATCTCAAAATGCAGCGCACATTCTCTTCTTCTTTAATGGGATAATAATTAAGCTGCTTTGCTGGTGATACTGATGGAGTTATTGCAAACTAATTTTGCAAGGCTTTTTTTTTCTAGTGATAGCAAGGATAATATTATTATGTTTTTTTTTCATTTTTTTGTTTTTGTTTTTTGGGGCGGGGGGCAAGTTACCACAACACCTATCCCATAGTTTTTAAGATCAAAGATACAACTATGTTGGTGTCCCTTGTCAATTTTACATTGTATTTTTTTAAGTATAACTCCCTACTCCCAAACTGTCATTTGAAGTAAAACACATAGCCAAGTATTATTCTACACAATTTTTTTATTGTACATTAAAAAAAAAGAAAACAAATAAAATTAGACATGCTATCTGCCAATAGAACTTAACCAAAAAGTGCATTCTATGCATCCAAAAATATACAAAATATACCAAATCAAATCATTATTCAACCAAAAAAATTATGTCAAAGCAATAACTCCAAGGCCAATAATAAATAACACGTTATCTCCTCCGATTCTGCAACATGGCTGGTTGACGAATGGCTGTTTAGAACTAACTAAATAGTGTGAAATAAAAAGTACGAAATTAAAAGTGCGAATCAACACTCACCAGTCACCAAACTTCTACTAACATGAAATTAGCAGAAGGAGACCAAAAGGTTGCGCTAAAGAGCTGAAAAACAACGTAGTAAATCACTATGTTCGTAATTGTTGGCCAACAATTGTGTGGTCGTGAGTATGCAAGACAAGTTTGGGCCAACGCCCTTCGGACAAAATTCCACAGTTTTGTTGGCTAACAATCTGATCGTGTGTATGAGGCTTAAGGAGGCTCTAGTCATTGGCACCTATTCTGTAGCACCTGCTTCTAACTTCATTAATTTCAAGTGGTTGTAAATTTAGGCTTCATTTGCATGATTTAGTGGGAATAACAATGGCAAGAATATTCTGATTCCTTTTGCCATTGTAAACGATCAGATGTGGCTGCTGATTTTCAGACTCTGGCAACCTGTCATTTTAGTGAAATGAATTGGTAGGCACAGCTAGCGGTTCACAGCAGCAGAAGGAATCAGAAGAAAAAAATTACAATTTATATCAAATACTTACCGTAATTTTCCTTTCCTGATGGACTCCATGGCAGCCTACGTATGGGTTAATCCCGCCTCTCATACCTCATAGGACCCCACTCCCATAAATCTTTGCTTCTGAACAGAGACTGTGTTCCGTAACTTAGCCTACTCCAGCAAATGGGAGGGAACTCCTGCTGCCATGGAGTCCATCAGGAAAGGAAAATTACAGTAAGTATTTGATATAAATTTTCCATTTTCCTGACAGACTCCATGGCAGCCTACGTATGGGAAATAACTAGCCATACACACCCCGGTGGGAAATTGCTGGTTAACAGAAAAAAGGTTTAATTGGCACCGTCAACAGATAAGACATGTAAACCAAAATTAACCGAAGATAAAGAAGCCGGCTCAACACAATAATGTGTCATAAAGGTATTAATTGATGACCATGAGGTCGCTTTACAGATCACTTCTGGAGAAACATGACGAGCAGCCGCCCATGATGTTGAAACGCTCCTGGTAGAATGAGCTGTCACCGCCTCTGGAGGAGCCAAACCCTTAGCTTTATAAGCCCCTTGAATAGCCTGAACAATCCAAGCTGCAATGGTTCTTGAAGAAGCAAGAAATCCCTTATTCTTTCCATGGAAGTAAACAAAGAGATGGTCAGAAGTCCGAAAGGGGGCTGTGGTTTCTAAGTATTATTTTAGAACTTCTCCAACATCTAAAGGATGAATGTTAGAATCTCCGGAAGTCCGAAAAGTAGGAAGAACAATCTCCTGGTTCTCATGAAATACAGATGTGACCTTAGGATTTGACCCTAACATGGGAACCAAGACCACACGATCCAGAAAGAACGTCAGAAAGGGTTCTTTGCAACCCAGAGAGCTGATCTCGGAGACCCTCTTGGCCGATGTTATGGCCACCAGGAAGGCAGCTTTGAGAGAAAGAGCCTAGATAGATGATTGAACCATATGCTCAGGCCTTTCCTCTGAAAATAAATCCAGGACAAAAGGAAGATCCCACTTGGAGAATCTTGGTTTTTTCTGGGGTCTGAGTCTTATTGCTCCCTTGAAAAACTGTCTCATAAGACGGTGTTTGGCCCAGGAAACGCCAGTAAATGCAGAAATTGCCGAAATTTGAACTCGTAAGGAACTCACTGATAGTGATAGGTCTAGTCCTGTCTGTAGGAAACCCAAAATGTCTTGAATCTTTGGATCACTACAGGAACTGCCAACAGAAGAAATATAGTCAGCAAACTTTGCCCAGATTCTTTGATAGACCTTATTAGTACCTGACCTTCTAGCGTTCAGTAGAGTAGCGATAGCAGTACTTGGACATCCTAATGCTTCCAACCTTCCCCTTTCAAGAACCAGACCATCAGATGAAGATGGGCCGGGCATGGGTGAAGAGATGTTCCCTGTAGCAGGAGATCTGCCCTGGAAGGGAGAGGAACTGGATCCCGAAAAGTCAGCTGCATTAGGAGCGTAAACCACGGCCTGTTGGGCCAAAATGGAGCAACTGTCACCACCTAGACTTTCTCCCACCTGAGTCTTGAAAGGAATCGCAGGATGACCGGAACTGGGGGAAAGGCATAAGCTGTGCGAAACCTCCATTGATCCATCAGTGCATCCATACCGAAGGCCTGGGGACAACGACACCTCGCATAATATTTCTCCAGCTTGAAATTGCACGGGGAGGCAAACAGGTCCACTTCTGGCAGGATCCCCAGAGACAGAATCCATGTGAATATCTCGGGATGGTGAGACCACTCGTTGTTGTCCAGGGAGAACCTTGAGAGGAAGTCCGCCTGGACATTCTGAATTCCGGGGAGATAAACCGCTGGCAGATTTGACAAGTTCATCTGAGCCCAAGACATGATCGGGCTTACTTCCTTCAGCAGAGAGAGACTGCGGTTGCCTCCTTGTCTCTTGATATAAGATACTGCTGTCGTGTTGTCCAGCCTTAGGAGAACCGAGGTCCCTGAAATCAGGTGAGAAAAGGCTTGAAGAGCACGTAGAGCAGCACGAAGCTCTAGAACATTCAAAACTACATCTCGGGCTGGAAATTCCCATACGCCCTGGGCTATTTCTGACAGACACAGGGTGCCCCAGCCCCTGTTGCTGGCGTCCGTCGTTACCGTGATCCACGAGACGGGAGCAATGGAATGGCAATTGAGGAGGTTCTTTCGTTGGAGCCACTAGAAGAGACTCTCCCGCATGGAGGGGGTTATCCTGACCAGATGGTCTCGAGACCCCTGGTCCCATTGTAGAAGAAAACCCTTCTGAAAAGGACGCATCCTCCATTGTGCCCACTTTATCATGGGGGCTGTGGATACCATAGTGCCAATTATCTTGAGGCACTGCGAGGCTCTGAGAAGAGGAGAATGCAATGCAAGCTGAATCCTGTCTCGGATCACTGGAATTTTCTCCACCGGCAGGGAAATGGTACTTTCTACCGTGTTGAACTGGGCTCCGAGAAAAATCAAAGACTGAGTTGGATCCAAATGACTTTTTTCCCGGTTCAACAGCCAACCGAATTCTGTGAGTGTCGAGATGACTTGAGTTCGATGTAACAGCAGCTGTTCTCTGTCTTGGGAAAGCAACAGTAGATCGGCTAGGTAATGGTGTAATCGTATACCTTTGATCCTGATTAGTGCTACTACAGCCAGTAAGAGCTTCAAAAACACTTGAGGCGATGTTGTAAGCCCGAACGGGAGACATACAAATTGAAGATGTAATTGGCCCACTGCGAACCGAAGGTACCTCTGAAACTCTTTTGCGATCGGAACATGGAAATAAGCATCCTTCAAGTCTATGGGAATCAACCAATCACCTGGTTGTATTGACTGACGTATTGTTAGTAATGTCTCCATCTTGAATTTTTCCTTCTTGATGAAGGAGTTCAGATGCGTTAAGTCGATGACTGGTCTCCAGGAGTCATTCTTTTTGAGGACCATAAAAAGGGGGGAGTAGACCCCTTGAAATCTCTTCTTGGTTGGGACCGGAATGGCAGCACCTTGGGCCAACAGGGAATCTGTGTAAGACAGGAGTACCTTTCTTTTTTCTTCCACGAGTGGTAGGATTGTAGGAACAAACTGATAAATGGGCGGACTGTTGAACACCCAAGAATAACCTGAGGTGACCGTCTTGACAGTCAATAGTCTTGAATCGAGGCTTCCCAGACGTGCCGGAAATCGAGTAGCCGAGCCCCTACTTGCTCCGTCTGGACAGACCCCACATCAAAAGGACTTAGAAGGCTCTCTACCCCCTGATGTAGTTGACTTAGAGGATTTTTGGCCTGAAGACTGAGTTCTTCTCCAGTTCTTCCTAAATTCCCCACCAGGCCTGTAACGGCGAGCATCTCTAGCAAGCTCCTGTTCTTGTCTGGGCTGAACTTTCCTCTGACTCAAGAGGCGACGATCCTGGGCTAAGAACCTTGATTTACCTCCAGTAGCGCGGGTAATGGCAGAATCAAGCTTATTCCCGAAGAGGGAGGGCCCCTCAAAGGGAATCTTACACCATGCCTGTTTAGAGGCAGGATCTGCAACCCACGGACTAAGCCACAAAGCGCGCTTCGCAGTAACTGAGGAGAGCATGACACATGGCACTAGGCGGATAATATCAAGGGATGCTTCTGTCAAAAAAACTGATGCTAACTTCAGTTCATGTACTGGTGAACTCCGGATAAGTTCTTCCAAAACGCTTCCCAAAGCCGCACCAACATCATCCGTCCAAGACTCCATGGCTTTAGACAATGCTGCAAGAGCCAGAGCTGGTTTACAGGCCATGCCTGCAGTGATTTAAATACACTTTAGGTCGGTGTCAATCTTCCTCTCTAAACCATCCTTGAATGAAACGGTATCTTCAAGAGGGAGTGTAACATGCCTGACCAGACGCATTAGTGACGCATCAATAAGAGGTGCTGAATCCAGATATTTAACGTCTTCACTTTTAAACGGGTACATTTTGGCAATCTTGGAAATCAAGGAGTTCTTCCTCTCCACTTTTCCCCATTCGTCTGAAATAATCTCACCGAGCTCACCCAAGAAGGGGAAATTCGGGTGATCCTTCTTAAGGTGTTTAAAGTACTTCCTCTGTTTAGAGGGTGCTTCAACTGGCTCTTCCCATTTTAGAGCATCCTTGACCGCTCTGACCAGCTGCGGAACAAGAGAAAAATCGAAACCTGCAGTCGATTCATCAATCTCACTGTCCGAAGACTCACTTGGAGAGACACTGTGTCTACATCAACTAGAGCTGTAACGGAAGGAGGATTAAACATCCGATCAGACTCTGCTTTGTTCAGAGATTCTTGAACCACCTTCCTCACCAATGCTTCCACTTGCTGGTCTCCGGCTCCTCTTTCCTTCATAGCTCTGGAATAACAAGACTCACAGAGAGATTTACCCTCTGGAACGTGAGTTTTACAAGCCCAGCAGGCTTTCTCTGAGCGGCTGGAACGGTGGGTTGAATGATGACCAGATCCAGATCTTGACCTATCTTTATGGTGTCTGAAGGGTGATCTAGAGTGTCTAGA
This sequence comes from Lithobates pipiens, assembly GCF_037356315.1. Classification (NCBI taxonomy): domain Eukaryota; kingdom Metazoa; phylum Chordata; class Amphibia; order Anura; family Ranidae; genus Lithobates; species Lithobates pipiens. The sequence continues at coordinate 275,886,988 of NW_027507758.1, forward strand.
ACTTGACGTAGAATGACGATGTTGTAACCTAGACTGGTCAGTATCTTTGCATGCCGACAAATGACGTTCAGACCTAGAAGGGCTAAATAGAGAAGAAAAAGACTACAGCAAGAAAAAACAAAAGTAATTACCCAAAATAAAACCAGCAGAAGGAAATAATATTCCTACCTGCAGCGTAAGGGTTGGCCACTGGGGGGCGATGATACATCCATAATGAAAAAGTCTGTATGCTGGAGAGATTCTAAAACATCATAAGCATCCAACAGGAATCAAATAGTAGAGTTTACTGGCGAACAGAACATACCTCCAAGCAAGACATACAGCACACCGGGAAGCCGCCGTTCTCCCGCAGAGCAATCCCAACCATAGCTGTATCTGACAGCTATTTAAATGTTGGCGCCGATGGTGACGTCACCACGCCCCCTGGCGTCGGTCAGCGGAGTTCACGCGCATGCACGATCACCGCCGTCTTCCGAAAACTGCGCACGTTCGGACCAAGCCTCGATCCGAACGAGGCACGCGCCTGCGCAGAACGAACGGAAGAGGCGGCAGACTGGAACGCAGATGCGCTCCAGCCACTATACGAACCAGGAAATGGAAAAAAAGGAGATGACAAACAACACACAAAAACAGGCTGCCATAATGATAAATGATTAAATCAATACGATACCGCCACGGCACGATCCCGATCCATCCTGACTGGGGGTACTCCACCCACTGCACGAACGGGACATCAAAACAGAGGTCTCCTGCTAATAGCAAAGGATGTATGGCCAAATTGCCGCTTGCCTGCCAATGGCAAGTTAGTAAGCTCTTCATGGCATCACATATATCGCCCGTCTCCACCCGGCTAATAGCTGGGACTGCTAGAATCCATAACCACCATCAGGATCTTCGTGCAAACAGGACTGGCCCGGAACTCTTCATAAGGTAAGCAAACACCTTGGTCCTAGGAGGAGGACAAAAAAGGAACACAATCTCTGTTCAGAAGCAAAGATTTATGGGAGTGGGGTCCTATGAGGTATGAGAGGTGGGATTAACCCATACGTAGGCTGCCATGGAGTCTGTCAGGAAAGAAGAATTTGCAACAGGCCAAATCACCCCTGCAAATGCTGCTTAGGAATGTACTTATTCAATGTGACAAATCTGTGCTACCATTATTTTAGATAATGAGAATGAATACCTCACTTAAATTTTTTAAAGAGTCAATTATTTAAGTGTATAACCTTTATCTGTAAGCACGGTTTGCTTGAAGATCACAATTTTGCCAAATATGTTGGAAAAGTCAATAATTTCAATGGGGTCTGCTTAATTTTCATAGGACTGTAGGCTCTATATAATTATATACCCCAAATAGTTTTTTTTCCCTTATGGAATAAAAAGCTTAATTGTGCTGTTCATTTAAAAATGGATCAAGTAACACAAATAAATTCATGAAAAAACACATCAAATGTGCATCTCCATATGCAAAGTTCAACACCATATACAAACTTAATAAATACATCAGATGCACAATCTCTTTAAATATATCAATGCATTAAAATATAATTTTGTGGTGAACAATACAACCATGCATCAAATTATATAAAGTGCAACCATTATAAATAGGGCAAAAAAAGTCAACATTTCGTGTGAATAAGTTTTGAAGACGTCCTGTGTAAGAAAATGGGTTGGTGCTTGTAACAGAATTAAGGCAGCTCTAGTAGTGTGCTGTTACATTGCCTTGCAAAAGTATTCACCCCCTTGGCACTTTTCGTGTTTTGTTGCCTCACAACCTGGATTTAACATGAATTGTTTGAGGATTTTCATCATTTAATTTACAGAACATGCCCACAGCTTTGAAGATGTTTTTTTTTTATTGTGAAGCAAACAACAAATAGGACAAAATAACAGAAAAAGTCAATGTGCATAACTATTCACCCCCCTAAAGTCAATACTTTGTAGAGCCACCTTTTGCAGATATCACAGCTCCAAGTGGCTTTGGATAAGTCTCTATGAGCTTGCCACATCTTACCTCTGGGATTTCTGCCCATTCCCCCTTGCAAAACTGCTTCAGCTCCTTCAAGTTGAATGGTTTGTGCTTGTGAAAAGCAATCTTTAAGTCTGACCACAGATTTTTTATTGGATTGAGGTCTGGGCTTTGACTAGGCCGTTCCAACACATTTACATGTTTCCCTTTAAACCACTTAAGTGTTGCTTTAGCAGTGTGTTTGGGATCATTGTCCTGCTGGAAGGTGAACCTCTGTCCTAGACTCAAATCACACCCAGAGTGGTAAAGGTTTTGCTTAAGAATATCCCTGGATTTAGCACCATCCATCTTTCCCTCAACTCTGACCAGTTTCCCCAGTCCCGACTGCTCAAAATGGTGTTCTTTGGGTGATGTGATGTGTTGGGTTTGTGCCAGACATAGCGTTTCCTTTACAGGCTTAAAAGTTGAATTTTAGTCTCATCAGACCAGAGCACCTTCCTCCATACATTTTGGGAGTCTCCCACATGCCTTTGCGTAAACTCAAAATGTGCCATTTTTTTTTTAACTGAAAGTTATGGCTTTCTTCTGGCCACTCTGCCATAAAACCCAACTCAATGGATTGTACGGCTTATTGTCGACCTATGTACAGATACTCCAGTCTCTGCTGTGGAACTTTGCAGCTCCTCCAGAGTTACCTTAGGTCTCTGTGCTGCCTCTCTGAGTAATGCCCTGCTTGCTCGGTCCGTTGTTTTGGTGTGCGGCCGTCTCTTGGCAGGTTTGCTATTGTGCCATGTTCTTTCCATTTGGTTATGATAGATTTGATGGTGCTCCAAGGGATCATCAAAGATTTGGATATTTTTTTATAACCTAACCCTGACTTGTACTTCTCAACAATATTGTTCCTTACTTGTTTGGAGAGTTCCTTGGTCTTCACAGCAGTGTTTGGTTAGTGGTGCCTCTTGCTTAGGTGTTGCAGCCTCTGGGGCCTTTCAAAAAGGTGTGTATATGTAATGACAGATCATGTGACACTTAAATTGCACACAGATGGACATCATTTCACTAATTATGTGACTTCTGAAGGTAATTGGTTGCACCAGAGCTTTTTATGGGCTTCATAACAAAGGGGGTGAATACATACACACATGCCAATTATCGTTTTTTTATTTCTGAAAAATAGTTTTATGTATATATCTTTCTAATTTTACATTACCGACTTAGACTGTTGTGTTCTGATCCATCACATATAATTCAGATTAAAAAAAACATTGAACTAAAGGCTGTAATGTAACAAAATAGGTAAAAAGCCAAGGGGGTGAATACTTTTGCAAGGCACTGTAGCTCTTTTGTTTGAGTAAGGAAGAACTGAATGTCAAAGAAATCACTCTGATTGCTTGACATAGTTTAAATATAGCTGCAAAAGATGAAAACCAGCTCTGCACATGTTGCTTATACCAAGCTTCCTCAGTTGATCAAAGCTGTGTTAGGCTGTGGTTAAACTGCAGAGACAGATCAGCAATCTATTCAGTGTGACATATGTCTTACATTTTTAACTTTTCCCAAACAATGCAGACAAATATTATTTAATCTTAAAATATATATTGAATGATTGGTATTAATAATGCAGCATATGATACATTTGCTGCATACGTGATGATGTTTTAGTTCTTTGGCTCAGGTTTCTCTGTAAGTAGTAAAAATAAATTGTCAGCTTTACTAAAAATAGAAACGCATTACATTTTTTGGGCCATTTTACTGGAATCAAATGTTCCCTTGATGTTCGGTAGATTACCAGCAATGCCCAAAAAATGCCTTAACCACTTCAGCCCGGACCATTTTGCTGGCCAAAGACCAGACCACTTTTTGTTATTCGGCACTGCATCACTTTAACTGACAATTGTGTGGTCATGCGACGTGGCTTCCAAACAAAATTAACGTCTTTTTTACCCCACAAATAGAGATTTCTTTTGGTGGTATTTGATCACCTCGGCGGTTTTTATTTTTTGCGCTATAAACAAAAATAGAGCGCCAATTTTGAAAAAAAGCATTATTTTTTACTTTTTGTTATAATAAATATCCCCCAAAAATATATAAAAAAACATTTTTTCCCTCAGTTTAGGCTGATACGTATTCTTCTACATATTTTTGGTAATAAAATAATCGCAATAAGCGATTATTAATTGGTTTGCGCAAAAGTTATAGCGTTTACAAAATAGGGGATAGTTTTATGGCATTTTTATTAATATTTTTTTTTACTAGTAATGGCGGCGATCAGAGATTTTTATTGTGACTGCAACATTATGGCGGACTCATCGAACATTTTTGACACATTTTTGGGACCATTGTCATTTATACAGCAATCACTGCTATACAAATGCAGTGATTCCTGTGTAAATGACACTGGCAGTGAAGGGGTTAACCAGTGGGTGGCAGTGTAGGGGTTAAGTGTTCCTAGGGGCGTGTTACTAACGGTTGGGGCTGGGCTTTCTTTTAGTAAACACTGATCTCTGCTCCAATCACATGGAGCAGAGATCAGCATCACTTGTTGCTAGGCAGAATGGGGAGATGCTGTTTACAATGGCATCTCCCAGTTCAGCCGCCCCGTGAGAGGATCGCGGGTATGCCCGTGGCGATCGAGTCCGCGGGACCCATGGCCGGACTCACGGGGGTCCCGACCAGCACACGAGCGTGCCGCCGGCAGCGCGCTCGCGATGGCAGGGACGTACATCGGCGTGCGCCGGTTGGGAAGTGGTTAAGTAAGATGCAAATAAGCATGTATGTGTGACTATGATTTAAAATGCTAGTAGCGTTGTTTGTCTAACAGTATCACTATATAGGGGAAACTTGTGCTCACTTTGTATATTCAATCATGTACAAGAAAAATGAAGCACATGATTGAGCTTAGAAAGTGAACACAATTTCACCTTATTCGCCAACATTCATTTTGCAAAGTCATACAGAGCATACCATTGTGATGGTTTAGGTTTTTAGTTGAAGGCTTAGTATTTTTTATCATATAGAATCACTTAGTTTGGTTCTAATGCAATAAAAGACAAATTAGTTGCATTGTCAATTTTGTTTATAAATGTTTCTCCATAGTTACATTTATATTTGGCAAACCAGAGTTCACAGTACATTCGCAGATTTGTGGCACATAAAATAAGTCAAAAATACTAATAGTAAAATTATAGTACAATGTTCATATTCTAAAAAAAAGAATTATTTGGGAACTTATCCTTAAAAAATTAAAAAAAATCATTTGGGAACTTATCCTCAGCTTGATTTTCTTTTTTGAAGTAAACTCAGGTCTGCTTCTACATAGGTAAAATAATTTCTTCACAGCTATATGTTTTTTTACAAGATGATTGTCTCATTGGGTTTTTTTTTACTTAAGGCGTATAATCTTTACTTAACAAAGTCAATGTCTATTTTGAAAAGTGAATTTTCATGTAGCTTAGTAAAAAAAAATGTAAATCTTTATTTATTTTAAATATCCAGTCATGTGAAAGGGTAACTTTCAAGAAACATGATTTTTTCCTTGCACATGATCAAGTGAATGAACATCTCCACTGCCAAGCTAAATGTATATTTACCTGGTAAACAAAATATTCTCTTTACTAAGTGAACAGTCTCTACATCCTTAGTAAATTAAGTATATTACAGGTAGGGGAAATTTTATAAATTAAATATTTATAGCAAAACATAAGAAAACTATAGTAGAAAGATAGAACTAACAGAATTAAAATGAAAGTCAAAAAAAATATCTAACACAACCTCTAACAGCACACCTTTGGTTTTAATCATGACTAACCAACACAACGTTTAATCGTAAAATAACAACAGAAACAATACCAAAAGTAGCACAATACTTGTCTCAAAAATATCTAGCAATAAGCATTTGCTCACAATTACATCAGGCATGTGTCACAATTTACCTTCAGTATTTGTCTCTCCAGACATTAATATATTCCTAAGATTTTGAAGCCCTTATAACTTCACAGATACTTTCAACTCGGGGGGGGGGGGGGGGGGGGGTGCAAGTGCACTTGGAAGTGCACTTAAAAGTGCAATCACTGTAGATCCGAGGGGAACATGTAAGGAAAATAAAAAAACTGCATTTTTGCTTGTACGTGATTGGATGATAAAATCAGCAGAGCTTCCCCTCATTTCAGATCTTCCCCTCAGATCTATAGTGATTGCACTTTCAAGTGCACTTGCACTTGTAGTACAGAGTGGATTTGCCTTTAGTAAATCAACCCCAGAGTCCCAACCCATGTCTGTAAAACTGCAATGCAATTGTATCACTATTTTAAGATAGAAGGACTATATTTGAAGCAAGAGGTTTTGCTGCTGGGATTTACAAAGGATCACATACTTTTAGAGAGAGAACAGAAAACAACAAGAAATACACTTTATCTGTTTTTTTTTTTAATAGCTTATGTTTATTTCTGAGGCTAAGCTGTTATTGTGTAATATTTATCATGGGCATTTCATCTTGGAAATGTTGAAAATGACCTATTTAGCTGAACATAATTTCAACACTTCAGGACTTATTCACAATACTGTTTATAGAATTACACACCAAATGTGTCTCATCAGACAACCATTTATTGGCTAAACAACGAAAGATCATTTCCAAGACAGAGTGCTATAAAATATCATCTCAATGACTGTTGACAGTTTAATTAGCATTTTGAATTGCTACTTCCTGCAAAGGTTACCACCTGCACTAAAGCCATCCAGACTATCTATATAACAGATACACACTGTAGATCTCTGTGTATACAATACTGTATATCTTCTAAAATATATTGCCCTTTGTAAATTATTACTTTTAAAATTAAAAAGTTCCAGTTGAATGAACAAGACAAGACCAAACACAGAAAGCTCAGACAATTGATACACCTTAAACTGTCTTTTGAAATGAGTATTGCTACTCTTTTCCTGGAGCTTTATCTGTTCCTCCACAGTGTAACATAAGCAAATGAGGGCATGGTCAAAAAGGAGAATAGCTAAGATTAGGAAACACGTGCCAATGAGCATGCGCGAATCACAGACATTGCGCACGGATGTGGGCAGGCGCACACGTTAGGTGCACTTTGGCGCCTAGTGGCCTAAAAAGATGCTTCAGGGCAGCGAAGTCCTTGCTGTTTGATCTGCAGCTACCCCCTGTATCCTGATCCTGTGCTTGTATCCTGTTCCAGCATTGACCCGCCTTCCTGACCAAGCCACTATCTCCAGTCCTGACCTTTGGCTTGTTTGACCCTGCTTCTTTCTGTTTGTCGGCCTGATTACCTGTTGACAAACCCAGCCTGAACTCTGACTACTTTCTGCCTGCTGTTTTTGCTGATTGCTCTTCTGTGTATTACTCGGCTTGTCTGATCTTGCACCAGCTTGCTGTCCTGCATCCTGCATCTGCAGCATACCTGCACCTGCTGACCCGCATCCACTGCTCTGCATCCGCAGCATACCTGCACCTGCTGACCTGCATCCACTGCCCGGCATCTGTAGCACTCCTGCACCAGCTGTTCCAGCTTTTCATCTGGCACCACCACTTCCAGCTAAGAGAACCCTGCAGGCACTCTTACCCCAAAGTGCTCTTACAACCACTGTCTCATCTCCAGTGGTCTCCGAGCCGGGGCTTACGAGAGGTCTCCCCTCTGCATATCAGGCTCACTCCTAAGGTACGTGACAGTATTAAACAGCCATGTCTGAGCCTGCAAGAGGGACCTCACATATGGATGACATCTTCCAGCACCTCGCAGGCCTCACCCGTGCCATGAAGTCTCTTCAGCATGGTTACATCCAATTGGAAGAACGAGTGCAAACATAGGCCATCGCTGCAAACCCTTCTTCATTCTCAACCCCTTCCACTTGCGGTGAACCGGCAGCAACTACTACCACACCTACTGTGATGATGCTGCCTCCTGAACCAAGGGTCCCCATTCCAGAGAGGTTTTCTGGAGATCAAAGCAAATTTTGGGCGTTTAGCAACGCATGTGAACTATACTTCTCATTACCACCTCAGACTTTTTCATTAGAGGTCACCAAAGTAGGGTTCATCATCTCTCTGCTGCAGGTTGAACCTAGGACTTGGGCCCATCATCTGCTTGAAGAGTGCCATGTAGTTCTGTACTCTTTGTTATCCTTCTTCAATGCAATAGCTAAACTAGCCAAACTTTTCAATGACCCCCAATGGACTTCCACTGCAGAGGCTGCCCTCCACGCACACCAGCAAGGCCGCAGAGCGGTCAAGGACTATGCGACTGACTTCAGATGTTGGAGCGCAGATACTCAGTGGAACGATGCAGCACTGTGGCACCAGTTCCGCCTTGGTCTATCTGAAGGTTTAAAGGATGAGCGAGCCAGGGTCAGTGTCCCAAATACTGTAGAGGCTCTAGTCACCTTGCCTATCCAGACAGACCGACGACTCCGGGAACACAGAAAAGAAAGTGCTACCCAGCAGCCCCGTCCAGCTTGGATGTTACCCTGGGTGCCATCTCCCACTTACCCTGCCTCAGCCAGTCCTGTTCCAGTTAATCCTGTACCCATTAACCAGATGCCTGATACCTCTGAACCAATGCAACTGGGATTGATGAAACCTTCTCTGTCAGCTGAAAAGCGGCTACTCCGGCGACAGAATAACTAATGTCTGTATTGTGGGTAAGCCAGCCACTATGTTCGCTCATGTCCAGCCAAGCTGCGTAAGTGCCTGTCTATCTCTCCTTCCAACTATCCATCTTCTTCTGCCAACACCACTCACATGGCTCTTCCAATCTCTATCCAGCTTCCAGGAAGAAAAATACTGGTTACCACAATAATTGACTCTGGGGCATGTAGTTATTTCATTGATTTGAACTTTGCAGCTCAACAACACATCCCACTCCAGCCCAAGACTCAAGGACTTTCTATCTTTTTGGCAGATGGGTCTTTTATAAAATCCACATTAGTGACCCAGGAAACCCCTCCTCTATCTGTAACTAAGTTCACAGACCATAAAGAACTGTTAAGCTTGGATACAATTGTTTCCAGTCATCCTGGGTTTACCCTGGTTACAGGCTCACAATCTGCAGATTGATTGGGGGCCTGGAGACATTAAGTTTCAGTCATTATATTGCCAGCCTCACTGCCTGTTTTTACGTCCCAGCAACTCTGGTGCCCTGTTGTGCCTGGAATCTGATTCCAAGATACGTTCAACAGTGCCAGAGCCATACCATGGATTTTTGGATGTCTTCAGTAAGCGGGAGGCTTAAACTATTCCTTCCCACTGTTCATATGGTTGTTCAATCGAACTACTCCCAGGGGCTGAGATGCCCTTTGGACAAATCTTTCCTTTATCTGAACGAGAACTAGAGACACTCTTTTTGGCCCTGTGTGAACTACCGAGAATTAAATAAGATCACTGTCAAGAACCGGTATCCCCTGCCCCTGGTGTCTGAACTCTTTCAAAGACTGAGGACTTCTTCTGTATTTACCAAGCTAAACCTGCGGGGGGCTTAAAACTCTGTCCGCATTCACGCAGGGGGTGAATGGAAGACAGCTTTCCGTACCAGGTTGGACCATTATGAATACCTAGTAATGTCCTTTGGTCTATGGAATGCCCCCACCAACTTACAACATTTAGTCAATGACATTTTCAAAGACTGTTTAGATATCTTCATAATTATCTATCTAGATGATATTTTGATTTTCTCTACATCTCTTGAACAGCACCGGGAACATTTCAAGAACGTACTCTGCCGACTCCGTCAGCATGGGCTTTATGCCAAACCAGAGAAATGGGAGTTTGAACGGTAGAGTATACAGTTCATAGGCCTAGTAATATCTACAGAGGGATTCAAGATGGTTTAACAAAAGGTTGCAGCTATTAAGGACTGGCCTGCACCCTCAGATAAGAAGGGAGTGCATCGCTTTGTCGGCTTCACACATTTCTGCTGGAGATTCATCAATGGGTTCTCCGCTATTATCTTCCTGATTACTCAGTTAACAAGACAGAATATTCAGTTTCACTGGACTTCCAAGGCACAGGCTGCTTTTGCAAAATTAAAAGGACTTTTCACGTCTGCTCCTATCCCGAGTCATCCTGATCCTGCTTTGCCTTACTTACTCAAGGTAGCTACTTCAGAGACAGCGATAGGGGCAGTTTTTTCCCAATGCCAGGGTCTCAAGGACTTGATGCGCCAGATGGCCTTCTTCTCCCGCAAGCTCTCTTCAACTGAGAAGAATTATGACGTGGGGGACCAGAGAGCTCCTGGCCATCAAAGCTGCACTTGAGGAATGGAGGTTTCTGTTTGAAGGAACGGCTCATGCCATACTAATTTATATAGACCATAAGAATCTGGAGTACCTAAAAGCTACCAAGCGTCTGAGACCATGCCAGGCACAGTGGGCATTGGTTTTTTCCAGATTATCCTTTCACATTACCTACCGGCCAGGCTCAAAGAACATCAAACCAGATGCCCTTTATCGCATGTTTGATGATTCAAAGTGTCAGCACAAGATACCACTCTTACAAACAAACCTGATGTCTGGCTTGAAGCAAGCTTCAGCAAGTATGCCCGGTTCTCCTGGAATTACCCTGTTACCCAAGGATGGGCTGCTATGGAAGGACAATAAGATTTTTGTGCCAGAAGATATCGGGGTAACAGTGTTAGGTCTGTGCCATGACCATCCCCTGGCTGGCCATTTTGACATACATAAGACTCTGGAGTTAATACAGCATACATTTTGAGAAGAACTACAGGGAATATGTGAATTCATGTGCCACCTGTACTCGAAGCAAGACTGCTAGAAGCAAGGCCTGGGGTCTGCTCAAACTTTTACCGGTTCCTGACAGACCCTGTAAAATGATTGCCATTGATTTTATATTGGAACTTCCCCCATCAGAAGGTTGCTTGACTATTTTTGTAGTGATTGACCGCCTGTCTATGATGGCTCATTTCCTGCCACTGAAGAACACGTCTTCTGCCACAGAAACTGTCATAAAGGAGAGTGTAAGGCAACATGGAGTCCCAACAAACATTGTTTCGGATAGAGGGGTGCAGTTCACCTCTTGCTTCTGGAAAGCATTGTGCAAAGTCCTAAAGATCAAACTGTCTATGTCCTCTGCCTATCACCCCCAGACTAATGGGCAAACTGAGAGGACGAACCAAAATCTTGAGCAATATCTCAGGTGTTTCGCCACATTTGTCCAGGATGATTGGGTAGCATTACTGCCCTTAGCAATGTATTTAGCAATGCCAGTCGCTCGGCTACAGGTCAGTCTCCATTCTTTGCTAACTATGGATTCCATCTGGCCTTCCTACCTGATCTCGTTTCCGAATCCACGTTGCCAGCAGTTCAAAACACTATTGATTTCCTGAATTGTAATAACAAATTATTACAGGAAGCCATGATCAAGGCACAGGCAACTAATAAAGGGATGTTTGACAGGAAGAGGAGAGGGGACTTGTGCGTTCAACAGGGTGATCAGGTATGGTTGTCTACCACTGACCTCAGACCTGCCCACAAGTAAATTGGCACTCAAATTCATTGGTCCCTTCCAGGTGAAGAGGAAATTAAATGAAGTTTCACATGAACTTTCTCTACCTGATTCACTGAAAATCCACCCAGTATTTTATGTGTCACTATTAAAACCTGCAGTGCCGGATTCCTTCCTAAACTGGGGATCGGGCCAGCTGAACCTGTAATTGTCAATGGGGATGAGGAGCTTGAGGTGGAGGCTGTCTTGGATTGTAGAAGAAGGGGAAACCAGTCCAGAAGAGAACTCCTGGGAACTCAAGCAGAACGTCCATGCCCAAGAGTTAATCCAGGCCTTCTTTTGCAGCCATCCTCAAAAGACGGTTCTCCTGTGCACCCAGAGGTTGCCCACAAAGAGGGGGCAATGTCAGGGACACACTGTCCATATTAGAAAATGTGTGCCAATGCGCATGCACAAATCACGGACGCTGAGCATGGATGTGCGCAGTGCTTTGGCGTATAGTGGCCTATAAAGATGCTTCAGGGGCACTAGGTCCTTGCTGTTTGATCTGCAGCTGTCCCCTGTATCCTGATCCTGTGCTTGTATCCTGTTCCAGTATTGACCCGGCTTCCTGACCACGCTACCATGTCCAGTCCTGACCTATGGCTTGACCCTGCTTCCTCCTGTCAGCCTGATTACCTGTTGCCAAACCCAGCCTGAACTATGACTACTCTCTGCCTGCTGTTTATACTAATTGCTCTCCTGTATATGATCCAGCTTGTCTGACCCTGCTCCAGCCTGCTGTCCTACATCCTGCATCTGCGGCATACCTGCACCGGCTGACCTTGCAACTTGCTCTTCATCCGCAGCGTATCTCTAACTGCTGTCCTGCATCTGTGGCCCTGCATATGCAACAATCCTGCACCAGCTGTTCCAGATTTTCATCTGGCACCACTACTTCCAGCTAAGAGAACCCTGCAGGTACTGTTACCTCACCGTGCTCTTACAGCCACTGTCTCAACTACAGTGGTCTCCAAGCCAGGGTGTATGAGAGGTCTCCTTCTGTATGTCAGGCTCCCTCCTAAGGTACGTGATAGTCCCTACTCGAAGTAGGGGCAGAACTTTGAAACATGTTAGTGATGATCTCTGTAAGTTGAGGCTTTCACCTGAGGGATACAGGTGTTTCACTTGTTATTTTGTTTTGTCATTTTTTAATAAATAACTGAAATATACTGTAGCACTTAACCCCGCAGGAGCCACTTGATGTGATGGGTTCTCTATTCTGCCACAACACTTTAAGCTGCTAAGTCTCCACTGACACACCTGGCTATCGAATAAAGGTTGCTCACACCTTTGTAAAGAGTTAGTAGGCTACTGTTCTATAACAGTACATAGAAAATAGGCTTGTTAAAGTGGGCTTCTAGATTCTCATAAGCCCCCTGCCCTCAGATCCCCACAACCACAGCCTAGGATGGTGGGGATGAGGCCCTTGTCCCCATCAACATGGAGACAAGGTGCAGAGCCCCCTCCTTGCCCGAAACCCCCCCCCCCCCGTGTTGAGGGCATGTGACTGGATATGGTAGGGGATGGCCCCTTCCTGTTCCAACATGACGGCACACCAGTGCACAAAACAAAGTCCATAAAGACATTGATGAGTGTGTTTGGGGTGGAGGAACTTCATAGTTAGTAAGGTTGAATAAAGACACCAGTCCATCCAGTTCAACCTGAGTGAGTGTCTACCCCTATGCCTGTACATTGCACACTCACATTGGTCCCTACTGTCACGTACCTGGTGATGGAGCCTGATATGCAGAGGACGGCCTCTCTTACAGCTCTGACTCGGAGTCCCTGATAGAGCCGACAGGAAGCACCGAGATGCAGATTCGCACGAGTGCCTGGTAGGATCGCTAAACCTGGAGCTGGATCGGAGCACTCGGCCGGGCTGTAGAGGTGTCTGTAGAAATCCCAGAGAAGTGGTAGGCAGGTAGCTGGAACAAGTAGACAACTGATCCCTCCAGGCAGGAGTGCAGATGCAGCAGAAGGGATGGTGGCACCCTCAAGGCTGAAGAGAAGGCAAGTACAGGCAGGCCGGGTCATACACAACGGGCACGTCAGGAACAGGGGCTGAAGCGGAAGCAGAATCAGATTACAAGCCGGGTCGTCAACAGGCTGGCAGCGGAGTGGCAGAAGGAGCAGGCAGGTGCGGAGTGGGGGACGAGCCGGGGTCAGATGCAGGCAGGAAACAGGAACGTCAGGAAGCAAGCCGGGTCACAACAGGAACAGAAGTCAGGTAGCTAATTGCAGGTTACACAGGGAACGCTGTAGAGCAGACAGCACTGAGCCTGGAAACTGGCTGAGTTTAAATAGCCCGTTTGGGCGGACCAAGCTGTCACATGGTGCATGCACACCAATGGCATCCTGACAGGGGCAGAGGTAATAGGTCATCTTCTTCTGCAGCCATCTTGGGTGCTGGAATGCCCTTCCTGACATGAAGAGGTAACAGGTCGTCTTCTTCGGCAGCCATTTTGGGTGCTGGCATGCCCTTCCCGACACTGCCCCTCCCCAAAGGGCAGCCTCCGGATGCCCAACTTGGCCCACTTGTCAGGATGGGAGTTCTTAAAAGCCTGAACCAAATCTTGGGCATGGATATTACCTTCGGGTTCCCAGGAGTTGTCCTCTGGCCCATATCCTTTCCATTTTATCAGGAACTGGATCTGATTTCTTCTCTTCCTGCAGTCTAAGATTGTTTCTACCTCAAACTCTTCCTCCCCGTCAATAATTACAGGTTGAGGCGGGCCAGAACTTCGTCCTGGAAAGGGGTCAGGAATGGCAGGTTTCAACAAGGTTATGTGGAACACAGGGTGGATTCTAAATGACTCAGGCAACTCTAATTCATACGCAACCTCATTGATCCGTCTCTTCACCGGAAAGGGTCCTATAAATTTAGGGCCCAGTTTCTTTGAGGGACAGGCCAGTTTCAAATTAGTAGTTGCTAGCCACACTTGGTCACCAGGGTTCAAGATCAATTCTCAAAAACTTCCTTATTGTATGCCTGTGTCTTGGCCATTGTTTCCTGTAGTAGTCTGTTATTGGCGTTGAAGAAATGTATAGTTTCGGAAACAGCTGGTACAGGGGAATCTGGAATTGTATTAGACAAAAAAGAAGGGTGGAAACCGTAGTTTGCAAAAAATGGAGATTGCTTTGTAGCAGAGTGTACTGAATTGTTATAAGAAAACTCGGCCAGGGGAAGCAGAGAAGCCCAATCGTCTTGAGAAAATGAGGAGAAACATCGTAGGTACTGTTCGAGGGTCTGATTAGTCCTCTCTGTTTGCCCATTTGTTTGTGGGTGATATGCAGAAGAAAATGAAAGTTCAATCCCGAGCGAATCACATAAGGCTCTCCAGAATCTGGATGTAAACTGCACCCCACGGTCGGACAAAATATTGGCCGGAATCCCGTGAAGCCTTACGATCTCCTTGACAAAAATTTGAGCTGTTTCTCGTGCAGATGGTGTGCCCTTCATGGGCAGGAAGTGTGCCATCTTAGACAGCCTATCGACAACTACAAAAATGGTGTTGTGGCCCTCAGATGGGGGGAGTTCTACAATAAAATCTATTGAGATCATCTTCCAAGGTCTACTGGGAACTGGTAAGGGTTTTAGAAGACCCCAGGCTCTGGATCTGCTGGTTTTATTGCGGATCCAAGTGGTACAAGATTCTACATATTTCCTACAATCCTTCTCCACCCCCGGCCACCAAAATGTCCGTTGTACTAATTCAGTTGTCTTGCCAATGCCAAAGTGACCTGCCAGCACATGATCATGGCATCGCCCCAGGATGGCCATTCGGAGGTCTTCTGGCACAAAGACCTTGTCTTCGTGCCAAAGTAGCTCATCCTTTGCCAGTAGAGAGACCCCAGCTGGTGAAGGGTTCCTTACTAGAGTTTGTTTAATTTGTTTTATTAACTCTCCTTGAAGCAACATGAAGTTCCCAGGGGATAGAATGGTATCAGGAGATGAGATTTCTTCAGGTTTGCTGAACATGCGTGATAGCGCATCGGGTTTTGTATTCTTCAATCCGGGCCTGAATGTTAAGTGGAAAGTGAATCTAGAAAAGAATAGTGCCCACCTGGCTTGTCGGGGTTTCAATCTTTTTGCTGTTCTTAAATACTCGAGGTTCTTATGATCTGTATAGATCAAGATGGGGTGTGCAGCCCCTTCTAGCAGGTACCTCCATTCCTCCAGAGCGGCTTTGATGGCCAAAAGTTCACGGTCCCCGACGTCATAGTTCCTTTCAGCATTAGACAGCTTGCGGGAAAAAAAAGCAACTGGATGCAGTAGAGCCTTAGCTCCCTGCCTCTGAGATAATATTGCTCCAACCGCTGTTTCTGAGGCATCCACTTCCAAGACATAGGGTAGGGCTGGATCAGGGTGTTTCAGGACAGATGCAGATGTGAAAAGTCTTTTTAGGGTGTCAAAAGCTTTCTGAGCTTCCGGAGACCAAGAGAATCTTGTACCTTGCTTGGTTAAACTTGTAATGGGGGATATGATTGCAGAAAAATTTCTGATGAATTTTCAATAAAAATTTGCAAACCCCACGAAACGTTGGACACCCTTCCTATCACTGGGAGCAGGCCAATCCAGGATGGCTGTAACCTTCTGGGGATCCATCTGGATGCCTTCAGTGGAAATGATTAAACCCAGGAATTGGATGCTTTGGCGTTTAAATACGCATTTCTCTGGTTTTGCATAAAGTCTGTGTTGTCGAAGGCGACTCAATACATTTTTGACGTGACTACGGTGGTGATCTAGAGAGGGAGAGAAGATTAGTATATCATCAAGATAAACGACAACAAAAAGATCCAGGAAATCTCGAAAGACATCGTTGATGAAGTGCTGAAAAGTAGCGGGAGCATTGCAAAGTCCAAAGGGCATTACGAGGTATTCGAAATGCCCAAACCGAGTGCGGAACGCCGTCTTCCATTCATCCCCCTCTCGTATGCGAACCAGGTTATAAGCACCCCGAAGATCCAATTTTGTGAAAATAGTGGCCGTACCGAGTCGTTGGAATAGTTCAGGCACAAGTGGAAGAGGGTAACGTTTTTTCACAGTGATCTTATTAAGTTCACGGTAGTCCACACAGGGGCGTAATGAGTGGTCCTTTTTTTCTACAAAGAAGATCCCCGCACCAGCAGGAGACGTGGAAGGGCGAATGAACCCCTTTTTAAGGTTCTCATCAATGTAGTCTTTCAAAGCAGCAAGTTTAGATTCAGATAGAGGAAAGATCCTGCCAAAAGGAACTTCAACCCCAGGGAGGAGCTCAATTGGACAGTCATAGGCCCTGTGGGGAGGAAGCGTTTCTGCCCCCTTTTGGCTGAAAACGTCCAAAAAGTCATGGTATGCCACTGGAACAACTTGGCAAGCTTCGGACTCCACATCGATGCACAGCAGGGGAGATTGGTTCTGATGATTCTCTTGCCAGCAATGCTGAAGGCAATAAGGGGAAAGAAACTTGATTTCTTCCGTAACCCAATTAATGTGAGGGTTATGAGCTTTTAACCAAGGCATACCCAGAATGATTGGGAACAGAGGGGAGGCAATGGCATCTAGGCGTAAAAGCTCTTGATGGTTCTTGGCAATGGTGGTGGATAACGGGATGGTTTCATGAGTAACCAATCCAGATTTAATGGTGGATCCGTGTGCCAGATATACAGAAAGTCTCTGAGCCTTGGGTAGTAGAGGAATGTGATGTTTGGCAGCAAAAGCTAAATCTATGAAACAGCTGCAAGCTCCAGAGTCAATTATAGCGGGAGTCTGGATAACTCCTCCTGGGAGCTGCAACAAAATGGAAAGAGCAAGATGAGCAGAGTTATTGGGTAGAGATGGAGGAGAAGCGGATGTAACTGAGAGGCACTTACGGATTTTGACTGGGCAAGACCTCACATAATGTCCTGATCCTCCACAGTACAGGCAAAGATTTAGCTGGCGTCTGCGCTGGTGTTCTTCCGTAGTCAAAGAAGGGCGGAGGAGACCAAGCTGTATGGGTTCAGATGCATCTGAAGCAGATGCGGCAGGAGCAGGTGAAGCAGGACTGAAAGAACCAGGCACTCTTGGAAGCATCCATACTGGGCGTGACTGGTCAGTAGCTCGTTCCGACCTACGTTCCCTTAGGCGACGGTCAATCTGGATTGACAAATTTATAAGTGTCTCCAAGGTGGAAGGAACACCTGTTCGTGCTAGCTCGTCCTTGAGCTGATCAGAAAGGCCCATGCGAAACCGGTAACGCAGGGCAGCATCGTTCCAGCTGGTATCGGAACTCCATCGCCTAAATTCAGAAACATAGTCCTCCACGGCCCTGCAACCCTGCCGAAGCGTGTGAAGAGCAGCTTCCGCAGTAGCGGCTTGCTGGGGGTCTTCATATAACTGAGCCATGGCTCCAAAGAAAGAGGCCAAGTCCATCAGAGATGTAGCCTTTTGTTCAAGGAGTCGGTGGGCCCAGGCCTGCGGTTCCCCCTGAAGCAAGGAAATGACAAACCCGACTTTGGTGGCTTCCAAGGAGAAGGTGTGTGGTTGTAGCGAAAAATAGAGTTCGCATGCGTTGCGAAAAGCTCTGAACTTGTTGCGTTCTCCTTGGAACTTTTCAGGAGTTGGAACTCTGGGTTCAGGTGGTAGCATAACAACTGCGGGGGTTGCTGGCATCCCAGAAGTGGAAGGTGCTTGAGCAGGAGCAGAGGCAGACAAGGTCTGTATTTGGCCTTCCAGCTGGGTATAACCATGTTGTAAGTCTTTTACGGCTTGGGTTAATCCGGCGAGGTGTTGGCAGAGTTCCTCCATAGGAGAGGGTCCTCGCACAGGCTCGGACATGGCTGTCTGCTACTGTCACGTACCTGGTGATGGAGCCTGATATGCAGAGGACGGCCTCTCTTACAGCTCTGACTCGGAGTCCCTGATAGAGCCGACAGGAAGCACCGAGATGCAGAGTCGCACGAGTGCCTGGTAGGATCGCTAAACCTGGAGCTGGATCGGAGCACTCGGCCGGGCTGTAGAGGTGTCTGTAGAAATCCCAGAGAAGTGGTAGGCAGGTAGCTGGAACAAGTAGACAACTGATCCCTCCAGGCAGGAGTGCAGATGCAGCAGAAGGGATGGTGGCACCCTCAAGGCTGAAGAGAAGGCAAGTACAGGCAGGCCGGGTCATACACAACGGGCACGTCAGGAACAGGGGCTGAAGCAGAAGCAGAATCAGATTACAAGCCGGGTCGTCAACAGGCTGGCAGCGGAGTGGCAGAAGGAGCAGGCAGGTGCGGAGTGGGGGACGAGCCGGGGTCAGATGCAGGCAGGAAACAGGAACGTCAGGAAGCAAGCCGGGTCACAACAGGAACAGAAGTCAGGTAGCTAATTGCAGGTTACACAGGGAATGCTGTAGAGCAGACAGCACTGAGCCTGGAAACTGGCTGAGTTTAAATAGCCCGTTTGGGCGGACCAAGCTGTCACATGGTGCATGCACACCAATGGCATCCTGACAGGGGCAGAGGTAATAGGTCATCTTCTTCTGCAGCCATCTTGGGTGCTGGAATGCCCTTCCTGACATGAAGAGGTAACAGGTCGTCTTCTTCGGCAGCCATTTTGGGTGCTGGCATGCCCTTCCTGACACCTACCCTCAGGGAGCCCACAATCTAAGGTCCCCATTCATATACTAAGGCCAATTTTGGACAGAAGCCAATTAACCTACCTGCATGTCTTTGGAGTGTGGGAGGAAACCGGAGTACCCGGAGGAAACCCACGCAGGCACAGGGAGAACATGCAAACTCCAGGCAGGTGGTGTCATGGTTGGGATTCGAACCAGCAACCCTTTTTACAGCTAGGTGAGAGCGCTAACCACTATACCACTGTGCCTCCCAACTTGACTGACCTCAACCCGATAGAACACCTTTGGGATGAATTAGAGCAGAGACTGCAGGCCAGGCCTTCTTGTCCAATATCAGTGCCTGATCTCACACATGTGCTTCTAGGAGAATAGTCAAACATTCCCATAGACACTCTTCTAAACCTTCCAGGAAGAGTTGAAGCCATTGGCAGCAAAGGGTGGGCCAACAACTCAGCATTGAACCCTACAGACTAAGATTGGGATGCCATTAAAGTTCAAAGTGATGTGGCTGGGCCAACTCGCACTTGGGCAGAAATGGATTACCGGCTCAATGTGGGCCGTATGACTAAGGGTGCACACATAGAACATCTGTGATTGTATCTAAAAAACTTGGAAAATTCCCCTACAATTCAGTTGCAGGTAACATAAAATATCTTACATTGTTCTTGTCTTATAGTGCATGGAAACGGTATACTTCTTTATGAATCACACTGTATATATATAAATAAATATAAATATGCACAGTATATAAGAACTTTTCAATATACTTAAGTAAGTAAAAAAATTTAAAGTAATCTAAGCAGCGCTCCCATCAACTCTACATATTAACATAGTTGATGGGAGCGCTGCTTAGATTACTTTGAATTTTTTTACTTACTTAAGTATATTGAAATGTTCTTATAATCTTTTTATTTTTTTGTATACCTAATTTAAAGTAGCTGCCGTTTTAGGTGCAAACCAACTATTACTATAATTTTATGCTGAGTGTTAGTTTTGAAACTTTTAGCGCCGAGGTGGGAGAAATAGAGGAAGCACAATTTTGAGTTTTTCTCCCTTATTGTTTAATATATATATATATATATATATATATATATATATATATATATATATATATATATATATATATATATATAATTTTTTTTTACACCACGCAGCTGAATTGTCTAATTGGTTGATGTGGGTTATTGTGCTTCTCAATGATTGTACATTTTATTTAATAAAGCTTTTAGTTAGTTACCACCTACAAATGTTTCAGGGCATTACAGTATTAATGTAGCTAGAAGCTGAGATGTCGTGGTTAAATGAGAAATGTATCCTTTGTTACCATTTGTACAAATAATACATGGAAATCAGTGGTTACATCCACAAGGTGATATTATCCAGATATTTGCAAGAAAATAAAGCAGATCACCAGCTAAAGTTTCATAATCCTAACTTTTTATGCAGCTATAAAATCATATTAATATTCATCTTAATATCTGACCGCTGAGACTGTTTTGAAATGTTGCTATGAAAAGAAATGCAGGGCAATAAATCTAACTGTGGAAAAAACTATGAGAATTCTATTTTTATTCATGTATGTAAAAAAAAAAAAAAAATAAACAGCTGTAGCACTGCCCCTGTAGGGGCTACTGGATTTTTAACAACTTCCTGATTTTCCCACTGGTAATTTTCCTTGTAGCTGTACCCAGACACTCACCGACCCACCAATGGACAGACTTCCACTGCATCAATCTTCTGTGTTCTATTTTGTTAGTTCAGTCATAAAGGGGAGAGAGGTTTAGGGGTACAGGATACCTCAAAACAGCAGCAAAAATCCCCTCCACTTAGTTGGTTCTTGTAGTATCATTAACATAGGCCAGGTGGAAAACTAACTTTAAGCATCTTTGGTCTCTTCACACACAAGTTTAGATCTCCCAAAGGCCAGGTATAGACCTTTAAGCCAAGATGGGCAATTTTCTGAACAGAACACTTCTTCAACTTCAGTTTCCTCCTTTAAAAAAGAGGTGCCTGAGAAGCAAGAACTGGACCTTCCAGCAACTACATCCTCTCCAGTCAGCTGAACTGATAATAATTCATATTATTGCTATGCAACAAGTCTGAGAGACAAGGACCTCTGATCTATTTACACACACAGGCAAATGTAAAAGAGTAAAAGAGTAAAAGACCATTCTAGAAAGTCTACCCAAATATTTATCCTATTCCCTAGCCCGCATCCCTGGTAATGAACCCCTTAGTGAATGGGCCAAGGAAGAATATATAATTATAACCCACAACATTGCAATTTCCACCCAAACCCCATTGAAATCAATGGGAGCCAAATCTATCAAATCAAAAGATGACCACTTTATTGGCTAATAGGCAAGAGGTTGTCAAAAATGCATGGGGTGGGCATTATGCTGGAGAACATGTACCAACAATTCCAGGTTCCCCAGGAAATCCATAACAGTCCCTTCAAGGCTGGTATGGATTTAAAGAGGAATCACTACATTAAAAAAAAAAAAAAATGTGTGGAGTCCCTCTAAAAATCCATACCAGACCCTTTTTCCAAGCATGCAGCCTAACCAGGAAACAGGATATGAGCGTGTGCACCCCTTCCCGCCCTCCAGAACCTTACTGCTGTTTCTCACAGATGACAAGGTACCATAAGAAGTTCTTAATTCTTCCCACTTACTGTTTATATGCACTCACTCCAGCATCAGTTGCAAAACTAATTATAAGCAATGAAGCAATGAAACATAAAATGCAGTCTATTTAAAAGTTATTGTAGTTAATGTTATGATATGTTGTTAAAGCGAAACTTTACCCATAACAAATTAATAAAAAAACAATAATCGTTAACAATGAATGTGCATTCCACATTAACTACTTCAGCCCCGGAAGATTTTAACCCCTTCCTGACCAGAGCATTTTTTTGCGATTTGGCACTGCCTCGCTTTAGCTGACAATTGCGCAGACGTGCAATGTTGTACCCAAACAAAATCCTTTTTTTCCCACAAGTAGAGTTTTATTTTGGTGGTATTTGATCACCTCTGCGGTTTTTATTTTTTGTGCTATAAACAAAAAAAGAGCGACAATTTGGGGAAAAAAAGCAATATTTTTTACTTTTTGCTATAATAAATATCCCCAAAAAATATTTAAAAAAACAAATTTATTTCTCAGTTTAGGCTGATATGTATTCTTTATACATATTTTTGATAAAAAAATTGCAATAAGCATATATTGATTGGTTTGCGCAAAAGTTAAAGCGTCCACAAAATAAGGGATAGATTTATGGCATTTTTATTATTAATTTATTCTTATTAGTAATGGCGGCAATCTGCAATTTTTATCATGACTGTGACATTATGGCGGACACATCGGACACTTTTGACACTATTTTGGGACCATCGTCATTTATACAACAATCAGTGCTATGAAAATGCACTGATTACTGTGTAAATGACACTAGCAGGGAAGGGGTTAAACACTAGGGGCAATAAAGGGGTTAAGCGTGTCCTAGGGAGGTGTTCTAACTGTAGGGGGATGGGCTACCACTGACACGACAGCGATCACTGCTCCTGATGACAGGGAGCAGTAGAACCCTGTCATGTCCCTAGGCAGAATGGGGAAATGCCTTGTTTGCATCTCCCCATTCTACCTCTCCACACGGCAATTGCGGGCCAGTTGTGAACATCGAGGTTCCAGGGCCCGTGGGCATGCCCGATAGGCGGTAAATTTAAAGGGACGAACAGGTATGCCCATTTGAATGTCTGTGCCATTCTAGCGATGTACATCTGTGTGCAGCAAGCGGTTGTAATTATGCTACCAAAATTAGCGTGTGCTGTAAATTGCCTTCAGCATTGCTCCTGTTTCTTCTTGCCGGAGGTTGTCATTTTGTTGAAGCCCAAAGCCCTGTTGAATAGAACAGTTACATTCCTGGAATGCTTACTGTCACATTTGCTTTGCTAACTGTCAAACCGTCAAATCACTGGTGCCGTACCTGTTCACATGTGCAGCAGCACCATGACTGTTGAAGATCAAACAGAAACAGCTTAATTGGCTGTAAAGGATAGGAGGGTTTAATTCCACTTTAAGCCCTTGTACACACGATCGAAGATTCTGACGGAATGTGTCCGATCGGAGCGTTTTGTCGGATATTCGGACTGTGTGTGGTCTGCATCGGACTGTTTCCGCTGGAATATCCGTCGGACCAAATTTTCCAACTTGCCGGAAATATTTTCCGACAAAATGCTCCGATCAGACATACTCCGATCATGTGTAGAGAATTCCGATTGGACAAAGTACCACGCATGCTCAGATCAAATTCCTACATCAAAGCTATTGGCTACTAGCCTGAACGTAGTCTCGTCGTAACGAAATAACGTCATCACGTTCTGAACGATCGGATTTTAAGACAACTTCGTCCGACCGTGTGTATACAACAGTTTCGGACACAATCCGTCGGACAAAATCCGATGGACAAAATCCGACGGATTTGGTTGTCGGAATCTCCTACCGTGTGTACAAGGGCTAAGACTGTCAACAGATCTCTAAAATCTTGGCAGTGCCTAAAAATGGAGAGCAACTGAGCAGGGTTAGACAATCTATTACTGGATTTCAGACAGTATAGACATTTATTTTTAATGTTTTACATAGATATACCTTATAAAGGGTTCGGCCTGAACTGATCTAACATTACTTAATTTTCTGACTAAAGTTCCACTGCAGCCATCCTGGTGGTATGATTATGTCAGATTTTTTAATCTCAAAGCGGTACATTGTTTTGCATAGAAAATTGGCGTTTTATATTGTAGGGCTGTAACTCTTAATAATAACACACTTAAATCTGTCCAAACAAGAGTCTACTAGACATCCCGAGAATGATAAAGTTTGAAACACAAAATCATAAATTATAATATAATAAATAACTATAAATAATTATAAAAAAATATACAATATTAAAATGAATTTCTCCACGATTCAGTATCGCTCAATTCTGCAAGTGTTCTTATTTATCGAAGGGCACTGGACAAAGCACTAGGGACAAAAGGGATGTGAAATGATTTCATACAGTAATGTAATCTGTAAGATAACAGTGTACTATATGTGTTATGTTTTGTGTACTTTTTGAATTTGCCACGGGCTCCGCCCCCATGTCGTGACGCTCACAGAGAATGGAGCCCGGAACACAGAACATCGGGCAGGTGATCCAGCGGAGGACACAGCGGAGGGACATCGCAGGATCCTGGTGACAAGGTAAGTATACTGTACCAGGATTCTGCAATGCAATCCTGATTGTGACTCCGGGTTACATACCCATGACTCCGTGTATGTTGCTGCACTGCACATGGCCAACACTGCACCGGTATGCTACCCTTCCTACTTTATTTGGGCGCATTGGCAGCACTCTTGTGCTTTGTTTAGGCAAGTGTGCAGTACAGGCAATGCTCTGGTGCCGTGTTCAGGAATACCAGAGTACTTCCTGTACTGCATATGTGACCAAGCATGGCACCAAGTGATGTGGCTGGGCCAGGAGCAAGCATGTAAGGGTGTTTCCAGTGGAACAGTTAAAGTAAGCACACCACACTTTCAGAACTAAATGATGCTCCAAAGGCTGAAAATAAAAGAGTCTGAAAGCAATAGTTTTATAAAGTCTGTTGTTATAAATCAAGCAACAGCTGTATTGGTCCACTTTATCATGGGAAATAGCAACCCTTTGGCTGATTTTACTTCAGCAGTTATATAGCACTCAAATGGATCAAGCCAGGAGAAGTAAATTAAATGAATGAAATATCATGGCTTGACACCATGGCTTGTTCAATTAAGCTTTGACAAAAAACCTGGAAGCTGATTGGTTTGTATCCGAATTTTACTTTATCCAGTTTTTGTAAACCAACCCCATTTTGTTTAGAGATGTAGGCAGTAGTTCAACAAATAGTATAAAACATTTTTAACCACTTCAATACAGGGCACTTTCACCCCCTTCCTTCCCAGCCCAATTTTCAGCTTTCAGCGCTCTAGCGCTTTCAGTGACAATTGCGCGGTCATGCTACACTGTACCCAAATGAAATTGTTATCATTTTGTTCGCACAAATAGAGCTTTATTTTGGTGTTATTTATTCACGACTCCGTTTTTTTTTTTTTTGCGATATAAGCGCAAAAAAAGCGGAAATTTGGGAAAAAAACAATATTTTCTTTTTTCTATTTGAAAAGAAATCCAATAAAATCAAATTTTGTCATAAATTTAAGCCAAAATGTATTCTGCTACATGTTTTTGGTAAAAAAAATTCCGTTAAGTGTATAATAATTGGTTTGTGTGATCACAGACATATGTACGCAAATGATCATGTACATATGTGTGCAGGTGATCACGTACATATGTGTGCAGATAATCATTGGGACATGTGATTTTAGTGGGACATATGTGGGGGACATGTTTTTATTATTAGGGACATGTGTTTTTATTATTTGGGGACATGTATGTTTTGGGGACATGTGTGTTTTGAGGACATATGTGGGGACTGTGTTTTCACTGTGTGGTGTGTTGTGTGTTTACACTACACTGATGATCAGTGAGTAAAAAGCTGTGAAAAGCAGCCCATACTCACTGATCATCAGCCGGCGGCAGCGTTCTGCTCTCCTCTTCTCAGCGGTGACTTCCGTGTGAGGAGAGGAGAGCCGATTGCCTAGCAACCGGCTGTTTGTTTACATCACATGACGGCCGTGATTGGACACGGCCGTCATGTGATCAGGAGGGCCAATCACAGAGCCCTCCTGCCGATCTGAGATGTGCCGTGTCCGGGTGACACGAGCACATCGGGATCGCGCCGCTGCGCGGGCGCGCGCGCGATCCCGCTGCTCCTGAATGACGTTCCTGAACGTCCTATCAGGAGCAGGCGGCTCCCACCCGGCCGTATATATACATTGGCCGGGTGGGAAGTGGTTAATAAATGTAATACATTTAATTATTAGTATTTAGTATTATTTTTCTGAACTATGGCTGGGTTCACACCGCTGCGGCAGCGAGAACCGGATGTGATTCGTACCGCACTGCAGTGCAAATCACATCCGATCTCTGTGCGATGCGAGTTCAGCCATACAGATAGTATGGCTGAATTCGCATCGCACCCGCCGCAAACTCGCACGGGACCCTTTTTTTGGTCCGAAGCAGAATCGATTCGCATGGGTGTTTACACCATGCGATCCGATTCCTGTCCGAGTTTGCAGATCGCACTGCGATATGCGAACTGTTCTGGGAGTGTCATTAACATTTCACTGACACTCCCAGCAGTCCGCATAGGGCAGTGTGAACTGCCGCCGGGAGGCATGCGATGCGGGAAAACGCAGCGGATTCGCGGCGTTCCCGCATCGCTCCAGTGTGAACCCAGCCTATTACCCAACTCTATGAACATAATTTTTCTTACACCTTTTTTGGGCTATCTTTGTCCCCATTTTGGCAACTTGCCTTCACAGGTGGTAAGGTGATCCCCGCCAAACAGGGCCCAATAAAAGCAACAGAGGCTCTATCTATTTACTCTTCTAATACAATTGTATTTATTATTGTTCCCTTCTGTAGAGATCTCTTCAAATGTTCAGTCCTGGTAACCATAAAATTGCTGGATAATCTACTGTTTGTGAACAGAGAACGGAGAGAAAATCTCCCCAGTGAGGACACAGGCAGTGCCAGTAAAAGCATAAGTACAAAAAGTCTTATCAAAGAACAGATACAGTACACCATCAGGCTATAATTATATTAGTAGTTACCATTACAAGACTTTGATGAGTTAAATACAGAAAAAAAGCCTTTAATTAAAAAAAGTTATTTACTGACCATCAGAAACTAGATGGAGTTTTTCTTACATGTATAATGAGGCTTTTGTTCAATTATTAAGATCAGCCATCAAATAGCTTTGCATTTTTTACGTAACTATCATCCTTCAGACAGAAGAAGAAAGCATTTCCTGATAATATCCCGCCAATTTAAACAAATCAGACCCTAAAACTCATTCCACCAGAAAATATCTGACCCATGATTTGGCAAACAGGAAAGTAAAGAATTAAGGCATTTTAAAGGAAAATTCTTATTTCATTTTAAAAATGTATAGAACATATTTAATTTCTTCATAAGCCATTCTGTATTTGATGTTTTAAAAATTTGCATATTCTACTGCCATATGACTTCTAAAAATTGTCAAAAAATAAAACGTTGCTTCTTTTTAACTATGGTATTGACAAAAGTGCTAATTTCCAGTTCATGTGATTGCACTACAGCTTTTCCAAGTGGATTTTCCATTAGGGAACATATCACACCAGCGATCGCTAAAATGTACAGTGAAAACATTGACCTTTTCATTCATATGTCACTTATAAGTGAGTATTTTACTGCCCTGCTGTGTCCTGCATAGTGATCCTGCCTCTGGGCAGTTGTTACCAACGATGGGATCACTAACCTGACATGGCCCTTAGTACAGCACTGGGACTAATTATGTTATTATAGAAGACATCCAGCAGTCAAGAATTAGCAAGTGATTGGAATGTATGTGTCAGTTCCAACAGAACAGCAGTAAAACCGCAATAAAGAAAATGGATCTTGTGGGAAGTAGAGTTAAAGAACGCACATCATGTGTGATTAATGTCTAGCACCATAAAAGTACCACTAAAACAAATGTTGTAATTTTTGGTATTTTAAGGGATGTGGTGTCTATGATTACCCACCAATCCACTAGGTATATAATGAATACATCCTTCAGATCTTGCAGATGTGTTTCATGAATTGCAACCCACCCACAATACTGTAATTAAAATAAAGCCAACAAGGTCTCACCGACTTAGTGCATTAAAGATGCTTTAATCCAAAAATGTCCAACAATTAAATGCTTTCACAAATGACTACAATGAATAGTGAGTTTTTTTTTTTTACCTGAGAAGCAATCCTCTGCATAAAATCCAGGACTAGGGATGAGCTCAGTGTTCGACTCAAACGCATGTTTGACTCGAACATCGGCCGTTCGTCTGTTCGGCGAATTCAGAACTTTGTGGACTGTTCGCACCGAATGGGTGTGGCACGAACGGCCCACAATGCCTTTGCCATCGCAGAGCATTGCTGGCTCATGATTGGCCAAGCATGCACTGCGACACTGCACGCTTGGCCAATCACAGGGCCGGCAGCGAGGAGAGCCATAATTGGCCACAGGCAGGATGCCTGTGGCCAATTATTGCTCAGGGGGTTTAGTACATGCCCCACACTATATAAGGCTGCCAGCTCGGCGGCCTTTTGTAGTGTGTTCCAGCGTGCAGGGAAAGAGCTAGATAGGCAGGGACAGTGTGTTCTTTTCTCAGGCATCTTAAAGTTAAAGTGGTGTTGTGTGCCTCCAGCACAGTATACACCTGTATCTACCCTTTATTGCTGTTTTTCTCTAATTAAGGCATCTGCAGGAGTTAGTGATTGTTGTGTGCCTCCAGCACAATATACACCTGTATCTACCCTTTATTGCTGGTGTTCTCTAATACAGGCATCTGCAGGAGTTAGTGGGTGTTGTGTGCCTCCAGCACAGCACAGTATACACCTGTATCTATCCTTTATTGCTGGTGTTCTCTAATACAGGCATCTACAGGAGTTAAAGTGGGTGTTTTGTGCCTCCAGCACAGTATACACCTGAAGATACCCCTTATTGCTGGTGTTGTCTGTTGTATATGTTGCATATTAACCTTTAAAATTAGCACTTTTGATTTTGAACGTTCGAGTCCCATAGATATTAATAGGGTTCTAAAGTTCGTACGAATTTTAGGTCCGTTCGAAGGTTCTGGTGCGAACCAAACCGAGGGGGGGGGGGGGGGGGGGTGTTCGGCTCATCCCTATCCAGGACTGTTTATGCCATGGTCATTGGAAGGGCCATTGGAACAGCATTCAGGATCGGTACGAATAAATAAGAATGGAGCACGTGTATATATCTTTTATGTCATATTTTATTTAAGTGCCTTCAGAAACATTTTTTTTTTATATGCTAGTGTGATATTTAAATAGTTAAAACAGTGTGGGCAAATTAATTACAGAGTCATATTTCTAAACAATTTGTGGTAACCCAATAGCATATGTTATAAATGAGTAAAATATTTGGTAACATCTATTAAATCCTTCATCATTTACATATGTCTCCATATTTTCTTGTGGTTCTCATTTCTTTTCATAGCATTTTATGATGTGTTTTCATTTTGTCCAGTTTTTTCCTATAAAATGGACTTCAGACAAAGCAAAAAAAATAATAAAATTTTAAAAATTAAAAATAAAGACATCAGAAAGACTTGCCACTGTCAAGATGCTCCAGCGTAGTGTCTCGCAGATGAAAATTTACCAGAAGTTCTCACTTCTTCCCACCTCAAGCTCACATGCACTCTCTCCAGCATAAGCTGTAAAAATAATTATAAACAATTAAATCAAATATACAGTCTAAGTTAAAGCACAATCTTATGGTATGTTGTAAGATATACACTCAATTATTAAAATATTCTCACCTTCTCTCCAGCGCTGCAATATGCTGGAGCTCCCGGCCAGCCACTTTCAGCTTCAACCCAGTGGCTTCTGGGTATCGATCCTCTGGAGCTTCAATTGTCCAGGTCGTGATGACGTTAATCCCACACAAGTGGAAATTCTTTTTGCAATTTGAACATGCTTTACAGCTTTAGTCCAGAGTCCAGGACTGCAGGCACAAGCCAGGGGGTGATAGAAACTCCAGGGATCACTCTAGGCGCACATTTTTTGTATAAGTGAATTGCTTTTTAACATTGGGTTAATTTTCTAAAGACAAACAGACTGTTCACCTTGCAGGAAAAGCTGCACTTTGCAAATTTGGAGTTTTCCCAAGAGCATTTTCAATACGGTAAAGCTTTGCTGACTTCTAACATGCGCAAGCAAAAAGGCTATTTATTTTCCTTGCACAGGATTGGGTACTCTTTACAAAGTGAAATTTCACTATAGTCACTAAGCTCTGGGGAAAATTCACCTGCAAAGTGCATCTTCCCTTGCAAACTGAACAGCCTTCTTGCTGTAAGAAATCAACCCCATGGTATTTATTTACATTGACATATGTTTGCAACATACCATTTTCTCAACACATACATCTTGACTGGCAGTGATTCGGTCAACCAAGGGTTCTTCTAACCCACTAAACATATTATGAATGTGAAAGAGTAAATTTCTTGTCTAGCACATTCTCTGTCATTTTCTTGCAAAGTAAGTATTTTAGCTAACTAAACTAAAACCTCAGAAAAAACAAAGATGATGTTATATTTTCCTTCAGCAATTTAGAATTGCTGGTTTTGCTGGAGGAACAGAAACACTTAAATCTCCAGCTGTCCAGATGTGCAGAGGAAAAATACAGCAAGTGATGGAACATCTACAGAAAAAGAGGTCAGTTTTAAAGTAATTCCAGGGACTGGACAATCTGAGTACAGACAATTTAACTAGCCCTGGAGTTTTGTGTGGGGGTTGGTTTTTCTTCCATCAAAAGGCTCAATTGAAGTGATTGGTCAAGGAAGGCAGCTGGGGCTGTCTGTCTTGTTATGGCAGGTAAAGACCCCAGATGACCAAAATTAAGTGTACTATTCACCCCCCCCCCCACCCTTGAGTGAATGTGGCAATGTCTTAGGATACCGAGGAGGGTGTTTCTACCTGTAAAGGGAGGTGGGCTTTGGAAGTGTATATATTAGAACATTAGGGATGAGCCGAACACCCCCCGGTTCGGTTCGCACCAGAACTTTCGAACGGACCCCAAATTCAAACGAACGTTAGAACCCACTTGAAGTCTATGGGACTCGAACGTTCGAAATGAAAAGTGCTAATTTTAACGGCTAATATGCAAGATACTGTCCTAAAAAGGGTTTGGGGACCTGACTCCTGCCTCAGGGGACATGGGTCAATGCAAAAAAAAGTTTTAAAAACGTCCGTTTTGGCGGGAGCACTGATTTTAATGACGATTAAAGTGAAAAAAAAAAGTGAAATATTCTTTTAAATATCCTGCCTGGGGGGTGTCTGTAGTATGCCTGTGAAGTGCCACGTCTTTCCCGTGTTTAGAACAGTCCCTGCACAAAATGACATTAAATGGAAATAACACCATTTAAAACTGCTTGCGGTTTTAATGTTATATCTGGTTCCTGCAATATGGTTGAAAATCATTGAGAAAAATTGCATGGGTAGCCCTCCCTGCCCATTACCAGCCTATTTGGGTCTTGTACGCATATTAAGGGGAACCCTGTACCCATATTAAAAAAAGGAAATGCGTGTGGCCCCCAGGCCCTATATACTCAGAACAGCAGTATACAGGCGGTGCAAACAAGACAGGGACTGTGTAGGTTTGTTGTGTTAAGTTGAATCTGTTTGTAATTTTCAACTGGTACATTTTTAAAGTGTAGCTCCAGTCCAAAAAACTATTTTTAAGCTTTTTGGAAAACATAGGGAAGGGTTATCACCCCTGTATAATTTGTTTTGTCGTCCATCTTTTTTCATCTCACTTGCTGTTGTCTCCTTCCGTTTGCAAGTAGGAGATGTTTGTAAGTTGGATGTTTGAAAGTAGGGGCCTGCCCTATATGCTCTGCAGAAATGGCGGAACAAGGTGTTGGTTTTGCCACAACATTGTAAGCCCTCAAAGTGACTCTTGGTGGGCGCTGGAGCGCCCTGCTGTGAACGATTATATCAAGAATTGTAATTATTAAAATCCAATAAAAATCTATTGAAAAAAAAAAAAAAGAATTGTAATTACATGCCATTGTTGAACAGTGGTAGAAAAATTGACCTTTGGTGGTTGTGGTCCTCACCGTTACTCTGGGTGGGCACAGGAAGGGGCCCTCCTGTGAAATATTATATCAAGAATTGTAATTACATGTCCCTGTTAAACAGGGACAGAAAAATTTGGCCTTAGGCACTGCTGCTGGTGCCACCACACTGCAACCTCTTCCATATACTCTAGTTTTATTGCAGGAATTAGCCCTGCTGCAAAGCATTGCATCAAAAATTGTACTTAAACGCCCCTGTTAAACAGGGGCAGAAAAATTGGGCCTTAGGCACTTTTGCTGGTGCCACCACACTGCAACCTCTGCCATATAATTACAAATGACATTTGTTCTGCCTATGAAGCAATAAAATATTAATTTAAGTGGGAGTTTAATGTAGTGGTACTGGAGAAAAGAAAGAAGAATGCAATAGGAAAATAATTAGAATGCATAATTTGCTGGATCCATTGGGCTCCCAAAATGTTTTCTCTACCTCTTCATTATTTGACTTAAATACCCACTTTTTCTATTAGGCCTTTTCCCCCTTACTGTGTGAAGCCAGATATACCCACGTAAATCCCCAAACTAGATCCCACATCCCCACTGTTAGGAGTACCACGGACCCAGGGGACCACCAGTCTCCTCCAATCCTCTCTGCTGACGTCCACCTTTTTTTTACCATAGCCCATCCAATAGGAAGTGGCTACAACAGGCAGGGGTGTGGATTTTATCTCTGAGAGGGGCTTTAAATGAAAAGTATAACATACAGTGGCAGTGCGTCCGTAAAGGGCGCAGGAGCGCTGCC
The DNA here is from genome assembly GCF_037356315.1 of Lithobates pipiens. Taxonomy (NCBI): domain Eukaryota; kingdom Metazoa; phylum Chordata; class Amphibia; order Anura; family Ranidae; genus Lithobates; species Lithobates pipiens. Next base: position 275,919,609 of record NW_027507758.1, read on the forward strand.
CCCTCTCTTCTGTCACCACTCTATCACCATAGATAGATTCATGCCTTGCATGAATCTATTTATAGTCCCCGCTGACACCCCCTATTCAGGTGTCTGGCCCCTTTTCTGGCGCTGGGCATCTGAATTATAGTGATGTGTTTTTTTTTTGGAAGTACCTGATTAGAGCCGTAGACTCTAATAGGCACCCAAAAAGGTGAACAGCGGGTGCAATGCTGTGCGTTTGCTGCTCACTCAATTGTTTGTTAGCAAAGCGAAGGAATTCACTTTGCTAACACTGAACCACCTCTCAGCCAATCAGGTGCTCGGGTCTGTTATCTGTCACCTGATTGGCTGAAACATCAGACGCTGTGATTGGACGCTTGATAGAGAGGACGGAAGAAGACATCAAGGAGCACGCAGGACACCGCCACTGACCCGCTGCGAGACAGGCAAGTGCCGGGGTGATACACACTGCCAGCATTTGATGGGGCACAGTTGCAGCGGCAAATGATGGGCACACTGGCAGCATTTGATGGGGCACAGGAGCGGCAATTGATGGGTACACTGGCAGAAATTGATGGGCATACTGGCAGCAATTGATAGGTATGGTAGTTGGCACAATGGCTGCTCTTGATGGGCACAGTAGCTGCCTTTGATGGGCACAGTGGCTGCGTTTCATGGGCATAATGGCAGCATTTGATAGGCACAGTGGCTTGCGTTTCATGGCACAGTGGCTGCATTTGATGGGCACAGTGGCGGCGTTTGATGGGCACAGTGGTTGCATTTGATGGGCACAGTGGCTGCGCTTGATGAGCACAGTGGCTGCGTTTGATAGACACAGTGGTTGCATTTGATGGGCACGGTGGTGGCAATTGATGGGCACAGTGGCTGTGGTTGATGGGCACAGTGGTTGCATTTGATGGGCACAGTGGCTGAACTTGCTGGGCACAGGGGCTACGCTTGATGGGCACAGTGGCTGCGTTTGATAGACACAGTGGCTGCGCTTGATAGGCACAGTGGCTGCGCTTGATGGGCGCAGTGGCTGCGCATAAAGATCAAGTAGGCTTTGTCCATTTAAGGGGTACATGAGACAGCATTTGCAGAGCGATCCAATTGATTGATATTGCAAAATCCTACTCTAACTCAGCACGCACTATCTCCTAACACTACTGACTGCAAGCTCTATTATAAAAGATAGATCACTAGCTATATAGATGAGGTGAATATAGCGGTGTATACTGCGGTCAGGGCACAGACAATAACCACTACACATCAGCAAGATAGAAAAATCGGCCAAAAACGATCGGTGTGTACTGTGTTGAAGGTACACAGAACACCCACTGCTTCAGACGCCAACACACTACACGAGGCCGCCGCGATGGCGGCCTTATATAGTGTGGGGCGTGCACTACACAGCCTGAGCTATGATTGGCCACAGGCATCCTGCCTGTGGCCAATCATGGCTCTCCTCGCTGCTGGCGCTGCAATTGGCCAAGCATGCGGGGTCACAGTGCATGCTTGGCCAATCATGAGCCAGCAATGCACTGCGCTATCGCACACGAATTTGACGCGAACGGACTAAAATGTTCGGATTTCGCCGAACGGACGAACAGCCAATGTTCGAGTCGAACGTACGTTCGACTCGAACACTAAGCTCATCCCTATAGAACATAGAAGACTGACCTCTCTCTCTTAAGCCTCGTACACACAATCAGATTTTCCGACGAGAAATGTGTGATGAAAGGCTGTTGGCGGAAAATACCTTTGTATGCTCCATCGGGCAATTGTTGTCAGATTTTCCACGGACAAATGTTGGATAGCAGGTTTTAACATTTTCAAATGTCAATTGACAAATGAGTGTTGTCGGATTTTCCAAGCGTGTGTACACAAGTTCGTTGGACAGAAGTCCAAAGTACAAACACGCATGCTCGGAAGCAAGGACAGGCCAGAAGCAGTCAGTCTTGTAAACTAGCATTTGGAATAGAGAAACATTAACATTCTTGACGTGGCAAATTATTAAATCTCGAAATGCAGCGCACATTCTCTTCTTCTTTAATGGGATAATAATTAAAGTGGTTGTAAACCCTTACAGAGCACTTTGACCTACAGGTAAGCCTAGATTAAGGCTTACCTATAGGTCCATGAAATATCTCCTAAAATTATGCTTTACCTTTGCAGGGAGACAAAGAGGAAGTAAACCCATCAGAGCCGGTTCACACAGGGGCGACTTCAGGTCACCCCTAGTCGCGCTACATGTAAAAATCAATGTAAGCGAATGAGAGCTGTCTTAATGCACACTACTGAAGTTGCTCCAACTTCAGAAAAGGTTCCTGTACTACTCCTATCCGACCTGTAGGTGACTGGTACCCATTGATTTCAATGGAGGTCGCCTCCAAGTCGGATCTCCGTCTATACGGAGGCGACTTTCACAGAATTATCAGCTCTCAAAAGGGAACTTCATGCCAAATTTCTTAAAAAAATTTGGCATGGGTTGCCCCACCGAGAGCATAACAGGCCCTTAGGTCTGGTATGGATTTTAAGGGGAATCCCTACGCCGAAAAAACGGCATGGGAGTCCCCCCCAGATCCATACCAGACCCTTATCTGAGCACACTACCCGACCGGCCAGGAAAGGGGGTGGGGACGAGCGAGCACCCCCCCCCCCCCTCTGAGCTGTACCAGGCCGCATGCCCTCAACATGGGGTATACAATTTTGGGGGGAAATTAATGGTATACCATAAAACAAAAATCCATGTGGTAGTAATTAAAGTTGAGCTCAACAATAGTTGGTATTTTAAAAAAAATGCACTGATCCAAAACAATTAAGAAAGACTTCCTTTATGGAATGTAATGTAATGTATATTTGTGTTTCATATGCTAATGTCTTGTTACAGGTATATAACCATTGGTTTATTTTGTTTCTAGGAGGAAAAATGTATTGTTCATTACTAAATTTTATTGGAGTTTTATCCCTCAGATTCGATAATTGGGTTTCATGGCTGAAGTCCGCAATCCCCTATTACCAGTGACAATATGACTGGTCATCTCTAGTCTCACTTAGTTTTTTTAAATGAGAAGTTGATTAACCACTTGCCGACCAGCCGCCGTCATTATTCTGCGGCAGGTCGGCACGATCCAGCAAACCGTCGTAGCTATACATCGGCTCACTAATATCTGTGTGTTTCAAAGCACATCAGTTGGCTCAAATTGTACCCCCTACTGTTCAGTGATCCTGATGCCTCAGTGCTGCAAGGGATGTTTCTTTGTCTGTTGGCCAGTTGTGTCTGATAGCAGCAGTTCCTCAAGCTGGATACACAATTTTTGTTCAATTTCCTTTAGATTTACCTTCAGATGTGTAGTACGAGGGCCTGCCTGATTGCATATAAGTTAAGAGTGTATAGTTCTGGCCTCATATTGAATGGTTTTGGGTGAGTCTGGGGAAGAGTTGTGCAGGAAGATTGTGTGGGGTGTGGCCAACTCTTGGCTGTTCCAAGGGCCCTCATTTTCGGTACATGTGTGGGCATGTTGTATTCTCCTCAGTTAATACCCATAGGTGTCCTTCCTGTCCTAGACTCCTTGTTTACCCTAACTAGTTGTCTGTATCCTGCATGCCAGTAAGCCCAGTGCCCCAGTGCTATAGTATGCCCCTGCCATACATGTGAGTCTTGTCTGAACAGTGAAGGCAGTTTATGTTGTATGGGTGAAGGATAACATTGTCTGATTACCAGATTGATAAAGGAGAGAAAAGGTGTATAACCTCTTTAAAGAATCAAGTGTACTTGTTGGTAGTTTGTTTTCAATCCGGGTATTCAGACTATTTCCCATACTTAAGATAAAGAGAGGCTTAATGGAGACTGCCTTTGGAGCTGGGGGTGGGGCACTGGGTACCTTAAAACACTATGGAGCTGGAGATACTCAAGGCCACATTGGGAGGTCTTGTGCTATATATCAGGGAAGGGGTTAGGAATTCCAACTGGCTCTGTCCAGCACCCAGGTACATTGAGAGGTGTTCCAGGACCTCAGAGAAGTGACTGACTCTTACTCAGTGGGACAATTATCACTTTGCAATGACAGGCAGGTGGGAGTAGTATTCGAGTTGAGTATATGGATTGGTGGACGAATCAGTTCAAGAGTTGTCAAAATCTAACTTGCACTATTCTCATCCCTAATGGCAGATACGGAACATTGAGCATATATCACAGTCAATTCAGGTACTATCCTATCAGACTCTACTATGTTACACCCTGGAGTCCATCTTGTTCTGAGGGTCTATGAGTCTGGACAGCCTTAGATGACTGGTACTGATGGGTGCTAGACAAAGGAAGGTGTTGTGCTATAGTTAGGGAAAAGTATAGAATCATGAAACAGAAATGCAAGCACAGGAAGGGGTCATGTCTAATGGATGCTGAGGTAGTGTCCCAACTGGTTCTTAACAAAGTTAAAAATACTTTTAAGGACGGGGTACTAGTGCTGGTATCACATGTCTAAGGATGCACTGTTTTCAGCATCAGGTTAAATTGTACTCAGCAGGGTACACTACCTCGGAGAGTGTATTGTAAGTCTCCTCTTGCCCTTGGCATGGATATAGCAGGAACACCAGGTTGTACCAAGATTACCCCTGAAGAAAGGTTTTATAGAAAACCTGACATCCCCTTACACCTACTGAAACTTCCGTTAGGATTCGGGGAGGAGTTAATAGATGGGGAGTTGGGTAGTTTGGGCCACAGGATTTAAATAGTGCCAACAGTATGTGCAGGGTGTGAATAGAATGGTTCTGCTTAAGGGGTTTATGATCTAAGGGGGAAGGGTGGTACAAAAATAATAGCTGCTGGGAATTATCTGATATGGAGCTGACTTAGGTAACATTTTAGGTGGAGGCTTCCATGAATACATTTTCAGGGATCACCTAGTGGTGGACAGGGTAGGAGCTGGCTTGACATATTGGGGTGGGGAGTTCCAGATGTTCTGGAGTGGTCCTGATGTTGAGCATGGGAGGAGGTAAGGGAGTTGGAAATCAGGATGTCTTAGGAGGAGCGGAGTGGACGATTTGGGTGATATCTCAAGATTAAAAGAGGTTAATCCAAATATCTCAAACTAAGGTTTCTTAATGGGAAACATTTATTCTGGTAAAGTCCTAGGGCCACAGCTTTAGTAAACTCCAACCTGTTGCTGTCCTGTAGGGATAAGCCGAACACCCCCCAGGTTTGGTTCGCAGCAGAACATATGCGAACAGGCAAAAAATTTGTTTGAACGCGCGAACACCATTACAGTCTATGGGACACGAATGTGAAAAATCAAAAGTGCTAATTTTAAAGGCTTATGTGCAAGTTATTGCCATAAAAAGTGTTTAGGGACCTGAGTCCTGTTCCAGGGGACATGCATCAATGCAAAAAAAAGTTTAAAAAAAATATTCCTTTAAATATTGTGCCTGGGGGGTGTCCTTAGTATGCTTTTAAAGTAGCGCATTTTTCCCATGTTTAGAACAATACCACAGCAAAATGACATTTCTAAAGGAAAAAATGCCATTTAAAACTACTCGCGGCTGTAGTGCATTGTTCGGTCCCGGCAATAAAGGTGAAAATCATTGAAAAAAACGGCATGGGTCCCCCCCCCCCAGTCCATTACCAGGCCCTTTGGGTTTGGTATGGATATTAAGAAAAAAATGGCATGGGGTCCCCCAGGCACTATATACTCTGAACAGCAGTATATACTATATGACCTGCCCTATATACTCTGCTGAAAATTGGGCCTTAGGTGTTGGTGGTACCAGAACACTGTAAGCCCTCACAGTTACTTTTGGTGACTGCAGGAATGGGCCCTGCTGTGAAATACTATATCAACATTTTTTATTACGTGTCCCTGTTAAACAAAGGCAGAAAAATTGGGCCTTTGGTGGTGGTGCCACAACACTGTAACCCCTCACAGATACTCTTGTTGGGCGCAGGAATGGGCCTGCATTGAAATATTGTACCAAAATTGTAATTACATGCCCCTGTTTAACAGGGGCAGAAAAATTGGACCTTGGGTGGTGGTGCCACAACACTGTAACCCCTCGCAGATACTCTTGATGGGCGCAGGAACAGGCCCTGCATTGAAATATTATATCAAAAATTGTAATTGCATGCCCCTGTTAAACAGGGGTAGAAAATTTTGGCCTTGGGTTGTGGTGGTGGCAACCTAAACCAAAAATATTGTTGGAAGCTAGCATCATCAAGATTGAGGAGGACTAGGATTATCAGCATAGGCAGTCTTAAAGGGATCCCACATCCATAGAAAATTCAATCAGTTACATCAGCATCAGGTCTTTGATAGCTGCTGATCCAAGACTGATTCAGTTTAATGAATGTGAGCCTCTCAACGGAGTCTGTGGACAGTCACACTCTATGATCTGTTACAAACCCTCCAGCAGCACTGAATGTGCATTCAGAAAGAACGCTGGATGCAGGACAGGCCAGCTGCTCAATTGCATATTGAGCAAGTTCTGGCCAGTGGTCCATCCTCAGGACTCAGTAATAAAGTGGATGCTCTGTTGGAAAGGTCTGCAAGTCTGCTCTTGTCCCCAGATATTGTCCCCAGATATTCCTACAGCATGTAATGTAGATGCTGGCGATGGTTGCTTGAACCGATCATACCTTGGCGCTGAGGACTGAAAAATTGTTCAAAGGCATCGGTCAGCCGGCCACCTTCTCCGCCGCTCTTCCTCTGACTGAACAAAGCCTCAGCAACTGTAACCTCCCAGGGTCTGGAAATGAAGATGTTTCATCATCTGCTCCCTCTGCAAAGGCAGGATGACCTTACTATTGTAATGTGGATCAAGAAGGGTTGCCAGCCAGTAATGATCCCTCTTCTTGATACCACGAATCTTAGGGCCTTTTTGCAGGCTTTGCAGAATCAGGGAGACCATGCAGTGTAAGTTTGCAGAGGCATTCGATTCTGAGTCCTCTGGGTTACTAAGGATCACATGATCTGTAACTACCTTCTCTCAGCCATGTACAACTCCTTGGGTTTCTGGGGACTGAAAACAAGACATGTGCATTTGTTTTCGTCCGAATGCATTTTCGATCCGAATTTCTGATATTTTCATTTTCGTCTTGATAAATGATAACGAAAGTGCAGAATCCGAAAAACGAAAGATCCGACATAAATAAATGCTTTATTTTAGTTTTCGTTGTTACAACAGTTCAATATAGAATAGGAGATTCAACGTGACTCTGACAATAACAATCTGTGTCTATTGAACCTGTGGTCGAATGTGCCTAACCTTACCTCTATTAGTCCAAGATTATATAGAGAAAATATTCGACAGAGAGAAAATATTCGACATAGAAAGAAAAGATTTGAAAGAGAGAAAAGATTCTAAAGTGCTAATTTTAAAGGCTAATATGCAGGTTACTGTCCTAAAAAGTGTCTGGGGACCCGGGTCCTGCCCCAGGGGACACATATCAATGCGAAAAAAAGTTTTAAAAACTGCAGTTTTTTCGGGAGCAGTGATTTTAACAATGATTAAAGTGAAACAATAAAAGTGTAATATTCCCTTAAATTTCGTACCTGGAGGGTGTCTATAGTATGCCTGTGAAGGTGTGCATGTTTCCCATGCTTAGAACTGTCCCTGCACAAAGTATTATTTCTGCAGGAGAAAAAGTCCTTTAAAATCACTTGCGGCTATAATGAATTGTCGGCTCCCGTAATACAGAGAACACTCATTGAAAGTCATTGATTAAAAAAAAAAAAAGTGTGGGGTTCTCCCAAATTCAATTACCAGGCCCTTTGGGTCTGGTATGGATATTAAGGGGAACCCTGCGTCAAATAAAAAAAAAAAATTGATGTGGGGCTCCCCCTAAAAATCCATACCAGACCCTTTATCCGAGCACGCAACCTGGCAGGTCGCAGGAAAAGAGGGGGGATGAGAGAGCGCCCCCCACTCCTGAACCGTACCGGGCCACATGCCCTCAACATTGGGAGGATGCTTTGGGGTCTCTCCCAAAGCACCATGTCAACATGTTGATTGGGACAAGGGCCTCATGCCCACAACCCTGGCCGGTGGTTGTGGGGGTCTGCGGGCGGGGGGCTTATCAGAATCTGGAAGCCCCCTTTAACAAGGAGACCCCCAGATCCCGCCCCCCCGTTTGAAATGGTCTGGGGGTACAAAAGTACCCCTACCATTTCACAAAGAAAGTGTAAAAAATAGTTAAATAAGACAAACACACTTTTGAAAAAGTCCTTTATTAAAAATAAAAAATCTGACACCATAAGCCTTCAAAGACAGATTCGACCGTAATTCATGTGGATTTTCGGACGAATGCAATTTTTGAACGAAAAAGAAAATAAATAAAAACGAATTTCGGGAGTAGCTAAATACATTTATTTTTCGGACCAAAACGAAATTCCGAAACAAAATATTTCACTCTGCACATGTCTACTGAAAACCATCCCTTCAAGACTGCTGCTGGGTGTTATCCTCTACAACCATGCTGACACAATCCTCCTCCTCCGCCTTCTCTTCTTCCTGTGTGTTTGGCGGGCCCGCAGGAATTCTATCTGGATAAAGGGGGCCTTGAGAGGTAAGGAAGTCCTCTTCTTCCTCCCGCTGTTCTGCCTCAAGTGCCCTGTCCATTATTCCACGAAGTGTGTGCTCCAACAGGAAGACTAGAGGGATAGTGTCACTGATGCATTGCTTTGTTGCTGCTCACCAACCTTGTGGCTTCCTCAAATGGTGACAGGACAGTGCATGCATGCTTGATCAGTAGCCACTGGTGTGGTGAAAAAAAGCCAAGCTCCCCTGACCCTGTCCTGGTGCCATACTCACACAGGCCCTCTGCTGCGTGTGCAGCCGCTGCAGCATTGCCAACATTGAGTAGTGGGCATGTCACAAATGAGGTGGTTGGTGGGCAGGTTGCATTCCCTTTGAATTTCAGCCAGCTGAGCACTGGCATTGTATGACTGGAAATGACCACAGATTTTGCTGGCCTGCCTCAGGAGATCCTGCAAGCCTGGGTACCTGCTCAAGAACTGCTGCACCACCAAATTCAGGACCTGTGCCAAATATGGAACATGGGTCAAGTGTCCCTGTCGGAGGGAGGAGAGAAGGTTGGTGCCATTGTCGTATATAACAATTTCTGGCTGAAGCTGGTGTGGCGTCAACCACCTCTGAGCCTGCCCATGCAGAGCTGACAGAATCTCTGCCCCAGTGTGGCTCCTGTCCCCTAAGCAGACCAACTCAAGCACTGCATGGCATCTTTTTGCCTGACTTCTGGCATAGCACCTTGAATGCTTACGGCGCACAGCTGGTTCAGAGGACAAATTTGCAGAAGAGGCCATAGAGGAAGAAGAAGAGAAGGGGGTGGAGGAGAGAGCTGTGGCAGAATCACCACTAGTATTTTAGAGGTGTGGTGGCAGAACAAGCTCCAAAAATACTGAACCCTGTACCCTGTCCTGCATCCTTCCCAGCTGCCAGCAGAGTTACCCAGTGCACTGTGAAGGAAAGGTAATGTCCCTGCCCATGCCTGCTGGGCCATGAGTCAGCGGTAATATGCACCTTACTGCTGACCGCCCTGTCCAATGAGGTCAAAAAACATTGCATTCCACATGCCAGTAGAGAACCAGAATGGCTTTCTGTGAAAAGAAATGGCGTTTTGGAACCTGCCATTGAGGTACAGCACATTCCACAAATTCACGAAAGGGGGGAAGTCTACCAGCTGAAAAGGCAGCACTTGCAGTGCTAGCAATTTTCCAAAGCTAGCATTTAGACGCTGAGCATGTGGATGGCTGTGTCCGAATTTCTTTTTAGGGTTCAGCAACTGGGGTAGGGAAATTTACCTGCTAAAATTAAATGGTGGTGTACTGCTAGCAGATTGGCTGCAAGTACTTGGTACACCTATTGGTATGCCTTCATTCCTCTGAGTGCAGGTTTTTGATAGGACTGGAGGTATAGTGGGGTTGGGGATCCCAGATGAGGAGCAAGGAGAAGTTCTCCTTTTTCTTTGATGTGGGTCTTTCAAGTGTTGTTGTCAACAGACTGCGTGGCAGGTCGTAATATGTCTGGCCAAGCATGTGATGCCCAAGTGGCTGCAGTTCTGCCCAAGCGGTGTGATGCAATAGGGAGGCTGCCCTTAAGCTGCCCCCTAGAGGACTATCTTCTCTCAGGCACCTACAGTGACCTCATCATCCCCTCCCTCCTCATCACTGGAGCAAACTTGGCAGTATGCTGCAGCTGGGGGAACATGACTGAAGGTTTTTTGTCCTTCTTGGGCACTCTCTATAGGCTCACGTTACTCCCTTTCTCAACCTGGGAACCAACAATGGAGACTTCAAATTGCTGCTGATCCAGCAGCATGTACACTGTGGTTGAATAATTCTGGGGTCTCCTCCATGCATGATGGTGTGGCTACAGAAGGAGTGATTGTGGACAAGGAGTGAATGGATTAGGCCACTTTGGCAGCTGCGTTGGAAGGCAAACTACTCTGAGCCTGGGTGACAGAGGATGAGGAGGATGAGGATGATTTTGTTATCCACTCCACCAACTCTTCTGCATGTTCTGGCTCAATAACACGACCAGCAGCATAAAAAAGGGATAAGCGTGTCCCATGGCCACCTGCAGAGGATGCACCATGTCTACGACCTATTGACACTATTGACTGTAGACACAGAGGCTGCTTGCCCTCTTTTAGTGGCCTGTGAGCATCTGCCTCTCCTTGGTGGCCTTCCGAACACAATGTATATTTTGTTTTGCTACACCACACTACACTGTATTAGATACTGTGTTCACCACCAGGAGTGTAGTAGAAACTGTGCGCACTGTATTAGATACTGTGTACACCGCCTGCCCTGTATTAGCAACTGTACTACGGCTGCACTGTATTTTATACTGTGTACACCACCAGAAGTGTAGTAGAAACTATACACATTGTATTCGATTCTGTGTACACCGCCTGCACTGTATTAGCAACTGCACTACAGCTGCACTGTATTGTATACTGTGTACACCACCAGAAGTGTAGTAGACACTGTACACACTGTAATATATGTATATATATATATATATATATATATATATATATATATTAAGACACCATCACCTGAAGTGTATTAGAAACAGTACACCACAGAATGCACTGTAGATATAGGCTACACTGGATGCAGAGTATATATATATATATATATATATATATATATATATATATATATATATATATATATATATATATATATATACAGTGCCTTGCGAAAGTATTCGCCCCCCTTGAACTTTTTAACCTTTTGCCACATTTCACGCTTCAAACATAAAGATATAACATTTTAATTTTTTGTGAAGAATCACCAACAAGTGGGACACAATTGTGAAGTGGAACGAAATCTATTGGATATTTTAAACTTTTTGAGCAAAAAAAAAACTGAAAAGTGGTGCGTGCAAAATTATTCGGCCCCTTTACTTTCAGTGCAGAAAACTCACTCCAGAAGTTCAGCGAGGATCTCTGAATGATCCAATGTTGTCCTAAATGACTGATGGTGATAAATAGAATCCACCTGTGTGTAATCAAGTCTCTGTATAAATGCACCTGCTCTGTGATAGTCTCAGGGTTCTGTTGAAAGCGCAGAGAGCATCATGAAGACCAAGGAACACACCAGGCAGGTCCCTAATACTGTTGTGGAGAAGTTTAAAGCCGAATTTGGATACAAAAAAATTTCCCACGTTTTAAACATCCCAAGGAGCACTGTGCAAGCGATCATTTTGAAATGGAAGGAGTATCAGACCACTGCAAATATACCAAGACCTGGCGTCCCTCTAAACTTTCAGCTCAGACAAGGAGAAGACTGATCAGAGATGCAGCCAAGAGGCCCATGATCACTCTGGATGAACTGCAGAGAACTACAGCTGAGGTGGGAGAGTCTGTCCATAGGACAACAATCAGTCTTACACTGCACAAATCTGGCCTTTATGGAAGAGTGGCAAGAAGAAAGCCATTTCTCAAAGATATCCATAAAAAGTCTCGTCTAAAGTTTGCCACAAGCCACCTGGGAGACACACCAAACATGTGGAAGAAGGTGCTCTGGTCAGATGAAACCAAAATCCAACTTTTTGCCCACAATGCAAAACGATATGTTTGGTGTAAAAGCAACACAGCTCATCACCCTCAACACACCATCCCCACTGTCAAACATGGTGGTGGCAGCATCATGGTTTGCGCCTGCTTCTCTTCAGCAGGGACAGGGAAGATGGTTAAAATTGAGGGGAAGATGGATGCAGCCAAATACAGGACCATTCTGGATGAAAACCTGTTGGAGTCTGCAAAAGACCTGAAACTGGGACGGAGATTTATCTTCCAATAAGACAATGATCCCAAACATACAGCAAAATCTACAAAGGAATGGTTCACAAATAAACGTATCCAGGTGTTAGAATGGCCAAGTCAAAGTCCAGACCTGAATCCAATCGAGAATCTGTGGAAAGAGCTGAAAACTGCTGTTCACAAACGCTCTCCATCCAACCTCACTGAGCTCGGGCTGTTTTGCAAGGAAGAATGGGCAAGAATTTCAGTCTCTCGATGTGCAAAACTGATAGAGACATACCCCAAGCGACTTGCAGCTGCAATCGCAGCAAAATGTGGCTCTACAAAGTATTAACGCAAGGTGGCCGAATAATTTTGCACGCCCCACTTTTCATTTTTTTATTAGTTAAAAAAGTTTAAAAAATCCAATAGATTTCGTTCCACTTCACAATTGTGTCCCACTTGTTGGTGATTCTTCACAAAAAATAAAATTTTTATATCTTTATGTTTGAAGCCTGAAATGTGGCAAAAGGTTGAAAAGTTCATATGGGGCCGAATACTTTCGCAAGGCACTGTATATATATATATATATATATATATCTCAAATACACTGCCACTAACTGAATAACCTGCCTGCTCTATCTAACTCAAGCTATCTCTCTGTTCATACCAACAACACTACACAGGGCCACTGTGTAGGCTGCCTTATATAGTGTGGGGCATGGACTTAGTGCCCCTGAGAAAAACAAAACAAAAAGGAAGGCGCACTGACCTAGTGCATTACCATAAACAGAGCTTTATTGAAAACAGAACACATAGCAAAATGGCTACTCACAAACGAGTATTGATAAAAGGCATAATCAATACAATTGAATCCATCGCACCGAACATCGACACATCCAGATCTGATGTCAGATAAATTGATTGATGAATACCCCAACGTAAACGGTTGACGCGTTTCTGGGGAGAACCCCTTTCCTCAGAGACAGCAGCATAAAAAAGGGATAAGCGTGTCCCATGGCCACCTGCAGAGGATGCACCATGTCTACGACCTATTGACACTATTGACTGTAGACACAGAGGCTGCTTGCCCTCTTTTAGTGGCCTGTGAGCATCTGCCTCTCCTTGGTGGCCTTCCGAACACAATGTATATTTTGTTTTGCTACACCACACTACACTGTATTAGATACTGTGTTCACCACCAGGAGTGTAGTAGAAACTGTGCGCACTGTATTAGATACTGTGTACACCGCCTGCCCTGTATTAGCAACTGTACTACGGCTGCACTGTATTTTATACTGTGTACACCACCAGAAGTGTAGTAGAAACTATACACATTGTATTCGATTCTGTGTACACCGCCTGCACTGTATTAGCAACTGCACTACAGCTGCACTGTATTGTATACTGTGTACACCACCAGAAGTGTAGTAGACACTGTACACACTGTAATATATATATATATATATATATATATATATATATATATATTAAGACACCACCACCTGAAGTGTATTAGAAACAGTACACCACAGAATGCACTGTAGATATAGGCTACACTGGATGCAGATTATATATATATATATATATATATATATATATATATATATATATATATATATATATATATATACAGTGCCTTGCGAAAGTATTCGCCCCCCTTGAACTTTTTAACCTTTTGCCACATTTCACGCTTCAAACATAAAGATATAACATTTTAATTTTTTGTGAAGAATCACCAACAAGTGGGACACAATTGTGAAGTGGAACGAAATCTATTGGATATTTTAAACTTTTTGAGCAAAAAAAAAACTGAAAAGTGGTGCGTGCAAAATTATTCGGCCCCTTTACTTTCAGTGCAGAAAACTCACTCCAGAAGTTCAGCGAGGATCTCTGAATGATCCAATGTTGTCCTAAATGACTGATGGTGATAAATAGAATCCACCTGTGTGTAATCAAGTCTCTGTATAAATGCACCTGCTCTGTGATAGTCTCAGGGTTCTGTTGAAAGCGCAGAGAGCATCATGAAGACCAAGGAACACACCAGGCAGGTCCCTAATACTGTTGTGGAGAAGTTTAAAGCCGAATTTGGATACAAAAAAATTTCCCACGTTTTAAACATCCCAAGGAGCACTGTGCAAGCGATCATTTTGAAATGGAAGGAGTATCAGACCACTGCAAATATACCAAGACCTGGCGTCCCTCTAAACTTTCAGCTCAGACAAGGAGAAGACTGATCAGAGATGCAGCCAAGAGGCCCATGATCACTCTGGATGAACTGCAGAGAACTACAGCTGAGGTGGGAGAGTCTGTCCATAGGACAACAATCAGTCTTACACTGCACAAATCTGGCCTTTATGGAAGAGTGGCAAGAAGAAAGCCATTTCTCAAAGATATCCATAAAAAGTCTCGTCTAAAGTTTGCCACAAGCCACCTGGGAGACACACCAAACATGTGGAAGAAGGTGCTCTGGTCAGATGAAACCAAAATCCAACTTTTTGCCCACAATGCAAAACGATATGTTTGGTGTAAAAGCAACACAGCTCATCACCCTCAACACACCATCCCCACTGTCAAACATGGTGGTGGCAGCATCATGGTTTGCGCCTGCTTCTCTTCAGCAGGGACAGGGAAGATGGTTAAAATTGAGGGGAAGATGGATGCAGCCAAATACAGGACCATTCTGGATGAAAACCTGTTGGAGTCTGCAAAAGACCTGAAACTGGGACGGAGATTTATCTTCCAATAAGACAATGATCCCAAACATACAGCAAAATCTACAAAGGAATGGTTCACAAATAAACGTATCCAGGTGTTAGAATGGCCAAGTCAAAGTCCAGACCTGAATCCAATCGAGAATCTGTGGAAAGAGCTGAAAACTGCTGTTCACAAACGCTCTCCATCCAACCTCACTGAGCTCGGGCTGTTTTGCAAGGAAGAATGGGCAAGAATTTCAGTCTCTCGATGTGCAAAACTGATAGAGACATACCCCAAGCGACTTGCAGCTGCAATCGCAGCAAAATGTGGCTCTACAAAGTATTAACGCAAGGTGGCCGAATAATTTTGCACGCCCCACTTTTCATTTTTTTATTAGTTAAAAAAGTTTAAAAAATCCAATAGATTTCGTTCCACTTCACAATTGTGTCCCACTTGTTGGTGATTCTTCACAAAAAATAAAATTTTTATATCTTTATGTTTGAAGCCTGAAATGTGGCAAAAGGTTGAAAAGTTCATATGGGGCCGAATACTTTCGCAAGGCACTGTATATATATATATATATATATATATATATATATCAAATACACTGCCACTAACTGAATAACCTGCCTGCTCTATCTAACTCAAGCTATCTCTCTGTTCATACCAACAACACTACACAGGGCCACTGTGTAGGCTGCCTTATATAGTGTGGGGCATGGACTTAGTGCCCCTGAGAAAAACAAAACAAAAAGGAAGGCGCACTGACCTAGTGCATTACCATAAACAGAGCTTTATTGAAAACAGAACACATAGCAAAATGGCTACTCACAAACGAGTATTGATAAAAGGCATAATCAATACAATTGAATCCATCGCACCGAACATCGACACATCCAGATCTGATGTCAGATAAATTGATTGATGAATACCCCAACGTAAACGGTTGACGCGTTTCTGGGGAGAACCCCTTTCCTCAGAGACAGCAGCATAAAAAAGGGATAAGCGTGTCCCATGGCCACCTGCAGAGGATGCACCATGTCTACGACCTATTGACACTATTGACTGTAGACACAGAGGCTGCTTGCCCTCTTTTAGTGGCCTGTGAGCATCTGCCTCTCCTTGGTGGCCTTCCGAACACAATGTATATTTTGTTTTGCTACACCACACTACACTGTATTAGATACTGTGTTCACCACCAGGAGTGTAGTAGAAACTGTGCGCACTGTATTAGATACTGTGTACACCGCCTGCCCTGTATTAGCAACTGTACTACGGCTGCACTGTATTTTATACTGTGTACACCACCAGAAGTGTAGTAGAAACTATACACATTGTATTCGATTCTGTGTACACCGCCTGCACTGTATTAGCAACTGCACTACAGCTGCACTGTATTGTATACTGTGTACACCACCAGAAGTGTAGTAGACACTGTACACACTGTAATATATATATATATATATATATATATATATATATATATATTAAGACACCACCACCTGAAGTGTATTAGAAACAGTACACCACAGAATGCACTGTAGATATAGGCTACACTGGATGCAGAGTATATATATATATATATATATATATACAGTGCCTTGCGAAAGTATTCGCCCCCCTTGAACTTTTTAACCTTTTGCCACATTTCACGCTTCAAACATAAAGATATAACATTTTAATTTTTTGTGAAGAATCACCAACAAGTGGGACACAATTGTGAAGTGGAACGAAATCTATTGGATATTTTAAACTTTTTGAGCAAAAAAAAAACTGAAAAGTGGTGCGTGCAAAATTATTCGGCCCCTTTACTTTCAGTGCAGAAAACTCACTCCAGAAGTTCAGCGAGGATCTCTGAATGATCCAATGTTGTCCTAAATGACTGATGGTGATAAATAGAATCCACCTGTGTGTAATCAAGTCTCTGTATAAATGCACCTGCTCTGTGATAGTCTCAGGGTTCTGTTGAAAGCGCAGAGAGCATCATGAAGACCAAGGAACACACCAGGCAGGTCCCTAATACTGTTGTGGAGAAGTTTAAAGCCGAATTTGGATACAAAAAAATTTCCCACGTTTTAAACATCCCAAGGAGCACTGTGCAAGCGATCATTTTGAAATGGAAGGAGTATCAGACCACTGCAAATATACCAAGACCTGGCCGTCCCTCTAAACTTTCAGCTCAGACAAGGAGAAGACTGATCAGAGATGCAGCCAAGAGGCCCATGATCACTCTGGATGAACTGCAGAGAACTACAGCTGAGGTGGGAGAGTCTGTCCATAGGACAACAATCAGTCTTACACTGCACAAATCTGGCCTTTATGGAAGAGTGGCAAGAAGAAAGCCATTTCTCAAAGATATCCATAAAAAGTCTCGTCTAAAGTTTGCCACAAGCCACCTGGGAGACACACCAAACATGTGGAAGAAGGTGCTCTGGTCAGATGAAACCAAAATCCAACTTTTTGCCCACAATGCAAAATGATATGTTTGGTGTAAAAGCAACACAGCTCATCACCCTCAACACACCATCCCCACTGTCAAACATGGTGGTGGCAGCATCATGGTTTGGGCCTGCTTCTCTTCAGCAGGGACAGGGAAGATGGTTAAAATTGAGGGGAAGATGGATGCAGCCAAATACAGGACCATTCTGGATGAAAACCTGTTGGAGTCTGCAAAAGACCTGAAACTGGGACGGAGATTTATCTTCCAATAAGACAATGATCCCAAACATACAGCAAAATCTACAAAGGAATGGTTCACAAATAAACGTATCCAGGTGTTAGAATGGCCAAGTCAAAGTCCAGACCTGAATCCAATCGAGAATCTGTGGAAAGAGCTGAAAACTGCTGTTCACAAACGCTCTCCATCCAACCTCACTGAGCTCGGGCTGTTTTGCAAGGAAGAATGGGCAAGAATTTCAGTCTCTCGATGTGCAAAACTGATAGAGACATACCCCAAGCGACTTGCAGCTGTAATCGCAGCAAAATGTGGCTCTACAAAGTATTAACGCAAGGTGGCCGAATAATTTTGCACGCCCCACTTTTCATTTTTTTATTAGTTAAAAAAGTTTAAAAAATCCAATAGATTTCGTTCCACTTCACAATTGTGTCCCACTTGTTGGTGATTCTTCACAAAAAATAAAATTTTTATATCTTTATGTTTGAAGCCTGAAATGTGGCAAAAGGTTGAAAAGTTCATATGGGGCCGAATACTTTCGCAAGGCACTGTATATATATATATATATATATATATATATATATATATATATATATATCAAATACACTGCCACTAACTGAATAACCTGCCTGCTTTATCTAACTCAAGCTATCTCTCTGTTCATACCAACAACACTACACAGGGCCACTGTGTAGGCTGCCTTATATAGTGTGGGGCATGGACTTAGTGCCCCTGAGAAAAACAAAACAAAAAGGAAGGCGCACTGACCTAGTGCATTACCATAAACAGAGCTTTATTGAAAACAGAACACATAGCAAAATGGCTACTCACAAACGAGTATTGATAAAAGGCATAATCAATACAATTGAATCCATCGCACCGAACATCGACACATCCAGATCTGATGTCAGATAAATTGATTGATGAATACCCCAACGTAAACGGTTGACGCGTTTCTGGGGAGAACCCCTTTCCTCAGAGACAGAGCCTATTTATTTATTTTTTGGTTGTTCCTCTTTATTTTTTTGCTAAGTTGCTGCTGCAACAGCTGCAATGTATTGTTTTTCATGGCACTTTATAATAATTTTTCAGGACAGTTATATATCGTTTGCTTGTTTCTATGAATATATTGATTTGTATTGTAAGTGTACTGTCTGCCCTCATGTTGTAAAACGCTGTGCAAACTGTTGGTGCCATATAAATCCTGTATAATAACAGTAATAATGAATACAGATTCAATGCTGTTTGACATGAAGTGAAATGTGTGTGATAAACTGGGTTGAAGCAGCATTAAATCTGTATGTTTTTTTCTTTTTTTGTTTATTTTTTTTTTCTCTTTTCTACTTTCTTTGTTTCATATTCTTATATTTAATTACATTAAGTGATGTTATCAGTCCATTAGCTGATAATTTTCTTCTATATCAGTACAAGTAAATGTATTCATCTTCTGGAACTCTTGTTTGAATATCAGAGATGAGCTGTAAAGTGTAAGGCCGCGTACACACGGGCGGACTGTATGGCGTACTTAGTCCGTCGAAACACATTTCAGCGGACAGTCCGCTCGTGTGTGGGCTTCAGCAGACTTTTTCAGCGTGCAGTCTGGCGTACTAAGTATTTCGGAATTTCCGTAATTCTGTCCGTCATACTTTGGTTTCAGCGGACAATCCGCTCGTGAGTAGGCTAGTTCAACGGACTAAGAATGGCGCATGCTCAGAAAGGATTTACACGGCCGAAGGGTGCATTGCTGTGTATTGGACTTCCTATTTCTAGTCCCGTCGTACGTGCTGTACACGTCATCGCGCAAGCGTTCGACGGACTGTTTGTGCATCCGTGTGTGGTCAAGTCCGTTCATTCGAAAGTATGACGGACTGTCCGTCGGATTGTATGACGGACTAAGTAGGCCTTAAGCCGCGTACACACGGGCGGACTGTATGGCCTACTTAGTCCGTCATACAATCCGACGGACAGTCCGTCATACTTTCAAATGAACGGACTTGACCACACACGGATGCACAAACAGTCCGTCGAAAGCTTGCGCGATGACGTGTACAGCACGTACGATGGGACTAGAAATAGGAAATCCAATACACAGCAATGCACCCTTCGGCCGTGTAAATCCTTTCTGAGCATGCGCCATTCTTAGTCCGTTGAACTAGCCTACTCACGAGCGGATTGTCCGCTGAAACCAAAGTATGACGGACAGAATTACGGAAATTCTGAAATACTTAGTACGCCAGACTGCATGCTGAAAAAGTCCGCTGAAGCCCACACACGAGCGGACTGTCCGCCGAAATGTGTTTCGACGGACTAAGTACGCCATACAGTCCGCCCGTGTGTACGTGGCCATACAGTCCGCCCGTGTGTACGCGGCTTAAGGCTTTACCGTTCCTGCCTGACTCCATTTTTAGGAGTCCAGTGGATCCTATATAATGGTTTACAAGTACTATATTTCAAAACCATTGCCCTGGACATCCAGGTCTTATGTCTTCTACATCTCCCAGTCTGTCTACTGCTTTAACCTAAGCCCCATGAGCAGGTGTGGTGAACTCAGGGACCTGGCAATAACATAAAGTATTGACTGTCCCTACCTTCAAGGGCCATGGATAATACTGGCTGTTGCTCAGACTCTGTACCCTGTGGGGATCCCACTTTACTCATCCATATTACACCCCTTATAAGTATTTAGTCTTGATGGCCAAACCACTGTTCCTGTCTGGAATTCCTCCAATAACTGTACACTGACATTCTCCTTTCCCTTTTTTTTTTTTGTATTCATGCATGACTTTCCTGAGGCCCACCCTACCACCACCTGAAGAAGCGACACGAACCAAGTCATATCTGGAGACAAAGGTGTCATGACTAGACTGTCCTTAACTTTCCTTCACCATGCTGAACAGTGTCTTCTCATGGTCCGATCCAATCTTTGCAAACATCAAACAGCATTCCCGAGTTACGGGACTGAAAGATACCAGGATCCCAGGCATAATTTCAAGAGTGAACTTCAGGGGGAAATGTGATGGAAATATTGATATTAACATTATTGTGGATTTTGGACAGGGGCCAGTTTTAAAGTAATTCCAAGGACTGGACAATCTGAGTACAGACAATTTAACTAGCCCTGGAGTTATGTGTGGAGGTTGGTTTTTCTTCCTTTAAAAGGCTCAATTGAAGCGATGGGGGGAGGAAGGCAGCTGGGGCTGTCTGTCTTGTTATGGCAGGTGATTACCTCAGTTGACCAAAATTAAGTGTACTCTCTATTCATTCCCACCCACCCTTGAGTGAATGTGACAATATCTTAGGATAGTGAGGAGGTTGTTTCTACCTGGAAGGGGAGGTAGGCTTTGGAAGTGTGTATATTAGAACATAGACGACTGGCCTCTCTCTCTTAGCCCTGTGTGGCTCCCTGAAAGCATGGTAACTTAAGGTCTGTCTGTGTATTGTATCCTCATTATTGTGTGTTGTTTTATGTAACTTCTTCTGTTCTACAATTTTTCCTAATATACTGATAGCTTTTGTATGTCCATTGTAGCAATATTCTGTTTGTATTATTTACTTGGTATCTTTGTTTTAGAGGTTTTACCATCTACCTTATAGTTGGTAATATCTTATAAATACAAGTTTCTTTTATGTACAATAGTAAGTTTAAATAAATTTGATTGTTATTCTTTTCACACAGTTATCATTCATTTTAATTCTATCTGTAATAGCTGAAACCACATTGGTTGATTCTTATATAGACAAAAGGTTTTGATTACTTATTTTATATATTATTAATTATTTAAGTGAGGTACGAACATTGTCATAGCAAAACATGCTGAGAGAGCAGAGAGAGCTGAGAGGAGTGTAGAAAAATGCGTTCCCATTAACTTTATAATAAAGATGAGTTATAACTAGCAACTAGGCCGTTCACTTAAAGAATATTGATGCTTTACAACTTCATCTAGAAGAAAAACAGTAGGAAATATTTGTGAATACAAATGGGGTTAACATGTACTTCTGCTTCAAAAGACATCTGCGGCAACGCACGCAGGTATACAGTTTGTGATGTACATGTATGTTTGTAACTAGAAATGTCAAAATCCCACTTTTTTTTTAGTGTGGTAAGACTAACCTTATGATGTTCTGAGACCTCAACAATATGTCTTATTACTTCTAAATCTCTGCCACCTTGCACAGTCTTGTTTTTTACTTGAGGTCCTGTGTCTCTGGCTCATGCATTAGCTTGTCTCCCATGCACTTTTTTGATTACACATTTTCCAACATCATCATTCTTTCCGTAGTGGCTTCTTCTTTTCCTGTCCAGATCTATGCAACCAACTCAGTACTCAGTTGGCTGTTGCCACAAATACTTACCAATATGCCTCCAGTTTACTCTTATTTCTGGCAAGAAATAAAAAGTTTAACAAAATAGAAATATAGGCAAGATACAGTATATTAAGCTCGTTGGTTGCTACAATAAAACTAGACCCATTTTTCTGTATTAGCAGGATGGGCCTGATACCGTATATACCCAACGTATGATAAGAAACATTTTTCCAATAAAATAATATTGTGAATAGTGGTATAGGCTCAAAAGAGAGAGAGGGAGAGAGAGAGAGAAAGACAATATACATAATCTTGAAATCTAGAAAAAAATAGTAAGTTCTTACAAAAGGCAATTCAGTTTTTTGTGTTAATTAACAAAAAATATGTCCTGAAACTAGAGAGAGTGCAGAGAAGGGTAACCAAATAAATAAAGGATGTGAAGGACCTTAGCTATAAACAAAGTATAACCAAAAATGAAGAAAAAGATATGGATGAGCGAGTTTGAGGTGGAGGGACTTAACAGTCCTGACCTCAACCCGATAGAAGACCTTTGGGATGAATAAGAGCGGAGACTGCAAGCCAGGCCTTCTCATCCACATCAGCAATTGACCTTACAAATGCGCTTCTGGGAGAATTGTCAAACACTCTCATAGACACACGCCTAAACCTTGTAGACAGCCTTCCCAGAAGAGTTGAAGCTGTTATAGCGGAAAAGGGTGGGCCAACTCAATACTGAACCCTACAGACTAAGACTGGGATGCCATTAAAGTTCATGTGCATGTAAAGGCAGGCATCCCAATACTTTTGACAATATAGTGTAGGTCTGAAATACAAGACCAAATTTATGTAGGCGAGTGCTACTTGAGGAGATGTGCTAATGCATTACTTTGCATTTCTGCTTCTCTAAAAGACAAGGGGGTTTATTTATTAAAGGCAAATCCACTTGGAAGTGCACTTGGAAGTGCAGTCACTGTAGATCTGAGAGGAAGATCTGAAATGAAGGGGAGCACTGCTAATTTCAGTTTCAATGATTTTTATTGAGGTTTACAAGAGAGAAGGTTAAAGGATTGAACGTATTATAAATCTGTATCACAGTACAGAGAACATTTCGGGAAGAGTTTTAACAGCTTATGTCCTACACATCCATAATCACTGGTTACCCCTATTGGGGAACAGGGAGAAGAAACAGGTCAAAAACAAAAATGGAAAAAAATTGAACAACAAAAATAAACCTTTATGCCCCCTGGAGGAGACTTTAAGTATCCCAAGGCTTTCCTGTCACCCTCCCACACTCAGTAGTCAGTAAAGCGTACAACTTAGAGTAAAATTCACAGAATTCTAGAGCCAAAGTGTGAATTCTGAGTCACTTTGCCATCCCTTAAGCTTAACTTTGGGAGGGATTGTAAGGATGAGGGGAAAGTTTCCTAGCTAACAGGGGGGTTGGTTTATCTCCCATCGTATAAAATCTATGCCTGGACCAGCGAGGGTATTTCTCTGCTTTAGTGGTAAGGCAAAGATTTAGCGCCGTACGTGCTGCATCAATTTTGTGCCTCAGGTCTAACTTGGGATTGTTCTTTTGTTCATGTGAAATTGCCTGTAGATCATTTCCTTGTTGTTGAATTGTTTGTGTGTATATGCGTTTAGTTCTAGGTGTAAGTTGAATAAACTTACCATGAATTGTGGCTTTGTGTAAAATATTGGCAAATGTCTGTTTCTATTTTTTTCATGTATTTTAACTAGTATAAGTTTTTCTTGTTTCCCTTTTTTTTGTAGAACTGTTGTTACTTCTTTTGAGACTATATTCTATTTACCCCTGAGGAAGCCATTTGTATGGCGAAACATGTAGGGAAGGACTGACCAGACAGCACTTAAAGGCCAATGCCATTCCGGCCCAACACGCCCCACACTTTTGGCTGTCTGAAAACTGGATAGAATATATGTATTTTATGCTCTAGTATTCAATTGTACTAATGTTTCTCTGTTTTAGTCTTTTTTTTTTGTTGTTTATTTATTTTTGGTACTTTCACTATTATGTGATATTTATTAAAATTTGATATTATAATTTAGTTTTTTCTTTTTTTCTGTCCATTTGTACTTTTGCACCGTAATAATCCCATTCTCTCCCTTGTTGCGCTTTTTTCTGTTTCTATTTTGTTAAAGACAATGGGGTCATTAAGCAAGGCAGCATTGAGGCGCCACGCGGTGTGTTTTGGTTTGGTCCCCAGATCTGATAGGGAGATTTGTACCAGTGAGTGGTCTGACCATGATGCATTCAGTATTTTAGCTGATTTGATTGAGGGGAGTATTTGCAATTGGAGTAAATACATGATCAATTTGAGAGTAAGTTTTATTTACTTGGGAATAATGTGTGCAATCCCTAGTTGTTGGGTGGAGATTTCTCCATGTATCTATAAATCCCTGTTTCAAAACATGTTTTAAAACTGGTTTGTGTGGATTAGACCTGTCTATAGCTTGATCCAAGGGCACGTTACTGTCTCCTCCTATAATAATCTGGCCCATAGCTTGTGGTATCAATGTCGATAACATCGTCTCAAAAAATTGCATCCGTCCCGCATTAGGGGCATAGTACAAAACTAGGGAGATAACTTGTCCATCACTTTTCCTTCTTCTTTAATTACCATGTCTGGGGTAAACGGGACATTTTTGCTAATGCAAATTGCAACTCCCCCCTTTTCTCCGGGCCATTAGATAAGTAGCATGTGAGAAAATGGGGGTTCAGGTATTTAGGTGCCAAGACGTGAGAGAAATGTGTTTCCTGTAAAAGCCCAATATTTGCTCCCCATTTATGGTATTGTTGGAATGCCATTGCCCTTTTGGTTGGGGAGTTAATGCCCTGTATATTGTGGGTTAAGACTATAAATTTGTTTGACTGACAGTTCAACATAATGGTTCGACAGACTGTACTCGTCTGATATAGTTTTCCATAATTTCCTACAAGATGCCAACGCTTCACGGGGAAACTTCTGGATCGAAGAGAGAGAGTACATTAGAGTTTTAATTCAGGACACCAAGTGGTCATGCGTCAGTGGGCTTCAGGTTAGATAACATCATAAATGTGCATAACATAACAGGGAATCACGACCTCTGGGAAATCAACGTTCCCATAGCGTAATGTGAAGTTGTCTCTCTCTGGTAGAGGGGGGCAAGCTCACCAAGAAGTGGCATGCATTTACGCCCCGGTATCTTTCCTTTCATATAGCTGTGAGGAGACTGGGAGCATCCAAAATACAACATTAAACAAAAATCTGTTCATATTATTGGAAAGGGTAAATTGGGCAGCTCCTGGTCAGAGGGACCTGAACCCTCTATACTAAGATCAATTATATAGCAGGTGCTTTCGTGCCCAAAAGTCGGGCAAAGATGTTCTTTTTGTAGTTAAACCAGAGCACAAACATCATGCAATTTTGAAAAAAACATTAGAAAAAAATATATAAAATAAAAATATAAAGCAAAACGATTAGGTTACTAACAACGGTGGTGAGGATTCACAGACTTTCTTCCAATCCGGGTTTTGTCAGACGAAATGCTGACAAAAGTAAAAATATAAACCATAAAAAACACATTGATTCTGAGTCATCTATAGGTCCCCGCAGATGGGGAGGGTGAGCGTCCTTGTTGGGACCATATGGGTGAGATCGGCCGATCCCCATCTCGTTGAGAGGAAGTAGAAGATGAGTCTCGGGAGATCAGTACAAGTTCTAGAAGAATTTCTTCTCAAACTCTGAAGATGACAAAAGAAAGCGTCTTGCCATTGTGGGTAAACGATAGGCAAAAGGGAAAGGACCGGCGGTATTTTATGTGCCGACTGGCTAGTTGTATCAGCAGTGGCTTCAGTGAATGTCTCTTTTGGATGGTCAGTTGAGAGATATCCGCAAACATTTGGACTGAGTAACCTAATAACTCCCTTGATCCTAGCCTCAGACATGATCCTGTAAACATGAGGCTTCACTATCACATCTCTGGGAAGGCCATCAGGTCTTGGGGCCGTTAAGGCACGATGTACCCCGTCAATCTCCAGGTGGTACGGAGCAAATTTCAGGGATCAAGTACTGCATCAGGACATGCACTGCGCCTTCTAGATCATTGACCAACCATTGCAGTCTGCGTATACAAAAATGATTGCGTCTGGATCTATTTTCTAGATCTTTTATTTTTGTATTGGCTTAGTCTAGTTGGTCTTGTAAGGATGAAATCAGGGTGGTGTTCTGGTTTACCCTTACCACTGTACCATCTTTTTTTTATTTAATTTTTTCTTCACTTCAGCGAAAATTCCCAGAGAGACTTATTTCAACTTTATCAGTTCAAATTTTGGTCTCTTCTTGGTTTCATATCATTGTGGATTCTTTTCTTTTTTCTTTTCCTTTTCCTTTATAGCTTTTTATTAATCTTCCTTTTTCCTTTCCCTTCTTATTCTATTACAATATTTTTGGTTTTTCGTATAAAACGAGTGGAATTTCTCTTTTAATTTATCTACTACCCCATTTTACCCTTGCCCTCCCCACCCCCACCCCTGTTCCTTGTGCTCGCCTCTGTCCTACTTCCTGCCACCACTTTCTTTTATAGATAATAAATAATTTTTTGTACACTTACATTTTTCCCAGCTTTCCCATTCTTTGTTGTTAGTCCGAGTTATTCCTTTATCCCTTTTCTCCAGATTTTCCATTTTTCTGTGGTACTCAATTTTATCGAACCAGTCTCTCATCTACGGTTTTTTGGGGTTCAACCAATTTATTGGGATCAGTCCTTTTGCTGTGTTAAGAAGTATCGGTATAATTGTTTTCCCTATCTGCTTCTTCGATGTTTTGAAGTCTTGAAACATACATATCTGTGATTTGTAGTCTATATTTTCTTTTGTTATTTGGTTTATGATGCGCAATACCTCTCGCCAGTACTCTATCTTTGGGCACTCCCACCATATATGCAGCATTGTTGCCTTTTGATTACATTTTCTCCAACATAGTGGGGAGCTCTCTGGTTGGTTTTGATTTATTCTTACTGGCATCAAGTACCATCTGGCTAATAGTTTATTGTTCATCTCAATGTCCTGGGCACCATCGTATACTGATCTTATCATCCTCTTCACTTGTTCATCGTCTATTTTTAAGTCCAGTTCTTTTTCCCACTGATCTATATATGCCGGTCTTCCGTGGCCCTCTATTTCAGTAAGTATTTTATGTATTTTGGATATTCCTTTTTTTGCCGAATATTGGGTATAGCAGAGCTTCTCCAGAGGCCTCTTTTCTCCTTCTCCTCTTATTGGCTGTGTGAGTGATTTTACAAAATGTGCTAGTTGTAGATGATTCCAATCATTTATTCTCCATCCAGTATAATTTTCTATTTCTTGCCTTGTTTTTACTTTACCCTTCACCACTATATCTTTTAGTTGCGGAATTTTTATTTTTCGTGCCGTGAACATCTCATTACCAGGTGCAAAAAATGTAGTCCCTGAAAGTGCCATTAAAGGAGAGTTATATTCCCATTTCTCTTGCCGATTTATTGTGTCCCAAACGTTAAACACATTTTTGGTTAAAACATGTGTGTCTTGTCCCAGTGTCCTATATTTTTGTGGTACCCATATATTATTATGCAATGTGCTATCACTAAGGCCGCGTACACACGGGCGGACTGTTCGCCCAACTTTGTCCGTCCAACAGTTTCGGCATACAGTCCGCTCAAAATTAGCATGGACGGACATGGCCACACATGACGAACGAACAGTTTGCTGAAACCGTGCGCGATGACATGAACGGCACGTACGACGGGACGAAAAATACGACGTCCTATACACTGCATTATAACTTTCGGCGTGTAAATCCTTTCTGAGCATGCGCGGAACTTAGTTTGACGAACAAGCCTACACACGGGCGGACTGTTCGCTGAAACAAGGTTTCAGCGGACAGTTTTACGGAATTTCCGAAAAACCTTGTTCGTCAAACTGTCCGCTGAAACTGTCCGCTGAAAGCCCACACACGAGCGGACTGTCCGCCCAAACACTGTTCAGCGGACAAAGTTGGGCGAACAGTCCGCGCGTGTGTACGCGGCCTTAGTGTGCTTTCAATCTCAACCCATTTTTTCTCAGTGTTCACCGTCGTCCATCCTTGTCAATATTATAGTACTTCTTTACGTCAGGTGTTCCCAATCCTCCATTTTCCCTTTTTCTTGTGATTAGTGCATATTTTATTCTCGGCCTCTTATTCTGCCAAATATATAAAAAAAATAATAATAATTTATGATCCGAAAAAAGCTCTGGGGTACCCTTATTGGTATCATTTGTAGTATATATATTACTTTTGGTAAGATGACCATTTTAAACCAATTTATTCTGCCTATCCATGACAATGCTCTAGGGCCTATCTTTGTCAGATCCGCCTTGACTTCATTGATCAGTGGGATATAGTTTACAGCATATAATTTTTCTACAGAAGGGGTTATTTTTACTCCTAAATATTTTAATTCTTCCTTTACCCACGTAAATGGCAATGTTTTTTGCAAGTTATGTACCTCCTCTTCCTCCACATTTAAAATTTCTGTTTTCATGGGATTTATTTTAAAGTTTGATAATTCCCCATATTTTGTTACCTCTTTCAAAATATTTGGTAGGGCCACCTCTGGGTTTGTCATATACATCAGCACATCGTCTGCGTATGCCGCTATCTTATGCGTCTTTTCTCCCACTCTCACTCCCCCTATACTCTTGTTGTTTCTTAGGGTCACCAGCTATGATTCCATTGATAGGAAGTATAGGAGGGGTGAGTGCGGGCAGCCCTGTCGTGCCCCATTGTTGATCACTATCTCAGTAGACAATCTGCCATTTACTCTGATCTTTGCAGTTGGCCCATTGTACAAGTTCTTAATCCATTGCATATATCTTGGTCCTATTCCCAGGTATCTTAGTGTTTCCATTATGAATCCCCAGTCTACCCTATCAAATGCTTTTTCCACATCTAATGATAGGAGTAGAGCTGGGGACCCATTCCTCTTTTGCTTACCTAGCATAAGAATTGTCTTTAGACTATTATCTCGTCCTTCTCTTCCGGGTACAAACCCGGACTGATCGGGATTTACCCATTGTGGTATGAAGTTTTTTAATCTAGTGGCCAGAATCTTAGCATAGATTTTGATGTCCGTATTTAAAAGGGCAATAGGTCTATAGCTAGAACAATTGGTTTTATCTTTCCCCTCTTTTGGAATTATCGTGATATATGCCAATAGAGATTCTTTCCTGGTCTTCTCTCCCAGATTATTAAAATATTCGCACATTCTGGGGGTCAGGGACTCTTGAAATTGCTTATAGTATTTGATTGTGTAGCCGTCTGGTCCTGGGCTTTTTCCAGATGCAGTTTCTTTTATTTCTTGTTTTATCTCTTGCTCTGTAATATTTTTTTCAAGTTCTAATAATTGCTCCCTTTGAGTTTTGGGTAGCTTAGCTTCTTTCAAATAATTTTGGATCTTCCTTCTTCTGATTTCCCATTCCTGAACTGACTCTTCTTTTCTTATTGTGTATAATTCACTGTAATAACGGTGGAATGCTGCTGCAATCTCTGAGGTTTTTTTTAACTAGTTCACCCTTTTCATTTTTGATCTTATCAATAAAGTTTATTGCCTTCTTTTTTCTTACTATATTTGCAAGATATTTCCCTGGTTTGTTTCCCCATTTGTATCTCTCCTGGGATGTCCTATAGTAGTTACATCTTTCTTCTTCTTCTAATATGATCTTTAGTTGTTCTCGTTTTCTCATCAGTTCTTGTAATATCTCCTTTTTCCCTTGTTTTTTATGTTTTTGTTCCAGTTCATGGATTTCTTTTATGATTTTCATCTTGGCTATTTTCCGATTTTGTTTTCTTCTGGATCCTATTGCAATCAATTTTCCTCTAATTACTGACTTATGGGCCTCCCAGATAGTAGCTTTTGTGAGATCCGGTGAATAATTTCCCCGAAAGAATCTTTCTATCTCCGCTTTGATAATAGCTTGGTTTTCTTCACCTTCCAACAGGTCTTCATTTATTCTCCATGTTCCTCGGCCTTTACATTCTCCTTGTAAATTTAGTTTTGGTGTGTGGTCTGATACGGTTGTTATCCCAATTTTTGTTCCCGAGATGTCATCTAAGATTCTGTGTTCGACCATGATATAATCCAAACGAGAGTATACTCCATGTACCGTTGAATAAAATGTGTAATCCTTAATTTTCCTGTGTTGTATTCGCCAAAGTTTTTTTCAATTATCTTCGTTAGTCTAACTTCTCTCTGCATCGTAATCGCCGTCCTTTCCATTTTGTGGTCCAGGGGGAAATTGAAATCCCCCGCCAGTATTAATTTTCCTTGTTTGAATTCATTTAAATCTGTCAGGGTTTTTACCAAATATTTTTTCGGATTTTTGTTTGGGCAATATATATTGGCTAATGTATATTTTTCATTGTTTAACTTTCCCACCAGGAAAATAAACCTTCCTTCCGGGTCTACCTTCCTACTTTCTATTTCAAACCTTATTTCTTTTCCTATACCTATCACCACTCCTTTTGCCCCTTTTTTCCCCGTAAAACCAAGTTGGTAGCGCTCTTGAGCGTATTTTAATATTTGAGTCCAGTGTAATGTGCGTCTCTTGTAAAAATACTATTCCGGCATTATAATATTCTAGTTCGGTCATAATTTTATTTCTCTTCCTCAAGGAATTTAGACCCCGTACGTTATACGACACAAGTTGGACACTATCCTTCTCCTCCATTTCCATTTAATTCCCCTAGCGTCCCCACTTGGGGCCCCCCCAGGCCCCTATTTGAGACCCAGGTCGGGTCCCCACCACGGCAACATGTGGGGCATTCACCATTTTTATATTTGGCCAGGTTGTGTATTTTTCTCTTTTTCTCTTTCCCCCTTTTTTTCTTTTCTCTTTTATTTTCCTTCCCTTTTATTCAGAAGAGTGCACTGGAACCTCCCCCCCACTTCCCCTCTCCTCTCCCCCCCTTCACCCCCACCCTCTCGCTATATGTTGATGTTTTGACCCTATGGTCTCGGAAGCAAACACATTTTTAATTGCCTCCCCTCTTTTGAGGTGGAAATATAGTTGATGTTAAGGCCCTCCTTCTCATTTTTAACCAGGAGTGTGGCCCTTACTGTGCACCTAGTGCCGTTTCCTCCCCCACTCCCCACCGCCCATATATTTGCCTTTCTTTTCTCACCGGTCTATCTCGCTCTCCCCCCCCCCACTTCCCCACCCCCTAAACTCCTCCCCCCTGCCCCCGGAGCTGGTATTCCCAGTTTTCTGCAAAAATCTGGAATTTCTTCCACAGATCTCAGTCTGGTGCTGACTCCATTTTTTGTTACGTTTAAGCTGGCTGGGAACCACCAATTATATTGTATTTCTTTCTCCTGGAGGATTTTTAGTAGGGGTTTAAATGTCTTTCTTCTTTTTAAAGTCTCTTGTGCTAAATCCTGAAAAAATTGTATATCATTTCCTTCAAATTGAATTGGTGGGTTTCTTCTCAAGTTTTTCCAAATTACTATCTTATCTTCCCATTTTTTTAAACATACAATTATGTCCCTAGGTTTTTCCTTTGGGAGTCCAGGTGATTTTCTTATTCTATAGATTTTCTTTATTTCTATTTCCTTAATCTCAGCTTTATCCAGCAATGGGTTTAATAAATTTGTTATTGTTTCCACTAAGTTAACCTCCTGTACTTTTTCTGGTAACCCACGTACTCTCAGATTTTTTTCCATTCTCTATTCTCTCGATCTTCCATTTTTGTTCCTGTTGTTCCTTTTTTATTAGCATTAACTCCCCTCTCAGTTCATCAATTAATTTTGAATGAGCAAGTATTGTGGTTTCTTCTTCCTCTATTCTTGTTAACATGTGTCCGAGATTGTTATGGATATTTGTCATTTCAGATTTTAGTGAGTTTTCCAAGGCTGAAAACATCTTTTCCATATCCCCTTTGTTGGCAACTGGGATGGGTCTAGCACTTCTGTCCCTCCTTGGGCACCTTATCTCGGTTCTTCTAGCCTTTGTTCCATACTCTCTTCTGGGGGGTGGACTACCCTCTATTGACTACCGTCTTTGGCCCTTTTTCTTTTCCTTCCTTTCTCTGTTTTCTCTGCTTTCTTGCTGCCGTCCTTTCATACTTTGCTGCTCTTCTTCTCCTTGTAATAAATATTTACCCATGGGACCCAGGCTTCTATTGGGGCCCAGACTCGTCCACGGCGACTTAGATGTTCCCCCTCCTCGTGTCGTCTTTCCTCTAATTATAAAAAAAAAGGGGAGACCCCCCACAAAATTCCTTCGTATTCCTTTCTTTCCCTTGATTGGCACTTTTAAAATGTCCTTCCTTTCTTCACCCCCTTCTGCTCACTTAAAAATCTTGTCTATTCCTCTCAGACAATAGTTAACAGTAGATAATCAAGTTCCAAACTTTATCAGGTTTTATCAGCTGTCTTATCTAACAGAGTTAAGTAATACAATTTTCAATTCAGTTCATGTTATATTTAACTTATCTGATCCACGCAGGATGGGGGACTTCTTCTCCTCAGTGCGGGGCAGGGGACACTCCACTCTGTTTATCCGGCTTCTTTAGGCCCTCCGTGTATCTTCAGCTCTCACCCGTTTTCACTGAAGCTTAGGTATGTCTGCTGCTACTGCGCTCCATTGGTCCTTTACTAAGACATCGCTTGGTGACAGCTCACTGACGTCAACGGTCCCATGAGGGACTCTCCTCCTCGTTCTTTGAGTAGTGGGGTCAGGTGCTTCCAGAGCACTGCACCGACCCTCCGCAGTACCGCCATACAGCTCAGCTGATCCGGGGGTGGGAGATGAGCAGAAAGAGCGTAGGCAAAGAGAACGCCACAGACACTACTCTGCTAGTCGGCGGACATGAGGGGGGGTAGGTCCAGCTCTCACGGCACACGTCCCGACATCAACACAGGCTCTTCCCTCCCCAAAGTCCTGTACCATCCATCTTTGATTCAATTGTGTCTAGTTTCTCCCTTATGCTGTGAAAGTCACCTTTTATTTCCTCTGTTATTATTGTGCAAGCTTTGGATAGTTCCTGCTGGAGCAGTTCAGAGAAGCGAGCCAATAGTGCTGCATCTCAGGGATAAGGATCAGGTGGTGGGGGTTGGGATTGATTCTGCATGGACCTGGACTGGCTGAAAGTGATTTCTGTCAGGTCTGCCTATGGATAAGGCATTCCCTTTGATATGCAGAGGCAGGGGAAAACTGAGGGTGCTCACCTCTGTGTGGCAGTGTCATCTCATACTGTCACTGGGAAGAGAATGGATCCAGCTGCCGGCTAGAGTGTGAAGTGGCTGCAGGGTCTGAAGAAGCCTGTGAAGCAGCTGCTGGAGTGTGAGAAGAGGCTGGGCCATGTGAAGATCGGGTCCCATGTCCTGTTCACTTCTGACTGTATGCCATCATGGGTGGAGAGGCCTGCTGTGTTTCTGGTAATGGACGCCCCGAACGGGCGGAATTATAAGAGTGCGGCTGTCTTCTTTTTGGCTGTCCCTGTTGCCCTCTGCTGCATGATGCAGCCCCGAGCCCAAGCAGGGGCTAACTGCTCCCGGATCACTGATGGTAGCTTGGAAAGTCCAGCAGCGAGCAGTGCTCGGTCAGAACATGTCTGCTCCCGATTCTCTATGCATGCGCACTAGCTCTGCTGATTTGTATCATCCAATCATGTGCAAAAAAAAATGCTGTTTTTTATTTTCATTGCATGTCCCCCTCAGATTTACAGTGACTGCACTTCCAAGTGCACTTGCAGTGCACTTGTAGTGCAAAGTGGATTTGTCTTTAGTAAATCAACCTCCATGACCGCTAGATACATACAAATATGCATGCATAGAAGCAACTGGAGGCAAATGGTATTTTGGTGAGTTTTTTACGGCTATGAATTTTAACTTGTGGGCTTTGCCAACTTAGATGGATTAGTATAAGCACTTTAGGAGTGAAATTAAGTTAAAACAGTGTTCTTACTCTGGTATAAGAGGCCCAAGACAGCTGAAGACAAAATGCTAGTAATTTAGAGTTTGCATTCTAAATTACTAGCGGCAGAATTCTGCGGCAGAAAGAACATAAGGAAACACATGTACAGTCTATGATATATTAATCAAGAAATACTGTCTGCTCTTGTCTTTCTTTAGTTCAGCTGCCAAGAAGAAATGTATCAAGTGTGTAATTTAATTTCATGCTAAATAAAGATATATACTTAGTGCAATTAGACAGTAAATATAATAAAACATTTAGCACATATATGTATGTATACAGTATATATCAACACACCTCATCCTGACATGTCAGAATACAAGTAAACAGCTTATTGTTGGGGGCGTGGCCGAGAGCGGCATGTGAGAGGACGTGCATCACGGAGCTCCCGCACTGATCCTC
The DNA here is from genome assembly GCF_037356315.1 of Lithobates pipiens. Taxonomy (NCBI): domain Eukaryota; kingdom Metazoa; phylum Chordata; class Amphibia; order Anura; family Ranidae; genus Lithobates; species Lithobates pipiens. The sequence goes on from NW_027507758.1 coordinate 275,953,920, forward strand.
CAACAATCCTCTTCCCAGCCAGCTACAACAACCAAAATTGGGTCAAATCCTGCACAGGACTCCCCCTGTTGTGTCCGGAGTCACTGCCAAGGCTTACGGAGACCATGCAGACCCGAAAACATGCGGAGGCCGGGACGCCGGATTTCCAACATGGTGCCGCGGCGCTTCTCTCACAGCATGCACAAGGCATGGAGAAGACTAAAGAAGTCGGTAAGCCCCCTAAGACTCCCAAAGGCACTGTGAAAGAACCCCCAAGGGACCTGCTCTACTATGCCCAGAAACTAGCAGGTCAGGCTGCCCAGGGGAACGGGGAGGACATGCTTGACAAGAACTGGGGTTCATTAGACATGATTTACAGAAAAGAAGGGAGCGCATTACTAAAGCTGAAGTGAGATAGAAGACAAGTTAACACCCTGCTAAGAGACACACAAATTACAGCCAGGATTGCCAGAATGAACAAACTTAAATCTGACAATATTGAAAAGAGAGAGGGAGCAACATCCGTATTGTGGGGCTCCCGGAGAAGACGGAGGGCAGGGACCCCACGGAATTTGTTGAACAATGGCTATTGCAGATGTTTGGAAAAGAGGTGTTCACCCTATTATACTCAGTAGAACAGGCACAGAGGGTACCACCCAGGTCCCTTCCACCAGGTCACCCGTCACACACCATGATAGCCAGTAGTGATGGACGAACTTCCGACGGGACGTTTCGCGAACGCGAAACGCGAACGGACACAAACGTTCGCGAAAACGACCGTTCGCCGCGGGCTCCATTGACTTCAATGGGAGGCGAATTTCGCAAACCTTTAGGTCGAATTTGCGGCCACGGGGTAATTATTAGGGGGTAGCACGTAGTCCCACCACCTGGACAATAGCATAATACATGTATGAGGTGAATTTGGGATCGATAACTACAAGCATTTTTTTTTTATTTGGGAAATTGTTCTGACAATTCAGGACTATGGAGCTAATGAAGGCAATGGAGGAGAGGGAAGGTCAGGGACCAGGGTAGGCAAACAAGAGGGTGCAGGAGATACAGAGCACTGACAGCAGCACCGTAATACAGAGCACTGACATCAGCACCGTGACATACAGCGCTGACAGCAGCTCCGTGACATACAGCGCTGACAGCAGCTCCGTGACATACAGCGCTGACAGCAGCTCCGTGACATACAGCGCTGACAGCAGCTCCGTGACATACAGCGCTGACAGCAGCTCCGTGACATACAGCGCTGACAGCAGCTCCGTGACATACAGCGCTGACAGCAGCACCGTGACATACAGCGCTGACAGCAGCTCCGTGACATACAGCGCTGACAGCAGCTCCGTGACATACAGCGCTGACAGCAGCTCCGTGACATACAGCGCTGACAGCAGCTCCGTGACATACAGCGCTGACAGCAGCTCCGTGACATACAGCGCTGACAGCAGCTCCGTGACATACAGCGCTGACAGCAGCTCCGTGACATACAGCGCTGACAGCAGCTCCGTGACATACAGCGCTGACAGCAGCTCCGTGACATACAGCGCTGACAGCAGCTCCGTGACATACAGCGCTGACAGCAGCTCCGTGACATACAGCGCTGACAGCAGCACCGTGACATACAGCGCTGACAGCAGCTCCGTGACATACAGCGCTGACAGCAGCTCCGTGACATACAGCGCTGACAGCAGCTCCGTGACATACAGCGCTGACAGCAGCTCCGTGACATACAGCGCTGACAGCAGCTCCGTGACATACAGCGCTGACAGCAGCACCGTGACATACAGCGCTGACAGCAGCTCCGTGACATACAGCGCTGACAGCAGCTCCGTGACATACAGCGCTGACAGCAGCTCCGTGACATACAGCGCTGACAGCAGCTCCGTGACATACAGCGCTGACAGCAGCTCCGTGACATACAGCGCTGACAGCAGCTCCGTGACATACAGCGCTGACAGCAGCTCCGTGACATACAGCGCTGACAGCAGCTCCGTGACATACAGCGCTGACAGCAGCTCCGTGACATACAGCGCTGACAGCAGCTCCGTGACATACAGCGCTGACAGCAGCTCCGTGACATACAGCGCTGACAGCAGCTCCGTGACATACAGCGCTGACAGCAGCACCGTAAGCAGCCCCAGGAGGAAGTCAGCACAGCACAGGGATGGTGTGATCCCCTCATAATAAGAACCCCCAGGAGGAAGTCAGCACAGCACAGGGATGGTGGGAGCCCCTCATAATAAGAACACCCAGGAGGAAGTCAGCACAGCACAGGGATGGTGGGAACCCCTCATAATAAGCAGCCCCAGTAGAAATATGACACCGCTCAACCTCTTCAAAGAGGAGGGTAGGGGCATATAGTACGGTGTGCTTTTTTGGGTCAGGGAAGTGAGCCAAATGAATTAAGAAGGTCTGTGTGCTTGATTCCAAAAATTGTTTATAGACATATACATGGTCTACTGATCACATGTGTTGAATTCCTCCGAGATCCATGCCTCATTCATTTTTAGAAATGTGAGGTAGTTAACACTGTGGTGAGCTAGGCGAGTACGCTTATCGGTCACAATCCCCCCTGCTGCGCTGAACGTCCTTTCGGACAGGACACTGGATGAGGGGCAAGCCAACAGTTCGATTGCAAATTGGGCAAGCTCTGGCCAGAGGTCAAGCCTGCCCACCCAGTAGTCTAGGGGTTCATCACTCCTCAGAGCGTCCACATCGGCCGTTAACCCAATGTAGTCGGACACCTGACGGTCTAGGCGTTCCCTGATGCTGGATCCGGATGACACCTGTCGATGGGTCGGCTGAAAGAATGACCTCATATCCGAAGTCACCAACACATCTTCAAACCGGCCTCTTCTTGCAGGCGCTGTTGGATTGGTACCCGCAAATCCTTCTCTGGGAGTGGGAATTGCTCCTCTGCCAGCGCACGCAAAAGCAGAATGCAGCATTTCTCGAAGCAAGGCCTGGAAGTGCTGCATTCTGACAGCCCTCTGCGACGGCGGTAACATTTCCGCCATTTTGTGTTTGTACCGGGGGTCTAAGTACGTTGCCACCCAGTACTGGTCCTTGACCCTCATGCTTTTTATACGGGGGTCCCTATTAAAACACTGGAGCATGAAGGCCCCCATTTGCACTAAAGTGGAAGCGGTGTGGTGGCCTGGCTCCTGCTCATCATCCAGGATAATGTCGTCCTCTTCATTCTCCTCTCCCCATCCTCGCACAACAGGGATCCCAGAAAGGTTTAAAGCATGCTCTTCTTGCTCCTGCTCATCCGCCCCGGCACCATCCTCCTCTGACTCCTCATCAGACTCCTGTTGTTGACTTGTCTCAGATAGAGTAGCCCCCCCTGGGAATTCATCCAGCATTGCGACTTCCTCATCTTCCCGCTCCTGCTCCTCCACAGCCTGATCAATGACACGACGCAATGCACGCTCCAGAAAGAAGGCATAAGGTACCATGTCACTGATGGCGCCATGGCTGCGACTGACCAGTTTGGTGATCTCCTCAAATGGCCGCAGAAGTCTGCATGTGTCGCGCATGAGCAGCCACTGGCGCGGTGAAAAAAAACCCAGCTCCCCAGAACCGTTTCTTTCGCAGAGTTCATACAGGTAGACGTTAACTGCACGTTTCTGCTGGAGCAGCCTATCAAGCATATAGAAGGTTGAGTTCCATCGCGTCGGGCAATCGCAAATAAGACGTCTGACCGGCAGATGGTGTCGCCGCTGAATGTCAGCAAGGCGAGCCATGGCCGTGTAAGATCTTCTGAAATGGGCCGAGATTTTCCTTGCCTGCCGCAAGATGTCCTGGACCCCAGGGTATTTGACAAGGAATCGCTGCACGACCAAGTTTAAGACGTGTGCCATGCACGGCACGTGCGTGATTTTGCCCTGTTTCAATGCGCTAAGCAGATTGGCACCGTTGTCACACACCACTTTACCAACTGTCAAATTGAGCGGTGTTAGCCACTCATCTGCCTGTGAACGCAAAGCTGAAAGGAGTGCCGGGCCAGTGTGGCTCTTTGCTTCCAGGCACAACAGACGCAGCACGGCATGGCAACGTCTCACCTGGCATGTGGAATAGGTTCTGGGGAGCTTGGGCGGTGCAGTGGAAGAGACGCTAGCAGCGGAAAAGGAGGAGGCAGCTGAGGAGGAGAGGGAGGAGGATGGAGTAGGAGGAGGAGAAGAAGAGTCAGGCCTGCATGCAATCCGTGGCGGTAAAACCAAATCTACACGGGTGCCACGGGTTACATGCTTGACGGCCGTCAGAAGGTTCACCCAGTGGGCAGTAAAACTGATATACCTTCCCTGCCCGTGTTTGCTAGACCACGTGTCTGTGGTCAGATGTATCTTGGCACCGACACTGTGTGCCAGAGATACATTCACTTGCCGCTGAACATGGCCATATAGCTCTGGGATGCCCTTCTCTGAGAAATACTTCCTTCCTGGGACCTTCCATTGTGGTGTTCCAATGGCCACAAATTTGCGAAAGGCCTCCGAGTCCACCAGTTTATATGGCAGTAGTTGGCGGGCTATGAGTTCTGACAAGCCAGCCGCCAACCGTTGGGCAAGAGGGTTATCCGGCGTCATCATTTTTTTACGCTCAAACATTAGGCCCACGGAAGCCTGCCTTTTTGCAGAAAAATGTGAGCTTGGCGTGATGGAAGGTGGAGTGGAGGACAATTGTGAGGAGAGAGGAGAAGGAGAAGTAGAAGACGAGGCTGGACGGTGAGAGCCTGCAGTGTGGCTTTGTGTGTTCCGTTGCTCCCACTGGGCTCGGTGATGGCTGCTCATGTGCCTTCTTAAGGCGGTCGTCCCTAGGTGAGTATTGGGCTTACCGCGACTAACGCGTTGACTGCAAAGATTGCAGATGGCAACGCTATTGTCAGCAGCGGACACGTTAAAAAAAGCCCACACTGCGGAGCCATGTGCCGGTGTCCTGGGAGCGCCAGATGTGACCGTACATGGTCGATGACTCGCTCCTGATACATTTGCAGTCTGCTTTGTCCCTGCTGTGCAATGTAAGTCATTGCTGCTTCTCCTCCCTATCTGCTGGTCCATATCTCCCTCTGAACTCCCCTCCTCTTCCTCTCTTGTGGGCACCCACGTGACATCACTAGACACGTCATCATCAACGTCACCTTCCCCACCGCTATAAGTAGAGTAGGCAGCAACACCGGGGACCAACCTCCTCCTTGGGCTGATCTGGGTACTGGCGTCAGACTGCTGAGTAGCGCTTGTTGCTACCTCCTCTTCCTGATCCAATACCAAGAGTGGCTGCGCATCAGAAATGTCCTCTTGATATGGATCGGAAAATAATTCCAGTGACTCAAGCGGAAGGTATGTGGTGGTGGTGGTGGTGGTCGTGTTGTTGGTGGTAGTGTCTTTGGGGGTGCACATAGCAGAGAGTGAAGAAGAGGGTGCAGATCGAGAGGATGAGGAGGGTGCAGAAGAGTAAGGCTGAGCGAGCCACTCAACCAAGTCTGGTGCATCCTTTAAAGTAATTGAACGCACCTTCTGCAACTTCCCACTTTGGCTCAAGCCTGTTGCTCCTGCCCTACCCCTACCACCCCTGCGGAAGGGCCTGCCTCTTCCTCTGCATGTCATTTTTTAAATGACCCTGTGACAAAACTCTTAGTCCCTATACCGCTGAAGGACTGCTGCAGTATAGGTGAGCGGTCAGCAGTGGTGCACGTCAACCCTATCTATTGTGGACCTATAGCGGTCCTTACAGAACAGCAGACTGTACCGCACTCAAGCCTATGTACCGTAGCACCCTATACCAAGTTACCAGTCCTTATAAGAACTTTTGTGGACCAAGCAGGTTGTGTATTAGTGTTTAGCAGACTGTACGTCAGTCCCTATACCGCTGAAGGACTGCTGCAGTATAGGGCAGCGGTCAGCAGTGGTGCACGTCAACCCTATCTATTGTGGACCGATAGCGGTCCTTACAGAACAGCAGACTGTACCGCACTCAAGCCTATGTACCGTAGCACCCTATACCAAGTTACCAGTCCTTATAAGAACTTTTGTGGAACAAGCAGGTTGTGTGTTAGTGATTAGCAGACTGTACGTCAGTCCCTATACCGCTGAAGGACTGCTGCAGTATAGGGCAGCGGTCAGCAGTGGTGCACGTCAACCCTATCTATTGTGGACCGATAGCGGTCCTTACAGAACAGCAGACTGTACCGCACTCAAGCCTATGTACCGTAGCACCCTATACCAAGTTACCAGTCCTTATAAGAACTTTTGTGGAACAAGCAGGTTGTGTGTTAGTGATTAGCAGACTGTACGTCAGTCCCTATACCGCTGAAGGACTGCTGCAGTATAGGTGAGCGGTCAGCAGTGGTGCACGTCAACCCTATCTATTGTGGACCGATAGCGGTCCTTACAGAACAGCAGACTGTACCGCACTCAAGCCTATGTACCGTAGCACCCTATACCAAGTTACCAGTCCTTATAAGAACTTTTGTGGACCAAGCAGGTTGTGTATTAGTGTTTAGCAGACTGTACGTCAGTCCCTATACCGCTGAAGGACTGCTGCAGTATAGGGCAGCGGTCAGCAGTAGTGCACGGCAACCCTATGTATTGTGGACCGATAGCGGTCCTTACAGAACAGCAGACTGTAACGCACTCAGGCCTATGTACCGTAGCACCCTATACCAAGTTACCAGTCCTTATAAGAACTTTTGTGGACCAAGCAGGTTGTGTGTTAGTGATTAGCAGACTGTACGTCAGTCCCTATACCGCTGAAGGACTGCTGCAGTATAGGTGAGCGGTCAGCAGTGGTGCACGTCAACCCTATCTATTGTGGACCGATAGCGGTCCTTACAGAACAGCAGACTGTAACGCACTCAGGCCTATGTACCGTAGCACCCTATACCAAGTTACCAGTCCTTATAAGAACTTTTGTGGAACAAGCAGGTTGTGTGTTAGTGATTAGCAGACTGTACGTCAGTCCCTATACCGCTGAAGGACTGCTGCAGTATAGGTGAGCGGTCAGCAGTGGTGCACGTCAACCCTATCTATTGTGGACCGATAGCGGTCCTTACAGAACAGCAGACTGTACCGCACTCAAGCCTATGTACCGTAGCACCCTATACCAAGTTACCAGTCCTTATAAGAACTTTTGTGGACCAAGCAGGTTGTGTATTAGTGTTTAGCAGACTGTACGTCAGTCCCTATACCGCTGAAGGACTGCTGCAGTATAGGGCAGCGGTCAGCAGTAGTGCACGGCAACCCTATGTATTGTGGACCGATAGCGGTCCTTACAGAACAGCAGACTGTAACGCACTCAGGCCTATGTACCGTAGCACCCTATACCAAGTTACCAGTCCTTATAAGAACTTTTGTGGACCAAGCAGGTTGTGTGTTAGTGATTAGCAGACTGTACGTCAGTCCCTATACCAATGAAGGACTGCTGCAGTATAGGGCAGCGGTCAGCAGTAGTGCACGGCAACCCTATGTATTGTGGACCGATAGCGGTCCTTACAGAACAGCAGACTGTAACGCACTCAGGCCTATGTACCGTAGCACCCTATACCAAGTTACCAGTCCTTATAAGAACTTTTGTGGAACAAGCAGGTTGTGTGTTAGTGATTAGCAGACTGTACGTCAGTCCCTATACCGCTGAAGGACTGCTGCAGTATAGGTGAGCGGTCAGCAGTGGTGCACGTCAACCCTATCTATTGTGGACCGATAGCGGTCCTTACAGAACAGCAGACTGTACCGCACTCAAGCCTATGTACCGTAGCACCCTATACCAAGTTACCAGTCCTTATAAGAACTTTTGTGGACCAAGCAGGTTGTGTGTTAGTGTTTAGCAGACTGTACGTCAGTCCCTATACCGCTGAAGGACTGCTGCAGTATAGGGCAGCGGTCAGCAGTAGTGCACGGCAACCCTATGTATTGTGGACCGATAGCGGTCCTTACAGAACAGCAGACTGTACCGCACTCAAGCCTATGTACCGTAGCACCCTATACCAAGTTACCAGTCCTTATAAGAACTTTTGTGGAACAAGCAGGTTGTGTGTTAGTGATTAGCAGACTGTACGTCAGTCCCTATACCGCTGAAGGACTGCTGCAGTATAGGGCAGCGGTCAGCAGTGGTGCACGTCAACCCTATCTATTGTGGACCGATAGCGGTCCTTACAGAACAGCAGACTGTACCGCACTCAAGCCTATGTACCGTAGCACCCTATACCAAGTTACCAGTCCTTATAAGAACTTTTGTGGAACAAGCAGGTTGTGTGTTAGTGATTAGCAGACTGTACGTCAGTCCCTATACCGCTGAAGGACTGCTGCAGTATAGGTGAGCGGTCAGCAGTGGTGCACGTCAACCCTATCTATTGTGGACCGATAGCGGTCCTTACAGAACAGCAGACTGTACCGCACTCAAGCCTATGTACCGTAGCACCCTATACCAAGTTACCAGTCCTTATAAGAACTTTTGTGGACCAAGCAGGTTGTGTATTAGTGTTTAGCAGACTGTACGTCAGTCCCTATACCGCTGAAGGACTGCTGCAGTATAGGGCAGCGGTCAGCAGTAGTGCACGGCAACCCTATGTATTGTGGACCGATAGCGGTCCTTACAGAACAGCAGACTGTAACGCACTCAGGCCTATGTACCGTAGCACCCTATACCAAGTTACCAGTCCTTATAAGAACTTTTGTGGACCAAGCAGGTTGTGTGTTAGTGATTAGCAGACTGTACGTCAGTCCCTATACCAATGAAGGACTGCTGCAGTATAGGGCAGCGGTCAGCAGTAGTGCACGGCAACCCTATGTATTGTGGACCGATAGCGGTCCTTACAGAACAGCAGACTGTAACGCACTCAGGCCTATGTACCGTAGCACCCTATACCAAGTTACCAGTCCTTATAAGAACTTTTGTGGAACAAGCAGGTTGTGTGTTAGTGATTAGCAGACTGTACGTCAGTCCCTATACCGCTGAAGGACTGCTGCAGTATAGGTGAGCGGTCAGCAGTGGTGCACGTCAACCCTATCTATTGTGGACCGATAGCGGTCCTTACAGAACAGCAGACTGTACCGCACTCAAGCCTATGTACCGTAGCACCCTATACCAAGTTACCAGTCCTTATAAGAACTTTTGTGGACCAAGCAGGTTGTGTATTAGTGTTTAGCAGACTGTACGTCAGTCCCTATACCGCTGAAGGACTGCTGCAGTATAGGGCAGCGGTCAGCAGTAGTGCACGGCAACCCTATGTATTGTGGACCGATAGCGGTCCTTACAGAACAGCAGACTGTAACGCACTCAGGCCTATGTACCGTAGCACCCTATACCAAGTTACCAGTCCTTATAAGAACTTTTGTGGACCAAGCAGGTTGTGTGTTAGTGATTAGCAGACTGTACGTCAGTCCCTATACCAATGAAGGACTGCTGCAGTATAGGGCAGCGGTCAGCAGTAGTGCACGGCAACCCTATGTATTGTGGACCGATAGCGGTCCTTACAGAACAGCAGACTGTAACGCACTCAGGCCTATGTACCGTAGCACCCTATACCAAGTTACCAGTCCTTATAAGAACTTTTGTGGACCAAGCAGGTTGTGTGTTAGTGATTAGCAGACTGTACGTCAGTCCCTATACCAATGAAGGACTGCTGCAGTATAGGGCAGCGGTCAGCAGTAGTGCACGGCAACCCTATGTATTGTGGACCGATAGCGGTCCTTACAGAACAGCAGACTGTACTGCACTCAGGCCTATGTACCGTAGCACCCTATACCAAGTTACCAGTCCTTATAAGAACTTTTGTGGACCAAGCAGGTTGTGTGTTAGTGATTAGCAGACTGTACGTCAGTCCCTATACCAATGAAGGACTGCTGCAGTATAGGGCAGCGGTCAGCAGTAGTGCACGGCAACCCTATGTATTGTGGACCGATAGCGGTCCTTACAGAACAGCAGACTGTACTGCACTCAGGCCTATGTACCGTAGCACCCTATACCAAGTTACCAGTCCTTATAAGAACTTTTGTGGACCAAGCAGGTTGTGTATTAGTGTTTAGCAGACTGTGCGTCAGTCCCTATACCGCTGAAGGACTGCTGCAGTATAGGGCAGCGGTCAGCAGTAGTGCACGGCAACCCTATGTATTGTGGACCGATAGCGGTCCTTACAGAACAGCAGACTGTACCGCACCCAAGCCTATGTACCGTAGCACCCTAGACAGACCAAGTTACCAGTCCTGATAAAGAGCTTTGTGGAACAAGTGAGTTGTGAATGATTAGCAGACTGCAGCAGAAGGGCAGCAGTCAAGTATAATATTCTTTCTATATTTGGAAGAAAGAATATTATACGTGTACAAGCCTATTACCGTACCACTGATACCAGTCCTGAAAAGAACCTTTGTGGAACTAATAGTAACAGCAAGTCTTTAAAATTATCCTCACTGCCTGACACACTGCTTCCTGCCTGTCCCTATACAAATTGGCAAAAAAGAGTAGGCTGGAACGATTAGCTGGAACAGCTCTTTTGTGGACCTGATAGTAACAGCTAATGATGATGATGATGATGATGATGAAGAAAGACTAATCTGGCTGAGCTGTCCCTAAAATAGCAGCATACAGCGCTCTGTCCCTTTATCTAAACTGACAAAAGAAACTCAGGCTGCTGACCTAACACCTATACCAGTCCTGAAAAGAACTTTTGTGTACCAAATAGCTAGCGTTTTCTCTGTCCCTACTCCACACAGGATCCTTTCCCTACAGTGACAGAAGAAAGAATGTAAAATGGCCACCGGATCGGGTGTATTTATAGGTTAGGGGGAATGTCCAAGTGTCCATGAGCTGTCATGTCTCAATTGGTTGTCCTGTAACACATGATAAACGTGTCACGAAAGGTTAAAGTTCTTGTATACATTAAACACGTAAGTCCGCCGGGGCGAACGACGGAAAAAGGCGTTCGAACCCGCGGACGGCGAAAGTCGGAAATTCGCCGCGAAACGACCGCCGGGCGAACCGTTCGGCCATCACTAATAGCCAGGCTACTCAACTATAAAGATAAAGAAATAGTGCTACGCCAGGTAAGAGAGCAATGTTATTTTCAGTACAATGGGGCCCACATCTCATTCTATCCTGATTACTCAGCAGAAATACAGAAGAGCAGAGCCAGATTTACTGATGTTAAAAAACGATTGCAAAGGCTCAGGGCCACATACGCCATGCTATTTCCGGAAAAACTGTGGATTACGGCAGGGGGCCAGTCCCACTTCTTTGAGGCGGCTGCCGAGGCATCCGCATGGCTGGATGCTAATAAACATATTATCAAACAAGCGGGAAGAAACGCAGCAGAGGGGATTGATCTGACATCCCTACGAATATGCTAATATACCAAGAAGCATTAAACTGTTGGGCTGGGAAGCCATTACCGACTTACATTCCACAAGCGACGAGAGCAAGTGAAGTTATATCAAACACAGTTCAGTGACTTTTTAGACTGGAATACCCACAAGTTTAACCAAAGTGGCATTTGGAGTTTCAGGTTGTTTGCATATACTTTTCATCGTTTTTTCTCCAATCACCCGAGTGGAACCTACCTCCTTTCCTGTAGGTCAGAGGGACCTTCCTCAACACTTTGGGGGTTTTGCCCCCCACATAGAAAAAGGGACAAGGAGATTTTTTGTTTTACAGCTCTAATTCTTATCTTTATGTTATGTTACTACCACAGCTTCACCTCAAGCAGGAACCAGCAAGCAAGCAGGAGGAACTGTGCTATGTGTGGCTTAATCTCCCATGACAAAGTGGATCACCTTATTTGGAGCACAGGTACTCTACTTTTGTTACACTTGGCGTGCCACAACTATGCACAACTATGCTCACCCTAAAGCGCCTAGGGTACACACAATGCCTTACCCTACATTTTCTATGAGAAGATATTTAAATGTGTATTGTTTCTTTGCTTTCTTGGAACATTAGGGGAATTCAGAATCCTCTAAAATGTACCATGGTAACAACCATTCTTAAAAAATACTCCCCCGCCATTTATGCATTGCAAGAGAATCGTTTGGTACCAGAGACGGTCTCATGCCTGGGATTCTCTTGGTTGGTCTTACTCCAGGGGGGTGAGTGTGCTGGTGCACCGTGCCATAGATTTTCAAATGTTAGACAAATTGATAGATGACGAGGGGCGTTATGTGATACTATTGTGTAAAATCCACCAATTGAAATGTATACTTGCTGCCATATATGTGCCACCTCCTTTTACAACAGAGGTACTAAGGGTTTTGTTAACATATCAGTTGGGCCACTCAGATGTTCCCTTTATTATTGTGGGTGACCTAAATTGCTACATGGATCCCGCTATGGATAAGCATCCTCCTCCGGTGACTTCCCGCACAAGAGCACAAGCGGCACTGCAGAAATTCACGGAGGAGTTTGGATGGGCTGATCCGTGGCACAGTCGTAACCCACTGCAGAAACTATTTTCTTGCTTTTCAAAAACCCACCTCTCCCTGTTAAGGATTGACTTATGTCTCTGCACACCTCAAACGACGCATTTACTGGAGGACGTTAGATACCTGGTGAGGGGTATATCACACCATTCGCCCCTATTGGTTTCCTTGGTGGCCAAACCGGCTGCTGATTTGCCTAGAGTACCATGGAAACTCAATGCGTTTTGGCTTAATCTATTTCCTTCTCATGAGCGGGTGTTGGCTGAGATCTTTGAGTTTTGCGACACGCCATGAGGATCATCCTGATTTAAGGCTGACATGGGAGACATTTAAAGCGTTTTTCAGGGGAAATCTGATTACCGAGGTGACAAGTATTAAATCTAAAACAGATGCTATTAGGGAGCAGACAGAACAGCTGGTAAGCCGACTAGAGGCAGAATATATTGCCGACCCCTCTGATGCAGCTAGGCAAGCCTGGCTAGCTGCACAGGAGGCGGTCACTCGGATCACAGGGGAGGCAGCAGACAGGAAAAGGTTCTTTAACAAACAGGCCTTTTATGAGGAGGGAGAGCAAACAGGCCGCCTTTTTGCCAAAGTAGTTAAGGCCTCCCAGACGTCTTCATCCATTGGGGCATTACGCACTGAGAGAAGGAGGCTGGTAAACACTCAAACTCAGGTTATGACAGAACTGGTGAGGTTTTACTCTGACTTGCATAAATCCAGGGCGACTTATTCGACCACTGACTTAAGGGACTACCTGCAGGGAATTGAGCTGCCTGGATTGTCTGATTCTCAACGAGCAATCTTAGCCCTTGTACACACGGTCAGAGATTCCGTCGGAATGTTTCCTATCGGAGCGTTTTGTCGGATATTCCGACTGTGTGTGGTCTGCTTTGGACTGTTTCCGTCAGAATATCCGACGGACCAACTTTTCCAACTTGCCGGAAATATTTTCTGACAAAATGCTCCAATCGGACATACTCCGATCATGTGTAGCCTACTCCGACGGACAAGGTGCCACACATGCTCACAATCAAATTCCGACACGGAAGCGCTTGCTCAGGTAAAACTACTGCTCGTAATCGATATAGCACATTCGTCACGCTGCAATGTTAAAAATTCTTTCATGAAGCACATTCTCTTGTTCTTTACAATGCTGCAAGAAGGAACTTCTTTTGATGCTCATAGTCACACACACTTCTCCTGAACGTATTTCCTGACTCTTTTTTACTCATTTCAGCAATACAATTTTTGAATTCGTCACATCTACACAATTTTATTTTTTGTTTATTGTTTTTTGGGTGAATTTTGTGTTTGTTTTTTTTCATAAACATCTCCTTTTTGTAATTTTGCTCATCTTTCCATTTTTTGGGGTGTGTTTTGTGTGTAAACTTACCACAACAACATTATTATATTTTTTATATTTTCTTTTTTAATCTACAGGAGGTTGTTTAGTGTTGGTACCCCTTGTTATTCATTTTCATTCGTATTTTTGAAATGTACCTGTCTGCTCACAAATAAACTGGGCTTTTTGAAGTAAAACACATACGCAAGTCTTTCTTCAAACAAAAAAAACCTTTATTTAGGTGTCAGTAACAAATAAAGAGGGAGGCAGCGATGGACAAACTGGGGAGATTAGCGAAGCCTTTGGCCCCCAGAGCACACATCAACTATTTAAACACAAAACTTGGTGGCCTGAGGAGTACATGTCTGAGGGAGAGAAGTCTGGTCCTGAAGTCCAAGAAACCCGGAACAGCAGCAGATGACATCTATGTTCCCAGGCTGTGGTACTACAACAGGCTGCATCTTCTGTCAGACCAGACTGAACCCAGGTCATCACTCTCTGGACTTCCTTCCATGCTTCCTTCCAGGCTGTGGCTGTGGTGCTGGAGGTGTGGCAGAAGGAGCAGAAGGAGGAGGGGCATGGGCCAAATCACACAAGTGTGTTGTTTATGTAATTTGGCCCAACAGACCCTTGTTGAGGGTGTGTATAATTACCTCCTCACACAAGAGCTGTTGCCCCTCCTCCATTTTCTCAAGCTTGCATGCAGCCAAGGCAGCAAAGGCCTCTTGATAGGTGGGTTTGGCTTGGAGGGCCGCTGATGCCCCCCCAATCAGCCTCAGGGCTGACTCCTCCACATTGGAGGGGAGGGACCTGTCATTCTGTGAGGCTCCTTTGCCCGCCCACCGCCTGGCTGCCGCTTACCCCCACCTCCTCCTGGCTGCCACTTTCCACACCCTCCTTCTGGCTGAGGTCTTCCTGTGTATGAATAAGGGACATAGTTTTAGTTTTTGGTTCATCAAACACACACAAATTTCACATCAAGACTGTTGCAAATTGTTAACAAACAGAAAAGACTATCATTCTGAGCCCAGCATTTTTCTTTCTTGTCCCCAAGGTTTTGGCCACTACTGTCTATTTATATGTGGATCACTTTCTAAAATCAGCAATTAGTGAGCAAAAATCAAGTTAACATCATTAATTTATACTCCCAAAATATGTACAACAATACTATACCTGGCTCAAGCTGGCCTCCCCCAGTTCTTCCTGAGTGGAAGGCCCAGGTTGGGGCGTCGGAAGACTCAGTGGGTGTGGAATGTAGCATAGGACACGTGGAAGGAAGAGTAGAGAGGGATTCTCTGGCCTCAGCCTGGTCTGACAGAAACTGCATCCTGTTATAATACCACAGCCTGGGGACATAAACTTCATCTGCTGAAGCACCAGATTGCATGGAGTCCAGCACCTTCTTCCTCTTCTTCAGATATGTACTCCTCAGGCCACCGATTTTCTTTTTTAAATAGTTGACATCTGCCTTGGGGACCACCGGCTTCACAAACTCAACCAGTTTGTCCATTGCTGCCTGCCTCTTTAGTTTGTTACTATACTGAGGGTGTGTCGCTTGCCACAGGCAGGGCATCTCTCTGTATTTATTGATGAACAGAGGGAGGAAGCTATGATCATTAAACCTGTCCATAATGTCTGCAAGACACAGCACAAGATAAACCCTAATGTCAGGCTAAACTCCACTAATGCAGGCCTCAATCTAGAAGCAGTATAGCCTAGTGATGTACCAAGTTCAAAATTTTACTTTCGTTTGCACATTCGTTGCCTCAGCTTCTCCCTCTGTTCACAGATCGTACGGACGACACACGCGTGTTGCGTTTTAAATACAGTGCGCATGCATGAAACTCCGCCCGCCCTTGATGTTCTTTCCAGACTATTCCCCGCCCCTTCGGTTTCGTCACAGTGGGGAGAGCACATGGCGGAGAGAACGCAGGTGCGCAATCAGAGTTCCACTAATGAGGAGGAGGGTGAGGAAAGCCCGGAGCCTTAAACGTCCCGATCCAGGAAGAGAAGATTTAAGGCCTCAAATATGTATTTTGGAGAGATGTTGGAGATGGTGGACATATTGAACAGGACCGACTATGATGGGAAGTATGGACCTTACCCAAACCCAAATATCAGAAAGGCCAAGATCATGAATAAAGTTGTGAAGAGTCTTCAGAAGAATTTTGGGGTACGCCGATCCATGGATCAACTGAGAAAATGCTGTTCAGACCTGAAACTGAGGGAGCATGAGCAGTACATAAGGATCAAGCGTGTTCTTCAAAAATGTAAGTAGTTGTTGTGTGTTCATATGATTATTCTTGCTTGCATACATGCTCCATGTGCTTTGATTTCATGTTGTGCGTTTTAAAATGGCCACTTTCAAGTTCATGGTTTCATTCGTTCGTAAGAAACATCGTTCTGCAGGTAAGTATTCCAGCTTAACAAAGTGTCCACAATAATGTTCTCACCTTGGAACTTGGCCAAAAAACACAATTGTACAACACTTCCAAGCAATGTTTCATATTCCTATTTCTGCCCTCTGTGTGCTAATTACTCTTTTTTTACATTCTCATAGGGGAGAGAAGACTCGGCAAGTATGAGGACACCAGGGACCCCACCCCTCCCAAAGAAGGCCAAATTCCAAAACCAGAAGCAGAGGAGCAGGAGGAGGAGGAAGGAGAGATCGTTGAAGTTGGACAAATTGTCACCAAAACAGGTGAGTGTCGGAGAACACAGCTTCCGGTAAGCTCATCAATGTATGTCACCATATTTATAATACAAGGTGTGTTTTTTTGCTTTGTTTTGTAGGTGATGTGGAAAAAGAATCCCATTTTACCAGTGAAAGTGCCCAGATCCTGATTGGGGAGATAATGGGGTGCAATCGGGATTTAGAAAATATACAGCAAAACATCAATGATGTTAAAAATAAAATGAAGAACATCATTGATGTTTTGGGGAGAGTGTGAAACAGTCCAAACTAGCTAGGGTTTTATTTTTTGGCTTTTAAACCACAATTTTTGTATTATTTTTTGAAAATCCAAATTTGGAAGATGCACAGAGTGTGTCAACATGCGCTATCTCCCATCATGGGGGATCAATGTACATGTTTTGTTGAAAGTGGCTGAGATGAAGGGGTTGCAGCCCCAAAACATGTACATTGATCCCCCATGATGGGAGATAGCACATGTTGACACACTGTGTGCATCTTCAAAATTTGGATTTTCCAGGGGTGACACCCCATGTGATGAAGGCAATATCAGCCCAGTTTGGACATACTCATGTCTGATATTGTCTTCACTTATCAAAGTTGAACTTTGTAAGTTCCTGTGTTCTGTATGTTACGCTTTGATACACGCCTGTTTACACAAAAACACAAAGTGCAAAAAAAATTACCTGAAAGACTGTTTTTGATACACCCAATTTGTTGGTTTGTTGTAAAACCCTTTTCTAAATGCACATGTGAATGTGCTTGGATTAAAAAGTTAAAGTATCAACAATGTGTGGCTTCCTTTTTCATTGCGCAAAAGATGTATTTGGAGTAAAATTGTTGTTGTTTTCGGTGAGAATGGGTGTTATTTACTAAAGGTAACTCAACTTTGCACTCCAAGTGCAGTTTCAGGTGCACTTTTGCAGTGCACTTGTAGTGCATAGTGGAAGTGCCTTTAGTAAAAAAACACCCACAGTGATGTGTTAATTTTGACAATCATGCCATTTTCCTGCCATGGTGCTGAAAATGAGCACGATTTTGGTCAGTAATGTACTACATACATTAGTTACCAAAAACAAGGTGTGTGTGTAGCAGACCCACAACATGAGCTTATCTGAAGAAGAGACTGTCCCCTCATCTCGCTCAGAACTTGGGTTTGCTCTGTTGGTGAAAAAGGCACAACAAGAAAAAACATAAATTTACCTAGGAGACACCTAAAACCAAGCCAGGCAGTAAATGAAAACAAATCTTGGAGTTTCAAAGAAAAATGTATTCCTAAAATACCGCTCAGACATTGTCTGGCATATCAATGGCCCCCCTACCCACAAAGTAGTCCATGTATTGGGTTCTAACCTCACGGGCGCTTTGGGGGGCCAATCGAGGACAAGCAGCTTCAAGGCCCGTGAGGTTCTCATTTTCCAGCAAGTCTGCTTCTTGGGCAACTGAGACTGCATAGTTTGCAGAATGTCTTTTTTAGGAAATTGTGCAGAACACAGCACGCCAGCACAATGTGATTTAGTTTGTATTCTGCCATGTGGATAGGCGTTAAAAAAAGGCGGAACCGGCTGGCCAGTATTCCAAAGGTGTTCTCCCCCACTCTTCGAGCTCTGGACAGGCGGAAATTAAAAATCCTCTGGTCCGGGGTGAGGGTCCTCATCGGGAAAGGCTGCATCAGATGGTTCGCCAGGGCAAACGCCTCATCCGCGGCGAAGACGAACGGGAGTCCTTCTTGATTCTCCTCTGGGAGTGGCAAGCCCAGACTGCCACTCTGGAGACGCCAGTAGAACTCCGTCCGCGAGAACACTCCACCATCCGACATCCGTCCATTTTGCCCCACGTCCATATACAAAAACTCATATGTCGCAGACACCACCGCCAACATCACGATACTATGAAACCCCTTGTAGTTAAAATAGTACGACCCCGAGTTGGGTGGTGGGACGTGCTTCCCATCAATTGCACCTCCACAATTGGGAAAGTCCCAACGACTGGCAAAGTGGGAGGCCACAGTCTGCCATTCCTGTAGCGTTGAAGGACACTGTGGAGTAAAACAAGACCAAAAATTTGTCATTTTACAAATCAACATTGCAAGCAGATTAGACACAAACATTTTTGGTCAAGATCAGTATAACATTTTGGGAACTGAGTATTTAAAGCCTAAAGTATAAGGTCCCCTTATCAGAGTCATCACCCGTCCCCCATCCCCCCCATGTGATGGGCCCTTGCTAAAAAATGAGGGGGGGATGTTTTGGACAGGTAACCCTCCCCACTTGATTGAGAGCTGAATGCCTAAATAATGTGTGATACTTTGGGAAGCCCCTCCTTACTTACACTATTGGCAGCCCACCAGACAGGTAATAAGTGTCATAATTCCAAAAAGAAAACAAAATGGAAGCACATTTTGACATTCTGCTATTACATAGCAAGATAATAATAGGGAAAAAATTAAAAAATGATAGCATTTGAAAGTATTGAGGCAGGACCTTGCACTACATTCTTGAATTCATCCATAAATGTGACCATCAAAAAGGTAGATATAGTGTGTATTGGGTTTGGTAACGTCAGCAGATAGAGGATTGCTATCAGCTGAGATAGCAGTTGGGGGGAGGGGGGTTCCTAATGAGTTTGGCACAACCAAAAAAAAAAATGTCACTCTGCATGAATTGAAGCACACACATAACATTTGTAGACATTTTAGGGGGTGTTTAGGGGAAAGCAATACTATGGAGCTGACAAAAGACATTGGTAAGTAACTAGACTATAGTTTTATGGGCCAAGAAGAGCATGGTGGGGAATAGGGATGAGCCGAACACCCCCCTGTTCGGTTCGCACCAGAACCTGCGAACAGACCTAAACTTCGTGTGAACTTTAGAACCCTATTAAAGTCTATGGGACTCGAACGTTCACAATCTAAAGTGCTCATCTTAAAGGGTAATATGCAAGTTACTGTCCTAAAAACTGTTTGGGGACCTGGGTCCTGCCCCAGGGGACATGGATGCAAAAAAAAGTTTTAAAAACGGCAGTTTTTTCAGGAGCAGTGATTTTAATAATGATTAAAGTGAAACAATAAAAGTGTAATATTCCTTTAAATTTTGTAGCTGGGGGGTATCTATAGTATGCCTGTGAAGGGGCGCATGTTTCTGGTGCTTAGAACTGTCCCTGCACAAAGTGTCATTTGTGCAGGAAAAAAAGTCTTTTAAAATCACTTGCGGCTAAATTGTCGGCTCCCGTAATACAGAGAACACTCAATGAGTGTTCTCTGTATTAGCCGACAATTCATTCATTCATTGATAAAAAAAAAAAGCGTGGGGGTTCCCCTAAATTCAATTACCAGGCCCTTCAGGTCTGACATGGATATTAAGGGGAACCCCATGTCAAATTTACAAAAGAAATTTACGTGGTGGTCCCCCTTAATATCCATACCAGACCCTTCAGGTCTGATATGGATATTAAGGGGAACCCCGCATCAAATAAAAAAAAAATTGACGTGGGGGTCCCCCTAAAAATCCATACCAGACCCTTTATCCGAGCACGCAACCAGGCCGCAGGAAAAGAGGGGGGGACGAGAGAGCGCCCCCCCCTCCCTCCTGAACCGTACCAGGCCACATACCCTCAACATTGGGAGGATGCTTTGGGGGTCTGTGACCCCTCAAAGCACCTTGTCCCCATGTTGATGAGGACAAGGGCCTCATCCTCACAACCCTGGCCGGTGGTTGTGAGGGTCTGCGAGCGGGGGGCTTATCAGAATCTGGAAGCCCCCTTTAACAAGGGGACCCCCAGATCCCGGCCCCCCCCTGTTTGAAATGGTAAGAGGGTACAAAAGCATATAAGAAACGTCAGCGCTGGGATCTCCACAGTCTCCGCAGTGGAGACAGAAGAAGGATGTATGGACAGCGCTGGACTGAGAGATCCCCCGTCGCTGGATATGATCATCCATCGCTGGACCCCCAGAGATCCGTCGCTGGATAGCAAGAGTGGATTAGCATCGCTGGAATCTTTTTTTTATTTTTAATAAAGGAATTTTTCAAAAGTGTGTTTGTCTTATTTAACCATTTTGACACTTTCTTTGTGAAATGGTAGGGGTATTTTTGTACCCCCTTACCATTTCAAACAGGGGGGGGGCTGGGATCTGGGGGTCCCCTTGTTAAAGGGGGCTTCCAGATTCTGATAAGCCCCCCGCCCGCAGACCCTCACAACCACCGGCCAGGGTTGTGAGGATGAGGCCCTTGTCCTCATCAACATGGGGACAAGGTGCTTTGAGGGGTCACAGACCCCCAAAGCATCCTCCCAATGTTGAGGGTATGTGGCCTGGTATGGTTCAGGAGGGAGGGGGGGCGCTCTCTCGTCCCCCCCTCTTTTCCTGCGGCCTGCCAGGTTGCGTGCTCGGATAAAGGGTCTGGTATGGATTTTTAGGGGGACCCCCACGTCAATTTTTTTTAAAATTTGATGCGGGGTTCCCCTTAATATCCATATCAGACCTGAAGGGTCTGGTATGGATATTTAGGGGGACCCCCACGTCAATTTTTTTTTCAAATTTGACACGGGGTTCCCCTTAATATCCATGTCAGACCTGAAGGGCCTGGTAATTGAATTTAGGGGAACCCCCACACTTTTTTTTTTTTAATCAATGAATGAATGAATTGTCGGCTAATACAGAGAACACTCATTGAGTGTTCTCTGTATTACGGAGACCCGACAATTTAGCCGCAAGTGATTTTAAAATACTTTTTTTCCCGCACAAATGACACTTTGTGCAGGGACAGTTCTAAGCACCAGAAACATGCGCCCCTTCACAGGCATACTATAGATACCCCCCAGCTACGAAATTTAAAGGAATATTACACTTTTATTGTTTCACTTTAATCATTATTAAAATCACTGCTCCTGAAAAAACGGCCGTTTTTAAAACTTTTTTTTGCATTGATCCATGTCCCCTGGGGCAGGACCCAGGTCCCCAAACACTTTTTAGGACAGTAACCTGCATATTACCCTTTGAAATGAGCACTTTAGATTTCTCCCATAGACTTGTATAGGGTGTTCTGGCTTTTCGAATTTGCTGCGAACAGCCCAAATTGTTCACTGTTCGCTGAACAGGCGAACAGGCAATGTTCGAGTAGAACATGAGTTTGACTCGAACTCAAAGCTCATCCCTAGTGGGGAAGTTAGTGAGGCAAATATGCATGAGGACAAAGGGGCAGAGTATATGAATTAGAGCATATTGCAATGATGGCAATTAGGGAATGAGGAAAGAAATGCAAGACATTAGCAATCATGAAATACATAGAATGTGATGTTAAAGGATAAAACTTACCTTCATATAGTCCTTCTGCAGGACCTGAATGATGGCAGAACAGGTCTCTGGAATAATGATCCCCAGAGCCTGGGGGGAGATGCCTGTAGAGAACTTGAGGTCCTGAAGGCTTCTCCCAGTGGCCAAGTAGTGCAACGTGGCGATGAGCCTCTGCTCCGGAGTGATGGCTTGCTGCATTCAGGTATCCTGCCTGCTGATATAAGGGGTCAGCAAAGCCAGCAGACGGTGAAAAACGGGGTCCGTCATCCGGAGATAAGTCCTGAAATCATCCGGATTATTCTCGCGGATCTTACGGAGCAAAGGCATGTGCGAGAACTGGTCACGCTGGCGCAACCAATTCTTGGTCCACAAACGCCTCCCCTCCCTGTTCATGGACCGGGCTTGTGTCAAAGTAAGAACCCAAACACGAAGCCCCTGCACAGCACAAACTCTACGATGAGTACGTAGGCGAAACATGGTTTGAAAACGGTCGGCTGGTCAGAACGGACAACAGAAAGCACCGATAAACAGCAATGCGTGAAAGAAAGAAATGAATAGCAGAAGCAAGCAGACAATAAGCAATGCAAATCAAAGCGTGCTATACCAAGATATAGTCCACAATGAGAAACAAATACTTACTGACTACACGCACTGATTATCAGATACGCAAAGACAAGCAGAAACTGAAGAGCAGTAGCGATCTGAATCACTAATCTGAAAAGCGCGAATCGTCTCTCACCAAACTTCTACTAACACGCGATAGACACAAGATCAGCAGAAGGAGCCCAAAGGGTGCCGGACGTGGTGCTGAACTTCCCTTTTCTAGTCCCGCCATACGCGGCTTACATCACCACGTTCTTGGCAACTGAAAATTCTGACAACTTGGTCCGACCGTGTGTATGCAACATCACTGTCGGACCTCGTCCGGAATTAATCCGTCAGAATAACTCCGATGGATTTGGTTGTCGGAATCTCCGACCGTGTGTACAAGGGCTTAGACTCCCCAATTAGTCTTGAGGAATTACAAGGGGCTCTTAGCCTCTTCCCAAATTCAAAGGCCCCCGGGGGATGATGGCCTTCCAATGGAAGTCTTCAAACAATATGGGGAGGCCACGACTAGGGCCAATATAGTTCTCCTTCTAAAACCAGGTAAAGACCCCTTAGATCCAGGATCATACAGACTGATATCACTTTTGCAGAGTGATATCAAAATCCTGGCTAAGGTTTTGGCCCTGAGACTAAACGGGGCCATCTCCTCCATTATCCACTCGGTCCAGGCAGGCTTCATGCCCCAAAAGTCCACCGCCATTAATCCTTGCGGTTATTATCTGGCAGCTCAGGTGCAACATATAGTCAGGGCAATGCCTGAAGAGATGGGAAGGGAGGAGGGAACCATACACTTTGAACCCATAAGGGCCCTGATGTGCTTGGTCTCCGGCTATGACGACGTACCCTCTGGTATGGAGGCCCTAGCATATGCAAAATCAAATAAACGATTCCCCACTTACGCTCTGATGCAGAAAATATGGAATAAACTTAGACAACTACAGGAGGTAGAGGGTTTCACTGAGTATAATCCAATATGGGAAAATAGGCATTATCAGGAGCTACTGTCGCTGGATTGTCATGCACGGTGGAAGAGGTACAGGGTCACACATGTGAGACACATTTTTACAGCAGGAAAGCTGACTCCCTTCCCTGATCTGAGGGAAAAAATGTCACATCAATGCTCTTCTACTACCTACAGCTGCAACATGCAGTGAAGGCACAGGCTGGGGGGGCCCCATGGACTCTTTCGCCGACCCTGATCTTTTGATATAGGGCTGATGTATCACAGTTCCAGGGCTTTATTTCTAGAACTTATTCCATGGTCCTTAATGCTTACCTGGGGGGTTTTCTGCAGGCCGCATCAAATAAATGGGAGAGGGATGTCAGAACATTCAAGGATGAGCAATGGGAGGAGGCACTCCAGGCAGTACAAACTTGCTCAGTGAACTTGGCCCAGTGGCTATATCAATTATATATTGTGCTCAGAGTACACTTCACACCTGACGTTCCATTTGCCCCAGGTGCACGAGATATCACGGGGACTTAATTCATCTGCTATGGAGGTGCCCCAAATTGCACTTATTCTGGACAGGGGTATTGGCCACCATAAACAGAGTGTATCAGACCACCATACCTATAGACCCAAAGCCATGCCTACTTGGGATACTAGACGACATTCTCATGGAGGACAACGCTAGACAGGCCGTGGCCAGGGCCCTGTTCCAAGCTCGTAAGCGGATCCTTTGGCATTGGAAGGCGACTGAGCCTCCAGGGCTGGGGGAGTGGATCGCCCAAATGGGGAGCACCATTAGGATGGAGAAGTATGTCTTTCAGCATAGAGGACGACCGGGAAAGTTTGACAAACTATGGGCACCCTGGTTGGATACCCCCGGCCTCTCTCCGGTTGATCTGGTTATGGATAGAATGCTGAGATAAAAGACAGGGAAGGGAGGGGTAAGCCGGGGGGGGGCACAAACTGTAAGACACCTACCGTAGATAACTCGGAATAGGTGAACAAAAGTAGAGTCAAGCTATATAGTGTCAATACCTATTGTGGCTGTAAATTATACTTGTATGCTTTGTTATCTAATAAACTCTTTTGATTTAAAAAAAAAAAACAGCTTATTGTTTTTCAATTATGATCTGTAACTTTTAAATCTGGAGGTAATCTTTTTTTTTTTTTTTTTTTTTTTTAAAGGAAATTTTATTAAAGTTTGTTTCAATACATGTGAACAGTAATACAAACAGATCTCTTCTGAGTTAATCCAAATATCAAGCATTATCAATACAGTAAAACCAAAGAATGTCCCCAGTAGGGAGACTAACCGAAAATATTGACCTCATATATGTAGATGATTTTATCCCAATTGGTTTAAGCAAATGTGGATTGTATCTAGCGAGCCCGATGTATGTAAGTTTACTCGGGAATCGGGCTCTGGTCTAAAGGCCATGTCTCCTAGGAATAATGAACTGTGTGTGCCTATCCACATATAAATAGTGTGGAATCAAGGGGTACATAATCATACAAATTCTCGGAGACCAATAAGAAAACCCTTGAATCTTGTGTCTATTAGATTATGAGGAGAGCGTTATCTGTATCATATATTGAGATATTAGGTTGAGGCTACCCGCTTTGGGGTGCGCCGGATCTTAAGCTGTATTGGGAACTATCCAGGAGAGTGGGGTCTTACAAAAGATGATGGCTGGGGAAAAGCGTGAACGTGCATAACAAGGGGGCTCATAAATTCAGAAGAGAGGAATCAGTAGAGGGGGAATGGGTGGGAAGGGAAAGGGTAGTCAGAGGACATAGAGAGAATGAGAGAGATATAGCAAATATAGTAGATAAAAAGGCAAGGAAAGTGAGTGAATTTGCCTCCCGGGATCATTCCTAGTAGTCAATTGTTCCTAAGAGGGAAGATGTGTTTAAACTGTTACAGGAGAAAGTAGAACGATCTTTGTGTCTATTACACTTTCAGTGGTCAAGAATGACTATTCATGAGATTTGCATAGGAAGGGGTGGTTTTAAAGTGAATCCAGCAGGCCCATTTCGAGCTAAATTTTGATGGAGTGTCCCGAGCGATGTGAATCAGCTCTTCCATCGCAGCCGAGTGATTAATTCTACAAAACCATTCTTTAATGGTGGGTACCTGAATGGATTTCCATTTAGTCGGAATACATTGTTTTGCTGCATTTATCATGAACATAGCTAATGATTTGTGGTAAGTGTTATGAGATCCGGGAAAGATATGCAGTAGACACTGAGCTGGGGTAGGTTCAATGTTGTATGTAGTGACCTGGGTAGTTATGTTACAAACTTCCGTCCAGAAAGGGACCAACAAGCGGCAGGACCACCAAATATGCAGGAAGGTTCCCGTGTCCGTAAGACATCTCCAGCACTTATTTTGTGAATTCGGGAATAATTTGTTTAATTTCGCTGGAGTATAGTACCATCTGGTTTGGACTTTGTAGTTATTTTCTTGGGAACTAACATTTAAAGTGCCCTTGTGTGTGGTCAAGAAAATGTTACTCCATTGCTCGTCAGTCAAGGATAAGTTCAAGTCCTCTTCCCAGCGATTGAATGCGATGTAATCCCTTGGGCTTAGATGCTCGAAGAGCAATGCATGTGTAATAGCTATCAGGTGTCTTTGTGGGGATTGTTGGGAACATAATTTTTCAAAGGGAGTTTGTGTACGGGAGCAGTCAAGATTTTTGTTCAAAGAGCGGAGGAAGTGGGAAATTTGGATATAAGGCCATTGTGAGATGAGGGGCATCTCTAGTTTTTCTGCAATATCTGAAGTCGATAGTAGTTCACCTCTGGAAAAAAAGTTACCTGCTCTGGTTTGGGTCGGTATCCAGTCCGGGCTCGGAAAGTGGGTGGAAAGACCTGGAGGGAAGTCTGGGTTTAGTTTGAAAATCGTTAGCGGGCCAGGAATAGATGATATCTGCGAGCGCTTGCAGATTAGTTGGAAATAATGTAGGGTCGGGCCAATTAATGGGTGACTCTTTATAGACAATGGGATTTTGTTCGGGTTGAACCAAGGAGTGGAACCGAGGGGTGCCAGTGAGAAGGATGCTTCTATGGAGACCCAGTCTTTAGAGGTTGCATGTAGATTCCAGTCAGCAATTCGAGACAGGTGTACGGCATAGCAATAGTTAAGTATGTCAGGTAGGCCTATGCCACCTAGAGCCTTTGGGCGTGTTAGAAATTTGAAGCTAATCCTGGGTCTTCGGTCATTCCAGAGAAACCTGGAGCAAATAGAATTATAAGATTTGAAAAATGTTGTTGGGAGCCGGATAGGAACCGTCTGCAGGATATAAAGAAGTCTCGGAAGAGCGTTCATTTTGAGAATGGCCGCCCTTCCGAACCAGGAGAAAATCGGTCTATTCCAACTTTGAAGGTCCAGGATTAGCTTGTTTAGTAAGGGTAGATGGTTCTTAGAGTAAAGATCAGTTAACTTGGAAGGGATTTGAATACCCAAGTATGTTATGTGGTCAGTTCTCCATTTAAACGGGAAGTTGTGCTCACATTGTTGAACTGTGTCCTGCGGTAAGGAGATGTTGAGTGCATACGATTTTGTGAAATTGATTTTCAGATTAGATATCGACTGGAATGAATGGAACTCGGCTAGGAGATTCGGGAGGGTAGTTATAGGTTCAGTTAAAAAAAGTAGTATGTCGTCCGCGAAGGCGGCGTATTTAAATTCTTTAAGCCCGTTATGAATCCCTTTGATGTTTGGGTTGTTTTTTAGCTGTTCAAGAAAGGGTTCCAGTGTTAGTATAAAAAGGATGGGGGACAACGGGCATCCTTGTCGCGTGCCGTTGTGTATGTGAAAGGCGTCTGACAGAGTGCCATTAACTCTCACCCTAGCCGTTGGATTAGAGTATAGTGCTAGGATAAAGTTCATCATGTTAGGGCCCAAACCTAGTGTGTAGAGCACATCTTTCATGTAGTCCCATGACACTCTGTCAAACGCCTTTTCTGCGTCTAGGGACAGAAAAAACCCCTTTTGGCCCGAATGAGTGATGAGGTGATGTAGATTAAGGGCCTTGAGTGTATTGTCTCTAGCTTCACGTCCAGGGACGAAACCTACTTGGTCGCTGGAGATGAGATCTGGAATCAAAGGAAGCAGTCTGTTTGCTAGAATTTTTGAAAATATTTTTAGGTCCACGTTCAGTAACGAGATTGGCCTATAGTTCCCTGTGTTAGTGGGGTCCCTGTCTGGTTTCGGGATTACTGCAATGTGGGCTTCCAGAAGCCCCATGGGGAGTGACCCTGTGGAAGCAGTCGAGTTAAAAGCTTTAAGGAAAGGATTTTGTAGGGTGTCCGTGAAGGTTTTATAATAGGCCGCCGTGAGGCCGTCCGGGCCAGGGCTTTTAGCAGGCTTTAGTTGTTTAACCGCTTGTTTCCACTCTGAAACGGTGATTGGGGCGTCTAAAGTGTCAACAATAGTTGGGCTTATCTTTTTAAGAGACGGATTGTCCAGGAGAGAACGTAGTTTTTCGGTTTTCAGTCGTGAGGGCATGTTGTCAGGATTGTTAAGGTCAAGGTTGTATAAAGATTTGTAGTAAAGCTCAAATTCCCTTGCAATTTCTTGATTTTTCGTAATGGGTCTACCCTTTGGAGAGTGGAGTAGGTGGATTGTGTGCTTTGCTTTTCTCGTATGGAGGGCCTGGGCCAAGAGATGCCCAGATTTGTTTCCGAATTCGTAAAAGAGTTTTTTTGTGAGAATGAACTTTCTTTTCATTTTGAGTTCTAAGTCTTCTCTGATGAGGGAGCGCACTTCTAAAAGTTCTGTGAGCGTGTTTTGAGCTAAAGTGCGTTTATGTATGGCTTCTAAAGATTTGAGTCTGGAGAATAGAGCCGCTAGTGTAGCTGCCTTCTGCTTTCTAATTGCTGAAGCAATGGCAATAATCTTCCCCCTTACCACACTTTTGTGTGCTTCCCATTGAGTTAAGTGAGAGACGTCAGGCGTGTCATTTTCCCTAAAGTAATTCTCCAGGCATTCCTTAATGCCTGATGTGTTAATTTGGTCAGATAAAATACTGGCGTCTAGTCTCCAGACATGTTTGTTGGATCGTTTGTCCGGGAAAACAAGCGTTGCCGAGACCGGGTGATGGTCAGAGCAGGTCATAGGTTCAATAGTGGCCGAATATAGGAATTCTAGAGAGTCTTGCTGGATAAAGATACCGTCTATACGTGAATACTTCTTGTGTGGTGTAGAGTAAAAGGTGTAGTCTTTGTCCTGGGGAAAAAGTGTCCTCCAAGTGTCATGGAGCAAGAGAGTTTGGAGACTTTTTCTTATCTGTTTAATGGCCTTGTAAGGTATATGGGATGTACCTGATGAAGAATCTAAAATTGGTTCCAGAGGTACATTCAGGTCACCTCCAAAAATTAAGAGACCTTCTTGAAATGAGGATAATCGAATGATTGTCTCTCGAAAAAATTTTACTTGAGATGTGTTCGGGCTATAGATGTTTGCTAGAGTTACGGATCTACCATTGATGGTCCCTTTCAGGAAGAGAAATCTACCTTCTGTGTCTGCTATAGTGTCTACAATTTGGATCGCTAAATTTTTAGAGAACAGAATGGAGACCCCTTTCGTTTTGGAGGTGGATGAGGTTGCGTGGAAACTATGGGGGTATGCATGGTTTTGTAATTTGGGTATGGAATCCTGTCGGAAGTGCGTTTCCTGGAGGAAAATAATATCAGCTTTCATAGTTTTCATGTTTGTCAGTACTTGGGATCGTTTTTCTGGGGAGTTCAGGCCTTTTGCATTCAAGGATATCGTTTTCAGAGAATTATTTTTATTAGGATTATACGGAGAGGGCATGGTGAACGAGTTAGTTAGACCAATAATAGTGAAAGGGGAGTGCAGCTATGTAAGTGAATCTAAAGAATCCCGGGAGGCAAAGATCACGAAGGAGAAGCTGTAGATGTGTATGCGGGTGGGGGGGGAGTCAGGGAGATAAGAGGAGAAAGAAGAAAGAAAGAAAAGAAAAAAGGAAAAAGGAAAAAAAAAAAAAAAAAAAAAAAAAAAAAAAAAAAGGAGGGGGGGGGAAAGAGAAAAGAGAAGACAGACAAAAAAAAAAAAAAAAAAAAAAAAAAAAAAAAAAAAGGGCCCAAAAACGGGGAGGGGGGGATCACGGGGCAAGGGGAGGTATTTCGAAAATTGGTATCTCAGGAGGGGCAGGGGTGGTGGGTGATACCGGTTATAGGGGCGAACCAGTCGTCCCTGAAATTCTGTGTATTATTTACCGGGATAGTCGATCGTGACTACCTGCGTCGATCTCGTGGGGGTGACGTGCAAAGTACCAAAATGTATTTGCCCTGATGTCCAGTAATGGCCATAAGGCTGATTGGCTAGATTCACGCCGGCCAAATAACCGGAGGTGTGCATATGGCTGGGCCCTGTGCGACTGTTAGTCACAGGGTTTTGGATGGTCTCAATGTCGGAAAGTGCATGAACATGTAAAATCACAGAGAGCAATTAAATAAATATAAAGGTGGTTCTCGTAGAATCTTAGACAGCAAAAATTAACTGGAGCGTCCATAGGATCTTCCTATGTGTATTACGAGATTCCAATCTCCCAAACAGATACAAAAGGAACAGACTTGTCTGTCGGAAGCACATAAGTAATACTTAGGAAGGTAACAGAGAGGGAGACTTTCGTGTATGTGACAGGTTACAATATGGAGTGTGTTAAACAAAACATTTGAGACCTCACAGGCCATAACAGTTCTCATTACCATGTAAACAGAGTAAATAAACAACTGAAAAGAGTGCACCTGCTAAAGTGGTTCTAAAGGACCTCGTGGAACAGTGAAACAATGATATATCTAAAAGAAAAGAGGGGAGCTTCTCAATAGTATCCTAATTATCACAATAGTAAACATTGAGAGCATTATAAAACCCTTACCCCATTGCACTTCCCCCGTAGGCATTTCTTAACTTAATAGGGCAGCGGTAATTGATCTTTTTGCCATCCGGTGCCTGATCCCCAGCGGATAGGACCTAAATTTAATCTTAAGGTTT
This sequence comes from Lithobates pipiens, assembly GCF_037356315.1. Lineage (NCBI taxonomy): Eukaryota > Metazoa > Chordata > Amphibia > Anura > Ranidae > Lithobates > Lithobates pipiens. Next base: position 275,984,215 of record NW_027507758.1, read on the forward strand.
GGATAGCTATCTTGCGAAGCTTCCCTCTCATCAAGCCTGAAGTGCATATTTGTGCGAAGGAAAAAAATAAAAAAAAAAAAAAAAAAAAAAAAAAAAAAAAAAGGGGGGGGGGGGGGAAGGGGGGGAGGGGGGGGGGAAACGGTTCCGAAAAAGCAATACTTCCAGGTGAGTGGTCATCTTCGAATATAAGTTAGTTTTCTGTCTTCAGTTCTATCCTTTCCCTACCCCTCCCCCCTCCCCCTCCCCCCCCCCCCCCCACCCATTGTAGAGAGAGGCTCAGTCCCGTTTAAACATGTTGAGCTTTACTCCTCCTTCATGGGGGGTCGTTGGGGAGAGTCGATCGGCTGAACGACTTTTAAAATATGCACTTGGAAGATTGTGACATAAGATTCCGTACCTCGGAAAAACGAACGTTCACTAGATCCTTTTTCTTCACGGTCCCTGTTTTGTCCGTAGTTGCAAGAACGTTCACTTGTTACGAATGAATGGGGATTGTCGGGCATGCAAGAAAAAGACTGTTACCTCTGGCAATCCGGATCCGAGTCATGCACATAAGAAAGCGTACGTACCGCTGGTTTGTCTTCAGTTCCTAACTCTCAGTCGCCGTAGGGGGAGGAAGGATATACCTGGAAACTTTTGAGTATCCGATTCGCTACACGAAGGTTGTAGTTATAGCTGACAGGAAACAAAGTCAGAGACAGGTGCGTACATATAAGAACGAAACGAAAAACTAAGGCCAAACCAGACTGTGAGGTCGACAACATTTCAAAAGACAAAAACCGTTCGTAAAAGCTTACGTATCCTGCGCTCAGTTGATCCGGGCTCTACGATGAGCCGGGGAAGCTGAAGGGCTGCCGTTCCTGGGTATGTCTCTCTCCCTTGAGTGTGGTTGTTGGAAAGGGGGAACTGGAACAGGTCTGCGGCGTCTTCCAAGGCTAAAGTTTCCCGCTTCCTCTAAGCCTTCCATAGAAGTGGATCTGGCAGGTGTCGGAAGTCTAAAGTCGCTGTACCAGTCCGGTAAGCTTACCACTGGTATGTCGATGGTGGCACAGAAGTGTTCAATATCTTCCGGCACCCTCAAATTCGCTATACGGCCTTGGTGGGTTACCGATAAGCAGAAGGGGAACTTCCATCTGTATTGTATCGCTCTATCTCGTAGAACATCTAGCAGTGGTCTGAGTTCTCTTCTGCGCTGCAGCGTGATGTTTGAGAGATCTTGGAATATCTTTATCTGTACTCCCTCAAACATCACTTGATTTCTTGATCTGGCTTTACGGAGAATCTCCTCTTTGATCTGGAACTCCATGAGGCAGCAAACAATGTCGCGTGGAGGGTCTGCTTCTCTGTTTCTAGGCCGCAGGGCTCTGTGCAATCTCTCGAAGGCAATCGGTGTTTCTGCAGGCCTTTCCAGGATGTTATTGAAAATTGTAGTTACTGCTTGAGTGAGGTTGGTGGGCTCAACGGACTCCGGAATACCCCGAACCCTCAAGTTCCGACGTCTCCCCCTGTTGTCCAGGTCCTCCATATGGCGGTTGATCTCCCGCAAGTGAATGGCGTGTGATTCCGTTACTTGCTGGACCTGGCAGAGGGAGGCATCATGGCGGGCTTGTGTGATCTCCATATCTTCTACTCTCTCAGAAATGGAGTGTAGGTCATCCCTGAGGTCTGCTATTGCCGCTGCTAGAGTGGATTTAATGTCCGCTGCTACCGCTCTGAGATCCTCTATGCTGATGGTTGGTTGTGCTCTAGGCATTGGATCTCCTCTGTCCCTATGCGGGCTTCTGCTGTGGGAGCGTTGTGCACGCGGCGGCGCTGCAGTGGAGGCCTGAGAGCTGCCTTTAGGCCGCGCTTTGAAGATCTCAGGGATTTGCCGGGCTGAGAGCGATTCCGGGTCCGCCGGTGATCGTGATCGGGCCCCTGCTGTTTTGTCTTCCTGTCTCTCCATAATTCCGCCGGTAATCAGTAGTTAGCAAGCCAAAAGCTAAAATTGCAGGGCCGACTGGACGGGAGCTAGAGAATCACGCGTCCATCTTGGTACGGTGCCGAGCCACGCCCCCCTGGAGGTAATCTTTACATGTCAAGCTGCCTATATGTTTAATGCAATCACGTGCAACTCTGCTCTGCAGTACAATCTCTTGGCATTAGTACAGTCTCCCTTTTCTCTCATTGTGTACATAGTTACATAGATAGTCTGGTTGAAAAAAGACATCTAGTTCAACCAATAAAAGGGGGAAAATAAATATCCTAAAAAAAAAAATCATAAAATCCTATTAACACATTCCTATTCCCAGAGGGAGGCAAAAACCCCAGCAAAGCATGAACCAATTTTCTCCAGAAGGGGAAAAAATTTCTTCCCGTTCCCCCGAGAGACATTTGGATATTCACTGGATCGTCTTTACCTATGAATGTTAGTATCCAGCTATATTATGTACATACGGGTAACATATTATCATGGGCTTCATTTACTAAAACTGGAGAGTGCAAAATCTGGTGCAACTGTGCATGGCAGCCAATCATCTTCTAACTTCAGCTTGTTCAATTTAGCTTTGACAATAAAACCTAGAAGCTGATTGGTTTCGATGCAGAGCTGCACCAGATTTTGCACTCAGTTTTAGTAAATCAACCCCATTGTGAACATAACCATTGCGATATGGTTACTCATTCCAACCTCCAAGAACATTGGTGTCAAGCTCTAGTTTAAATCAATGTGCTCCTTCTAATGTCTGCAGTAGTTGCCATGTCCTGCCACATACTACTTTATAGGGCTTATTTATAAGGGATATCGCTATCTGCTCTCTGTTATGTACCACTGCACTACTAAAAATGGAGCACACTTTTTAGGGATGTGATGGGCCATGTTTGAGTAGCATATGTTACCAAAATATTAATTTTAAAGAGAAAGTGAAAGGTCTTTTTCTTCCTAAACCCACTGGAGTCCTAGGGCTTCTTTATGAATGTTTTTCTATCATAAATAAATGGTATAAAATTAGAGAATAATGCATTTTCCTGTAATTTTTCACAATGTAAGATTTGCATAATTCACATACCCTCGTCACGGGTAAAACATGTAACATGTTCCTAAAGATGAATATATATTTTAAGGACTATTCTGCATGTGATTTAAAACCTCTGGTAGACTTATAAAGAGAATTGAATCAGCATAACAAAAACATTGTGCAACAGCAAGAATTAGAGCCTTTATAAGTAAAAGGGTATAGAGGGATCTACCCAAATGGGACCTGCTGAATTAATTATGATGATGAGTTGAGTTCTCCCCTATTTGTACAGAGGCTGCCAGCATCCCAAAGTACAATCGTAAGCACACTGACAAAAGAAAACAGTCTAGGAGAATGAATGTCTTTTATGATTTATTACTAGAACTTGAACAATGGGAGAGGGTGCAGGGTTTGGGATACTCCCCACTGTACCCTTCAATTTGAAGGACACTCTGCTCTGTACTAAACTTCTCAGTGATATTTCTCCCGCTAAACATCAAAATGCAGTTCCCTTTGAGAGACTGAGGCCGCGTACACACGCGGGGACTGTTCGCTCAACTTTGTCCGCTGAACAGTGTTTCAGCGGACAGTCCGCCCGTGTGTGGGCTTTCAGCGGACAGTTTCAGCGAACAGTCTGCTGAACAAGGTTTTTCGGAATTTCCGAAAAACTGTCGGCTGAAACCTTGTTTCAGCGAACAGTCCCCTCGTGTGTAGGCTTGTTCGTCAAACTAAGTTCCGCGCATGCTCAGAAAGAATTTACACGCCGAAGGTTGCATTGCAGTGTATAGGACGTCGTTTTCTAGTCCCGTCGTACGTGCCGTTCACGTCATCGCGCACGGTTTCAGCGGACTGTTCGTTCGTCGTGTTTGGCCAAGTCCGTCCATGCTAATTTTGAGCGGACTGTCCGCTGAAACTGTTTGACGAACAAAGTTGAGCGAACAGTCCCCGCGTGTGTACGCGGCCTAAGGGAAGGCCAAGGGTAGAGACTTCATGAAAGAAGAACTACTTGGCTCAGATATCCCAATAGTACACAGTCACCAGGATCGTGCAGCCAAGTCAGTAACTATGAAGCCAAGGAGCAGCTGTGCCCATTCAGCTTCCTCCAGGTGCCTTCTCCTGAAGCTTTGCAAAGCGGACCCGTCAGGAGAAGTCTCAGGGTGTTGAAAAAAACTTTAGGTGTAGGCTCCCCAGCTCTGTCACAGCTGAGACCTCAAGGAGTGCAACGTAATTCAGTAGAACCCACTACACAGGATGGGGTAACCATCCCCCAGACTAGTGGAATAACTACAACAGGAAGACCCCATTGCTCTGGGTTTAACACTATTTATCAGCCTCTCCAGCCACCTACTAGGGTACCTGTCCCCAGGGATTAGCTGGCACTTGGTAATTATTAAGCTACCTATTTGACTCTCCTTTCCTTATGTTCTGGAGGCTTCTAGAAATCAGGAGGTAGTCAAACCTGCAGCCTGCAAGAGCCAGAGCCCAAAGAAATCAATAGCTGCTCCAGTGATTACGGAGGAGCCAAAAATAACTACATTTTCCTACTGTCCTAGCAGCTTATTTAGGTGTTACATCTAAAATATGGCTAGCCCCTTGTATAGTATATACAGTACATTGTTACAAACTGTTATATATAACAACACCCAAGGGTGACTCCCTTCTGATCCGACCAATCCCATATTCTCTGACTTGACTTTAACTCTGCTCTAACTGTATACATTACAGGGATCTGTTCCACACTAAAGAAAAAAGGAATAGAAAAAAAAAAGATAATATCATATTTCCCCCTTAAAATACAATAATGAAATCAGGAATGAGTAAGCACTAGCCTTAGTGTGAAACGCGTCAGTTGTTAGCATCTTTCGCTGTTATGTCATTTGCTGTGTCCTAAATATTATTTGAATAAAGCGTTGTTTTAGCATTGGAGTGCGGCCGTCTAGAGTTTTGTCATTATCCACATTATGTAAATTGCACCTGTTCCCGCACCGGCATCCTCAGCTAAACCATGCTGCTCCTTTGTAGATGCTCTGGGCTCCTATTTATTCTTCTGGGCACCCCCATGCATCTGAAAATGCAGCACATTTTTGGTTCAGTTTTCGTGTGCTGGAGCTCCCTCCCTGTACCCTTTTTTCTTTTGGTGTCAGGAAAAATTGTCAGAAGGGATTAATGCTGATAGCAGAGGAATGAGGCAGCAGACAGAAATCACACTTAGTGCCCTGTATTGGGACAAGTACACAATATAGAGGGATATGCTTTATTCATATTTTGTGTCTGAGGTTTACAATCACTTTACCATTGCAGAATGGGGGTTCCGATGGAGGGTTAAACGGCTTTAGCTCCCACTGTAAGATTCTCCATATACAGCAAGGTTACAGATGATTCACATACTTGGCTGAATGTAACATAACACTGTCCCTAGCAGTTTTACAATGAAAATGGTGCACAAGAAAGATAATGTGGCCATACCTGAATTAGATAATGTCCATAACAACAAAAGGTCCATGAAACATAGATTCCTGTAGAATGGGCTTACTGGATGGGAAACAATAGAGAGCAGAAATCACATCACAGACGTTGGTCCTCACAGCTGTAAAGGACTTTCTCTCTAGAGGCAGTCCTATGAAGATGTTTATACCCCAAGACACAGGATATGACACATCTGCAGAGGAAGAATTCTCACACGACCCCACCCCTGCAGCAAACAGACATAATATTTAAAGTGACATCATGCAATAATAATTAACACAGGAAAAACACAACAGAATAGTGACATGCAGTAATTACCAGCCTAAATGCACTGTGCCAGATAGTGAGGACTGTGCTACTGTGTGTATGTAGTACTCACCTTCCAGTATAAGCCCCTGTACACACGGTCGGAGATTCTGCCAACCAAATCCGTCAGATTTTGTCCGTCAGATTTAGTCTGACGGATTGTGTCCGAAACTGTTGCATACACACGGTCGGACTAAGTTGTCGAAAAATCCGATCTTTCAGAACGTGATGACGTAATTTCGTTACGATGGGACTACATTCAGGCTAGTAGCCAATAGCTTTGATGTAGGAATTTGATCTGAGCATGCGTGGCACTTGGTCCGATCAAAATTCTCTACACATGATCGGAGTATGTCCGATCGAACCAGTTGGTTGGGAAATATTTCCAACATGTTGGAAAATTGGGTCCGACGGATATTCGGACGGAATCAGTCTGATGCATACCACACACAGTCGGATTATCCGACGACATGGTCCGATAGGACACATTCCGACGGATTCTCCGACCGTGTGTACGCGGCATAAGAGTAAATGAACCTGTTTATTGCAATAGGGGTTATATGCAGCTTCTTTTATTTTAGATAACCTTGTCCCTTTTGGTCTGGGATTCTATAGCTAGTTTTAGCTCAGGGTTTAATAAACAGCATAGGCTAGATCCAGGTTAGACATCCATTGGCCACTTGGCAGTTTAAGGTCAAATTGTATGACAGATTAGAAGATACTAGGGCAGTGATGGTGAACCTTGGCACCCCAGATGTTTTGGAAATACATTTCCAATGATGCTCAACTACACTGGAGAGTGCGAGCGCATAAGCATCATGAGAAATGTAGTTCCAAAACATATGGGGTGCCAAGGTTCACCATCACTGTACTAGGGCCTAAGATGCAGTGTAGATAAGCTAACTCTGAGTTCCAATGCCACATCACAGTTTCTGCTGATGAGACCTTTCTGGATGGTTGGACAACGATTGGAGCATCTCTCCATCACTGCTGATCTTATTTTAAGTTCTCTGACGCCAAGACGTAAGCTGCATCATGATCATTCTCAGTGGTTTTTGCAACTGAGCTTTGCTGCAACGTTCACCTACAGGCAACTTTATTAATAACTATGTATACCTGGGAATATGTACACAATTCTACCGGGACTTATGTTGGGCCCCTTGCTGATAATACCCATTTGTACATTGGATGTTTGTACTATTATTCCTCTTTTCCACACTGGTGTGCATTTATATACTTATGATCAATCTTATATGCTGGTTGCAGTAGTTCATCTGATCCCAATTACCTAAGATTAATGGTTAATTTCCCAGGAAATTAATTCCTTCAATTTACAGAGGCTCTGTCCTGGGTGAAGCCTGTCAACTATATTATTAAATCCACCCTTCCACTCAGAGAAGGTTATGGTTCTTATATTTGCCTATAACTTTAGCGTAATACCCTATTTGGGGAGTGCCTTTAAGGTCACGTAAAGAGAGGGAAAAGGAGGATTTGGACTTGGTGGCTTGGTGAAGGCAAGGCTGCCGAACTTGATTTTGATGTTTGTATGTTGCCAATAGCAAGCCATTGCAATAAAGGAAGATTCTCCACAGTTTGTCTATTAAACCCCAGGCACTAAAAATCTCAGATAAGCATTAACATGTTAAAGCAAATCTAGAAGTTGCTCTCAATCCTTTTAAATCTGCCTGTCACAAGTGCACTTGTTCAGGCACTTATGTTAAGGTGTGACATCTTTCTCTATATTATCATTATCCATTGTCACATCGATGGAGACTGCAAGCCACTATGCCATTGCACAGGCATAGTCCATCATTTTTACTATTAGGAAGCTGATTCGGAGCTTTCATGTGCAGCCAATGCTAGAATGAGTGTATGTAGACTGACTGAAAGATGCTGGAGGGGGGTAAAAAAGCAGAGGTGATTAGGGGCACCCATGCCTGGTGCCATTGGCCAAGGGGAACCTAGGTGACAAAAAGAGGATAGTTGAACTTGGGCTGTAGGTCTGGAGTATAAAGCTGCATTAAAGAAAGGTCACATGAAGCCACAGTAAGAAAGGGTTGCAAACACGTAAGGCCAACTAAGGCAATCGAAAACCTTTTGGGCATCAAGGCTTAAAATTAAGGTAGGTCAGGGGAATTTATTAATAAGATATATAAAATCTATTGTATGCCTGGTATTATCCCCAGCATGTTGAGCTGGCACAAATCCTACTTGATCTTTATTGGTCAATTTTGGAAGTAGCTGAGTTTGTCTAGTGGTCAAGATCTTTGGAAAAATGTTTACATTTTGTAATCTGAAGTAAGGAGAGCTTTAGGTCTGTAGCTATCCGGGACAGAGGGCTCTTTTGCCAGATTTTGGAATAACAGAAATATACAAGTGCATTAAGTGGGAATTGGGGACAGTCCCTTGAAATAAAGAACTGTAAAGATTCCGCATATGAGGGGATTAAAATGGGTAAAAATGTCTTATAGAAGGAGTAAGGGAGCACTTCAGGACCTGGGGGCTTATGCAGCAGAAGATCTTTAACTACTTATGCTAGTTCTTCTGGTGAAATAGCAGCGTTAAGCATGGCTATGTTGGAGGCCGACAAATTAGGTAAATTAAAAGTCTCAAAAAATGGGACATATTTCTTCGGCTGAAAGTGAAAATTGTTATCTGGAGTCTGCTGGAGGAGATCAGCAGCACTAATATGGAAAACAAGGATGATTTTTCACATAGTAATCAGCCTCTCATTTTTTCCAATTATCTGTAGAAATATAAACATGTATACAATATTCTAATTCAGGGTTTGACAACAAAATAAAAAGCTTGTTTACTAAGTACATCAATGAATATCCAGCCCTAGAATTTCTGTATAACTTTGCTCATTTATGTGAATGGAAAGATAGTTCCTAGCCTGCAGAAGAATATGATTTCATTTAAAGTCATGTATAACTTGTTTGTCTCTATTTCTGATGAAATTCAGTGTTCTAAATATCAGTATTAGTTTACATACTTTTTGTGGCTTAAAGTTACTAATCAGTACCAGTCAGCAATGACAGCTAAGAAATTCATATATTAATCATGAAAGGTCAGGAAAGGCACCTGTCATGACAGGTTTCCTTTAAACTGGGAACCAGAGTTAAACAGACACATCAAAGAAAGGAACATAAGGTATAAATTATTAACGATCTTCTAAAACTCAAAACGTGCACATCATTCTTTCTCTAAAATAAGTTAAAAAGTCTTTTTTCATAGCCGAACATTAAAAAAATATATAATTTCAACCAGTACATGTACAGTATGTGTTAACTGCCAGTGCCATCTAGTGAAACATAAAGGCATTAAAACTCTCATTTATGTTTTTTGGCGGCTTTGCCATATTGTTACCATCCGAAAAGGTTCAACATTTTCACAACTTTACCCAAGTTACAAGCCTCTAGAGTCTGGATACGTTTGAATTTCTCTATCTATAGTCCCTCCCTGTGTAGATGGGTGACTGCATTCTACTACAGACAAAAGGAATGAGTCCATGAATGGTGGACCAGAAAATAGTGTATTAAATTGCTTGAAAGGACTGAAGCTGAATACACACTATACAACTTTTGTTGTTCACTTTCCTTTAGATTTACCTTCAACTATGTAGTGCAAAGGCCTGATTGTATACAAATTGAAAGTATTTAGGCTTGACCTCATATTATATGGTTTTGGTAAATCTAAAGAAAAAAATCTAAAGGCAATTGTATAGCGTGAAAGAGACAAATCCATTGACTGCTACTATCAAGACAGGTTCATTCCCAACTAATATGGAAGATGGGAACGAGGAAATACTAAAAGTGATTTCCAATGATCTCCCAATTCTCCTCCATCCATACAAGTGAGGGTGTAATAATAAGGATATTTTATTTTCATTCCAAAAACATGGTATACATAAAAGAACTAAATGAGGTGAACAAAAATAAAATCAAAGACAAATAAAGCAAAAAATGTTTAATTATGTAAACATAATTCATGATCTCTACCTTGTCCAATCAGAAAACACTTTGCATTCACTGAAAAAAGTGTTCTCTGAATGAAGCAAACAACCTCCTGTGTTCAGCAAGCATCAGGGCAGCCCCTCGGCATGGGACCTGAAAGCTAGCAGGAAACACTTTAGTAGAAGAGCATACTAGTATACTACAGTGATTTCAAACTTTCATGGGCATATGGAAGTTGGACCAATGTAACTATATAAAAATTGCCATAACTAAACTTCAGCTTTAAAAAATAAAGTGCCATCTCAACATCTTGCTAATTGGAAAGCAAAGAGCAGTAGAAGACTGATGAGGTGATCTCTCTACTCACTTTTCTTTCTCTTCCTATCTTCTATTCTAGTACGTCTCCTCCCCATACCAGCTTGAGTATTGCTTTGAAGGGGATTGCAAGAGGGCAATGTCAAATCAAATTGAGATACTTGTTTACCAGTTGCATTTAAATATGTTTATTGTGTGAATGTATGGTAGAAATATTAGAGTTACCATGTCTGACTTACTTTTAAAAGTGCTTGCTCCAGGGATGTCATGCTTATCCTTCTTTTAATATGTTGTACTTTGGGGTCTATTTTTAAAACATTAGTTGTGCGTATGTGACAAACATTCACACAATCAGGGTGAAAAACACCATACTTCCTATATTATGTGCGATTCTTATATCGTCAGGGCCACCTAGAGGCTACAATGCATTTTTTACAGAATTACCTAAAGTAGGAAAGACAATATATTGTGGCCACTAGGTGGTGCTGACAATATAAGAATCACACTTAATGGAGAAAGTACAGAAGTTTTCACCCTGGTTATGCAAATGTTTGTCACACCCACACAATGAACGTTTTATACATTATTATTCAGGATTTATATAGCGCCAACAGTTTGCGCAGTGCTTTACAATATGAGGGTAGACAGTACACTTACAATACAAATCAATACAGGAGGGATCAGAGGGCCCTGCTCGTTAGAGCTTACAATCTATACATAGACCCCTTTGCATGTCACTGACTCAGAACAAGCTGGTATGGGTGTTGAGACTTTTTATATGCACTTTCTTCTTGCTTTGGGTCATTTACTCCTGAAATAGGATGAAACCAGTTGAATCAGCGCCTTCAAAAACAAGTCACTCATGGCAGCTCCCATATTTGTATCCTGACATATGCTCTTTAAACAGAACTATGCTTCCTATTTTTTATTAGACTAAATAGTTCCTATTTTTTTGGGGAATGGACCTTGCCAATGCTCACATTTTGAGAGCAAGTCGAGCATAATATAACATGAATGTCTCTTACTGTATGGACACCTTGTTAAAATCTGCTAAACCGTTTTTATATTTGTTATGTTTATAGCTCAGGGAAATATGCGCAGTTTTAGCTCAGTTGGCTTATAAAATAAGTAATAATTGGCCAAGGTATGAAAGCTGTCTATAAAATATCTGTGTGTGAGGGACAGAATTTTATTGCAAGTATATATAAACAGAATGCGGTACAAAATAATGTTAACACTTAATCCTGCTAACTGCCAGAATATCTACTATGCTCAGCAACTGCATATTATAAGACTATATTTAGGGTCCCATTTACTAAAGTTATACACTCGCTTAGCAGCCTATCTAACTCACTAACATGAATCGTAATGCCCTCAAATGTGTATCTGTGAAATGCATACAAACAGTACACTTAGTTTGGAATGATGTACATGAAGATTCACTAAAGCCAAACATGTAACTCAAATGATATAAGGCTTAAAGGTCTTTAATCACAGATTTCTAGCATATCCATAGCCAAAATTTGAAAGAAGATTGAAAAAAAAAAATAGTGTTCAGGCACAAGGTTGGGGGAGCAGTAAAACCATAGTTCAACCACCTGGTTTTACTGACCTTCTGCCTCATGTGTGAACGACACCTTAGTGCTGTCTTTGTTTGGGAAATTCATCTTCTCTATTTTTGCTGGCTACCATTATTACTGGAAAAAAAGTGACGATAAATTCAAATCTTTATCATCTTATCAGAGCAAGAAGTCAGGAGCAATGTTAAAATGGGAACACTTGTTCCATTGACTACTATCTAAGAGAAGATTTCCCCTTTCCCCTCCTAAGTATCTGAATAAGGGGGCTATGCTCAATGGGCATATACAACAAACAAAACTCTAAGCCCTTGTACACACGGTCGGAGATTCAGACAGAATGTGTCCGATCGGACCGTTTTGTCAGATATTCCGACTGTGTGTGGTCTTCATCGGACTGTTTCCGTCGGAGTATCTGACGGACCAACTTTTCCAACTTGCCGGTAACATTTTCCGACAAAATGCTCCGATCGGACATACTCCGATCATGTGTAGAGAATTCCGATCGGACAAAGTGCCACGCATGCTCAGATCAAATACCTACACCAAAGCTATTGGCTACTAGTGTGAACGTAGTCCCGTCGTAACGAAATAACGTAATCATGTCGGATTTTCCAACAACTTTGTCCGACCGTGTATATGCAATAGTTTCGGACAAAATCCGTCAAACAAAATCCGACGGATTTGGTTGTCAGAATCTCCAACCGTGTGTACAAGGGCTTACAGAGTTTCCAAATGTTTCCTGCTCTAGTCAAACCTGGCTATAGGTGCCCTTTAAGAAAAAGAATTATCAATATTTTTCATATTTACATTAGTATAGCAAGTGTTCTAAAGCTACTTTAAAGGATAAGTTCCATGTAAAAAAATATGCATGTATTGCTTTTTTGTTAAGGACCTGTAAAACATTGCACCCATTTATTAGCAGATAGTGTAATGCCACGGTCCTGCAGATTGTCGCTACCCCCAATACTGGCAAACAGTTACACTTTGACAGGAAGCATAATGAATTACCTACAGTGATCAACAGTGCCTAGTATTTACCTCTCCAGTCCAATCACACTCCCCATATACCCCCACCCTGATCACACACCCCCCAGATACCCCCATTCTTATCACACCTCTAAAATGCCCCCCCTCCACTCTGATCACACCCCCAGATACCCCCACCCTGATCACACACCCAAATACCCCCCACTTTGATCACCCCCGCAGATACTCCCACCCTGATCACACCCCCTGATACCCCTCCCCCCACTCTGATCACACCTCCAGATCCCCCATCATATCCTTTCAATCTGATCACACACTCCCAATCCACCCCCCCCCCCATCATTACACTCTGATCATACCTCTAGATCCTCCCAGATTCCTCCTTCTGATCACACTTCCAGATCCCCTAGATCCCTCTACTTTGATCACACCTCCAGATACCCCACCAGATCCCTCAACAGGAAGGGAGGGAGGTAGAGTCAGCACATAAATCACTGCTGGCAGACAGCATGGTTCCTTGGGATATGTAGTCCTTAGAAATTGAAAGTACATGTCAGAGAAGCAGCCAAGCATGCAAGGAATCCAGGAAGTTTTTGAAAGAGATGGACAGCAAACAGGCAGCAATCACAACATGAAAGGAGATTTTTCAATATAAGTACGCTTATATTAGATTGTCAATAATAATTATTGCTTGCATTGCTATTACACTGTTGATATTATACAAGTATATGCTTTGATCATAGATCTCCTTTAAGAGCTTATTCAAAATAATAGAATATTTTAGTGTGTATGATTCACTTAAAGTGATACTAAAGTCTCCTTTTTTTTTAAAACATGTCCCACTTACCTTCTCCGTGCAGTGGTTTTCCACAGAGCAGCCTGGATCCCCCTCTTCTCGTGTCCCTCTTCGGTGCTCCTGGCTCCTCCCTCCTGTTAAGTGCCCCCACAGCAAGCAGTTTACCAAGTTATCAAGAGAGACTCACTGGACAGTATATAAAATTTTTAGAAAAATGGATTACATATTTCTGGGATGAAAGAGGTCATAATGATGATAGGGGGAGAGAAGACAGGGGACATAGATAGGGCATCCCCAGAAAATAAGCCCTAGAGTGTTTTTTTTTGTAGCAGAAATGAATATAAGACCCGGTCTTATTTTCAGGGAAACACAGTATATAAAAATATGGGATAGAGGGGCAGGCCGGTGGTACCTCCTCCATGTTTCCCTCCTCGTTGGGTGCCAAGTGTTGGTCACATATGAGGCCTACCCCAAGGTGAGTTTTTCTGGGCACCTTGGAAAGGGTTACTGCCTTACACATGGAGTATCTTTACTTGAACAGATGACTGAACCTTAGTTGACTCTTTTGATGCTAATATACACCACTACTGTTATATTCAGGAGGGGCACACCTGCCAATGCCCTTTCCCCCTGTCGAGCGTATATCTCCGCTACCTCACTCCCAGTAATAAAATGGCCATGCACCTAACGTGGACTTAATGTCTGCACTCACCTAACTCTTGCTCTTCCATACCTTTGCACAGGCTGAGGACCTCTGCAGTGCTCATTTGCTCTGATTGCTATGGGAGACAGACCTGCTCATGGACAGAGAGTGCTGACAACAACTTCTCCCTAACAGAAGAGCCTCTGCGAGCTTTGTTGTTTTAATGTAAGTCTCAAGCTGCCGAAATTGCAGGGCATCCGCTATATATGTAACTAAATATAACCTACTCAGTAGTGAGGCATGAATAATTGTATCTAAACCCAAGGACACAAATGTAATACACTGCAGCTCACCAGTACTTGAATGTGGTTGACTGTTCTAGTTTTTCAATTTTGTTTACATTATTTTCACATTGTGATCCTGCCAGTAACCCACTTCTGGAAGCTGAAAAACAATGCTAATTGATAATAGTCAGCAGTAGTGGAGGACACAAGAAGTCCCCAGCTCAAAAAATCTCTGGCAGGATCAACTTTTTTTATCAATGGCTTTACTTTGAACTTGTAATCAAGGATCATGTGCTGTGCATGAATAAATTAAATGTGTGTACAATTTGGAATCCTCAACAAGAATTCTCTTAAAGCAAATAAGAGGCCGAGATGGAGAATAGAGAAGCAAAAGGACCATTAAAGTGGTATTCCAGACGCCATTGAAAATGTAGCCATGATTAATATGTTATATATGTTTAACTTGGATATTATTTATTTTCAGGTTGTAGCTTAGAAAGTCTAATCTGAGCCTTCTTCCTGTTCTTTATCGACAATACTTTGACTGTTGAGCTGAATTTGACAGCTCTCAGGCACTTCCTGAAAAGGTTGTCAGTCTCTGTGTGAGAAATCCATCCTAGCTTTCAGTAAACCCACCTTGTCATTCTGCAGACTGTGCAGCAGCTCTTCTTTTCCAGAGAGAGAGGGGGAAGAGAGAGAGGGGGGGGGGGGTAGATAGGGTGGAGAGAGAGGGGGGGTGAGGAAGAGAGAGGGGGGAGAGAGAGAAAGATAGAGAGGGGGAGAGAGAGAGGGGGAGAGAGAGGAAGAGAGAGGGGGGAGAGAGAGGAAGAGAGAGGGGGAGAGAGAGAGGGGGGAGAGAGAGGAAGAGAGAGGGGGGAGAGAGAGGAAGAGAGAGGGGAGAAAGAGAAAGATAGAGAGGGGGAGAGAGAGAGGGGGAGAGAGAGGAAGAGAGAGGGGGGGAGAGAGAAAGAGAGAGGGGGAGGAGAGAGAGGGGGGAAGAGGGGGAGAGAGGGGGCGAGAGAGAGGAGGGAGAAAGAACGAAAAAAAGAGAGAGAGGGGGGAGAGAAAGAAAGAGAAAGAGAGAGAGATGGGGGAGAAAGAGAGAGAAGGGGGAGGAGAGGGAGAGAGAAAGAGAAACAGAGAGAGAGCAGTCATTGTAAGGATGTAATGCTCACTACAATGTTTACACCAACACATGACACACACACACTGCAAAGTATACACCAACACATGACTCATACTCTGCAGTGTATACACTGCCACGTGGCTCACACACACACTGCAATGTATACACCAACACATGACACACACTGTAATGTATATACTATCACATGGCACACACACTGCAATGTATACATCAACACATGACACACTGCAATTTATATACCAACACATGACACACACTGCAATGTATACACGATCACATTAAACACACACTGCAATGTGTACACCATCACATGACACACGCTGCAATGTATACACCAACACATAAAACACACACTGCAATGTATACACCAACACATGACACACACTGCAATGTATACAATATCACATTAAACACACACTGCAATGTATACACCAACACTTGGCTCACACACTGCAATGTATACACCAACACATGACATGTGTAGTTCCCTGCTTGTCATGCATTGCACTCACACTACAATAATTATGCAAACAAATGGCAACCACCCCAACTTATAACTGTCCTTTACAGCAAGGAGCACTTGGAAGGGTGTTGCTCAGCTCACTTACCAGCCAGCCTGCAACAAACCAAATTGTCCCATCTAACAGATCACATCAAAACCAGGGGTTTAGTTTGCAGACAATTGCAAATATATATATATTGTGGCAGCACGCAGGTAAAGTCACCTGGTTGTATCCAGGATGGGAAATATGTGTGCCCTAGATTCAGGCTTTATGCAGACTTGTATAATTAGAGGGGAAGAGTTAATGAGCCCAGCTGAAGTAAGTGGGCTCATTAAGACCTCTACAAAAAACCCCAGCGTGCTTAGGGAGATGCTCCATCCTGTAACCAGTTTTGTGTTTGTATAGACTGGGGAGTGTGATATCTGTTCTGTGCGGTGAGTTAACGCCTGTGTGGCAAACCTCTACAACAGAGACAGGGACTGGTGCAGCACAAGGCTGCACTCAGTTGGTAGACAGGGAATCTAAGTGTGTAATTAGAGGTCAAGCTGACCAGGATTTATTTTCATGTTTTATTTTTGTTTGGCTGTTATATGTTTCACTGCATGTAGCATAAATAAACCGCATCTTTTGTTTTTTTGCACCTACAACACTGTCTGCTGTGCCTAATTTTGTGTTGTGAACCCATCCAGGGGGTCACACACACCCGCTGCCGAGCTAAACCCCTCACAATATATATATATATATATATATATATTATATATATATATATATATATATATATATATATATATATATATATATATATGTGCCCTTGAAGTGGCCCTACAAATGACACATATATTTGCAAAGCTCCTTGCTGTAAAGGGCAGTTATAGGTTGGGGTGGTTGCCATTTGTTTGTACTGTTGATTCATTGGTGAGGGGACTCACTGGATACCTTTAGTGACATTGTGCTGTTGCTGGGATTTCCAGTGCGTTCCTATACCTTTAAGGTGGGCTGGGCTCCCTCCAGGATTACCTGCCCCCAATATATCAAATATTATATATATACAGTATCTGCTCCAACTTTGGAGACTCTCAACATTTATAGAGTTGGGACTGTAGTACATTGGGTGCTGTGAAGTGGCCCTGCAGCTTACGCATTAGGGATGAGCTTCATGTTCGAGTCGAACGCATGTTCGACTCGAACATCGGTCGTTCGTGCGTTCGCCGAATTTCCGAACGTTTGGGCCGTTCGCGGCAAAATTCGTGTGGCCCACAATGCACTGCGATGGCGCAATGCATTGCTGTCTCATGATTGGCCAAGCATGCACTGTGACCCCGCATGCTTGGCCAATCGCAGCGCCAGCAGCGAGGAGAGCCATGGTTGGCCACAGGCATCCTGCCTGTGGCCAATCATAGCTCAGGCTGTGTAGTGCACGCCCCACACTATATAAGGCCGCCATTAAGGCAGCCTCGTGCAGTGTGTTGGCGTCTGAAGCAGTGGGTGTTCTGTGTACCTTCAACACAGTTACACACCAATCGTTTTTGGCTGATTTACTATCTTGCTCTTGTGTAGTGGTTACTGTCTGTGCCCTGACCGCAGTATACACCACTATATTCACCTCACCTATATAGCTAGTGATCTAGCTTTAATAATAGAGCTTGCAGTCAGTAGTGTTAGTGCGTGCTGTCTGCGTGCTCTGTACCCAGTACATACCACTATATACACCTACATAGCTGTTCTCTATTTGAGCCCGATTGTCATCTGCAGGAGTTATTGGAAGTTGTGTGTGCTTCCAGCACAGCACAGTATACATCTGTATATGCCCCTTTAACTCTGCTGTTTTCTGGTTATTGTCTGCGTGCCCTGACCGCAGTATACACCGTGATATTCACCTCACCTATATAGCTAGTGGTCCATCTTTAACAATAGAGCTTGCAGTCAGTAGTGTCACTCAGGAGATAGTGCGTGCTGTGTGCGTGCTCTGTACCCAGTACATACCGCTATAATCCACCTACATAGCTGTTCTCTATTTGGGCCCAATTGTCATCTGCAGGAGTTATTGGAAGTTGTGTGTGCTTCCAGCACAGCACAGTATACATCTGTATATACCCCTTTAACTCTGCTGTTTTCTGGTTATTGTCTGCGTGCCCTGACCGCAGTATACACCGTGATATTCACCTCACCTATATAGCTAGTGGTCCATCTTTAACAATAGAGCTTGCAGTCAGTAATGTCACTCAGGAGATAGTGCGTGCTGTGTGCGTGCTCTGTACCCAGTACATACCGCTATAATCCACCTACATAGCTGTTCTCTATTTGGGCCCGATTGTCATCTGCAGGAGTTATTGGAAGTTGTGTGTGCTTCCAGCACAGCACAGTATACATCTGTATATACCCCTTTAACTCTGCTGTTCTATAAAAAAGGCATCTGCAGGAGTTAGTGGGTGTTGTGTGCCTCCAGCACAATATAAACTACCCAACTACTGTTTTACCCAACTCCCTTCAGGCCATTACCATGTCTGGAAGGCCAGCAAGGAGAGGCAGACAGGCGCGAGCCGATAAAAGAGGGCAAGCAGGCTCTGTGTCTAGAGACAACAGTGCTGGTCGTGGACGTGGTGCATTGTCATCAGCACGTGGCCATGGGACATGCTTGTCCTTCTTTTCTGCAGCTGGACATGTTGAACCGCAACATGCCAACGACTTGGTAGAGTGGATGACCAAGCCCTCTTCATCCTCCTCATCCTCTCTCACCCAGTCTCAGGGTAGTAGAAAAGCAGCTGCCAACACATCGTCGTCCCTCAATGTCATCATCAGTGACTCCTTCCCTAGACCCACCACGTCCTCCTGAGGAGTCTCCTGAACTCTTTGAGCACAGTGTTGGGTACATGCTCCAGGAGGATGCCCAGTGTTTGGTGGGCTCTGATGATGACACTCAGCTAGAGGAAGGCAGTAGCGTGAGCGCAGAGAGAGAGGATGCTCAAGAAGCACAGCAATCTGGCAGTCATGTTCCACAAGCTGCAGCATACTGCCAGGTTTACTACAGCGATGAAGAGGGAGGAGATGATGAGGGCACTGACTCCACGTGGGTGCCTGGAAGGAGGGAGGAGGAGGAGGAGGAGGAGGCACATGTTCAACGAGGCAGGATGCCCTCCGGGGGCCAGCTTAGGGGCAGCACACCGACTGAATCACACCGCAGAGCTCCGCCTGCGCAGAGCGCTTCCTCTGCGCGTTATTCTAAAAGTTCTTTGGTGTGGGCCTTTTTTGAGACGAGTGCATCAGATCGCACCGCTGCTATTTGCAACATATGTCTCAAGCGTATCTCACGTGGCCAAAACATCAGCCGCTTGGGCACCACATGCTTGACCAGACATATGTTGACCTGCCATGCAGCTCGTTGGCAAGCGTACCTCAAAGACCCACACCAAAGAACAAAGCGGACCTCTCCTTGCTCCTCATCAGCTGGCATCTCCAACCCCACTAGACCTTCAGTCCTCTCTGAAACCTGCTCTGAGAGGAATGAAGGTGTAGAATTAGGTGTGTCACAGCCAAGTGCTTCCGGGAACTCTGCTAGTGGTACATCCACGTCCGATTATAGCAGGCAAATGTCCCTGCCCCAGCTGCTGGACCGGCGGAAGAAATTTACTCCCAGCCATCCACATGCCCAGCAGTTGAATGCTAGCTTGGCTAAATTGCTAGCACTTCAACTGCTGCCTTTTCAGTTGGTAGACTCGGCCCCCTTCCGTGAGTTTGTACAATGTGCGGTTCCTCAGTGGCAGGTCCCCAAACGCCACTTTTTCTCACGGAAGGCGATTCCGGCTCTCTACCGGCATGTGGAAGGCAATGTCCTTGCCTCGCTGGACAGGGCGGTCAGCGGTAAGGTGCATATTACCGCTGACTCATGGTCCAGCAGGCATGGACAGGGACGTTACCTGTCTTTCACGGCCCATTGGGTCACTCTTCTGGCTGCTGGGAAGGATGCAGGACAAGGTGCAGTAGTGTTGGAGGTTGTTCCGCCGCCACGCCTCCAAAATGCTACTATTGGTTGTGACACACCTCTCTCCTCCACCCCCTCCTCTTCTTCTTCCTCCATGGCCTCTTCCAGTGCTCTGTCCTCAGAACCAGCGGAGCTCCGTAGGGGTTGCAGGGGCTACGCAAGTACGCAGGCAAAACGATGCCATGCCGTGCTTGCGCTGGTTTGTTTGGGGGACAGGAGCCACACTGGGGCGGATGTTTTGTCAGCTCTGCAGGGGCAAGCCGAGAGGTGGTTGACGCCACGCCAGCTTAAGCCAGGAATGGTGGTTTGCGACAATGGCACCAACCTCCTCTCCGCCCTCCGACAGGGACAACTGAACCATGTGCCCTGTGTAGCTCACGTCCTTAACCTGGTGGTGCAGCGGTTCTTGGGCAGGTACCCCGGCTTACAGGATGTCCTGAAACAGGCCAGGAGAGTTTGTGTGCATTTCCGCCGATCATTTAATGCCTGTGCTCGGCTGGCTGAGCTCCAAAAGGAGTTGAACCGGCCCAAGAACCGCCTTATATGTGACATGCCCACCAGATGGAACTCAACATTGGCCATGCTGCAGCGGCTGCACACGCAACAGAGGGCCATCAATGAGTACCTGTGCGACTACGGCACCAGGACAGGGTCAGGGGAGCTTGGTTTTTTCTCACCACGCCAGTGGGGCATGATCAGGGATGCATGCACTGTCCTGTCACCGTTTGAGGAGGCCACAAGGATGGTGAGCAGTGACAGTGCATGCATCAGTGACACTGTACCTCTTGTCCACCTCTTGGAGCATACGCTGCGTGGAATAATGGACAGGGCACTTGAGGCAGAACAGAGGCAGGAAGAGGAGGACTTCCTTGCCTCTCAAGGCCCCCTTTATCCAGACAGTGTTCCTGCTGTGCCACCCATCACACAGGAAGAGGGTGAGGAGGAGGAAGAGGAGGAGGAGGATGATTGTGTCAGCATGGAGGTGGAGGCTGGCACTCAGCATCAGCAGCAGCAGCAGCAGTCTTATAGGGATGATTTACAGTCCCAAGAAACACGTGGACTTG
This sequence comes from Lithobates pipiens, assembly GCF_037356315.1. Lineage (NCBI taxonomy): Eukaryota > Metazoa > Chordata > Amphibia > Anura > Ranidae > Lithobates > Lithobates pipiens. The sequence goes on from NW_027507758.1 coordinate 276,005,237, forward strand.
TACGTGGCTGGGAGGAGGTAGCTGCGGATCATGTTGTCCTTAGTGACCCAGAGGACTCCGGACCGAATGCCTCAGCTAACCTACGCTGCATGGCCTCCCTGATCCTGCAAAGCCTGCGGAAGGATCCTCGTATTCTTCGGATCAAGGAGAGGGACCATTACTGGCTGGCCACTCTCCTTGATCCACGGTACAAGGGTAAGGTTGCCGACCTTATCTTGCCATCGCAGAGGGAGCAGAGGATGAGACATCTCCGGGAGGCCTTGCAGAAAGCTCTGTGCAACGCGTTCCCAGAGACTGGGAGGTCACAAACTCCTGGTCCTGGACAACGTGTTGCTGAGGCATCAGTCAGAAGGAGCGGTGGAGAAGGTGGCCGTCTGACTGATGCTTTCAGACAATTTTTTAGTCCGCAGCCCCAAGGTATGATTGGTTCCAGCACCCATCGCCAGCGTCTGATTTACATGGTGCAGGAATACCTAGGGGCAAGGTCAGACTTGGACACCTTTCCCACTGAAAATCCTCTGGCTTACTGGGTCTTGAGGATGGATCACTGGCCAGAGCTTGCACAGTATGCAATTGAGCTACTGGCCTGTCCTGCATCCAGCGTTCTTTCGGAACGCACCTTCAGTGCTGCTGGTGGCTGATCGACTGACCTTCATCAAGATGAATCAGTCTTGGATCACCCACAGCTACCAAGCACCTGAAGCTGATGTAACCGAATAATTTTTTTTGAAATACCACATCCCTTCAAGACTGCCTATGCTGATGCTGAGTGACTGTCCTGTTATGTTGATTGTCTATCCTCTTCCTCCTCCGCTGATATGTTGGAAGAACATTTTTGGTTCTGGGTGATGCCAGCAGCCCAATTTTTCTGCCCCTGTTTAACAGGGGCGTTTAAGTACAATTTTTGATGCAATGCTTTGCAGCAGGGCTAATTCCTGCAATAAAACTAGAGTATATGGCAGAGGTTGCAGTGTGATGGCACCAGTGCCTAAGGCCCAATTTTTCTGCCCCTGTTTAACAGGGGCGTTTAAGTACAATTTTTGATGCAATGCTTTGCAGCAGGGCTAATTCCTGCAATAAAACTAGAGTATATGGCAGAGGTTGCAGTGTGATGGCACCAGTGCCTAAGGCCCAATTTTTCTGCCCCTGTTTAACAGGGGCGTTTAAGTACAATTTTTGATGCAATGCTTTGCAGCAGGGCTAATTCCTGCAATAAAACTACAGTATATGGCAGAGATTGCAGTGTGATGGCACCAGTGCCTAAGGCCCAATTTTTCTGTCCCTGTTTAACAGGGGCGTTTAAGTACAATTTTTGATGCAATGCTTTGCAGCAGGGCTAATTCCTGCAATAAAACTACAGTATATGGCAGAGGTTGCAGTGTGATGGCACCAGTGCCTAAGGCCCAATTTTTCTGCCCCTGTTTAACAGGGGCGTTTAAGTACAATTGTTGATGCAATGCTTTGCAGCAGGGCTAATTCCTGCAATAAAACTACAGTATATGGCAGAGGTTGCAGTGTGATGGCACCAGTGCCTAAGGCCCAATTTTTCTGTCCCTGTTTAACAGGGGCGTTTAAGTACAATTTTTGATGCAATGCTTTGCAGCAGGGCTAATTCCTGCAATAAAACTACAGTATATGGCAGAGGTTGCAGTGTGATGGCACCAGTGCCTAAGGCCCAATTTTTCTGCCCCTGTTTAACAGGGGCGTTTAAGTACAATTTTTGATGCAATGCTTTGCAGCAGGGCTAATTCCTGCAATAAAACTACAGTATATGGCAGAGGTTGCAGTGTGATGGCACCAGCACCAGTGCCTAAGGCCCAATTTTTCTGCCCCTGTTTAACAGGGGCGTTTAAGTACAATTTTTGATTCAATGCTTTGCAGCAGGGCTAATTCCTGCAATAAAACTACAGTATATGGCAGAGGTTGCAGTGTGATGGCACCAGCACCAGTGCCTAAGGCCCAATTTTTCTGCCCCTGTTTAACAGGGGCGTTTAAGTACAATTTTTGATGCAATGCTTTGCAGCAGGGCTAATTCCTGCAATAAAACTAGAGTATATGGCAGAGGTTGCAGTGTGATGGCACCAGTGCCTAAGGCCCAATTTTTCTGCCCCTGTTTAACAGGGACATGTAATTACAATTCTTGATATAATATTTCACAGGAGGGCCCCTTCCTGTGCCCACCCAGAGTAACGGTGAGGACTTATAGTGTTGTGGCACCAGCACCACAACCACCAAAGGTCAATTTTTCTACCACTGTTCAACAATGGCATGTAATTACAATTCTTGATATAATCGTTCACAGCAGGGCGCTCCAGCGCCCACCAAGAGTCACTTTGAGGGCTTACAATGTTGTGGCAAAACCAACACCTTGTTCCGCCATTTCTGCAGAGCATATAGGGCAGGCCCCTACTTTCAAACATCCAATTTACAAACATCTCCTACTTGCAAACGGAAGGAGACAACAGCAAGTGAGATGAAAAAAGATGGACGACAAAACAAATTATACAGGGGTGATAACCCTTCCCTATGTTTTCCAAAAAGCTTAAAAATAGTTTTTTTGACTGGAGCTACACTTTAAAAATGTACCAGTTGAAAATTACAAACAGATTCAACTTAACACAACAAACCTACACAGTCCCTGTCTTGTTTGCACCACCTGTATACTGCTGTTCTGAGTATATAGGGCCTGGGGGCCACACACATTTCCTTTTTTTAATATGGGTACGGGGTTCCCCTTAATATGCGTACAAGACCCAAATAGGCTGGTAATGGGCAGGGAGGGCTACCCATGCCATTTTTCTGAATGATTTTCAACCATATTGCAGGAACCAGATATAACATTAAAACCGCAAGCAGTTTTAAATGGTGTTATTTCCGTTTAATGTCATTTTGTGCAGGGACTGTTCTAAACACGGGAAACACGTGGCACTTCACAGGCATACTACAGACACCCCCCAGGCACCATATTTAAAGGAATATTTCATTTTTTTTTTCACTTTAATCGTCATTAAAATCAGTGTTCCTGCCAAAACGGCCGCTTTTAAAACTTTTTATTGCATTGACCCATGTCCCCTGAGGCAGGAGTCAGGTCCCCAAACCCTTTTTAGGACAGTATCTTGCATATCAGCCGTTAAAATTAGCACTTTCCATTTCGAACGTTCGAGTCCCATAGACTTCAATGGGGTTCTAACGTTTGTTACGAACGCGGGGTCCGTTCGAAAGTTCTGGTGCGAACCGAACCGGGGGGTGTTCGGCTCATCCCTATTACGCATATATTTGCAAATGTGAACAAACTAAACCCCTGGTTTTAACATGAACTGTTATGCCCCGTGCACACGTATTTTCGACAGAAAAAGTCAGACGGGAGCTTTTCATCATATATTCCGGCTGTGTGTATGCCCCATTGGACTGTTTACGTCAAAAATTCTGACGGATCTAGAAAGAGAACATGTTCTATATTTTTCATACGGAACAAATTGTTATCGGGAAAACCGCTTGCCTGTATGCTATTCCGACTTACCAAAAACGACGCATGCTCTGAAGCAAGCACGAGACGGAAGTGCTCGGTCTGGTAAAATTAGTGTTCATAATGGAGATAGCACATTCCTCACGCTGCAAATTATGTGACGTTTAATGCAGCGTATTCTTTTGTTCTTTGCTTTGCTGCTTATATTTACACAAAGTTCTCACAAACTTATTTATTTATTATTTCTCCTGATCTCATGAATAATCTTTTATTTTTTTTAAATCCAGATCTCCATAATAATGTTAAGAATTATTTTTTATAGTCTTTTTTTATTTTATTTTTTATTTCATCAAGATCTCCTTTTTTTGGATTATTGAAAAATGATTTGCTATTGATCTCCATATATAATTTTTTTGTGTGTGTCAAGTTACCGCAATAATCTCAATGGGGTCCCTTGTTAATTTTATCTTGTCTTTTTGAAATGGGCCTGCCTACTCCCAAACAAACTGTCCTTTTTGTAGAAAAACACAAAGGCAAGTATTTTCTGAAAATAAAATATTCATTTATTCTGGGTAACAAAATAAAGAGGAAGGCAATGCCGGAGAAACTTTTGGAATTTGCAAAGCCATTTGGCCCCCAGGGCACACATCAAGTCTGTGGAAAATCAAATTGTTAGCTTGAGGAGTCCATATAATTTGGAGCCCAATGTGGTCCAGGATAGTGATGGACGAACTTCCGACGGGACGTTTCACGAACGTGGACCGCAAACGCGGCCGATAGTTCGCGAACCATAACGTTCGCGGTGGGCCCCATTGACTTCAATGGGAGGCGAACTTTGCAAACCTACAGGTCAAATTTGCAGCCACAAAATAATTACTAGCTGTGCAAACATAGTCCCACCACATGGCCAATGACATAACACATCTATGAGGTGAATCTGGGATTGACAACTACAAGCATTCTTTTTTTATATGTGAAATTGTGACAATTCAGGACTGTGGAGCGCATGAAGGCAATGGAGGAGAGGGAAGGTCAGGGAAGGTCAGGGTAGGCAAAGAAGAGGGTGCAGGAGATGATCAACTGCACCGTGATAGAGAGCACTGACATCAGCAGCGTAACATACAGCAATGATACCTGCACCGTGATAGAGTGATCTGACACCAGCACCGTGATAAAGAGCACTGGCATCAGCAGCGTGACATAAAGAACTGACACCAGAACCGTGATATACAGCACTGACACTAGCACCGTGATAGAGAGCACTGACATCAGCAGCGTGACATAAAGCACTCACACAAGCACCGTGATATACAGCACTGACACCAGCACCGTGATATACAGCACTGACGCCTGCATCGTAAGCAGCCCCAGGAGGAAGTCAGCATAGCACAGGGATGGTGGGAGCCCCTCATAATGAGCATAGCACAGGGATGGTGGGAGCCCCTCATAATATGCACAGCAGAGGTACAGCCCCAGGAGGAAGTCAGCACAGCACAGGGATGGTGGGAGCCCCTCATAATAAGCAGCCCCAGGAGGAAGTCAGCACAGCACAGGGATGGTGGGAGCCCCTCATAATGAGCATAGCACAGGGATGGTGGGAGCCCCTCATAATATGCACAGCAGAGGTACAGCCCCAGGAGGAAGTCAGCACAGCACAGGGATGGTGGGAGCCCCTCATAATAAGCAGCCCCAGGAGGAAGTCAGCACAGGGATGGTGGGAGCCCCTCATAATGAGCATAGCACAGGGATGGTGGGAGCCCCTCATAATATGCACAGCAGAGGTACAGCCCCAGGAGGAAGTCAGCACAGCACAGGGATGGTGGGAGCCCCTCATAATAAGCAGCCCCAGGAGGAAGTCAGCACAGCACAGGGATGGTGGGAGCCCCTCATAATGAGCATAACACAGGGATGGTGGGAGCCCCTCATAATATGCACAGCAGAGGTAAAGCCCCAGGAGGAAGTCAGCACAGCACAGGGATGGTGGGAGCCCCTCATAATAAGCAGCCCCAGGAGGAAGTCAGCACAGCACAGGGATGGTGGGAGCCCCTCATAATAAGCAGCCCCAGTAGAAAAATGACACCGCTCAACCTCTTCAAACAGGAGAGTACGGGCATATAGTACGGTGTGCTTTTTTTTTCAGCCAAAGGAAGAAAGAAGGTCTGTGTGCTCGATTAAAAAAAAATTGTTTATAGACATATACATGGTCTACTGATCACATGTGTTGAATTCCTCCGAGATCCATGCCTCATTCATTTTTAGAAATGTGAGGTAGTTAACACTGTCGTGAGCTAGGCGAGTACGCTTATCGGTCACGAACCCCCCTGCTGCACTGAACGTCCTTTCGGACAGGACACTGGACGAGGGGCAAGCCAACAGTTTGATTGCAAATTGGGCAAGCTCTGGCCAGAGGTCAGGTCTGCCCACCCAGTAGTCCAGGGGTTCATCACTCCTCAGAGCATCCACATCGGCCGTTAACCCAATGTAGTCGGACACCTGACGGTCTAGGTGGTCCCTGATGCTGGATCCGGATGACACCTGTCGATGGGTCGGCTGAAAGAATGACCTCATATCCGAAGTCACCAACACATCTTCAAACCGGCCTCTTCTTGCAGGCGCTGTTGGATTGGTACCCGCAACTCCTTCTCTGGGAGTGGGAATTGCTCCTCTGCCAGCGCACGCAAAAGCCGAATGCAGCATTTCTCGAAGCAAGGCCTGGAAGTGCTCCATTCTGACAGCCCTCTGTGACGGCGGTAACATTTCCGCCATTTTTTGTTTGTACCGGGGGTCTAAGTACGTTGCCACCCAGTACTGGTCCTTGACACTTATGCTTTTTATACGGGGGTCCCTATTAAAACACTGGAGCATGAAGGCCCCCATTTGCACTAAACTGGAAGCGGTGTGGTGGCCTGGCTCCTGCTCATCATCCAGGATAATGTCGTCCTCTTCATTCTCCTCTCCCCATCAATGCACAACAGAGATCCCAGAAAGGTTTAAAGCATGCTCTTCTTGCTCCTCCTCATCCGCCCCGACATCATCCTCCCCTGACTCCTCTTCAGACTCCTGTTGTTCACTTGTCTCAGATAGAGTAGCCCCCCCTGGGAATTCATCCAGCATTGCGACTTCCTCATATTCCCGCTCCTGCTCCTCCACAGCTTGATCAATGACACAACGCAATGCACGCTCCATAAAGAAGGCATAAGGTACCATGTCACTGATGGCGCCATGGCTGCGACTGACCAGTTTGGTGATCTCCTCAAATGGCAGCAGAAGTCTGCATGCGTCGCGCATGAGCAGCCACTGGCGCGGTGAAAAAAAACCCAGCTCCCCAGAACCTGTTCTGCCGCAGAGTTCATACAGGTAGACGTTAACTGCACGTTTCTGCTGGAGCAGCCTATCAAGCATATAGAAGGTTGAGTTCCATCACGTCGGGCAATCGCAAATAAGACGTCTGACCGGCAGATTGTGTCGCTGCTGAATGTCAGCAAGGCGAGCCATGGCCGTGTAAGATCTTCTGAAATGGGTCGAGATTTTTCTTGCCTGCCGCAAGATGTCCTGGACCCCAGGGTATTTGACAACGAATCGCTGCACGACCAAGTTTAAGACGTGTGCCATGCATGGCACGTGCGTAATTTTGCCCTGTTTCAATGCGCTAAGCAGATTGGCACCGTTGTCACACACCACTTTACCAACTGTCAAATTGAGCGGTGTTAGCCACTGATCTGCCTGTGAACGCAAAGCTGAAAGGAGTGCCGGGCCAGTGTGGCTCTTGGCTTCCAGGCACAACAGATGCAGCACGGCATGGCAACGTCTCACCTGGCATGTCGAATAGGTTCTGGGGAGCTTGGGAGGCGCAGCGGAAGAGACGCTAGCAGCGGAAAAGGAGGAGTCAGCCGAGGAGGAGAGGGAGGAGGATGGAGTAGGAGGAGGAGGAGAAGAAGAGCCAGGCCTGCATGCAATCGGTGGCGGTAAAACCAAATCTACACGGGTGCCACGGGTTACATGCTTGACGGCTGTCAGAAGGTTCACCCAGTGGGCAGTAAAAGTGATATACCTTCCCTGCCCGTGTTTGCTAGACCATGTGTCTGTGGTCAGATGTATCTTGGCACCGACACTGTGTGCCAGAGATACATTCACTTGCCGCTGAACATGGCCATATAGCTCTGGGATGCCCTTCTCTGAGAAATACTTCCTTCCTGGGACCTTCCATTGTGGTGTTCCAATGGCCACAAATTTTCGAAAGGCCTCCGAGTCCACCAGTTTATATGGTAGTAGTTGGCGGGCTATTAGTTCTGACAAGCCAGCCGTCAACCGTTGGGCAAGAGGGTTATTCGGCGTCATCATTTTTTTACGCTCGAGCATTAGGCCCACGGAAGCCTGCCTTTTTGCAGAAAAACGTGAGCTTGGCGTGATGGAAGGTGGAGTGGAGGACAATTGTGAGGAGAGAGGAGAAGGAGAAGTAGAAGACGAGGCTGGACGGTGAGAGCCTAGAGTGTGGCTTTGTGTGTTCCGTTGCTCCCACTGGGCTCAGTGATGGCTGCTCATGTGCCTTCTTAAGGCGGTCGTCCCTAGGTGAGTGTTGGGCTTACCGCGACTAATGCGTTGACTGCAAAGATTGCAGATGGCAACGCTATTGTCAGCAGCGGACACGTTAAAAAAAGCCCACACTGCGGAGCCATGTGCCGGCATCCTGGGAGCACCAGATGTGACCGTACATGGTCGATGACTCGCTCCTGATACATTAGCAGTCTGCTTTGTCCCTCCTGTGCAATGTAAGTTATTCCTGCTTCTCCTCCCTATCTGCTGGTCCATATCTCCCTCTGAACTCCCCTCCTCTTCCTCTCTTGTGGGCACCCACGTGACATCACTAGACACGTCATCATTGACGTCACCTTCCCCCCCGCTATAAGTAGTGATCTCGGAGTAGGCAGCAACACCGGGGACCAACCTCCTCCTTGGGCTGATCTGGGTACTGTCGTCAGACTGCTGAATGGCGGTTGTTGCTACCTCCTCTTCCTGATCCAATGCAAAGAGTGGCTGCGCATCAGAAATGTCTTGATATGGATCGGAAAATAAATCCTGTGACTCAAGTGGAAGGTATGTGGTGGTGGTGGTGGTGGTGTTGTTGGTGGTAGTGTCTTTGGGGTGCACATAGCAGAGAGTGAAGAAGAGGGTGCAGATTGAGAGGATGAGGAGGGTGCAGAAGAGTAAGGCTGAGTGAGCCACTCAACCAAGTCTGGTGCGTCCTTTAAAGTAATTGAACGCACCTTCTGCAACTTCCCACTTTGGCTCAAGCCTGTTGCTCCTGCCCTACCCCTACCACCCCTGTGGAAGGACCTGCCTCTTTCTCTGCCTGTCATTTTTTAAATGACCCTGTGACAAAACTCTCAGTCCCTATACTGATAAAGGACTGCTTCAGTATAGAGCAGCAGTCAGCAGTAGTGCACCTCAACCCTATATATTGTGGACCTATACCAGTCCTTAAGGAATAGCAGACTGTACCTCACTCAACCCTATGTACTGTAGTACCCTATACCTTACCAGTCCTTATAAGGACCTTTGTGGAACTAGTAGGTTGTGAATGATTAGCAGACTGTACCTCAGTCCCTATACTGATAAATAGGGATGAGCCGAACACCCCCCGGTTCGGTTCACACCAGAACTTTCGAACGGATCCCAAATTCGTACGAACTTTAGAACCCCATTGAAATCTATGGGACTCGAACGTTCGAAATTAAAAGTACTAATTTTAACGGCTAATATGCAAGATACTGTCCTAAAAAGGGTTTGGGGACCTGGCTCCTGCCCCAGGGGACATGGGTCAATGCCTAAAATGTTTTTAAAAATGGCCGTTTTGGCAGGAACACTGATTTTAATGACGATTAAAGTGAAAAAAAAAGTGAAATATTCCTTTAAATATGGTGCCTGGGGGTGTCTGTAGTATGCCTGTGAAGTGCCACGTGTTTCCCGTGTTTAGAACAGTCCCTGCACAAAATGACATTAAACGGAAATAACATCATTTAAAACTGCTTGCGGTTTTAATGTTATATCTGGTTCCTGCACTATAGTTGAAAATCATTGAGAAAAATGGCATGGGTAGCCCTCCCTGCCCATTACCAGCCCCTTTGGGTCTTGTACGCATATTAAGGGGAACCCCGTACCCATATTAAAAAAGGAAATGCGTGTGGCCCCCAGGCCCTCTATACTCAGAACCGCAGTATACAGGCGGTGCAAACAAGACAGGGACTGTGTAGGTTTGTTGTGTTAAATTGAATCTGTTTGTAATTTTCAACTGGTACATTTTTAAAGTGTAGCTCCAGTCAAAAAAAACTATTTTTAAGCTTTTTGGAAAACATAGGGAAGGCTTATCACCCCTGTATAATTTGTTTTGTCGTCCGTCTTTTTTCATCTCACTTGCTGTTGTCTCCTTCCGTTTGCAAGTAGGAGATGTTTGTAAGTTGGATGTTTGAAAGTAGGGGCCTGCCCTATATACTCTGCAGAAATGGCAGAACAAGGTGTTGGTTTTGCCACAACATTGTAAGCCCTCAAAGTGACTCTTGGTGGGCGCTGGAGCGCCCTGCTGTGAACGATTATATCAAGAATTGTAATTACATGCCATTGTTGAACAGTGGTAGAAAAATTTACCTTTGGTGGTTGTGGTGCTGGTGCCACAACACTATAAGTCCTCACAGTTACTCTGGGTGGGCACAGGAACGGGCCCTCCTGTGAAATATTATATCAAGAATTGTAATTACATGTCCCTGTTAAACAGGGGCAGAAAAATTGGGCCTTAGGCACTGGTGCTGGTGCCACACTGCAACCTCTCCCATATACTCTAGTTTTATTGCAGGAATTAGCCCTGCTGCAAAGCATTGCATCAAAAATTGTACTTAAACGCCCCTGTTAAACAGAGGCAGAAAAATTGGGCCTTAGGCACTGGTGCGGGTGCCACCACACTGCAACCTCTCCCATATACTCTAGTTTTATTGCAGGAATTAGCCCTGCTGCAAAGCATTGCATCAAAAATTGTACATAAACGCCCCTGTTAAACAGAGGCAGAAAAATTGGGCCTTAGGCACTGGTGCGGGTGCCACCACACTGCAACCTCTTCCATATACTCTAGTTTTATTGCAGGAATTAGCCCTGCTGCAAAGCATTGCATCAAAAATTGTACTTAAACGCCCCTGTTAAACAGGAGCAGAAAAATTGGGCCTTAGGCACTGGTGCTGGTGCCACCACACTGCAACCTCTCCCATATACTCTAGTTTTATTGCAGGAATTAGCCCTGCTGCAAAGCATTGCATCAAAAATTGTACTTAAACGCCCCTGTTAAACAGGGGCAGAAAAATTGGGCCTTAGGCACTGGTGCTGGTGCCACCACACTGCAACCTCTGCCATATACTCTAGTTTTATTGCAGGAATTAGCCCTGCTGCAAAGCATTGCATCAAAAATTGTAATTAAACGCCCCTGTTAAACAGGGGCAGAAAAATTGGGCCTTAGGCACTGGTGCTGGTGCCACCGCACTGCAACCTCTCCCATATACGCCAGTTTTATTGCAGGAATTAGCCCTGCTGCAAAGCATTGCATCAAAAATTGTAATTAAACGCCCCTGTTAAACAGGGGCAGAAAAATTGGGCTGATGGCATCACCCAGAACCAGAAATGTTATTCCAACATATCAGCGGAGGAGGAAGAGGATAGACAATCAACATAACAGGACAGTCACTCAGCATCAGCATAGGCAGTCTTGATATTTCAAAAAAAATTATTCGGTTACATCAGCTTCAGGTGCTTGGTAGCTGTGGGTGATCCAAGACTGATTCATCTTGATGAAGGTCAGTCGATCAACTGATTCGGTGGACAGGCGCACCCTGTGATCGGTAACAAAGCCACCAGCAGCACTGAAGGTGCGTTCCGAAAGAACGCTGGATGCAGGACAGGCCAGTAGCTCAATTGCATACTGTGCAAGCTCTGGCCAGTGATCCATCCTCAAGACCCAGTAAGCCAGAGGATTTTCGGTGGGAAAGGTGTCCTTGCCCCTAGGTATTCCTGCACCATGTAAATCAGACGCTGGCGATGGTTGCTGGAACCGATCATACCTTGGGGCTGCGGACTAAAAAATTGTCTGAAAGCATCAGTCAGACGGCCACCTTCTCCACCGCTCCTTCTGACCGATGCCTCAGCAACACGTTGTCCAGGACCAGGAGTTTGTAACCTCCCAGTCTCTGGGAATGTGTTGCACAGACCTTTCTGCAAGGCCTCCCGGAGATGTCTCATCCTCTGCTCCCTCTGCGATGGCAAGATAAGGTCGGCAACCTTACCCTTGTACCGTGGATCAAGGAGAGTGGCCAGCCAGTAATGGTCCCTCTCCTTGATCCGAAGAATACGAGGATCCTTCCGCAGGCTTTGCAGGATCAGGGAGGCCATGCAGCGTAGGTTAGCTGAGGCATTCGGTCCGGAGTCCTCTGGGTCACTAAGGGCAACATGATCCGCAGCTACCTCCTCCCAGCCACGTACAAGTCCACGTGTTTCTTGGGACTGTAAATCATCCCTAAAAGACTGCTGCTGATGCTAAGTGCCAGACTCCACCTCCATGCAGACACAATTCTCCTCCTCCTCCTCTTCCTATATGATCAGCGGACCAGCAGGAACACTGTCTGGATAAAGCGGGCCTTTAGAGGCAAGGAAGTCCTCCTCTTCCTGCCTCTGTTCTGCCTCAAGTGCCCTGTCCATTATTCCACGCAGCGTATGCTCCAAGAGGTGGACAAGAGGTACAGTGTCACTGATGCATGCACTGTCACTGCTCACCATCCTTGTGGCCTCCTCAAACGGTGACAGGACAGTGCATGCATCCCTGATCATGCCCCACTGGCGTGGTGAGAAAAAACCGAGCTCCCCTGACCCTGTCCTGGTGCCGTAGTCGCACAGGTACTCATTGATGGCCCTCTGCTGCATGTGCAGCCGCTGCAGCATGGCCAACGTTGAGTTCCACCTGGTGGGCATGTCACATATAAGGCGGTTCTTGGGCAGGTTCAACTCCTTTTGGAGCTCAGCCAGCCGAGCACATGCAATTAAATGATCGGCGGAAATGCACACAGACTTTCCTGGCCTGCTTCAGGACATCCTGTAAGCCGGGGTACCTGCCCAAGAACCGCTGCACCACCAGGTTAAGGACGTGAGCTACACAGGGCACATGGGTCAGTTGTCCCTGCCGGAGGGCGGAGAGGAGGTTGGTGCCATTGTCGCAAATCACCATTCCTGGCTTAAGCTGGCGTGGCGTCAACCACCTCTCGGCCTGCCCCTGCAGAGCTGACAAAACATCCGCCCCAGTGTCCCCCAAACAAACCAGCGCATGCACGGCATGGCATCGTTTTGCCTGCGTACTTGCGTAGCCCCTGGAACGCCTACGGAGCACCGCTGGTTCTGAGGACAGAGCACCTCAACCCTATATATTGTGGACCTATACCAGTCCTTAAGGAATAGCAGTCTGTACCTCACTCAACCCTATGTACTGTAGTACCCTATACCTTACCAGTCCTTATAAGGAACTTTGTGGAACTAGTAGGTTGTGAATGATTAGCAGACTGTACCTCAGTCCCTATACTGATAAAGGACTACTGCAGTATAGGGCAGCAGTCAGCAGTAGTGCACCTCAACCCTATATATTGTGGACCTATACCAGTCCTTAAGGAATAGCAGACTGTACCTCACTCAACCCTATGTACTGTAGTACCCTATACCTTACCAGTCCTTATAAGGACCTTTGTGGAACTAGTAGGTTGTGAATGATTAGCAGACTGTACCTCAGTCCCTATACTCATAAAGGACTACTGCAGCAGAAGGGCGGCAGTCAAGTATAATATTCTTTCTATATTTGGAAGAAAGAATATTATACGTATACAAGCCTATTACCATACCAGTCCTGAAAAGAACCTTTGTGGACAGCTACTGATTAAACTGACTGTCCCTCACTGCCACACACAGCTTCCTGCCTGTCCCTATTTAAACTGACAAAACACAGGCTGCTGGAACAATAACTTGAATAGCACTCAAAACTATATCCTGTACTACTTTACCATACCAGTCCTGAAAAGGACTTTTTTGGACCTAATAGTATCAGCTAATGATTAAACTGACTGTCCCTGCTGCACACAGCGTCCTGTCCCTCTCTCTACACTGACAAAAGACAGACTGCTGCAACAATCACTAGCACAGCAGTGCCTCAAGCCTATATTCTGAACTACACCTAACACCTATACCATACCAGTCCTGAAAAGAACTTTTGTGGACCTAATAGCTAGCGATTTGGGTCACTGAAGTCTCTCCCTGCTCCACACAGCAACCTCTCCCTATAGTGACATACAAAAGAATGTAAAATGGCCGCCGGATCGGGTCTATTTATAAGTTAGGGGGAATGTCCAAGTGTCCATGTGCTGTAATGTCTCAATTGGCTGTCCTGAACCCCATGATGGATGTGTCATCATAGGTCAAAGTTCTTTTACACAGTAAACACGGAAGTCCGCCGAGCGAACGGCGGCAATAGTCCGCCGATTGGGCGGACAGCGAACAGCCGAAATTCGCCGCGAAACGACCGCCAGGCGAACAATTTGGCCATCCCTAGTCCAGGACTCCCAGAGATCAGGACCAGCAGCAGATGACACATATGTCCCCAGGCTGTGGTACTAAACCAGCCTGCGTTTTCTGTCAGACCAGACTGAACACAGGTCATCACTTTCTTGTCTTCACTGCAACCTTCCCTCCACACTTCCCTGCACCCTTCCTTGGAGGCTGTGGCTCTGGAGGTGGACTTGTGGCAGGAGGAGGAGGAGGATGGGCGAGCTCACATACGTGGCTGTTCTCAGTCAGCCGGCCCCTCAACCCCTTCTGAAAGGCCTGAGCAAAAATACCCTCACAGAGGAGGCGTTGGCCCTCCTCCAATTTCAGCAATCTAGGCCCAGTGCTGCCTCCTCCGTCATCATCTCCTTCCTGGGCCTTTTTGTTGTAAGGCAGAGGGGAGGCACCTGTGATTGGGTGAGGCCACTGGGCCCGCCCACCTCCTGGCTGACACTGGGCCCGTCCACCTCCTGGCTGCCACTGGGCATGGCCACCTCCTGGCTGCCACTTTCCAGACCCTCCTCCTGGCTGCCACTTTCCAGACCCTCCTCCTGGCTGAGCTCATCCTGTATAGAAAAAAGGGACATAGTTTTAGATTTTGGTTCATCAATCACACACAATTTTCAGCTCATGACTTGCAAATTGAATGTTAATAAATAGAAAAGACTTTCATTCTTGTCCCAAACATTTTTGGCCCCTACTGTCTATTGATATGTATACATCACTTTTTTTTTTAAATCATTAATTTGTTATCAATTATAACATCTAGTTAACATCATTGATATTAGGACAATAAATATGTCTAAAAATAATATACCTGACTCCAGCTGGGCACATCCACTTCTTCCAGGATGGCCTCTGCTGGGTTTGATTATTATATTATAAGCTGTATTTCACCTCACACAAATTCCTCATCTCTCTGTACCTGTCTATGAAACTGGCCATGAATTCTGGGTCTTAAAGTGATTCATATTTGCTGTAAGACAATACACAAGACTGAAACACTAATGTCAGCCTAAACTCTCATAATCTTATCCCAATATAGGCCTCAATTTTGAAGCAGTATAGGCCACTGATGTACCAAAGTTAAGATGTTACCTTCATTAGAACGTTTGTCCTCCTTCCTCAGCACACCAAATCTACATACGACACGTGCGTGTTACCTTTATATACATTGTGCATCCGTGAAACTCCACCCACATTGCCCACCTGACGTTTTTTCTAGTCTATTCCCCACCCCTTCTCTTCGGGGCGCAGTAGGAGTGACATGGTGGAGACACAGCAGGTGTGCGTTAATTCCAGTAACGAGGAGGAAAGCCCATAGGCAGAAATGTCCCGATCCTGGTGGCAAAGATTTAAGGCCTCAAATATGTCCTTTGGTGAGATGGTGGAGAAGGTGGACATCTTGAGGACGACCGACTATGATGGGAAGAATGGACCGTACGCCAACCCGAATGTTAGAAAGGCCAAAATCACGACAAAAGTTGTAAAGAGTCTGCACAAAAATTTTGGGGTACGATGATCCAAGGAGCAATTAAGGAAACGCTGGTCAGACCTTAAACTCAGGGAGCTGGATCAGTATAGAAGGATCAAGAAAGTTCCTAAAAAAAAAGTAATTATTTCTCTTGCGTTCTTATTATTTTTACTTGCATGCTGCTCCATGTGCTTTTATTTACTGTAGGACATTTTAAAATGGCAAGTTTCAGGTTAGTGGGCACAGTAATCGGTTGTAGTAAACATTGTTCGCTCATTAAATACGATGTTTTGGGCAAATACAGGTTAAATATAGGGATGAGCTGAACACTCACAGGGTTTGGTTCGCACCAGAACCTGCGAACGGATTGAAAATTCGTGCAAACTTTAGAACCCTATTAAAGTCTATGGGACTCGAACGTTCGAAATCAAAAGTGCTAATTTAAAAGGCTAAAATGCAAGTTATTGTCCAAAAAAGTGTTTGGGGACCCGGCTCCTGCCCCAGGGGACATGTATCAGTGCAAAAAAAAGTTTAAAAATGGCAGTTTTTTCGGGAGCACTGATTTTAATGATGCTTAAAGTGAAAAAAAAAGCGACATATCCCTTTAAATATCATGCCTGGGGGGTGTCTATAGTATGCCTGTGAAGTGGCACGTGTTTCCCATGTTTAGAACAGTCCCTGCACAACAAAATGACATTTCTAACAGAAAAAAAAGTCTTTTAAAACTGCTTGCGGTTTTAATGTAATGTCTGGTTCCAGCAATATGGATGAAAATCATTGATAAAAATGGCATGCCCATTACCAGCCCCTTTGGGTCTTGTACGGATATTAAAGGAAACCCCGTACCCAAATTAAAAAAAGGAAAGGCGTGGGGCCCCCAGGCCCTATATACTCAGAACAGCAGTATACAGGCGGTGCAAACAAGACAGGGACTGTGTAGGTTTGTTGTTAAGTAGAATCTGTTTGTAATTTTGAACTGGTACATTTTTAAAGTGTAGCTCCAGTCAAAAAAACTATTTTTAAGCTTTTTGGAAAACATAGGGAAGGGTTATCACCCCTGTATAATTTGTTTTGTCGTCCATCTTTTTTCATCTCACTTGCTGTTGTCTCCTTCCGTTTGCAAGTAGGAGATGTTTGTAAATTGGATGTTTGAAAGTAGGGGCCTGCCCTATATGCTCTGCAGAAATGGCGGAACAAGGTGTTGGTTTTGCCACAACATTGTAAGCCCTGTATCTCCAGTCAAAAAATCTATTTTTAAGCTTTTTTGAAAACATAGGGAAGGGTTATCACCCCTGTGACATTTTCTTTTCCGTCTGTGTACCTCTTCAGAAGATTTCACCTCACTTTTTGTCCCAATGACCAATGTTTTTTTGAAAATTTGGAGTGTTTAGTAAAACAAGGATTGGGATAAAGCATCAGTGGAGAGGAGACACGTTTTTCCCATATAAACTCTTACAGGAGAGAATTTCCCTTCCTAGGGGTAGATTTCACCTCACTTCCTGTTGTCTCCTTCTGTTTGCAAGTAGGAGACGTTTGTAAATTGGATGTTTGAAAGTAGGGGCCTGTTCTATATGCTCTGCAGAAATATGGGCCTAAGGTTTTGGTGTTGCCACAAGTTAACACTGTAAGCACTCAAAGTGACCCTTGGTGGGCACTGGAGCGCCCTGCTGTGAACTATTATATAAAGAATTGTAATTACATGCTATTGTTGAACAGTGGTAGAAAAATTGGGCCTTTGGTGGTTGTGGTGGTGGTGGTGGTGCTGGTGCCACAACACTGTAAGTCCTCACAGTTACTCTTGGTGGGCTCTGAAACGGCCCTGCTGTGAAATATTATATCAAGAATTGTAATTACATGCACCTGTTAAACAGGGGCTGAAAAATTGGGTCTTAGGCACTGATGCCACAGCACTGCAACATCTCAAAGAAACTCTAGTTGGAGAGCAGGAATGAGCCCTGCTGCAAAGTATTGCATCAAAAATTTTAATTGCACGCCCCTGTTAAACAGGGTCTGAAAAATTGGGCCTTAGCCACTGGTGCTGGTGCCACGACACTGCAACCCCTCACAGATACTCTAGTTGAAGCGCAGGAATGAGCCCTGCTGCAAAGTACTGCATTAAAAATGGTAATTACACGCCCGTTAAACAGGTGCTGGTGCCACGACACTGCAACCTCTCACAGATACTCTATATGGAGCGCAGGAATAAGCCCTGCTACAAAGTATTGCATCAAAAATTGTAATTACACGCCCCTGTTAAACAGGGGCTGAAAAATTGGGCCTTAGCCACTGGTGCTGTTGCCACAACACTGCAACAACTCCCAAATATGGTAGTTGAGCGCAGCAATGAACCCTCCTGCAAAATATTGCATCAAAAATTATAATTACACGTCCCTGTTAAACAGGGGCTGAAAAATTGGGCCTTAGGCACTGGTGCCGGTGCCACAACACTGCAACCACTCGCAAATATTGTAGTTGAGCGCAGGAATGAGCCCTGCTGCAAAGTATTGCATCAAAAATTATAATTACACGTCCCTGTTAAACAGGGGCTGAAAAATTGGGCCTTAGGCACTGGTGCTGGTGCCACGACACTGCAGCCTTTCACAGATACTCTAGTTGGAATGCAGGAATGAGCTCTGCTGCAAAGTATTGCATCAAAAATTGTAATTACACTCCCCTGTTAAACAGGGGCTGAAAAATTGGGCCTTAGGCACTGGTGCCGGTGCCACAACACTGCAACCACTCGCAAATATGGTAGTTGAGCGCAGCAATGAACCCTCCTACAAAATATTGCATCAAAAATTATAATTACACGTCCCTGTTAAACAGGGGCTGAAAAATTGGGCCTTAGGCACTGGTGCTGGTGCCACAACACTGCAACCACTCGCAAATATGGTAGTTGAGCTCAGCAATGAACCCTCCTGCAAAATATTGCATCAAAAATTATAATTACACGTCCCTGTTAAACAGGGGCTGAAAAATTGGGCCTTAGGCACTGGTGCTGGTGCCACGACACTGCAACCCCTCACAGATACTTTAGTTTGAGTGCAGGAATGAGCCCTGCTGCAAAGTATTGCATCAAAAATTGTAATTACATGCCCCTGTTGAACAGGCGCTGAAAAATTGGGCCTTAGCCACTGGTAGCGGCGCCCAGAACCAAAAATTTTCTTCTTTTATATGTGGGATCACCAGACTTTGGTGTTGGCAAGAGACAGGCTCATTCAATTTAAACTATTACACAGGGTGTACTATACCCCTGCAAGGATAGCTGGGATATATGGCACGGGTTCAGCAGTATGTTGGCTTTGCACAGATAGCCTTACTGATTTTGACCACGTATTGTGGCACTGCCAGCCGATACAGGAGTTCTGGAAAGGGGTAACACACACTATACAGACAGTGCTTTCGGTGCAGATTCCTGCTACAGTTGACATCTGCTTGCTCGGCCTGGTTGAGGAATTAATGCCCCGAAATGCGCAAAGAACTATGATCTCTCTTTCTCTGTTTTATGCACGCAAAGCAATATTATTGTGTTGGAAATAACCCCCCACATTGTCTTACTGGAAAGGCATAATTAATAAAACACTACCTATTTATAAAGCAACATACTTAAGTAGGGGTTGTCCTAAAAAAATTGAGAAAGTATGGCAGTGTTGGCTGGATGCCAAGGACACTTTGAATTGATGTACTATGATGGGGGGACCTTTAATAATTACTTTATGCACGGGGCAAAGGGGTAATGAAATCCCGACTACATAGCTATCAGACTGTGTGATGATTGGATGCACCATTGACTACAGGGTAACATGAGGCCATTTCATTTTTGTACAGTTAAGAGCATGGACTGTGATTTACTAATGGTTGGAAGGCTGCACCAGGGTTAAGGGAGGGAGGGAGTAGGAGGGGAGGGAGTGGGGGGGGGGATTTTGGTACACGTTGTACTGTATTTTATGTGTTGTAAACTGTTAATAAACAAAAATGTACAAAAAAAAAGTTCTTCCAAGCTATCAGCAGGATCATTGTGGAGAAAGAGGATAGTCAGTGAGCATAACAGGACAGTCACTCAGCATCAGCATAGGCAGTCTTAAAAAATTATTTGGTTACATCAGCTTCAGATGCTTGGTAGCTGGTGGTACTCCAAGACTGATTCATCCTTATGAAGGTCAGTCGATCAACCGAGTTGGTGGACAGGTGCAACCTGTGATCGGTTACAAAGCCTGCAGCAGCACTGAATGTGCGTTCCAAAATAACGCATGGATGCAGGACAGGCCAGTAGCTCAATTGCATACTGTGCAGGCTCTGGCCAGTGATCCATCCTCAAGACCCAGTAACCCAGAGGATTTTCGGTGGGAAAGGTGTCCAAGTCTGATCTTGCCCCTAGGTATTCCTGCACCATGTAAATCAGACGCTGGCGATGGTTGCTGGAACCGATCATACCTTGGGGCTGTGGACTAAAAAATTATCTGAACGCAGCGGTCAGACAGCCACCTTCTCCACCGCTCCTTCTGTGACTGACCGAAGCTTCAGCAACATGTTGTCCAGGACCAGGAATTTTTTTTTTTTTATATTCTTTATTTTTCAAAAAATGTTTTAAATATTACAAATTACCATCTTTACAATAACATATCTTTACACCAATGAATGACATTTACCCCATAAACCTCCCCCCTTCCCTCCCAAGAAAAAAAAAAGGGAAGCAGGGGCTTATGTTGCCTTTCTGCCTCCCTCTTACTCACTTGCTCCCTACTTCATCAAGACCCTCTAACATTCCATTAACCCCAGGTAACTTTCCGTTTTTCTAAACTGTAGCCACTGTTGCCACTTTCTTTGGTAACACTCCTCTGCTTCCTCTCCCTTGTAAATTGCCTCTTCAATATTTCTTGTTTTTTATACTTTTTCTATCCACTCTTTCATTAATGGAGCTTCCTGCGTTTTCCATCTTCGAGGTATCAGCGCTTTCGCGGAGTTCAATAGACAGGGTACCAAGGAGTTCCTATATTGCTTCTCCCCCTTCTCTGAGTCATGAAACAGGCAAACCCAAGGGCATTTTGTAATCTTAACTCCTGTTAACTTAAGGCAAGCTTCAATTATTTTCTCCCAGAACGTCTGCATTTTGGGGCATTCCCACCACAGATGTGAGAACGTCCCCAGTACAGGGCAACCTTTCCAACATGTGGAGGGATTTTCTCCACTAATTTTATTCCCTCTTTGTGGGGTTACATACCACCTAGCTAGAATCTTATATGACATTTCTCTTGTTTGGGTATCCTTAGCCACTGAATGGATTTGCCTTATAATCTTGTTCCTATGTTCATCATTACTTAGGGGTCCTATCTCTCTTTCCCACTTTTCTAAATATGCAAGGTATTTATATTCTCCCCTGTCAAAATTTTGTATATTTTTGATATCTTTTTTTCCAAACTTTGAGGGGTCTCCAATAACTTCTCCAGGGGTCTAAGCTGTTCCTTTCCTCTCAGAGGTTGTGGTAGGGACTGGGTGAAATAGTGTAGTTGTGCATATCTCCATTTATCAAGTGCGTTGTGCCCCCATTCCTCTATAATTTCCTCATATGTGCATAATCTATTACCTTTCATAACATCTAATAACCTTGTATTATCTTTTTTGGCCCACCTACTAAAATACATATACTCTTCTTTCCCTGGTCTGAAAAAGTTTGTAACAAGTAACGAAATGAATGGTGAGTTGTGGTCCCACGTGTGTCTCTTATTTATTACATCCCATACCTGAAGTGAATTTTTTGTCAGAATACTTGTGTTGGGTCCTAAATCCCTAAATCGTACTGGTACCCATATAGCCCCCCCCTATTTTTGCTCTACTTAAATTAATTTCTAGTTCTACCCAATCCTTACCCTTTTTGTTAAAAGTCATAGTTTCATAGTTAGTTAGGTTGAATAAAGACACCAGTCCATCCAGTTCAACCTGAGTGAGTGTCTACAATTGTCCCTATCCTTGTACACTCACATCAGTCCCTACCCTCAAGGAGCCCACAATCCAAGGTCCCCATTCATATACTAGGGCCAATTTTGGACAGAAACCAATTAACCTACCTGCATGTCTTTGGAGTGTGGGAGGAAACCGGAGTACCCGGAGGAAACCCACGCAGGCACAGGGAGAACATGCAAACTCCAGGTAGGTAGTGTCGTGGTTGGGATTTGAACCAGCGACCCTTCTTACTGCTAGGTGGGAGTGCTAACCACTACACCACTGTGCTGCCCAATCTATTATTCTAGACACGACTATGGCCTCATAGTATTTTTTGAAGTCGGGTGCTGCCAGACCTCCTCTGTCCTTTCCTCTAGCTATTGTATTAAATGCAATCCGTGCGCGTTTACCTCCCCAGATAAATCTTATAGTCAACGATTTTAATTTATTTAAGTACGATTGTGGGAGAGGGATTGGCACCATTTGACATGTATATGTAAATATTGGTAATATAAACATCTTAACTGCATTTATTTTCCCGACCCAGGAAAGGGATTTGTATTGAATCTTACTTAATTGCTTTTTAATTTTGTTCAGAAGGGGAATGTAATTAGCCTCGAATAGTTGTTCCATACTTGCTGTCAACTTTATTCCCAGGTATCCGAGTTCTCCCTTGCACCACCTAAAAGGGAGTTTAGTTTAAATTGCCCTCTGATCTTCTTTAGGTAAGTTTAAATTTAATATCTCAGATTTAGCCATATTTACTTTAAAATTTGAGAATTTTCCAAATTCTATCAACTCCTTCATGCTTACCGGTAAGGAGATTCTGGGGTTGGAGACATAAAGCAACAGGTCGTCAGCAAAGGCGGCATTCTTATACTCTCTCCCTTCAACCCATATTCCTTGAATATCTTGATTCCTCCTTATTGGTGCCAGAAGGGGTTCTAACATCAATATAAACAAAAATGGGGATAATGGGCAACCCTGTCTTGCAGGACCAGGAATTTGTAACCTCCCAGTCTCTGGGAACGCGTTGCACAGACCTTTCTGCAAGGCCTCCCGAAGATGTCTCATCCTCTGCTCCCTCTGTGATGGCAAGATAAGGTCCGCAACCTTACCCTTGTACCGTGAATCAAGGAGAGTTGCCTGCCAGTAATGATCCCTCTCCTTGATCCGAGGATCCTTCCGCAGGCTTTACAGGATCAGGGAGGCCATGCAGCGTAGGTTAGCTGAAGCATTCGGTCCAGAGTCCTCTGGGTAACTAAGGACAACATGATCCGCAGTCACCTCCTCCCAGCGACCTACAAGTCCACGGGTTTCTTGGGACTGTAAATCATCCCTAAAAGACTGCTGCTGATGCTAAGTGCCAGACTCCACCTCCATGCAGACACAATCCTCCTCCTCCTCCTCTTCCTATATGATCAGCGGGCCAGCAGGAACACTGTCTGGATAAAGCGGGCCTTTAGAGGCAAGGAAGTCCTCCTCTTCCTGCCTCTGTTCTGGCTCAAGTGCCGTGTCCATTATTCCACGCAGCGTGTGCTCCAACAGGTGAACAAGAGGTACAGTGTCACTGATGCATGCACTGTCACTGCTCACCATCCTTGTGGCCTCCTAAAATGGTGACAGAACAGTGCATGCATCCCTGAACATGGCCCACTGGCGTGGGGAAAAAAAATTAGCTCCCCTGACCCTGTCCTGGTGCCGTAGTTGCACAGGTACTCATTGTTGGCCCTCTGCTGCATGTTCAGCTGCTGCAGAATGGCCAACATTGAGTTCCACCTGGTGGGCATGTCACAGATTAGGCAGTTCTTTGGCAGGTTCAATTCCTTTTGGAACTCACCCAGCCGAGCACTGGCATTATATGATTGGCAGAAATGCACACAGACTTTCCTGGCCTGCCTTAGGACATCCTGTAAGCCCGGGTACCTGCCCAAGAACTGCTGCACCACCAAGTTAAGGACGTGAGCCACACAGGGCACATGGGTCAGTTGTCCCTGTCGGAGAGGAGGTTGGTGCCATTGTCACAAACCCCCATTCCTGGCTTAAGCTGGTGTGGTGTCAACCACCTCTCAGCCTGCCCCTGCAGAGCTGACAGAATATCTGCCCCAGTGTGGCTCCTGTCCCTCAAGCACACCAGCACAAGCACAGCATGGCATCTTTTTGCCTGAGTATTTGCGTAGCCCCTTGAACGCCTACGGAGCACTGCTGGTTCCGAGAACAAAGCACAGGAAGAGGCCATGGAGGAAGAAGAAGAGGATGGGGTGGAGGAGAGAGGTGTGTCACAACCAGTAGTAGCATTTTGGAGGCATGGTGGTGGAACAACCTCCAACACTACTGCACCTTGTCCTGCATTCTTCCCAGCTGCAAGAGTCACCCAATGCACCGTGAAAAATAGGTAACGGTCCTGTCGATGCCTGCTGGACCATGAGTCAGCGGTAATATGCACCGTACTGCTGACCGCCCTGTCCAGCGAGGCATGGACATTGCCTTCCACATGATGGTAGAGAGCCGGAATCGCCTTTCCGTGAGAAAAATGGCGTTTGGGAACCTGCCACTGAGGAACCGTACATTGCACAAACTCACGGAAGAGGGCAGAGTCTATCAACTGAAAAGGCAGCAGTTGAAGTGCTAGCAATTTTGACGGTCCAGCAGCTGGGGCAGGGAAATTTGCCTGGTACAATCGGACGTCGGTGTACCACTAGCAGATTGCTCGCAAGTACTTGGCTGTGACACACCTAATTCTACACCTTCATTCCTCTCAGTGCAGGTTTCAGGGAGGACTGAAGGTATAGTGGGGTTGGAGATCCCAGCTGATGAGGAGCAAGGAGAGGTCCGCGTTGTTCTTTGGTGTGGGTCTTTAAGGTACGCTTGCCAATGAACTGCATGGCAGGTCAACATATGTCTGGTCAAGCATGTGGTGCCCAAGAGGCTGATGTTTTGGCCACATGAGATACGCTTGAGACATATGTTGCAAATAGCAGCGGTGTGATCTGATGCACTCGTCTCAAAAAGGCCCACACCAAGAACTTTTGGAATAACACGCAGAGGCAGCGCCCTGCACAGGCGGAGCTCTGCGGTGTGATTCAGTCAGTGTGCTGCCCTAAATCTGGCCCCTGGAGGGCATCCTGCCTCATTGGAGATGTACCTCCTCCTCCTCTTCCTCCTCCTCTCTCCTATCAGGCACCCACGTGGAGTCAGTGACCTCATCATACCCTCCCTTCTCATCACTGGAGCAAACCTGGCAATATGCTACAGCTTATGGAACATGACTGGCAGATTGCTGTCCTTCTTGGGCATCCCCTCTCTCTGGGCTCACGCTACTGCCTTCCTCTAGCTGGGTCTCATCATCAGAGCCTTCAAAACGCTGGACATCCTCCTGGAGCATGTACCCAACACTGTGCTCAAACAGTTCGGAGGACTCCTCAGGAGGACATGGTGGGTCTAGGGAAGGAGTGACTGATGCCATTGAGATGAGGGAAGAGGCTGCATTGGAAGCTGCTTTGCCAGTACCCTGAGCCTGGGTGAGAGAGGATGAAGAGGCTGAGGAGGGCTTGGTCATCCACTCTACCAAGTCTTCAGCATGTTGAGGCTCAACATGTCCAGCTGTCGAAAATAAGGACAAGTGTGTCCCATGGCTACGTGCTGATGAGGATGCACTGCGTCCATGACCAGCACTGTTGCCTCTAGACACAGAACCTGCTTGCCCTCTTTTATTGGCTCGTGACTGTCTGCCTCTCCTTGTTGGCCTTCCAGACATACTAATGGCCTGCAGAGAGATAAGAACACCAGCAATTGGGGTAGCTTTAGGTGCACACTGAGCAGATGACACAGTACACCGACTATAATTACTGCAGCTGCCTGCCTGTGGTATAGGATCTGAAGAACACCAGCAATTGGGGTCGTTTTAGGTGCACACTGTGCAGGTGACACAGTACATCGACTAATTACTGCAGATGCCTGCCTGTGGTATAGGATCTGAAGAACACCAGCAATTGTGGTAGCTTTAGGTGCACACTGTGTAGATGACACAATACACCAACTGTAATTACTGGAGCTGCCTGCGGTATAGGATCAGCAGAACACCAGCAATTGGGGTAGCTTTAGGTGCACACTGTGCAGATGACACGATACACCAACTGTAATTAATGGAGCTGCCTGCAGTATAGGATCAGCAAAACACCAGCAATTGGGGAAGCTTTAGGTGCACACTGTGCAGATGACACAGTACACTGACTTTAATTATGACAGTTGCCTGTCTATGGTATAGGATCTGAAGAACGCCAGCAATTGGGGTAGCTTTAGGTGCACACTGTGCAGATGACACAATACACCAACTGTAATTACTGGAGCTGCCTGCGGTATGGGATCAGCAGAACAGCAGCAATTGGGGTAGCTTTAGGTGCACACTGTGCAGATGACAAAATACACCAACTGTAATTACTGGAGCTGCCGGCGGTATAGGATCAGCAGAACAGCAGCAGTTGGGGTAGCTTTAGGTGCACACTGTGCAGATAACACAGTACACAGACTGTAATTACTGCAGCTGTCTGCCTGTGGTATAGGATCTGAAGAACACCAGCAATTGGGGTAGCTTCAGGTGTACACTGTGCAGGTGGCACAATACACTGACTGTAACTGCTGCAGCTGCCTGTGATATAGGACCAGAACAACACAAGCAATTGGGGTAGCTTCAGGTGTACACTGTGCAGGTGGCACAATACCCCGACTGTAACTGCTGCAGCTGCCTGTGGTATAGGACCAGAACAACACCAGCAATTGGGGTAGCTTCAGATGTACATTGTGCAGGGGGCACAATACACTGACTGTAACTGCTGCAGCTACCTGTGGTATAGGACCAGAAACATCAGCAATTGGGGTAGCTTCAGGCGTACACTGTGCAGGGGGTACAATACACCAACTGTAATTGCAATAGCTTCAGAGGAAATAAACACACTGTCTCTCCGTCTATCTCTATGAGCCGCAACACACAACGCAAGGCAGCTGAGCA
The DNA here is from genome assembly GCF_037356315.1 of Lithobates pipiens. Taxonomy (NCBI): domain Eukaryota; kingdom Metazoa; phylum Chordata; class Amphibia; order Anura; family Ranidae; genus Lithobates; species Lithobates pipiens. The sequence goes on from NW_027507758.1 coordinate 276,031,736, forward strand.
GGCGGCTTTATATAGTGTGGGCGTGTACTAAATCCCCTGAGCCCTAATATGCCTGTGGCCAATTACAATTATGTCTCTCTTCGCTGACGGCGCTGTGATGGGCCAAGCATGCGGGTCATAGTGCATGCTTGGCCAATCATCAGCCAGCAATGCACTGTGATGGCGCAGTGCATTATGGGCTGTGAGCTCCACTCGAACTTGGTGCAAACGGCCCATAATGTTCTGGTTTCACTGAACGGGTGAACCGCCGGTGTTTGAGTTGAACATGGGTTCGACTCGAACACTCATCTCATTACTAGTTAAATATATTTGGTCATGTCTATTTGCATAAACATAAGTTTTGTACATGGCTGTCTAGATGTGTTTGTAACTAGAATGAAATACAAGCTTGATTCAGTGTAAGGAGAGGACACTCAGCAGCTGTTTACACATCTGAACTCATGAGCACTAGTGTGGTACACCAGTCAAAAAAAAATTAAAATTTTAGGGTGTCCCACACAGGTGCTCCAGTGGATACTTTTGGTGTGTCTCCATGTGTGAAAATTAGGGCTGTTACTGATTAAAATTTTGGTGTTAGATTAATAGAAAAATGTTTTTAATCGATTAATCGACTAATTCTGATTAATTATAATGCACATAAAGATCCAACTACTTTTAGCTGATCTCCTTGCATTGCAACTCTGCATTAGTCAGTGGTAAATGTGGTATACACTACCGTTATATACAATCACCCGACACTAGTTTGTTTCCACAATCCATCCACAGTTCACACAAATATGTTTTAAATTCAAACTGTAGCACTGATGTAAGTAATTTTTTTCCACAGTAGTGTGACAATCCCTCCACCTCCGGTCTAACTAATCACTCTCACCTTATGGCATGGACCCCTGTGCAAACAGGTGGATATAGGGTTAACACGGACCATAAACTTCTCTCACGTCTCCGTAGATCTCAGCAAGGATGCTAGGTTATGGGTAGAAAGAAAAGATCTAAGTGCTCACCGCTTAAGTATAAGATTTAAATGTTTTTTTCAAACACAAACTACTCACATAAAGATGACAAAAACACAGCATGTAAAGCCGACAATTATGTTAGTTTCATGGGGCAGCAGCGGGTGACGTCATGCGTAGCTCCTCCCCCATATGTGTTACGTTCAATCAGAACTTTGACATCACCGGACTCCTCCACCCTTCCCTTCATTAGCAGACGGAGACACTTGGGGAAGGGGGGAGGAGTCTGGTGACGTCAATGTCCGTGACGTCACTGGATCTCCGACGGAACTCCCTGAAGACCCAGGAGCCAGTGGAGAGGTGAGTACCGATCAAAAGAATTTTGATTGATCAAAAAAAAATGTACGATTAATCGAGGAATTCATCTTTAATTTCCACAGCCCAGTGAAAATTGTCACAAAAAGGTAAATATTCCAGCTTTGGTAAGGTAAAAAATGTCTTCAGCTAGGAACTCTGCCAAAACAGACAATTATAACCTACTTCTAAGCCATGTTTCATATTCCTATTTCTGGACTCAAATATCTCTGTGCTAAGTATACCTTTTGTTTCATTCTCATAGGGAGCCAAAGACTCGGAAGACACCATTCAGAGGCCACCAAGAACCCCCCCACCTCAAAAAGAAGGGGACCTCAGCACAACAGCACACCCTGAGGATCTGGAGGAAGGAGAGGTGGAGGAAGTGGAGGAACTTGTCACCACAACAGGTGAGTATCTGACACCCCAGCTTCAGGTAATAGATGTATGCCTGCATATTTATAATATTTTACTATAATTTTTAGGTGATTTGCTGGTTGTAGAAGAGCAAGCTCAATGTCATGGTTATGCAATAGAGTTTGTCAGCTTACCTCTCACTCACATGTGTTCATCTTTAGAGACCAGCCACTCTCACCTGACTGCTTTTATAATCTCTGCTCTAAGCATGGCTCCACCCCAGCTTCTATCAGAGGGCTCTATATTAACCTGTGAACTGCAGGCCAGCCGTGCTGATCAACATTGTGTGTTTGGCTTCCTGTTTCCTACTTGCCGTGTGCTCTTCATTTGTTTCTGTTACTGACCTTGGCGTGTTCTCGAATAATCCCGTCTGCTCGTGACCCTGACCTTTTGGTGTGTCCCCGACTATCCCTGTTTGCCTGTGACCCTGAACCTTTGGAGTGTACTCTGTTGTCCTTGTCTGCTTGTGGCCCTGACCTTGGCTTATTCCCTTACTATCCCTATCCTCCTGTTGCCTACTGTGGGCGTGAGGTAGGGGACGCTGGGGCTCGTGACCTGGAGCCAGTTGCAGCCCAGTCCATCCTCACCACTAGAGGCTCTGGTGAACACCTTCTGGCTCTTAGACTCCGTGCCCTAGGGAATCTTACGCTCTAACCCCGGAGGGATCTGTGTTGGTGTTCCAGTGGCCCTGCCTTCCTCTACCTCCCAGACTCCCATCTGCAGCAGTCAGCCGTAGGGTCCACTACCTTGTGGTGCACTCCTAACACCAACGGTGTGCATCTGTCACCTGGCCTCAGGTGGCCTGACATTTGATCACCCATGGACCCGGCTGAAGTGTGGCATCCTGCGGCCAATCCATTGCAGGGCATAGTTCACAGATTCGAGACCCAGGAATCTAATCAGACTCAGGTGATGCGATTCCTTCAAGATCTGGCTTCCCACTTCGAGCAGCTTCAGGCCTCCTTGGGGACCCCGAACCCGCAGCCTCGAGTACAATCAGCAGCTGCACCTATCGCGCCAGTTGCAGCCACACATTCATTATTACTGCCAGCTCCGTCCCATTTCTCTGGGGACTCCAAGACCTGCAGGGACCTCCTCAGCCAACGTACCATTCATTTTAAGCTCCAGCCTCAAAACTTTCTGTCTGATCGGGCTAAGGTAGCTTATTTCCTTCCTCTCCAGTGAAACTTTAGCCTGGGCTGAAGAATGATCCGGTGGTTTCCAGCTTGTCCAACTTCTTGAAGCTCTTTCGTAACATCTTCGAAGAGCCAGCTCGGGTTTCTTCAGCGGCTAGTGCTCTTTTACGCCTTCGCCAAGAATCTTGTTCAGTGGGACAATATGCGCTTCAGTTCTGTATCCTTACAGCTGAATTGAGATGGAACAATGAGGCCCTGGTCACAACCTTTTTACATGGCCTCTCTGACCGAGTGAAAGACGAATTAGCAGGAAGAGCCATCCCCACCAGTCTGGACGATGTCATTTCCTTGTGCAATCAGATTGACATTTGTTCCCAGGAGAGGTTCCTAAAAAAAAGACACCAGCACTCCCTGGGCTCAAGTCAGCCTGAACTCTTCCTCCGTTGCCCTGTGGAGCATCCTCTGCCTGCTAAGGAACCTATGCAGCTGGGCAGGACCAGATTAACCCCCGAAGAATGTGCTAGGCGCATAACTCTGGGCTTGTGTCTTTATTGTGGGGGCAAGGGTAATTTTCGTGACTCCTGCTCACTTCGTCCGTGAAACGCTCAGATCTAATACATTTAGAAGGTGGAGTATTGGACCCAGAAACATCACCTTCTCGTCTTCTTCTTCTGGTGTTCCTCCATGTAGGCTCTTCTCCCCAATCGGTCCTAGCATATCTGGACTCCGGGGCTGACGGCAATTTTATGGACTGGAGAACTGCTTCTTCTATGAAGCTTACTCTTTCTCCCCTCACTACACCACTGGTAGTCTCTGCAATTGATGGCACTTTGCTCCCAGGGGGCCCTATCCACTCCCAGACGCTACCTTAGGATGTCGGTAGGGATACTCCACCAGGAGTGGATTTCTTCCTCATTCTCCCCAAGGCCTCTACCCCCATTGTATTGGGCCTTCCTTGGCTACAACTCCACTCTCCACATGTGGACTGGGTCTCTGGGCAGATCCTGGCTTGGAGTCCTTCATGTTTCCCATCCTGTCTTCTCAAGGTGGCCCCCAAGGAGAGACTTCCCATTGCTACCACATCCATACCTTCTGATCTTCCCGCAGCATACAGCGATTACCGGGATGTGTTCTGTAAGAAGTCTGCTGAGGTGCCTCCTCCCCACAGGTCTTTTGACTGTGCTATTGACCTTGTCCCTGGAGCAACTCTGCCCAGGGGTTGTACCTACCCTCTGTTCATTCCAGAGACCCAGGCCATGTCTGAGTATGTTGCTGAGAATCTGGAGAGAGGTTTCATCAGGAAATCCTAATCGCCTGCAGGAGCAGGGTTCTTTTTCGTTGCCAAAAAGGATGGAACCCTGAGACCCTGCATCGACTATCAGGGTTTAAATGCAGTGACTATCAAAAATCGATATCCCTTACCTCTAATATCTGAGCTATTCGACAGGTTGAAGGGGGCTTCCATTTTCACCAAGTTGGATCTCAGAGGTGCATACAATCTCATTCGAAAACGGGAAGGTGACGAATGGAAGACTGCGTTGAACAGGGACGGGTATTACGAATACCTGGTTATGCCCTTTGGTTTGTGTAATGCTCCAGCTATGTTTCAGAACTTTTTCAATGAAATCTTCAGGGATCTACTGTACCAGTGAGTTGTATTCTATCTGGATGACATTCTCATCTTTTCCAAAAATCTGCCTGCTCACAGAAACCATGTCTGCACCATACTTCAGCGCCTTAGAGAGAATAATCTCTATGCCAAGCTGGAGAAATATTCCTTTGAATGTTAATATTTCTGGGATGATTTGTTTCTAGTTTGGGTCTTCATATGGATCCTGGAAAGGCCTCGGCCATTACCAACTGGCCCCCTCCTGCTAGCCTCAAAGCCACACAGGGCTTTCTTGGCTTCACAAATTATTGTAGGCAGTTCATAAGGAATTACTCTTCCATTGCCGTGCCTATTATTGATTTGACCAAGAAGGGTGCGAATGCCAAAGACTGGCCTCCCGAGGCTGTCTCTGCGTTTCACGATCTGAAACAGGCCTTTGTTTCTGGACATCTCTTGAGGAGACTAAATCCTGGGGACCCATTCTTTATTGAAGTAGACGCTTCTTCGATGGGGTTGGGAGCTGTGCTTCTTCAGTCCTTTGAGAAGAGACATCAACCATGTGCGTTCTTCTCCAAAAAAAATTCTAGGGCAGAGAGAAATTATGCCATTGGTGATTGGGAACTTCTCGCAATTAAATTGGAGGAGTGGCGTCATCTCTTGAAGAATTACCCTCCCTCCATAACAATCTTTACTGATCACAAGAATCTTCAATACCATTAGAATGCCAAACGTCTGAACCCCAAACTGGCCAGGTGGAGTCTCTTCTTTTCCTGTTTTAAATTCACGATTACGTACAAACCTGGTTCCTGAAATGGTCGGGCTGATGCGCTCTCTAGGTCATTTGACACTTTGGATAAGGAGTCCACCCCTGATCCTGAGCCGATCATTCCGACCTCATGCATGCCCCTGCCTTGGTTCCCATTTTTGTACGAGAGATTTTGCACCTACATAGTGTTCCTTCCCATGTCGTTTTGGACAGGGGTGTACATTTACTTCTTGTTTTTGGAGAGCCTTTTGCAAATTCCTCAACATTTCCTTGGATTTTACCTCTTCTTACCATCCCCAATCCAATGGCCAGACTGAGAGGGTTAATCAGGAGTTGGAGGTCTTTCTCTGTACCTTGGTCTCGGCTCATCACGATGATTGGGTATCACTACTCCCTTGGGCAGATTTCTCCCACAATAATCATGTCAACGTCAGTTCTCAGAAAACACCCTTTGTCACTGTTTATGGAAGACATCCTCAACTACCTGTTCCTATAACCTGTTCTTCCGACATTCCAGCTTTGGCTACTGTTCAGGAATCATTCCATTTCATGTGGGTTGGCGTTCAGAAAGCTGCCAACAAATTCAAGAGTTTTGCTGACCGTCGCAGGCGTAAGCCACCTTCTCTATAGCCAGGAGACAAAGTCTGGCTCTCCACCAGGAATTTGCCCCAAGATTCATTGGTCTGTACACCATTACTTCTAAACTGAATCCAGTTTGTTTAAAGCTCCAGATTCCCAAAAGCCTCAAAATCTCTAATGCCGCATACACACGATCGGAATTCCAGACAGAAAAAGACCGATGAGATCGCTTTTCATCTGAAAATGCGACCGTGTGTATGCTCCATCGGAATTTAGCTGTCCGAATTTCCGCCAGCCAAAAATGTATGGCATGTTCTCAATTTTCCAGACGGAAAAACTTTATATCGGTAATTCTGATCGTGTGTATGCAATTCCGACACGCCAAAAAGCATGCATGCTCAGATTCAACTACGAGACAGAAGCTATTGGCTACTGGCTATTGAACTTCCTTTTTCTAGTCCCGTCGTACGTGTTGTACATCACCGCATTATAAACGATCGGAATTTGATGTGACCATGTGTAGGCAAGACAGCTTGAGCCGAATTCCGTCGGAATTCCGTCGGGAAAACCATCAGAGCTTTTTCAGACGAGAATTACGATCGTGTGTACGTGGCATAGCTCCTTCCATGTTGCCCTTCTGAAGCCTTTGGTCAGGAGTGCGAGGTTAGCAAAATTTTGGATTTCCGACTTTGTAGAGGGATTCTCCAGTACCTCATGCATTGGAAAGGGTTTGGTCCTCTGGAGAGGTCAGGGATCTTGGCTTCTGAGGTCCCTGCACCTCGTCTGTTGAGTAAGTTTCATTTGAAGTTCCCCATTAAACCTGGTCCCAGGCAGGGAAGGGGGAGGCCTCATAAGAGCGGGGTTACTGTCATGGTTATGCAATAGAGTTTGTCTGTCAGCTTACCTCTCACCATGTGTTCATCTCTAGAGACCAACCACTCTCACCTGACTGCTTTTAAAATCTCTCTTCTAAGCATGGCTCCACCCCAGCTCCTATCAGAGAACTCTATATAAACCTGTGCACTGCAGGCCAGCCGTGCTGATCAATATTGTGTGTTTGGCTTTCTGTTTCCTGCTTGCCATGTGCTTTTTGTTTGTTTCTGTTACTGACCTTGGCGTGTTCTCAAATATTCCTGTCTGCTCATGACCCTGAACCTTTGTTCTTGTCTGCCTGTGGACCCGACCTTGGCTCATTCCCTTACTATCCCTATCCTCCTGTTGCCTACTGTGGATGTGAGCTGGGGGACCCTGGGGGTCACCACATGGAGCCAGTTGCAGCCCAGTCCATCCTGACCACTAGAGGCTCTGGTGAACACCTGCTGGCTCTTAGACTCCGTGCCCTAGGGAATATTGTGCTCTAACTCCGGTGGGATCCGTATTGGTGTTCCAGCGGCCCTGCCTTCCTTTACCACCCAGACTCCCATCTGCAGCAGTCAGCCGTAGGATCCACTACCTTGCGGAGCACTCCTGATCCCAACGGTGTGCCTCTGTCACCTGGGGTCAGGTGGCCTGACACTCAACATTTCACAAGTGCAAGTGCACAACTCCTAATCCAGGACATCATGATGTGGAATTGTGAAATAGACATCATAAGGAATAAACTCAATGTTCTTGAACAACAAATGAAGAACATGATTGATGTGTTGGGGAGAATATAAAGATCTTCAAAATGCAACCAGTTGTTCTAATAGCCCAAAAATATTGTTTAGAATTTTTTTAAAAGCCAAATTTTGAAGATGCGCACAGTGTGTCAACATGTGCTATCTGCCATCACGGGAGATCAATGTACGCGTTTTGTGGGTGCAACACCTTCCTTCCAACTGAAATAGGTGAGAGGAAGGGGTTGCACCCTCAAAACATGTCCATTGATCCCCCATGATGGGAGGTAGCACATGTTGACATTAGGCATGGGATCAAGAGGGAAATAACGATTTTGACTCCCAAATTGTGTGCATCTTCAAATTTGGCTTTTACAGGGGTGGCATTACTCCATCCGATGAAGGCAATATCAAGACATTTTGGACATACTATAATGTCTGATATTGCCTTCAGTTGTTCTACGTTGAACTTTGTAAGTTCCAGAGTTTTGTATTTTATGTTTTTAAACATGCCTGTTTATAACAAAAAAAATTGTAAAAAAATCAAAAAAAAAAATGATTTTACACCAAAATTTTAGAACGCACATGTGAATGTGCACAGAGTAAAACGTTTGCTAATCAACAATGTGTGGCTTCTTCTTTCAATGCTCAATACCAGTTTTTGAAGTAATTTTGTGTTTACAGTGACAATGGGGCTTATTTACTAAAGGAAAATCCACTTGGCACTACAAGTGCACAAGGAGAACCTATGAGACAGCCAAAAAGAAACACAAGCAATAAAGAAAATTCCAGATTTTCTCAGATAATTTTTTTTTGTAAACATTTTTTTAGACATTGTCTGGCATAGCAATGGCCCCCTACACATAAAATAATTAACACATTCCTGGCAAACTTCATGGCCAATTTGGGAGGCCAAGCCAGTATGGCCAGTATCCAGGCCCATCAGGAGATTAGCAGGCCCAACTGAGGCCAGATAAATTTGGGCATTTGTCTGTAAAATAAATTTGCAAATTTCAGCAGCATATGATGATGTGGTTGATTTTGTAATCTGCCATATGGATTGCTGTCAAAAACAGGCAGAATCGGCTGGCCATTATCCTGAAGGTATGCTCTGGCTAGCCCGTAGTTAAAAACTCTCCTCTCCGGGGTGAGGGTTCTCTGGGGGAATGGCTTCATCAGGTGCTCATCCAAACCAAATGCTTCATCAGCAAGAAAGACGAATGGGAATCCTTCCACGTGGTCCGCATCAGGTGGCAATGCCAGGCCACGAGTCTGGAGACACTGGTAAAACTCCGTCTGGGTGAAGACTCCTCCATCCGACATCCAGCCATTCTTCCCCACATCCACATAGAGGAACTCATATTGTGCCGACACCACCGCCATTAACACTATACTATTAAACCCCATATAGTTATAATAGTAAGACCCCGAATGGGGTGGTGGCAGAAAGTGGACGTGCTTCCCATCTATAGCCTCTCCACAGTTCGGAAAGTCCCAACGTTCAGCAAAATGGGAGGCTACAGTCTGCCATTCCTATGGCATTGAAGTAAACTGCGGAGTCAAACAAGAAAAAAAAATATATAAGTACTCTTGCACATAACATTGCAAGCAGATTACACAAAAACATTCTTGTGCAACATCAGTATAACTTTTATTTTAAGGAGTATTTAAAGGCAAAAATATAAGGCCCACTTATCAGATTCCTCAACCCCTCTGATGGGCCATTGTAAACATTTTAGGGGGGGGGGGGCGGTTGAGGTGACTTTGGAAGCCCAAAAAAAGCCTCTGGCACTCTGCCTGAATGTAAGCACACACATAACATTTGTATACATTTTAGGGGGTGTTTAGGGTAATGCACTACAATGGAGCTGACAAAATACATTGTTAAGTGATTAGGCTAGGTGTATATGGGCCCAGGATAGCATGCTGGGGAGGTTAGTGAAGGCTAATATGCATGTAGGCCAAAAAAGGAGCATTAAAAGCTGCATGAGGATAAATGGGACATTCACAGCATATTACAATCATGATAATTAGGGAATGATAAATAAATATAATACATTACCAAACATTAAATACAATGTGATGTTAAAGGAGAAAACTTACCTTAATATAGTCCTTCTGCAGGATCTGAATGATGGCAGAACAGGTCTCTGGAATAATGATCCCCAGTAGACTTGTGCACAATGGAAAATTTTGTTTAGTTTCGGTTTGTTGTTATTCGTAAAATACATAATTTCGTTCTGTTATATTCGTTATGTTACGTTAATACGTTTTCTGATAAATCGTTATTATTCGTAGAGTGTCGAATTCATTTGTTCGTATTCATTGAAATTCGATATTTATGTATGTATAGACATTCGTGATAATGATTTGTAGTTTGGAAAGTCGTTTGTTTATTGAATCTTTTAACACACACGATGACAACGTCTCTTCTCCTCAGCTCAAATACAATACAACACCCTTCTAACTCAGTTCTCAGGAATGCACTTTGCCAGTAATCCAACCTCCAGCACAAAATTAATTAGCTGATTGGACTATAAGATTTACTTTGAGCTGACCTTTTGTTTCATTAGATCTTTAAAGAATTACCGAATCATGTCGAATTCATTTGTTATATTTCTTTCGTATTCGTTGTTATTCATTATTTTTTTATTCGGATGCATCCGAATGTCCGAAAGATGCAAAATTCGGCCGAATTTCGATTCGTTACGAAACACATTGCACGAGCCTAATCCCCAGAGCCTGGGAGGAGATGCCTGTCGAAAACTTGAGGTCCTGCAGACTTCTCCCAGTCGCCAAGTACCACAACATGGTGACTAGCCTCTACTCTGGAGTGATGGCTTGCTGCATGCAGGTGTCTTACCTGCTAATATAAAGGGTCAGCAAAGCCAACAGACTGTGAAAAAGGGGTCCGTCACCCTGAGAGATTTCCTGAAATCATCAGGGTTATTCTCCGGGATCTCACGCAGAAAAGGCATATGAGAAAATTGGTCACTCTGGAGTAACCAATTCTTGGTCTATGAACTCCTCCTCCCCCTGTTCATGGACTCTGCTTGGGTCAAAGTAAGAACCCCAACACCAAGCCCCCACACAGCACAAACTCTATGACGAGTACGTACCCGCAACATGGCTTCAAAATGGTCGGCTGGTCAGAACGAACTAACAGAAAGCACTGAAGAACAGCAAGGCCTGTGAAGAGCTGAAAATCAGAAATGAGTGGACATGAACGCACTGAAAAACAGATACGAACTGAAAACCATAAACCAAACTTCTACTAACACGAGATTAGCAGAAGGAGCACAAAGGGTGGCACACTGGGCATTGAACTTCCTTTTTCTAGTACTGTCGTACGTGTTGTACGTCACCGCATTCTTGTCGGTCGGAATTTGGTGTGATCCTTTGTACACAAGACAGCTTCAGCGGAATTCCTTTGGAATTTCATCGGAAAAACCCTCAGAATTTATTCCGACTGGAAAACCGGTTGTGTGTACAGGGCATTAGACAGAAGCAATCAGTTTATTGCAGAATGGGAATTTTTATGTTGTATTTTTTGACAAAAATATTTATGCCCCTGGCTATTTTTAATTATTTTAATAGTTTTTACAAAGCTCTAAGGTAATTTAAGTTGACGCACAATATATACAAAATAGGATAGTTACTACTTCTTTTTCCTATTATTATTAATAATAATATTAATAAAAGTAAGCCAACATTTAATTTAGTTCATATGGAAAGCCTGTTTTGTCATACATTCAGCTTTTTTTTTTTTCTTTTACTTTATACTTATATACTGAGTTATATCAGACTGCAGATTGAAAAAACTTGAAACATAATACTGTTCCCATTCCAGTCTTCTGGCTATATCTTCTTAACTTTCTGGTACTGGGTCAAGTATGAAAATTACTTTCTAGTCTGCAGATTGTGGCAAGATTTTGCATCACTGAGGCCAAAAGACAATATCCAGTCGGTAAGTTGCAGAATATGGTAATACAATCTGCATTTATTGAAAGCTGGCATCAGCAATTTTATATTATTCCTTTCATTTAAGTGTTTTTTCTAATGCAAAACTGACAAGCTAATGTTTAAAACTGAACAATGATTGAAATGTCTGTTGGAATGTTTGGGTGGGTTAATTTGAAATCAGACCAAACATAATGTCTGGCAATTTCACCATACTGTGCAGAGCACAGAGTGAAAAGCATGTAAATGCAACCACTAAGGTATGTAATAATGGTGCCACCAGGATGGACCTCTACCACTAGTGACGTTCTTGATTACATTCATGTTTGAGAAGTGAAAAGGTAAAAAAAATATAAGCTATTAACTTGACCACAAATTCAATTTGAGCTTCTGAATCATATTCACAGTTCATCGCAGGTTTCCCAGAAAGAATAAAATTGTTATCCAGAAATGACACATACTTCTTTCTTCTCATAGCCTATAATTTTGCCTATTGATTTGTGGCTTGGAGTGTTGCAAGCAACACACCATCAGCATCAAAAGCAGCTGACTAAGAGCTGGTTTCAAAGTTTGTTTCAATAATCCAGCCCCATTATCATGCACTTTTTCTTTGGCATGCTGTCTCCATGCACATAGACAATGTGGAAATGACAACAGCATTCAAAAAAAGAAAAAAAAAAGCTTCTTAGAGCACAAATATTTTGTTCCGATTACTTTTCATTAAAAGCTCGTCTTTGTGAACAAATCCTTGAACGACAGGGCAGGGTTTAACATGGAGGGGCATACTCTTGACTTCAAAAGAAGTTGTTGCCTCATGTACAGTCTAGACGATGAATCTGAGGACCCACCAAAAGGGTAACAGTGATCAACTAGAAATAGAAGAACACAAGTACAGTACTTGCAGGCACCACAAGAAACCCACATTTTAGTATTATTTTTACTCTCCAAATATCTTAGGTCAGGAGGGGTTTACTTTAAACAAGAGAACAAAGTAATGCTTTATATGCTGAGAGGTGAGGCATATATAAAAAAAAAAAAATTAACAGTATGAAAGGACATCATTGTTTCCTCGCTTGGTGCTATTCATTTTAATGCTGTTTGTTTTCTAGTGAATTTGTTTATACATAAAATACCCAGATTAGTCAATTAATACATAGAAATATTGAGCATAAATTTAAGGTTATCTGATTTTAAATGTGAATAAGCCACGATGAAGCCCTAATATTGTGTTTGCACATTTCCACTTCCATGGGCTAATTTCATAAGCCAATTCAACCAGCCATGATCAGGGCCGCCATTGGGGGGGGGGCAGCCCATACACCTGAAGGGGCCCTGGTCATCTGAGGCGTGGTCAGCTTGGTGCCCTGAGCTTTCCCCTTCCCTACAGATTCCTTTGTTTGGCTGGTAGCATCGGGGGGGGGGGGGGGGTGTTGACGATCACGTGACCAGTAGAGCTTTCACGAACCAGCCTGCTCATTGAATGTGTAGGTGCAACATTGTTACTGTACTGTACAATTCCTACACCTGTGAGCTGAGCTGATGTTTTTGGGCTGTCTCTTTACTGGATGGGGATGTCTCTTTTCTGGATTGGGCTGTCTCTTTGTTGGATTGTGCTGTCTTTTTGCTTGATTGGAATGTCTCTTTGCTGGAGCCCAATCCAGTCTCTTTGCTATATAGGGATGTCTCTTGGCTGGATTGGGCTGTCTCTTTTCTGGATGGTGATGCATTTTTGCTGGATTGCTATATGGGGATGTGTCTCTTTGGTGGATAGGGATGTCTCTTTGCTGGATTGGGCTCTCTCGTTGCTATATGGGAATGTCTCTTTGCTGGATTGGGATATCTCCTTGCTGAATATATGAGGATGTCTCTTTGCAGGAATGGGATGTCTCTTTGCCGGATTGTGGATTTTATGAATATATAGGGATGTCTCTTTTGGATGGGGATGTCTCTTTGCTATATGGAAATGTCTCTATGCTGGATTGGGATGTCTTTTCACTGAATATATGGGGATTTCAATTTGCTGGATTGGGATGTCTCTTTGCTGAAAATATGTGGCTGTCTCTTCACTGGATTTGAGATGTTTCTTTGCTGAATATATTTGGATGTCTCTTTTGCTGGATAGTTACATAGTTAGTAAGGTTGAATAAAGACACCAGTCCATCCAGTTCAACCTGAGTGAATGTCTACAACTGTCCCTATCCCTGTACATCGCACACTCACATCGGTCCCTACCCTCAAGGAGCCCACAATCCAAGGTCCCCATTCATATACTAGGGCCAATTTACCTACCTGTCTGTGTTTGGAGTGTGGGAGGAAACCGGAGTATCGGGAGGAAACCCACACAGGCACAGGGAGAACATGCAAACTCCAGGCAGGTAGTGTCGTGGTTGGGATTTGAACCTGCGATCCTTTTTACTGCAAGGTGAGAGTGCTAACTACTACACCACTGTGCCGCCATAAACCAAATGTCTACTAACACGAGATTAGCAGAAGGAGCCCAAAGGGTGGCGCGCTGGGTATTGAACTTCCATTTTCTAGTCCCGTCGCATGTGTTGTATGTCACCGCATTCTTGACGGTCGGAATTTGTGATCGTGTGTACACAAGAAAGCTTCAGCTGATAAGGATGTCTCTTTGCTGGATTGGAATGCCTCTTTGCTGGATTAGGATGTCTCTTTGCTGAATATATAGGGAAGTCTCTGCTGGATTAGGTTGTCTCTTTGCTGAATATATGGGGCTGTCTCTTTGCTGGATTGGGATGTTTCTTAGTTGAATATATCGGGATGTCTCTTTTCTGGATTGGGATGTCTCTTTGCTGAATATATGGGGATGTCTCTATGCTGGATTGGGCTGTTTCTCTGCTGGTTTGGGATGTCTCTTTCCTGAATATATGGGGATGTTCCTATGGTGGATTTGGCTGTCTCTTTGCTATATGTGGATGTCTCTTTGCTGGATTGGACTGTCTCTTTGCTGGATTGGATCTCTATTTGCTGAATATATAGAGGTGTCGCTGCATTCCTATATATAGGATGCACTCTGCACCACCCAGCCCCTTATGCCCTAATGTATTCTTTTTTAAATGCAATACCTGTTGGTTCCATAAATAACAAGAGTAAAAGTTAATCCTGTGATTTGTTTACTAAATCACAGAAAACATTTGGACACAGCGGCCATAAATGAAACATGCATTTTGTTTTAAATTTCATATGCACAGCCTTGTACTAAGTTATTCACCAATTAATGCAGAATGTTTGAAGTTTTTAGAAAAATGCATCTAATAGTCTGTAACATTGTGTGAACCACTGGGAAATTTCTCAAAGGATATTACTTAGATTGTTCTAAGGTTATTAAAAATGTTCCTAAATACTTCACAACAAGTTCTGACATTGACTCTTTCAGTTATTCAACTAGATTACCAATTTCACATATCTTAATAGCCACAAGAGTGGCTTTTGCCAGAAGATGCAAGTCAAGTGACACATCCAATATACATGAGTTAATCCAGATTTTAAACTAAAACTAAAACTCATGAATATATGATTTCTGTTAAAAATGACATCGGTGTTACTTTAGCACTACAGGATGAGAGTGATTGATGACTGCTGGCACTGCGAATCAACAGGCCACACATGTAACCCACCCATGACTCACACTCTTCCTTGTCTACCGCATCTACATGCTAAATAGTTGTGCAGCACAAGGAATTAAATAAATATTTGGGTAGCTATGGATTTATTTATTTATTTCATATATTTGTATTAACTTGTCTATTCCTATAGTTAGCTAGTCTAGCAAAGCTCTGATAATATTAATGGTGATGGTACAATAATAAGGTGAGCTATTGAAAATAAACACACTGCTTATATAAACCAGAGTCTTATTTATTTCCCAATAAAATAGGAACACTAACATAAAAACACGAAAGGAAAATAATACAGAGCATATAAAACAAAAGAACATTATTGATACATTACGTAAGGTCGTCCTTGAGATGTTGTCTTGTCAGCTGGGCTCGCTGGCAGGAGAGCCATAAAGGGAAAAGGAAATTTTCCCTGCCGGTCAGCACTTTTAAACTCCATTCAGATACTGCCCACACAACCCCATTGCCAGCACCTCTCAGAATTCTGACGAATCAAATCTAATATCTGTTCATCCTCCAGGAAGCATGCTGTAGTGTCCACTAGGGGCAGCATTTGCTCTGACCTGAGTCAAATTTTCTGGACATCTGGTCTTTGATCTTGGAAGCAGTGGCTTTCTTTGAAGCTTTGTTTGCAGGCGTGCTAATCAGAAAATTCAATCTTTATTACACCAGGTGGTCTGGAGCCAATCTCTACTCCCCTGCCAGGGGGCACAAATCAACACCCTGCTGGGTCAACTTGCAACTTACAACTTAGGCCACCTGGCTGTATCAACCAGGAAGTAAAACTCCAGAAATATGATATTAAACCATGTTGCCTTCCAACAAGGACCAACATTGTACAGTCATCCTAACACCTCCTCTTCCCAGCAGCACCCGGGCAGTGTGGACATCCACTATAAAAACAATGCCACGACAGATGCAACCTGGGAACTGCTGAAGGGTGTACTGCTGAGCTGGCTGATCTTTTTTATGTGGGCTGTCCAGGTATCCAAGAACAGCCACATGACATAGTTACATAGTTAGCCAGCCTGAGAAAATAAGTGCATCTAATTCAACCAATAGAAAAAAAATAGATTATATAAATAAAAAATCTATATACACAGAACCCTATACTCACAGATGAACCAGAGGAAGGTAAAATAAAGCTCATAAAGCATGGTCTAATTTGCTCCAGTAGGGAGAAAAATCCTTCTTGATCCAATAGCAGAAATTAGATATTTCTGGGTCAACAATGCCTGGTGTTATTACCTATACATGTTAATATCCAGTTATAATTTGCATTTAAAATACATCTAGGTCTTTTTTAAGCACTCTACTGAGCTAAACAAAACTAGTTCCTGAGGGAGTCTATTCTACATTTTTACAGCTCTTACTTTAAAGAAGCCTGTGTGTGGAGGTTAAACACCTTTTCCTCTAGACCTTAAGAGAGCCCCCTTATCCTTTGTCGTGACCTTAACGTGAATAAAGCAACACCAAGTTAACTATATGGGCCACTAATGCACATGTTGATCATGTGCCCCTTTAATCACCTCTTGTCAAGAGAGAATACATTCAGTTCCTCAAATTTTTTCTCATAACTGAGCTACTAAATGCCTCTTCTCAGCTTGGTTCCCCTTCTCTGCACTTTCTCCAGTTCCCCAATATTTTTTTTTTTTGTGAACAGGTGCCCAACTGCATATTCTCCATGAGGTCTTACTAATGCTTTGTACAGGGGCAAAATTATATCTTCCTCTGGAGTCTATATCTCTTAAAGCTAGAAAGTATTTTTTGCTAGCGTTAGAAACTACAGATAATTGTTGCACGCTATGCTTAAAGTAGAACTAAAGGCAAGACTTATTTTTTTCATTTTGGATAGAGCAGGGGAGGGTTATAACCCCTGTCAGATTTTTTTTCGCCATCTGTGTCCCATTTTGGGGATTTACCTTCACTTCCAGTCCTATAGCCAGAAAATGAGAGGAAATCCCTGAAAATTAAGGGAATTCATGGGGGAACCCCAAGTCACCAGAACTAGTTTCACCATTGGACCCTCTATTTTTCTGGGGACAACCCAAAATTTGGGATGTTCTTTTACTTTCACTTTCAATAATACTGGTAAACAGGACAAATAAAGAGAGTGAATCTCCCTAACAGGGGCACAGACAGCAATAAAAACTGACAAGTGTTCTAATCCATCATCCCTCTATCCAAAACAAAACAAAAAAGACTTTAGTTATGCTTTAAGTCTATGATCTATGACGGGGGTTCAGTTATATGTAATATTTTCTGCTGGAAGAGGTCCAAATCTCATGTTTGCACTTTAACACATCTCAGACCCATTTTATATCACCCCTGTAAATCAATGTCCTCAGCCCCCCTTCACATCATAGTCCCCTCTTTACATCACTGTCCTCAGCCCCCCTTCACATTACAGCCCCTCCTTTACATCAGTGTCCACAGTCTCCCTTTACATCACAGAAATCCTTTACATCACATCCACCCTTTAAAGCAGTCCAACAGTGTCCTCAGTTCCCCTTAATATCACAATTTCCATTTACATCACAGTGCTCCTTTTAGACATCACAGTGCCCCCTTTAAACGTCACAGTGCCCCTTTACACAATGCAGTGCCACCTTTACATATCACAGCCCCCTTTTTGCATCACAGTGCCCCCTTTATGCATCACTGTACCCCTTTAAACATCACAGTGCCGGTGGGTGCATCACAGTGCCCCCTGTGCATGCCCCCTTTACATCACAGTGCCCCTCTTTAAACATTAGCATGCCCCCTCTAGATCACCATGCCCCCTTTAAACATCACAGTGTTCCCCTTTACATGACAGTGCCCCTTTACATCATCATGCCCCTTTACATCTCAGTGCCCTCTTTAAACATCACAGTGCACCCTACCAAGGTTGAGGCACACAGCTGCTGGGTGTTCTCTCTTGGTTCTCCGGGAGGTGCTGCATAATGGGAAGGCGGGTGGGAGCTGCCCAACTTACTACATTAACAAGTGGATGATTACTGCTATTATTTCCCCCAGTTCTACTCCTCCTAGAATGAATGATGTGTGGCAGAAGAAGAAAAGCAAGCAGCTATTTTCTACTTTGTAATGTCACTAATTACTCACTGTAATTGATGGATTACAACTTTGTTTATGAGACCCTGACTGGGAATTGGATATTTTTGTTGGGGGGGTCACAGTGTCAATCATTGGGATTTATGGATTTGAGTGATGTAAGTGGGTAGTAACTCTGCCTAGGGGCATTAGGGTCACCCATTTGAATCCCAACCACAATACTACTTGCCTGGAGTTTGCATGCTCTCCCTGTGACTGCATGGGATTCCTTGGGTTTCTTCCCACACTCCTCTTCGCCCTGTCACTAGAGCCTTTCCTGCGCACTGTATGCCTAAACACAGATATAACAGGTGTACCGATCGGCGATACCCAACAAAAGGTCTCCACGTACGATATGTTGTTCTCGCTCACAAACCCTAAAATCCCACTACTGAATTTTCTTGTCCTAAGCGATGGGGATAGGCATACTGGAACACCTCCTCACAAACTTCCGGGCAAACTTCAAATTTGAATGGACAACAATGACTCTGAGATATCTAGACAAATATATATCTCCTACAATATCCCAAACATATGCTCTGAACTTCCCACCACTGCTTAAAACCACTAGAGAACTTTTAAACAAGTGGCACACAGGCTTACACTCGTGGTTTAGAATATGCAACATCCTCAAGATGAGCATTCTCCCTAAATTTTTGTACATCCTACAAGCTCTACCGATCCACATACCAGCCATCTATTTTACTTAAAGCGGTTCTGCACCTTAAAAAAAATATTAAAAGCCAGCAGCTACAAATATTGCAGCTGCTGAGGCCGCGTACACACGGGCGGACTGTTCGCCCAACCTTGTCCGCTGAACAGTGTTTGGGCGGACAGTCCGCCCGTGTGTGGGCTTTCAGCGGACAGTTTCAGCGGACAGTTGGACGGACAAAGTCTTTCGGAAATTCCGAAAAACTGTCCGCTGAAACTGTGTTAGAGCGAACAGTCCGCCCGTGTGTAGGCTACTTTCGAAATGAGCAAACTGTTCCCGCTCGGAAAGTCCGCCCATTTTGAGCGCGTGTACAGGTAGGCGGGGCCCGCGACGGAGACGTCGCGGGCTCCGCCGCCTGGAATGGGCTTAAAGGGGAACCCCAACGCCGAAAAAAATCGGCGTGGGGGTTCCCCCAAAGTCCACACCAGACCCTTGTCCGAGCACGCTACCCGGCCGGCCAGGAAAGGGGGGCGAGCGAGCGCGCCCCCCCTCCTGAGCCGTACCAGGCCGCGTGCCCTCAACATGGGGGGTGCCTTGGGGAAGGGGGGGCCGCGCGGCCCCCCCACCCCAAAGCACCTTGTCCCCATGTTGATGAGGACAAGGGCCTCTTCCCGACAACCCTGGCCGTTGGTTGTCGGGGTCTGCGGGCGGGGGGCTTATCGGAATCCGGGAGCCCCCTTTAAGAAGGGGGCCCGGATACCGGCCCCCCACCCTATGTGAATGAGTATGGGGTACAATGTACCCCTACCCATTCACCTGTGAAATAAAGTACCAAAAAAAACACAACACAGGGAAAAAATATTTTATTGCACAGCTCCGGGGGTCTTCCGTCTTCGGGGGTCTTCTCGCCGGACTCCTCCGCTATCTGTGTGTAGCTCTTTTGCTAGCGGAGGAGTCCGGCTTTCTTCCTCCCCGCCGCCGGCCTCTTCTCCCGACTTCGGGGGTCTTGTCCCCCTCTTCGGTTCTTCTGCCGGGCCACCGCGCCTTCTTGTAGCTCTTTTGCAGGCGGTGGCCCGGTCTTCTGTCGCCGCTGCCTTCCGTTCTTCTGTCGCCGCCTTCGGTTCTTCTGCCGGGCCACCGTGCCTTCTTGTAGCTCTTTTACAGGCGGTGGCCCGGTCTTCTGTCGCCGCTGTCGTCGCCGCCGCCGCCTTCCGTTCTTGTTCTTCTTCTCCTGGAGATGTTGACTCGACGAGCTCTCCGGCCGGAATGCCAGGGACACGCTCCGCTGCCACTTATATAGTGACAATGGGGCGGTGTCACATGGTATATGTCACATGGGTTGGTCACATGGGTTGATGTCACATGGGGACTATGACATCGTAAGGGGGCGGGGTCACCATGTGACCAACCCATGTGACATATACCATGTGACACCGCCCCATTGTCACTATATAAGTGGCAGCGGAGCGTGTCCCTGGCATTCCGGCCGGAGAGCTCGTCGAGTCAACATCTCCAGGAGAAGAAGAAGAAGAACAAGAAGAAGAACAAGAACGGAAGGCGGCGGCGGCGGCGACAGAAGACCGGGCCACCGCCTGTAAAAGAGCTACAAGAAGGCGCGGTGGCCCGGCAGAAGAACCGAAGGCGGCGACAGAAGAACGGAAGGCAGCGGCGACAGAAGACCGGGCCACCGCCTGCAAAAGAGCTACAAGAAGGCGCGGTGGCCCGGCAGAAGAACCGAAGAGGGGGACAAGACCCCCGAAGTCGGGAGAAGAGGCCGGCGGCGGGGAGGAAGAAAGCCGGACTCCTCCGCTAGCAAAAGAGCTACACACAGATAGCGGAGGAGTCCGGCGAGAAGACCCCCGAAGACGGAAGACCCCGGGAGCTGTGCAATAAAATATTTTTTCCCTGTGTTGTGTTTTTTTTGGTACTTTATTTCACAGGTGAATGGGTAGGGGTACATTGTACCCCATACTCATTCACATAGGGTGGGGGGCCGGTATCCGGGGGCCCCCTTCTTAAAGGGGGCTCCCGGATTCCGATAAGCCCCCCGCCCGCAGACCCCGACAACCAACGGCCAGGGTTGTCGGGAAGAGGCCCTTGTCCTCATCAACATGGGGACAAGGTGCTTTGGGGTGGGGGGGCCGCGCGGCCCCCCTTCCCCAAGGCACCCCCCATGTTGAGGGCACGCAGCCTGGTACGGCTCAGGAGGGGGGGCGCGCTCGCTCGCCCCCCTTTCCTGGCCGGCCGGGTAGCGTGCTCGGACAAGGGTCTGGTGTGGACTTTGGGGGAACCCCCACGCCGATTTTTTTCGGCGTTGGGGTTCCCCTTTAAGCCCATTCCAGGCGGCGGAGCCCGCGACGTCTCCTTCGCGGGCCCCGCCTACCTGTACACGCGCTCGAAATGGGCGGATTTGCCTCCTCCTTACGTGGGCGAGTCCGTTCATTTCAAAAGTTGAGCGAACTGTTTGGCAAACAGTTCGCTGAAACAGTCCGCTCGTGTGTGGGCAAGTCCGCTCATGCAAATTTTGAGCGGACTGTTTGCCGAAACTGTTTGACGAACAAGGTTGGGCAAACAGTCCGCGCGTGTGTACGCGGCCTGACTTTTAATAAATTGACACTTATCTGTCCCAGGGTCCAGTGATGTCGGCTGCAGATGCCGAGCGATCGCTCGTCTCTCTGCTGCCCCCGCCGCCATCCTCTGTCAGGGAATCAGGAAGTGAAGAGTTGCGGCTTCCCTGCCCGGTTCCCTACTGCGCATGTGCGAGTTGCGCTGCGTGTCTCTGCTGGTTCCCGCGGTGTCCTGGGAACTGTGTGTTTCCCAGAACACAACGGGGGGGGGGGGGGCAGAGCATCTGCGGCGGTCTGCGGCAGTCTGTCCCAGAAGTGGGTGCAGATACCTGGATTATCCAGGTAACTGCACCCCCTCCCCCCTGAAAGGTGCCAATCGTGGCACTGGAGGGGGGGAGGGATCAGAAGAGCGGAACTTCCACTTTAGGGTGGAGAACCGCTTTAAGTAAAAGCGATGTTCTCGGACTTCATTTGGGTGCATAAAAGACCAAGGCTGAACAGGAGGCAACTAAAGTTACCTAAAATATATGGCTGCCTAGCAGTGCCAGAGCTACGTAAATATCAACAGGCGACCCATTTGACCAGACTTATCGACTGGAACTGTCACCAATCTACTAAATTGGCCCTGCCTGGAACAGTCCCAATGCAAAATCTGACTAGACTAGGTGCTACCAATCGTTGCCAAATGCTGTCAAGAATTATCCCCTGGTAGGACTAACCACACAGACTTGCTCATCTCTTTTCAGCAGATTCTTGCTTACGTCCACTCACTCCCCATTATGCCTAATAATTGGGATCCCTCTATTCTCCCCGAGATACCAAGACTCTGTCTTCCGCTCCTTGAAGAGCTCTGGATGCTTCCAAGACTCCAATTTTATCACCCAGGATAGGTGGCCATCCCTCTCCGAGCTCACGAACCTGGAATAATTATTCCCTCTGGACTATTGGAGGGCTCTCCAACTTAACCACTTTTTTAAATCTCTACCCCCTCCAGATGCCTTCTGCCAAATACTCATCACTTTCGATACTTACTGCTCAGAGGAGGGTGCCTTACGCCATACCCTGTCGGCCACAGGGACGTAACTATAGGGGGTGGAGCAGTCGTGAACCGCAACTGGGCCCTGTGCTGCAGGGGGCCCATGCAGCCCCCTCTACATATGGCCGACAGCAGCATAGGCAGCTATGGGTACCAGTGCACCATGCACTCGGGTGGCTGGAGGTGGAGGGTGATTAGCAGAGCTTCATGCTCGACTATCGCACTGGCTGCTCTTTAGTTGTGCATTCCCCGCATTACCTGTGTCCTCGGCTGGCTCCTCAGAGTACCCCTCTCCTGCTCCATGCATTGCCGCTCAGTCTGATGTCTGTTCTCCCCAGCCAGAGTCCTGCCCCCCCCGAGTCCGGCCCACACTGCACTGCATACTTCTCCCGGGTAAACAAACTTTAAGCACACAGATGCAGTTCAGCCCTATGAGAGCTGGCTACCCAGAGGACACTGCAGGCTTGTCTGCCAGCCCCCCTACTCCCCCATCATTCACAGATGATGAAAGGTCTTTCTGGGAGATATGCTGATCACCCGTCCAGCACACTGGATGGAGCCCAGGCCAACATGGATGAGTGCACGGCCTGCAGCTTGGTCATGGTGAGTGAGAGGACCCCATCCCCCACACACCATTACTTACCCCCTCCATCTCCTCAAGGCTGCACCCGGGCCCAGCTGCTCACCTTGATGTCCGAGCCACCTGGGAGGAAAGTACCGGAACCAGGTAAGCCAGCAAGGAGTGGTGTGCCTGTAGGGGAGGTGATGCCAGTGGCCGTTTAAGGGGATGCTAAAGTTGTGTTAGTCAAAGCGAGTGCCAAGCCCAATTATATCCTGGCTGAAGAGTGCTCTACTATTACCGATTCAGACATTCTGTCTGACGGTCTATCTGAACTCTTTTCTGATGCATTGTCTTGCATCGGGAAGTGGAGTGATAGCGATGAGGAACAAATGAGTAATGTGCAAGAGAGTGAAGTTCCCCCTGTTGTTGCTGCTAATGTAGAGATCAAGCTGTCTGCCAATGCAGCTCCGCTGATCAGCATTTCCAGATCTTTTTAGGAAGATCGTTGGGATTGATGGGTTTCTAAAGTCCACCCCATCACGCCCATGCCTAGCATCAAGCCTGACCATAAGCCGGATGTGGTTGTTGGGTGCTCAGTTCAGCGTGCTCCAGAAGCCTGGGTCCTACCCGGGTATGGGGATCTCAAATACCCTGCCTCATTTGTGGAGGCCTGGGACCTTGCTACATGTATGTATGAATGTGACTTAAGGGCCTTAGATTGTAAGCTCAATGAGTGCAGGGACTGATTTGAATGTACAATATATATGTAAAGCGCTGCGTAAACTGAAGGCCCTAGATAGGTATCTGTAATAAATAAATAAAATAATCAAATATATAGGAATGGTGCCTTCGAAACCAGCAATCTACCAAAGTGAAAGGCACAATGCTTAACCTTATTTAATTTACTAACTAAACCTTAAACTTAAACCTTATCTCAATGGATCATTTATTTGTAAGTCACTCAGAAATTTGTATGATTGGGTGATATAAAATTTAGTAATCCACTGACGTTAAAGGAATGTTTCTTGCTTGGTTCAGTTAAAGTGATTGTAAAGCCATTTTTTTTGTTAAAATAAATAAGATGTAAAAAGATGTTATACTAAACTGCTCTGTGCAATAGGATTTCACAGAGTAGTACCTTACCTACTCTTCCAGAGTCCCCCGCTGGTGCTTTCAGCTCCCCATTTCCTGTATGTGCCCCAAAACAAGCTATGTGCTATTGGGGCACACATGCAGTTGCGCTCCTGAGCCGGGCTACATATGTCCACAGTGCTTTGTGCCCCCAGCCCACCCTATTTTGAAGCCTATTAGAGCCTCTGGCTTTAAGCACGTGCTTAAAAAAAAACACCCCCTCCATTGGAATCCATGCGTCCAGTGTCCTGCATGTAGATTAGGGGCCAGACGCATGAATAGGCACATAGAGCATGGCACAGCCCCACCTTGGCTTGGCTCAAAGGATTTGACAGACAGCAGCAGGAGCCAATGGCTCCCACAGTACTCAGAGTATCCTGTGAGAGCAGGGAGTGAAGAGAGAAGAGATGCAGCCAAGCAAAGCACTGGATCGATACATGCCTCAGGTAAGTGTTGAGGGTGGGGAGACAAGTGATGAAACCTTTTTTTTTTTACCATAATGTAGAGAATGCATTAGAGTAAAAAAAGTTTTAACTTTAGAACCATTTTGAGGCTGATTATGATCTTAAGCGAGGGATGAATAGGGGAGGTATGGTGTGAATGTCTGCTCTAATGAGCTAAGAGCTCTACCTGCTGACCTCATCTGTAATTTCCACTATTAGGTACTAATTGAAGGTATATGTGAGAAGTAGCTAAGAGCTCCACCTGCTGGCTAAAAATGATTTCGATCACCATTAGCAATGTTGCACGTTCACATGACTAAAAATAGTAAATATGTAGTATAATCAGTGTTGTATGTAAATTATTCTCTTTTTTTGTTTGTTTGCAGGGTATTACAGCATCAATTCTAATTTGTCTAGAACTGTACCTGGAGTCATAATATTTGGAAACATCAGAGTTTTCAACAGAACAATTTCTGAGTCTATCCCAAGCCCAACTATGATGCAGCACAGTGACATCCTCCAGCAGAATTGCTCGGTTCCTTATGCCATTCCCATGTCAAAAGGCACCAAGCAATCAAGCATTGATCAGCAATGCTCCATTCTCAATGCAGTCCCCAAGTTAATGGTCACCAAGCATGATGTAACACAGAGCAGGAAAACTTTTGTACTGTACTGCACCTTATCACATAGAGTGTATATAAAAAGTCTACGCACCCCTGTTAAAATGTCAGGTTTCAGCAACGTTAAAAAACTAGACAAAGATGAATCATTTCAGAACTTTTTCCACCTTTAACATGACCTACAAACTGTACAACTCAATTGAAAAACAAACTGAAATATTTTAGGGAGGGGAAGTAAAAAAAAAAAAAAAAATTAAATACCGTGATTGCATAAGTATGCACATCCTCTTATAACTGGGGATGTAGCTGTGTTCAGAATTAAGCAATCACATTCAAGCTCATGTTAAATAGGAGTCAGTACACTGACTTTAGCGCCACGTGTTTCAATTATTTATAATAGGAACATTAAACACATATTTTTTAAGTGGCACCTTAGGGGCGAGGGGATTTTGTTTGAGCGCAGTCGTAAATACACAGGTGATAGGGCAATAGTGAGTGTATTATTGATTTGAGGAGTCAGTACACACCTGCCATCATTTAGAGTGCCTCTGTTTAACCCCAAATAAAGTTCAGCTTTTCTAGTATGGTTTTCCTGACTTTTTCTTAGTCGCATCCTACAGAAAAAGCCATGGTCCTCCGAGAGCTTCCAAAGCATCAGAGGGATCTCATTGTTAAAAGTTATTAGTTAGGAGAAGGGTACAAAAGAATTTCCAAGGCATTAGACATACCATGGAACACAGTCAAGACAGTCATCATCAAGTGAAGAAAATATGGCACAACAGTGACATTACCAAGAACTGGACGTCCCTCCAAAATTGATAAAAAGACAAGAAAAAAACAGGTCAGGGAGGCTGCCAAGAGGCCTACAGCAACATTAAAGGAGCTGCAGGAATATCTTGCAAGTACTGGCTGTGTGGTACATGTGACAGCAATCTTCCGTATTCTTCATATGTCTGGGCTATGGGGTAGAGTGACAAGACGGAAGCCTTTTCTTACAAAGAAAAACATCCAAGCCTGGCTAAATAAAAAATAAAAAAACACATCTAAAGTCTCCCAAAAGCATGTGGGAAAATGTGTCTGATGAAACCAAGATTGAACTTTTCTGACTCTGATTCCAAAAGTTAGGTTTGGCGCAAAAACAACACTGCACATCACCAAAACAACACCATACCCACAGTGAAGCATGGTGGTGGCAGCATCATGCTTTGGGGCTGTTGTTCTTTAGTTGGAGTTAAGGTAGAGGGAATTATGAACAGTTACAAATACCAGTCAATATTGGCACACAACTTTCAGGCTTCTGCTAGAAAGCTGAACATGAAGGGGAACTTCACCTTTCAGCATTAGAAAGACCCAAAGCATACATCCAAATCAACAAAGGAATGGCTTCACCAGAAGAAGATTAAAGTTTTGGAATGGCCCAGCCAGAGCCCAAATCTGAATCCGATTGAAAATCTGTGGGGTGATCTGAAGAGGGCTGTGCATAGGAGATGCCCTCGCAATCTGACAGATTTGGAATGTTTTTGCAAAGAAGAATGGGCAAATATTGCCAAGTTAGGAAGTGCTATGCTGATAGAATCATACTCAAAAAGACTGAGTGCTGTAATAAAATCAAAAGATGCTTCAACAAGGTATTCGTTTAAGAGACATTAAGAGAAAAAAAGTTTTTTGAGAGAAAAGGGAATCTGAACGGAATAGATACCACGTCCCAATATTTATGAAAAAGAAAAAGGGGCCAAAAAAGGGGCTGGGGAGTCACCAACCCCTGGGACTTTTACGGTATCAAATCAAGATATTCACAAGAAATAAAAAATAAAAAAATATAATTTTATTCATATTATGCAAAAATATAAATTGAACATTCATAAAAACAGTGATTTGGCATTTATCGGTGCATAGACAAACGTATTCACAAAGTTAATCAAAATTTCCATTCACCATACAGGGAAAATGAAGAGAAAAGCTGCAATCGTTCAACATGTTTCGCCCGGATTGGGCTTCTTCAGGAAAACTGATTGAGCAGCCAGAAAATTTGCACTAAAATAATAAAACATGAATGTTACTGTAAATTGATGAGTATTGCCAAGTTAGGAAGTGCTATGCTGATAGAATCATACTCAAAAAGACTGAGTGCTGTGATAAAATCAAAAGGTGCTTCAACAAGGTATTAGTTTAAGGGTGAGCACACTTATGCAACCATATTATTTTATTTTTTTATTTTTACTTCACTCCACCTAAAAGATTTCAGTTTGTTGTTATATTGAGTTGTACAGTTTATTGGTCACATTAAAGGTGGAAAAAATTTGAAATGATTTATCTTTGTCTCATTTTTTTACATCACAGAAACCTGACATTTAACGAGGGTCTTTAGACTGTTTATATCCACTGTACCTGGTGGAGACTGAGTTGATGAAGAAGCTTCTCTTGCACCTTCCATCCAACACAACTGGAAGTGGTGATAGGGATTGTGAGGACATGGAGAGGCATGGGTACCATTGTTGTAGGCCTTATCTATAAGGTTGTCAATGACTGTAGACCAAGGGCAAGAACTAAATGCAGTAACACTGAGGTGCCATAATTGGTTGAGATGAATGTAGCAGTAACACAAGCCTAGACCACTAAGAGCCAGGCAGAGGGCTACCAAATGATGAGACAGAAGCAGATTTAGGTGCACAAGCTGAGGGTAACTGGTGGACAGCAAGGTATCAACTTGAGAAGCAATTGCAGTGTCAAGGATCCAAGCCAAGGTCGTGACACCTGGGCAGCAGAAGTACAAGGTAGAAGGCTGTAAGCAAAGACCATCAGGCAGTCTGTGATCACAAGTAGTACGCAAAGGTCAACAGGCAGGTTAGAAGGCAGGCCAAGTAATACATAGGCAGAATTCACAAGTCAGATTGCAGGTAAACAGGAATTAGCTAAAGACCACTCAGCAATCTATCTGCAAGGCTCTAGTTTTTATAGATTGTTTGGTATTAACACCAAGCATGCTTGGTGTGAAGAATGCATGCCCACTTAACATATTCCATAAGGCATGCAGACTAGCACACTTACATGTGCTCACTAATGCATTTCTGGCACTCAGCCTGAGCACAGGGTCACACATCGTTGTAAGCACACATGCATGTCCCAGCATTGGTTCCTTACGCTGGAGCCAGTTGGACTTTCCTTACACTGCTACTGATCCTCCTATAAAGGATACTTCAACTCAACTGCATAAATGTTGTGACTGTGACTGTTCTTCTTTTACTTGTCATAAACACTTACAGGATCATGCAAAGCATAAGGCCTGAGGCCACCCTCACACTACAGCGGTCTTGAAAATTTACTGGTCCTGACGTCAGAATGCCCAGAGCACGAACAATCCATGGCTGGATCGCGGGGAGTGCAGTATTCCGTAGTATCAGCGGATTAAGTGAGTATAAACTTTGTGCTCAACTAGAAAAAACTGCTAGAAAAAATGAGCCGGAACTTGGGCTTAAGCTTAGCCAGGTTTCTCCAAAAAAGCTATAACGCTGTATATTTCGATATTACATGTGGGGTACATTATATAGACTTTATGTATTATCATATTTATGTAATCCACTTGTAATAGTGGTTACTTAAAGGTCAGTCTAGTAAAAAAAACTTTTGTGGACCACCATATTAACACCACCGCAGCCTTCACTGCACAACATGACATAAGGAAAGAAATGAGCAGTTAGCAGTCTCAGTAAAATAAAAATAAAAAACAATGTTTATTAGATAAAGCAAACTTTGCTAGAAATGGTAATTAGAGTTTGCAGTTACTTAAATATTTTCTTAAAGGTAAATGCTGCCACCTTGTGTTAACAATGAAAAATGAAAACAATCAAAGTGGAATAAAATATTCATACGCTTTAGAAGAATTGTGTTTCTGCAGCAATCACCATACATCAAGACAGCCCAATGTAATTATACCTGAATCAATAAACCACTGGCTATGAAGTGGGGAGAATTTATATCCCTGGGGGCATGACGAAGCAGTGCTACTATTTGAATGCGTTTTATAAAGTACCCTGCTCGTTTCAAAGGTCTGCGTAAGTGGAAAACATTCACTTGATCAGTTCTTGTGCTTTTTTTAATGTGTTTATCATAAGTGGAATGGTAAATCTGATGCACATTTATGGAGACTTGAAGGTGCAATGGGCTAGCTCGCAAGTATTACTCCAAA
Source organism: Lithobates pipiens (assembly GCF_037356315.1). Taxonomy (NCBI): domain Eukaryota; kingdom Metazoa; phylum Chordata; class Amphibia; order Anura; family Ranidae; genus Lithobates; species Lithobates pipiens. The sequence goes on from NW_027507758.1 coordinate 276,061,033, forward strand.
AGAAAATATACTAAAGTTAATTTTAGGGCACGCAAACACAATATATTACCCAATTTTTGATAAAATATTAAATATGAGGCTGCACTGAGTAAACAGAGGCTCAACATGCCAAGCCTTAAATTTGTGTGTGCCCACAAAACGATGATCAACTTCAGCACCTTATATTTTTCATAGGTGACACTTTAAAAGCCCCTACAGGTCATCACTGTAGAGATAACCATGAATATTGGCCCTAGAATGATTTTGCTTACTCCTGCGTGCATGGTCATATTACATAAGTATTGCAATCAACGTTTTAGTATGTAGGCACCCACCATGGGTGTGTTTATGTTTGTATGTGTGTGTGTGGGGAGTAAAACATTTTTGGGGGGGTTATGTGCCTGAGTGTCATTTTATGTTTTGACTTATTTTTACATTCTCTTAAACTTTAACTTTAAAGCAAATAAAGTTCCCTATCTGATAAAATATTTTTTAGACATGTTCTCTTTAAAAAGCCATCAGAATATCTACCCTGATGTCTCACTTGCTTTCCATTAAGGCTAATAAAGTGCTGACCAGTGACACCAGAAACTGGAACTGATGTTTTCCCCAACCTGAAACGCTTCTTCCTACAGCAATCTGTATATTTTTTAAATAAAAGTGGTATTAAATGCAAAAGCAAGCATTTATTATATTGCAACTTACCCATTTTTAGATGTGATGCCTGCATTCGTTTTCTTTTTAGGCTTGCATCTGGTGAGCCAGCCAGCAAGTCAGCTGCTTTTCAACAGAGAGTGCTTGCCTGCAAATGTATCTGTTACAGGGTTGAGAGAAATCATTTACCTCTGACATACAGTATGTGCTTACAATTATCAGCAAGGGAAAGAGGAAAGGGAAAAGGGAAGGAAGGGAAAGTGAAAAGGGTAAGGGACAGGGAAAGGAAAAGGAAGGGAAAGGAAGAGGAAATGATTGGAAAGGAAAGGAAAAGGAAGGGAAAACAGAAAGGGAATGGGAAGGGGAAAGAAGGAAAGGAAAAGCAAAAGACAAAGGAAAGGGAAAAGGAAGGGAAAACAGAAAGGCAAAGGGAAAAGGGAAGGAAGGAAGGAAGGAAAGGGGAAAGGAAAGGGAAAGGAAGGGGAAAGGAAAGGGAAAGGAAGGGGAAAGGAAAAGGAAAACAAAGGAGCAGAAAGGAAAGTAATGGAAAAGGAAGGGAAAAGAGAAAGGAAAGGAAATGAAAGGAAGAAGGAATGGAAAACAGAAAGGGAATGGGAAGGGAGAAGAAGGAAAGGAAAGGGAAAGGAAAAGAGAAAGGAAATGAAAGGAAAGGAAAGGGAAAAGGTAGAGAAAACAGAAAGGGAAGGGGAAGGGAAAAGAAGGAAAGGAAAGGGAAAAGTGTAAGGAAATGAAAGGAAAGGAAAGGGAAAGGAAAAGAGAAATGAAATGAAAGGAAGGAAGGGAAAACAGAATGGGAAGGGGAAGGGAAATGAAGGAAAGGAAAGCGAAAGGAAAAGAGAAAAGAAATGAAAGGAAATGGAAGACAGAAAGGGAAGGGGAAAAAGGAAAGGAAGGGGAAATGGAAAGGAAAAGAAAAAGGAAAGGAATGGAAAGGAAAGGGGGAAAGGGGAAAAGGAAGGGAAAGGGAAACGAAAAGAGAAAAGAAAAAATAAAGTTTTATTTTCAGGCTTTATTTTCTTTATTTTCATCTGGTGAACCAGCCAGGAAGTCTGCTGTTTTTCAACAGAACGTGCAGCAACATTTACCTTTTAACTCTGATCAGAATGGGAAAGGGAGAAGGAAAAGAAGGGAAAGGCAAAAGGAAATGGAGATGAAAGGGAAAGAAAAAGGAAAGAAAGGAAAGGAAAGCAAAAGGAAAAGGAAAAAAAAAAAGGAAAATTAGGAAAGGAAAGGGAATTTGTGAGTGGGAAAAGCAGAGGTTCAGGAGCTCATAGAGGATGCTACAATGAGCTGGAAAGCACAGTAAGAAACAATTTCATGAAAAATAGGTTACAGGGTCATTAAGTATTGTCTATGTGTATGGAATAATTTCTGAGAATGAGGATATAATTTAGTGTGACTTTTTTGTTTACCAACAATTTTTATTTTGTTGAAAAGAATAAAAAAAATACATTAAACTTACAAATTATCTTCATATACATAATACTTGTAATTAAATAAAGGATAAACAGGTGATATATCTAAATGTAAATGGCACAGTGGTGTAGTGGTTAGCACTCTCACCTAGCAGTAAGAAGGGTCACTGGCTCGAATCACAACCTGCCTGGAGTTTGCATGTTCTCCCTGTGCCTGCGTGGGTTTCCTCTGGGTACTCCGGTGTCCTCCCACAATCCAAAGACATGCAGGTAGGTTAATTGGCTTCTGTCCAAAATTCCAAAATTGGCCTTAGTATATGAATGGGGACCTTGGATTGCAGGCTCCTTGAGGGTAGGGACCAATGTGAATGTGCAATGTACAGGGATAGGGACAATTGTAGACACTCACTCAGATTGAACTGGATGGATTGGTGTCTTTATTCAACCTTACTAACTATGAAACTATGAAATGATTACAGGCGGCATAAAAAATCTTAACAAGAACTTGTCATAGCCCTTTCCGATATCCAGAACTATCTTTTGGTATGGAGGAAAAATCTTAAGGGCACAATCTGCATAGAATCATAAAAAGGGAAGAAAAAAAATAAAAATAAAAGAAGAAAACTAGTAACTGGGGAAAAATAAAAAGGAGGGGGCTCTGACCTATTGGCTGGGAGGTACAATTTGTAAGTAAATCTATGATTATCATAGGATGATCAAGGGGCCCATTTCCTTTCAAATACTGACATGGTGTCCATCAAGGTTTGGTGAACTCTCTCCATAAGACGTATCGCCTCCATGCGATGTAGTATTTGGTCCCAGGGAACTGCCGGAACTGCCGGCGATAGCCCAGCCTGTGAACTGCACTGAAGAGAATATGGGCGAGTTTATGAGCCAGGGGGGAGCTTCTGGGAGATCTGCAAATAGTAGGCCCATTTGGAAGGTCAGAGTATAGCGTGTTCCAGCGATCTGTGCAACCTTATCAGTTATTTTTAGCCATAGGGGTTGAAGGACCTTGCAGCTCCAAAACATTGTGGAGGTTAGTGTCCCTATCAGGGCAGCTTCAGAAGCAGTTCCTCGGGATCAAGGGGCTAAATTTGTTCAATCTTGAGGGATTATAATACCATCTTGTGTGGAGTTTTACTACTGTTTCTCTAACTGTCATAGATTTTGTACATTTTCTCATGTTTGATACCATATTTGTCCAGCTTTCTAGGGCAATTTCTAAACCAGTTTCTGCTTCCCAGCTCAGCATAGCTTATGACTTTGAGGGGAGGTCCCGTTCATTTAGGTTATGAAACAAATTGGAATTAGTACCCTTATCCCTGGAGGAGAACTTACATAGAAGTATTTAATGTAATTGATGTAGTAGACTCCTCTCTCTGGAAGTGCATAGTATAGAAGTGCCTAATCTGCAAATATTTGTAAAATTCCGTCCTTGGTAGTTCATATCGCTCCTGCAGGAAAACGAAAGAGCTAAAAGGAGGTTCTTGGGTCAAGGCCTCTAAGGAGGTTAAGCCCTTCTGAGTCCAGTAAGAAAAATTACTGGGTGTTTTGAAAGCTGCCGGAAATCTGGGATCTTCAAGGAAGGAGGCCAAGCAAGGGCTGTGGGGAGCCAGGGCATATGTAGATTTATATAAATACCACAGCTGTAAGGATTGGCCAACTACTCCGTTAACTGGTGTTAGGTCTTTAGGCCTAACCCCATCCAACCAAAGAAGGCCTGGGAGGTAATATGGGCCCAGCGAGGATAGCTCAAACTGGAGCTAAGGGACACCCCCAGGGGGGTCGTGCCATTGTGTCACCTGTATCAGTCTAGCAGAAGCATAATACAGCCACAGGTGTGGTAGTCAAAGACCCCCCAGGGTTGCCGGTCAGTAGAGTAGTCTTTTATTCATCCTGGGTTTTTTGGATACCCATACAAAAGCATTTACCTCCTGTATCTGGTCTATGATTTGACAGGAAACATATAGAGGTAGGTAAAGAACAGAAGTTTTGGGAGTATGGACATTTTGATGGCCTGAATCCTACCCAAAAATGAAATATGGTAGGCAGACCATAGGCATAACAGTTGTTTGATACAAATAATACCTGAAGGTAATTTGCAAAGTATAGGTTGCAGAGAGAAGTAGCGAGCTTAATTCCCATGTATGGTAATGTTTCCCTACATATTGTGAACCCAAAACGACATTGGATTCCCAATAGTGTAGGTTGCGGAATATTGATTGGAAGTGCAGCACATTTCGACAAATTGACCCCTAGGCCTGATAAGTTGTGGAAGGTATTTAAGGTGGGGATCAAACTTGGCAAAGAGACCACAGGGTCCGATAAGAAAAGGAGTACGTTGTCGTACATGCTTAGCTTGAATTCCTGTTCACCTTTCACATAGCCCTTAATGTTAGGATTTAGGCATATTGATCTGGCTAGAGGTTCTATCGCCAACACGAAAGGCAAGGGGGATAGGGGACATCTATGCCTGGTCCCCCGACCCAGCGTGGAGTACTCCGAGGTGCTGCCCGGAAGTTTGATGCGGGTATGAGGGTGATGGTATAGGGCCCTGAAACCGTGCATTAACTCTCCCCGAAACCCAAATTTGGACAGGATGGATTCTAGATAAGTCTCACTATTGAGTGCCTTATGTATGTCTACGCTCAACAGAAGGACTTTTTTGGAGAACAGGTCTGTGTCTTGTATTATATTAGAGGCCAAATGGATATTATCCATAATTTTCCTTGTGGGAATGACGCCGGTTTGATCTTGGGAGATAAACATGGGGATCATGGCCGATAGTCTATCTGCTAGGAGGCGGCCAGAAAGCTTCAGATCTTTGTTTATGATCAAAATGGGTCGATAATTTTGGGGAAGGGAGTGATCTTTGTTCGGTTTGGGTATAAGAGACATGTTCACCAGCAACATGTCCTCTGGGATGGTATGGCCTTCTAAAATGTGGTTAGAGCTCCACTAAATGTGGGACCAACTGACCTGAAATTTTTTTTTTGCAACATCCCAATCTGCTCCCAGACCCAAAGGAGGTAATTAGTTCGCTTTATGAGCTTTATGTGTCGGCATGCACCTCTTTGTCCCCTAGCGGTCTGGACAGTTTGTGGTAAAATTCAGCTTGAGATTGTTGCTTACGGAGCTCTCGTTACATGCGCCACCTATTTAGTGTGACTTTAAAGTAATTGTTAATTCAAATAAAAAGATGTTATACCTACCTGCTCTGTGTGATGGTTTCTTACCTCCTATTCTGGGGTCCCCCATTGGCACTCTCTGCTCCTCCTTTCCTATGGGTGCCTTTCATCAATTCTTGTGCTCTAAGGCACCGCTGCAGGTGCTCTTCTGAGCTGGGCTTTGTGCATCCATAGACACATGCAGTGTATCAGTCCCGCCCCCTCCTCACAGGATTTGACTGACAGCAGCAGGAGCCAATGACTCCTAATGCTGCCTCTGTGTCATGTGAGGAAAGGAAAATAGAGCAGAGCTGCTGCAGACAGAACATCACAGGATGGAAAGAGGACTAGGTGTTTGGGAGAAGAACAAGTATGTAGCACCCTCTAGTAGTGCTAGGTTGTTAGTGAGCTGTTGGTGTAGGAAACTAAGTGTAGGAAACTTTAACTTTAAGCCTGAGCTATGAATCTGTGTCTAGTGTTTAGTGACTCAGGGCTGGATGACTCATCATAGCAGCTTCTCTGGTACCTCCCCCTGTTTTCTAGGACATTGGAGAATGTTCCAGACATAGTGGGTGGAGGTTAGAAGGAGCTGCTTGGAATATGTATGAGGGTCTACGCCAATCCCCAGTAAAGGGCTGGCAGGGGACAGGTCACCTCATAAATAGGCATGAGTAATGTTGGGGTGGGGGTGGAAGATGGAGATGGAGTGCTGAGGAGGCTGTCAGTTGAAGGTGAGGGTACCCCCTAGTCTGAGGGGAGGGTGAACTCGAACCGGCGATCGGGTGCTGGGAAGATCCTATTAAAACACACCAAGGAATCCCTTCCTGGAGACACAAGAGCAAGGAGAGAGGACAGCAGGAGCAGGCCAGGCCTCGGGTTCCTGCCTGTGATGGGCCACCCATTGCTTTATTCTGACTGGGCGACTGTCGGGTATTCAGTGTTCCATCTGGGTTCTGTAAGCAAGTGTGTTCTGGAGGAACAAAGGGAGCTGTATATGGAGACTGTATATAGGAAGTTCTACCTCAAGTGGGCACCCCATAATCTCCCATCTCTATCTAAGTTATTACCCTCAATAAATAACAAAAACAAATGTCAAGGACTGTTCTCTGTTTCTGAGTGCCTCTGAAAATTCGGTGTGCCTGACTGAGCAGGAGTGGGGGATCACAGTTTACTTGTGGCTCCTTAGGAGGTGCACTACAAATAGTTGAAGGATTTTTACCTTAGTGTAGATATGGCATTATGGTAAAAAAACAAAAAAAAACTTTAGGAGTTTAGAAGCACTTTAATTTTTACAAGTGGAATATTCCTTTACAATACACATAAACCATCTCAGGGTTGCCAACCGCCCTTAGATTTACAGGCAGCCCATAAAATCAGGCACTTTTTCTTCTGCCCGTAAAAGCCCATAGAAGCGGAAATATGCCAGTAAAAATGGCTGCAATCGTTGGGGTGTGAACTGCGCATGCGCAGCTCTGTAATTCCCCGAGACGATCCGATCCTGTGCATGCCACCCGACCCACCCCGTCTGCTGATGATGTCATGCGCAAGCCGCATTTCCCGCTACACAGCGCCGGCTGGAAAATTTTAAATGCCAGGACATGAGCCTAGTGGAGCAGGCTAATGGTGGAGGAGCCTGTGCAGTGCACTGCAGTATGTGGACAGTACAGTGGAGACGGAGGACGTGCGGCACCAATGCACCATCCATCACCGTGAGAGAGATGGATGGACAGACCCTCCCCAGGTGGACACACAAGGCTTCCTGACAAGTACCTTGGTTGCAGCCCCCTGCCTGGTGAGTGTCATGAACGGAGTGCAAATACACATATACACACACACACTAACTTGAACTTAGAGAGAGTCCCACCACCGGGCCCCTGGCCTGACTGCAACATCCATCCATCACTTGGGATGGATGCTATTTATGTGATGTCTACAGGCAGCCACAGGCAGCAGTTATCAGACAAGAATGGAAGTGGTGTAATTGTATAGTATTACAGATGTTCACAATCTCTGCCTTGCTATCCCGTGTGTCCTGTCCGCCATCCTCTGACCACCTCTTGTGTTCTGTCCGCCATCCTCTGACAATCCCCTATGTCTTGTTTGCCATCTTCTGACCATCCCTTTTGTCTTGTCCGCCATCCTCTGACCATCCCCTGTGTCTTGTCCACCATCCTCTGACATCCCCTGTGTCTTGTCCGCCATTCTCTGACCATCCTCTGTGTCCTGTCCACCATCCTCTGACCACCTCCTGTGTCCTGTCAGCCATCCTCTGACCACCCCCTGTGTCCTGTCTGCCATCCTCTGACCACCCCCTGTGTCCTGTCCACCATCTTCTCACCACCTCCTGTGTTTTGTCCGCCATCTTCTGACCACCTCCTGTTTCCTGTCCGCCATCCTCTGACCACCTCCTGTGTCCTGTCCGCCATCTTTTGACCACCTCCTGTGTTCTGTCTGCCATCCTCTAACCATCCCCTGTGTCCTGTCCGCCATCCTCTGACTACCTCCTATGTCCTGTTCGCCATCCTCTGACCACCTCCTATGTCTTGTCTGCCATCCTCTGACCATTCACTGTGTCCTGTCTGCCATCCTCTGACCATGCCCGCTGTCCTGTCCACCATCCTCTGACCATTCCCTATGTCTTATCCACCATCCTCTGACCATCCCCTGTGTCTTGACCGCCATCCTCTGACCACCTTCTGTGTCTTGTCCGCCATCCTCTGGCCACCTCCTGTGTCTTGTCCGTCATCCTCTGGCCACCTCCTGTGTCTTGTCCACCATCCTCTGACCACCTCCTGTGTCTTGTCCCACATCCTCTGACCACCTCCTGTGTCTTGTCCGCCATCCTCTGACCACCTCCTGTGTCTTGTCTGCCATCCTCTGACCACCTCCTGTGTCCTGTCCGCCATCCTCTCACCACCTCCTGTGTCCTGTCTGCCATCTTCTGACCACCTCCTGTGTCCTGTCCGCCATCCTCTGACCACTTCCTGTGTCCTGTCCGCCATCCTCTGACCATCCCCTGTGTCTTGTCCGCCATCCTCTGACCATCCCCTGTGTCTTGTCTGCCATCCTCTGACCACCTTCTGTGTCTTGTCCGCCATCCTCTGGCCACCTCCACCTCCTGTGCCTTGTCCGCCATCCTCTGACCACCTCCTGTGTCTTGTCCGCCATCCTCTGACCACCTCCTGTGTTTTGTCTGCCATCCTCTGACCACCTCCTGTGTCCTGTCCGCCATCCTCTCATCACCTCCTGTGTCCTGTCCGCCATCCTCTGACCACCTCCTGTGTCCTGTCCGCCATCCCCTGACCACCTCCTGTGTCCTGTCCGTCATCCTCTGACCATCCCCCGTGTCCTGTCAGCCATCCTCTGACCACCTCCTGTGTCTTGTCCACCATCCTCTGGCCACCTCCTGTGTCCTGTCCGCCATCCTCTGACCATCCCCTGTGTCCTGTCCGCCATTCTCTGACCATCCCCTGTGTCTTGTCCGCCATCCTCTGACCACCTCCTGTGTCCTGTCCGCCATCTTCTCACCACCTCCTGTGTCTTGTCCGCCATCTTCTGACCACCTCCTGTTTCCTGTCCGCCATCCGTGCTGTTGCATATTAATGTCCACTCCCTTCTGGTCCATTTTTCGGCTCCCCTAAGGCTGTTTAAAGCTGAGAAAGACCGGCGGCGTGCGGAGCAGATCAGAACATGGCCGCTCTCGTGCCCGCATGCGCACTTGTCTGCCATCCTCTGACCATCCCCTGTCTCTTGTCCGCCATCCTCTGACCACCTCCTGTGTCCTGTCTGCCATTCTCTGACCACCCCCTGTGTCCTGTCCGCCATCCTCTGACCACCTCCTGTGTCTTGTCCACCATCCTCTGACCATCCCCTGTCTCCTGTCCGCCATCCTCTGACATCCCCTGTGTCTTGTCCACCATTCTCTGACCATCCCCTGTGTCCTGTCCACCATCCTCTGACCACCTCCTGTGTCCTGTCCGCCATCCTCTGACCATCCCCTGTGTCCTGTCCACCATCCTCTGACCATCCCCTGTTTTTTGTCTGCCATCCTCTAACCATCCCATGTGTCCTGTCCACCATCCTCTGACCACCTCCAGTGTCCTGTTCGCCACCCTCTGACCATCCCCTGTGTCTTGTCTGCCATCCTCTGACCACCTCCTGTGTCCTGTCCGCCATCATTTCACCACCTCCTGTGTCTTGTCTGCCATCCTCTGACCACCTCCTGTGTCCTGTCCGCCATCCTTTGATCATCTCCTGTGTCCTGTCCGCCTTCTTCTGACCACCTCCTGTGTTCTGTCTGCCATCCTCTGACCATCCCCTGTGTCCTGTCCGCCATCCTCTGACCACCTCCTATATCCTGTCTGCCATCCTCTGACCACCTCCTGTGTCTTGTTCGCCATCCTCTGACCATCCACTGTGTCCTGTCCGCCATCCTCTGACCATCCCCTGTGTCCTGTCTGCCATCCTCTGACCATCCCCTGTGACAAAGGAATGGTGAACTGCCTTGTGTACATAGGCAGACCACAAGGTGTATCCGTCAGATCTGCTGATTGGCTCTGATACCCAGAAATGCAGGATCACATAAATAAGTTATCCTGCGCAGCGCGACTGCCCTGTAGCAGTAAATCTGCTATCAGGCGATCGGCAACTGGTTAAGATCATTAGCATTTTGATAACTCACAGGCAGCAGGCACTCAATCATGGCTCTGGCTGGCTCTGTCACAGTTTGTCACATGCCATGGCTGCTGGAATAGGGTTACCACCTGTCCAGGATTTACCCGGACAGTTCGGGTTTGGAATCATGTGTCCGGGTTTCAAACTACCTGAAACCCGGACACATTATTCAGACTGGACTATTGCTTCTTCCCAGCAGGGTGGCTGGCTGCAGTTGTCTAAGCTTAGAATGTCTGTTACACTCTCTTTCACACCACCCAAAGCCATAACTAACTACCCCCCCCCCCCACACACACACAGAAGAGGAGAGAGGGCTCGATCTGCTCCTCTCCATCCCGCCCCTACTCCTCTGTGTCTGCCCACACTCTAATCCTCAGCACTCCTCCTCAAAAAAGGAAAGTTGGGGCTGGAAATTTGAAGTCCAGCAACCTCAGATACATCTGGATGAGAGGTGCTTACTGCCAAGGGGTGAGTGAGCTCACCATCCTTCTCCCTCTTACCTCTGAGTGAGTACACTAAGGTAAATCAGGATTCTCAGATTACTCCTTACTTCAGAGTTCCCCTTTACACCAGAAGCCACGGTGTTCCCTCTTACATCAGATTTCTCAGTGTTGCCCCTTAAATTAGGGTCCCCAGAACATCCCTTATGTTAGAGTCCCCAGGGTTCTTCCTTACATCAGAGACTGCAGAGTCTCCCCTTACAGTGTAAGGGAACTATTCGAGTTCAGATGTAAAAGGGGAACTCTGTGGATTCAGATGTAAAAGGACTCTGAAGTAAAAGAGGAACACATGATTAACTTCATATGATTAGACATGTTATTTAATTGCTAAATATATTTATAGTTTATACTGTGCTGTGCGCTGCTAATGTGTTTGACTTGAAGAAATGGTGGCAACCCTATGCTGGATGCTGATTTTGTTAACTTATGACCAATAAGTGCCCCCCGCTGCCTGTGATTTCTGATACCATCCATTATGCCAGAGAGGCAGACACAGTGAAATGTAGTCTATTCATGACATATAACATGTGAGCGGATTTGAATGGGCATGTGCCGGAAACTGAAGAAATAGTCCATCCGCTCTGACCAGCACATCATCATCAGAAAGGGACACAGATAATGGAAAAAATACACCCCCTAAGCTAGCAGGAGTGGGGGTGTGTAATTCAGATTTTTTTTTATTTTTTATTCTGCACTGACTGTCTTTGAAAATTGCCCCAGCTCCTGCTGAAGTTAAATCTGGTGACAAAACTGGGCACAGATTTGGTCCGGGGACATCTGGTCACCTTACTACACGGTGCCCCTGAGAGGAGTTCGGTGACAACGCCAGGTAGTCTGAAGAGGGGGGTCATTGATGTAAGGGGGGAGTGAATGCAATAATGTAAGGGGGCAGTGGCACTGATATAAAGGTTCCCCCTCATATAAGTAACCCCCCCCCCCCCTTACCTTAGTGTATTCACTCTGCAGAAGGTCGTCTCTGGGCACCAGAGTCCCAAACATCAGTTCCCGGTATTCCCCTTTACCTCAGAGTCTGCAGGATCCCCAGTTTACAGTGCAAGGGGGAACTCTGATGAATGAATGAATGAATGAAATACTTATATAGCGCACAATGCGAACTGAATCGCCTCTAGGCGCTGTGGCGAGCTTTGATCATCTGCTAAAAGAGGAAGGTCTTGAGTTTTTTCCTAAAAGCCAGGTGATTTTCTTCCAGGCGGATGTTGATTGGTAGAGCATTCCATAGCCGAGGACCTTGGACAGCGAATCTCCGATCCCCCTTGGATTTATACCGGGCTTTGGGCACGAGGAGGAGGTTTTTGTTGGCTGATCGAAGACTGCGGTTTGGTGTGTAATGATTTATTTTCTCCGTTAGGTATTGCGGAGCTTCTCTATGCACGCATTTGTGGGTGAGGCAAAGGGTCTTGAACGTGATCCGATTTTTTACGGTTAGCCAATGTAAGCTCCTCAGTGAAGGAGAAATGGATTCCCAGGGTTTTTTTCCTGTTATCAGCCTTGCCGCCGTGTTTTGGATCAGTTGTAATCGCGCAAGTTGATATTGTGGTAATCCTATGTAAAGCGAGTTTGCGTAGTCCAGTCGTGAATTAATGATTGTTCCAACTACCACTGCTTTGTCACTCTTTGGGATAAAAGGGATGAGTCTGCGAAGCATGCGCAGCAGATGGTGAGATCGACTGACTACTGCTCCTATTTGCGCATCCATTGACATTTGTGCGTCTAAAATAACCCCGAGACTCTTCGCTTTGGTCTTTGGGGAGATAGTCTGCCCAAAGACGGTTGGTGGAGACCAGGAGGTTTTGGTTGCGGGCTTATGATTTGGGTGTAAGATAAGAAGCTCTGTCTTTGATTGGTTCAGCTGGAGGGAGTTGGTGGTCATCCAGTCCTCTATTGATTTGAGGCAGTTTTCAAGTTGTTGTTGGTGATCTTTTTTTCCATTGATCCGGAAATAAAGTTGCGTGTCGTCAGCGTAAGAGTGGAAGCAGAGATCTGAGCATCTGATGATTTGAAGGAGTGGGCGAATGTAAATGTTGAAGAGAACGGGTGACAACGGAGAGCCTTGAGGGACTCCGCAGGTGACTGCCCGAGTTTCGGAGAGGAATTTTCCTAGTTTCACTGTCTGTGACCGATTTCCTAGGAAGGACGCGAACCAATGGAGATCTATGTCTTGGACTCCGGCTACTTCTGTGAGGCGGACGAGTAGAGTATTGTGATCTACTGTATCAAACGCTGCACTTAGGTCTAGCAGTACGAGGAGACACGGCTCTCCGTCATCTGCCGCTTCGAGGGCGTCATCCCAAATCTTGAGGAGAGCTGTTTCTGTTCCATGACCCGGGCGGAAGCCTGATTGCAGCGGGTCCAGGAGTTTGTGAGTATCCAGGTGAAGTTGTAGCTGATGTACTACAGCTTTCTCCATGATCTTAGAAATGGTGTTGAGGCTTGTAATTGGCCTACGGTTGTTTGGATCCTGAGGGTCCAGGTTTGGTTTCTTGAGTAGAGGTTTGACGATGCCTTGTTTGAGGATGCTGGGAACAATCCCTTCGTGGAATGATCGGTTTATGAGGTGGGTTATGGTTGGAGCCACGATGTCGGAGCATTCTTTCAGTAGTTTTGTGGGGATGATGTCAATAGGTGAGGTACTGTCACGCAGTTTATTAATGATGTTTTTTGCGGTGTCTACGGTAATTGGGGATAGTGAAAATTTCGGCGGTTGCGGTATGTTGGTGCAGACATCCTCTTTGTGTATTTGCTGGCTGGGGTCGGATGTTTTCTTCTGACAAATTGTTTCCCTGATGGTTTTGACTTTATCGATGAAAAAATCTGACAGTTTGTCACAGTAATCCTGGGATTCGCTTTCTGGGGGTTCTAGGCACACCGGATTCATTGATTGATTAACCAGTTTAAACAGTTCCCGTGGTTGGTTTGCGGCCGTTGAGATTGTATATGAGAAGTGGTCCTTTTTGGCTTTGAAGATTGCTTTCCGATAATTCTCTGTCAGACCTTTGTAGTTAAATAGGTTTTCCTCGGTGGGATTTCTTCTCCATGTTCTTTCCGCTCTTCTGCGTTCTTGCTTTAGTACGGAGAGGGAGCTATTAAACCATCCAGCATTTTTCTTCCTGATGAGAGCCCTGCGTTTTGGTGCTACCGAGTCTGCTGATTGCAGTAATGCCTTGTTCAGGGAGTTGAGTGTTTCCTCCGTAGAGTGGTTTAAGGTTATTGTAGATATTTTTTTGGACAGAGTGGTTTTGAAGGCTTCGGAGTACAGTTTATGCGATCTGGTCCAGTGCGTTGTTACAGGTTTCCGTTTTGCGTTGGTGATGTTGGTAGTGATTTTGAATTTGATGGCGTGGTGATCCGTCCATGGCAGAGTTATGTTGTCGCATATGTTGACGTCGATGTTCTGTTTGAAAATGAGGTCCAGGGTGTGTCCTGACCCCATGTCTTTATCAGTTGCTGTAGACCCAGTTCTTCTAGTTGATTGATGCAGGCAGTCGCGATGGGGTCTTTAGGCTCGTTTGCCCAAAGGTTGAAATCTCCGAGTGCCAGGAAATTTTTGAATTTTAGGGTGTGCATTGCAAAGTATTCCGTGAGGGGTGAAAGAAGATTGGACTTTGGTCCCGGTGGTCTGTAGCACAGTAGAATATGAGTGGTGTCATGGGGTGTTGGTTGAAAATGTAGCGTCAGGGTTTCCATAAAAGACACTGGGTTCTGAGATGATGGTTTAGTGAGATCCAGGTGACCTTTAAAGATCACTGCTAGGCCTCCTCCTTTTTTCCCTATCCGGTGTTCGGTTAGGATCCTGTAGTTTTCCGGCACCAATTCGGTGAGGATGGTGTTGCAGTCAGAGGTTAACCAGCTTTCGGTGATGAAGAGACAATCTACATTGTTCTCGATGATGAAGTCGTGTACTTCCAGTCTATGTTTGACTGCAGACCTGGCGTTAATCAAGGCGCAATCTAATTGTAGTGGTCGAGTAGATGTCTTCCTGTGGTTGGGAGCTGCTTGTCGTCCGGTTTTTAATAGTTGTTCTCTTTGAAGTATTTTTTGTATGGAAGATGGCAATGTGGTGTTGATGTTCCTTAGTCTGTGCAGAACTTCAGCTGAGTATTTGAAGTAGCACATGGTTTGTGGATGCTGTTGATGGTACTATGGGCCTAAGATGATGATCCTGATCAGGGTATTGATCCTGAGGTGGGGCTAGGTATCAGACTTGCCGCCGTGCTTGAGGCTATTAGCGCGCAAGTTGATCAGGGGATGCCTATATGGATGCGGAAGGAGTTGTTGTATTCGGTTGCTGGCTGTTCCAGCTGCCTTTACTTAAGGCGGAGGTCTCCGCTTAGAAAAGAAGTCTGGCTGTGATCTGGAATAGTCGTCCTAGGATAGCGTAAAAAATGGAAAGGAGGCCGGAGGTAGGGGTATGCTAACCTATGGTTGTTCCAGAGGAAGGCAAAAAACCCCCTGACAGTAGCAGCCAAATGCACCAGTGGGGCAAAAATTCCTTCCTGATCCCCGTAGGCGGTCGGACAGAGTCCCTGGAACAATCACTGGGGGGGGGGGGGGGGGAGTGGAGGTGCGAGCTTACCTGGCTGCGGTTGTCCCCTTAAAACACTCTGATCCGGTGAATCTGGCTTGCTGTCAGCCTGACATTTCTGGAAAGCTGTCTGGTTGCCCCTTGCAGTGGGATCTTTAAAATGGAGGGGAGGATGGATGTAGGATAGAGGTTAGAGACTCCTGGTTATTAACTCTCCACTTTAGTTCAAAAAAATCCACTTATGTTCAGAAAATCCACATGCAAGCCACAATCAGGGAGCAAGCTCAAGGGGGAGTTTGTATAACTACCTTTATACACCTGTGAACAATTAACCCCTCCCCTAATTTGGGAGGAAGAAAGAGGGGGGAAAAAAATGCTGTTTAAAAAGTGTCAGCAAAAAAGGTCTTTTAAAAACTGCTAGCAAATGTATCAAATAAAGGAGGGGAGAAAATAAAACACCCCCAAAAACAACACTTGCAAGCAGTCAAGCAGAAGCAGTCAAAGCACAACTCCTGGTTATTAACTCTCCACTTTAGTTCAAAAAAATCCACTTATGTTCAGAAAATCCACATGCAAGCCACAATCAGGGAGCAATCAGGGAGCAAGCTGATGTAAAGGGCAAAGTAGTGGACTCTGATATAAGGTGGTCTCTGGTGACCAGAGCCCCCCTTATATCAGAGTTTCCCCTTGGATCATGATCTGCAGCGTTCCCCTTAACGTCAGAGTTCCCTATCACTGTAAGGGGGGATCCTGCACACTCTGCTATATGGTGGGTCTCTATGCTGGCTGGGTTATATTAATCTGACCTTCATGTAACTTGAGAAATATGTTTTTTGACTTTTATGTAACTTAAACACATTGCTAATTGCACTAGCTACATGTTTATAATTTAAATATTAACATTTGCATGGTTTAGCACTGAAAACGTCAAATGTAGGTACTTTTTTGCAGTGTCAGTAAAAAAATGCCAGTAAATTTCATGACTATTTGCAAGTAAAAAATTGGTGCCGTTTGTAAATTTTGGCTTTCTGCCATTGAATTTCACTTTGGGGGGTTGACAACACTGAACCACCCTAGTGTGTTCCAGCACTGTGTATAATAAACAATAGTCACTGAAGGTGATACACAGCTCCCTATATGTGCCTCACACCGTCACTTCACCCAGCCAGCCTATTGCCATTGGGGTACACTGCCAGGACCGTACTAGGCGGAGCCACATCCATAGTGATGACGTTTCTAATAACTAGTAGCACACAGAGCCTCATCATTGGATACCTGCCCGTGAGAGGCGGCACACAACGCCCACCCTGTGTAAGCCCCACCCATTATTGTGTAGGCCATGTAAGGAGTGCGTTCCACGCTGGTTCTATCGGGTTCCATAAAGACACTCGGGAGTAGTGGGCACGGTAAGTGTTTCCTATTGGTGCAGCTGCAGGATTATGTCATGAAGGGTCCCCGTATGTGTGATTGTGGGCTATAGTGACAGGACCATGGATTGCTGAGCTCGGTGATGTTACTGTATGGGAGATCGCAGTGTCTGGGGCATAAGAGACGGCAGGAAATGCTGGATCCGATCACTGATGAGCGATGTCTATGTAGATTGCAGTTAGTAGTACGGTGGGGAGTGCAGTGAGTGCAGCGTGCTCGGGTTCTATGGAGAATAGAGAGGTAGAGGAAACACACATGAAGCTATGTTGTTACTATAGCAATGGCAAACAGTTCCTGACTCGGCCTTACGTGACGTGACTGTGGGCGTGTCCGCTGTCAGTCTATCCAGTACAATACACTGATCTGTACCTAAAGTGACTCTCCATAGGGATCACTATACGACCTGCTCGGTATATATAGTATATACGCTGTCAGTATATCCAGTACAATACACGGAGCTGTCAGCCAGACTGACTCTCCATAGAGATCACTAAAAGACCTGATCAGTATATATAGTATATATATGGTCAGTGTATTCAGTACAATATACTGAGCTCTGTCCTAGCCTGACTCTCCTTAGGGATCACTATAAGACCTGATCAGTATATATAGTATATACACTGTCAGTATATTCAGTAAAACACACTGATCTGTCACCTAGACTGACTCTCCATAGGGATCACTATAAGACCTGATCAGTATATATAGTATATACACTGTCAGTATATCCAGTACAATACACTGAGCTGTCAGCCAGACTGATTCTCCATAGGGATCACTATAAGACCTGATCAGTATGTATAGTATATACGCTGTCAGTATATCCAGTACAATACATGGAGCTGTCAGCCAGACTGACTCTCCATAGGATCTGAACAGGGATCCTATAAAGCCTTATGCACACATAAGGTATCTTGTGTGTAGCCCCTCTGAACACCTATTCCCCTGGTCGGAAAAAGGCTGCGTGCGAGTGTTAGTGGAATTCATAGGCTAGAATATAATTTATTATGGCCATTGGAGTGCATTAACGCACAAATCCATCTAAATGCTTAATAAATAAAGGTTGCACATGTTTAGTAGCGTCAAATGCAGGGGTGACCTGTGCATTAAAGGGCGCAGCGGTGCCGCCCCCTCTCTCCAGCCACCTCCTCTATGTATAATGGATAGATTCATGCATAGCATCATGGCTGCCTCCGTCACCCCTTATTCAGGTGTCCGGCCCCTTTTAAGACGCCGGGCGCCTAAATTATAGCGGCGGGGGTGTTTTTTTTTTTTTTTTAAGCAACTAACTAGAGCCAAAGGCTCTAATAGGCTTCAAAAAAGATGGACTTGGAGCACAAAGCATTGCGCTCGCAGTTCACCCAGATGTGTTAGAAACGCTAATGAATATTTATTTTTCTAACATTGAATTGCCTCTCCATCACGCAGGAAACGCGGGTATGTTATGAGGTTCCCAATTGGCTGAAAGCTTAGGCGATCTGATTGGATGCCTAGGAGAAGGGGAGGAGAGGCAGGGCAAGGAAGACACTATCCTGCTGCAGCCTGTCTCCCCCTGCCCGATGATATAAGTATATGCCCGTCTTCTAATATGCCTATAAACACCTGCATGTGCATGGACACACAGGCTTAGGTCCAAACGTCCATAAAAGCAAAAAATTTTGTGGGATCTAACTCTTTCAAAATACAAATAGCATTACTGGTCATTTTTAGAAGGTTCTACTACTGGTGTTTTTTTTATTTTTTACAGCTTGGTGAAGATATACTTATTAGCTCTATCCAGAAAAAAACTGCTGCTTAGGTGACAGCTCTTTTTTTTTTTTTTTCATTGTTGAAGTGGAAAGTATCCCATCGATTTAACAGTTTAAAAAAGTGACTTTCCCAGCCTGTGCCGGGAATGTAACTGTCACATTGGATGTGCTCTCAACCAAACTGTCAAACCATCCAATGGCTGGCGTCATAATCATAACTGATCACATGTGCAGCATTATGGCAGTTGAAGATTAAATTAAGGCCAAGATGGCAGCTTCCTTGGCTGAAAATGATAGGAGGGTTTACTTCCACTTTAATTTAAAATTTCAAAGGGATTTTCTAAGAATACCAGCTGGTTTGTAACAGAAAAAACCCTCCCGCTAAACAGCTGTATCGGTCTGGGAATGAAAAAGAATGGGAGAAATTTACTAAGGATCGCTTTTCAGAGGGCGGTCTAGCAGGGGCTGGCAGGCTTATACCATTATCACCAAGAGTGAAAAAAAATTGTATGTTTTTGGGTTGTCACCAGAACAAGGATAGAGAGGGAAATCTTTTAATTATTATTACCTACTACTTCATGACTGCCCTATAGCAGATTTACTGCAGCCGTTCTGTGCGGAATTCCATATATATATATATATATATATATATATATATATATATATATATATATATATATATATATATATATATATATATCTATCTCACACACACACATATAAAACGTGATTCTGCACTTCCACATAGGGGGTGTATGCATGTGTTGCTGGCACTTCGCTTCTACTGTGATTAGTCACAACAGATGCCACTCAGCCCATGCCGACTAATGGATGTCCACTGGCCCCCACTGATTGGCGAGGAAAGATACAGAACAGAGCTCTGCATATGTAAACAATGCAAAGCTCCTCTCAGCAGGTATGTGGTGGGAATAAAATCCAGCACATCTCTTTGTAAAGCAACCATGCTATGCACACATAAATGCTGGTTAGGCACACATTTAACCCTTCTCAGCCAGTGTCATAAGTACAGTGGCGGTTCATATTGTAAGCACTGATCACTGTATAAGTGTCGCTGGTTCCCACTGAGTGTCAAAAATGTCAGTTAGTGTCAGATTGTCCACTGCAGTATCGCAGTCCCGCTATAAGTCGCTGATCACCACATTACTAGTATTAAAAACAAAACAAAAAAAACAGTATAATATCCCACAGTTTGTAGACACTATAACTTTTGTGCAAACCAATCAATATACGCTTTCTGAGATTTTTTTTTTTTTTTTTTACCAAATATTTGTAGCAGAATACATATTGGCCTAAATTGACAACATTTGATTTGTTTTGTACACTTTTTTTAATTGGATATGTTTTATAGCAGAAAGTAAAAAATATTGTTTTTTTATTTTTATTTTTTACAAAATTGTCAGTGCAAAAAACAAACAAAAACAAAACAAAACACAGAGGTGCTCAAATACCACGTAAAGAAATCTCTATTTGTGTGAAAAAATGTCAATTTCCATTTATGGACAATGTTTCATGACCGTGCAATTGTTAGTTAAAGTAACACAGTGCAGTATAGCAAAAACATTTTTTTTTAAATGGCTTCCTGAGGTCAAGTGGTTATAGTGATTCTAAAGGTTGTATTTTATTTTATTTATTTTTTATTTTTATTTTTTAAAGCCCACAATCGCTCCAGTGCACAGCTATGAAATTTCTGGTGTCACCAATTTGCCAAGGTTGTTAGAGTTGGGATCTGATTCTAGGCGTAGTGGGAGGAGCAAGGGCATCTAGTGAGGATGAGAGAGAACAGAAGTTGCCAGGTTAGGCAGGAGTGAGAGATTATCATAGAGGTGGCCAGTAGCAGAATAGAGAAGAGATGGGCGAAAAGTGGTGAAGATATCTATGTAACAGTTTGATGCTTAGAAGGATAGGTAAGGACACTAGTTCAGACCCTGGGGACAGAAATGGATTTCCTCACTTTGGAAGGCTTACCTCTCACTTCTTGTTTTGGTAATGGGACAGGAAGTTAAATCTTCCCAATGGGACATAAGATGGAGAAATAAAACTGACCAAGGTTTTCACAACCCCCCCCCCCCCCCCCCTTACTCTTTCCAATAATGGGGAAAAATACAGTTTATACAGTTTTCTGACAAAACAACAAAAAAAAATGCACTTTTTTTTCTCAACCAGTGTTTTAAAAAAAATAGTGTTGCTGTTGATAAAAAGTAAACCATTTTATTTTATAACTTGTCCTGGTCAAAATTGCACCAAAATTATGATTCAGGTAAAAAGCATTCCAAAGTTATTATAAGTAAAATAAGGTTGTTTGTTTTTTTGTTGTTTTTTTTTTTAATTGTGTGCTTTTTAATGTGACACAAAAAAAAAAAATCAAACAAAACAAACATAAAAAAAAGTTTAAATATTAATGGTTAAAAAAATTGAAATAAATGTATGTAACTATTTCTATTTTCAATAATGAATACTTTATTAATTAATAATTATGGCTGCTTATTAAGAGTTAATAAAAGGCTAAACAGAGACCGATTACATTTAGAAATAATAAAACGCAAAACAAAACAAAAAAAAGGTTCTTTTTACTGAGCCATCTGCAGAGCTAATGAAACAGAGTAGAGCCAAAAGTATCAATGTTACTTATCTCTCTGTTTCCCATCTAAACAGTGTACATTGTATCAAATGGATTTGTATTAAAGCAGCAGCTGCTAGAGCTCCTGTAATTGCAAAGACACTCCCAGCTTTTAAAGTTTATGTAAACCCCAAACCAAAAATGTGATATCACAGCTTAGGCTCCATGTACACGAGACGCTGTTAAACGCACGTTCAGAGGCCATTGCACACTTTTTTCAACTGCCCTTGAACTTATTCAATGTTATCCTATGTGTCAATGTACACAGTCTTGTTTTTTTGTTGTTTTTAGGCAGTTGCGTTTAGCCTCGTTTTTTCCAGAAGCAAAAAAATGGGTTAAGACACAAGTTTTCCACGTTTCAGACACCAAACGCGGCTAAACGTGGCTAAACGCGGCACCCAAATGTAGACACAAAAGTTTTCCACGTTTCAGACACCAAACGCGGCTAAACGTGGCATCCAAATGTAGGCTTCATGCACACTGGACATTTTTACAGCTGCTCCTATGACCGGCAGGCATTTTTTATTTTTGCAGCTTTTAAATGCCTCTCCATAATATTATATGTTATGTTATTATGATATTATATGCACAAATAGGCTTTTAGGAGCTGTAAGTGACATAGTTTTTCAAGCTGTAAAAAAAAATAAAAAATAAATAAAACCCAGGGCCGGTGCGTTGTGGAGAAGCAGAGTTACAGTTGTTAAAATGGCTAAACGCGTTAATGCTATATACAGCATTAAGCGGCATCAAGCTTTTTTTTTTTTTTTTTTTTTTTTTTTTAAACTGTAGCAATTTGATTCAGGAGTGGACAGTAGAAGAGGGCAGATAAATGCTGCTAAACACTCATTAACGCCAATACAAAATGATTCTAAAGATGCATTTTTACAGCCGCTTTTTCCTGGTGTAGGTACCGTCTTTGCAGCTCTTTTGCACTTGCTTTGTGCACTGGTCCAAATCATTTGGTGGAGGTGTGGGGTTGTTTTTCAGGAGTCGGACTTGGCCCCTTAGTTCCAGTAATGGGAACTATTAAGGCGCCAGCATACCAAGCCATTTTGTACATGCACCCATTCACAGGGAGCAGAGATCAGTGACACTGTCACTAGGCAGAATGGGGAGATGCTTGTTTACATTAGCATCTCCTCGTTCTTCCTCCCTGTATGATGATCGCGGGTATCCCCGCAGCGATTGAGTCCTTAGGACCCGCTACCCAACTCACGGAGATGCCGGCGCGTACGCGATGGCATGGCGGCAAATGGCACGGGTACGCCCATTTGCCCAGCCGTGCCATTCTGCCGACGTACACTGACATGTGTCGGTTGGGAACCGGTTAAAGAGACTTCCACATCTGTCATGCTATTTGATGAAATCCAAATTGAGGATATTTATCTTACTTTCCTGCATTAATGTGTAGTATGTCCAATTTATAAAATAATGCAATGTTTGTTGTTTTAGGGGCTTTTGGGAAATTTGCAGCTGCGTACAATGGCCACTCTTTCAGTTGATGATGAAATCTCGCTACAGACAATGGTCAGACAGCTGCTGCAGAGTGTGAAAGAAAAACTGGCCACTGCGCCATCTGCTGAATGCGCTGAGGAGATCTTGCTGCACCTTGAGGAGACGGATGAGCATTTTCACAAGTAATTCCACTGTGTCTATGTCTTTGTTCACCATAAAATGTTTCAGAATATTAACATCTGTGTAGGTGCTGATTTACGAATGATGTATGTCACATGTAGCAATAACCTCATTTAGGCCTCATTCACACCTGAAGCCTGAAGCTACAAAACGCTGGAGGGGAAAAAAAATCAATTATTCTCTATGGAGATGGATTTACATCCCACTCCAAAACACCTGAAGCTAGAAGTTCCAAAACACCTGAAGCTCAAACAAGTTCTGAAACTTTTTTTTTTAGGCAGATTTGGACGTTTTTCTGCTTTTTTACATTGGTGACCTTTTGACCTGTAAAAAAAATCAGGACAAAATCACATTTAAAATCGCGCAACTTTCTGCCTGAAAAGGCTACGCTCAGGTGTGAATGGGGCCTTACAAACCAAACACTTTGGGCTGCATTTGAAAAAAGTAGCAGTGTTATTTTACCGCGTTTGTTCCGCTGTGTTAAAAAGTATAGCACTGTGCAAATGTTTTACTTTAGGACTCCAAGGCAAGTTTAGCGCTATTCAAATGAATGAGTGGGAATAAGCCAGAAGGAGAGCCTGGTCATGTGACCCAAGTCATCTGATTGGCCTCTTTTTCAATGTAATAGAAAGTAATCTGCAGGCTCCATTCTGCATTTTAAAGGAGAAGTAGGGTCAAAGCTCCTTTTGCCCTACTACTGTAGGTCACAGGAATGCACTTTGTTCTGCACTCCTGTGACAGCTATTCAGCCGACAGCAGGCTAAAGTCAGCTCTCGGCTGCCGTCACTAAGCAAGTCTAGACTCTGGAGGGAATCCTGACTTTAATGTTGGGATCCACTCGGATACCTGAGTGGCATGCTGCTGAGAGCCTGAGCCAGCAGCTTCCGCCCTCTGCACAACTCAGCTCTGGAGGGGCAGAGCAGAGAGCTGATAGTCACGGCTCTCTGCTCAGAAAGAGAACTGAGCGATTAGCACTGTATGATCTCTCAGTTCTTGGTGTAGAGGCAGCGGGGGGACAGATGTAGCATATTTTTTTTTCAAAACCTGCACTTATCTTGTAGCAATGAAGCCCAAAATGCATGTATTCTGTGGAACTGCATTGTAATCTCCCAATTATTAAAGCTTATGCTTCCTGCTGATTAAAGAGCTCCAGCTCTGATTTACAGGGGCTTGTCGAACTGTTGACATTAGTCAAACTTTTTCTGCAGCATGACAACAGAGGACAGGCTATTTTACAATGACTGTGGCTTCTTTACCAGCTAAGTGAATGATAAGCCTGTGATCAATTAGGGCCCACATTCCTGTGCATTTCCTTTGTGTCTCTGTGCAGTGCAATTTTGAAGCCCATTCATTTGAAAGAAGTGCAAATTGCACTGGAAAGCATGCACTACTTTTCAAAAATGTGCTGCACCAAATCATTTGGTGCTGCAGTGCCATTCGATCTGATCTCCTAAATGCACTGCATTTACAATTTTCATTATGGGTGCAGTTACGTTTCCATTGGCATTCGCAGCACATTGCAATGGCAGTGTGTTGTGAGCACAATGTGGGAAACGCACACTGAACGTGCCTCTCCCGCATCACATTACTGTTTTACTGCACCTTGAATCTATTCTATGCATTTTATAAAAGAGTTCATTTGCGCTTTAATGACATTGGGGGTTTGTAATGGTATGGTGTGCTTTCTACATGGCCAAGACTGTTGAAAGAGGAAACTAAACTCATGTTTGTGCATAGTTTTTATGTTTAAACCATATCTAGGCTCAAAAACAAAATGTAATATATTGTAGCTTACCAGTCCTTAGATGTGATGACTGCACTAGTTTACTTCTTTTATCTTTTTTTTTTTTATTATTATTCATTTTTTATTTAATTTTTTAGGCTTTTTTTTGGTTTTGTTTTTTTGGCTTTTTTCTTTTGCTTTGATTCTGCTAGTAGCATACTTCCTGTCCTAGGGTGACAACACTCACTGTACTGTATAATGAGACAACAGAAATGGAACAGGACTACTGAATCTCCTCTCCTCTCCTCCAGAACATAAATTGGTGGCTTTGTGTAGTCATCACAATAATGTAACCGAAGGCTCAACAGATTTGTTTTTTTTTATTTTTTATTTATCAAACAGATTTAACAAAATACTTTTAATTTGTTTATTGAAAAGGCCAAGTGAGAGCATATTAGAAAAGCGTATTGTTAGGGTTTACATGCAAGTTAGCACTAATGTCAAACCAAACCAATCTATAAACGCTTATTGCAATTTTTTTTTTTTAACAAAAATGTGTAGAAGAATACATATCGGCCTAAACTGAGGAAGACATTTTTGGGGTTTAATGTTTATTATAGCAAAAAGTTAAAAATATTGTTTTTAAAAAAAAAAATATCAGTCTTTTTTTTGTTTATAGCGCAAAAAATAAAAACTGCAGAGGTGATCAAATACGAAACAAAAAAATACGAAAAAAAGCTTTATTTGTGGGGAAAAAAGGACATAACGCGGGTGCGCAATTGTCAGTTAAAGCGACGCAGAGCTGTATTGCAAAAAATGGTGTGATCATTAAGGGGTTTAAATTCTTCCGGGGCTGAAGTGGTTAATTCTCATTGCCTTCAACTGACCAAATCAAATACCGCTGTCCATGACAATAAGATATAGTGGGGGGGGGCTCAGTCTGGTCCGGTCCTGGTGGCTGAGAGCCTGCCGGCTAAATTAAGATTATGTAGGCAGGGAAATGGCAGGAATGCAGAACCGCCAATTTAGACCAATTAGCTGCTGCTGCTGCTGGGGGTGAGGCCCGCAGGAAGCTCCAATAACAACCTCTAAACGATTAGAGGGCAAAAAAGGGGAAAGGCACACACCCTTTGCCCTATCCCATGAGGGGTCCCTGCTTATTATTGGGGATTGGACATTATGGGGGAAATGTAATAAAACTGGTGCACATAGAACCTGGTGCAGCTATGCATAGTAGCTTCTTTAGGGGGTTTATGCACAGATGTCTATTGAAATCGCCAAAAATATTGCAAAACCTACTTTTGGAAATCTGTGAAATGCTGCAAAGTCGGCGTCGCACTGATTGGGACGCTCTTATTGCTGGCAATAGGCTTCGCTTTGACATGCCATTTGAAAGGTTAAAGCACATGTCAAATTGCGCATATGGGAATGGGGGCTTATTGTCAATGCTTGATTAAACAAGCTGAAGTTAGAAGCTGATTGATGACTATGCACAGCTGTACAAGATTCTGTGTGCACCAGTTTTAATAAATCTCCCCTATTGATTAACACTCTTACCATAGCATTATTTATTTAAGCTTTAAAGAGTAAGTCCACACACCACTAGATGCCTAAGGGGTCAGTCAATTCTGTGTTCACAGAAGATTCAGGTATCTTTAAGTCCCGATTCACACTAAGGCGACCTGTCGGGCGACTTAGTCGCCTGACAAGTCGTGCTCCATGCAGTGCAATGGAACTGTTCAATCCGTTGCCCTGACTTCGAAAAAGGTTCCTGTACTACTTGGGGTGTGACTTTGGAACAGCTTGCATTATTACACTATTAAAGAAGTCGTTTTCAAGCCACGGCGAAGTCACGCTGTGTGGGGTGGCTTCAGAGTTGGATGACTTTGAAGCCTCCCCAGTGTGAACTGACACTACAAGATCATATTCCCTCTTATATCCCAGTTCTGCTGCATTAATTGGTCATGGTCAAAATGTCTAGAATGGACATGTACAAGCTGGAAAGTGCAAAATCAGGCTCACTTCTGCATAGAAACCAATGAGCTTCTAACCCCAGATTGTTCAAATAAGCTTTGGTAATAAAACGTAGAAGCTCGTTGGTTTCTATGTGGAAGTGAGCCTGATTTTGCACTTTCCAGCTTTAGTAAATAAACCCCATTGTGTACTTAAAAGTGGAGTATGTCTGATTCAGATGCCAAAAGTTGCAGAGGGTTGGCCAGCCCTACCTCTTGGATATATACAGTATATCCAAAAATGTGTGATAGAGGTACGTTGTTTCCCTTAAAATGGTCTGAATATTTTATCAGACATCTCAATACTATATCAGCTGTTGCACTTACCAAATGTACCAGAAGATGGCACCACAAGCTAACTCATAATTTCATTTGCTTCTGATTTGTTCACGTTACTTGTTTCACCTGTAACCATGGAATTTAATGCTTGTCAATGTGATTCCCATTATCATTAATGGAAAGTAAAATTGTCTGATTATTTTATTTAACAATTTCCTACATTTGTTTCAGCTATGAACTGGTGAAGTACCTGAGACATTACATCAAGAGCTCTCTAGGATCCGTAATAGAAGATGAGACTGAGAGGTGCACCTTTGCACAGAGTCAAGGAGAGGGATCCGGCTATGACACGCTCGTACAACGTGTTACCAGGCGGACACGTGAATCCAAGGAGTGAGTTTTCACACATTTTAATAATCCTGAAGCCTCATTAGGCAGAGAATGATGTATTGCTTTGCTGCTGACAATAGGATTACACAAGGGGTTGGCGACAAACAGACATTGTATTGCCTGAAGGTATTAAATGGTGCTAGCTAAATGTTTAAATAGTTGTAATTCAAATGTTTGTATTTTTTCAGAGGCATGGAACAGTTTTGGAAAATGTTTAGATTGATTTGATAATTCAATACGCAGCCCTTTATGGCATATGCAAACCGTAACAGTGAATGTACATTTTTGTATCAGTTGATAAGGTCCTGTGCTCTCTGCCAGTGCTACTCTTAAGCCGCGTACACACGGGCGGACTGTCTGTCCAACTTAGTCCGCCGAAACACATTTCAGCGGACAGTCCGCTCGTGTGTGGGCTTCAGCGGACTTTTTCAGTGTGCAGTCTGGCGGACTAAGTATTTCGGAATTTCCGTAATATTGTCCGTCCAACTTTGGTTTCAGCGGACAGTCCGCTCGTGAGTAGGCTAGTTGGACGGACTAAGTATGGTGCATGCTCAGAAAGGATTTACACGGCGGAAGGTTGCATTGCTGTGTATTGGACGTCCTATTTCTAGTCCCGTCGTACGTGCTGTACACGTCATCGCGCAAGCTTTCAACAGACTGTTTGTTCATCGTGTGTGGTCAAGTCCGTTCATTCGAAAGTAGGACGGACTGTCCGTCGGATTGTCTGACGGACTAAGTTGGCCATACAGTCCGCCCGTGTGTACGCGGCTTTATTTGTTACATTGACCCCTGCTTTCTCTAAGGACTACAGAACCCCTACCCCCCTGTAGCAGGGGGGGGGGTAGATCTGTATTATGATGACAGCATTGCTTCTCTAAAGATTAAGTACAATGAGTGAGTGTTGTCACCCTAGGACATGAGGTGGGTTGCTGGTTGGACAACCTTGTGGAAATACACAAGACTGGTAATCTACAATATGTTACGTTATATGTCTGTCAGACACATTTACTGTATTGTTTTTCATCTAAGTGGTTGTAAACCCTTACATATATCCAGCGAAGTGACTAGCCTCAAGTGATGCACATAAGTTGTACCTATTTTTATCTGCAGTCTTCTCTTCTTTACTTATGTTGAAAGTGCTGAGTTATAAGTTTGTCTGAGCTGTCAGAAAAAAGAGAGCTGAAGTTACACTCTGCAGAGCTCAGTGTGGAGAGCTCTGACAGCTGATTGGAGGAAAGTGACACACCCCCCCTGCACACAGGAATAGAGCTAAGGCTGCCAATCTGCTGGAGCTCCCTCCCCTGTCACCATTTTTCTCTTATGCCGCGTACACACGACCAGAGTTTCCAAGAGACTAGGTCCGAAGGGATTAGTCCGTCGGACAATCTGATCACGTGTGGGCTAGTCCGATCGTATTTAGAAAAATAAATCCAACAGACTTAGAAATAGAGCATGTTTCAAATCTATCTGACGGGCTCAATTCCGATGGACTACAATCGGGAAAAACGCTCGTCTGTGTGCTGGTCCGGCGGACCAAATACGACGCAAGGGAAGCTACTGGCTACTGGCTATTGAACTTCCTTGTTTAGTCCCATTTATGTCATTACGTTCAAAACTAACGGACTTAGTCCATTCGTGTGGAGCCAAGTCTGTTCATTCGGAAAGTCTGTTGGAACTCCGCTGAAAGTTGGCGTGACTGATCATGCGATTTGAGAGGTCAAATCGCATGACAAGTCGCACCTTATTGTCGGCAATGGAACTGTTCAAATCGATGTGACACTGACTTTACGGTGCTGCACCGATTTGAAAAAGTAGTTCCTGCACTACTTTTGGGCAATTTTTGGTGCAACTTGCATAGAAGGTCCTCCACCCCAAACTTGCTCATCCATGTCTTTATGTATCTTGCTTGGTGCGCAGTCATGTTGGAACAGGAAGGGGCCATCCCCAAACTGTTCACACAAAGTTGAGAGCATGAAATTGTCTAAAATGTCATGGTTCCCTTTACTGGAACTAAGGGGCCAAGCCCAACCCCTCAAACACACAAACACACACACACTCTACAGTACCTTGTCAAAAGTATTGGGACACCTGCCTTTACATTAACTTTAATGTTATTATATGTTCAATATTGAGTTGGCCCACCCTTTACAGCTATAACAGCTTCAACTCTTCTGGGAAGGCTATCCACAAGGTTTAGAAGTGTGTCTATGGGAATGTTTGACCGTTCCTCCAGAAGTTCAACCCGATAGAACACCTTTGGAATGAATTAGAGCGGACGCTGCGAGCCAGGCCTTCTCGTCCAACGTCAGTTCCTGACCTCACAAATGCACTTCTGGAAGAATGGTCAAACATTCCCATAGACAAACTCTTAAACCTTGGGGATGGCCTTCCCAGAAGAGTCTAAGCTGTTATAGCTGCAAATGGTGGGCCAACACAATATTAAACCCTACAGACTAAGATCGGGGTGCCATTAAAGTTCTTAAATGCTGTGCCTGAATTAGCTTGCTTTTGTCAGGCTTTTTTCTTTTCTTCTTTTTCTGTAGTGATCCTGCCTCCTGCCACTGTTTCTTTCCTGTTTGCTCTTTACTATATTTATGGAGGAGCGGTGTTGTCACTCTAGGACAGTGATAGCGAACCTTGGCACTCCAGATGTTTTGGAACTACATTTCCCATGATGCTCATGCACTCTGCATTATAATTGAGCATCATGGGAAATGTAGTTCCAAAACATCTGGAGTGCCAAGGTTCACCATCACTGCTCTAGGACAGAGAACAGGAACAGTGTAGGGACTACAGATCAGAGCTCATAAAACTGCTTGCACAGGATGCTGGATTTCTGCCATTGTCTACTGCTATTTCTTTGCCGTTATCAAACGGCTGTAACAAAATAAGATCAGTGGTATTTGACGGGCCAAATGGGAGCAAATAAGAGAAGATCGCTGTTAGGGTTTACTTATACTTTGGCTCTTTAAATGTAGCCTTTGATGTAAAGGCTTAATTTACTTGGTATTTGTTGCAGAACAGCACCTAACGTAGTGTTCTGCAGCTCAATATTTAAAGTGGTTTTAAAAGCAGATAGACCTGTAGTGATATCCACTATTGCAGGAAGTTGCAAGCAGAAGTAAGTCCATAAAATTACAGCTGTGCTCCAGACAATAACGTAAAATATATATATAATAGGGCTGTTTTCATTTCCAAAAGATTTGTATCTCTATCCAGTACTGAGATTTATACAGCCCAGTCTGGCAGGGTAGGAAACCTGATTTTTCTCCGTAGCAGTTAAAGTGTCACTAAATCCAATAAAAAAAAATATATATCTCGTTCAATACCTTCATTTGAAGTACTCTATGTTCTAATGGCAGCATCAGACAGCACATCATGAACACTACATTTACAGTTTTTCTCTGCATCCTTTATGGGGGAGCGACTACTGTGATTATCCATTGTCTCAATACATGTGGTAATGTAACCACCCTCCTTGGTGAGCCAGAAACAATGGTACTGTATATGAAATTATTTTGATTACATTCAATGGCTGGAGTGTAGTACTGTAAGCTGGATTGAGATGTTATTTTTTGAATGAGAATTCAGTGGCACTTTAACCACTTCAGCCCTGGAAGATTTGGCTGCTGAATGACCAGGCCATTTTTTGCGATGCGACACTGCGTCACTTTAACTGACAATTGCGCAGCCGTGCAATGTGGTGCCCAAACAAAATTGACATCCTTATTTTCCCACAAATAGAGCTTTCTTTTGGTGGTATTTGATCACCTCTGTGTTTCATTTATTTATTTTTTTGCGCTATAAACAAGCGAAGAGCGACAATTTTGATGTGGTTGATTTACTAAAGGCAAGTCCACTTTTCACTGGAAGTTCACTTGGAAGTGCAGCCGCTGTAGATCCGGGGGGGGGGGGCATGCAAGGTAAAAAAAAAAACAGCATTTTTTGCTTGTACATGTTTGGATAGAAAAAATCAGCAGAGCTTCCCCTCAATTCAGATCTTCCCCTTAGATCTAAAGCGACTGCACTTCCAAGTGCACCTGTAGTGCAAAGTGGATTTTCCTTTAGTAAATCAACCAAAATATCTTTTTACTTTTTGCTAATAATAAATATCCCACATTTTTTATAAAAAAAAAAAAAATTCTTTCCTCAGTTTAGGCCGATATAGTTTCATAGTTAGTAAGGTTGAATAAAGACACCAGTCCATCCTGAGTGAGTGTCTACAATTGTCCCTATCCCTGTACATTGCACACTCACATTGGTCCCTACCCTCAAGGAGCCCACAATCCAAGGTCCCCATTCATATGCTAGGGCCAATTTTTGACAGAAGCCAATTAGCCTACCTGCATGTCTTTTGAGTGTGGGAGGAAACCAGAGTACCCAGAGAAAACCTACACAGGCACAGGGAGAACATGCAAACTCCAGGCAGGTGGTGTCGTGGTTGGGATTCGAACCAGCGATCCTCCTTACTGCTTGGTGAGAGTGCTAACCACTACACCACTGTGCCACTGTGCTGCCTTTATGTATATAGAAAATAATGGAGTAAGAAAATGCAATAAGTGTATATTGATTGGTTTGCACAAGAGTTATAGCGTCTACAAAATAGGGGCTATATATATTTATTATTATTATTATTTTTTACTAGTAATGGGGCTGATCTGCGATTCATTTTTTTTAAATTTATGTTTTAATTTTTTTATCGGGGCTGCAATATTGCGGTGGACAAAGTGGACACTTTTGACACATTTTTGGGGCCATTCACAATTATACAGCGATCAGTGCTATAAAAATGCACTGATTACTGTATGAATGTCACTGGCAAGGAAGGGGTTAACACTATGTTGCGATCAAGGGGTTAACTGTGTTCCCTGGTGTGTATGTTTCAACTGGGGGGGGGGGGGGGGCATGACTGTCTAGGAGGAGAGAGAGATCAGTGTTCATACATGGTATGAACACATGATCTGTCTCTACTCCCCTGAAAGAACCGGGATTTGTGTGATTAAACAAACAGATCCCAGTTCTCGCTCTGTCACAAGCAATTGCGGGAGCACAGCGGTGATCGCACCCTACGTGTCGCATGCCCCTAGTGGCCAAATGGCTAAGCAACGTAAGGTAACGTTGTTTCGCCCAGCCGTGACATTCTGCCACAGTAAAACTGTGGCAGCTGGTCGGCAAGAGGTTAAAGCCCAACTAAAAAAATGATCCTTTGCATTGGAGTTTAACTGCTTGTTTTTTGGTCTAGGGCAGTGGTCTCCACACTGCAGCCAGATGTGGCCCTTTGCTTGCCTTTATCTGGCCCTTGAGGCATTATTCATGCCACTGACACCAACAATGTCTTCCACTGACACTAACGATGGGGCATGATTCCTTCCACTGACAGCAACGATGGGGCATGATTCCTTCCACTGACACCAACGATGGGGCATGGTTCCTTCCACTGACACCAACGATGGGGCATGGTTCCTTCCACTGACACCAACGATGGGGCATGGTTCCTTCCACTGACACCAACGATGGGGCATGGTTCCTTCCACTGACACCAACGATGGGGCATGATTCCTTCCACTGACACCAACGATGGGGCATGATTCCTTCCACTGACACCAACGATGGGGCATGATTCCTTCCACTGACACCAACGATGGGGCATGATTCCTTCCACTGACACCAACTATGGGGCATAATTCCTTCCACTAACACCAACTATTTATTTTCTTACATCAGGGGACACAGAGCCATAGTAATTACGATGTGGGTTATATCGGACCGACAGGCGCTGGACACTGGCACGCCCCTAAGTCGTGTACTTCCCCCATATAACCCCTCCCATTACTGGGAGTCCTCAGTTTTTTCACCAGTGTCTAAGGTGTTGGGCACGAGTAAAGATGTGCTGTGCTCCAAGGGCAGTAATGCTTGATGAGCCATGCTGACCAGATCCATTCTGATGTCTTTGTAATGGGCTAAATAAATGGTACCCAGGCCTAGTAAACCGGAGAAACAAGGTTTTGCTTGCGGACGCTTCTCTTTGAGAGCTGGGCCCTGGGATCCAGTATTTTTTGGTTTGTAAGGCCATAACGTTTTTACTGGCAGGGTGCTGTCCAGGATTATGGGATAACCTGAGAGTTCCTCGGTTCCTGAAGGTTTCCTTTAAGGTCTCTGAGCCTACCGTGAATAAGGTAAGGGAGGTTTTCTCAGGAATTTCTCCTTCTCTGTATTGTGTTGTCATGTCTATGTGTCACCACTGGGGGCTGTATTGAGCACTCAACATCCTGACGCTGTAAACGGCAGAAGCCTTCACTCTCCTCTCCTTCAGCCGGCACAGACCCTCTGGTAAGAAAAGGGGGGTCTGATCTCTTCCTATGCCAGACCATCTGCCTTATTGTTTAAAAAAAAAAAAAAAAAAAAAAAAAATATATATATATATATATATATATATATATATATATATATATATATATATATATATATATATATATATTCTTTTTTAGAGAGCAGACCACGGACGCTCGAAAGAGCAGAGGATTTACCCACCCCCGCCATGCTGCAGGACGCCGCTCACGCGGGAAAATCGGCTCCTTTGAAAAAGAAAGAGGGGGGCCGTATTCCACGTGGGGAGCATGGCTAACAGCGTCAGACGCTGGCCACATGTCCAGGAAGTGTTTAGAGCACTGTGAAGGAAGCTGCTGCCTGGCGGTGGAGGAACAGAGCAGAGAGGTTGGCTGGATTAGGTTTGGTGACACAGGCATTTCCCTTTGACAACATTGTACTTTAAAAGCTAGGATTAATAGCAGTTATTGTACTGTACTATAGCCTAGCAAGTTTACATTCTTTTGCTGGTAGTGCCTCTGCTTTGTGCTGGAAGCTATGAGTGGCAAGGGACCAGGAACTCCTCTAAGGGTTCTAAGGGGGCAATAATTACACAACAAACTAAAAACCCTTTCCAAAAGAATGTCATCCTCCCCTGAGAGGGATACGGCTGGTCAGATTGAGCCATCAAGGGTAGAACACTTCAGTCCCTGTATATATCATACAAATGTTTTTTTTTTTTTCTTCTACCACTTTAAAATTTGAAAGAAGATTTATGCTATGGTGTCTCTCCATAGTAGGATTAAACATAGCAGATTCCCATCTAGTCCTCAGGGCCCTTTGGTTGAGGTGCAGGAGGCTGGGGATCAGGTAGATCTTCTCAAAGATTGGAAGCTACTTATTTTTTCCTCTTCAGAGGATCCTAACAGGGAGGGATTAGCCTCACAAGTGAGGTGCTTGTCTACTCCCTTACTTAACCCTGTTGTTGCCTTCAGCACAGTCTCTTGAGGTATCTACCTCTAATAAGGTTAATTTGAACCTCCCCCACCTGGGGATGTTTTTTCCTATTCATGCATGGCATGGATAATGCACTGATGTTTAAGGATCCAGCAAATTAAAGTTGGAACTTCCTTTTAAAGACAAGATGTCTTTTGCAGTTTCTTGCTGCAATTGGTGTATCTCAGTTCATTAACCCTTTAACGTCTGCTCCACCATTTTGGTGGAGCACATTTTGAGTCACGCTAACTCATTGGAAAATGTGGACTTCAAAGGGTTAAGAACAGTTTGTGGAGATACCTGAGATTCTGCCTGATCAGTAGGTCTGGCAATGGGCTGGTGTTTCCCTTCCTGGGGTACAGCTATTTCGAGTGGACAAGTACATCCAAAAGGGTAAAGCTCTCTTTACCAGTAAAAGGAGGTTCAAACATTTCTCTTTTTATCATGCTGCCTCTCCTATGCCTGGGCCATCTGCATCTAGACAGTCTCGACGGTCTCAATCGTCAGGTTCAAGGGAAAGTCCCCAAGGGCAGCACCAGTATCTTGGGGGCAGAAAGCCCACAAAGCAAAATGCTAAAGCCTTCTCATGAAGGAGCACCCCCACTCATTTGGGTGAGGGGAAAGGTCCTGTGATTCTCAAAATCTGGCAGAAACAATGTCAAGAGCAAAGGGATTTCTGAATTTTTTTCTCTAGGTTACGACTAGAGTACCGAGAGCCCGGATGGCTCAGTTGGCTTTTGATCTGATGGTCCGGGGTTCGGGTCCCTGTTTGGGTGCTGCCTGTGAGGTCCTTGGGCTGCTGATGGGGCAGTCTTTATGCAAGAGTTTCTGTCTCCTCTGAGAATGTTCCTAAGGATCCAGAGAAAAAAGAAGTCTGTCTTTCTGGCCTCTGGATCAGCTGTTATCCCAGTCAGTGATAGCAGAGGTTCCATTAGTGGAACAGTTTTTTTTTTGGCTAAAACCTTTTAGGGTTCCAGAACCAAACAGAGGTAAGACCCATTCTAGATCTCGAAGATCTGAATCGGCACTTAAACATCCGATATTTTCATAATTCGATCAGCTGTATCAATCCTGCAAGGAGGGGAGTTGCATATCTCCATGTGCTAAAGTTTCCCGCTTACCAGAAATTTCTGCAATTTGAAATAAAATTATTTTTTCAGGCCCTGCCATTTGGCTTAGCCACAGCACCACGAGTGTTCTGAAAGATTCTGGCACCTCTTTTAGCCAGGTTAAGGACTCAAGGCATTGCGGTCCCAGCCTATTAGAAGATCTACTTTTAATAGATTATTCAGTCTCAGGTATAAAACCAGAGTCTGATCTCAGCCATAAATATCTGAAATCTCTAGGTTGGATTCTCAACCTAGGAAGATTCTCTTTAAAACCATCAAGGAGATTACGATACTCAGGGGCTGGTTATAGATACCACACAGAAGAAGGTAGTCTTACCCCAGACGAGAATCAGTTCTATTGTAGGATTAATTCAATTTATCAAAACAAAGGAAAATTCCTTCATTCGGCTGTGCAGGAGATTTTTAGGGGAAATGATGGCCTCCTTCAAGGCCGTCCCTTACGTACAGTTTTACTCAAAGACTGCTTCGAGACATCATCCTGTTGGCCTGGAATAAAGAAGACTCAGACCTTGTTTGTTTCCAATACGCTTGGCTCCCGACATAGGTCAGAGCCTTAATTGGTGTTTGTTATCCAGCAAGAGGGAAAATCTTTATCCTGGAAGGTGTTAACAACAGGTGCCCGCCTTCTAGGCTGGGGAGCAGCCCTGGAAGAAGATTCTGTCCAGGGGAGATGGTCCAGGTTAGAGGACCTTGCCTATCAACTTTTTTTTTTTGGAAGTTTCAGGCAGTACGTCTAGCCCAAGAATCTTGGCGGTCAGACTACGGGACTGTCCTGTCAGGATTCAGTCTGAAAAGGCCACGTTGGTAGCTTACATTGATCACCAGGGGGGGCATGAGAAGTCGTGCAGCCCAAAAAGAGGTGAATAATGTTCTAGCTTTGGCAGAACACAACAATCCTTGCCTATTGGCAATTTTAATTTTTCAGGCGTACTACTTGAGACGCCAACAATTTTTTCTGGGAGAATGATCTCTTCCCCCCTGACATCTTCCTAGCAATATGTCAGATGGGGTATTCCAGACATGGCCCTATTTGCATCCAGATTCATTAACAAGGTTAACAACTTTATGTCGAACAAAGGGGTCCATTAGCAGGCGGAACAGACGCATTAGTCTTCCCATGGGATCAGTTTTCACTGATCTATGCTTTTACTCCAGTTCTGCTACTTCCGTGCCTTCTCTGCAGGATTAAGCAAGAACAAAAGGAGGTGATTCTGGTGGTCCCAGCGGGTCCCAGAAAAGATTTACTGAGATCATAAAGATGGCAGTGGGAGTCCTTTGGATTATGCCATTATAGCCAGACCTTCTTGCACAAGGTCCGGTATTTCATCCCACCTTACAGACGAAAAATTTAACAGGTCTGACTGTTGAATCCCACTCTATAAAAGATCATGGGTGATCTACTTTGATTAATGCCAGGAAGCCACCTTCCAGAATCACTTACTATAGTGTCTGGAAGGCATATGTTTCTTGGTGTAGATCCAGGGGTTGGTACCCCCGGAAGTTTGTCATAAGCAGGATTCCTGATGGCCTGCATATGGGATATGAAATTAAGCTGGCCTTGACTTCTATCAAGAGCCAGATCCCAGCCTTGTCATTGTTTTTTTTTCCTATCCCACTGTTGATGCATAACTTATTCAGGGGATAACACGGTTTATTCCCCCTATCAAGGCACCTCTAAATCCTTGGGGTTTAAAATTAGTTTTATCGGCTTTGCTGAATCAGCCGTTTGAATCTTTTACGAGAAATTTCCTTGGTTCTTTGACAGGAAATATCTTTTCTGGTTGCCATTTCTTCTGCTTGAAGAGTATCGGAACTAACGGCTCTGTCTTGTAAGAGCCATATTTCTTCAGGCATAAGGATGAGGTGGTTTTATGTCCTCATCCTGAATTCCTACCAGAAGTGGTAACAGGTTTTCATTTAAAACAAGATATTATTCTTCCTTCTTTCTCCCCAGGGCCTTAATCTGGGGAAGAGAA
The DNA here is from genome assembly GCF_037356315.1 of Lithobates pipiens. NCBI lineage: Eukaryota > Metazoa > Chordata > Amphibia > Anura > Ranidae > Lithobates > Lithobates pipiens. The sequence goes on from NW_027507758.1 coordinate 276,098,250, forward strand.
AGCACTATAGTCTCTTGAAGTAGTAAGAGTGGTCAGAGTCTATTTAAAGGTAGCCGCTCAGGTTCACAAAACACAATTTGTTTGTACTGCCAGAGGGTCCAAGATGTGGACAAGTAGCGTCAAGATCCACTATTTTCCAAATGGATTTGTCAAGTGATTATTTAAGCTTCAGCTTAAAGAAGAAAATTCTTCCTTCTCATATTAAGAGCACACTCAGGGAGATTAGTGCCTCTTGGGTGGTGCATCATCAGGCCTCTATCGGTCAGATCTGTAAGGCCACGACTTGGTCTTCGGTTCATACGTTTATCAGATTTTATCAAATCGATATTAAGGGTCATGAGGATATTGCCTTTGGGCACAGCAGATACTGCAGGCTGCAGTATGAGTCCTCTGGCCTCCTTTGTTCTGTCCCCCCCTTCAGTTGCCATTGCTACATCTCACATAGTAATTACTATGGCTCTGTGTCCCCTGATGTAAGAAAAGAAAATAGGATTTTTAAAACTGCTTACCTGTAAAATCATTTTCTTTGATGTACCTCAGGGGACACAGAGGTCCCTCCCTTCTTCTTATACACTTGTATTGCTTGGCTACAAAACTGAGGACTCCCAGTAATGGGAGGGGTTATATGGGGGAAGTACACGCCTTAGGGAGCGTGCCAGTGTCCAGTACCTGTCGGTGCGATATAACCCACGTAGTAATTACTATGGCTCTGTGTCCCCTTATGTACATCAAAGAAAAGGATTTTACAGGTAAACTGTTTTAAAAATCCTACCCCCCCCCCCCCATACCAAAGATCAGGTATTGTTTACTACTATTTTGCACAGTACGGCCTCCCTAAAGTCTGAAGGACAGTAAACTGGCCCTTTCTTTAGAAAGTTTGGAGACCCCTGGTCTAGGGGAACAAAAAAAAAAAACTTTACTTACCTTATCCTCTCCTCAGCTAGATCACACCCCACAACTTCTTCTCCCGCATGCTCTAGCAGCTTGGGATCCTGATGTCATCAAGATAAGAGCAGGGTTTGTAGCCCTGTATTAGAGATAACGCAGAGGGACAGTCCACTGCCGGAGCATGGGGGAGCGCCATCTGCCAGTGGAACAGAGAATCAGATAAGTAAAACTGCTTTTCCTCTCCTCTACATAAAGCAAGCTATTGACCCTTGCAGTGCAGGCGCAGCCCCACTGCAAGAGATATTTTTTTTTAGTTGAGATTTAAGTAACAGAAGTCTCATCTCTCTCCCAATCTGTGACTGACATTGAAAGGAGAAGCAGGAGGAGAAGCAGCAGATTGATGAGTTCATCACTTTGTCATTATGATCTCCACCTAGCATGTTCCTTGCTAGTACTGTTGTTAGAGTTGTGCAGTGCACGGGACTGCAAGAGATGAAAAGAAAGACAAATGATGTACATGCACACAGAAAAAATTGCCCATGGGACTTTAACGAGGCACAACCAACATATAAAATTTAACAAAGATTATTTTGTTAATACAGAAAATAAAAATTACATACATTGATCATATTGTTTCTGTTCAATGTGAATGTCTAATGTTTACTTATGTAAACAATTAAAACCTTTGTTGAAAAAAATTTAAATAAATTACATACATTACATGGAATTGCCAGGTGAAAAGAAAGATATCTGAATGATGCATGCAGCTCTAGGCATCATTCAGATATTCCCACTTCAAACTAAGGACATCATATGATGTCCTAGGGACAGGAAGTGGTTGAAGTCCTGGTGCCAAAATGTTTTCTTCAGCATGTGTTCAGTCTCCAACAACTCCTACTGCATGTTCACAGTCTGACTATCTCTTGTATTATGTCCCCGTTCTCTGACCATCTCCAGTATCGTGTCTACAGTCTCTGATCATCTCTTCTATCATGCTCATTAGGGTTGCACCGATACTGATATCGGTATCGGTGCTGATACCACGCATTTGTACGAGTATCAGTACTTGTGCAAATTCTCCGATGCTTGATCCGATATCTGTTGTATTGGACTTGGCATCCTCAGTATAGCAGTCTCTCAGTGTAGCGGGGAGGGGGCTGGGCCCCCGTATAGCCTTTCAATAAAGCAGCTGATAGCCACTTCTCCCCCTCCCATGACTGTAAGCTGCTTTATTGAAAGGCTATATGGGAGATTGGCACTTGTAACTCCGCCCCCACCGCTGCACCAATCACCCCCAACTGTCCTCTTCCTCTGGCTTCAGGTGTCCGCGGGTTCTCCTCCATCCCCGTCATCCCTTGGGTCCCCCTCTGTGCTCCCTTGGGTCCTCCTCCATCCCCATTATCCCTTGGGTCCCCGTCTGTGCTCCACAAGTCCTCCTCGGTCCCCACCCTCCTCCACTCCCCCTCTCAGATCTGTCACGATAGAGAGCGGAGGAAGGAGCTGGTATATATGTCATTTACCGGCTCCTTACTTTTCTGAATGCACAGAGTCAGTGATCACTGACTCTGTCCAGGAATTGATTCCTTTTATTAGATGAATGTAAGAAAATCATATGTTTTATTTTCGAGACATTGTGGTGCTGGATTTTTTTCTCTTTGATTGGAAGTGGTTAATAGCCCTGTAGTCTATTTTTCCTAAAATTGTGTATTATGCCCTGTACACACGTTAGGATTTTTCCGACAACAAAACTGTGGATTTTTTTTTCCGGACTTTGACTCAAACTTGTCTTGCATACACACGGTTACACAAATGTTGGAAATTCCGAACGTCAAGAAAGCGGTGCCGTACAACACGTACGACGAGCCGAGAATAATTAAGTTCAATAGCCAGTGCAGCTCTTCTGCTTGATTCTGAGCATAGGTGGACTTTTGTGTGTCGGAATTGTGTACACACGCTCGGAATTTCCGACAACAAAATCATGAGAACCTGCTCTCAAACATTTGTTAGCTGAAATTCTGACAACAAACGTTCTATGAAGCATACACACGGTCGGACTTTCCGACAACAAGCTCGCATCCAACATTTATGGTTGGAAAATCATATCGTGTGTACAGGGCATAACTGTGTTTTTCTGCTTTCTTATAATGTCCTCGGTAAGGTCCCGAGCTTCTTCTCCTTTTCCCCTTCAGTTCTGTTTGTTTGGAATGGGCAGTGCACTTTAGTTGTGGTCATATGCACACTACAAATCCCATAGTCCATGGTCCATCTCAGGAGCAAGCAAGAGAGGGTGGCTACCTTCCTACATACTAATTTGGAGTCGGATCACAGGATCTTTGCAGATTTGGAGGAGTCTCAGATAATAGAAGGTATTTGTTGAGTTAAAAATAAATACTTGAATAGATTTTTTTTTAACCAGAGTTTAGTGTTGCATTAATGTAGATTTACAGTTAATTGTACATTGGATACAGAATATTTCTGTGCCTTGTCATGCTGGAAACTATATCTTCTGGATATTCGTGAATTATGTTAAGCTGATCTGAGCTGTTTATAATCCAGAACAGCCACTTGTGTTCAGCCTGTCATTCTCAGGTTCATTTTCGGGGCTGATTGATAGTTGTGGCTAAGCCCTGGTTCACACTTATGCATTTTGTAGTGCATTTTCAATTTTGCAGAAACACACTATAGTCCATGGTTTCCTATTGATGTAGTTCACATCTGTGCATTTTATAGAAAGGGACAGGGATTTTTTTCTGGTTTTTGGTTTCATGGACTTCAATGGATGAAAAGCATGTATTGAAATACGTGAAATGCACCTGGAATATGCAAACTGCAACCTGCATAAGGCTGGATTCACACTTATGCATTTTTAGTGCTTTTTGCATTTTGCAGATTTGCACTAGAGTCCATTTAACGTTGTTTCCAATGGAACACGATCTGTAGTGCAAATCTGCAAAATTCAAAAAGCGCAAAAAATGCATAGGTGTGAATCCAGCCTTAGTGTGAATCAGTCCTTAATGCAAACAGCCCTTAATTGTGACATTTTCATACGTGATGTCCTTTGTATTCAACCTGCCATTATCTTTCTATATCTGCAGAATTTTCTGAAATGCATTTAAGGTGCTGATATATTATTTTGTAAGATCACTTGATCACTTTCCATAAAAATTAAAATATGTTTAGGCATTTAGTATATTTTGAAGAAAAAAAATAATAATTAGTCAGTTTGCAGTATAATGTAATTTTATCTTTTTGGATTCAGTTTGCATGCAACATAAAAAGCTCGCTCTAGTGAACATGTTAAAAGAGAAATATGAGTTTCTTTCTTTTTTTTTTTTTTGCTTACATCTATTCTATGTGACCTGCTGATATCTAAAAATCTTTCCAGCCTGCTCAGAAGCTCCCCATTCTGTTAACCACTTCCGGACCGCCTCATGCCGATATACGTCCTAACTTTGAAGAGGGGTATATTTGTTATGGCAGAAGCTAGCTGCCATAACCCCCGGTACCTTCCTCGGTTGGGTGGTCTGGTTTCCAATAATAGTGGTCGCTCTGGCGGAATCGCCATGAGATCACTTTAATTGACGGCGCAAGAAGGTCCCCCCCCGCTCTCCAGTGCCCTCCGCCTCTTACCGGGATTGTATAGGAGTACAGGGGATGGAGGGGATAGGGATAGGATCAGTGACAGGGGGATGGTGGTGGGGGGGATGACAGTGACAGAAATGATTTGTATGTACTGAAAGGAGACTCTGAGGACATATCGGGGTCACTTTAGATGTGGGAGAGTTGTCAGTCTCCCTCTCCTATGTACTGTACACAGATATGTTCTATACACCTAGCACTGTGTAGATTTCAGAGAACAGACACAAGACACAGGTCACTCTGCTCCTCACCATGTCTCCTCTTCTGATATAACACAGTGCTGTGTGTAGAGAGATTACCTATGTTCATAGACGTTTTCAGTGACAATCCCCCCATCGGCTGGAGGAGACACTGGCATTAACTTTGAGTAAGAGGGAGGGTTGGGGGTAGGAATTCAGAGGACATAGGAAGGAACATCAAAGCCCAGGGGAGAGGTGTTGGAAGCTAGCAGAGAGCTTGCAGATAACAGTCTGAGAAAGGTGAGCATTTCACTGCTTTTATCACACTGTCTCTCTGCTTCCAGGTTTTAGCTGGGGACATGCTGTCATGGAAACAGGCATGTGAAGAACGTGCCCATTCTAGATAGCAGCCTGGGTGTGCACCTCTTCAACAAACACACCCACATGTCCTCCAGAGGGAGGGAGTGGAGGAGGGGCTGGATTGTGGAGCTGTATCCACCCCCTGGAAACTTTTGACCTGAGAAAGAACCATTAGAGGCTGATTTTGGGATCTTCAAAAGACTAAAGGGCTGAAGAAAGAAAGAAATGCAATGCAGATATGAAGGTAGCATGTGCTACCTATCTTTGCATTCTCATACTTCTCCTTTTAATAAAATAAAAACTTTTAATCGCCTTTTTAGTTGTAGTCAAAATAAAATGCAGATGTGTGTAGCACCATAGACGGAGAGAGCCTTTATCAACATGATTGGAATTTTCAAGTGAATAAATGATAAGCAATTGCATGGCCTGCATTAGCCTTCATGGTTTACGATGATAAATCATATACGTAAGAGGCACTTATGTAGACCTTGAAACCTTTCTGAGAAAATGATGTGAATGTAGTCAGGAATAGCAATACATATAGGAGTGTTTTTATGTTCTTAGAAAGCAATGTAGCTAGAAATATACAAGATGTACTTTTCTTTTCTTTTTTATATATTTAAAATTCTGCCTCCTACAAATAAGTGCACATTTCCTTGATTAGATTCAAAATATTTTAAAATCTAGTTATCCCAAGTGATAATAATTAGATCATCTGGCTTACGAGCTTATGTTATCAGAAAGGTAGGTTAAAATACTCAGGCTGCCTTACCTACTTCAGGTCCACCCTATAGCACTTTTACTATACGTATATCAGTGACCCGGCTCTTCTGGGTAGGGGGTGTGCATGCGCGTTGATGCTGGCTCACTTCTGCTGTGATCACACACAGCCGTAGCCCAGCAGCAGGTACCGCAGACTCGATGTTCACCGCCACCCGCCGATCATCGAGCAGAAAGGCAGAACGGTGGTCTGCCTATGTACACAAGGCAGATTTCCACTCTGAATGGAGGGAAGGCATGGATCCGGTGTCCCTGAAAGTAGGGACATGGATCCATGTCTTCCTCTAGTAAAAGCACCTCCCACAGTTCAGAAAAACACAAGCTAAACACACAGTTAACCCTTTGATCGCCACGGATGTTATCTCCTTCCCTGCAAATGTCATTAGTACAGTGACAATGCATATTTTTTTAGCACTAATCACTGTATTAGTGTCTACTGGTCCCCAAAAAGTGTCAAAAATGCCAGTTAGTATCAGAATGTCTGGCACAATATCGCAGTCCCGCTATAAGTCTATGATCGCCGCCATTACTAGTAAAAAAAAATGTATAAAAATATCCCATAGTTTGTAGACACTATAACTTTTGCCAAAGCCAATCAACGCTTACTGGGATTTTTTTGTTACAAGAAATATGTAGCAGAATACATATCGACCTAAATTTATGAAGACATTTAAAAAAAAAAATTCATTTTTATTCTTGGATACATTCTACAGCAGAAAGTAAAAAAAAAAATATATTACATTTTTTTTATTTGGGTACAGCGTCGCATGACCGCGCAATTTTCAGTTAAAGTATGCAGTGCCGTATTGCAAAAAGTGACCTGGTCATAAAGGGGGGTAAAGTGGTTAAAGAGACTCTGCCATCCAAAACCGCAGGTAAAAAATGCAGGCACGTGCATCCTGAGAAGGAGGCCGGAGTGTGCAATGGGCCCGGTCAATCTCAATAGGTTCCATAGCAAGCAATTCTAGTATTTCTCTGAATATGCCCACCATTGTGGGTAATATATCCTTGAGGCCAGCAGCCTCAGGCAGGCCATGGATGTGGATGTTCGCCCACCGACTGTGTTTCTCAACATCACCTAACTGACACAGCGGGGTTTCAATTTTCTAGGTGTAGGTGTCCGCTTTAAGATGTGCTATATCTTCATTAAAGAATTTATCTACCCTCACTGTAAAGCGCTCCAGGTACTCCCAGGTGGGGAGAGACCAAATATGGCGCTTTATATCACCATCTTCTAAGGGGTCAGCCACATCTAATCCCCCTTCAGGTGAGGCCACGGAGCCAGGGGATGCTGGGGGGGGGGGGCAGAATCACCAACCGTGGAGAGGGAATCGGGAACTCTGCCAGCTGCTGTAGGTAGGCCGCTGCCCGCCGTGAGGCTTTCGTGGCCTGTAACGCCGGCACCATCTTGAATGTTTCCTGACCCGTTCCTTGGGTCCCAGGAAAATATTTCCCTGGCGAGGGCAGTCAGCACACAATGCTTGGGAACATGTCCCTTGCTTCTGGGCCATGCTGTGAGCCAGCTGGGATCGATAGTGCCCCCGGATACCTGTGTTTATGCTATGGTGTGCATGGAGCTGAGTCTCTGCACGGCCTCACTCCTCCATAGCCAGGACACGCTCCCCATGTGTGATTATTTTACCAACTTTATTTTACTGGTTAGGGCTCTTTCACATGGGCGATCAGCCCAGCAGACTCTGGTTTGCTCAGTGGAGGATCGCTCACTGTGCAGAGCCCCGCCTATCCCTTTTCATCCGATCTGCCAGACTGATGGAAAATAGAGTCACCAATCATCTGGATTTCATGAACAGGATTGTATTAGATAGCTGTGGGTGTCAAGCCACCACTGACATCCTCTGCCCCATAGGGGTTAATTGAGTGTCCGATCAGGTCCGCCTGAAAAACTCAGACGGACCTGATTGGAAAGCCTGTGTGAAAGGGGCCTTAGGTTGCTTTACCTGACATCATCTGTAGTTGAATAAATAGAAAGATACAAATGTAACAATATGTTAAATTGTATCCTTTTATAGTCCCAGTCTGAAGTTCAGACTGAATGAGACAGATTTTCTTTTGACAGCTAGAACTACTGCTATATTGTAATGCTGACTTTAATCATAGCTGACAATTATGATATACTTGGAGGGGGGGTCCCAGAAGCAGCGCAGAGAGACTGGATGTGCTAAACACGCCCTTTGGACAATTATTAAATTTTTATGGTCGTGTAGCCCAGACAAATTTTGCAACTAGTTATTATAAACATATATGGATTATGAGTTTATCTTGAGAGACTATTACCGCGTACACACGATCAGAACTTTGGTCAGAAAAAGCTCTGATGGTTTTCCCGACGGAATTCCGACGGGATTTCGCTCAAGCTGTCTTGCATACACACACGGTCACACCAAATTCCAAATTCCGACCGTCAAGAACGCGATGATGTACAACACATATATGATGGAACTAGAAAGAGGAAGTTCAATAGCCAGTAGCCAATAGCTTCCGTCTTGTAGTTGAATCTGAGCATGCGTGAGTTTTTGTGTGTTGGAATTGCATACACACAATCGAAATTTCCGATAGAAACTTGCTGACTTAAAATAAGGACACTTACCTGTCCAGGGCACTTGCAATGGCCTCACCTGAAGCTGACCTGTCCCTCGGCTCCAGGTGCAGGCGCCGACATCTTCAGTAAGATAATCAGGAAGTGAAGCCTTGCGGATTCACAGCCTGGTTCCTTACTGTGCATGCGCAAGTCGCGCTGCACGGTCTGCATGGTCCCTGCTGTCTTCTGGGACCTATGTGTCTCCCAGAAGACAGCGGGGGGGGGGGGGGGAATTGTACATTTCGTAGTTCGCCACAGATTCTGCGGCGCTTTTTCGCCAGAAGTGGGAGCAAATACCTGTATTGGACAGACAGGTATCTGCTCCCCCTCCGCCCTGAAAGATGCCAATTGTGACACCGAAGGTGGGGAGAGGAACCGGATCAGCAGAAGTTCCATTTCTGGATAGAACCGTGCAAAGGTTTTTTTAAGCATTTTTCATGTGTTTAAGGGGTTAATCCTCCACATTGTGTAAAAAGGCTGTTTTATGCTGTCTTCTCTGATCCTTCCCTTCTTCCACTGTTCCCAATCCATCTCCTGATAAGACAGAGCCCTTTGCTAGAGAGTTTTATTTATGTATTTTTTTTCGCGGGAGGGTGTATGTGATTAGCACAGGGACAATCGGCACTGTCCAGAGGGTCAGGGGTCCTGCAGCCTCATAGGACAGTCAGAGTGGAATGGAAACTCCTTCTACAAGCTTTAACCAGACACTGATTAGAAGTCACAAGACTACTATATACTGCTGATGAAAAAAAGGTATTTAGCAGTTTATATTTATTAAAATAATTGCATTTCCATGTTCAGTGTACTGTGGGAGACCAGATATAGTAATGCAGGGTCCTGGGTTTAGTAACACTTTTTAAAGTATAACTAAAGGCAAAACTTTTTTTTATAGTTTTGAATAAAGGTGAGATGGGTTAGAACACTTGTCAGTTTTTATTGATGTCTGTACCCCTGTTAAAGATATCCCCCCTCTCTATTTGTCCTGTTTACGACTATCATTAAAAGTGAAAGTAAAAAAAAATCCTAAATTTTGAGTTGTCCAAGAAAAGTAATAGAGGGGAAATCTTCTCATTTTGGTAACCTGGGGGTCCCCAAGGAATTCCCTTAATTTACAGGGATTTTCTCTTACTTCCTGTTTGGCTATAGAACAAGAAGTGAAGGAAAATCTCCGCAATGGGACACCGATGGCAAAAAAAAAAATCTGACAGAGGTTAAAACCCTCCCTTGCTCTATCCAAAATGAAAATGCCTATAGTCCTATTTTAAGCTTCAGGTGTTTTTGTTGTGGGCAGTTTCTTCCCAGGCTCTCTGCTGCTTGCCATGGTTCTTATAATGGACATAAGAGGGGTTCTAGAGGTTCTTGTGAGTCCCCACCAGATGGGTGAACGTCTCTACATCCAGCATGGACACATCCGAATCCTGTTTTTATTTGGGGTTCTGATAGTTGTGCAAAGTGATTGGGAATGTGGGTTCTAAGACTCCATTCATACTTGTACAACTTTGGACAAGTGCAACTTGGACACAACCTTGGCTTTGACCAATGATAATGGACAACTGTTACGCAACTGCCGCATGTATAACATTGAGGTGCGACTTTCATGTGACTTTTGAGAGTTGCAGTCTATGCATGAAAGTCAAACCAAAGTAGTGCAGGAACCTTTTTAATATCGCTGTGATTTTAAGTTGCACATATTTGAATGGTTGTCATTGAAAAACATGAGATGTGACAAGTGTGAATGGAGCCTTTTGCCTTGTACACATGGTCGGACATTCCGACGACAAAATCCGCTTGATTTTTTCCGACAGATTTTGGCCCAAACTTGTCTTGCATACACACGGACGAACAAAGTTGTCGGAAAATCTGATCGTTCAGAACGAGGTGACTTAAAACTCGTAAGACGGGACTATAAAGAGGCCAGTAGCCGATAGCTTTCGTCTTGTAATTTATTCTGAGCATGTGTGGCACTTTGTCCAACGGAATTGTCTACACACGATCGGATCTTGTTGTCGGAATCCTTTTGTTGATCCTGCTCTCAAACTTTGTGTGTCGGAAATTCAGATGGAAAAAGTCAGATGGAGCCCACACATGATCGGATTTTCCGACAACACAGTCCGTTCGCACCTTTTCCGTCGGAAATTCTGACCGTGTGTACAGGGCATAAGGAATAGGAGTCCCATGATCATCAGTCACTGTTTACAGAACAGTATGCGGCGATTTGTACCCTACCTTCAGCGAGACAGTCAGCTTGCTATTTTTATAGTTTTGCAGAATGGTTTAGTTAAATTTTAAACACCTGTCTGCAATGAATGTAAACATCCAATTAGTAGAAGAGACAGAGGAAACTGGAAAAGGAGCACAGTGGGCTGAGTGATTTCACAAAACATATGCTGTGTGCTTTAGGAAGTGCACTTCAAATAGCAGGCAAATAGTTATATTTAGGCATTTCGCTGTCATTGTAATACTTTTTTCTTTTTTTTCTTCTCTTTCTGGCTGCAAATATTCCTAGATTAAAAACCGGAGAACGCGCGAGAGATTGAAACCTAACTAGTGTGAGACCTTGAGGCTTTTCATCTTTAATAAACAGAAGGCATCTAGCTGAATTGGTTCCAGTAATAATTTATTACCTTGAGATTTTTAGAAGTGCTAACGAGTCGTTCTGAGAAACTAATGAAGCTTGCGTTTGGATTTCACTCTCCTGGCTCGGTGTTGTTAATATTCTGCAAATGGGATCACTTTTTAGTCCAACCAATTCTAAATTATTGGCCTTACTTTAAAATGAGAAGAGCTGTTCTTTTTCCGCTCATTGATTTGTTTAAGAAATCCTCCTGCCCTAACAGTTTTACATGAGATGTATATTACTTTTACCTGTAAAGTTAATCCAATATAAAGGATAAAATACTTTAAGTGTTACAAAACCTGCAACAGCAAAATCAGTCTGTATATGCAGTAAAGCAGCCCTCAAATTTTCCATTAGCATTTTGCAAGTTGGAAAATGAGGGCTGGCAAGCAAGGCTGTCTGGGGGGGGGGGGGCGGTTAGCACCGCTGGCAGGGGGGGTTAAATGGGAGCCGTTCGCCCCAGGGAAAGAGAGTGTGGAGGAAGAGGAGAGCTGTCCCGGACCACAAAGCGGGGATTGCCTGCTGTAACAGCTTACTTTAGAATTGCCTCCGCTCGTGGGCACACACAGCCCCACCTCCTGACCTGATTCCTGTGACAGACAGAACACTGGTCCAATGCTAGGATGTGTTCTGTTTATCACAGGTGTCAGGTCAGGAGACAAGGCCATGTGTGATGGCAAGTGTAGGCAATTCTAATGTAAGCTGTTACAGCGGGCTATCCCCGCTCTGTGATCTGGTCGGCAATCCTCTTCCTGTGATCCGGCCGCACTCTCTCTTCCTCTGAACAGGTCAAGCTGCAATCATGGACACAGGTGAGGCTTCAATGGTGGGCACAGGTGGGGCTGCAATGGTGGGCACAGGTGAGGCTGTATTGGTGGGCACAGGTCACACTGCATTGGTGGGCACAGGCGAGGCAGCATTTGTGGGCACAAGTCACACTGAAATGATGGGCACAGGTCATGCTGCATTCATGGGCACTGATGAACAGTATATTTTTGTTTAATATGGTAAATATTGTTTTTGCATCTCTGGGTTCTTATGGTCAGAATAACTAAGGTGTTTGCATTAGTTCTAAAAAAATATTACCCTGGGTTTGGAAATGGACATTTTACTAATATGATGATCTTTTGTACCTTCTTTTCCAGCCTATTTGAGAACAGAGTCAAAGAGCAAACAATCAGGCAATTAATGCAATAGTATTCTTCATCTTCTATGAAAGCTAATAACAGAGTGGAAATCTATTTGAATCCCATAACTGCATTATTGAGTATAGCATAAGAGAATATATGAGAGTTAACCAGAGTTCTCTGACAGCTGCTGATCTTTGCCCACATTAATACAGCAGCCAGACATCATAAAGTCACTTTGATGAGAAGTGCTGTAACATCATGGACATCTAGATGACTCTGGCATTGAAACATTATGGCCACATTTTCTGCACTGAAAAATGCGAGAAAATAAGCAGTTATTTTGTTGGCTGTCAGTTCAATGAAATCAATGGGTGAATAAACAGTTTTTGCAGGAAGATAATCACATAAAGATATACAATTCAAGTGTTTAAGGAATTCTACAGTGACGTTTCTCTAGCCTGGGTAGTATTCACCAAAGTAGAAGAAAATCAGTAGCAAATTCATTTGTACCAGGATTCTCGGAGGAACTAACAGAGCTGAAGTGCTTCTCGTGGAATTGACTACCACAGTGACAGGTGAATACTAATTAAACTGTTACTTTGCCACCAAGAAGCACTGAGAACCAGGGGCTGCAACAACATTGTCTCCAGTTTCTTCATCTAGTGACATATATATGTGTGCTGTCTGAAAATGACACCTCAATGATGTTCTGTATTAAGGGTTACTGAAATAAAAAAATCTGTATTGGATTATTGGAAAGAGGTTATCTATGTGGATCTCTGCTGTGTGCATGCTACCAAGATGAGTTAATGTGGGTTTTGAATCGGGATTGAAGCTATTTGTGCAGCGTTGTATGACAGTTTTATCGAAACTGTTATAAACATTCAACTGAAATTGGAAATGATGTTTTTTTTCCTTATGAAAACAAACGTCAGGATTAAGGAGTAACTCCACTTTCATTGAAGAAAAACAATCCCCACTGTAGGGATCTTAACAATCCTTGTTGCATTCTGACCGAATAGCTCTGTTTTTTTTTTTTTTTTTTTTAACCATGTTCTGTGCAGACTTATCTCAATGGGAAGGTTTGATTCATTAATATCACCTGGTACACAGTTTTCTGCTGTGAAAAACATCCATAGCCTCCATTTTCGAGGCAATTAAGGCCCCTTTCACACATGCGGACATTATGTCTGTATTTCATCCATCCGTTTGTGGAAGAAATACGGACATACATGCATCCCTATGGGATAGCGGGTGTCTGCGGATAAACATCCGCAGACACCCGCTATCGTCCGTCTCCGCAATTGTCCGATTCTGCAGACGGAGGAAAATCCTATTTTTCTATCCATCTGCAGAGCGGATTGGATGAACACGGACAGACGGTCTGTGTTCATCCGATCCCCCATGGAGGAGAGCTGACAGGGCAGTCTTGCACAGTGTGCCGGGACCGCCCTGTTATCCGCCGGCTCAGCGGGGACAACGGAGCGATCCCCGCTGAGCCGTCCCGTGTGAAAGGGGCCTTAAGTGTTACCAAATCCAGGACCCTGCATTCATTATCTGGTCTCCCACAGTACACAGAACATGGAAATGCAATTGTTTTAGTAAATATAAACTACCTTTTTTCAGTAGTTAGAGCAGTCATGTGACTTCTATCAGTGTCTGGGTAAAGCTTGTAGGAGGTGTTTTAATTTCCCCATGATTGTCCTATGAGGATGCAGGACCCCTGACACTCTGTCTGGACAGTGTTAATTGACCCTGTGCTCATTAAATGCACTGTCCCAAGAAAAAAAAAACTCTAGCAATACAAGGAAAGATTGAGCATGTGCAGCTTGACTCTTAGCCTCTGTACTATCCAAAGATGGTTTGGGGACTCTGGAAGAAGGGGAGGAACAGAGGAGACCGTATCAAACAGCATTTTTTTAGCGATGCAGAGGATTAAGCCTTTAGGTTCCTCAGTGAGTATAGAAAGCATGCTTTACTGTATCTACAGACTGATTTTACTGTTGAGGGTCTAGTAACACTTTACCCGTTAGGGAGTATCTCCGCAAAAATGATATTTAATATTTTCATGTGTGTGGGGAAAAACCTCTGTACTAACAAACAAGTTAGGCATCCACTGAAAAAAAAAAAAAAAATAAATATAAAAAATATAAAAATAAATAGCTCCTGCTAAAGCTGTCAGCCAGGGAGAGGAGAGCTCCGAGAAGTCACGTGAGTGCCGGGAGAAGCGCTGCGATAAGGTAGAAATCGGCATAGTTTTTATACAGCACAGGCACTGGGACACATAGCCTTATATAGCAGACGGAATGATACAAATATAATATAGTGGCTTAGCAACCACTTTAAACCCATTTATCATTTTTGATAAATGGCAGGTACAAGCCAGTTCGTTTGTGTTCCCATTATTCATAATTTTCCGTTACAAGATCTTTATGACCACATAACCTACTGTATGCCTTCATCTTACATTCAGTTTAAAACTGTTCTCCACTTTGTAACAAAAAGTTAACTTTATATAGGACACTTACCTGTCCATGAATCCCAGCTCCGTCCTCACAGGGCCTAGTCCTTCACTAGCCTTTGGGTTCCCGGCAATGACATCTTTGTGTGGGCACTCGGCTGTGACAGTTTGCATGCCGGCTGTCCACTACGCATGCATGAGGCACCCTGGGCTTTGTGAATGGTCCCACAGTCTTCTGGGACCTGTGACATGTCCCAGAAGACTGCAGGTAGGCAGGGGGAAAGGAAAACTGCTCTGTCTAAACTAGGTACCCGCTTCCTACCCCCCCATGAATCACATTCCAAATTCGGTAGAGGGGGAGGTGGACTTAAAGTGGAACTTCCCCTCCTCTTTACCATCCCTTACACCCTATCTATTTACAAATCACAAGGCTCTTTTGACCATCAAAATTGGGAATGGTCTTGGCAAAATTAATAAATATTATGTTACAGAAACCTTTTAGGATGATACTGTTTCACCTTTTTTGGCTTAAGAAGTTAAAAAATAAGATATATGTCCAAAGTAATACAATTCTTTGTTTTCTATTTGTCTAGCTGGGTATTGACCTGTACTATGTAAGTACCTTAGGTTTGTATCAATGTCCCTATAGACTTCATTAAAACTGACTGAGATAAAAACGAGGTCTCATGCGAATGTGTTGTGAGAATCTCTTCTCTGCAGCAAAGTACTGTAATACAGAATATAATTTATGATGGAACTCTATAGTGGCTATAGTTGAGTAGGAAAAATAAAGAAATCTATTGATGTCAGTTTCCCAGTAAAATACAGTATTATTGCAATTTAACTTTGAATCCCAAGTATTCAATTCCGATATTGATTTTTTTTTTTTTTTTCAGATACACAGAGATGATGCTTTCACTTAAGAATGTTATGATGGCAGTTGTAGAGACGTTGGTCAATAAATTTGAAGAGGACCAAGCCAAAAACCGAGAAATGCAGAAAAGGGCACTACATGAACAGTCCAGCTGTAGATACACTGATAACTGTTCTGACAGTGATTCATCTTTCAATCAGGTATGTGTGGGTTACATTGCAAAAAAAAAGAAAATGTTCTGGTGCTACCCATGATAAACCCCCATCCCTAAAATGCAGAAAAAAAAAAATGTTGCCCGCGGGACTTTGAATGAGGGGAGGATGTGAGGCCAATGATCGTAATCATATTGTCACAATTTATTTTAGATGTACATCATCATCATATATTGGATAGACATAATTGCCAACTGACTTGAGAACAGCATAACAGTAGTAAAAATCATTCAAATGTTAGCAAATCTTAATATAAAACTATATACAAGCATCTGTTACTCTTAACTTGATGCGTTTCAAATACCTCAATGTCATGTATGGCACTGAAATATACATTTATTTTATTATTATATTTATATCATTTATATACAGTATATTTATATTTTAGTGCCATACGTGAGAATGGACATTAAGGTGCATGAAGGGACATATCATGGTCTTCCAAATCATGAATGTCCTTCGTTTTCTTCCCTGTCGGTTTCGGCCGGCTTCACTCCTTCAGCGCCCGTGTCAGACATATTTTGTTGCTACCTCCTGTGAGATCACTCCTCTTGGGATTTTGTTTCCTCCAGCTTGTGAATATGGGACTTTTTTTTTTTTTTACTAAGGACCCTAAATATACAACATTCACTCAAAAATATTTACCATTGTGATATATTTTTAATTTATATTTTTGTTTTATAGATCCAATACATATATACTTACTCCTGAAGAAGTGATCCTTGCTTGTGAAACATACCCAGTTACGAATCACAGATGCTTGTATATTGTTTTATATCAACCTATGCTAACATGTGAATGATTTTTACTGCTGTTGTTATGCTGTTCTCAAGTCGGTTGGCAATTTATGTCTATGTATCCAATATATTATGATGGTGTACATCTACAATAAATTGTGACAATGTGATTATTCTTTATATTTACTATTTGGTCTTGAGCAACCTGAAGGGCCAAATTGTCTTTCTGAAACTGCTGGCCACTCATTTCCTGATAAAAACCATTGTTCAGGGGTTGGCTTACATCATTCCTCCTGTTCATTTACCAGTCTTACCTGGAGATTTTATTTTGGCTTTACAGAACGTTGCTTTTGAGCTTGTTTGGGATATTTCCTTGGCTGACGTTACTTGTAAGGTAGTTTTTCTTATGGATATCGCATCAGCAAGACAAAAAACAAGGTGGTTTTGAAGTCCCGGGCCTCATTTCTCCCTAGGGTGGTTTCCCTTCTTCAACCTTAATCAGTAAATCGTCTTGCTTTTGTTTGTGCTGCTCCAAAGCACCCAAAAAAGATCTCTCCCCTTTTTTTAGATGTAGTATGCGCAGTGGGAGCTTAACTCTCATCCACTGCATCCTTCTGAACCTAAGGTTCTCTGTCCTGCCTGCGGGCTCTTGCCTGCATTTAATTTCATCCTCTCAAAGTAGATTAGGCAAATTTTCTCCATGCTCCAG
The DNA here is from genome assembly GCF_037356315.1 of Lithobates pipiens. Lineage (NCBI taxonomy): Eukaryota > Metazoa > Chordata > Amphibia > Anura > Ranidae > Lithobates > Lithobates pipiens. The sequence goes on from NW_027507758.1 coordinate 276,115,435, forward strand.
AGAACTCTGGAGCTTGGAAGTGTATAATGTTTATCCATGTGAATAGGCACAGTCTGGCTATTAGTATTTAGGAATACCACTAACTATGCAATCCACCACTTATTGGAATATCTTTCCATTATACATATAGATAGCCTCTATGTTTGGGTCCTTTGCTACCTTTTCTTCACTTTGGGCTGTAGTCTCTGTGGCATCTCACTTCCATTCCTGGATAATATACAGCTTCACTTTGTGAATATACCATGTATTTATAATGTCACCCTGAGGTCCCTGAAGAAGCAATCTATCACGAAAAGCGCCAGAACCATTCCTTACATCCTACAGATGCAGAGCCTTACCATACTGAATATAGATGTATTTTTCACTTTTTTTTGCAAATTGTATGACTTGTAGACATCTGGTTCTGGCCTGATAGAGGTGAAATATAAAGTGTGAGATCCATGCTCTATCTAGAGTAATTTTGGATACACCTTTTGGTTCTTTAATATAATTTTAATATTATGTACACAATAAAATGTAATTTTCATTCAAAACTCTGCAGTTGTGATTCTATTCCTGAAACTGTAGCATCATTATAAGTTTCATTTTTTTTCTTCTTTTTGTGTTTTTATATTGTTATTTGGAGATATGATGCAATTTATACCAAACTACATCCTCCTGAGCTTACATTGTAGAATTGTTTTCCACTTTCAGTCCTCCAGCACCTCTCACACCTATGGTTAGAACTGGCCAGTAATACTGTCCCGCACATTTTTGATAAACCTAAAGGAAATTTACAATCAGAGTGTAATGTGTATGGTCAGTTTCTGTTCTTAAAGTAACTTGCAGTCTTTAAACAGCTATGTTAAGAGAATGGGGCTTAGCGGGTAGGGGGTGGCTTTGTGTACATGGGACTTCAGTGCATTTCTGAAATGTTTAATGTTTGTGGAGTGTTGCTTTACTATTGCAACCAGGGACTGATGTGGAGCAGCTGTGGAACAGTGTTCACATTAATAAAGTAAGCGTTATAAGACTCTTCATTCCTGTTTCTGTAGCTGCAGCAGTCTTGTGTATTGAGAGCCTAAGTTGGAAGTCCCTTCACTTTTTTACATAAGGGTGGAGTTGTTGGAGGACCCGAGGACCGGAATGAAGAAATTCTGCAATACTTTGTATATTACCTTAAAAATAACACATGGCAATATTTCAAGGTATTTAGCATCTGTTTGTTTTATTTATTTGTGTATTTATTTATTGTTGCAGAGTTACACATTTATGAACCAGGAACAACTGCAGCTCATTGCTGAACAGTTAGATCCAAGTCAGCCAGAGGAGGTATGTACAATTTAACAAATTGCTGTTTAAAGATGGTGTCACATGGCCCCTGCCATTATTCAAGAAGTGTTTTTAGGACAGCGTTTCTCCACTCCTGTCCTCCGAACCCACTAACAGGCCAGGTTTTATGTATTACCTTGGGGAGATGCAGACTAGAATACTGCAATCACTGAGCAGCACATTATATCATCTGTGATGTATTTCAGTTATCTTGCAAACCTGGCCTGTTAGTGGGTACTGAGGACAGGAATTAACCACTGTTTTAGGCAGCGACCTTGATTAGCTGGTTCTGTGTTACCAGCTTCAAAGAGCCAGCAAACCTCTTATGTGAGATTTTTAAATGGTCTGTTGATAACACGTTATTATAATTATGTAGACGTAGGATTTTTTTAAATAAAGCTATAATTGTAGAGGGGCAATACTCTGCTGCACACAATTGAGTAACTTTGATCCAAGCTGGATGATAAACTGACTGTAGTAAACCTTTCTTCAGACCTTCCCAAAATGAAACGACCGTAACACAAAATAGATTGCCTATTGCAGTAAAAACTACTTTGTATACATTTTTATCAATGTATGTCAATGTTTCTGTTCTTTGTCTATCTGTCAACTTTGATGCTTTGGATTAATTTAGATAGTCCTTCAAGTTCTTATTTAATTGTTTTACATATTAAAGCAGTGTACCGCTTAAAAAAATAAAATAAAATAAAAGTCAGCAGCTACAAATACTGCAGCTTCTGACTTTTAATAATTGGACACTTGCCTATCCCAGGATCCAGCAATACGGGGGATCAAAGCCCCGCTCGTCTCCCCCTCTGCTCGGCGGCACTGCCATTTTAACTGTGGGTGCCCAGCTGTGGCTTCACAGCTGGGCACCCACTGCGCATGAGCGAGCCCTGCCACACGCGGTGACTGGCCACGCAATATCTGGGACCTGTCACGTGTTCCAGATGATTGATAAGAGGGAGGGGGGAGAGGTGCTCTCCCTTCCTGCGCCAAGGGAAGTGACGTCAGGAGCCCAGGCACTGAAGGAGGCAGACTACGAGGGATTTCCTAGCAACAGGCATTTAGAGGTGAGTAAAAAAAAATTCTCGAAATGTTTTTTTTTTTTTATATTTTGTTTTTTTTAAGCACATTAATAATTTTTTGGGGGTGGAACTTTAAGTAATCTACCTGGTGTTTCTAAATGTATTTATATGTCATAGGAGCATCACATAACAACTGCAAATATTATACTAAATATACAGTACATGCTATAGTGTTATAGAAGAAAATTCTTGTTTCAGTAATTTTTGAGGTTGATAGTGTAGATCAGTGGTGGTCAACTGGAAAATTACCACATTTTCACACCTCAACACCCAAAAATGTTGGTCATGCTGCATTTTTTTGGAGCATATCACAATGCACACTGAAGTTGGAGTACAATTACCCCGAACATTGGTGTCTGAGGATACAAAAAGACCCGATATTGGTGTCTGCGGACCCAATAATAACCTTTTAACATTGGTGTGAGTGGATGCAATAATAACCCCCCAACATAGACATCAGTGGATGTAATAATAACCCCCAACCCTGGTATCAGTAGACGCAATAATAACCTCCAGCATCAGTATCAGTGGCACCCAGCATTGGTGTCAGTGAACACAATAATAGCCCCCAGCACTGGTGTCAGTGGATGCAGTAATAGCCCCCAGCATTAGTGTCAGTGAACACAATAATAGCCCCCAGCACTGGTGTTAGTAGACGCAGTAATAACCCCAGCACTGATGTAAGTGAATGCAGTAGTAGCGCTCAGCATTGGTGTTATCAGATGCAATAGTGGCCCCTAATACTGGTGTCAGTGAATATAGGAATAGCCCTCAACACTGGTGCTAGTGGATGCAATAATATCCCCCAACATTGGTGTCATTGAATCAATAATAACTCTGAATATTGGTGTCTGTAAACGTGACAATAGCCCCCAGTATTGGTGTTAGCAGATGCATTAAAAGCCTCCAGCACTGGTGTCAGTGGTCGCAATAATAGCTCCCAGCGCTGAAGTCAGTGAATGCAATGATGCCCCCCAACACTAGTATCAGTACTATTACCTTTGGTGGTCACTAGTATTCATGGGCAGCGACAGTGAAATGTTAAACACACATTAGCAGACAGTGACAGTGAAAGGTATTAACTCAAACCCCCTGCCTTGGTAGTTATGGCAGTTAAATTTAACCCCGCCTAAATTTAGACCCCTTTCACACCACACCGCCCTTTGTGTCGGCGGTAAAACGCCACTATTTTTAGCGGCGTTTTACTGCCGGATTTGCGGCGCATTTTGGCCGCTAGCGGGCGCTTTTACCACCGCTAGGGGCCGCAAAAGGGTTAAAACCATCTGCAATACGCCGCAATAGCGCAGTTTTGCCGACGGTATTACAGCACTGCCCCATTGATTTCAATGGGGAGCAGCGGTGGAGGAGCGGTAAACACACCGTTCCTTCACCGCTCCAAAGAAGCTGCTGGCAGGACTTTTGGGGCTTTCACACTACACACAATGGTGCAGCTTCTTTAGGGTGGATTGCAGGCGCTATTTCTAACGCTATAGCGCCTGCAAAACGCCCTGGTGTGAAAGGGGTGTTATAGACAATGGAAGTGAGAGTTAATGCCCACCTCCATTGCTGGTCAAATTAAATTAGTGCTATTACCTTTGGAGCTCACTGGTAATGAAATGTAAGCCCCCCCCCCCCCCCCCCACATTGATGGGCAGTGGCAGTGGAATTTAACCTCCTTTGCATAAGTAGTCGATGACAGTGAAATTAAATAACCAAAACTCCCCTTCATTGGTGGTTATGGCAGTGCAATTTAACCCCCACCTACATTGATAGCCCGGGGGGCGTGAGAGTTCATCTCCCTTCCCTCCCCTCCACCTGAATTGCTGGTCAAGGCAGTGCAAGCTAACCCCCCGCTCGTGGGCATTGGTGGGCATGGCAATGAAAGTTAACCTCCCATATCCTTCTATTGTTGGTACTTATCTGTGCTGCACTACTCCCTCTCACAAGGCTGGGACTTTACTTGTACTTTGGATGGAGATAACTCTCCCCACAATACAGTCTCTGTTAGTCAGTGCTGGTGCTGAAACACAGAGTTCTGGCGCCCGGAACCCTACTCTGCTTTGTATATTGTACGCAACAACTCACTGGTTGCATGCGGAGGGCCAGTGGGACGCATGTTCAGCACCAGGGATGTAAATCCTGAATTCATCTAGTCATGCTCATAAAAGAAATAACTTGCCTATATTGCTCTAGGTACCAGTGTGATTTTTCTTTTACTTTATTATATGGCACTTGTGAAAAAAGAGCCTGATTAGATGTTTGGAATAACAAAGATTCCTTGACAATTAAAGTCTGTGGCTTCCTCACTGTCCTGTTAAGAGGTTATTGGGAGCTAGAAGAGGTAAATCTTATCTCATGTTGACTTTACAAGGTACCATCATAGGACACATTCATCTTGGTGATGAGTCCTGGGCAGATTGATTGAGCTCACTGTCCATCATTTCCACATGGTTTAATACACGTGCGATATGTTTTATTCATCTCAATGATATTTTAGTCTCACACACTTAAGTAATCACTCTTGAAATCACTGAAAGTCCAAAGATTGACAGCAATATTTCTGTGTAATTGTAAATGACAGGTAAAACACTATCGTGCTCTTTGTGTAAATAACCATTTTTTCTGATAGATAATAAAGAAGCCTGTCAAAACATGTGCTGCTGTATAAACGCAGAGGTGGTTCATCACTCAATGACTCCATAGCACCTTTGGCACTTGGAACTAGGTGTCCCTTAAATGGATGTTTAGATCTTCAAGTTCCCAACCCACTATTATTTTCCAACTTTGACAGCTGACATTGGTTCTCAATGGACCTCAATTAATCTCTTTGTTCAACAAAGGTACCTTTGTCAATAAATCAGGACGAGTCTTCATACTAGTAATCAAATAGCAATAGAACTCTGTAAATTTCTGTGATAAACATAGGTTCCTGGGAGGCCAACATGTTTGATCATAGGAATCCATATAATGGCAAACACATAATGTAAGACAGCTGTATTTGGAGTCCACTAATGCGAAACCAGCACACTGTGTCCTGTAGAAACGTCCATGTTAATAAGCTTCACATTAAATTTCAAAGTAAGATAGAAGTCGGGTACATTGGGAGGAATTTATCAAAGCTGACGCACCCAAAATCTGGAGCAACTGTGAATGGCAACCAATCAGCTCCAATCATTTATTGCCAAAGCTTAACTTGAAAAAAGTTGAAGCTAGAAGTGGATCGTTTACTGTGCACATACCAAAAGTATTGGGATGCCTGTCTTTACACACATACACATGGACTTTAATGGCAACCCAGGCTTAGTCGGAAGGGTTCAATATTGAGTTGGCCCACCCTTTGGAGCTATAACAGCTTCAACTCTACTGGTAAGGCTGTCCACAGGGTTTAGGAGTGTGTTTGACCATTCTTCCAGAAGTGCATTTGTGAGGTCTGGCACTGATATTGGACAAGAAGGCCTGGCTCGCAGTCTCCACTCCAATTCATCCCAAAGGTGTTCTATTGGGTTGAGGTTTGAACTCTGTGCAGGCTGGTCAAGTTCCTGCTCTCCCTGCCCCCCCAAAGAAAAGTGGCAAAAGTAGAAGAGAAGGTCGGAAGGAGGGCATAAAATGGAACTGCATTAAAGTAAAAAAAAAAACACATTTCTATAGCTCTTCTTCCCACCTTCCCTCAAACACTTACAGTACCTGACACCACTCATGATCCAGAGCTCTCGCCATTGGAAGCCTTGTGCTCCTCCTCCTTTCTTGCATTCACAGGCTACACTGAGGGCAGCAGGAGCCATTGACCAGTGCCCCGACAGCATAAAGTTTGCTGTCGGGGCACTCAGAGAAGAGGAGTGAACAGTGTCAGTCTGGAACTGCAAAAAAAGAAAAAGAAAAGTTGAATTTAATACCACTTTAAGGAGGTTCACTGATCAAAATGTTTTCTATCTTTAAAGGTGCGGAAAGAAGCCATGCAAACCTTATGCTCTGCTCCTCCTTCTGATGTTCTGAACTGTGAATCCTGGAGTGTCCTGCATAAAAACCTCACTTTATCACTGGCGGATCCTGACTCCACATTTACTGTAAAAGCAACTATTTTATATTTTTTATTTCCAAAGAAGTATTCCCCTTGTCAGTATAACTCTATATTTTTTTTTTTTTTTCCATAAACATTTTATTGAAAGTAAGGAGACATACACATAAGGAGCAAGTAAACACAGCCAGTGGTTTTTACATATAAACAAACAGGCAGTTATGCTAGATCGCGCCTGAGACTCATGTATACATCAACAAAAAGTAAAACATATATAGTATACATCTAAAGAGAGAGATACTGCAAATTCAGTTACGAATATCTGAGCCTCAGGCCCGAGGACCCCTAATGAACCAATCCAAGTCAAATGTAGAAGTAAACACTAACCACTTCATGTACTGGGGTAGTTAAAGAGAAAGGGGTAGACATAGGAAAGAGAGGGGGGCGGGGAGGGGGGGAAGGGTGCGTTATGACGCGTAGAGGAACATGGGTGAGATGACCTCCGGGATGAGATTTGTAGAGAAGGGAGGAAAGAAGACAGAGGGGGGGAGGGGTGAGAACTTCACCAGCTGCCCTCCCCTAGGCTCACAGTTGACAACAGTTCCAATGTACAACGGCCAACTGGGGATCACTTTCGTCCAGGAAGACTCCTTACGGGGTCAACCTACTGCTAGAGGTGGGCAATTCCATGATAGTTTGATACATCTGGGAGGCCTTAAAGGATAACCAGTCACCCCAAGTTGCAGCGTACAAAGCAGTCTTATCCAGTGAAGTATGAATCAGCTCCTCCATTTCCGCTACTCTGTTAATGCGATGACACCATTCAGTTAAGGTCGGCACAGAAGCCGCTCGCCAGTGGATCGGTACGCACATTCTAGCCGCATTGATCATATGTAGCGCAAGTGATCTGTGATATTGTTTACGGGGAATTTCAGACAGGTGTAGTAGATATTGCGCGGGAGAAAAATTTAAAGGAAAGGTAGAAACCTTCATCACCACCTCATGAACACCCTGCCAGAATGGTGACAGAGAGGGGCAGTCCCACCATATATGGAGGAACGTGCCCGTCTCTGCACCACAACGCCAGCACTCTTTCGGTACATCCGGAGCAAATCTATGGAGCACCTCTGGTGTTCTGTACCAGCGTGTTCTCACCTTGTACCCATTCTCTTGTACCGAGACGTTCAAGGATCCCTTGTGTAAAAAAAAAGTTGATCCTGTCCCAGTCCCCATCTCCTATTTCGGTCCCAAGAGCTTTCTCCCAATATGCGCGCTCCGCCACCAGACTCGCCGGCGTTTTCCCTTGGAGGGTCCCGCTCAGAATGGAAATAAGGTGTTTCTGGGGGGAGGCGTTTGTACAGAGAGATTCCAGCACTGTTGGATTCCTGCCAAACCCTCTTCTATGGGTGGGGTGGTCCAGGAGATGTCTTAATTGGATGTAGGGCCAGAACGGAAAGGAGCCTGTGCGAGAAAGGTTCGCTAGAGCCGATTGCGTAAGGAATCGGCCCCTATAAAAAAAATGCTTGGCCAACATTTGGCCGTGAGGCCATTCCGCTCCTAGAAAAGACTCTGATAAGCCCGGCGGAAAGTCTGGGTTGTAGCGAACTGGAGTGATAGGGCAGACCTTCGCCGAAATGTCAAATTTGTTGCAGGTCCTGTCAAAGGTGGTCAAGGTCGGTCCCGTAAGTGGATGAGCCCATGCCTTGGTCGGTATGTGCTCCTTGGCCAACCACGGTAGATAATGTAGTTCTGGGTGAACCATCTGTCTCTCTAGATCTACCCAAGCTTTACATCTCGCGTGTATATTCCAGTCAACAATGCGCGCAAGATGCGCCGCCCAATAGTAGCGTTGTAGGTCAGGTAAGCCTATGCCCCCTTTATCTTTAGTTAGAGTCATTTTATCCCAACTGATACGTGCGGGCCTGCCATGCCACAAGAAGGCCCGACATGTTGATTTGTACAAGCCAAAGAAAGAATCCGGCAAGTGTATGGGTAAGGTCTGTATTTTATACAAAAAGCGTGGGAGAATGGACATTTTAAGGATAGACGCTCTTCCGAACCATGAGATACTGGACTTGTCCCATTTTTGTAAATTTTGTCTCATGTGTTGGATTTCAGTCAGAAAGTTTCTGTTATATAGTTGTGACAGATCAGCTGGGAGTTGAATGCCTAGATACGGAATCGCATCCTGCTTCCACTGGAAGGGGAAGGTATGCTGGCATTGCGTCATCCAATGATAGAAAGAAGCTTTCCTGCGAGGAAGAAGAGGAGAGCCAGTGGTGTAGATTCAGCGCTTTAATGGTGTTGTCCCTGGCCTCGCGGCCAGGGACAAAGCCCACCTGATCCAAGCCTATCAATGCAGGTACATGGCGAGCTAGGCGAGATGCCAAAATCTTAGCGTATATTTTTACGTCCGCATTTAAAAGTGAAATTGGGCGATAGCTTGCTACATTAGTGTGATCCTTCCCCTCTTTGGGGATGACCGCCACATAAGCTTCCAGTAGTCTTCCCGATGCGCAGGAACTAGTGGAAAGGGAGTTGAACGCTCGGAGGAATCTAGGGGACAAGATCTCTGCGAACGTCTTGTAATACAGTGCCGTGAATCCGTCCGGGCCCGGACTCTTACCCGGTTTTGTAGCTTTCAGTGCAGCCAAAAACTCCTCATGGGATAATGGTGCTTCTAACGCTTGGGTGTCGACTGCCGAAAGGGCTTTGGGACTATGCGCCTTAAGGAACTCTCCAATCAAATTCGCTCGCTTGGCTGCTACTCCCGGTTCCAGGTGTTCCGGGTGCAAGTTATAGAGCTTATCATAAAATGTCCGAAATTGTTTCGCTATATCGTCGTTTTTGGAATGAGACGTACCGCCAGAATCCACTAAATGATGAATAGTATATGCGGTCTTACGTTGCTGAGTGGCTCTTGCTAATAAGCGGCCTGGCTTGTTGCCCTGTTCATAGAACAATTTATGTGCGAGAATATTGCGACGCCGTGCCCGTTTATGAATTTCCTCCCACAATCGTGACCGAGTTTCCACCAGTTCCTGTGCAGTCTCTACCGCCAAAGTGCGCTTGTGAACAGTCTCTAATTTGCGCAGTCTGGTAGTAAGATCTAGGATCAGGACTTGACTCTCTCTCTTCTTCCTCGCGGAGATCGCTAATAGTTGGCCTCTCACTACACATTTATGTGCCTCCCATTGGGTCATTGCCGAGACATCAGGGGTATTGTTGAGTGTGAAAAACTCCCGTAGGCCTAATTGCAAGTCTGCTAAGTCCCCGGGATCAGTCAACGTGGACGCGTCCAGTCTCCAAAGCTTGGAAGAGGTCACAGTTTCAGGGAATACTAGGGACATTGTAATGGGATGATGGTCGGATAGAACCATATTTTCAATAGTGGCTTCCCGTAGGCATGGCAGGTCCGCCTGCATCAAGAAAAGATAATCCAATCGGGAATAACGATTATGGGGTGGTGAGAAAAAAGTATAGTCACGGTCCTTTGGGTGTAGAGTCCTCCACCCATCATGTAGGGATAACGAGGCTAATTGGGCTTTAATTTGGCGTAGGGCGGAATAGGGGAGGGTTGAGGAACCAGTGGATGTGTCAATTAAGGGGTCCAGGGGGACATTAAAGTCACCCCCTAGAATAAGGATGCCAGAATGAAATAGGGTAAGCTTCGCCGTAACTTCTCTAATAAAGGCTACTTGTTTGGTGTTGGGACAATAAACGTTTGCTAGCGTCAGAGGTCTGTCACTCTATATTTTAAACACAAGTTATTAAAACATAATTAGGCTTTATGTTTTTCTATTATCAACTTTTGTACTTCATTTGAACATAGAAGGTCATATGCTTTTTATGTTTAAGTCATATTTTTTTAAACCACATACAGTATATTATACTGTTGTTCTTAAAGAGTTCATTAGCAGAACTCAGCATGTAGTGAACTAGTATGTCATGATGGACCCCAGACCCAGTGTAAGACAGCTATGTGTGTGCAGTGGTACTCTACATTCAAAGACTTTGGAAGCTTTTGTTGTACACAGCTGTGTCCTCATTAGGGTTTGCCTTAGGCAAGAAAGTTCAGTGACATCAATGGCATGTAGTAACTTTTTGAATTTCAGATATATTAAATTATTATTTTGTCTTTTAAGCTACTATTTTATTGGGATGATTTAATAATGTTTATATGGCCATATAATGACATGCTCCTGTGGGATTTAAATATCTTTACACATTTGACAGTTGTCTGATAAGCATTTATCCCAGCATTCCCTGTAAGCCATGAAAGATAATATACAATTTACCTAGATAAACAGCTTTCTGCTAATCACAATTTTCCATCAGAGGGAGGAAGTATAGTAGATACACATTTGCATGTTCACTGTCTGATAGTGGCGTCTGAAAAGATATCTGAATGATCTGAAAATACTCAGGATAATTTGCTGAATGTCTAGAGAGCTTTACAGGGGATAAACAAGCATTTGATAGAACTTGAATATTCAGGAGAATCCAGTCTTTAAAGTTGATAGAAACTTCTAGGAACAAAGAAGGTTAAGAAACCTGTTGCAATCACTTCATCCCACCCCCGACCGCCCCCCCCCCCCCCCCCCAACCTTGCCACCTGAATAATTAAATAAATGTAAGCTCAGCTGGGCAGATTCTGCAAGAATGTGGCAGCACTTAGACATTTGTACTGAATAGGGATGAGCTTAGGCATGTATGGATCCTAGTCCAAACCCAACCAGGAAGCTGTCAGTGTGCACCACCAGTCATAAGTGCTTATGATTGGTGGTGCACAGTGACAGGTTCCTGGTTAGATAGCTCAGTTGGGTTAAGACTAGGGTCAGATCATGCCTAATCTCATCCCAGGTACTGAGTGTTGAAAGATTGTGGGTTGGCATTTGACCACCCTCCAAAATCTTGGGTAGCCTAGCTTCTAGATTATTTGAATGTTTCACCCAAAAATAAAATTTACATAAAAAAGTAAAATAGAAGGCAGGAATATTATTTTTGTTGGATTCATGTACTTAAAGGCTTAACTTACCTTGCCCAGAAAAAAGAAGTCAAGGGGCCCCAGTAGATGTTAAAAACCTGTGTAACTTTGTAAAATTATTATTCATTTTATTGTTTTACCTGTAGGACATTTGTGTCCCCTCCAAAAGCCTGGCTAAAAAAACTTCTAGTTAGCAACATTCAAAACCTGCCTTGTTGCTAGGACATGGAAACTGTTGGTTTTCACTCCTGAAATACTGGAAGAAAGCATCCAAAGCTTTTCACGTCCTAGCAAATACTGGGGCCTCTTGACGGAATAAGCTATTTTCTAGAAAAGGAGAACTTGGCCTTTAAAGATCATCATGCGTAGATTATGAGCAAATGTGGTTACATAGATGTGCATATGTAAGTTAAAGTGATATTCAAGGCTTGCTGTTTTTTTTTAAATAACATGTTATACTTCCCTGCTGTAATAATTTTGCAGAAAGCATCCTTGATCTTCTTCTTCTCAGGTCCCTGCTGGCTCTCCTGGCTCCTCCCTCCTGCCAAGTGCCCCCCACAGCAAATAGCTTGCTATGGGGGCACCTGAGAGCTTGCTCCTGAGCTGCTGCTAGATGTGTCCATTCACACATGGAGCATGACCTCGCTCCTGCTGTTTCCTCCTTGGCTCACTGGCTGTGATTGACAGCAGCAGGAACCAATGGCTACCACTGCTGTCTCAGACAATGAGGAGGGAGAGACCAAGGAGAGCTGAGGCTCTTGTGCACATCGCTGGATCGGGATGTTGCTCAGGGAAGTTTTAGTGGGGCTGGGGGCGCTGCTGAACACAGAAGTGTTTTTTACCTTCATGCATACAGTGCATGAAGGTAAAAACTCTTGAGCCTTTTTAACTACTTTAAGACCTGAAAAATACTTTGTATAAAAGTTATTTTGTGCTTAATGTAAATTTATGTGTGCAGAACAGCTCCCACTAATAATCCCAATACCAGATGTCAAAACAATCTATATACACTTAAAAAAAAGTGTGCATCAACACAAATCGCATAGATTTCAACAACAATACATATGATAAAGGTGAAGACTATAATCCGAGTCCAGTGATGTAAATTTCTTCAGTGTGCATTTACTCTGAGAAACCACAAATGTCCTAATGAAATAGAATATTGCACCATCCCCCGGTGAGGTGAATAAATCTTGAAGAGACGACCAAACACCTTGTGCCCTTCACATGTAGAAATGGCCTCTTACCAGATGGTATAGATCCTTTTAAAAGAGATCAAGCTTGCATGTAGATAACAAGCCTCTAGACATCTGCTAGTATTCACAGCAAACTGCCCACTTGTAAACTTTAACAAGTCCAAATGTCAGTATACCATGCCAGACCACTGTTCCTCAGTTATGTTCCTATGGAACCCAATCCCACTTCATAACTGCTTTCTCTTTTAAGAAGTTGCTGTTTGTTTTACCTTTCCCGCACTGATTTCTCAATGGGAGGGTCTGCACCCAGAAAGCGAATGCAGCTATAAAGCTTTCTGTCCATATTCCTGAAGACTGGGAATCTTATTTGTCAATCCATATTTTTATCCTTTCTGTAATTTTTAAAAATTAAATGCATCTCTTACTGCACAAAATTATTTGTGTATACAGTATAGTCATGGCATTAGTAGCTGTTTGAAAAAGGGAGTTGATGAATTGTAGATTAGTATTTGAAAACAAGATCTGCCTGTCTGTGAAAAGTCTGTTGCCTATTTCCCTGATTTTTCGCAGTAATTCAAGCACTGTAAAGCTAGGCATTCACTATGCAAATGTAGTGCCTTCTGCAATTTTCCAGGAGTCTGATGGTGACTAACAGGGGTAGGGATGGCTGGCATACATTCTCAGGGTGCAGGTTTGTGGGTATGGTGGGAGATGAACAAGAAAGAAATTGGGCGCCAGTCACTTTTATGCTTTAAACAAGGGAGAAGTTTATTCAAACAGGAAAAATGTGGGAGAGAGCGGATTAGGGCACAGGACACCCTTAGTATCGATCAGCAACAGACAGATTGGCAGACTCCTTAGACAAAAATAGGTGAGATAAGGTAGATGGCAGTACAGGAGAAAGGACCTTTAAGCTTAACCAGCAAATCTGTACTTTGTAGGGCAGGCTGTCTCCTCTAGTAACTGAACTTTACTCACAGCTTCGTACACTCAGATTCCCTTAGATGAGTTCTCCCTGAAGTCCTCCCAGCCACGTCATAGCCTCCAGCTCACAAAGAGTCCCCTCTAATGCTCCCTTAGAACTACAGCCCTCTTGAATCAATTCCAGATCTTTGGCAGGCTTTCCTCTGCATAAACTTGAATACCCGGATAGGCCTTGGACAGGCCTAGCAGCCGGAAGCCATCTGGATAGGCCTCAGGCTTCAGGCCTAGCAGCCAGGAACTGTACACACATCCACCCAAGCCAAAGCCCTGGGCGGGAAGACTAATCCTGACTTCTTTCCATTAAATTGCTTTTCCCAGCATACTTAGCTAAATATGATTGGCTGAGAAAAGTATGTTTATCCATCATTTGAATATACTGTAGCTCTCTCTTCCCTACACCCCTTCAAAAAGGGCAGATTGATTTAAAATCTTCTTCATCTGTCAGGAGCACAGAGGAGAGGGTGGAGAGTTATGTGTGAGAGCTGATTGGAGTAAAGAAACACATCCCCTCCACTCACACACAGCAGAACTGTGTTCTGAATATGCAAGCTTGGTGCTCATCTCCCTCCCTGACACAAATTTATTTTATGTTTTAGGAAAACTTCCCAGAAGGGACTCATGCTGATAACAGAGGAATGAAGCACCAGAGAGAAACAACACTTATATCTGTAGTGTTTACTTGTCTCTCTCCAAAGGTCTAAAGCCCCGTACACACGAGAGGACTTATGTCCGACAGACTTCCGAAGGAGTTCCGTTGGAGTTCTGCCGGAATTCCGACGGAGTTCTGACAAACTTTTCGGCGCAGCGGACTTGGCCACACACAATCACACTAAACTCCGACGGATTCGAACGTGATGACTTACGACTGGATTCGAATACGGAAGTTCATAGCCAGTAGCCAATAGCTGCCCTAGCGTCGGTTTTAGTCCGTCGGAATAGCATACACACGAGCGGAGTTTTCGAAGGGACCGGGTCCGGCGGAGTTCCGTCGGGAAAATTTGAAGCATGTTCCATATTCTAAAGTCCTTCGGACTTTGGCGAGTCAAAAGTCCGTTGCAGCCCACACACGATCGAATAGTCTGACGGACTCAGTCTGTCGGACTTTGGATGTTGAAAAGTCCGCTCGTGTGTACGTGGCATAAGTGTTGTTTCACTCTGGTGCTTCAGAGAGAGAAACAACACTTATATCTGTAGTGTTTACTTGTCTCTCTCCAAAGCTCTGAGTCAGGGGTAGGGATGAGCCGAACACCCCCCAGTTCGGTTCGCACCAGAACTTTCGAACGGACCCCAAATTCGTACGAACTTTAGAACCCCATTGAAGTCTATGGGACTCGAACGTTCGAAATGAAAAGTGCTAATTTTAACGGCTAATATGCAAGATACTGTCCTAAAAAGGGTTTGGGGACCTGGCTCCTGCCCCAGGGGACACGGGTCAATGCCTAAAATGTTTTTAAAAATGGCTGTTTTGGCGGGAACACTGATTTTAATGACGATTAAAGTGAAAAAAAAAGTGAAATATTCCTTTAAATATCGTGCCTGGGGGGTGTCTGTGGTATGCCTGTGAAGTGCCACGTGTTTCCCGTGTTTAGAACAGTCCCTGCACAAAATGACATTTAACGGAAATAACATCATTTAAAACTGCTTGCGGTTTTAATGTTATATCTGGTTCCTGCAATATGGTTGAAAATCATTGAGAAAAATGGCATGGGTAGCCCTCCCTGCCCATTACCAGCCCTTTTGGGTCTTGTACGCATATTAAGGGGAACCCCGTACCCATATTAAAAAAAGGAAATGCGTGTGGCCCCCAGGCCCTATATACTCAGAACAGCAGTATACAGGCGGTGCAAACAAGACAGGGACTGTGTAGGTTTGTTATGTTAAGTTGAATCTGTTTTTAATTTTCAACTGGTACATTTTTAAAGTGTAGCTCCAGTCAAAAAAACTATTTTTAAGCTTTTTGGAAAACATAGGGAAGGGTTATCACCCCTGTATAATTTGTTTTGTCGTCCATCTTTTTTCATCTCACTTGCTGTTGTCTCCTTCCGTTTGCAAGTAGGAGATGTTTGTAAGTTGGATGTTTGAAAGTAGGGGCCTGCCCTATATGCTCTGCAGAAATGGCGGAACAAGGTGTTGGTTTTGCCACAACATTGTAAGCCCTCAAAGTGACTCTTGGTGGGCGCTGGAGCGCCTGCTGCGAACGATTATATCAAGAATTGTAATTACATGCCATTGTTGAACAGTGGTAGAAAAATTTACCTTTGGTGGTTGTGGTGCTGGTGCCACAACACTATAAGTCCTCACAGTTACTCTGGGTGGGCACAGGAACGGGCCCTCCTGTAAAATATTATATCAAGAATTGTAATTACATGTCCCTGTTAAACGGGGGCAGAAAAATTGGGCCTTAGGCACTGGTGCTGGTGCCACGACACTGCAACCTCTCCCATATACTCTAGTTTTATTGCAGGAATTAGCCCTGCTGCAAAGCATTGCATCAAAAATTGTACTTAAACGCCCCTGTTAAACAGGGGCAGAAAAATTGGGCTGATGGCATCACCCAGAACCAGAAATGTTCTTCCAACATATCAGTGGAGGAGGAAGAGGATAGACAATCAACATAACAGGACAGTCACTCAGCATCAGCATAGGCAGTCTTGAAGGGATGTGATATTTCAAAAAAAATTATTCGGTTACATCAGCTTCAGGTGCTTGGTAGCTGTGGGTGATCCAAGACTGATTCATCTTGATGAAGGTCAGTCGATCAACTGATTCGGTGGACAGGCACACCCTGTAATCGGTAACAAAGCCACCAGCAGCACTGAAGGTGCGTTCCGAAAGAACGCTGGATGCAGGACAGGCCAGTAGCTCAATTGCATACTGTGCAAGCTCTGGCCAGTGATCCATCCGCAAGACCCAGTAAGCCAGAGGATTTTCGGTGGGAAAGGTGTCCAAGTCTGACCTTGCCCCTAGGTATTCCTGCACCATGTAAATCAGACGCTGGCGATGGTTGCTGGAACCGATCATACCTTGGGGCTGCGGACTAAATTGTCTGAAAGCATCAGTCAGACGGCCACCTTCTCCACCGCTCCTTCTGACCGATGCCTCAGCAACACGTTGTCCAGGACCAGGAGTTTGTAACCTCCCAGTCTCTGGGAACGCGTTGCACAGACCTTTCTGCAAGGCCTCCCGGAGATGTCTCATCCTCTGCTCCCTCTGCGATGGCAAGATAAGGTCGGCAACCTTACCCTTGTACCGTGGATCAAGGAGAGTGGCCAGCCAGTAATGGTCCCTCTCCTTGATCCGAAGAATACGAGGATCCTTCCGCAGGCTTTGCAGGATCAGGGAGGCCATGCAGCGTAGCTTAACTGAGGCATTTGGTCCGGAGTCCTCTGGGTCACTAAGGGCAACATGATCCGCAGCTAATTCCTCCCAGCCACGTACAAGTCCATGTGTTTCTTGGGACTGTAAATCATCCCTACAAGACTGCTGCTGCTGATGCTGAGTGCCAGCCTCCACCTCCATGCTGACACAATCATCCTCCTCCTCCTCATCCTCTTCCTGTGTGATGGGTGGCACAGCAGGAACACTGTCTGGATAAAGGGGGGCTTGAGAGGCAAGGAAGTCCTCCTGTTCCTGCCTCTGTTCTGCCTCAAGTGCCCTGTCCATTATTCCACGCAGCGTATGCTCCAAGAGGTGGACAAGAGGTACAGTGTCACTGATGCATGCACTGTCACTGCTCACCATCCTTGTGGCCTCCTCAAACGGTGACAGGACAGTGCATGCATCCCTGATCATGCCCCACTGGCGTGGTGAGAAAAAACCGAGCTCCCCTGACCCTGTCCTGGTGCCGTAGTCGCACAGGTACTCATTGATGGCCCTCTGCTGCGTGTGCAGCCGCTGCAGCATGGCCAACGTTGAGTTCCACCTGGTGGGCATGTCACATATAAGGTGGTTCTTGGGCAGGTCAACTCCTTTTGGAGCTCAGCCAGCCGAGCACAGGCATTAAATGATCGGCGGAAATGCACACAGACTTTCCTGGCCTGCTTCAGGACATCCTGTAAGCCGGGGTACCTGCCCAAGAACCGCTGCACCACCAGGTTAAGGACGTGAGCTACACAGGGCACATGGGTCAGTTGTCCTTGTCGGAGGGCGGAGAGGAGGTTGGTGCCATTGTCGCAAACCACCATTCCTGGCTTAAGCTGGCGTGGCGTCAACCACCTCTCGGCCTGCCCCTGCAGAGCTGACAAAACATCCGCCCCAGTGTGGCTCCTGTCCCCCAAACAAACCAGCGCAAGCACGGCATGGCATCGTACTGCCTGCGTACTTGCGTAGCCCCTGGAACGCCTACAGAGCACCGCTGGTTCTGAGGACAGAGCACTGGAAGAGGCCATGGAGGAAGAAGAGGAGGGGGTGGAGGAGAGAGGTGTGTCACAACCAATAGTAGCATTTTGGAGGCGTGGTGGCAGAACAACCTCCAACACTACTGCACCTTGTCCTGCATCCTTCCCAGCTGCCAGAAGAGTGACCCAATGGGCAGTGAAAGACAGGTAACGTCCCTGTCCATGCCTGCTGGACCATGAATCAGCGGTAATATGCACCTTACCGCTGACCGCCCTGTCCAGCGAGGCAAGGACATTGCCTTCCACATGCCGGTAGAGAGCCGGAATCGCCTTCCGTGAGAAAAAGTGGCGTTTGGGGACTTGCCACTGAGGAACCGCACATTGTACAAACTCACGGAAGGGGGCCGAGTCTACCAACTGAAAAGGCAGCAGTTGAAGTGCTAGCAATTTAGCCAAGCTAGCATTCAACTGCTGGGCATGTGGATGGCTGGGAGTGAACTTCTTTTGCGGTCCAGCAGCTGGGGCAGGGACATTTGCCTGCTATAATCGGACGTGGGTGTACTGCTAGCAGAGTGCCCCGGAAGCACTTGGCTGTGACACACCTAATTCTACACCTTCATTCCTCTCAGAGCAGGTTTCAGAGAGGACTGAAGGTCTAGTGGGGTTGGAGATGCCAGCTGATGAGGAACAAGGAAAGGTCCGCTTTGTTCTTTGGTGTGGGTCTTTGAGGGACGCTTGCCAACGAGCTGCATGGCAGGTCAACATATGTCTGGTCAAGCATGGGGTGCCCAAGCGGCTGATGTTTTGGCCACGTGAGATACACTTGAGACATATGTTGCAAATAGCAGCGGAGCGATCTGATGCACTCGTCTCAAAAAAGGCCCACACCAAAGAACTTTTAGAATAACGCGCAGAGGCAGCGCCCTGCACAGGCGGAGCTCTGCAGTATGATTCAGTCGGTGTGCTGCCCCTAAGCTGGCCCCCGGAGGGCATCCTGCCTCGTTGGACATGTGCCTCCTCCTCCTCCTCCTCCTCCTCTCTCCTACCAGGCACCCACGTGGAGTCAGTGCCCTCATCATTCCCTCCCTCTTCATCGCTGTAGCAAACCTGGCAATATGCTGCAGCTTGTTGAACATGACTACCAGATTGCTGTCCTTCTTGAGCATCCCCTCTCTCTGCATTCACGCTACTGCCTTCCTCTAGCTGAGTGTCATCATCAGAGCCTACAAAACACTGTGCATCCTCCTGGAGCATGTACCCAACACTGTGCTCAAAGAGTTCTGGAGACTCCTCAGGAGGACGTGGTGGGTCTAGGGAAGGAGTCACTGATGATGACATTGAGAGGAGGGAAGACGATGCGTTGGCAGCTGCTTTGCTAGTACCCTGAGACTGGGTGAGAGAGGATGAGCAGGATGAAGAGGACTTGGTCATCCACTCTACCAAGTCGTTGGCATGTCGCGGTTCAACATGTCCAGCTGCCGAAAAGAAGGACAAGCGTGTCCCATGGCCATGTGCTGATGTCAATGCACCGCGTCCACGACCAGCACTGTTGTCTCTAAACACAGAGCCTGCTTGCCCTCTTTTATCGGCTTGCGCCTGTCTGCCTCTCCTTGCTGCCCTTCCAGACATGGTAATGGCCTGAAGAGAGTTGGGTAAAACAGCAGTTGGATAGTGTATATTGTGCTGGAGGCACACAACACCCACTAACTCCTGCAGATGCCTTTATTATAGAACACCAGAGATAAAAGGGTATACTGTAATGGAGTCACACAACACCCCCTAAGCCCTGCAGATGGCTCTATTAGAGAACAGCAATAAAGGGTAGATACAGGTGTTTATTGTGCTGGAGGCACACAACACCCACTAACTCCTGCAGATGCCTTTATTATAGAACACCAGAGATAAATGGGTATATACAGATGTATACTGTGCTGTGCTGGAGGCACACACAACTTCCAATAACTCCTGCAGATGGCAAGTGGGCTCAAACAGAGAAGAGCTATGTAGGTGGATATAGCGGTGTGTACTGGGTACAGAGCACGCAGACAGCATGCACAAGCTCCTAACACTACAGACTGCAAGCTCTATTATAAAAGATAGATCACTAGCTATATAGGTGAGGTGAATATAGCGGTGTATACTGCGGTCAGGGCACGCAGACAACAACCACTACAGAAGAGCAAGATCGAAAATCGGCCGATAACGATCGGTGTATACTGTGTTGAAGGTACACAGAACACCCACTAACTGCTTCAGAGGCCAACACACTACACAAGGCCGCCACGCTGGCGGCCTTGTATAGTGTGGGACGTGTAATACACAGCCTGAGCTATGATTGGCCACAGGCATCCTGCCTGTGGCCAATCATGGCTCTCCTCGCTGCTGGCGCTGTGATTGGCCAAGCATGCGGGGTCACAGTGCATGCTTGGCCAATCATGAGCCAGCAATGCACTGCGATGACGCAGTGCATTGTGGGCCGTGAGCGCCACACGAATTTGGCGCGAACGGCCCATAATGTTCGGAATTCGCCGAACGGGCGAACAGCCGATGTTCGAGTCGAACGTATGTCTTCAAACTATGGCCCTCCAACTACAATTCCCATCATGCCTCGTCATGTCTGTGAATGTCAGAGTTTTACAATGCCTCATGGGATCCTTAGTTCCGTAACAGCTGGAGGGCCGTAGTTTGAGGATCCCTGCTCTAAGTGTTATTTCTCTCTGGTGCTTCGTTCCTCTGTTATCAGTCACCTCTGGGAAGTTTTCCCAAAACATAAAATAAATTTGTGTCGGGGAGGGACATATACAGCATTAACTCTTTTTTGCTGCTGCATTCTGCAACTTAAAGTGGTTGTAAACCTCAGTCATGGAATCTGAACAAAGCACATATATCTGTAGTGTTTACTTGTCTCTCTCCAAAGCTCTATGTGCTTTGTTTAGATGACTGAGGTTTACGACCACTTTAAGTTGCAGAATGCAGCAGCAAAAGAGTTAACGCTGTATTTTTCATGCTATTTTATCACAGTACAGCCATAAGAACTGGAAATGTTTTGTACCTGTAATATAAATTCACAGACATTAGCCAAATTGATTTTATTTCTATGTCTAGCAAGTCCTAAATATGCTTGTGAGTGATGATTAAAGGACATAGTTACATGAGACATTAAGTGGAATTAGAACATAGGCACAGAGCGAATTGCTTTTTCCTCTGTAGTTAACTGTAGGAAATGGATAAGTGGAAAGACAATTTCAGTCTTGTGTATGATTGGTGCGTCTTGGAAAAGTAATTTACAAGCCAAGTAAGTAGAGAATTGACTTATTTTTTGCCTGTTGAGTTTGTTGCAGATAGTGAATTAAGTATAACTTGGATGCTTGCTTTTATTGCATCTGCTTCAATACTTCCCATCTGCTAGTCACAGAAATGAAAACCTGTCTATTTTCCCATACATATAAATTACGATCTTCTTTCATTTTTCTTTGTTTCACTTGACAAATACTCGTAGAGGGGCAGATTTGCTAAATTCAGAGAATTCAGAATGTTCACACAATAAATTGTTTGAATATTCATTTCAATTACCCAGTTATGTGCAGATGAAATCAGTAAACAAGCATTTTCATCTCGCATGATTAGATTTTATTGTGTGAACATTCTCAGTTCCTTTAGTAAGTATGCCT
Organism: Lithobates pipiens; assembly: GCF_037356315.1. Taxonomy (NCBI): domain Eukaryota; kingdom Metazoa; phylum Chordata; class Amphibia; order Anura; family Ranidae; genus Lithobates; species Lithobates pipiens. Next base: position 276,137,024 of record NW_027507758.1, read on the forward strand.
CAAAGAGTCGGTCCAGTTAAATTGAATATTTTTGATAGATAACTGTAACAATCTCTATCTTCTGGAACAATTCTGACCAACCAATAAAAATATCTGTGACATGCACTCTTTTACCATTACATGTTAACCGCTTGCCGTCTGCCCTATAACAGTTTTACTGCTATATATATATAAAATATGTTTGTGTATGTGTGTGTGTGTGTGTGTATATATGTATGTGTGATCCCACTCTTTTGGGTTAGGAGTGCACATGCGCTCTGCCACCGGCTCGCTTCCACTGTGATTACACACAGCAGATGCCGATCAGCGGGTGCCAGGTACTTGATGTCCGCCGGCACCCGCCAATTGTCAGACAGAAATACAGAACTGTGATTTGCCTATGTAAACAAGGCAGATTGCCGTTCTGATGGGGGGAGGGGGAGGAGGGATGGAGTTTGTGTCGCTGCAAAGCAGGGAGTAAATTCCATCTCTTCCTTTAGTAAAAGCACCTCACACAGTTCATATAAACACTGGTTAGGCACAGAGTTAACCCTTGGATCGCCGCTGATGTTAATCCCTTCCCAGCCAGTGTCATTAGTACAGTAACAGTACATATTTTTTTTTAGCACTGATTGCTGTATTAGTGTCACTGGTTCTCAAAAAGTGTCAGTTAGTGTCAGAATATCCACCGCAATATCACAGTCCTGCTATAAGTTTCTGATCGCTGCCTCTACTAGTAAAAAATAAATAAAACTATCCTATATTTTGTAGACGCTATAACTTTTGCGCAAACGAATTAATATACGCTTATTGGGAATTATGAACAAATTAGATTTTTTTTTCAATTTCTTTTGGATGTGTTTTTTTAGGAGAAATTAAAAAATATATATATATATAATATCAAAATTGTCTGTCTTTTTTTGTTTATAGCACAAATAATAAAAAACACAGAAAGCTCTAATTGTGGGAAAATAATGATGTAAAATTTATTTGGGTACAGCGTGGCATGACCGCGCAATTGTCAGTTAACATTACACAGTGCCTTATCACCAAAAGTGGCCTGATCATGAAGGGGGGAAATCTTCTGGAGGTCATGTGGTTAATTAGAGCAACACTAAACTGAATCTTAGCACTACAAACCAAAAACGCTATTTAAATTAATTTTTTGATATTAAAAACATACCCATCCATCCATGTCTCCATGCTGTATTTTGCTGAAAAATCACTTAAAAAAACGCCCCCACATTTCTAGCCGCAATCATTTTGAGTAAGGGCAAATGATTAACCCCTTCACACCCGCCCTAGTGTCCCCTTTAAAAGTTATTAACACCCATGAGGGCAAGAGGGATTGGCAATCATGTGACCATTGTGATTGGCTGTCACAGTGATCACATGATTGGAAGCTGATCTCAGTGTCCACTGATATTTTCTTGGGGCCGAGAGACGTTTTCAGCAGCTCAGTCTTTGTGCTGGGAGTGCACAGGGAGCGTGCTTCCTGCATCTAATCACTGCCTGCCCAAGATGCATATGTGGGCATTAACCACTTAAGGACCGGAAGGATTTTCTCCCTTAATGACCAGGCCATTTTTGCAATACGGTACTGCGTCGCTTTAACTGACAATTGCGCGGTCATGTGATGCTGTACCCAAACAAAATTGATGTCCTTTTTTCAGACAAATAGAGCTTTCTTTTGGTGGTATTTGATCACCTCTGCTTTTTTTTATTTTTTTCTGCTATAAACAAACAAAGAGCAATCATTTTGAAAAAAAAAAAATTTTTTTTTTTTTTTTTTACTTTTTGCTATATAAGAAATCCTATTTAAAAAACGAATTTATTCATCAGTTTAGGCCAATATGTATTCTTCTAAATATTTTTGGTTAAAAAAAAACGCAATAGGCGTATATTGCACAAAAGTTATTGCGTCTACAAACTACGGGATAGATTTAGGGACTTTTATTTATTTGTTATTGTTTCTACTGGTTATGGCAGTGATCTGATAGCAGGACTGTGACATTGCGGTAGACAAATCTGACCCCAAATTACACTTTTTGGGGACCAGTGACATTATTACATTGATCAGTGTTATGAAAATGCACTGATCAATGTAAAAATTAAGTTGGCAGGAAAGGGGTTAACACTAGGGGGCTATCAAGGGGTTAAATGTGTTCCCTCAGCCTGTTTTAACTGTAGGGGGGATGGACTGCAAGGGATATGACAGAGATCACTGTTACCAATCACTGGGAACAGTAGATCTCTGTCATGTCACTAGGCAGAACAGGGAATTGCCTACTTTACATAGGCAGTTCCCCATTCTGCCTCTCCTCATCGAGTCTGCCAGACCCGCAGGCACGCTCCCACAGTGAGTGCGCCGGTGCCTGCCTGCAACTGCGCATGCACGTACCGACGTACAATGATGGCAGTTCGCTCAGGGGAGTCCTTAAGCGGTTAGAACCCAGTATTTTGCTGCCATAACCCATATGGGTTACAGGGGCATAAAGGGTTTAAGGTTGCATTTAGCTCAGGCATGCAGACAGGAGGGCATGCTTAGCTGAGAATACCCCTCCTCCAGATGAAAGTTAAACAAAAAGACCGATGGAGACTCATTGGATCTATAACATAATTTTAGCCTAGGCCAGATACCAGGAAGCAACTGAATAATAAAAAAAAAAATGTTTAAAACAAGTAGCTACACTTTCCTATGGCTAGCAGCATAAGGAATACAAATGGTTAATGTCGATTGCAAGAATATAGTTCCACTTTAAGGCACAACAGTTAAACTGCACCTATGCAGTCACTCTCGTTGCCATTTAGCCTCAATTTTACATTTTTCTCACTTTGCTTACTGTTTTTTCACTGCTGAATTTATAGCCCCTGAGATGACACCCCTGAGATCAAGATACAAAATATGGGCCAATGTCCCACCGCAACCCCCTCCACTACTGGGTAGCTACCCACGACAAGACTGCAATTATGGGTCTTGAGTAATTCACAAGTGGCCAGCAACAATTCTAGGATTTAATGTATGTCAAACACAATGGGATTTTACATATTCTACTCAAGTCCTACATGTGGGTTTCAAAAACAGCATCACATTTAAAACAGTATTAAACTCAAAAGCAAACATTTATTATATTGCAGCTTATCATTTCATGTGATGACTGTAATAGTATGGTGGTGATCCAGCCAATAAATATTTTATTCAGAACAAGCTTTCCTGCAATTGTATTAGAGTGCCCCCCCCCCCCGCTCAGGGGGCTGACTTGTTGCCTCGTCGTTTCTTCTACAAGCGCACGGGAGTCCTCCGTTCTGGCATGACCTTTGCCGAACCTTCACTGCTCATGCGCCACTGACATCAGCGGCTGCATGCAGGGTGAGTATCTCCTAAATCGTGTAGGTTTAGGAGATATTCATTTTACTTACAGTGGTGTGAAAAAGTGTTTGCCCCCTTCCTCATTTCCTGTTCCTTTGCATGTTTGTCACACTTAAGTGTTTCGGAACATCAAACCAATTTAAACAATAGTCAAGGACAACACAAGTAAACACAAAATGCAATTTGTAAATGAAGGTGTTTATTATTAAAGGTGAAAAAAAAATCCAAACCATCATGGCCCTGTGTGAAAAAGTGATTGCCCCCTAAACCTAATAACTGGTTGGGCCACCCTTAGCAGCAACAACTGCAACCAAGCGTTTGCGATAACGTGCAATGAGGCTTTTACAGCGTCCTGGAGGAATTTTGGCCCACTCATCTTTGCAGAATTGTCCTAATTCAGTTACATTAGAGGGTTTTCGAGCATGAACGGCCTTTTTAAGGTCATACCACAACATCTCAATAGGATTCAGGTCAGGACTTTGGCTAGGCCACTCCAAAGTCTTCATTTTGTTTTTCTTCAGCCATTCGGTGGTGGACTTGCTGGTGTGTTTAGGATCATTGTCCTGCTGCAGAACCCAAGTTCGTTTCAGCTTGAGTACACGAACAGATGGTCGGACATTCTCCTTCAGGATCTCTTGGTAGACAGCAGAATTCATAGTTCCTTTTATCACGGCAAGTCTTCCAAGTCCTGAAGCAGCAAAACAGCCCCAGACCATCACACTACCACCACCATATTTTACTGTTGGTATAATGTTCTTTTTATGAAATGCAGTGTTCCTTCTACGCCAGATATACTTGGACACACACCTTCCAAAGAGTTCCACTTTTGTCTCATCGGTCCACAGAATGTTGTCCCAAAAGTCTTGGGGATCATCAAGATGTGTTGTGGAGAAATTGAGACGAGCTTTGATGTTCTTTTTGCTCAGCAGTGGTTTTCTCCTTGGAACTCTGCCATGCAGGCCATTTTTGCCCAGTCTTTTCCTGATGGTGGAGGCATGAACGCTGACCTTAACTGAGGCAAGTGAGGCCTGTAGTTCCTTGGACGTTGTTGTGGGGTCTTTTGTGACCTCTTGGATGAGTCGTCGCTGTGCTCTTGGGGTAATTTTGGGCGGCCGGCCACTCCTGGGAAGGTTCACCACTGTTCCATGTCTTCGCCATTTGTGGATAATGGCTCTCACTGTGGTTCGCTGGATTCCCAAAGCTTTGGAAATGGCTTTATAACCCTTTCCAGACTGATAGATCTCAATTACTTTCTTTCTCAATTGTTCCTGAATTTCTTTGGGTCTCGGCATGATGTGTAGCTTTTAAGAATCTTCTGGTGGACCTTACTGTGTCAAGCAGCTCCTATTTAAGTGATGCCTTGATTGTGAACAGATGTGGCAATAATCAGGCCTGGGTGTGGCTATAGAAATTGAACTCAGGTGTGGACAACCACAGTTATAGTATGTTTTAACAAGGGGGGCAATCACTTTTTCACACAGGGCCATGATGGTTTGGATTTTTTTTCACCTTTAATAATAAACACCTTCATTTACAAATTGCATTTTGTGTTTACTTGTGTTGTCCTTGACTATTGTTTAACCACTTTCAGACCGGACCATTTCGCTGGTAAATGACCAGAGGTCTTTTTACACTTTGGCACTGCGCTGCTTTAACTGGTAATTGCGCGGTCATGCAATGTTGTACCCAAACAAAATTTGCGTCCTTTTCTTCCCACAAATAGAGCTTTCTTTTGATGGTATTTGATTGCCTCTGCGATTTTTATTTTTTGCGATATAAACGTAAAAAGACCGCAAATTTTGAAAAAAAATGATATTTTCTACTTTTTGTTATTAGAAAAATCCAATAAACTCAATTTTAGTCATACATTTAGGCCAAAATGTATTCAGCCACATGTCTTTGGTAAAAAAAAAGTCAATAATTGTATATTTATTGGTTTGCGCAAAAGTTGTCACATCTACAAACTAAGGTACGTTTTCTGGAATTTACGCAGCTTTTAGTTTACGACTGCCTATCTCATTTCTTGAGGTGCTAAAATGGCAGGGCAGTACAAAACCCCCCCAAATGACCCCATTTTGGAAAGTAGACCCCCTAAGGAAATTGATAAGAGGCATGTTGAGCCCATTGAATATTTTATTTTTTTGCCTCAAGCGATTGAATAATGACAAAAAAAAAAATTTTTTTTTTTTTTTACACAAAGTTGTCACTAAATGATATATTGCTCACACATGCTATGGGCGTATGTGAAATGACACCCCAAAATAAATTCTGCTGCTTCTCCTGAGTATGGGGATACCACATATGTGGGACTTTTTGGGAGCCTAGCCGCGTACGGGGCCCCGAAAACCAAGCACCGCCTTCAGGCTTTCTAAGGGCGTAAATTTTTGAGTTCACTTCTCACTACCTATTACAGTTTTGAAGGCCATAAAATGCCAAGATGGCACAAAACCCCCACAAATGACCCCATTTTAGAAAGTAGACACCCCAAGCTATTTGCTGAGAGGCATGTTGAGTTCATGGAATATTTTATATTTTGCCACAAGTTGCGGGAAAATTACAAACTTTTTTTTTTTTTTTTTTTTTTTAACAAAGTTGTCACTAAATGATATATTGCTCATGCATGCCATGGGCATATGTGAAATGACACCCCAAAATAAATTCTGCTGCTTCTCCTGAGTACGAGGATACCACATATGTGGGACTTTTTGGGAGCCTAGCCGCGTACGGGGCCCCGAAAACCAAGCACCGCCTTCAGGCTTTCTAAGGGCGTTACAGTTTTGAAGGCCATAAAATGCCAAGATGGCACAAACCCCCCCCAAATGACCCCATTTTGGAAAGTAGACACCCCTAAATTTAGGGGTACACTAGTCAGACTAGGTAATAAATGGCGGGTGCCCTGAAACTATAAAAAAATAACTAACCAACCAGCGTCACCTGTAACAGTTATATGGTGATCACTGGTGAAAGGGTTAACTAGGGGGCAATTAGGGGGCTTTATGCGGTAGTATATGGGGGTCCCTGGCGCTATAAAAAGCTGCGGCGAACCTAAATACCTACCTGCCTAACTAGCGTCACCTGTGACACTAATACAGCGATCAGAAAAACGATCGCTTATTAGGCTGGGTTCACACTGGAGCGATGCGGGAACGCCACGAATGCGCGGCGGGTTCCCGCATCGCATGCCTCCCGGCGGCAGTTCACACTGCCCTATGCGAACTGCTGGGAGTGTCAGTGAAATGTTACTGACACCCCCAGATCAGTTCGCATATCGCAGTGCGATCTGCAAACTCGGATCGCATGGTGTGAACACCCATGCGATCCGATTCTGCTGCGGGCCAAAAAAAGGGTCCCGTGCGAATTTGCGGCGGGTGCGGCGGGTGTGGCGGGTGCGGCGAATGGCTGAACTCGAATCGCACAGAGATCGGATGTGATTTGCACTGCAGTGCGGTGCGAATCACATTCGTTCTCATAAACCGCTGCAATGTGAACCCAGCCTTAGTGACACTGGCGACGGGGGGTGATCACGGGGTTAAACCTTTATTGGGGGGGTTAGGGGGGTACATTAGAACTAAAGGGGGCTAACTCTAACTGCCCTAACAGTTATTACAGTCACAAATGACACCAATGCAAAAAAAAAAAAAAAAAATGACATTGGTGTCACTGTGACTGGGGGGCAGGGGTAATTGGGGGGGTGATCGGGGGGTAAAGGGGGGGTGTGAGTGTGCCTGGCATGTTCTACTGTGTGTGTAGAGTGTTGGTGCAACTTACTGATCCGCTCTCCTCCGTGTCGGAACGAAAAATACCGACACGGAGGAGAGAATACATCACTTCCTCTCCTGTGTTTACATTACAGGAGAGGAAGTGATGTCACCGGGGATTTCTATTCGTCGGGAGCGATCGCGAGGGGGTGGCCATGAATGAATGGCCGTCCCCTCGTCCGGGATCGCTCCCGTACGAATACCGACCGCCGCAGGCACCGGGCGGGGGCCCGATCGGGCCCCCGACCCGCGGGAGGCAAGGGACGTACATGTATGTCCTTATGCCTGCCCGTGCCATTGTACCGACGTACATCGGCGTGCGGCGGTCGGCAACTGGTTAAATTGGTTTGATGTTCCGAAACACTTAAGTGTGACAAACATGCAAAGGAACAGGAAATGAGGAAGGGGGCAAACACTTTTTCACACCACTGTACAGGTAAGCCTTATTATAGACTTACCTGTAGGTAAAAATGTCCAAGCGGGGTATACAACTGCTTTAACTGTGCATTAAATAAGAATTCCTGGTATGGCATTGAAAAGCTTTCTCGAGGTGGAGAGTGTGATGTTAACACTCCAACTCGTCTAATCAGATAACGATTTGAATGCATTGAAAAAATGCAAAGCATTCTGTGAATGGCACTCATGTTGTGTGGTCAGCCTTCTGGGCTCAAAGTGCAGCATATCAGGCTGGGCATTGGACCCAAAAGCCAGTGGAGATCACTTGATTACTAGTCGACTACAGTGATTTCCAGCTTCTAGAGGGATCCCACAGGTGCGATATATCTAAGCTGGTCCAATGTAAGGTTTTGGCTCCGTGGCTCACTGGGAGGCTGAGCCAGCTGCCAGTCAGGCATTTGGGATCTCTCCAGAGCCTGTATCTAGACATCAGCCGACATCAGACTTTAGCCTGTTGTTTGGCTGAATACGGGTTACAGGAGTGAAGAAAAAAGTACACTACTGTGATCCACAGGAGAAGTAAGGCCAAAAGAGCTTTGGCTCTTCTACTTCTCCTTTAAAGTGGTTCTAAAGACGATTCTTTAGTGGTACTAAAGAAGGTTTTTTACCTTCATGCATTTTATTGCTCCCTTTGATCCAGGGATGTTCACAATAGACTCCACTGTCTTGGGACTCTCCCTCCTCATTGGCTGAGACAACAGCGAGAGCCCATTGACTCCCACTGTTGTCAATCACAGCCAGTGAGCCAATGAGAAGAGAGTGGGGGGGGGGGGGCTGTCTTATGGACGCATAGAAAAGCGGCTCAGGAGCGAGCACACAACGGTGCCCCCAGGGCAAGCGGCACTGCTCGAGGGGGGAGAACCCAAGAGCGCTGGTAGGGAGCTCAGAAAAAAAGGATCGAGTGGCTCTGTGCACAAGCACTGCACAGAGCAGGTAAGTATAACATGTTTGTTATTAAAAAAACAAAACAAAAAAAAACAAAGCTTTAATACCACTTTAAGTATAGCATGTAAGCAACTATGAGTTTTATGTACAAAGCATGATGTTATGGCTCCTCAACCACCAATTGGGACCAGACCTGCGCTGAAAGATTAAATTTGATTTGTGACTACAGGGAAATAACTCATGTACACAGAACTTTTAAAAAAACACCAGCGCTGCTGCCAGGAAAAAGCAGCGTTAAAAACGCTCTGTTAGCTGTGTTTTTGATGAGTGTTTATAATCGATTACAGGCGTTTTTTTCCAAATTTTTTTGGGCGTTAGTGTTTTTTGACATTTTTTCATTAAAAACACTCCCTATAATGTAAAAACGCCAAATGCGGCTAAACGCTTGTTACAGTGCGGACACATAGGCTAACATGGAGGTGTGTTTAGCGGCAGTTAAATAAAACCTCAAACATCCCTAGCAGCATCTGTAAAAACATCCTGTGTGCATGAGCCCTAATTCTTCTAAAGAACATGATACCAAAGATTGATTAGATAATTGTGTTGTACCTCCTTGCTTTAATATCCATGTCACTAAAGTTTTAATTGTCTTAGTAAAACATGCAGTCATGGTTTGATAAGCTTCACAGTCATTTCAAAGCCATGCCCCTAATTATATGCATTTGTTTTCTGTTTTGTTTCATTATTACTGGTTTATTTTACTTTTTAATTTATAGTAATGTGTTAAAAATCCGGAAACAAAAAGTAAAGGATGGCTACTAAGTAAAACTTTTTTTTTTTTTTTTTTTTTTTTTTTTATAAATGTTAAATCACAAAATGTGTTATCCATGATGACAAGTCCACTATGAATCATTGTGTTTGATGTTGATGCAGATAATTAGTTCTTCGTTAATTGAATTAAAAAAAAAAAAGTAAATGTTTCCACATATCATTATTCATTAATCATGTTCAATGAAGTAATGGCTTACCATTTTTAAGGGTTCTTTGGCTCACAACAAATTATTCAAGACCGATCCATGTTTTTTTTTTTTTTTTTTTTTTGTCTGGTGTTTCTTTATGTGCCAGCTTTCCGTCATTATATATGGCTGCTTTTTCCTATCACTATAATACTGTGAGCTGTATCTTAAAACTCCAGTTTTTACTGCTAAACTTAAGCATTATTGATGCTGTCTGTGTGCTTGATCAATGCTTGATCAATATTTATACCCCATCCAATCATAATGTATTCCATAACATCACATAATGGCTTTCAGGGTCCAAGAACCTGTGCCTTAGAACCCCTTTTTCCCCATATATTGTCCTCCTTAGCTGTCATTCATTGCCAGTGGCAAACTACTTATGCACTTTTTTAATTTTTTTATTTTTGGAAGTAAAGAGGCTTAAGTTTCCCTTCATTTTTTTTCGATGGACATAGCCTAGATAATATAAGCCATATAACCATAAGGGGGCATTCTTTACAGTTCTAATTCTGCTTAGAAAATGCAGCGCAGGTTATCACAAGCATTGCTCAGTTTTATTACGATGCTTCTGGTAATGTTCTTATACCGCAGGATCAGATTATTGGTGGTATGGATCCAGACACTACCGCGACAGCTTTAGGACTCTATAATAAGTGCAACCGACTAGAAGTCAGCATCTTCGCTAACTTCATAAAACCGTGGAAAGAAAATCATTAAAAGCAGGTACATGCAGAGACATGGCACAGTAGTACAGTGTCTGCTAAGCTTAGACCAAATGTACTGTGACTTTTTGGTCTCTTTTGTGAAATTCCCCCTGCATTGGTCAAGAATGTCATTGTGCCAATTAATACATGTCACCTGCGTTGGTACTAGCAAGGGACTTGATTTGTGCTGCTTTTTTTTCCTGTGAAGACCTCCCATATGGGATTTTTTTTAACATTATTACTGTAAAGTAAAATTGCCCAGACAGCTCCAACCAGCGCTTTTCTTAGGTTTGGATAGACTTGAATAAATACAGTACTTATGTCACTTTTTCACTGTCCTGGATTTGTGCTACTTTGTTCCTGTAAATACCTAATTTATGTGACTTTTTTTATTTATTTTTTATTATTATTTTAAATTTGCCTTATAAAACAGATAACTCCAGCCCAAACTTTTCTTAGGTTTGGATAGACTGGGAGTAGACTTGAGTAAATACAGTAATTATGTCAAATTTCTTTTCTGCCCGTGATTTGTGCTGCTTTTTTCCTGTGAACACCCCCCATATGTGATTTCTTTTTATTTTTTTTTAAGTTATCACTATAAAATATAATTGCCTAGGCAGCTCCAGCCCAAACTTTTCTTAGATTTGTATAGTCTGGGAATAGATTTGGGTAAATAGAGTACTTGTGTCAAGTTTTTTTGTTTTTTTGTTTTGTTGTCTTTCGATTTGTACTGCTTTTTTTTTTCTTCCTGTGAACACCTCCCACATGTGATTTTATTTTTAAAGTTCTCACTATAATGCTGGGTTCACACTGCTGCGGTGTACGAGATCGGATGTGGTTCGCACCGCACTGCAGTGCAAATCACATCCGATCTCTGTGCGATGCGAGTTCAGCCATACAGATAGTATGGCTGAATTCGCATCGCATCCGGCCCAGACTCTCACAGGACCCTTTTTTTGGTCCGCAGCAGAATCGGATCGCATGGGTGTTCACACCATGCGATCCGATTCCTGTTCGAGTTTGCAGATCGCACTGCGATATGCGAACTGATTTGGAGGTGTCATTAACTTTTCACAGACACTCCCAGCAGTTCGCAGTGTGAACTGCCGCCGGGAGGCATGCGATGCGGGAACCCGCAATAGATTCGCAGCGTTCCCGCATCGCAGCAGTGTGAACCCAGCCTAAAGAAGAATTGTCTACATGGCTCCAGCCAAAACTTTTCTTTGGATAGACCAGAATAGACTTGAGTAAATAAAGTATTTATGTTAAGTTTATTTTTTTATTTTTTTCTTGATTTGTGCTGCTTTTTTCCTGTGTAACTTATGTAATTTTTTTTTTTTTTAACCACTTCAATACAGGGCACTTAAACACCTTCCTGCCCACACCAATTTTGAGCTTTTTGACAATGGCACAGTCATGCTACACTGTATCCAAATGAAATTTAAAAAAAAAATGTTTCCAACAAATAGAGCTTTCTTTTGGTGGTATTTGATCACCTCTACGGTTTTTATTTTTTGCTAAACAAATAAAAAAAGACAGAAAAATTTGAAAAAAAATAGTTTTTTTTGTTTCAGTTTCAAAACTTTGTAAATAAGTATGTTTTCTCCTTCACTGATGGGGCTGCACTGACGGGCACTGATAAGGTGGCACTGATGAGGTGGCACCAATGAAGTGGCACTGATGAGTTGGCATTGATGGATACTGATATGTGGCACTGATGGGCACTGATGGGTGGCACGGATGTGCACTGATAGGTGGCACAAATTGGCACTGATAGCTGGCACAGATTGGCATGGGTAGGCAGCATGGATGGGCATGGATGGGCACTGATAGGCGGCACGGATGGGCACTGATAGGCGGCATTGTATTGTATTATACTGTACTGATGGATGCCAATCAGGGCCAAACAATAATGCATGCCAATCAGTGATTCCCATTGCGGGCACTGATAAGCATCCATTGCGGGCACTGATTGGCATCCATTGTGGGCACTGACTGGCATCCCTGATGGTCTAGGGTGGCATACCTGGTGCTGGGCATCCCTGGTGGTCTGGTGGCGTCCCTGGTGGTCCAGTGTGGGTATCCTCGGGGGGGCTGCACTGATAATCGATCAGCACAGACCCCCCATCAGAGGAACAGCCGATCGGCTCTCCTCTACTCGCGTCTGACAGACGCAAGTGAGGAAAAGCCGATCATCGGCTCTTCCTATTTACACTGTGATCAGCTGTGATTGGACACGGCTGATCACGTGGTAAAGCGCCTCCGTCTGAGACTCTTTACCGAGATCGTAGTTGCGGGGTGTCAGACTGACACCCCGCAACAACGATCGCCGCGGTGTGCGCCCCCGGGGGGGAGGTGCAGCGGCTCAAAATCCTGATCACGTCATAGGACGTCCGGTCAGAATTTTGAAACCACTTTGCCGCCGTGTTTCTGCTATAGGGCGAACAGCAAGTGGTTAAGTTATCACTATGAAGTAGAATTGTGTACATGGCTCTATCCAAAACGTTTCTTAGGTTTGAATAAACTGAAAATAGACGTGAGTAAATACAGTAATTATGTCACTGTTCTTTTTTTATTTTTTTTCTCTTTCATTTATTGACGGACACAGCTCCATTAATCTTGACCGTAGGGTTATTACGCCACCTTCAGGAGAGGACTAGGCAGAACATGTAATACATGTGAAAAACAGCAGAACAGTACAGTTCCGCTCAGGGGTCACTGCCTTGATTTGTGCTGCTTTGTTCCTGTAAATAACTCCCATATGTGATTTTTAAAGTTACCCATATAAAGCAGATAGCTCCAGCCCAAACTATTCCTAGGTTGGGATAGATTGGGAGTACACTTGAGTAAATACAGTAACTATGTGAATTTTTTTTTCTGCCCTTGATTTCTGCTGCTCCCATTTGTGATAATTTTTTAATTTTTTTAAGTGATCACTATAAAGTCTAATTGTCCACATGGCTCCAGCCCAAACTTTTCTTAGGTTTGGATAGACTGGGAATAGACTTGAGTAAATACAGTACTTACAGTATCTCACAAAAGTGAGTACATTCCTCCCATTTTTGTAAATATTTTATTATTTCATTTCATGTGATAACACTGAAGAAATTACACTTTGCTCCAAATGTAAAGCAGTGAGTGTACAGCTTGTATAACAGTGGAGATTTGCTGTCCCCTCAAAATAACTCAACACACAGCCATTAACTGCTTCAGCCTGAAAGATTTTACCCCGTCAGGGCTGGGCTCAGCCCTTCCTCCTTTGAGCTGGTGGCTCAGCTGTCGCCAATTGCCAGCTCCTATCTCTCCACAGTGACCCACCTGTTGATGATATCCTGCTCTTCAGTCCTGCCTACTTAAGCTGCCCAGCCCAGATGATCTCCGCCTTCGCCTTGGTCAGCATCACAGAGACTATCTCCTGCATTCCTGTTAAAGACTTGCTTGGCTGACATTCCTTCTGGCTCCAGATCCTGCTTGCTATTCCACTACATGGATTTCTGGCTTGTCTGACTATCCATGCTGGTTACTGAACTTTGGCTATGTTTTGACTACGTTTTGTTCTATTTAATTTTATTATTAGACAAGTGTGTTCTGTCTTGGTCTGATTCATGGTTTCTGACAACCCCCCTTCCTTACCAGAGAACTTTTTACAATTCGGCACTGCGTTGCTTTAACTGACAATTGCGCGGCCATGCAATGCTGTAACCAAATGAAATCTGCGTCCTTTTTTTCCCCCACAAATAGAGCTTTCTATTGGTGGTATTGGATCACCTCTGCAGTTTTTATTTTTTGCGCTGTTAAAAAAAGAGCGACACTTTTGAAAAAAAAAATATTTTTTACTATAATAAATATCCCCCGATTTAAAAAAAAAAATAAAAAAAATGTCTTCATCAGTTCAGGCCAATATGTATTCTTTTTTGGTAAAAAAAATTGCAATAAGTGTATATTGATTGGTTTACGCAAAAGTTATAGCATCTACAAACTATGGGAAAGATTTATGGCATTTTTATTATTGTTATTATTTTTGTTTTTTTACTAGTAATGGCAGTGATCTGAGATTTTTAGCGGTATTGCCACGGACAAATCAGACACTTTTGACACATTTTTGGGACCATTGACAAATATACAGCTATAAAAATACACCAGTTACTGTGTAAATGTCACTGGCAGGGAAGGGGTTAACACTAGGGGCTGATTAAGGGATTAAATGTGTGAGTAAGAGAGGGGGTTAAATGTGTGAGTAAGAGAGGAGACATAGCGCTGTTCCTACATGGTAGGAGCAAACAACATGTCTGCTCTCCTCTGACAGCACAAGGATTTCGGGTCCCCCCCTGGTGGCCAAAAAGGGAAGGATGTACCCATATGGGGTTTTGCCCAGGAGAGACATTCTGCCGCAGTATATCTGCGTGAGCCGGTTAATTTCTAAACTGCTGGCAACAAAAGTGAGTACACCCCTAAGTGAAAATGTCCAAATTGCGCCCAAAGTGTCAATATTTTGTGGGGCCACCATTATTTTCCAGCACTGCCTTAACCCTCTTGGGCATGAAGTTCACCAGAGCTTCACAGGTTGCCACTAGAGTTCTCTACCACTTCTCCATGATGACATCATGAAGCTGGTGGATGTTAGAGACCTTGCGCTTCTCCACCTTCCATTTGAGGATGCCCTACAGATGTTCAATAGGGTTTTAGGTCTGGAGATATGCTTGGCCAGTCCATCACTTTACCCTCAGCTTCTTTAGCAAGGCAGTCTTGGAGCTGTGTTTTGGAGTCGTTATCATGTTGGAATACTGCCCTGCAGCCCAGTGTCCGAAGGGAGGGGATCATGCTCTGCTTTGGTATGTCACAATAAATAATAACATATTTACAAAAAATGTGAGGGGTATACTATCTTTTGTGAGATACTGTATGTCACATTTTTTATGCTGTCCTTGATCTGTGCTGTTTCTTTAAACACCTCCCATATGTGATTTATTTATTATATACATTATCTCTATAAAGCAGAATTGTGTAGATGGCTCCAGCTTATTTTATTTTTTTTGGCTAGATATATACACTTGGGTACACACAGTTCTTATGTCAAGTTGTTTGGTATCTGTGACGTGGTCCAGTATATTTCCCCTACAATTCCTGTCCCTGTCTCAGCAGCAGGACAAGAAATGTGGAGGGTGGGGGGGGGGGCGCAAGTGGTGGGAGACTTCTGCAGCATGTTTGGCAAGTACAGGATCACAATTTATATAAAATAATATGCAGAGTGATTGGAGGGAAGCTTCAGAATGGCAAATATGTTTTTAATACAAATTATGTGAGCAGACTGCAGTTCTTCTTTTAAGTCTGTCCAGTGGAGTCACAGAATGCAGTAAAAACCGAATTTTTTTTAGATTCCGTGCACACTCTACGAAAAAACAAATTTTCTCTGAAGTTGGGCTTTAAGGACAGTAGTCATTGTCAGCACCACATTATAGACTGTTCATGTTTTTTTCTTCTTCAGATTCGGAAAGTGAAGAGAATATAGATAAAATATTTCTTTCTTAAGTAACAACCTAGGTAGGGTTGTCAATAGATGAACACCGCTAATATATGTTGTTAATTTTAGGAAAGGATTCTACGTTTTTATGCCAAAACATTTTCTTCATCACCCCTGAATATGGCAAGAGAAGTCTATACAAGTTTAGGTATGTACTTTTTTTTCCCTTATCTGATTATATTACTACTATGTATTATGCATAGTATGAATTCAGTATGAAATGACAATGGTATATACCACTCAATAGCTTACCACGTTTTTAATTAAATAATAAGATAAGAGTATCCTTGACCTTTGGAAGGAGCCTTTATCTTTTGCATAGAACAATTCACTTCCCAAAGGCACTTTACAAGGCAGATGATGGACTAGAAATGGGACAATGCAGAGCATGTTTTCATTTTTCGCTATTCCTGTCAGATCATCCAGTTATGTAATTGCTTTTCTGCATTGAATCAACATCTCACCATTGAGATAAATGATCTTCATATGAGTATGCATTTCTCCTTCATTCATCTGTCAAAAATGGGAACAAAGGTTAGATTGAAACGAAGGCGTAACATATATATAGACAGCATCAAGGCCCTAATGCATTTTCCATATCTTTATAATTAGATAAATAATATAAAGTGTGCAAGAGCTACATAGAGAGATGTTCAGTGAAAATTACAAATATTCATATACGGCCTGTTCTAGTGTTTATTTAAGCTGATCCTGATATCGGCTAAAGCGGTTAACACATTTTTAGTTCTTTATTTACACCGGCATTTTTAATGCACCTTACAGTGTGAATATTGGCTTTACAGTTCATTCACTCAGATTGAGTGATAGTATACCGGGGTCTAAAAGGAAACATGCTTGCTTCCTGGGGTCTCTAAGATGATTTAGCACTGTGTGATGCATGCAGTGAGATTGGTTGGTCTGCTAATGCCCTTTTTTTTTTTTGCGATTTTTTTTTTTCCAGACTGATTTTGTCATAAACTGGTGTTTTATACACGCGGTCAGACAAAGTTGTCAGACAAAATCAGATCGTTCAGAACGTGATGACGTTTGTTCGTTATGACGGGACTACGTTGAGGCTAGTAGCCAATAGCTTTGGTCTCGTAATTTGATCTGAGCATGCGTGGCACTTTGTCCAATCGTAATTCTCTACAAACGATCGGAAAAAGTCAGATCGGATTTTTTTGACGGAAAATTTGAGATCCTGCTCTCAAATTTTTTCCGTCTGAATTTCTGATGGAAAAAGTCCGATAGAGCCCACGCACGATCGGATTTTCCGACAATATAATCCGATCGGACCTTTTCCATTGGAATTTCCGACCATGTGTACAAGGCATAATTCTGACCAAGAGCTGCTGTCAAGAGCTCAATATCTTGGGTGGACAGCCGTTGCCTGCAGGAATTTCTAGGCCAGATTTTTGAATACAGGCGGTCGTCTACTTACAAACATCTGACTTACAAACGACCCCTACTTAAAAACGGAGGGAGACAACAGGAAGTGAGGGGAAATCTACCCCTAGGAAGGGAAATTCTCTCCTGTAAGAGTTAATATGGGAAAAAGTGTCTCCACTGATACTTTATCACCAGTCCATGTTTCCCTAACAGCCCAAAATATTCAAAATCCAATTGTCATTGGTCATTGATTCAAGTGAGCTGCAATCTTCTGTACAGGGGCACAGACAGCAAAACAAATGTTACAGGGGTGATAACCCTTCCCTATGTTATCCAAAAAGCTTAACAATAGATTTTTTGGCTGGAGCTACACTTAAAAAATTGACCTGTTCCGACTTACAAACAGATTCAACTTAAGAACAAACCTACAGTCCCCATCTTGTTTGTAACTCGGGGACTGCCTGTAGTCTATGTAGACTATGGCTCAGGGTAATAGGGCTGCCAGGTGTGGCAAAACACACCCACACATCACTGATAATACAACTAGCCAGTTGACTGGGGTAGGAGGGGGATCAGCACAAGACGTAGCCTGTTGCTTAAAGAGGAAGTAAACCCTGATGGGTTTACTTCTTCCTTGTTTCCCTGCAAAGGTAAAGCATAATGGGCTACTATGCATCGCATACTAGCCCATTATGTGTCACTTACCTGACACAGATGTCACTGCTGTCCCCTGCTGTACGGCGCATCCATCTTCTTCTGGGTATCGCTGCTCCAGCCACTCACAGCGCCGGAGCAGAGATGTCGTCACTCCCGCGCATGCGCACGGGAGCCGCCACTAATGGCATATCGCAGCGGTGCCTGTCTTTTAGTAAATATCTCCTAAACCGTGTAGGTTTAGGAGATATTTCTTGGACCTACAGGTAAGCCTTAATCTAGGCTTACCTGTAGGTCAAAGTGGTATATAAGGGTTTACAATCACTTTAAATCCAGCCCTATCTAGAATACAAAGTGGACATGATCACAGTTCAGGTACTACTGTAACATCATTTAGAGATAATGTATTCTGTTAAGCCTCTAATGAAAAGTTTCCGCTCTCATAATATATAACAAATAACTTACAAGGAGAATTATTCTTAAAATGAAAAAAAGTTCCTGCTGCAAAAAAATATCAAAGAAAAATAATATTAATACAAAAATAGTACATCTCTGCATTACATCCACATTTCCTTCTATTTTTTTCTTTAAACACAGCAAGTGCAGGTAACCGTTGATGTGACTGAAATAAAGTGTGCTCCTTTCTGCTTGAGATCAGAAACCCCAAACACTACTTCATGTCTGATGTATTGCAAAGGACATAGACTTCTCCGCATACAGGGTTATTTACAAAGGTACATCCACTTTGCACTACAAGTGCACTACAAGTGCACTTGAAAGTGCACTTGGAATTTCAGTCACTGTATATCCGAGGGGGACATGCAAGGAAAATAAACAGCATTTTAGCTTGCACATGAATGGATGATAAAATTAGCAGAGCTTCCCCTCATTTTAAACCTACCCCTCAGATTTACAGTGAGTGCACTTGTAGTGCAAAGTGGATTTGCCTTCTGTAAATAACCCCCATTGTCACCCCCTTCTTTATTTCCATAACCCATCCTTGTACACAGGAAGTTCTAAGCTCACAGGACTTCTGGCAGAATCAACAGTTATTTTTGCTCTTATTGAACAGATATAACAACAATTTCAAACTGTATATTCCGCAAAACAAAGGGGAACAAATAAGAGAATCTTATTGTTAATGCATTTAACTAATAGCATTACCATTAAGGAAGGGAGGGAAGTGGGTCAGAAGAAGGGGGTGGAGGACAAAGCCAGGGAAAGCAGGAATAGAGGACCTGAGAGTGAGCACAAGGGGAAAAAAGGAGGAAAAGAAAGGGTCTCATCTACTTTGTACAAATTTGTTTGTTCTATAGGACCCTACCAGTACCCTTGGATCCACTAATATTTTCATATTAGTGAAAGATCTAAACTGAATGCATGTTTACAGCTTGCAGTGGATATGTATTTAAGGGGTATTAAACCCACAAACAAAAATGTAATCTATTGCAGCTTCATTAATCCTTAAAGTGATAGTAATCCGCAGTTGAAGGAAAAAAAATCCTCTGCAAGACAATGTCATAATGTGCTAGTATGCATCACATACTAGCATATTATGAGAGGCGCACCTTAACCACTTTCAGACCGGACCATTTTGCTGGTAAATGACCAGAGGTCTTTTTACAATTTGGCACTGCGTTGCTTTAACTGGTAATTGCGCGGTCATGCAATGTTGTACCCAAACAAAATTTGCGTCCTTTTCTTCCCACAAATAGAGCTTTCTTTTGATGGTATTTGATTGCCTCTGCGATTTTTATTTTTTGCGATATAAACGTAAAAAGACCGCAAATTTTGAAAAAAAATGATATTTTCTACTTTTTGTTATTAGAAAAATCCAATAAACTCAATTTTAGTCATACATTTAGGCCAAATTGTATTCAGCCACATGTCTTTGGTAAAAAAAAGTCAATAATTGTATATTTATTGGTTTGCGCAAAAGTTGTCACATCTACAAACTAAGGTACGTTTTCTGGAATTTACGCAGCTTTTAGTTTACGACTGCCTATCTCATTTCTTGAGGTGCTAAAATGGCAGGGCAGTACAAAACCCCCCCAAATGACCCCATTTTGGAAAGTAGACACCCTAAGGAAATTGATAAGTGGCATGTTGAGCCCATTGAATATTTAATTTTTTTGCCTCAAGCGATTGAATAATGACAAAAAATATATATATATTTTTTTTTTACACAAAGTTGTCACTAAATGATATATTGCTCACACATGCTATGGGCATATGTGAAATGATACCCCAAAATAAATTCTGCTGCTTCTCCTGAGTACGGGGATACCACATATGTGGGACTTTTTGGGAGCCTAGCCGCGTACGGGGCCCCGAAAACCAAGCACCGCCTTCAGGCTTTCTAAGGGCGTAAATTTTTCATTTCACTTCTCACTACCTATTACAGTTTTGAAGGCCATAAAATGCCAAGATGGCACAAAACCCCCACAAATGACCCCATTTTAGAAAGTAGACACCCCAAGCTATTTGCTGAGAGGCATGTTGAGTCCATGGAATATTTTATATTTTGCCACAAGTTGCGGGAAAATTACAAACTTTTTTTTTTTTTTTTTTTTTTTTCACAAAGTTGTCACTAAATGATATATTGCTCACGCATGCCATGGGCATATGTGAAATGACACCCCAAAATAAATTCTGCTGTTTCTCCTGAGTACGGGGATACCACATATGTGGGACTTTTTGGGAGCCTAGCCGCGTACGGGGCCCCGAAAACCAAGCACTGCCTTCAGGATTTCTAAGGGCGTTACAGTTTTGAAAGCCATAAAATGCCAAGATGGCACAAACCCCCCCCCAAATTACCCCATTTTGGAAAGTAGACACCCCTAAATTTAGGGGTACACTAGTGAGACTAGGTAATAAATGGCGGGTGCCCTGAAACTATAAAAAAAATAACTAACCAACCAGCGTCACCTGTAACAGTTATATGGTGATCACTGGTGAAAGGGTTAACTAGGGGGCAATCAGGGGGCTTTATGCGGTAGTATATGGGGGTCCCTGGCGCTATAAAAAGCTGCGGCGAACCTAAATACCTACCTGCCTAACTAGCGTCACCTGTGACACTAATACAGCGATCAGAAAAACGATCGCTTATTAGGCTGGGTTCACACTGGAGTGATGTGGGAACGCCACGAATGCGCGGCGGGTTCCCGCATCACATGCCTCCCGGCGGCAGTTCACACTGCCCTATGCGAACTGCTGGGAGTGTCAGTGAAATGTTAATGACACCCCCAGATCAGTTCGCATATCGCAGTGCGATCTGCAAACTCGGATCGCATGGTGTGAACACCCATGCGATACGATTCTGCTGCGGACCAAAAAAAGGGTCCCGTGCGAGTTTGCGGCGGGTGCGGCGGGTGCGACACGAATTCAGCCATACTATCTGTATGGCTGAACTCGAATCGCACAGAGATCGGATGTGATTTGCACTGCAGTGCGGTGCGAATCACATCCGTTCTCATAAACCGCTGCAATGTGAACCCAGCCTTAGTGACACTGGCGACGGGGGTGATCACGGGGTTAAACCTTTATTGGGGGGGTTAGGGGGGTACCTTAGAACTAAAGGGGGCTAACCCTAACTGCCCTAACAGTTATTACAGTCACAAATGACACCCGCCGGGTGATCAGGGGGTTAAACCTTTATTAGGTAATAAATGGCGGGTGCCCTGAAACTATAAAAAAATAACTAACCAACCAGCGTCACCTGTAACAGTTATATGGTGATCACTGGTGAAAGGGTTAACTAGGGGGAAATCAGGGGGCTTTATGCGGTAGTATATGGGAGTCCCTGGCGCTATAAAAAGCTGCGGCGAACCTAAATACCTACCTGCCTAACTAGCGTCACCTGTGACACTAATACAGCGATCAGAAAAATGATCGCTTATTAGGCTGGGTTCACACTGGAGCGATGCGGGAACGCCACGAATCCGTGGCGGGTTCCCGCATCGCATGCCTCCCTGCGGCAGTTCACACTGCCCTATGCGAACTGCTGGGAGTGTCAGTGAAATGTTAATGACACCCCCAGATCAGTTCGCATATCGCAGTGCGATCTGCAAACTCGGATCGCATGGTGTGAACACCCATGTGATCCGATTCTGCTGCGGGCCAAAAAAAGGGTCCCGTGCGAATTTGCGGCGGGTGCGGCGGGTGCGGCGGGTGCGACACGAATTCAGCCATACTATCTGTATGGCTGAACTCGAATCGCACAGAGATCGGATGTGATTTGCACTGCAGTGCGGTGCGAATCACATTCGTTCTCATAAACCGCTGCAATGTGAACCCAGCCTTAGTGACACTGGCGACGGGGGGTGATTACGGGGTTAAACCTTTATTGGGGGGGTTAGGGGGGCACATTAGAACTAAAGGGGGCTAACCCTAACTGCCCTAACAGTTATTACAGTCACAAATGACACCAATGCAAAAAAAAAAAAAAAAAAGCAATTGGTGTCACTGTGACTGGGGGGGCAGGGGTAATTGGGGGGTGATCGGGGGGTAAAGGGGGGGTGTGAGTGTGCCTGGCATGTTCTACTGTGTAGTGTAGTGCTTGTGCAACTCACCGATGCTCTCTCCTCGGTGCCGGAACGAAAAATACCGACACGGAGGAGAGAATACATCACTTCCTCTCCTGTGTTTACATTACAGGAGAGGAAGTGATGTCACCGGACATTTTCATTCGTCGGGAGCGATCGCGAGGGGGTGGCCATGAATGAATGGCCGTCCCCTCGTCCGGGATCGCTCCCGAACGAATACCAACCGCGGGCAGGCACCGGGCGGGGGCCCGATCGGGCCCCCGACCCGCGGGCAGGCAAGGACGTACATGTAAGCCCTTATGCCTGCCCGTGCCATTCTGTCGACGTACATCGTCGTGCGGCGGTCGGCAAGTGGTTAAAACAAATCTCTCCAGTGCCCCCGCTGATCCCGCTCTTCTTTCTGGGGCGCGATGGTGTAATTTCCATGCATGCGCGGTATGCCAGACCTTCAGAGTGACGTGCCTTAAAACAAACACCTCCAGTGCGCCGCTGATCCCGCTCTTCCTTCTGGGTTCATGAGTGGCCAGGGGCGCGATGGCGTCACTTCCGTGCATGCACGATATGCCAGACCTTCAGAGCGCATGCGCCGCAACGTCACCAGCTGTATGCACTTTGAATATCTCCTAAACAGTGCGACTTTAGGAGATTTTCACAGTACCTACAGGTAAGCCTTATTGTAAGCTTACCTGTAGGTGAAAGTTGTAAAACAGAGTTTGCTACCGCTTTAAATGTGATGGCTGCATTTGTTTTTTTTTCCTAAGGTTTTTTTTTTTTTTCATTTTTATCTGGTGATCCAGCCAGTCACATACTTTTTGTCACCAGCACCATTTGGAGAGGGGAGTGTTATGCCGTGTACACACGACCAGACTTTCTGGCAGAAAAAGTCAGATGGAATCTTTTCATCGGATATTCCGATCGTGTGTATGCCTCATCAGGCTTTTTTTTTTTTTTTCGAAAATTCTGATGGACCTAGAAATAGAAATTGATTGATCTTCTATCGGGAAAACTGTTCGTCTGGATGCTGCTCCGACAGACCAAAAACAACGCAAGGGCAGCTATTGCCTACTGGCTATTGAACTTCCTTTTTCTACTCCCGTCGTACATATTGTACGTCACCGCCTTCTAGACAATCGGACTTTGGTGTGATCGTGTGTAGGCAAGACCGTTTCAGTGGAACTCTGTTGGGGAAAAACTGTTTATTCTGATGGAAAAGAAAACGGTCGTGTGTACATGGCATTAGATTGATTAGTAGATTTAGATGGACCTTACACAACCTGCTGTTGGCTAACATAACAGAGCCAGTCCAGGCACTGCAGGGATCCCAACAATAATGTTGGGATCCACCCAGATTAATGACCAGCTGCTGTTTCAGCCTCTCGCTGCACTGCTGACAGTTTGAGCTAGCTGCCCTCACCCTCCGGGTCCTCCACAGTCACTAACAGTCTCTGCTCTAATGTCAGGATCCACCCAGATACCTGACTGGCCGCTAGTTCAGCCTCTCAGCGCACTGCTGACAGCCTGAGCCAACCACTCCCACCCTCCAGCTCCTCTACAGCCATTAACAGTCTCTGCTCAGTGAAGACTGAGAACTAGCGATCACCAGTCTTTTTATCTCTAAGTTCTCAGGCTTAGAGGGTGGCAGGGGACAGTTGCAGCATCGGATCGATGCTTGCAACCACGTAGGTCTGTGTGTGTGTGTGTGTGTGTGTGTGGTGTGTGTGTGATATACATATATATATATATATATTTTACACATTTAACTTCTGCTTTAAAGGAAGCTGAAAGAAAAACATTTGAATTAACAGGTGAAAAAAAAAATATGTTACAGGGTGGACTCAGAAAAGCAAAAACTGCTTTGTTAATATGGTTGTAAACCTTCACATATACCCCGTGAAGTGACTAGCTTCAGGTGATACACAGAGATTAAACAAATCCTTCTACATATGTTGCAGTGGCGGAATTACCAGGGTCGCAACAGTCGCAGTTGCGACTGGGCCCTGGAATTCCATCACTGTGGGGGGGGGGGGGCCCAGCGGGGTTGCTATCCACAGGGCTGTGAGTGGTGAGAGTGTCTCTCATGTAACAACAGCACAGAGACATCGGTATTTACGTTTTATTTCCCCCTCGTCCGTACTCTCTCTCACGGGACACAAAACACACAGCTGATCTGCTCCCCCTTCGCCCCCCACCTCTCCTCTCCTGTGTTCTCCACAGGCATTCAGATGTGAAGCTAACAAGCTCACATTTCCGATGGAGAAGACAGGAGGGGGGGGGCGAAGGGGGAGCAGATCAGCTGTGTGTTTTGTGTCCCGTGAGAGAGAGTACGGACCAGGGGGAAATAAAACGTAAATGCCGATGTCTCTGTGCTGCTGTTACATGAGAGACACTCTCACCACTCACAGCGTGCTGACCCCTCTCCAGTGTGTGTATAGACTCAGGAAGATCCCGCCGCCCATGAACATCATAGAGCTTCTGATCTCCCCCCAGGTGGGGGTACAGAGATGTGCTGGGGGCCAAGGTGCACAGCGGAGTCCAGCAAGGTACAGGGAAACCTCTGGAGGGGGGTGACTTTTTCTGGGGACCCTGAAGCAAGGGGGCCCACTGGGAACCCTGATGTCCAGTACCACCACCACCACCGTGCCACCCACCTCCAGTACCACCACCACCGTGCCACCCACCTCCAGTTCTACCACCACCGTGCCACCCACCTCCAGTACCACCACGTGCCACCCACCTCCAGTACCACCACCACCCACCTCCAGTACCACCGCCACCCCTCTCCAGGACCACCACCCACCTCCAGTACCACCACCGTGCCACCCACCTCCAGTACCACCACCGCCACCCACCTCCAGTACCACCGCCACCCCTCTCCAGGACCACCATCCCCCTCCAATACCACCACCGCCACCCCCCTCCAGTACCACCACCACCCCCCCTCCAGTACCACCACCGCCACCCACCTCCAGTACCACCGCCACCCCTCTCCAGGACCACCATCCCCCTCCAGTACCACCCCGTCACCCCCCCTCCAGTACCACCCACGCCACCCCCCTCCAGTACCACCACCACCACCCTCCTCCAGTACCACCACCGCCACCCACCTCCAGTACCACCACCGCCACCCCTCTCCAGGACCACATCTCCCTCCAGTACCACCACCCCCCCTCCAGTACCACCACCACCACCCACCTCCAGTACCACCCCCGCCACCCCCCTCCAGTACCACCATCGCCACCCCCCTCCAGTACCACCATCGCCACCCCCCTCCAGTACCACCGCCACCCACCTCCAGTACCACCACCGCCACCCACCTCCAGTACCACCGCCACCCACCTCCAGTACCACCGCCACCCCTCTCCAGGACCACCATCCCCCTCCAGTACCCCTGCCACCCCCCTCCAGTACCACCACTGCATTGGGGACACAGGCTGCACTGGGGGACACAGGCTGCACTGGGGACACAGGTTTCACTGGGGACACAGGCTGCACTGGGGACACAGGTTTCACTGGGGACACAGGCTGCACAGAAATGTTTTACTTTGTTGTACAGTGGAAAAAAATATAGTATCAAAATCATGCTTTTCGGGGGGGGCCCTTCCTGATTTCTTGCACCGGGGCCCGGAGGTTTCTAGTTACGCCTCTGATATGTTGTACCCATTTATCTGCAGCAATATTTTCTCTACAGCCTCCTAAAGCAAACATTTTACACAGCATCTTTAAACTGTAGTAGGGGCAGGGATCTGATGTCACACATTGCAAAGCACATAGGAGAGCTGAGTGTAATTTGAGGCCTGAGTGGAGGGCAAGCACCCCCCCAACAGATCATAGGGAAATGTGCACTGCTGAGACTGTCAGTCACGTTCTGTGTGCTGGAATGGGGAGGGGGGGACGTCCCACAGGATTCTGTGTTGTCAGCATATACTGTCAGGTGTGACTATTTTGGATAGCTGGTGGAAGAGAATGGATAGGAACCACACTGTGCTATGGATTAAGGCTAGTACACACTTTAGAGGGATACGTGTTGTTTGTGGTCTACAACCACTCTAATGCTCCCTCCTTTAGGTCAGTGACATACTAGCCAGTGTAGTCATTATCAGGATGTAGTAGTCGAAAAGAACACATTGCTACGTAGAGCTAGGAGAGTGCTGCTCACCCCAGACGAATCAGAATAGAACAAGTTCCCCCACAAAACGGGGTTTTTAGGCAGCAAAAAAAATTATCAGGATGTTACCTCTGTCACCTGTACTATTTAATAACAAGCCAGCTAAGACAGCTTCCATCTCATTGTGTGATTGGACGAGGCTAGATTATGACATCACTATCCCTCCTCTCCACCTCATCCAATCAGAGAACGCCTAATATGCAATGAAAAAAAAATACAAGGCATTTAGTAAATGGCAGCAGTGCCGGGTGAGCGACCTGCTGTTGTCAATGTGCAGAGGGGAACTCTTCACACAGAACCCAGAAGATCACAGCTGTCACTGTGGTTTACCAACTATACTTTTGAAACATATTTTTAGTCAACGGTCACGGTAACTTATTATAGGAAAACTTTATCTCACAATTCATAGCTCACCTAGCAGTTTCTGTCTTTACACTGCATGCTAGGTAGTCAGATTTAATTGAATTTTACAGTGCGTAATAAGTCATTCTGCGCACAGCTGAAGTATCTGACCCTTGAGGCTGCAGGGAAACCAGAATGTTGAATAATTCACATGTGCAGAACTGCAGTTGTGCATATTGTGTGTTTTAACTCAAAAAAAGTGCTTTTGTGTTTGTTATTGTGTTGACCCTGAACCTTGTATTTAATATTTATTTTTTTTCTTTGATTTTCAGCCAAACATTTGGAATTGTCATTTCTTTCTAGGGAAAGTCGCAAACCAATATTAATAACTGGAATAGATATTAACAACCCTGAAGTAGTGCGTACTTTAAAAAAGGTACTCAAAGAACAACTGCCATACTTTTTTTCTGTGATTCAAGAAAAAAATGACAATTGTTTATACTATTTGCATGTTAATTCGCTTTCTCATTTCTTTAGATTCGACTGTTAAATGACTACCAGAAGGAGGTGCCATCTTTTTGGATTCGACATCCAGAAAAGTACTGTATCTGTGTGTCTTTTTTAAAAATCATCTATTTAGATGTTGTAATTAATGCTATACTCCAGACAGATCTAAAAAAAAAGTACTGATCCATTCAGTTATGTATAAAAGGGATTGTAACGTTTCATTTTATTTTTTTATTTTTTTTAATAAATCATCTAGATTTAGATGTTGTAATTAATACTATACTCCAGACATATATATATATATATATATATATATATATATATATATATACAGTGGTGTGAAAAAGTGTTTGCCCCCTTCCTCATTTCCTGTTCCTTTGCATGTTTGTCACACTTAAGTGTTTCGGAACATCAAACCAATTTAAACAATAGTCAAGGACAACACAAGTAAACACAAAATGCAATTTGTAAATGAAGGTGTTTATTATTAAAGGTGAAAAAAAATCCAAACCATCATGGCCCTGTGTGAAAAAGTGATTGCCCCCCTTGTTAAAACATACTATAACTGTGGTTGTCCACACCTGAGTTCAATTTCTCTAGCCACACCCAGGCCTGATTATTGCCACACCTGTTCACAATCAAGGCATCACTTAAATAGGAGCTGCTTGACACAGTAAGGTCCACCAGAAGATCCTTAAAAGCTACACATCATGCCGAGACCCAAAGAAATTCAGGAACAATTGAGAAAAAAAATAATTGAGATCTATCAGTCTGGAAAGGGTTATAAAGCCATTTCCAAAGCTTTGGGAATCCAGCGAACCACAGTGAGAGCCATTATCCACAAATGGCGAAGACATGGAACAGTGGTGAACCTTCCCAGGAGTGGCCGGCCGCCCAAAATTACCCCAAGAGCGCAGCGACGACTCATCCAAGAGGTCACAAAAGACCCCACAACAACGTCCAAGGAACTGAAGGCCTCACTTGCCTCAGTTAAGGTCAGCGTTCATGCCTCCACCATCAGGAAAAGACTGGGCAAAAATGGCCTGCATGGCAGAGTTCCAAGGAGAAAACCACTGCTGAGCAAAAAGAACATCAAAGCTCGTCTCAATTTCTCCACAACACATCTTGATGATCCCCAAGACTTTTGGGACAACATTCTGTGGACCGATGAGACAAAAGTGGAACTCTTTGGAAGGTGTGTGTCCAAGTATATCTGGCGTAGAAGGAACACTGCATTTCATAAAAAGAACATTATACCAACAGTAAAATATGGTGGTGGTAGTGTGATGGTCTGGGGCTGTTTTGCTGCTTCAGGACCTGGAAGACTTGCCGTGATAAAAGGAACTATGAATTCTGCTGTCTACCAAGAGATCCTGAAGGAGAATGTCCGACCATCTGTTCGTGTACTCAAGCTGAAACGAACTTGGGTTCTGCAGCAGGACAATGATCCTAAACACACCAGCAAGTCCACCACCGAATGGCTGAAGAAAAACAAAATGAAGACTTTGGAGTGGCCTAGCCAAAGTCCTGACCTGAATCCTATTGAGATGTTGTGGTATGACCTTAAAAAGGCCGTTCATGCTCGAAAACCCTCTAATGTAACTGAATTAGGACAATTCTGCAAAGATGAGTGGCCCAAAATTCCTCCAGGACGCTGTAAAAGCCTCATTGCACGTTATCGCAAACGCTTGGTTGCAGTTGTTGCTGCTAAGGGTGGCCCAACCAGTTATTAGGTTTAGGGGGCAATCACTTTTTCACACAGGGCCATGATGGTTTGGATTTTTTTTCACCTTTAATAATAAACACCTTCATTTACAAATTGCATTTTGGGTTTACTTGTGTTGTCCTTGACTATTGTTTAAATTGGTTTGATGTTCCGAAACACTTAAGTGTGACAAACATGCAAAGGAACAGGAAATGAGGAAGGGGGCAAACACTTTTTCACACCACTGTGTATATATATATATATATATATATATATATATATATATATATATATATATATATATAAAAAGTATTGTTTCAGTTATGTATAAAAGGGATTGTAAAGTCTCAATTTTTTTGTTTGTGTCTTTTTGTTACAACATCTAAATAGATGATTTATAAAAAATTTAAAAAAAGACACACAAAAATTGAGACTTTACAATCCTTTTAATATATAACTGAATTGGTACTTTTTTTTATATCTGTCTGGAGTATAGCATGAATTACAACATCGAAATAGATGATTTATAATAAAAATGTAATTAATGCTATACTCCAGACAGATATAAAAAAAGTAACAATTCAGTTATATATAAAAGGGATTCTAAAGTCTCAGTTTTTTTGTTGTGTGTCTTTTTTTTTATTTTTTATAATTCATCTATTTAGATGTTGTAATTATTGCTATAGTCCAGACAGCTATAAAAAAAAAAAAAAGTACCGATTTCAGTTATGTATAAAAGGGATTGTAAAGTCTCAATTTATTTTGTTAAAATACCAGACATGTTATACTTACGTGCTTTGTGTAATGGTTTTACAAAGAGTATTTAGGTATTTAGGAGCGGCCTCGGGGAAAGCTGCATGCAAAAGATTTTAGACGTTGCTGCAGATAAGGTAGTAAGGTAAAAAAAAGTAGTAGGTAAAAAAAAAAAAAAAAACACTTCTGCCTTTACAACTGCTTAAATTACAAATCAATTAAAGTTATTTTAACATGCAACTAGTGTAAGTACTGGATTGTGTTTTGATACCAATCCCTGTAATTCCTTGCACAGCGGCAGGTAGAGGAAAGCCCAGGATTAGGGGTCCCTCAAGCTTTGCGGCATGCACATGTGCTGATAATGAACATGCTAACAGAAGGGACAGATGAATGATCTTATCACTGTGATTCCACATTTCCTATGTCCAATCAGAAGATAGAGGCATTGAACTGACAAAGCTGTTTCGGTTTACTGCGATTAGGAAAAATTATAGGTCTTCAACTTGTGCTGTCTGTCAGAGCTGTGTAAATCTCAGTAATAGTTCAAAAAAAAATTCTAATCACTTAAAAACCTCCCATAAAAAAAATGAACTTTGAATCCAATAGTTTGCCTGGCTTTGAAACAAGCTTCATAAAAAAAGTGTAAGAACAAAAAAAATAAAAGTAAAATGAACCTTTTGATGTACTAAACTCCTGTGATGATTTTCACTTGCAGCCCTAGACTGGCCATTGGGGTTGTTTGAATGTATTTATCTATTGATTGGGGGTCTTGTGACATATGCAGCCTCAGTCAGTCCACCCTGTTTTATAAAAAAAAAAAAAAAAAAATCAACATAAAACTTTTCTCCAAATTGAAGTTAGCTAATGAAAATATGGGTACACTGTATCTACTTCTAGATCATTGGATTCAGTTAAAACAGCACTACAGCCAAAAAGATGAGAAAAATGAATAGCCCATTAAAAGATAAAATAACAAAATCAGCTGTTGTTGCAATATTCACCTTTAATCCAGAGATTTCCCCACAATTATTTTTTTTTTTTTCTGTGACCAGATGTCCTCAGTTTGATGGTCAGCATTATTCAACCCACTTTTTCTAAGCCAAAGTACTCCTGGACCTGCCCCAGCCTGTGACTGGATAGTGAAAAGAGAAGCAGTGTTATTATCAGCACATGATTGACTCTTTGTGCTGCTGCTTCTTCTCACAACTCCCCTGCTGGACTGCAAAAGACTAATACAAGGTCAAATTCAGGTACTTGCACACATTTTTGCAATCCGATCGTGTGTGGGCTAATCCGACGGACCCAGAAATAGAACATGTGTGGGCAAGTCCGTTCGTTGAGAAAATCCACTGAAAGTCTGTCGGGAAGACTGTTGGACCTAGTCTGCTGGAAAGTCCGGTCGTGTGTACGCGGCATTACATGTTACATTTTTGTGCTTATAGAAGTGATTTACAGTATCTGGCCACCCAGCTGACTTTGGAATGAGAAACCCAAGGATACATTTATAGCATCTAGGCAGGGGCCTAACAAATGAATCTGCTCTAATTATGTTTATTTAAAAGAAGTAAAAAACAAAACAAAAAAACAAATATGCTAATTTACTTTTAGTGGCAATTATTTGCTCATTTAGTTGATTAGTAACATTTTTTCCCTCCAATTAGGTACATGGAAGAGATTGTAGAGAGCACATTATCCCTATTAACTGTAACTCAGGATTCAAGTTCTCAAATTCTATTGGAAC
Source organism: Lithobates pipiens (assembly GCF_037356315.1). NCBI lineage: Eukaryota > Metazoa > Chordata > Amphibia > Anura > Ranidae > Lithobates > Lithobates pipiens. The sequence continues at coordinate 276,168,516 of NW_027507758.1, forward strand.
CCGTCTTTTACTTGTCTGTGATTGATACAAAGGCCGTGTGGTTCAAGAAATGGATGGTAATTGAAAAAAAACAATGTTTACATTTATGGAGTTGCTTGTTATGGGGGAGGAATGGGAGGAGGGGGGCTTGGTATTATACAAATGGGAATATCACTTGTATTTAATAACAAACAAACAACAAACAAATGCTTTATATCAATCTGCACCACTATAGTCTGAAGAATAATGCACAATCTTTAAAGAGGAGGTCCACCCACCGCTGGAAAAAATGAAAAGCCAGCAGCTACACATACTGCAGCTGCTGGCTTTTAATAATAGGACACTTACCAGTCCTGGAGTCCAGGGATTGTCGGGAAGAGGCCCTTGTCCTCATCAACATGGGGACAAGGTGCTTTGGGGTGGGGGGGCCGCACGCCCCCCCTTCCCAAAAGCACCCCCCATGTTGAGGGCACGTGGCCTGGTACAGTTCAGGAGGGAGGGGGGGGCGCTCGCTCGTCCCCACCCCCTTTCCTGACCGGCCGGGCTGCGTGCTCGGATAAGGGTCTGATATGGACCTGGGGGGGGGCCCCCATGCCGTTTTTTCAGTGTAGGGCTTCCCCTTTAAGTCCATACCAGGTGACGGGGCCAGCGACGTGTCAATCTCGCTGCCGAAGGCGGCGACATTGACGTCCTCCGCTAGTCCCGGCTACCTGGAACTGTGCTCAAAATGAAAGGACTTTTCTCGGTGTGGGAAAAGTCCGTTCATTTCAAAAGTACAGCGGACTAGCACACACACGGCTGTATTGTCCACTGGACTGTGAGTCCGGCGGACACATTTTGATGCAAAACTACTTTCTAAGTCCGCCTGACTTTTTGGTAAAGAAAGTCCACCGGAGCCCACACACGGGGGATTGTCCGGCAGACTCAAGTCCGCCGGACTTTTCTGCTGGATTGTTTGATCGTGTGTATGCAGCATTAAAGTTTTTAACCACTTGCTTACTGGGCACTTATACCCCCTTCCTGCCCAGGCCAAATTTCAGCTTTCAGCACTTTCACACTTTGAATAACAATTGCGCAGTCATTCAACACTGTACCCAAATTAGATTTGTATCATTTTATTCACACAAATAGTGTTCTTTTGGTGGTATTTAATCACTGCTGGATTTTTTATTTTTTGCTTAAAAATGAAAAAAAAAAAATTACATTTTTGAAAAAAATAAAATAAACATAGTTTGTTATTTTCAAAATAAAATTTTGAAAACTGGTAATTTTTCTTCTTCAGTGATGTATGCTGATGAAACAGCACTGATGGGCACTGATAGGTGGCACTGGTGGGCACTGATAGGTGGCACTGGTGGGCACTGATGATGTGGCACTGGTGAGCACTAATGAGGTGGCACTGATGGGCACTGGTAGGCGACACTGATAGGTGGCACTAATGATGAGGCACTGGTTGGCAGCACTGATAGGTGGCAAGGTTGGGGATTGATAGGTAGCACTCGTGGGCACTGGCAGATGGCACTAGAAGGCAATGCATAGAAGCAGTGCCTCTCCCTGTTCGGGACCGATGTCCCCCTGTCAGAATCCAGTGATCGACTCTTTTTCCCCTCACGCTGTCAGCGTAAGGTAAAAAAAAAGCCAATTACCGATCTTCTGTTTACATCACGTGATCAGCTGTCATTGGCTAACAGCTGATCACGTGGTAAGGGGCCGAGGCTGGTGATCAGAGTGCGCTGTGCACGCCCTGCAGGGGGTGCACAGGCAAGTCATGCATGGGGGACACCTATTGCTGTCCTCCTGGCAATTAAGGCCCGCGCCGTAGCCATCATTCGGCTATAGCGCAGGCGGGAGGTGGTTAACCACTGCCTAGGCAACTTCTAAATCTGTATAGCCAGTCCAGACAAAATGTGACACAGATAATGTGGTGATGCACATTTTTTCTCCTTGCCAGGCAAGTAAAGAGTTTATAATGCACTGAGAAGTTGGAATACAGCAATAATGTACCACAAGCAGCAATCTTAAAATTACACCCATTGTTCCCAGCAATAATACACTCCCAGCAGCAACAACTGATCCCCCAGCACAGCAATACCCCCCCTAAGCTATTACACATTTCAGTGCGGGTAGGGAGTAGTTCAGGGTTAATACATTAGCACGGCCAGAGTCAGCCAGCCAGAACATAGGCAAGGTTGGCCCACAATGTCCCACCCAGCAGTTAGTCAGGAGTAGTCACACTACTGTATGCAGTACCAGGCTGTTCCAGCTGGAAAAAAAAAACCCTGAATAATATTAATTTAAATTTAATATTTACAGCACTGTGTGGTCCGTTCTAGATTTTGTAGCCCTAATTGCTGACCATCAGCTTCCCTAAGGCTGGGTTCACACTGATGCCACATTTGACTCGCAGCAGGGGTCTGGTTCTCTGTTTCAGGGATGAATCAGTGATCAATTTTTGCCTGAATTCAGACCTGAAACAAAGCCAAAGATGCACAGGACTCCTGTGCAAGCTGCAACACATCAATAGAGAGACGGTCACAATCTCCTTTCATGAGAATTGGATGCGGTGAAACCCGCATCCAGTTTGCACTAGTGTGAACCCAGCCTAAAGGTCACACTGTTCTGCATACAATGGAGTGCATCCACATGTAAATACTGGCTAGTCTCTTAAAATGCTTTTTTCCCCAAGGCTGTATACTAGAGCTGCACCATTCTGGAAAAAATGAGAATCACAATTTTTTGCTTAGGATAAAGATCACGATTCTCAGCGTAACATTGTGACATAAAATATTGCAACAGCTGCCCTTTGATTTTCTAGGGTCTCTGCAAAAAATATATACAATACTGTATTTGGGGGTCCAAAGTAATTTTCAAGCAGAAACTTGTAAGAAATAAGTGTCAAGGCTTAGTCTTTAAGTGGTTAAACTGACCTCATTTACAGACCAAAGCTCATACCTTTGATCCAGAACAAGGGTCTCTAAGCTTTCTAAACAAAGGGCCGGTTTACTGTCCTTCAGATTTTAGGGCTGGACTGTGACCATTGGCAGTAGAAAAGGTCCTGACATCATTGAGAGAAAACTAATGCCCCATTGTCTGTCTCAGTGGGAGTAATTGTACCCCATCACTGGTGTCATTGGGAGAAATTGTGCCCCATCATTAGTGTCAGTGGGAGAAATTGTGCACCATCGTTGGAATCGCTTGGAGGAATTGTCTCCTATCATTGGTGTCATTGGACCCCATTATTGGTGTCATTAGAAGAAATTGTTGGTGTTGTTGGGAGGAATTTTGCCCCATCATTGTTGTCATTGGGGGAATTGTGCCCCATCATTGGTGTCATTGGAGGAATTGTCCCGGAATTGTCCCCTAGCATTGGTTTCATTGGACCCCATTATTGGTGTCATTGGAAGAAATTGTACCCCGTCGTCGGTGTCATTGGGAGGAATTGTGCCCCATCATTGGTGTCATTGGGGGAATTGTGCCCCATCATTGGTGTCATTGGGTCCCATTATTGGTATCATTTGGAGAAATTGTGCCCCATTGTTGGTATCATTGGGGGGAATAGTGCCCTATCATTGATGTCATTGGAGGAATTGTCCGCTATCATTGGTGTAATTGGACCCCATTATTGGTGTCATTTGAAGGAATTCTTCCCCACTGTTCGTGTCATTGGGAGGAATTGTGTCCCATCATTGGTGTCATTGGGAGAAATTGGTCTCATTGGGAGAATTGTGCCCCATCATTGGTGTCATTGGGAGAAATTGTGCCCCATCTTTGGTATCATTGGAGGAATTGTCCCCAATCATTTGTGTCATTGGACCCCATTATTGGTGTCATTGGAAAAAAAAATTCCCCATCGTTGGTATCACTGGGGGGAATAGTGCTCCATCTTTGGTGTAATTGGGTGTAATTGTGTCCCTTCATTAGTGTGACTGTGGGGGGGGGGGGGGGTTGTTATGTCCCATTGTTGGTATCAGTGGATGAAACCATGCCCCGAGGGTCACATAAAAGCAAGCAAAGGGCCTCATCTTGCCCTTGGGCCGCTTTTTGGAGACCCTGATCTAAAAGAACTAAATGGTACCATGTTTCCTTTTATCTCAGCACTGAGCAATGTTGATAAACATTTGCCAGATGAATGCTTTTTTTTTTTGCTTTTTTTTACAGCTGTGAGTGAGCAGCTCTGCACTTGTTACATGAATGAATCATGGAGATGCCGGATTAAGCTCATGAGGGGGTTTATTTCAGATCACGATTTTTTAAAGATTAATCCTGCAGCTCTACCATTTAACGTATTTATCGGCGTATAACATGCACTTTTTTCCCCTTAAAGTCAGGGGGAAATCGTGGGTTTGTGTTATATGCTGATCCCCGCCAATCTCCCGCTGATTGTGGGGAAAGGAGTGAGCGGAGCCGAGATACAAAAAGCGGAAGTATACTTGGCTCCTCTCGCAGTCCCGCCAGCCTCCACTGATTACGAGAGGAGCGAGTGCCGCTGACATACAGAAAGCCGAGTGTACTTCGGCTAGACTCAGCTCTGCTCACAGTCAGAGGCGGGACTGCGAGAGGACCCGAGACTAGCCGAAGTACACTCGGCTTTCTGTATGTCAGCGGCGCTCGCGCCTCTCGTAATCAGTGGAGGTGGGCGGGACTGCGAGAGGAGCCGAGTAAAGCCGAGTATACTTCGGCTTTGTGTATCTCAGCTCTGCTCGCTCCTCTGCTCAGTCAGCGGGGGATCGGCGCCAAATTTAACCACTTTCAGACCGGACCATTTTGCTGGTAAATGACCAGAGGTCTTTTTACACTTTGGCACTGCGCTGCTTTAACTGGTAATTGCGCGGTCATGCAATGTTGTACCCAAACAAAATTTGCGTCCTTTTCTTCCCACAAATAGAGCTTTCTTTTGATGGTATTTGATTGCCTCTGCGATTTTTATTTTTTGCGATATAAACGTAAAAAGACCGCAAATTTTGAAAAAAAATGATATTTTCTAATTTTTGTTATTAGAAAAATCCAATAAACTCAATTTTAGTCATACATTTAGGCCAAAATGTATTCAGCCACATGTCTTTGGTAAAAAAAAAGTCAATAATTGTATATTTATTGGTTTGCGCAAAAGTTGTCACATCTACAAACTAAGGTACGTTTTCTGGAATTTACGCAGCTTTTAGTTTACGACTGCCTATCTCATTTCTTGAGGTGCTAAAATGGCAGGGCAGTATAAACCCCCCCAAATGACCCCATTTTGGAAAGTAGACCCCCTAAGGAAATTGATAAGAGGCATGTTGAGCCCATTGAATATTTTATTTTTTTGCCTCAAGCGATTGAATAATGACAAAAAAAATTTTTTTTTTTTTTTACACAAAGTTGTCACTAAATGATATATTGCTCACACATGCTATGGGCATATGTGAAATGACACCCCAAAATAAATTCTGCTGCTTCTCCTGAGTACGGGGATACCACATATGTGGGACTTTTTGGGAGCCTAGCCGCGTACGGGGCCCCGAAAACCAAGCACCGCCTTCAGGCTTTCTAAGGGCGTACATTTTTGAGTTCACTTCTCACTACCTATTACAGTTTTGAAGGCCATAAAATGCCAAGATGGCACAAAACCCCCACAAATGACCCCATTTTAGAAAGTAGACACCCCAAGCTATTTGCTGAGAGGCATGTTGAGTTCATGGAATATTTTATATTTTGCCACAAGCTGCGGGAAAATTACAAACTTTTTTTTTTTTTTTTTTTTTCACAAAGTTGTCACTAAATGATATATTGCTCATGCATGCCATGGGCATATGTGAAATGACACCCCAAAATAAATTCTGCTGCTTCTCCTGAGTACGGGGATACCACATATGTGGGACTTTTTGGGAGCCTAGCCGCGTACGGGGCCCCGAAAACCAAGCACCGCCTTCAGGCTTTCTAAGGGCGTTACAGTTTTGAAGGCCATAAAATGCCAAGATGGCACAAACCCCCCCCCAAATGACCCCATTTTGGAAAGTAGACACCCCTAAATTTAGGGGTACACTAGTGAGACTAGGTAATAAATGGCGGGTGCCCTGAAACTATAAAAAAATAACTAACCAACCAGCGTCACCTGTAACAGTTATATGGTGATCACTGGTGAAAGGGTTAACTAGGGGGCAATCAGGGGGCTTTATGCGGTAGTATATGGGGGTCCCTGGCGCTATAAAAAGCTGCGGCGAACCTAAATACCTACCTGCCTAACTAGCGTCACCTGTGACACTAATACAGCGATCAGAAAAACGATCGCTTATTAGGCTGGGTTCACACTGGAGCGATGCGGGAACGCCACGAATGCGCGGCGGGTTCCCGCATCGCATGCCTCCCGGCGGCAGTTCACACTGCCCTATGCGAACTGCTGGGAGTGTCAGTGAAATGTTAATGACACCCCCAGATCAGTTCGCATATCGCAGTGCGATCTGCAAACTTGGATCGCATGGTGTGAACACCCATGCGATCCGATTCTGCTGCGGACCAAAAAAAGGGTCCCGTGCGAGTTTGCGGCGGGTGCGGCGGGTGCGACACGAATTCAGCCATACTATCTGTATAGCTGAACTCGAATCGCACAGAGATCGGATGTGATTTGCACTGCAGTGCGGTGCGAATCACATCCGTTCTCATAAACCGCTGCAATGTGAACCCAGCCTTAGTGACACTGGCGACGGGGGGTGATCACGGGGTTAAACCTTTATTGGGGGGGTTAGGGGGGTACCTTAGAACTAAAGGGGGCTAACCCTAACTGCCCTAACAGTTATTAGTCACAAATGACACCCGCCGGGTGATCAGGGGGTTAAACCTTTATTAGGTAATAAATGGCGGGTGCCCTGAAACTATAAAAAAATAACTAACCAACCAGCGTCACCTGTAACAGTTATATGGTGATCACTGGTGAAAGGGTTAACTAGGGGGCAATCAGGGGGCTTTATGCGGTAGTATATGGGGGTCCCTGGCGCTATAAAAAGCTGCGGCGAACCTAAATACCTACCTGCCTAACTAGCGTCACCTGTGACACTAATACGGCGATCAGAAAAATGATTGCTTATTAGGCTGGGTTCACACTGGAGCGATGCGGAAACGCCGCGAATCCGCGGCGGGTTCCCGCATCGCATGCCTCCCGGCGGCAGTTCACACTGCCCTATGCGGACTGCTGGGAGTGTCAGTGAAATGTTACTGACACCCCCAGATCAGTTCGCATATCGCAGTGCGATCTGCAAACTCGGATCGCATGGTGTGAACACCCATGCGATCCGATTCTGCTGCGGGCCAAAAAAAGGGTCCCGTGCGAATTTGCGGCGGGTGCGGCGGGTGTGGCGGGTGCGGCGAATGGCTGAACTCGAATCGCACAGAGATCGGATGTGATTTGCACTGCAGTGCGGTGCGAATCACATTCGTTCTCATAAACCGCTGCAATGTGAACCCAGCCTTAGTGACACTGGCGACGGGGGGTGATCACGGGGTTAAACCTTTATTGGGGGGGTTAGGGGGGTACATTAGAACTAAAGGGGGCTAACCCTAACTGCCCTAACAGTTATTACAGTCACAAATGACACCAATGCAAAAAAAAAAAAAAAAAAAATGACATTGGTGTCACTGTGACTGGGGGGCAGGGGTAATTGGGGGGGTGATCGGGGGGGTGTGAGTGTGCCTGGCATGTTCTACTGTGTGTGTAGAGTGTTGGTGCAACTCACCGATCCGCTCTCCTCCGTGTCGGAACGAAAAATACCGACACGGAGGAGAGAATACATCACTTCCTCTCCTGTGTTTACATTACAGGAGAGGAAGTGATGTCACGGGGGATTCCTATTCGTCGGGAGCGATCGCGAGGGGGTGGCCATGAATGAATGGCCGCCCCCTCGTCCCGGATCGCTCCCGGACGAAAACCGACCGCCGCAGGCACCGGGCAGGGGCCCGATCGGGCCCCCGACCCGCGGGAGGCAAGGGACGTACATGTACGCCCATATGCCTGCCCGTGCCATGCTGTCGACGTACATCGTCGTGCGGCGGTCGGCAACTGGTTAAATCAGGGCAACCCTGAAAAGAGACTGGGCAAGGCTGCAAAGAGACTAGGCAAGGCTGCAAAGGCACTGGGCAAGGCTGCAGATGGACACTGATAAGGCTGCATTGATGGGCATTTAAATGTAAGTTTTTTCCTTAAACTTCCCTCCTAAAAGTTTTCTTCCTTAAAATTACCTCCTAAACTTGGGGTGCGTGTTATACGCCGATAAATACGGTACTAATTTTTGGGTAATAGGAAACACTTTAAATTTATCGAACTTGCAGTTATTAGAAAAAAAGCGCACCAAGCGTGCTTAAACACACTAATCGCTAAAATCAAGGGATTGGAAGCTTCCCATAAACGTACTCAGGCGCTGAACACCCTTCAGGACCTGATAGACACCAGAAAGCAACTCCTGGAAATACTCGATCGCAAAGCACGCCGAAAAATTACCCTTACTCACAAACTGTTCTATGAACAGGGCAACAAATGTGGGAGACTACTAGCAAGAGCAATCCAGGCCCAAAGAGCAAGTACAAACATACATACCATCAAAGACCCCCACGGTATTGCGTACAATTCCCCTAAAGATATAGCGACCCAGTTCGAGAACTATTATAAAGGGCTCTATAATCTCCCCCCCACCCATGCCAATGATAAGGAACGCAAACAAAGAGAGACGCTAATCACACAGTTTTTGCATAAATATGGCCCCACCAAGCTATCTAGAGAGGTTGCCCAAGACATTGACCATCCACTTACCGAAGAGGAATTCAAAGAGGCCATTAAGCAACTTAAGCCAGGCAAAAGCCCAGGACCGGACGGCCTCACAGCCCCCTATTACAAAACCTTCTCTGATGTATTAGCGAAACCCTACCTCAAAGCATTTAATTCACTAAACACAACAACGCCACCCTTTCACAGGCTATTGGAAGCCCACATCACAGTGATCCCAAAAAGCGGCAAAGACGGAACAGCGGTTACCAACTACAGACCGATTTCACTATTAGACGTTGACCTTAAACTATTTGCTAGAATCCTGGCGAACCGCCTCCTTCCTTTTCTCCCCACATTGATTGGCGATCATCAGGTAGGCTTTGTCCCTGGTCGAGAGGCCAGAGACAACACCATAAAAGCGATCAATCTTCATCACTGGTTAACGTCTAACAAACAAAAAGGATTCTTCTTATCCCTGGATGCGGAAAAGGCGTTCGACAGGCTGGCCTGGGACTACTTGGGGGCAGTATTGCGCCACTTGGGTTTACCAAGCAGGCTATATAACATGATTATGTCTCTATACACCACCCCGACGGCAAGAATCAGGGTCAACGGCCAGCTGTCGGACGCCTTCCCTATCCGAAATGTAACGAGGCAGGGATGCCCCCTCTCCCCTATTCTTTTCATCCTGACACTTGAACCGCTACTGAGACGCCTCCAAGCCAACGACGATATCAAGGGAATTCATGTGGCGGGACACGAATACAAACTAGCGGCATTTGCCGATGACATCCTCCTATTCCTTAGGGACCCACTTACATCTATCCCCAACTTACTGAAAGATTTTGATCTGTTCAACCGACTGTCTAACCTTAAAATAAACTTCTCCAAATCCAATGCCCTGAATATCTCCCTCCCTCCAGACACAGTCACGCAATGTCAAGATAACTTCCCATTTTCCTGGCAGAGGGAATCGATTACATATTTAGGTATCCAGCTCCCCGCCCACTTATCTGATTTATTCTCGAAAAATTTTCTCCCTCTGGTTCACACAATAACAGAAGACCTACGCAGGTGGGACAAACCTCAATTTTCGTGGTTTGGTCGTGCGGCCATCTTAAAGATGAACGTCCTCCCGCGTTTCCTTTATTTGCTACAGACAATCCCTATCGCGATACCCGACTCGTTCTTCCAACGCATCAAACGCATATCCCAACAATTCCTTTGGAAGCAGAAACAACCTAGGATAAGCTTTTCCCAACTCACAAAGCCCAAACACCTGGGGGGCATCGGTCTTCCAAATCTACGGTACTACTCCCTTGCTTGCCATCTGGGTAGAATCGTAGATTGGGCTACCCAGGAGAAGTCCAAGGGTTGGGTCCATCTTGAGAGCCTAACCTCCAATCTACCCCTTAGAACTTTACCATGGATTCTCCCTTCTCACACACCTAAAGGAGCTAAAGAACATCCCCTGGTAGCTGCCACCCTGAAGAGCTTCAAGGTAGCATGCAAACAATTTCAACTATCATCGAACCCAGGTCCGCTCACGCCGATTCGCATGAACCCGGCTTTTGCTCCTGGCATGAATGATGGTTTTTTACGGCCGGACTGGCCTCTAGAAGACCTACAAGCACATCACTTCTACCAGGGTGGTCGGCTACTGGACTATGATGGCCTCCCCGTCAGACCTGATGAGCAGCCCCTCCCGTTCTGGTCATACTTTCAGATCCGCCACTTTCTTAGAGCGTCCAACCGCGCAGGAGCCCTATCACGGAACCGGTCTCCGTTTGAGACTCTCTGCTCCCAAGCTACTCCACAACAGCACCTGATATCAACTATACACACTATGTTATTCTGGCAGAGTTCCCCGAAACACGGCGGGGCCTGCCCTGCCTGGGAGAGAGAGTTGCAAATGGACTTTTCGGAAACTGAATGGGAAAGCGTCTTGATCACCGCACACAAGGGATCCTTAAATGTACATACACAGGAAAATAATTACAAAATTCTATCCAGGTGGTATCGTACTCCGACACGCCTACATAAGTTTAACGCAGCGATCTCAGAGACCTGCTGGAGATGCCAGTCGGAACTGGGATCTTTCATTCACATCTGGTGGTCTTGCCCCAAAATCCAGGCCTTTTGGACTCAGGTCCACGCATTAACCTCCCGAATCACAAACCAGCAAATTGAATACACACCGGCCTCGCTCCTTCTCCACTTCTCCTCCACATCTACCTCCTCTTACAGAAAGTCTTTGGGCTTACATATGCTTAACGCGGCCAAGCTGTGCATACCGGTACATTGGGGATCTACGGAGCCCCCGACTATCTTAGAATGGCTACATAGAGTGGGAAAGATAGCGGAAATGGAGGAACTTATCCATATTGCCCGAGACTCGCCTCACAAATATGCCCGTACTTGGGACCGGTGGACCCAGTTCCGTTCTTCTGCTGAATTCGGGGCTCTTACGAACCCGATCACGCATGACTCCAGAAATACTCCTACCTCTGAGCAGAACTGACCCTATACTCCTTCCCGAAGGTGATGCGTCCGGGATCAGATAGGTCCTCTCACACCAGCCCCGAAAACACGAGGGGCTCCTACCTTTATAGATGGGGCTACCCTACCTTACCTAGCCCTTATTAACGGTCTGTCTCGGGGGAGTCAGTGGACGGATCGGTAGGTCCTTGCCCCCCCTTACCTCCCTCTCCCTGTTCTTCCTTAGGTACCCCTCCTCTCCCTTCTTCCTTACCCATCCCTTACATTGCCCCCCGACTGTACCCACATACCTGATGACTTGACACCAGACACTACCCCTCGCGACCCCACATTGCGGACCGTTGTAGTTGCGACTCCTACTAGGTAAATTCTATTGACACCATTTGAGCACGACACCCAGGAGAGACCGTCTTGTACCACAAGACGGACCAACTTGACCCTACTCAGACCCAGCGCCACCCCGTTTTCTCTTTTCACTGATGGAACGACTCGGTGTCTACGCGAAGGCAGACACATAGGGTTATCTCTCCCTATGCCCCCCCATGTGTAATTTATATCTCCCATCTCTCCAACCGAGTTTTTATTTTTTATTTTTTTGGGGTAAGGAGATATTTCTAGCTAAGGTGGTCTAATTGTTCAACAGATCATACACCTAGTAATATGTGTACTTAATCTTTAATATTACTTCTCAATGTTTGGGATATTTGTTTGTTACCTATTTGAATGTAACTCTGGTATATTCTGAAATGCAATGTACATTTTCCTTTTTCTTTTCGGAAAAACAATAAAAACTTTTATGGGAAAAAAAAAAAAAAAAGGAAACACTTTAGAAAGGTTTAGGAAACTGTTTAGATCACATTTCTGTAGTGTTAACTTTTTTCCTTGACATGTGGGTATGTGTATGAGGAGGGACCCAACCCCTTTTTAGTTTGCTTGTCCATACAATGCTATAAGGATATGTTATGCAGTCAACGAGTGCAGAGGCAGTGCTAGGCTTTCTATGAGATTTGATTTTATATTTCGGCTGCAGTGAAGCTGCAAGTGAAAGCTTCAGTGAGTTCTCTCATTTTAGTATTTAATTTTAAGGAGAATTTGATTCATGAGTTCACCCGTTATGTGATTTATACTCTTACCACTGTATATGCAACACAACAAATAGTAATCATTAAATGCAAATGTTCTCCCAGCACAGTATGCAGATGTTTACAGCATGATCCTTTGCCTACTGTGCTGTCTCTGTAGTACTACGTGTCCAAGCTGGCCACAATGGAATATAAAGTTTAACACACCCCTGTTAAAATGTCAGGTTTCTGTAAAAAAAAATAAGACAAAGATAAATCATTTCAGAACTTTTTCTGCCTTTAATTTGACCTATAAACTGTACAACTCAGTTGAACAACAAACGGAAATCTTTTAGGTGGAGGGACGTACAAATAAAAAAATTAAATAATATGGTTGCATAAGTGTGCACACCCTTAAACTGATACTATGCTGAATCACCTTTTGATTTTATTACAGCACTGAGTTGTTTTGGGTATGAGTCTATCAGCGTGACACATCTTGACTTGGCAATATTTGCCCTCACTGTTCTTTGCAAAAACACTCCAAATTTGTCAGATTGCGAGGGCCTCTTCTGTGCACAGCCCTCTTCAGATCACCCCACAGATTTTCAATCTGATTCAGGTCTGCGTTATGGCCTGGCCATTCCAAAACGTTAATCTTCTTCTGGTGAAGCCATTCCTTTGTTGATTTGGATGTATGCTTTAGGTTGTTGCTGAAAGATGAAGTTCCTCTTCATCTTTCTAGCAGAAGCCTGAAAGATTTGTGCCAATATTGACTGGTATTTGGAACTGTTCATAATTCCCTCTACCTTGTCTAAGGGCCCTGTTCCATCTTAAGAAAAACAGCCCCAAAGCATGATACGGCCACCACCATGCTTCACTGTGCTTCACTGTGGGTGTGATGTTCTTTTGGTGATGTGCAGTGTTGCTTTTGCAGCAAACATTTTTGGAATTATGACCAAAAAGTTCAGCCTTGGTTTCATCAGACCATAACACATCTTCCCAAATGCTTATGGGAGACTTCAGATATGTTTTGTTTTTGTGTTGCAAAATTGGCAACATTTCTAAAATGATTTATCTTCATCTCATTTTTTTACCTCACAGAAACCTGACATTTTAATGGATGTGTAGACTTTTTATATCCACTGTATCTTCTTCCTCTGCATAGTTGCAAGTCCCAGCACACTTTACTTGTATTTTTCTTCTATTATGTAAAATTTTAAGTCCCAGCACACTATACTTGAACTTATATTGTACAGTATCTGTAGAAGTAAAGTCCCATCATATTGCTCTTTAATTCTTCTGTATCTGTAGTAGTCCCAGTACACCATATGTATATTACTCCTTTTTGTACCACAAAGCTCATAACACTCCATACACCAATAATGCATGCTATTGCTTTCCCTTTATGCATGAAACGTTTTCAGTACAACCTCTACAATTTCTTGTGTTTGCCTTTCAGCATTCACATTATAGCAGAACTGTTGTTTTAAGACTTCTGGAAAAAAAGTACAAATCCTTGGTAAGCAGTTTCTTTTTAGTCAAGAAAAAATAGTGCATGTTTTATGTGTAAAACAATTGTATATTGTTTACTATGACCTTTTTTAATTTGTATGTCACTATTTTAGAAGGCCAATAGTTATTTAGTTACTATATGAAGTATTTTTTTATTATCACAGTTAAAGTATAAAAGTAAAGTATTGAAGTATATGTGAACCCTTCGTTTATAAAAAAAAAACACATTTAGTTTAATATAGAGATAGGGCATGCTTTTGTGTATATACAGATATAGAGTGTGTAATGAAATGCAATGAAAAAGTATTGAAATGTATTTAATACTTTATACAAAATCCTTTGTTAATGATAGCTTCAAGACGCCTCCTGTATGGAGAAACTATTAGCATGCATTGCTCAGTTGTGATTTTGGCCCAGTCTTCCACACAGTCTCCAAATCTTGAAGGTTCCATGGGCCTCTTCTACGAACTCTGATCTTTAGTTCTTTACATAGATTTTCTATTGGATTCAACTCAGGTGATTGGCTGAGCTATTCTAGCGGCTTTATTTTCTTTCTTTGAAACCAGTTGTGAGTTTCCTTGGCTTTGTATTTGGGATCATTTTCTTGCTGAAGTGTCCACTCTCATTTCATCTTCATCCTCCTGGTAGATGGAAGCAGATTTTTATCAAGCATTTCTTGGCACATTTATCCATTCATATTCCCTTCAATGATATGAAGTTTTCCAGCACCATATGCTGAAAAACAGCCCCACACCATGATCCCCAACTCCAAATTCCACTGTTTGTATAGTGTTTTTTGGGGTGATGTGCAGTGCCGTTTGTCCTCCAAACATGGTGTGTATTATGGCATCCAAAGTGTTAAATTTCAGTCTCATCTGACCAGACAATATTCTCCCAGTATTTCACAGGCTTGTCTAAATATTGTGCAGTAAACTTTAAACAACCTTCAACGTGATTTTTCTTCAGCAATGGTGTCTTGCGTGGCGAGCGTGCATACAGGCCATGGTAGTTGAGTGCATTACTTAATGTGTTCTTTGAAACAATTGTACCTGCTAATTCCAGGTCTTTCTGAATCACAGACCACAAGTGGGGGAGTGCACAGCGTTCTGCACTCCTGTGACCCATTTTCGTCCCTGAGGAGGTACAGGCTCGGAATCGATCCCGGCTTTAAAGTCAGGATTCACCCAGATGCCTGGAACAGCAGATGGCTCAGCCTATCATTCATAGACACGCACAGTGCCAGTAAGCCACTCAGATCCTTCCTTACAGATGTTTGACCATCAGCAGCAGGAGCCTATGGCTCCGCTGCCTGCATTTTTCCTATGTAAGCAGGAAATGAGAGTAGCGGTGCTGGAGCAGTAACACGGAACCAGGTAAGTGCTTACGGAATGAGGAGGGTAGTTCAGGTAGTGGGGCATTGTTGACTTAAATTCAGAAAATGTATTTAACATACCATATTTCCCCTATACATAAAAAAATATTTATAAGTGAACTATTTCTCAAAGTTTATATACATTTTTGAAATATGTGCTGGAATAATTAAAATCAGCTGGGTGAGGGAGGAATTTTAGTGCTGCTGAAACAAAGGCATTAATTACAAGGCATCTACATCTTCATATTCTTAATCTGTTAAATGATATTACTTGTATAGATTTTTTACACAAAGTAGTTTTTAGCGCTGGAAAAAGCACTGTCTAGAGAGGATGACCTGAAAAAGAAGAGATGGATTTAATTAACTAAATGTGTTAGCTCCATAAAATGTTCTCTGTGAGTCTTAAGAGGACCATTTTGGTCATTGGTATTGTTGTGCTGTCTTCCAGATTATTGCAGCTATTGAACAGTGTTTCTATTATTATGAATCATCACAGTCAGGAGTCGATGAAAACACTAAAACAACAGCGTCCTCGCAGCTCTATCCTGGTGAGTCTAATGGGGATATGTTTGTAGCTTTGCACTGGAAACAGATATCTTTTGCATGTTTGTTCAGATTTCTTTATATATAGTTAACTAGAACTAATACACCTTTTCGTTTTTCAATCAAGCCGGTGCTATAACAAAGTATAGATGGCATGCGTGCTAATTCCATTTTACCATGCCAAGCTCCTTACCTTAAATCAATTTAAAAGAACAGATAGCTTTGCCAGATTCTAGCAATGACCATGAAGCAGGCCTGTCATTGTTTTGAATGTGATAATGTACTTGCCCAGAGTGTGATTGCATCACTTAAAAATTCATTCCGAAAACATATTTGACTGTAAGCCATAACCTACACCGTCCCAAGAACACAGCCCTTGTATCTGTTGGAATCTGTGTGATCCCTGCTGCTAAAAAAGATAAAACTACAAAGACATCTGAAAAATGTAAATAAATATATTATTAAGGACACTTTCACACCAGCCCTGGTGTAAAACAAAACGTACACATTGGTGTACATTGTGTAGGGGCATTGGGGAAACAGTTCAATGCATTGTTACAAGACATGGCACTGTAACATGCTGCAGTATGGTCACAAGTGATGCCCTGCACTGCACTGCAAAAAAATTTAGACATGCCTCACCTCAATGCAGTGTTATGGTGTGAATAGGGCACATAAGAATTGTTTTCTTTGTGCCCTTGCATTGATCTGTGCAGGTCTTCTCAGCTCAAGAGATATGGTGGGAATGAGCCCATAAACACTATTTTTGTCTTATGTATGACTTATTTTGGTCAACTCAGAAAAGTTAAAAATATCATTAATTGTATTTCTTTTTTTTTTTTTTTAACCAGGAAAGAGTTTATTAAGAATTTAACAAACCATACAAATCAAAACAAACTTTTTTTTTAGAGTCCATACAAAATGTTACCTAAGAGCACAAAGTGATGAATATGGAAATGCTGTCACATTTGCATTGACAGTAGTCCAGAGTGTAAAAAATTACTGCACACTTAGTATAATACATGGAGCATCAAATTGCCTAGAGAACAGTTTTCTTCCCATTCTCCCACCCTCCCCATCAATCTATATATTTTTGCAGGGCCCAAAGTACCAATGAAAAGCCTTATATCAAGAGCCTATCTAGCATTAAATCTACAGGGGCTAAACCCGGGGTGTCCAGCCAACCTCCCCATACATTTTCACATTTTAAATGGTTTAAAAAAAAAAAAAAGTTTTTCATAGTGTAGTGTGGTACCCATGGGATCTACCCACATCTGTAATGTAGGTATAGTTTGGGAGATCCAATGTACTAGGATAGCTTATGTGCTTGGAAAAGGGCTCTGGCAGCTGCCTCCACATACATCCTGTATCAAGTCATCAAGAATACCTAAAATACACGGCTTGGGGTCTACTGGTACGTTTATATGGAATGTTTTATTAATAGTTGATACAATAGTAGCTTAGTAGCTATGTAGTTTTGGGCCACCCTACAACAGGTGTGTAAGCTCTCCCCTATCTTTGCAACCTTTGGGGCAAGAGTGATCCTGGCTTAGGTCCATATTATATAGTTTGAGAAGAGTCGGGTGTACCCTCAGTATAATGTAGAGTTGTAATATTCTGCTTGAGAGATTTAAGGAGCTGAGACGTACATCCTCTAAGCCCTTGTACACATGGTCGGACATTCCGATAACCAAATCCGGATTTTGTCCGAAACTGTTGTTGCATACACACGGTCGGATAAAGTTGTCATAAAATCCAATCGTTCAAAACGTGATGACATTATTTCTTTACGGCGGGACTACGTTCAGGCTAGTAGCCAATAACTGTGGTCTAGGAATTTGATCTGAGCAGGCGTGGCACTTTGTACGATCGGATCATGTTGTCGGAAAATTTTATAGCCCAGCCCTAAAACGTTGTCGTCGGATATTCCGACGGAAACAGTCCGATGGAGCCCACACACGGTCGGATTATCCGACAACACGGTCCGATCGGACATTTTCCGTCGGAATATCCGACCGTGTGTACAAGGGCTAAGACTTCCTCCTATTTATCCACAGAGAGTTCACCCACATCCTTTCATTAATTATATTTCAACTACACACATTTTTTAGTTTCTGAATAGAGTAAAGAAGGTTTAAAACTCCTGTTAGGTTCAGGTGCCTGCGTACCTTTGGGGAGATTTCTCTTCAATTTCTGTCCCGTATACACAACAGAAAGTGAAGAGAAATCTTTTCAAAAAGAGGTAAAGTCCCTTTTAGACAGTTGGTACTGCAACAAGTGTCCCTATTACGTGATCTTCCCTCAACTCAACAATTTAGTTAGAATCACAAGGGCCACCGGGACATATCCAGTGGGTGAACTGCCTCAGTAGGGAAACAGACCAGAGAAAACCTTGACAGGGTTGTCAACTCTTCATTTTGGCTGTGCTACAAAACAAAAACAAAGCAGAAATATATTTTCATAGGTAGTGACCTCCTGTCACTTTCAGTTAGGCATAGCGTCTGCCGAACATGCCCCATTCAAGTGAATGGGGCTGTTTTGCAAGCACCCTGCAACCACGTTGAAATGCACCTGGTACGGTGATCAAGGTTTTAAAGCAGGAGATGAGGAAGCGATATAACACCTTTTCACTGCTTGTAGAATGCTTCTGTGTTCTTCAGAGACCTTAACTCATGTGAACAACTTATGAGTCCAGCCATGCTACCGCTAATTCAATCTCCCTCTGTTCAGTTGTTTTTGAAGCTTGTAGATATCATGGACATTGGAAATAAAAAATGTCTGTTATGACTACAGTTTAATCCATCCTGCACAGGTAAAAGACACGTATTAGTTATGCTCTTGTACCCCTAAAAGCCTTGTCTCTAGAATGTTTGCATGAAACAACGTTCAACCCGTCCCATGGCAATGTATCTAAAAGTATTTTTAGTTATTGAATTAGGTCACTTTTTTTAAAATGTATCTACTTCATGAAATCCTAAAACCTGGTATGCTTAGATGTTTCTTCTGCAGACTTTTATTTTGGCCAAATTCAGAGATCACCAACACATCTAATAAATGTCAGGTTGATAAGAGCAGCCTGCATGTTTGTCATCTATATCTAACCTATTGTATATGACATATGACAGAAAGAAAAGCAAAATACTTAATTACATGACATTATCAGCTGCTCAGTGACTCTGACATTTTGCTTGAAAACGGCAAGTTTTTCACCGCAGAAGCACACAAAGAAAATGCCACGTTACGTTTTAAATTGTTGCTGTCTTAAATCTGAATGCATTGAGTTGGCCATATGTGAGTCATTTTTGGTTATTTGTAAGAAACAATCATTAAATAATTCAATCTACCTCTAACACAACAGCATTTCGCATATTCTATTTAGGCCTGATACATGGGCTTCAGAGACAGCATCACATTCAACTCTTCCATAGGACAACACATTTAACTAGTTGGAAATATTCATTAAATACAATTCAGGTTTTCATGTGTCATATGCTATTTTTATTATGCTTTAGTGTTGAAATAGTAGTCACAGGTGGCAGGACAAGGTACTCTGACACCCAAGCCATACATACCAAATACTCCCCTTCACGTTTTTTAATTTGGTGCTACAAAAAAAAAAAACAATGTTTACACACAGGCAGTAATAAAAAGGAAGGACATTAAGTGGTTATTATTAAACGTGAATTAGGGCTAACTAAAATTTTCCCCTTCAATGTATCTCTTACATAGTTTTAAGAGCCAGGAGGTGTCGGCGGAAGGGGAATTTGGGTAATCATGATTAGGGGAGAGATGTTCTGCAGAAATGAAAACACTGCTTGTACGCATGCGGCCATGCCGCAACAAAATTGTTCCTTTGCTGCCAGGCTGTGCAGTACTCATAGGGTGCTGAAAGAGTAGGAACCTTTTTCCTCCCTTACATGACAGCATCTGAATTCTAATCCTGAGCTGCCCAAAAAGGCAGAGCTGCAGCACAGTGACCAGCTGTCAACTTTCCTCAGTTGAGGTGCTCCAAAGGGAAGCTGGGAGGAAGGGCACCTAAGAATGCAGGGGGGTTGGAAGAACCCTATTATGGATTAGGTGGTGCCAGGGCAGAGCTAAGGAGCAGGGAGTGAGGTGGTGCCAGACCAACAGGGCAGGAATTGACCAGACAATGCAGCTCTAAGCTGGCTTAACATCTTGCAGCATGACGCCAGAGGGGAGAACATCCACTGCTTCTACCTTGGCTCTACTTTAGCAATCACAGTAGAAATTGGGACTTGAGGAGTCAGGAGACCTGCTCTGTGACCCTGTGCTCCTGAATCTGTGGCACGTTGCTTAAGTGATTAGCAGCACTAGGGTCGTCGGTTTGAATCCCAACCACAGCACTGCCTGCCTGGAGTTTGCATGTTCTCCCTGTGTCTACATGGGTTTTCTCTGGGTACGCTGGTTTCCTCACACATTCCAAACACATGCTGGTAGGTTAATTGGCTCCTGCCTAATATGGCCCTAGTATGCGTATGAACGTGAGTTGGAGACCTTTGACTGTAAACTCCTTGAGGGCAGTACTGATGTAAATGTATAATAAGTATGTGTAAAGTGCCTAAGTTGACGGCGCTATACAAGTACCTGTAATAAATAAAATAAGATACAGTGGGGAAAATAATTATTTGATCCCCTGCAGATTTTGTAAGTTTGCCCACTTACAAGGAAACAAAGGGTCTATAATTTTTTTTTATCATGGGTGTGTTTTAAATGATAGGAACAGAATATTAACCAAAAATCAAAAAAAAAAATGTAGTTACAATTCAGTGAGTAAAATAAGTATTTGAACCTCAAGCAAAACATGACTTAGTACCTGGTAGAAAAACCCTTGTTGGCAAGCACAGAGGTACAACATTTCTTGTAGTCGGTTACCAAGTTTGAACACATCTCAGGAGGGATTTTGGTCTACTCTTCCTTACAGATCTTCTCTAAAGCGTTAAGATTTCCTGGCTGTCACTTGGCAACTCAAAATTTCAGCTCCATCCATAAATGTTCTACAGGATTAAAGTCTGGAGACTGGCTAGGTCATCCCATGACCTTAAGGGGCTTCTTCTTCAGCTACTCCTTTGTTGTTGCCTTGGCGATATGTTTTGGGTCACTATCATGTTGGAAGACCCATCTTCCAACATGATTGTTTAAAGCCTACAGGAATTTAGGGCACAGTTGTGGTCAACTGTTGATGGCGATTAGTAGGGACCTGTAGAGGAGGACCAAGCTGATTATATTGAACCCAAAAGCAAACATTTATTATATTGCAGCTTATCTGTTCTTAGATGTGGTGGCTATCTTAGTTTTCTAGTTTTTTTTTAGGCTTTCCTTCCTTTATTTTCACATGGTGATCTAGTTAGTAAGTCTGTTTTTCAACAGAATAAGCTGTCCTGCAGATGTAACAGATCGGGGGGTTGAGACAAACCATTTACCACTGACAGAGGTGCTTACAATAATTGGCTTTTATTATATATATATATATATATATATATATATATATATATATATATATATATATATATATATATAATATGTATGTATGTATGTATGTATGTATGTATGTATGTATTTAAATCTGCTAGTACATCTCACACTCCCCTCCCCTGAAACTGAGAGTGCCGCTATACAAAGGTGCCCCCTGTGTTCCTTCATCCTGAATGTAGGCATTCTAATACACGTGGTGTGTTACTGGTCAGATCATCAGGTTGAAACAAGGAGGAAAAAAAGGCAAACAAGAAAAAAAAATGAATACAGCCACCACATCCGATGACTAGTAAGCTGCAATATGTTACATTTTTGGTTTAAGGTTTATTGCCACTTAAATAATTATTCATTAACCAAGCTTAACAGCTTGTGACTTTCTTACCACCATGCTATTATTACTGCTACACTTTGTATTTAGAAAAAAATATATATGTTTTCTGCTTTTAGATATAAAATAATTTAAATAGAACTGCCACTTTTTGGCAACATTCGAAGATTTGACTCAGCTGGCATGAGTTAGAGAAGAGCAGTGGAGGGTCATAACCAGCAAGATGACAGGCATACATTATGCACTTATAAACTGTGTAGTTTAAGTGGAATTGTCAGTAATAGTAAGCCATTCAATGACAGTTTGACATGATTTTGATCTTATGCCCCGCTGAAGCATTTCAACATATACTGTAGTTCAAGTGCATTGCCCTAGAACTTAACTGGCAATCAATAAAGTAAGATTTTATCTGGGGTGTCAAAAGCACATGAAAAATGTTACTAGTGGCAAATATGCAGAGAAATACATGTAAAATTATCCTGCCTTTCTGTGACTTCATAAATCAAGTCCACTATAGGATATTCCCCTAAAATTCTTAGTGATGTTTTGTTGACTTGTGCGTACATCTGTCCCTTGCAGCAGTAAACACGCTGGCTGATGGGAATTATTTATTAGTTTCATGTTCAGTTAGACTGGTAATTTTGACCAAGACTAAGATCTTTTTTGACAGAAAGTGAAAAATCTATTATTTTCTATGCTGTTGGTGTCAGTCAAAGAAAATGTCACATTTCCATGTGCATCTAGAGAACCTTAATTATGTGTCTGTCTCCTGTTTCTCTCCAGGCACTAAACAGAAGACATTCTACTCCAGAAAGGAATTACATTATTTATACTTTGTTCATTCACTTAGCCTGCTCGGAAGATTGTTGATATATAAGCATGGCAGAAACCTGTTTCCTATAAAATTGAAGAACCGAAAAGGTACTTAGGAGTAAAATAACTTTTCTACTGCTAACAAAAAATACAAGTTCTGATGCACTTACAATACATATACTGGCACCTTACATTTGTATACTATTGGTATATCTTGTTTCACATATTTGAAAAAATAGTCTGTCTGAAGCTATATTTTTTCTAGAATTGTGAGGTGGACAATATTCTCCCCAAAAAAAAACTTCTATCAATAAAGATTTTTTTTTTAAGTTCCTTTTTAGGATCCTGCAATCTGCAGAGAGAGCTTTGGATTGTCTATGCATAGGGTGATTAGGGGAATAATTACTAGCTAAAAGTGGTTTTGGATGTATTAGTCTAGATCCCTCTGAAGCTAAATGTTAGTGTGGGTTCTTACAGTGGTTTTTGGGTAAGGAAGAACTCTATATACTAATGTAAGAATAGTTTAAAACTGTTATAATACCCTATGGACTCAGTTCCTAAAGCTTTGCGGGTTGCCAATTCGCATTTTTTTTTTAAAACAGCTTTTGAGACCATTGGAAGTCAATGATAGGCATGTTCTAGCCCTTACCAGTGCATCATCACATTTCACATAAAATAAAGAGGAAGTAAACTCTCCCACTTTGATGCTCATTTTCATTTTGTTCATTATAATAAGTAGTTATCAAACTATAGCTGCGGTAATCCAGCCCAAATCGCATATTACTTACCGTTTAAAGAAACCTTAAAAGACTTGTTTCAAGGGGTTAGGCAGCACCATCTTAAGTATTGTTTTCTGAGTCCACAGTGGAGTGTATTTCCGCTGTGGACTCCGAAAACAATACTTAAGATGGTTCTGCCTAACCCCTGGAAACAAGTTTTTTTCTTGTTTCCAGGGGTTAGGCAGCGCTACCTTTCTTGGAGTGTATTTCCGCCCTTACATTGAGCACTTGCTGTACTGTTAACCAAGCCTCCTTTTCAATCCAGCATTTCTATGGCAACCTTGCTTCCTTGTTCATAGCTGACTTGTTTTATTTCATAGTATTTACTTGTGCCAATTGTCTAATGTTTGCCTTTGTCAATCTTATCAGCTTCAGCTGATAAGACTGCACTAATGGCCAGGTTTACACTGCATGTGATGTCACATGTTCACATGGTGTGTAGGAGGAAGCTCTGAATGATTCTGCAGCCTCCTGGGATATCAGTGGTGTGCCATAGGAATTCCTGATAACAGATAGATAAGCACATAGAGAGTGCCGTAAATCAGGGGAGATCTGGGCATGCTCAGTGACGTCATTCTAAAGAACAAAAAGGATTACAACAATACTAAGCAAGTAAGGAGATATCTACAAGCAGTGTTCATTAGGGTATTGTTATGCTAATTTACATGGGAAAAAGTTGTGGGGGAGAGTTTACAACCACTTTAAAACACTACAGGTGTCCTAAAATAGTTCATATAGCTTGTATTTCATGAGGATCAAAACATCAGTTTTCATCCAAGAATCCCATCACCACACCTCGTGAGAACCTTTCCCTTTGGATATTGAACTCCCCAGATCTCTATATAAGATACGCCTAAAATGCAGTTTTCTCATACCAAGAAAAACGGGCTCATAGCATAATTCTGTCTTAAAATTGTATTGAATGTAACACATTCCACCCTTTAAAATTGTTCTTACACATAGCAAGTCAAACAAAGCATGTAATCGAAATCCAACTGCTCAGCTAGCATGTTAAACTCTCACCATTCCTCGGCCTCTGATCGCGGTGATTCTGGGGTTGAGATGACAGCTGCTGACAACCCTGGTAGCCATGTGGTCACGGCCCAGCTCCTTCTATTTATCAGGCAATCATCCAAGGTATTAACCCAGTGTATGCCCGATGCCTCATCTCACAACAGACATCACCACGTTCAGCTGTCACCTAAAGTATGCAGCCGGACACACATGATGAGCTCTGCTGCTATTACGATCACACAGTACAATCAAAACATGTATGCTTGCTTACCACCCCAAATACAATACTTCCCTCTGGATCCAGATCACCATGCACCAACCTTAGAGGTTACATCCATATGGGTATTCACCGATTCCCACAGATCGGATCGTGTACGGGCGCTAGAACAAATCTCTGCTTTAAATCCCACTGGGATCCATATTTGTTGCTCTCTAGTATACAATGGCATTAGCTACACCATATGTGTCACAACCCTAATATCATTACATATATACTTAAGTATCGGATTCAATATATCCCAAATACATTGCACAACAATATACTTCACTTATTAATCTCAAAATGTAATATATATTTTATGTTCATAATCAGTGGTGGCTGCTGCTTATGTGGCGCAGGGGCGCTGCCCCCCTATCCATGCATCCGGCCCCCTAATCTACATGCGGTTCACCGTACACATGGATTCCAATGTTTTTTTTTTTTGTAGCAGCAGCAGCAGCACGTGATTATAGCCTGAGGCTCCAATTGGCTTTAAAAAAGGGTGGGCTCAGGGTGCAGATCACTGTGCCCTGAGCCCACCCAGTTGTGTGACAATAGCGAATGAATATTTCCTATTGTCACACTGATTCTCCTCCCGGTCAGTCAGGAAGCGGGAGGAGCGCAGTTGGCCTAGAGGAGAATCTATTGTATTGGCCGGTACCGGGGTGGTGGGGAAGATGTACGAGGAGACCCGAAAGGGAAGATGGCCACTGTCATCTGGGCATCAGAGCTTTCTCTCTGCTCTGCATCGCCGTCAACCATGTGAGTATTGCCCACTGTGGGGTTTCGGGTGGTTTGTTTGCCACCCCCTCCTGGCTGGAGCACCAGCTGCCACTGCTCATAATCAAAAAAATATGTATTTAAAAAAAAAAAGAGCTATACTTGGCAAATAAAAATTCATAATTTAATAATCACTTATAAAACAGCTGAGATCCAGTTCAACATTCATTCCCCTGGGACTCAAAGTATCTGTCAGGTATAGCCATTTAGTTTCACATCTAGATAGCTCTTTGACCCTGTTGCCCCCCCTTCATACTGGGTAAGTTCTATATATACCCCAAAAAGGGGTCCCTATTATGTTTGCATCTAAAATACAGTGACACACTATGGTCAATATCCAAGTGGAGAGGTTCTCACGAGGTGCAGTGACGGGATTCTTGCATGAAATCGTATGATTTGATCCTCATAAAATATAAGCTATATGAATTATTTTAGGATACTTGCAGTTTTTTTTATTTTGAACTTTTAAAGGCACATAGGGTGGAATATACCCGAGGAGCACTGCTAATGCTGTTATTTTCAATAAGGATTTAAAGGCGTATATTATGAATGATGGATATTATTTATAGCAGCTGCTGATGGTGTAATGAACTTTTGAATTCTTAAATATTACATATTTGTATTTTGTGTGCCCTGGGGGAAAGTGATTTATTTGCTATGGCTGATTTAATTACTTTTTATAAATTTTTTTTTTTTTGACATTTCACATTTTGCACAAAACGTGTCTGTGGACTAATCAGATTCAGATCCTAATGTACGGAATTCTTACCAATGTGTGTAAATGTAAAGATTGCAATCTAAGCTTACCAAGAATTATACTGTGTTAAGGACACATTGGATTGTATAGAACTGAGTGGATTGTTTAGTAAAGCTTTGCACTACAAAGCTTTTGGTTAATTTATAGGATATAGCACAATCCGACTGTGACATATGTGGCCATCGTAGGGTATGATTACATAAGCGCTGGATGCAAAATCATAACTGCCAGTTCAAATCCTCTCTGCCAGTGGAAGTAATGTAACAGGCATAGCTTAAACAGTAATATGCTTACCAACTTCAGAAATGTGTCCTAAACTATCCTGCTTTCGTACACACTATTCTTTCAGACCTGGAGGTTGGGGGGGATGCTTGATGGAAAACAACACACATTCAGCACAAACTTTTATACCTCAAATACCTTATATTGTAAGCTCCTTGAGGGTAGGGACCCATGTGAATGTATATGTAAAGCGCTGCGTAAATTGACAGCGCTATACAAGTACCTTAAAGAAATAAATGAATAAATAAATGATTTTTACCTTTTAAAGCCGTAGAAACTCTGTTGGAAGTAAATGCCACTGAGTAGGTCTATCAATTCCAATGCAAGTAATAATAAGCACTTTTTTGTGTTAAAATTTTAAAATATCAACACTTTTTTTATATAACTGATTTTCTTATTGTTTTTATATAAAACATTTAAGCGTTTCTAGATATTTAGCAATTTCTTCTGCAAATCTCTCTCTCGCTCTTTCTTTCTTTCTTTCTTTCTTTCTTTCTTTCTTTCTTTCATTCCTTCTTTCTCTTTCTTTCTTTTTTTTTTCTCTCTCTCTTTCTTTCTTTTTTTTCCTTTCTTTCTTTCTTTCTTTCTTTCTCTCTTTCTTTCTTTTTTTTTTTCTCTCTTTCTTTCTTTTTTTTTTCTCTCTTTCTTTCTTTCTTTCTTTCTTTCTTTCTTTTTTCTTTTTTCTTTCTCTTCTTTTTCTTTTTTTTTCTCTTTCTTTCTCTTTCTTTTTCTCTTTCTCTCTTTCTATCTCTCTCTATCTCTATCTCAGTCTCTCTCTATCTCGGTCTCTCTCGCTCTCTATCTCGGTCTCTCTCGCTCTCTATCTCTCTCTATCTCGGTCTCTCTCGCTCTCTATCTCTCTTGCTCTCTATAGCTCTCTCTCTCTCGCGCTCTCTTTCTCTCTCTCGCGCTCTCTATCTCTATCTCGCTCTCTCTTTCTCTCTCGCTCTCTTTCTCTCTTGCTCTCTCTTTTTTTTTTCTCTCGCTCTCTCTTTCTCTTGCTCTCTTTTTTCTCTCTCTCTTTTTCTTTCTTGCGGATCAGAAATCTTGTACTTGTTGTGGCCCAAGGAGCCAGATAGTATCTAAGAGCTGATTCATATACAGTATGTGTAAAACTTTTTGCATGTGTTTTAGGTAAGTTACAACTGAACTGTATAGAATGTGTGTTTTGATGCTCCAAGCATATCAAAGATACATGACAGCCAGCCACCTAGCATTTCCAGAATTTAATGTTACCAATGGCAGCAATGAAGCTTCCATCTTTGGAATTAATTTGGTTTTTACATTTGTTCCAGAAGCAGTGTCACTGTCTGACTTGGTAGTGCTATTTACCCATATTATGTTATATTGCCCAAACCGACAAAAGAAGGCTGCTGCAGCTTATACAGGTAATTATTTTTACATCTCCCTTTACATTTTTTTTTTTTTTTTAGTAAAGTATGTATTCCATGTTTGTGTATATTACTATTTATACTAATACAATATAATATATATAATATTCCTTTAAACCTATACATTTGCTTCATGAATTAGGACTTCCAAACCTATTTTTATTTTCTGTATGTGGATCTTAATATGATGTACGGTCTCTAGGGACAAGGTTTCCTCAGTAGTCTGTACAGAGAGCAGAGCCTGGCAGAAGGGCCCAACTGATCCACCCACCACAGTCTGTCCATGCAGCACACAGAGGCAAAGTATTACACAAGATTACTGCACAGATCTTAAAGAAATACACAAAGCACACCAAGATTCAAGGAAGAATAGACATGGATCTTGTATTTGGGCAAATTTTGCTTATTGTGGAGTTTAGCTTTAACACCATATTTTGGATGTAGAACTAAATGTTTTTTTTCTTTCTGCTTAATATATTGTAGTCGAACAGAAAGGTCAGTTTGTAGATAATGTTCCTTAACCACTTCAGCTCTGGAAGGTTTTACCCCCCTTAATGACCATGCCATTTTTTGCGATACAGTACTGCGTTACCTTAGCTGACAATTGCGTGCAGAAGCGAACGCATTTGTAGGTTGCGTCCACATATGTAAGCGGCATCCAAACCACACATGAGGTATTGCTGTAAACGATAGAGCAAGAGCTCCTCTGTAATTCTAAACTGGTAACCTGTAAAAAAATTTAAACCGTCATGTTGAGATTTTTAAGCACTTAAAGTATGTTGCCATTCCACGAATGTGCGCAATTTTAAAGCGTTACATGTTAGGTTTCTATACAGTTTCTTACAAAAGTGAGTACACCCCTCACATTTTTGTAAATATTTTATTATATCTTTTCATGTGACAACACTGAAGAAATTACACTTTGTAAATTTGCTGTCCCCTCAAAATAACGCAGCCATTAATATCTAAACCGCAGGCAACATAAGTGAGTCCACCCCTAAGTGAAAATGTCCAAATTGGGCCCAATTAGCCATTTTCCCTCCCCGGTGTCATGTGACTTGTTAAGCCGCGTACACACGGGGCGGACTGTCTGGCCAACTTAGTCCGTCAGACAATCCGATGGACAGTCCGTCATACTTTCAAATGAACGGACTTGCCCACACACGGCACTTTTTTGAGCGGACTAATACGGCGTACTAAGTCCGCCCTACTATCCGCCCTACTTTTGAAATGAACGGACTCGCCCACACACGCGGAGGAAAGTCCGCTCATTTCGAGCGCGTCTCCAGGTAGGCGGGGCCCGCGAAGGAGACGTCGCTGACCCCGCCGCCTGGAATGGACTTAAAGGGGAACCCCAACGCCGAAAAAAATCGGCGTGGGGGTCCCCCCAAGTCCACAACAGACCCTTGTCCGAGCACGCTACCCGGCCGGCCAGGAAAGGGGGGCGAGCGAGTGCCCCCCCTCCTGAGCCGTACCAGGCCGCGTGCCCTCAACATGGGGGGGTGCCCAAAGCACCTTGTCCCCATGTTGATGAGGACAAGGGCCTCTTCCCGACAACCCTGGCCGTTGGTTGTCGGGGTCTGCGGGCGGGGGGCTTATTGGAATCCGGGAGCCCCCTTTAATAAGGGGGCCCCCGGATACCGGCCCCCCACCCTATGTGAATGAGTATGTGGTACAATGTACCCCTACCCATTCACCTGTGAAAAAAAGTACAAAAAAACACAACACAGGGTTAAAATATTTTATTGCACAGCTCCGGGGGTCTTCCATCTTCGGGGGTCTTCTCGCCGGACTCCTCCGCTATCTTCTTGTAGCTCTTTTGCTAGCGGAGGAGTCCGGCTTTCTTCCTCACCGCCGGCCTCTTCTCCCGACTTCGGGGGTCTTGTCCCCCTCTTCGGTTCTTCTGCCGGGCCACCGCGCCTTCTTATAGCTCTTTTACAGGCGGTGGCCCGGTCTTCTGTCGCCGCCGTCGCCACCGCCGCCTTCCGTTCTTCTTCTTCTTCTTCTTCTTCTTCTCCAGGAGATGTTGCCTCGACGATCTCTCCGGCCGGAATGCCAGGGACGCACTGCGCGGCCACTTATATAGGGACAATGGGGCGGTGTCACATGGCTTTATGTCACATGGGTTGGTGTCACATGGTGACCCCGCCCCCTTACGATGTCATAGTCCCCATGTGACATCAACCCATGTGACCAACCCATGTGACATAAAGCCATGTGACACCGCCCCATTGTCCCTATATAAGTGGCCGCGCAGTGCGTCCCTGGCATTCCGGCCGGAGAGATCGTCGAGGCAACATCTCCTGGAGAAGAAGAAGAAGAAGAACGGAAGGCGGCGGCGGCGGCGGCGGCGGCGGCGGCGACAGAAGACCGGGCCACCGCCTGTAAAAGAGCTATAAGAAGGCGCGGTGGCCCGGCAGAAGAACCGAAGAGGGGGACAAGACCCCCGAAGTCGGGAGAAGAGGCCGGCGGCGAGGAAGAAAGCCGGACTCCTCCGCTAGCAAAAGAGCTACAAGAAGATAGCGGAGGAGTCCGGCGAGAAGACCCCCGAAGACGGAAGAACCCCGGAGCTGTGCAATAAAATATTTTAACCCTGTGTTGTGTTTTTTTTGTACTTTTTTTCACAGGTGAATGGGTAGGGGTACATTGTACCCCATACTCATTCACATAGGGTGGGGGGCCGGTATCCGGGGGCCCCCTTATTAAAAGGGGCTCCCGGATTCCGATAAGCCCCCCGCCCGCAGACCCCGACAACCAACGGCCAGGGTTGTCGGGAAGAGGCCCTTGTCCTCATCAACATGGGGACAAGGTGCTTTGGGGTGGGGGGGGCGCGCGGCCCCCCCTTCCCCAAGGCACCCCCCCATGTTGAGGGCACGCGGCCTGGTACGGCTCAGGAGGGGGGGCGCTCGCTCGCCCCCCTTTCCTGGCCGGCCGGGTAGCGTGCTCGGACAAGGGTCTGTTGTGGACTGGGGGGGACCCCCACGCCGATTTTTTTCGGCGTTGGGGTTCCCCTTTAAGTCCATACCAGGCGGCGGGGCCAGCGACGTCTCCTTCGCGGGCCCCGCCTACCTGGATACCCGCTCGAAATGAGCGGACTTTTCTCCGGGCGGGAAAAGTCCGCTCATTTCAAAAGTACGGCGGACTGGCACACACACGGGCGGATTGTCCGCCCAAATGCGAGTCCGACGGACTGTATTACGGAAATTCCGAAATACTTAGTCCGCCAGACTGCACGCTGAAAAAGTCTGCTGAAGCCCACACACGAGCGGACTGTCCGCTGAAATGTGTTTCGGCGGACTAAGTAGGCCAGACAGTCCGCCCGTGTGTACGCGGCTTCAGTGTTGCAAGGTCTCAGGTGTGAATGGGGAGCAGGTGTGTTAAATATGGTTTTATCCCTCTCACTCTCTCATACTGATCACTGGAAGTTTAACATGGCACCTCATGGCAAAGAACTCTCTGAGGATCTGAAATAAAAAAAAAAATTGTTGCTCTACATAAAGATAGCCTAGGCTATAATAAGATTGCCAAGACCCTGAAACTGAGCTGCAGCACGGTGGCCAAGACCATACAGCAGTTTAACAGGACAGGTTCCACTCAGAACAGGCCTCACCATGATCGACTAAAGAAGTTGAGTGGACATGCTCAGCGTCATATCCAGAGGTTGTCTTTGAGAAATAGACACATGAGTGCTGGCAACATTGCTACAGAGATTGAGGGGGTGGGGGGTGGGGGTCAGCCTGTCAGTGCTCAGACCATACGTCGCACACTGCATCAAATTGGTCTGCATGGTTGTCATCCCAGTTTTCTGAATACAAGCAGACTAAGGACATGGATTACTGGAACCATGTCCTTTGCTCTGATGAGACCAAGATACATTTATTCGATTCAGATGGTGTCAAGCGTGTGTGGCAGGAACCAGGTGAGGAGTACAAAGACAAGTGTGTCTTGCCTACAGTTAAGCATGGTGGTCGGAGTGTCCTGGTCTGGGGCTGCTTGAGTGTTGCTGGCACTGGGGAGCTACAGTTCATTGAGGAAACTGAAGCAAAGCATGATCCCCTCCCTTCGGATCCTGGGTGCTGCAGGGCAGTATTCCAACATAACGACCCCACACACACCTCCAAGACAACCACTGCCTTGCTAAAGAAGCTGAGGGTAAAGGTGATGGACTGGCCATGCATGTCTCCAGACCTAAACCCTAATGAGCATCTGTGGGGCATCCTCGAACAAAAGGTGCAGGAGTGCAAGGTCTCTAACATCCACCAGCTCTGAGATATCATCATGGAGGAGTGGAAGAGGACTCCAGTGGCAACCTGTGAAGCTCTGGTGAACTCCATGCCCAAGAGGGTTAAGGCAATGCTGGAAAATAATAGTGGCCACACAAAATATTGACACTTTGGGCCCAATTTGAACATTTTCACTTAGGGGTGTACTCACTTTTGTTGCCAGTGGTTTAGACATTAATGGCTGTGTGTTGTTATTTTGAGGGGACAGCAAATTTACACTGTTATACAAGCCGTACATTCAGTAATTTACATTGTAGCAAAGTGTCATTTCTTCAGTGTTGTCACATGAAAAGATATAATGAAATATTTACAAAAATGTGAGGCGTGTACTCACTTTTGTGAGATACTGTATATATAATGTTTGGGGGTTCTGAGTGATGTTGTAGCAAGAAAATGATTTTTATATGTAGGAGAGGAATGCCAGAATTGGCTTGGGCTGGAAGTGGTTAAATAACCAACTTCTACTGCTAAGTGGGGAGCAGTTAAATGGCAGGAGTTCCCTTGCCCATTCACAGAATGTGTAAGTGCATTATATGAGGTCTGTGAATAGAGGTGAGGCCAGATGAGGGCAGGCCAGTGGTGCAACTTTTCTCAGAAGCAGCAGCTGCAGAGATTCAAACCATGTATGTCTGGCTTAATTCTCATATCACTAGAAGACAGATGCTCAGGTCAGTATCTGGTGGCTGTGAGGAGGCTCTGCAGGGATAATTTTTACAAGATGCAGCAGCTTTCTAGTAATGGAATAAAACCATTATACATAACTATATCTATGGTGATGTATTGCAAAAGAAAAAAAAAAAAAAGCTTCAGATTTAAACATGTAAATAAATATTTGGTTTTTACAAGAACTCATTTGGTTTTACGGGCAATACATTTTCTTTATTATGAATATCTTTCTCCATAGAAGGTGCAAATTATTACTTTATCAGCATTCCTCAAAACATAAATTAATTGTACTGTCTCAAAGCCCATTAACATATGTATTGATGTTTTTATTTCATAGGCAGTTATGCTCCTGCAAGCTTGGCTATGGAAGTCCTCAGAATGCTTTGTGACCGCAAAGAATGTGCCAGTGAATGTTTGTACACTGGGGTTGTTATAGACAGCCTCCTTTCACCAATACAAAAATTACTGAAAGGAAAAAAGGTTAGTAACAGCTTTTTTTCCCCATCTAAGGACTTGTTTTTAAATTACTAAAGCTTTGATGTTCAGAACTATCTTATGAGCTTTAATTATTATAATGTAAATAAACATAAGGCTCAATCAACAAAGCTGACACGCCAGGATAACGATCCTTATTAAAAAAAAAATGACAGTAGTTTTCATTTCAGTTCAGTGAGATTTGAAAACTACAGTATTATGGCTAAAATAAAGATCCTTATCTCTGTGAGTGAAATCTAAACAATGTTAAAGTTCATCTTAATCAATTTTTGAACTATACTGGGCTAGCAGTTGGGATTCAGACCTGCTGTACTTGCAAATTGCACTTCTTTGTTTTAGTTCCATTTTTTTTTTTTTTTTTTGTCATTCTGCATTTTATTTGTTAATCATTTTATTCATTTACAGTGTCATTTGTGCCAGAAACATAATCCAAATGCTTTTTATAAAGAGAAAAAAAAATGCAGATTAAAAAAATGTTGGTGGGTCTCAATGCTATCAGAATTCACCATTCAGCAGATACAGCCGCTGATCACAAAAATCTCTCCAGCATGTCCCTTCTTTTGAGAAGGGACAGCCACACACTGAATGAGATTCAGCTGGTACCTGCTGAACTAGCAAAATTTCAATAAGTCTATGGCCAGCTTAACATAAGTAAAATTGTACAAAAATGCAATTGTACAATTGTAAAACTGTACAAAATAGACTAATGCTACAGATGTAGTCAGCTTGTAATGAAATGCGTATAAACTAAACATAAGCCTTTAAATGTTAGTTAGAAAGTTAGCCATTTACCACCATGAGTTACAGTGGCAGGACAAGGACCTCTAGCAACCAAGGGTATGGTGTCAATGCACATGACCACTGTGAACAGAGGCTCATGATGAGGAGGTAGAGATGGAACTACATGTAATTAAGGGTGGTAGAATTGTGCCTACCCATTGATATGTACAGCCAACAGACCACTGCAGTGCACAGAAATTAGAGCTTTGTGCTGGCCTCACGGGTGACCACTTTTGGTGCATAGAAATACAAATGATAGGGAAGGTGCTTAGTTATGGATATAATGAAAATGGATGTGGTATATCAAAAGCTGACATGGCTTAATAAATGTGGGTAAACTAGTGTGTCTTAGTTGTAATGAGCATGGAAAAGCACTTACAGTATAACACATCAGAATTGCTATCTCCATCCACCTTGTTTGTGTGGATGGAGGAACCTTTTTGCTCAGCCTGCAGGCTGAATGCAAAAAAAATTAAAATTTATAAATACTCATCTATGACCAGCTTGATTTAGAATGATGCCACATCACAGGAAGCACCTCCATGGTTAACAGAGGACAGAATTAAAATTAGACTTGGAAAACTTAACATTGATAAATCACCGGGACCAGATGGCTTGCACCCGAGCGTACTTGGGGAACTTAGTCAAGTAATTGCCAGACCATTGTTCCTAATTTTTCCTGACAGTCTACTGACTGGAATGGTACCAGCTGATTGGAGAAAAGCCAATGTAGCACCAATATTTTAAAAAGGGCCCAAAATACATCCTTGGGAATTACAGACCAGTTAGCGTAAGATCAATAGTATGTAAACTCTTGGAGGGGATGATAAAATACTATATACAATATTTGAGTAATGAGAACGGTATCATTAGCAGGAATCAGCATGGATTCATGAAGAATTGTTCTTGCCAAACCAATCTACTAACCTTCTATGAGAAGGTGAGTTGCCAGTTAGATAAAGGAAGGCTCATAGACGTGGTTTATCTGGATTTTGCAAAAGAATTTGACACAGTTCCCCTTAAACATGTACTGTACAAAATAAGGTCCGTTGTCATGGACCATAGGGTGAGTACATGGATTGAAAACTGGCTAAAAGGCTGAGTTCAGAGGGTGGTGATAAATGGGGAGTACTCGGAATGGTCAGGAGTGGGTAGTGGGGTGCCCCAGGGTTCTGTGCTGGGACCAATCCTATTTGATTTGTTCATAAACGACCTGGAGAATGGGGTAAACAGTTCAGTTTCTGTATTTGCGGACAATACTAACCTAAGCAGGGCAAAAACTTCTCCGCAGGATGTGGAAACCTTGCAAAATAACAAATTAATGCGGTGGGCAACTACATGGAAAATGAGGTTCAATGTAGAAAAATGTAAAATAATTCATTTGGGTGGCAAAAATATGAATGCAATCTATACACTGGGGGGAGAACCTCCTGGGGGAATCCAGGATGGAAAAGGACCTCTGGGTCGTAGTAGATGATAGGCTCAGTAATGGCATGCAATGCCAAGCTGCTGCTAACAAAACAAACAGAATACTGGCATGCATTAAAAAGCGAATCAACTCCAGAGATGAAACAATCATTCTCCCATTCTACAAGACTCTGGTCTGGCTGCACCTAGAGTTCTCAGGAAGGATGTACTGGAAATGGAGCGAGTACAAAGAAGGGCAACAAAGCTAATAAAGGGTCTGGAGAATATTAGTTATGAGGAAAGGTTGCGAGCACTGAATGTATTCTCTCTGGAGAAGAGACGCTTGAGAGGGGATATGATTTCAATATACAGATACCGTACTGGTGACCCCACAATAGGGATAAAACATTTTCACAGAAGAGAGTTTAACAAGACTCGTGGCCACTCATTAAAATGAGAAGAAAATAGGTTTAACTTTAAACTACGTAGAGGGTTCTTTACTGTAAGAGCGGCAAGGATGTGGAATTCCCTGCGATAAGCACATGAATGACTGCAACATACAGGGATATACAATGTAATACTGATATATAATCACACACATAGGTTAGACTTGATGGACTTTTGTCTTTTTTCAACCTCACCTACTATGTAACTATGTAATCTAAAGGGTATATAAAGATAGGGGAGGGGGTACCATCATCCTTGAGCTTAAAGTGATGAAGAAAAGGGGGGTGTCAGGAGCTACTCCAAAATAATGCCCCACGACAACAGAGAATATCTTGGTTATGGACTATCTTGGTCCCCAGGGAATGGATAAGGTAAGTATAAAATTATTTAATTTATTGAAGAGAACAAAAATTGAAAAACATTTAATACAACAATATGTAAAATAGTTATTGCATACTATTACAACTAGTACAAACAAACAATGTGAACCCCACAATATAGTGGGGAAACAAGAGATGTAGGTCCAAGAGTGATCCTCAATATGTTTGAGGGGAAAAAAAAATACTTCTTCAGGAGGAGTTGACCTTAAACATCTATAGAGAGATACAATCTTATTGTTATTTAATCATAAATAGTGAATAAGTACAATTTACATCAGTATGAATAATCTGGTAATTTGGAGTGTTATAGTCAGGCATGGCTTACCAATGGGGACCCAAAAGAAGAGTAAGGGGGCAGCACAATTTTAGGCACCATGACTGGATGATCCCCCCACGGCGAACATAGGAGGCACTAAAAGTTGCAATAACTGAAATCAAAAGTAGGTTTGAAAATATATGTAAGAATCATGCATATGTGGTCTGTGACCTAAAACAGAGGAGGGGGGGGGAGGGGGAAATTGGAAGGAAATTAAGATAACTAAGAAAAAAGAGAAACATAGAACACGGAAAGAAATCTGTCCCTCAATGTAGTTGCTCTACGAAACACCAATTCCAGTTTGGGCCTAACGTATTTGCTCAAAACTTGGTGATCTGTTAACAAATGTCAATCTTCTAGTGCCTCCCGTGTTCGCCGCAGGGGGATTACCCAGTCAGGGTGTCTCAAATTTTTCTGCCCCTTACCCTTCTTTTGGGTCTCCATTGGTAAGCCATGCCCGACTATAACGCTCCAAATTGCCAGATTATTCATATTGATGTAAATTGTACTTTTTTTTTCACTATATGTGACTATATAACTATAAGATTGTATCTCTCTATAAATGTTTAAGGTTAACCTCTCCTGCAGAAGCAATTTTTTTCTCAAAACATGTTGAGGATCACGCTTGGACCTACATCTCTTGTTTCCCCACTATATTGTGGGGTTCACATCATTTGTTTGTACTATTTATGATAGTATGCAATAACTATTTTACATATTGTTGTAGTAAATGTTTTTCAATTTTATTCTCTTCAATAAATTAATCATTTTATTCTTATCTTATCCATTCCCTGGGTACTGAGAGGGTTCATAACAATCTATGTTGTCCTGGGGCATTATTTTGGAGTAGCCCTTGACATTCTCCTTTTCTTCATCACTTTATGAACAGCTTTAGGCAGAGCCAATTGTCAGATCTCTAGACTTCCTTTACATTCAAAAGCAAAATTAAGCGTAGGACTAGTCTGGTTTAGGGTTGATGAATAACTCAGGAGGAGTTGATGGCAGTGTATGATAGCTCTAATCTGTAATGAAATAACATCTTTGTTGTAAGTGCATGTATTGTGTGTGTATTTATATTTTATAACTATAAAATGTTTTTTGTTCTTCTAAGTAAAGATTCAACTTTTATCAGTATTCTCTACTAAAAATCCCTACGCGGAGGGGCTTTAAGCAAATAGGGGTTGTACTTTCTTACTCATCCTTTTACCATATGCAAGTTATCTGACCTGAAGCTCTATAAAAGATGCATCAGACTGCCAAGATTTTTACAGCTACTTTCTCAACATTGTGCAGCTCCAGCCTGGAAAACCCCATCCAATGGGTCTTCTGAACTTGAAGCTGTGTTATAAAAGCTCTCTGTTTTCTGTCTTCTCTGACTTTGGTACTGCCATAGTATGAGAGAAATATTGGCATCTTTGATTCTGTAGTATTGTAGCTCTTTTATATTTGTTCTTTTCTTACAAAGCCTTGGTGTGACAAAAGCCCACCGTTGAAAGGAAACTTGTTCTTCTGTGACAGAATGACATCCCTTTATCAAATTTAGAATGCTACACTGATGCTGAGTGTCAAGGGGTTTATGTACCTGTGCTCTACTTTACGGCTAACAAAAGACCTCTGTGCTTGGAGAGAGCATGCTAGCATGCTGACATTGAAGTCAGGATTTTGTGATGAATAACCAGCCATAAAAAAGAGAGGAACTGAAATATGGGTTCTCAAACACATAATTTAATGCCCAGTACCGATCTGTTCACACACTTCTATTTACACCTTTATTAACCACTTACGGACCGCCGCATGCTGATATACATCCTTACTTTAAAGAAGGATATTGTTGACATAGCAGCAGATAGCTGCCATAACCCCAGTATCTTCTTGTTCGGCCGGCGGTCCGCTTCAAGATAAAAGTGGTCCCTGCATCGGATTTGCCGCAAGATCACTTTTATCTGCGGCGGGATGGGCCAGCCCCCCCGCCACGCTCCGGTGCCCTCCGCCACTTACCAGAGCCATCAGCAGTGGCGGAGGTGATCGGATATTGTGCCTTCCTTGGCATGGGGACAAGCGAGGGGAAGATGGCCCCCACCCGTCTCCATGACATTGCAGGGCGGAAGCGTCGTCAAAACGTCACTTCCGCCCATAGCTCTTAAAGGGCCATTTTTTTAATTCTTTTTTTTTCATGGCAATTTTTTTTTTTATTGCATTTTTGTGTAAATATGAGATCTGAGCTCTTTTTGACCCCCAGATCTCATATTTAAGAGGTCCTGTCATGCTTTTTTTCTATTACAAGGGATGTTTACATAAAAACTATGTAGAAAAAAAAAACTGTGTAAAAAAACAAAAAAAATTAAACGTGCCCCGCCCGCCGAGCTCTCATGCAAAAAGAGCTCTCATGCAAAAACGAACGCATATGTGAGTAGCGCCGGCATATGAAAACTGTGTTCAAACCACACATGTGAGGTATTGCTGCTATCGGCAGAGTGAGCAATAATTCTAGCCCTAGACCTGCTCTGTAACATAAAACATGCAACCTGTAGAGTTTTTTAAACGTCGTCTATGGAGATTAAGGGTAAAATGTTGTTGCCATTCCACGAGTGGGTGCATTTTTGAAGCGTGACATGTTGGGTATCAATTTACTCGGTGTAACGTGTCCATAATGGTATGTTCTGTGACTTTGATGTTATTAAGAATTTATAATATATGTTTTGTATCCTTGAGATACGCTTTTGTGTTTTGTACTAAGGGCTGTAGATGACAATCGATATATTGTCCCCATCTGGATGATAGGGATTCTATTCCATTTATGATTGGACGACTGGGGGGGGGGGTTTGTACTGTTCTTGTGAATCTTGGGGACGGCATATATAACGGGTATTCTTAATGTTTCTGGTATGAGATATTTTTCCTCCTTATCATTTATTACTTCTTTTGTCGTCTCCTCCTTGATAAGATTCTCCAATTCCTTTTTGAATAGTTTAGTTGGATCCCCTTTTAGTAATTTGTAGGTGTCTGTCATGATTAAGTACATTTTTAATATAATGGTTTTAGTCACACCATATGTGTGATGGTGGGAATAACACACCTGTGAATACAGCTAAGTGCATGTATCCAGAGGATGGTTATGGCGCCGGATAGCATGGGGTGTTTTTTTTTCTATTTCTGTTTCTGTTTTAGATTATTCTCATATCCCATTTGTATTTACATGGTCAGCTTATTATAGCTGAGGCTCAAAAGAGCACAGCTGGGCAACTCTGATATATAGTTATTGAATAAACCAAGGAAAAATGGCCACTCTTCTAAATCAGGGAGGCTACAACAAAATGGTGGCAATATTTTTATATGTATACCAGGATTTATACCCTGGCATATAAGATTAATAGGGGAACTGCTGCTGGGGTGAATTAAAAAGGTTTGAGATCTATATTAACTTCATAAGCCAGTCATCTACAGGAGTGAAGGAGACCAACAGCTGCACACAGACTAATACACATAGCAAGACTAAGGGAAAATTGCCACCACTTAAAACGAGGTAGACTACAACAAAATTTCGGTGATCGTCTGTATAAACAGAATGGGTAACACGTCAGCCAACCATATCTCCCAGAGGAAGTCACGAGAAGTGACAAATCTAGTAGGCTTGGGAGGCTGACGTGGAAGGAACCAGGAAGTGACAGAAGGAAAACAGAGCCAGTGTAAAGCACGAGGGAACGCTGATAATCGGGGCAGCAGATCCGGCTGTGAGGTTATACCTTGTCCCAGCACTTGTGGATACATATACCAAGGCTTGGTTTTTATTTGGAAAGTATTTTATGTTTTGTATAAATTCTTTTAAAATGGTAAAGCACTATTGTAAGCTTTGTACCCTACATGTGGGCGATATGAGTGGAGGCCAGTAGTAAACAATAAGGAAGCAGTACAAGTAAAACGGATGAGCTACATGAAGGAGCAAAATCTAAGGAGGCCAATCAGAGGAGTGATTGTGATCTAAGGCACTATTAATAAGCCTATAAGATGGGGGCACAACCGGTGGCAGTGACACCAGGATATTTGTAGATGCACAGAGGTGGATAAATGTGAAGATATTACCTCCATGTATAGTGATATCACAAATCAACAAAAGGACTGTTTGTTTTTTGTTTGTTTTTTTGCACCATCTATTGGAATTTATAAGGACACTGAGTGGAATATGGAGCACATTGCACTTTATTGTTAAAAAAATATTTTTTTGATTATTGAATTCTATAGAGGATTACACTTTACATCACGTATATATTTTTTATGCACTTTTTGATATTTGTAATAACGCTGCACTTATTTTAAATATTCGGCGTTTCTTTACCAGCTTTCATTTTTGTATCTTGGACAGCTACCATTGCTGCAGCTTTTGACTGGTTACTGTGCGTCTCTTTATCAAATAACAGGTAATAATAGTTGAAGCTCAACAAAACTAGGCAGGAGACCTGGGTTTGTGTTCCCTCTGGAGTAGACTTTCTGCGTGGTGAATGCTTTGCTCCAGGCTATTAATTGTTTAAATGTGTCACACGGTACCCATAGGTCTCATAACAGACGGTATCGGTGAGAAGTTGTCAGTGCTTGGGAACATTGCACAGCTGCATTAGCAGCAAAATGTGTTTCATAGATAAACAGATTTATTTTAAGAATTGTTTTAGCTATGTAATTGTTTTTTTTTTTTGTTTGTTTGTTATCGGTGTTGATTCATTTAATTTTAAAAAAGGCTTAATTTTAATTGAGTACATTATTGCTGTTTCTATAAAGGCATATGAGCATGCATGAATCAAGGCTTTGCATTTGTTTTTTTAACAGAATTATTTATAAAACATGTACTCCTTTGTTAATTACTCAGTTTTGTCTTTTTTTACGTTCATATAATAGCACATGTTAAGCAAGGTGTATTCACATATGCTGTTTTTTCTATGTGTCAGCCCAGTTCCTAATAAATGCTCTGCTCTATAAACAGTGTGCCTGTTTCAATTTTTTTTTTTTCTAATACACTTTCAATTAAGATCTTACAAGATTTACTGGTTTGTTTTCCAGGTTCATGTTAACTGTGATGAAACCACTCTTACATTTATTGCTGATGTTTTAGCAAGAATTGCTTCGAATGAAGCAGGCCTTTCGCTTCTGCTCTATGGTGAAAAGGAGTACACCAAAAACAGGTAATGTGGTATAGGTTTATTAAGGATAAAAAAGTCAGTCTATTTTATAACAGGAAAATGGGGGAAAAAAACGCTTTACAGCGATGGCTTTTTCAAACATATTGCAGAATGAAGTACATATGTTAAAATACAGCATAATAATTATTAAAGACAATTCAGTAGAGTTGTAGCAACAGCTTGTTGTCATTTCCTATTTTAAAACCCTGTTGCACCACAGAAAGGAAGCGACAGCCATATCCAGTACTGTGCGTTATTGCCCCTGGCAAGCTATACGTATTTGCAGCCACATGGTGTTCGCCAGCTGCTGATGAATGATATATTAATATGAGACACGTGGACCTCAGGGAATGTTGATTGTGTTCCTTATCTTGTATATTGGCATGCTCCCCACATAATTCATGAACTTAAATCTAATATGTACTTTTCCCTGTTATCTCTAACAACCCCCTTAACCCTGTTTCATTTTTGGCACCTTTAATATATCTTGCACACTGCATTTTTTTCTCTTATCAATACATATCAAGACTTACTAGTCAAAGTAGACATGCACAACTGGGAATCCTACTTTGTATCAGCATTAGGGCAGTTCACCATCTGTTAGTGGACTGGTAAGTCTTCCCTATCATTTTGGGTGTTTGTTTAGAAAAAGCTTGCAATTCTTCTTTTCATGCTATTGTTACACTATTGCATAGCAGCTTCACTTTTTTGTCATGTGATGCTCACCAAATCAAATTGTTTATTGCATTTAAAAAAATGAAAAGGGATTCTTAAATACGTATGGCTCTTCCTTGCCCAAAATTCCTATGTAAGAGTTTAATTGCGGAGAATGGCTATACCAATTATAATGTAATTTGTGTGCCCCCATTTAGACTTATCAACAGTTGTGCAGTGCTAGAGCCTACCTTCTTGGATACAAATGAAATGGGGTTAGGTAGGGTATCACTCTTTGTAGTTGTTGGTGATGAATGTAAGGGAGATTGAACAGAAAATGCACAAGTAAATTGTAATATACAGTATATGGCCTTAACACAGAGAGAAACATCATGTTGAAGTGCTTTTACAGTCTTATTTTTGTTTTCTCTAAAATAACAAACAGATGTATGCTTACCTGCTCTATGCAATAGAATTTCACAGAGTTGCCCTGATACTCCTCTTCTGGGGGTCCCCAACTGGTTCTCCTGACTCCTCCTCTTCTCGATGGGCTCCCATAGGAAGCCTCTTCCAGCCCTGCTCCCACATCAATCAGGATTTGACTGACTGCAGTGGGAGCCAATGACTCCTGCTGCCTTAGCCAAACCTCAGAGAACAGAAAGAGCTGCTACAGATTGCACAGCGCTGGATCGAGTGAGGACTCAGGTGTGTAGGCAGTTTACGAGACTGCTCTGTTGGAAACTGCGGTTTATGTTGCCAACATAATTTACAGCGTGTGTATATCTGGGTGTTGCTGAATATTCAGGTTCTATAGAAAATTAATACTGTAGAAG
Source organism: Lithobates pipiens (assembly GCF_037356315.1). Lineage (NCBI taxonomy): Eukaryota > Metazoa > Chordata > Amphibia > Anura > Ranidae > Lithobates > Lithobates pipiens. Next base: position 276,211,541 of record NW_027507758.1, read on the forward strand.
ACAGCAGCATTTTCTTAGAAATAGAAACAAATTGCTAAATAAAAAGATCTTTATCAGTGCCAATTACTAGAAACTGCCAACATGTTGTAGAAACTGTCACAGACCAGAGAATGTCAGACTACTGCCATGTTACTAGAGTCTAATAAAGAGAGAAACAAAGTAACTAAGCAAAGGAAGACCAGAAACAATCTTATAAAATATGAGACCAAAAGAAAGAAGGGGATGATGCCTTAGCCTTGTTATTTTTAGTGCTTCAGATTGTACAGCACGTTACTCAACCAGTACTGCCACCTTTCTTCTCTCCAAAGCTCTGAAGATATCGGGCTCTCATAAGCCAGCAGTGACACCTTGACAGACACTGTCCTTGTTAAAAGTTTTTTCTGTGTTTACAAATCATAACAGAGATGAGAAGTATGCAAACATGAAGTTAGAAAATTAAGCTCAGTACTGCGACGTCAGCTAGACGACCAGAACTTACTATGTATAACGAGAGTTCCCCCATATACTCGTGTATTAGGTCATTGGATAAACAATGTACTCAGTAACAGTGGGAATGCAGGCAAAACACATTTATTGAGCAGTAATCAAAGGGGCTGTATCCGGAGAGAGAAAATCTGTGTTACTGAAGAAGGGGAGAGCTTCATTACTAGGGGAGAGAAATGAAAAGAAAGGAGAAAAGAGGGAAAAGGAGAGGGAGTCCACAAGGGCTGCCAGAGGAAGATTCAGTAGGGACAGTGTGAAGTGTGCTACCATGGCAAGAGGACTGTTTAAACATAAGTTGGCAGTTAACCATGAGTGACCCTGGGTTTCCATAGTGAGTCAGATTTGGAGATCTGATCTTTTTCAATGGCTTCCATTTTGACATGTATCATTGCATGATTAACCCTGTGTTTAACCTCAATTACCATCAATGAGGGGGATTTCAAAGTTTTAGCTATCATTTGTTTCGCTGCTGCGAGGAGTTGGACAAAAAGCTGAAATTGTTTGTGTGATAGGGAGTCTGTTTTTAGACTGAGAAGTGCCGTGGCTTGGTTCGGTTGGATTGATGTGTCAAACATTTTGGAGGGCAAAGATATCATTCCAGAATGTTTGGGCTAGTCCACCATATATGCATATGCATGCCTTGTTCCGTACAGCCACAAAAACAGAGAGATGAGTAGGAAGGGACAAATTTAGCTATTCTGGTGGGTACTGGGTACAAGCAGGTTAGTACTTTATAATTGACTTCCACCGCTTATACAGTGGGTGAGGAAGATTTGGTCGTTGACCAGATCTGGGACCAGTTTTCAAGATCCTCCTTCCATTTCAGTGTGTACTGTGACCTTCCAGAGTCTGGCATGGCTATGAGGTGGGAGTAGAGAAATGAAATTGACCCCCTAACATGCGGGTTACGTTTACATGAGGATTCAAAGGTAGAAAATTGAAAATTGATTTAAGCGGGTATCCGTGTTAGTGTTGGGTGTGAAAAAGCTTTTTCCCACCCAGGATCATTGTCATTCGTGTCCAGGCTAGCTGCCAGCACCAAAGCAACAAATGACACCATGGGGTTGATTTACTAAAACTGGAGAGTGCAAAATTTGGTGCAGCTCTGCATAGAAACCAATCCGCGTCCAAGTCGTTTTTTTTTATTTGAACAAGCTGAAGCTAGAAGCTGATTAGCTACCATGCACAGCTGCACCACATTTTGCACTCTGCAGTTTTAGTAAATCAACCCCCATGTGTCCTAGTCCACACCCTTAAACCATGTAAACTAATGATGCTGTGCGGCAGATACGGGCCGGGCACTGTGCAGCCATGCTGAGTCATGAGGGTCATGACTGAATTATGGGGAGTGGGTTCAAACCTCCCCAGTACCCCTGGCATCTGGCCCTGTTCCTCATTGTCCCGATTCTCCTTGGGATTCAGAGACATTCATGGGATCCAGAACCTACATTGCACTTACAAAGAAAACCTTAAAACAGAAAAATATACCAATCTGCAAATTTCCAAAAGACCTCTCAACCAGCTTCCTAGAGCAGGGGTAGCAACTTACCTGCACCCAAAAGAATAGGTATTTCCACAAAACCCTTTCCCTGAAGCCAGAACTTCCTTCTGGGGTTATGGAGGTGTCAATGAACCTACTGACTACCTTCCCAGGTCAGATTTTTTTTTTTTTTTTTTTAATGGGCCTCCTTCTTGTAGCATCTTTAGTGCTGAAATGCATTTGAATTGGTACCAGCAAAATAGGTTGCCTGCATATTTGTTTGCCTGCAGGGATGGCTGTATCAATTTCTATCTCTGGTGTGGCAGATTAGTATCATTCTGTCAGGAACCATAAACCAGGCAGAGACAGAAAATGCAGTTAAAATCACACCTTTAATGTAACGGCAAAAATAACAGGAATGTAGTCAAAAACATAAGCCAGGGTTTGCAAGCCAGAGCGGGTAATCAGATGAGCCAGGATCAGGGAACCAGAAGTCAGCAGTGTCAGGAGCCAAAAATCAGGAGCAGGAATAAGTCAGGCCAAGTCATGCACAGGAACACACTGGAGATGTTGACAACGCAAGGGCATGGAGGGAATAAGCAAAGCTGTTTTAAATAGCCAAAAGGGGCTGGCTGGACTAATGAGGCAGGTAATGGTAACCAGGCGAGTCACTGTGGAAACAATGAATGGCTGGTAATTAACAGACAGCTGAGCAGGTTCTGTGCACTCAAAAAAAAGAGCTGCTAGTAAATAGCAGGAGCCCAGCCCTGACACATTCAGATTGGGGAAACTTTCATTTTGATTGTTAAATAGGAATTAAAAAAAAATAAAAATAAACAAAAAACAAAGAGAAATCCCCAAGGTGCTCTAATAAATTTACAACTATACATTTGATCATTTTACATTTTAGTTGCAACATTTTAAATGATCTGTGTACTCTTTATGTTCATTTTTATTGCTCCTGGCTATGATCACATTATAATTCATTGGGGGAATCTAAAGCTGATATAATATATTGATAGTAAGGTTTAAAAAGATTAATTACTTTTACTTTCAATACTGTTTTTGTTTGTAGAAATCTTTTCCCATAGACCATTTAATTCTCTTTGTCTCTTTTTAGTACCATGGGTGCCCATGTGATCGCCCAGTTTTCCATGAAACTTCTCAGCGAAGAAATTACTGCCTTATCTGAGTCAGACATGCTGCCTGTAGTGAAAGGGTCATTCGTATTCGTGTGTCGCCAAATGTACCATACATGTGAAGGACTTCAAGTGCTGGCACCTTATCAGTTGCATGAATGCATTGCTGCGGCTTGGAAAAAGGTAAGTTCTGAACAAAAAAATGATAAAAAAATCCAAAAGTTATGCTGAAACAGCTTTCCAGTGTCTGCACGTGAAAGTAGTGTAGATTTCCTTTTTCAGAAATAATTCTTATGATTGGTTAAAGTTGCTTATTTGTTTACTGCCTGCTGAAGTATAATGGAAAGGCAGAGGTGAGCAACATTCACTTGGAAGCAATTCTATTTCTGTTCCAACCACACTGTAACACATGCTGCATGAAAAAAGAGGAATCTTTTCATTACACCGAGCATAGAAAACTGTATTTCAATAGTCGTGCATTCTTTTATAACATCATTCTTTTTATAGTTGTTTATCAGAACATTACAAGCTTCTCTTGACCTTTAGTATTATATATGCTAACATTGAGATTTACTTCTACTGGCATTTGTCAAACAATATCACGTGCAGTCTTCATTGCACAGATACATTTGTAAGTTGAGATGTATGTAGAGATGTATTTATGTTAATTGCATGACACATATCACCCTTCCATACTTACATACTTAAATTGTCACTTTAAGAAAAATAATAAGCTTCTGACAGGTATAAAGTATACATAGAGATGCATGTGTATATCTAGCAACTTTCAGTCTTTCCCCTCTGCCCAAATGTGCTGATTGGTAGAGCTCTTTTGAAGTTTGCCTGCTCTCTGCAACCCTTATGCCCCATACACACGGTCTATGTTGTCGGAAAATCCAATCGTGTGTGGGCTCTATTGGACTTTTTTCCATCGGAATTTCCGACGGAAAAAAGTTTGAGAGCTGGATCTAAAATTTTCCGACAACAAAATCCGATTGGACTTTTTCCGATCGTGTGTAGAGAATTCTGGCACACAACGTGCCACGCATCCTCAGAAAAAATTTGGAGACAAAAGCTATTGGCTTCTGGCCTCTACGTAGTCCCATCGTACGCTAAGAATGTCACCTCGTTCTGAACGATCGGATTTTCCGACCACTTTGTGCGACCGTGTGTATGCAAGACTAGTTTCGGCCAAAATTTGTCGGAAAAAATCTGACAGATTTTATGGTCGGAATGTCAGTATGTATGGGGCATTAATGTGTTCCTCTTGGCCCATCACTGTGATGGCTGTGTAGGAGGTGTAAGTGGAAAGTAAGTTTTGAGATGACAAGAAAGTACCAAAGCTTTGCCTGGCCATAGCAGCCTGGCAATTAGGCAGGCCTGCGTAGCTGTGACACGGATAGGTGGCACTGATAGGTGGCACTGGTGGGCACTGGTTAGCAGTACTGATGGGCACTGGTTAGCAGCACTTGTGTTTACTGAGTGTTACAGAAGCCGGAAATCTGCTTTATTTTTTTCTCCTTGCGCTGTTTGCATCATGTGATCAGCTGTCATTGGCTGACAGCTGATCACGTGGTAAAGGGCTGGGCTGTTATTGGTTATTTTATTGTTGTGCCTTCTGTGATTTTTGTGTTGTCTTTTTGAATGTAATTGTATTTTAGTAATTTCCCTTTGGGATTAATACGGTATTCTGAATATGAGGATAATGTCACAACCATTTATTGCTACCCCAAATCCCATCCATAAATACATAATTTTTTCTGATTTACATCTATAAATGGCTAGGTGAGAAGATGGTCTCAAGCTTACAGGAAGATCTCATTGACAAGAGCTTTAAAAAATGTCACACATCCTTTAATGCAGTAGTTAATACTAATTTTAGTTTCCATTATGTCAAATTTGCTTTAACTCCTCAGTGTTTTTTAGCTTAACATATTGAACACAATAAAGTAAAACAGTAAACATTCCCCAGTAAACTATTTGTTAAAATTTTTACCCAACCACTTGCCATTTACAGCTTTCAATCCTGCTATCTCAGTGCTTCTTCCCTGAATTTTAGGTCTTGACATTGATTGTTTACAGGTGTATTTCCTATTGGCCAACACTCAAATAACAAAATTCCTATTTCACCACTTAGCATAATTGATGGCATAAAAGTTTATTCTTTTGAGAACTGTTCTATTGGGGGTTATTTACAAAAGGCAAATCCACTTTGCACTGAAAGTGCACTTGGAAGTGCAGTCGCTCTAAATCTAAGGGGTAGATCTGAAATGAGGGGAAGCTCTGCTGATTTTATCATCCAATCATGTGCAAGCAAAAAGGCTGTTTTTTATTTTCCTTCCAAGTCCCCCTCGGATCTACAGCGACTTTACTTCCAAGTGCACTTGCAGTGCAAAGTGGATTTGCCTTTCGTAAATAACCCCCATTATGTTTACATTACAACAGATTTGGGGTAACTAGTAAACTACAGACCGGATTTTGACTGTATGAATCTTTTTAATCTCGTCATTAAAATTGTCCCATTAGCATGAGACCATCTACTCATTATTTTCTTTTACAGATTTGTGAATTTTTCATCAACATGATTAGAAGCAATGTTGCTGTTATGGAAGTGATTTGGCGTAACAGTAGGTAGTTTGTGACATCTCCATGTACTCCTGGGGCCCGGTTGCCTGAAGCCCTGCCACACTACCTCCTGTAATAATTTATTTCAATATATCACTGTTTTAGAAAAATGCATTGCAAATAGGCATTAAGCAAATGGTTTGACATTCTAAATTATCTGTCTGTCATACTTTCAGATGTAATAGAAATGCAGAATATTTTAGTATTCATTCCAGCATCAGTTTTACTAATTGCGATTAATCTTCTTGAAGAGCAGTCAAATATATCTGAAAGCAAATTTCCACTTTCACAAATATGGGTCTGGACAGAATAAGTCTAGTGGTGCTTAAAACACTCCGAATACCGCGCAGATTCAAGTGCGCCAATAGTTAATAGCTACAATTTGACTGTCTAAAAGGCATTCATTAGAAGAAAATAGAATTCCTGTTTAGAAGCAGCAGAGAACTTCCATACACTCTGTTCTTCTAGCCTCACAGGTGCCTGTCAGGACTTTGACATCATCACAAGCATTTCCTGCCCAATCCGGCCTCTGATTACTGGTTTACACTGGTGGTGTCATCGCCGGCGTCAGACCTAGAAAAAGGAATTTCCTGATGATAGCTTGTTCCTTTAATTCTATTGTGGGAGCCTCACTTCAGCATAGCATTGTGGAATGAATGAGAGTGGGCCTGGCAACTGAACAGCTGCAGAACGCCTACTGTAACTACTGTAATCATTCACAACTGACTTGCCTCAAGCTGTTTCAAGGATAATGTTGCCTAGGTTTACTTTCTTCCACTTCAGGCTCATAGTTATCATTAAAAAAAATAAAAGCGTGCTAAACCTTGTCAATGCCTATATAGTTTTAACAGACATTTTTTAAGCATTTCTTATGGCAGAACAAAGCCTAGGGTAGCCAAGGGTAAGGGCTGCTGACATTGCAGGTAATGTAGAAGAGAATGTCTTATGGGCATTTTCTGGGATTGTATTTAGTGTTTTAATAAACTTGCCTCATCAGCACCAACAAAGCCTGGAGCCCAAACAACTTTGCAGTGGATATTTTAACACAAAGTGATGCTGGAACTGTAGTAAGCATAATTGTACACACATATGCACACTAGCATTAAAAGGGTTTTTTGGTTAATATTGCTGAAGCTTAAGAGAAGTATAGTTTTTTTTTTTTTTTTTTTTTTTTTCAGTTTTATACTTCTGATGCAGCATCTGTTCCCCGCTGGCCCTAACACTGAGAACCAAGCAATCAAACACAGCTAATTGCTTGGTTCTCAGAGCTCCCTGAGCAGAGAGCTGGCGACTGTCAGTCACCACTGTCTGCTCTGCCCCCCCCCCCCCGTCTCACTGGAGCATCAGGCTGTGGAGGGGGCAGGAGCAGCTTGCTGAGAGCCTGAGCCGGGTTCCAATCCAGGCATATGGTTGCGATCCATATGCCTGGACACTCGAGGGCTTCAGCTCCGCTGTCTGCTGGAAATGAGTCACAGGAGTGCAGAATGAACTGAACTGATCCACTAGATCCACAGGAGAAGTACAGTCAAATGAGCTTTGGCTGTACTTCTCCTTTAAAAAAGAAATCTGTGAATTGATGCCAATATGTGTTAGCCTTCCCTGATTTGTATCTGACCTATTTCCATGGTGAAACTAACTGCCTTTGCATTCCCATTGATGTCATGAATCTGCAGTAATACTTTCATGCTCTATCTATCTGCTTACCTCTGGTCTGTGTATCAGCCTTAGGGCCTGCACTCTTACACCTGGATGGCTTCACCCTAGCCTCTACAGGATACACTGTGCTCTCCAAGCCTGCCTTGCCCGAGCAATATTGTGTGTTTGACTTCCTGTGTGTGTCTTGCCGTGTGCTCTACATCTGATTCTGTTTACTGACCTTGGCTTGTTCTTGACTATCCCTGACTGCTTCATACCCTGATCTTTGGCATGCTCTTGACAACCCCTGTCTGCTCATTGACCTGACCTTTTGGCTTATCTCTTGGCTATCCCTCATTGTCCGGTCTTCTTCCTCTCTATCCTCCAGTAGCCTACCATGATGTGAGCTGGGAGACCATGGGGGCCTTAACCTGGAAACAGTTGCAGCAAAGTCTATGCCCACCATTAGGGGTCTGGGTGAACACCTGGCTCACCCCTGTGATTGGTGAGAATGAATGCGACGGAGAGCTCACCATAGAACTGACCGTGGACCATCTCTATGACCCTCAGAGGCTGGAAGCAACATCAATACTTTACTTCCGGCACTGGCAGATAAAAACACTGCTCTTTTTTTTTTTTTTTTGCTGGGAAGCCTAAGATCGATTATTATTATTATTTTTTATCTCAGGCTTTCCAGCTTTAGAGGAGAGATATGGGGACTTATAGATCCCAGTTCTCTCCGTAAAGAGGTTGTGACTTGTCCTATTCATATTTAAAAGGGTTGTTTACAGGAAAAAAAATGATAACAAAAATGAATTAAGATTTTTTTTTAAATAAATAAAAAATAAATACATTTTAAAGTGCCCCTATCCCCTTGTGGGGATTGTGGGGAGAAGCTAACACATGCATAGGTCACACACGCATATGTAAATGGCGTTCAAACCACACATTTAAGTTATCGCCATGAACGGTAGAGAGAGAGAGAGCAATGATTCTAGTGCAAGACCTCCTCTGTAACTCTAAACTGGTAACCTGTAAAAATGTTCAAATCGTAGCCTATGGACATTTTTAAGCATTGAAGTTATTGTCATTCCACAAGTGTGCACAATTTTATTCAGCGTAACATCATCTTTCACATTATGCAGTAAAAATTAGGCTCGCTTTGGTGTTTTTTTATTTCTGAAAGTGTTTTCTTTCCAAAAAACTCACGGTTAAAAAAATTATTGGGCAAATATTCTGTGACATAAACTAAATTGCAATGACCACCATTGTATTCCCTAGGATCTCTGCTAAAAATATATATATATATATATATATATATATATATATATATATATATATATATATTTATATGTATATAATGTTTAAGGGTTTTTCACGTAATTTTCTAGCAAAAAAATTATGATTTTTATATTTAGGAAAGGAGTGCCAGATTAGGCGTGGGCTGGAAGTGGTTGATCAACTCTATAATTGTAGCCAATAAAATCACATAATACTCTATCTAGTTATAGGCTTGGAAAATCCAGCTACAGGTTCAAAACATTGTGTATGTCTGATTCAAGAGATTTGGTAAGGCAATGCCTTTCCTTCTTCATTAATAACTGCACTGGGTTTTGTAAATCATTCCTTGAAATAGAAAAAATGGATTGATTACTAATAACTCGGTATTAGGCACTAAATATTGATGTGCTATAAATAAATTGGTACGATGAATTATGAGTTGGCTAATTTGCTGTAGTAATGAGGAAAGAATTTAAATCACCAAATAGGCCAGCATTTTACACATCTAATTTACGGTAAAAGAAGAATTATTATTTGGCATAAAACGCACATTGCATAATTAAATAGCATTTTTCTTTCTGTGTTCGAAAATGATAAATTAATTTTGTAATGGAAAAAATCCTCTAAGTGAAATTTGAAGATATTTCTTGAGTGCGGATATAATTATGGATACAACCATAGTATAGAAAGACATGATTGCTCTATGGCTTTCAAGCGTGATTGCTCTCCTAAGACGTAAACACCTTGATTTTCAAGATCTAAGTGGGAAAAGGGGAAGTCAGGATTGCATACTGTACATTTCTTAATAGTAATTTGTAAGTCATTGAAATGTCTCTTGGGGGCCTAGTCATAATCTGTGTAATTTTAGTTTCCTGCTCACCACTATTTTCCAAGTCTCATTTGCAGTTATGTATTAAGTCTGCAAAATAAAAGGATTTCTCTTCATATTCAATTAGTGGGTAGAAGCATGCAAATGATTTGCTTTTGCCCCAGGCTAACCACGCTTCTTGTGCTAACTCCAAAAATTACAGCATTGTGCTACTGTACACAGTTAGTTGGGATACTGGTTAGCTACAGCTGTTTTGTGATTACTTGTGAAAGTGTGTGTGACCTTTTTGAATCTGAAAAGTTCTGGAAGATTTCAGGTTGATTAGCAGTTGCTGACATGACTAAAAAATTGCCTTTGTACACATCCAAACCAGCCAGTGGAGTTCTAGAAACAGTAGGACATTTGCCTTATAATATAGGATTTTATTTGCCCTCTGGATCAGTTCAAAATTATTATTATTATTATTATTATCATTATAATACAGGATTTATATAGTGCTATCAGTTTGAGCAGCACATTACAACATGGGGCATGAGGTTACAATACAATTTAGTACAGGAGGAATCAGAGGGCCCTGCTCATTAGAGCTTTCAATCTAAAAGTGAGGATCAAACGATACAAAAGATAACTGTGGAGAATGAGCTGATGGAGAAAATACAATTACAATTGTTAGTTGGAGGAAGGATAAGCTTCTCTAAAGAGGAGGCTTTGGAGGAGGGTTTTCAGAGATTCCCTAAAAGTGAACAGAGTCGAGATAATTGGAAAAATTGGGGAAGGGTGTTCCAGAGGGTGGGAATGGCTCAGGAGAAGTCCATGAGGCAAGCTGGAGAGCAAAAAAGTCTTGGGAGGAATGGAATTTGGTCGGTATTTTGAGACTGGGTTAGTAATGTAGCTGGAAGCAGAGTTGTAGATTTATTTGTAAGTTGTTTTTACTATTTTTAATTTAATTTGTTGGGTGAGCGGAAGCCAGTGGAAGAATTGGCAGAGAGGGGTAGCAGACACTGAACAATTGATGAAGTGGATGAGTCTGGCAGCAGAATTCAGGGTGGACTGAAGGGAAGATAACCTATGTAAAGGTATTATAATGGGGAGGAAGTTGCAGTAGTCAAGGCAAGAGATAACCAGGGAGTGAATTAGAAGCTTTGCGGTGTCATTGATTAAGAAGATGCACATTTTGAATATGTTGCAGAGGTTGAGGTGGCAAGCTTTAGACAGTGATTGGATTGGCGTCGAAAAGGAAAGTGTAGAGCCCAGGATGACATCTAGCACTCTCACATGTGGGAAGGCTTGATACTTGTGCTGTCAATCTTAACAGAGAAGTTAAGGGAAGTAGCATGTGGGGGAGGAGATATTATGAGCTTGGTTTTTGATAGATTTAGTTTGAGGAAGTGGTGCCACATCCAGACTGATATGTCTGTTGGTAAATGAGTGATGCATGACTGATGGTGTAAGTTGTGGGATAGAGAGATAGATTTGGGTGTTATAAGTGTAAAAATTTTATTGAAAACCATGGGAAGCTATCAGCTGATCCAGGGAGGAGATGTACATCGAGAATAGGAGTGGCCCAAGAACAGAACCTTGGAGCACCGTGACAGAAAAAAAAAGAGGTATTGATAGAATTGTAAGTGGCAGTGAAGGTGCAGAGGGATAGGTAGGATGAGAACCAACAAAGATCACTATTATGGAGACCAAGTAGTCTTTTCAGGAGGAAGGGTGATAAACCATATCAAAGGCAGCAGGAGAGGTCCAGAAGTGTGAGTACAGAATAGTAACCATTGGTTTTAACCATTGGTAAATTGTTTGAGCATTTTAGGAGAGCAGTTTGTGTAGAGTTTTGAAGGGGATCAAGAAGGTTATACTCAGTGGGGTGGTAGCTCCGTTGCTTGTAGATCAGGTGTTCAAGAAGTTTGGAGGTAAAGGGTATCAAGAAGATGGCACATAAAATGTTAAGATCAATGGAATCCAATAAGGACTTTTTAAGTTTAGGGGTGACTAATGCATGTTGTAGAGAGTTGGGAAAGATTGAAGATGTGAGTTAGGCCGCGTACACACGAGAGGATTGTCCGCCCAACTTAGTCCGCTGAAACGTGTTTCAGCGGACAGTCCGCTCGTGTGTGGGCTTCAGCGGACTTTTTCAGCGGACAGTCTGGCGGACTAAGTCTTTCGGAATTTCCGTAATACAGTCCGTCCAACTTTGGTTTCAGCGGACAGTCCGCTCGTGAGTAGGCTAGTTGGACGGACTAAGTATGGCGCATGCTCAGAAAGGATTTACACGGCCGAAGGTTGCATTGCAGTGTATTGGACGTCGTATTTCTAGTCCCGTCGTATGTGCTGTACACGTCATCGCGCAAGCTTTCAGCGGACTGTCTGTTCATCGTGTGTGGTCAAGTCCGTTCATTCAAAAGTAGGACGGACTGTCTGTCGGATTGTCTGACGGACTTAGTTGGCCAGACAATCCTCTCGTGTGTACGCGGCCTTAGAGAGTGTAGGATAGAGCCAGAGGGCGAGCGTAGTATTTTTGAGGGAAGAAGATCCAGGGGGCAGTTGGTTAGATGGGCATTAGAAAAAGTTTATTAACCTCAAATATAGTAACAGAGTTAAATGAGGGAATCTAAAGTAACAGAGCTAAATGAGGGAAGTATTTAGTGTACCTGTGGACATAGAAAGTTACATTACAATATCTGTACAGTGGGGCTCTCATCACGAATTGTATCAATCTTATGTTTTAAGTTATTGGCAGTGAGTAATAGGTGGTGGCAGTGGAGGAGGAAGTAAAGTTAAAGGTAGGGTGGGGGCAGTGAAGGGCGAAGTAAGTTCACCTTTTTGGGCAGAATTTCACTTTTCATAAAAGACGTGTCAACCAATGCCATTTCTGGCCCAGCCATCCCAATGTGCTTTTGTCTCACTTACCTTAGCCACAGGAGCTTTAAAATCTTTCCAGTTTATTTAAATTATTATAATGATTTTCCGATTACATCACTTCCTGTAGATTGTCTTTCAACATTTACTTCCTGTAGGCCATCTCCCTGAAGCCTTCACTTCCTTGTTGCATCACAGAGGAGGGTGTGATAGGGTGTTCTCACCACCCTGGACCACACCTTCCTCATTACAATACTACCTCCCACCCACTGTCTATACAACCTGATGGTACAGTCTTCTTTAGATCTCCCATAAGCTGTGCAGTACAATGGCCTGTCTGATTTGATACAAATTGAATGGATTGTTTAGGTGTGCCCTCCGATTCCATAGTCCTAGTTAAATCTAAAGGAAATTGTACAGAGATTGTACAATCGGATTGTGTAGTGTATGGCCATCCTTATACAAGTACATAGGAGGAAGTGTCAGGCCCCATTCACATCTCTACGTAGGGAAAACTCACATTCCCACCTGTGTTTGTTTTGGGTGTTTCGGAGCGTTTTCCACCTTCACACAACAATCTCCTCAGAAAAGCTCCAGAACTTTGGTGCATTTTTTGCACTTGGGGAGCCTTTAATATGTAATGACAACACAAACACGATGCACATTTGCAGCACTTCTGAAAGGCATGGCAAAACTGGCATTTTCTTTGTTGATTGTCTCAGGAAAGCCCTGCTAAAATTAGGCTGCTGAAAGCTTTAGAAAAATGAATAAGGATGTGGGCATACCTAGAATATTTAACACCCAGAGATGATTATTTTACAACACGCCTCTGCTCTACACATGAATGATAAACATTACAATCAGTGAACAATAATGGGCAGTAAAGTCTGCAAAAAGAGTCTTTTTATGTGCTCGTCAATGAAAAAGTGTGCCCTTACATTAGTAATGTAATTAAAATTAGTGGCCAGTGGAGCAACGCCTCCTTATATTGGTCGTCAGTGGGAAAATGCCTCCTTATATTGGTGATTAATGGAGAAATGCCTCTTTAGGTTGGTCAGTGGACAAATATCCCCTTATATTGGCATAACTACCAACTGTCCTTGATGTTGTTGCAAAATCCCCCTGTCCCTCTTTCCTCCTCATGCGTCCCTCATTTTGGTCTGATCTATATAGTAGTTTAAAAAATACACTACTTCATAAAATACATGTTTTACAGGACTAAACCTTTCATCCAATTTCTAAATTGCAGCATTATAAAGTAATAGTAGTGGTAAAAAAGCACTTGTGGGTTTAACCAATAATTTTTTGTGTCCTATGCCTTTTTGCTAAAAGGTGTCCCTCATGCCCATCTCAGAAAATTGGGAGGTATGCATTAGTAGTTAGTGGAAAAATGCCACCTTATATTGGTGGTGAGTGGAGAAATGTCCCATTACACTGTTGGTCAGTGGAGACAAGCCTCTTTATCTTGGTTGTCAGTGGAGAAATGCTCATTCACATTAGAGATCATTGAGAAAATGCCTCTTTGCATTGGAGGTCAATGTAGAAGTGACCCTTTACATCAAATGTCAGTGGGGAATTGCACCTTACAATGGTTGTCATTGTAGCTGAGAGATCAGTTTCAACAATCTATGGAGCAGCCCTAGTTGAGAAAGCCTGACCTAAAGATTAAGACATGTAAAAAATCTTTACGGGAAATCTAGGTTGGCCTCTTTACTTTCAGGCTATGTGACAACCTGCATCACTCAGCCCCTTCCACAGCCCCTTCCTCTCTAGAACAAATGTCATGGTCATACAGCCCTGTAGTCCACCATTACAAGTAGCTAAACCTCCATGATGATCCAGACATGTGGTACATCTACACAGTCCATCTTTGCTTGCTTTAGCAGCTGGAAATTTGCTATGCATTTTTGGACATGCAGTTCCAGAACAGGAGATCTGAACAGAAATATGGAGGACACTACAGCATATGACCGGGGCTCAATTTTCAAGATGAAAGCTCCAAACTGAGACAACAGAAAATAGAGCAGTTGCCCAGTGTGAAGGGGAAAAAAAAATTTGAATGCTGAAGTTGGACTTTAAAAAAAAAAAAAAAAAAGAAGCTGTACTACTGAACAATATATACCAGTTAATTACCAGTCATCATTTGCATAAAAAAAACATATTTTTTGCTTAGAGAAACAGCCATTTTTGGATTGAAAATGGAACAATATGACATTGACTTATCACAAATGACATAATGCAGGTCCATTAAATACACTCCTGTGCCAAAGTCTCCATAAAATGTTGGCCTTTTTAACATCACATTACTTAGACACAGATAAATGGCTTTATATTATATTTTGGGTTTTTCAGCTTGTTCTTTTGATGAGGGGATGGCATCACTTTACTGTGTGGGTTAACAGCTGCCAAGACAAATAGGTCAGCCGAGTGTTTTAATTAAGAATGGCTAAGCTCCAAGAGTGTGTTTTTAAACCGACAATGAATAGTGAGCTCCTGGCATTATTAGGAGTTCATAGTATTAATAAAATTGCTATTTAAATTAAACTTTTCTAGAATTACTTTATTGAATTGGAATCTATTAATTGTTTTAGGCTCAAGACATTCAAGCATGAATCATGGCTTGCTGACCAGCATAAATAGTAATAGCCGTGTTATATACTTTCAGCTGATGTAAGAGCCAGGGGCTGTCTGGTTGTGCTACCCCTTCCTGCTCTATAGGCAAAAACATACACATTCAGGATTTGTAAGTCAGCATCTTTATGTAAATATATGTAAATAAAAGATGGCATAATGAAACACCTTCTAATGTATATAGATATTTCCAGTTAATGGTGTATATTTCTTTTGTTTTACTTTACAGTCTTCTTTTATACGTTTTACTTTTCCTTCTAAAATGCTAGTTACTTGGATGTCATTTTACTCTCTTGCTTTGAAACTGTAAAGCAAGACAGTAAAGCTGGCCATACACCATTAGAATTTTGTTGACAAACTTTTCATTTTGAGGACGTTCGTTTGATTTTCTTATCGGTAGTGGGATTCATTCAACAATCTTATTATGTATACATTTTTTTGTCTTTTTGTTCAGGTTAATCTTGTTTTGCTTTTAAAAATCATGTAGAAAGCTATTTTTTTCTTTCAATTTTTTAAAGCTGTTCAGCTCCAACCCAGGGTAAGAAAAGGTGTCGGCATCATCTGAAGACAATGGGTAAAGAGAACAGTGGCAAAATAAAAGACTTGTATAAAGCAGGACAGAAGAAGACATAGGTTGAAAGGACAACTGGGAAAGGGTTGCAGAGACTGTTGCTACTGTTGCTACGATAGGGGGAATTAGAGTTAGAACAGACGATAATGGGGCTCCTAGTGGTACACCCAGAATCCATGTGGTCAGGTTGCCCCATAGGAACACCATAGGTGGATTTATGACCCCACAGTGTGTGTGAGGGGTTAACCCACTCACACAATTGTAAGAGTATAGTGGCATTGTAATAGTTGCCAACATTGATATATCCAGATCCTCCTCCATTTTATGAGTTTAAAATGTATGCATCAAAGGTATATCCCTCTTCTATTCCCTATTAACTGACAACCCATCAATTTCTCAAACCCCACATCATGCAAGTAGGCTTCTAATCTGGGAAAAACATTAATTGACATTATGAAGGTGTTTCATATTACCAGCTCTTCATCCCACTGCTCCAATCACTGGGAGCTCTACCAAAAAACGATTCACTGTTGGTATTTCACCCCTTATAAACTATCTAGAATGTATCCTGCATGAGATCTACCATGTTGGAGAGGCAGTGGAGAAACAGGCTCTCTACTTTATATATTGTGGTCTGGTAAGTCCCTCCGGTCTTTCTGGCGTCAAGTATTTAGTCTTATCTCTGCCACCCCAACCCCCCCCCCCCCGACCTCACTTTTACTTCATGTTGGGGTCGACAAATTTCCTCCCCAGACTGGAACGATAGGGATCCATCTACTCTTGGCTGCGAAAGTAAATATAACCAGACTGTAAAACTCTCTCATACAACCCTCCATTAACCAGTTAAGGACCAGCCGCCGCAGTTATACTGCGGCAGGTTGGCTCCCCTAGGTGAATTTCCGTAACTGTACGTCGGCCGCTTTAAGACCACTAGGGGGTGCACCTGTGGCATGGCAATGGAGCCGATGCATGTGCCCGGTGGCCGCGATGTCCACGGGCACCCGCAATCGATACTGAGAGAGACAGAACCGAGATCTGTCAATGTAAACAGACAGATCTCCATTCTGTCAGGAGAGAGGAGACAGATCTGCTATTCATACTGCTTATGAACAGCAATTGGTCTCCTTCTCCAGGCAGTTCCATCTCCCCACAGTTCAAACACTCCTTAGTGTTAACACGTTCTCTGTCAATGACATTTCTACAGTAATCAGTGGCTATTTTTAACTCTGATAGCTGTATAAATGTCAATGGTCCCAAAAAAGCGTCAAGTGTCTGTCTGTCTGCCGCAATGTCGCAGTCCCGCTAAAAATCGCAGATCGCCGCCATTACTAGTAAAACAATATGTAAAAATATGCAAGCAAATCAATATACTCTTATTGCAATTTTTTAAATATGTACAAGAATATATGTCGGCCTAAACCGAGGAAGACGTTTTTTTGGGGGGGGTATTTATTATAGTAAAAAATATAGTTTTTTTTTTCTAAATTGTCTGCCTTTTTTTGTTATAATGCAAAAAATAAAAACTTCAGAGGTGATCAAATACCACCGAAAGAAAGCTCTATTTGTGGGGGAAAAAATACATCAATTTTTTTGGGGTACCGCGTCACACGACAATGTGCAATTGTCAGTTAAAGCAAAGCAGTGCCGTATCGCAAAAACTGGCCTGGTCATTAAGGGACCAAATCCGTCTGGTCCTTAAGTGGTTAAACACATTCTAGGCAACCTTAGTTTTGAATGCGAGATGGAAAGATTGTTTGCCCGGAATCTGCTAAATCTCCCCAAATTTTCCTCCCAATGGGAACTATGGCTTTCACACCCTAACTGCACAACTGTAATTTAATTTCTTTTTTAATTTATACACCTGTCTTACTGTAACACACAGTTTCTCCCTCACCTTTCTCATGCCCTGAACCCCCCCCCCCCCCTTCTACCCTCCTTCCCTCCATTTCCTTCCCACAACCTGTCCTACCCAATTTCCTCTATGTTGCAGCAACCCTACACTGGCCTGTACTGTTTTCTTCTGTTCATGTAGTGGCTGCCTCCCTATGGTTATTTGTATGTTTGTTTTTGTTTTCTTTGTAAAACTTCAATACATATGGAACCTAAAATTTGCACATCTGGGTTTCTTTCCCTGCCATATGTAAGTGTTAAGGGGGGTTTGCAGTGATTTAAAGTATGTTCGGGAATGAGAATAGGTAGGGTTCTAAATAAATAAAGCAGCTGGGAAGAACGAATATGAGAAATCATGTTTTTGAAGTGATTGTAGATCATGTTGCATTTTAGAGAGGAATGGAGTATAGTTGGCCAGGAATAAACCTTTTTTTCTTTTTTGTCAGTTGAATCCCTAGTTAGGAAATACTAATTTTCAGCCCAAGCAAACAGAAATTGTTGTTGCCAGATATTTCTATAAATACCATCTATTAATACCATCTAGGCCTAGATCCAAAATAACTGATTTAGCCTCATTAGCCTTATAATACAATACCTTACTAAAACATTTTAGAGGGTGATATAAAAGGAAAACCAGTGAAGAAGTCAGGTTAGTAATTATAAGAATGACATAATCTACAAACAAGCTAATTTTATGTGTGGAATCACAATTGGAAATCCTGAAATATGAGGGTTGGAGATTGAAAATCAATGGTGATAGGGGACACCCTTGTGCCGTATCTGCAAAGGAAGCAAGAGAATGTTGGGAGGCATATACTTTAGCTGACAGTGTAGTGTACAAGGTGAGGATTGCCCGGGGGATTTGGCCTTGGAGATCAAATTTAATTAGTACCCTGTGAAGATAGATCCAATGCACTTTACTGAAGGTCTTTGCATCCAGAGAGTGGAGCAGAGAAGGCGTCGAGAGATCTTTGAATGATGTAAAAGATTTATTAATCATCTAGTTGCATCAGATGTTTGCCGATGTTTTGTGAAACCAGATTGATACCAGTGTATTAGTTTTAGTAGAATGTAATTTAGTAACTTTTAGTTTGGTGCATATTTTTATTTCGAGATTTAGTAAAGAGATTGGCCTGACTTTTTGCGAGGAGGTGGGCACCTCCCCTGGCTTCAGTTGGGTTATTATGAGGGCTTGTAACATCTGTGGGGAATGGTGAGGCGGCAGCGTTATTGTACACCGAGCACACATGGGGGGTAAGAACAGAGTGAAATTGTAGTATTTGCCCATCAGGCCCAGGAGATTTGCTGGTTGGAAGAACTAGAATTATAGAGGTCAATTCTTGTTGAGTGAATGGAGCATTGAGGGAGGTGTGCTGTGCTTCTGATAAGATTGATCGTTTAATATGGTCAAGAAAGGTGTTCATTTCGTATAGGGAAGGTTGTTGGGTTGAATCATCAAGTTTGATGTTCTATAAGGAGCCCTAATAGGTGCTGAAGCCATCGGCAGTGCTTTAAGTGTTGACTTTATTTGAAAGTGGGAGTGATATAAAAATGCTATTTTTGACTTTGTTCTCTGGCCTTTGATTTGAATAGCTAAGGCTTTCTTTGCTTTGTTAGAAGTTGAATAAGAGGTGGCTTGTAGTTTGCATTGCATACATTCTAAGGATTCTGAAAAGTGGGATCTGAATTCCTGCACATTGCTACTAGTTTGGTCTTAAGAATTTGGTTGGGCTGGAATTTATTTTAATTTTCAAGGTCTTTGATAGATTCCAGTTCAATAGATGGTCTAAACGCTGCATCCTCCTCCATCTCTCACGAGATCCTAATTGGATGAACATTCCTCTGATAAATGCTTTGCACGAGTTCTATACCACAAAGGGGTCAGAGACCAAGCCTTCATTACGAGAAAAAAACTTGGAAAGATGCTTGGAGAGTGTTGCGGCATGCTCAGCATGTTGTAATAGGTAGTTATTAGCTCTTCACACATAGGTGTTCGATTGCAGGGGGGGGGGGGGGGACTTTGAAAGATTAATGCTGACTGGCACATGATCTAACCACCATTTGTCAAGAAGAAAGATCGATCCTGGATTTAGAGTTGAGGCAAGGAGAAAAAATGTGTAGTTGCACTCACTAGAGTGATAACACCTCCATGAATCAAAAGTCGTGGGTGTGCAGGAATGTTTTTAGAAATTATTTTTGCCATCTGGAGGCAGAGGTGGAGTCCATTTGGTTGTCAGGGACAATGTTAAAGTTCTCAGAGGATCAGATGACCCTGTTGCACATTTCTGGCTTTTCTAAGGGTCCTGGTGACAGCTGAGTGGAAAAAGAAGAATTGCCCACAATGAAAAATTAGGGGAAAAAAACATGTGGGATCTGCCCCGAATCCATACCAGGTCCTTTGGGTCTGGTATGGATTTTGAGGGGAACCCCCACACCAAAATTTTGATAAAGAAATGGCGTGGGGTCCCTCCAAAATCCACACTAGACCTTTATCTGAGCACTCAGTCCAGCAGGTCAGGAAAAGAGAGGGATGAGCAAGCTCTTCCCCCCTCCTTTACCATAACATGCCACATGCCCTCAACATGGCTGGGTCTACGGGCAGGGGGGTTATTGGAATATGGAAACCCCCCTTTAACAAGGGAGCCGCCAGATCCCAGCCCCCCCCATGTGAATAGTACTCCTACTAATTCACCAAGAAAAAAAAGTAGTGTAAAATAAAAAAGTAGGCAGTTTTTGACAAGTCCTTTTATTAAAAAATACACATAAAAGTGTGATGTAACTGCCTGGGGGCATGCTGGTTTGCAGCCAGTTTAGGTAGCAATCTAATGTGTATGGCTCAGGCAGACGGTCTCTGTCCAGTCTCTTTGGGAGCAATCAGTTGCCTGGGAGAGAAACCAAGAATGCTTGTTTACAGAAAAGTTAACTCAGATACAGGCTAGAAGGCAGTTGGATTGTGCCAGCACACCCAGTATCCCTCTTATGTTTGTGGCCACCTTTAGCTAAAAAAAAAAACAGTTGTTGCAGAGTTTTACGTGAATTTTTATTATACTAATAAAGTATACTTGGCAGATATTTGTATGAAGTCAAATTAATTTTGTGTTTGGGAATAATAAAATACTGCCATGACACTAATGGGTTTATAAGGTAAATCAAATAGAAATGTACGTACAAAGTGCAGTTACTCATAGAAAGTCTGAAGACATCAATGACTAGAGTAAATTCAGTTTTGCATGATTCTTTGTAAAGGGTTTTTTAAATGTGCACATTCCTATTACACTGTGCTTCACTTTTTTGAAGAGACATGTAGGTAAACTAGTAATTTAAAGGTACACTACAGCTAGATACTAAAGTTATGTCCTAATTTTCATCCTGGTGTATATCTTCAGCACATGGCTGCCGTGCTGATTAAATTGTTATATTTTCTAAATTTTTGGACATCTTTGCCATGTGATTTTATGAAAATCTGGGCAGGTGTGTTTAATGGATCAGTCTGAGCTCAGCCCAGCTTTTTGCCTATGTTTGAGCATAAGGGGACAAAGGGCTACAACCCAGAGCAGTGCAAAAATTCAGATGATTTTTATATGGCAAGAAATCAGATTAAAGTGTATGCTTACCCAAAATGTTTTCTTAATATGAATAGCGTAGAGAAGTTTTAATACCCCTTTCAGATTGTTGTCACTTCCTGTGTAACTGCTATTTAGATGCATCTGTTCTCATTGTTTTCGTGGCCAATGTAACATGGACTGAATGTAATGAAAAGTCCAACATTTGTTATCATAACAAAAGGTTAGGGGAATTCTTCCAATGGGTACATCTGGTTTGGTGACAACTGTCTAAGCCCCTGTACACACGGTCGGAGATTTCCACAACCAAATCCGTCGGAGTTTGTCCGTCGAATCTTGTCCGAAACTGTTGTCCGAAATCTCCTGCTTTACCTGCTGGTGTCTTCAGTTTTGGACCACCCGATTATGGTGACATCTAGCGACCAAAGAATGTAATGGTTTGAAGGCTCCTATATCCTTGATTTCCCACGACCAAAGAACATAGTGGTTTGGTATATTGAAGGCTCTTACATCCTTGATTTTCTGGTGAGTGCATCCCCAAGGGGGGCTTGTATTTGGAGAGCACATAAGGTGGAAAACGCCAGGTGGAAGGTGGTTCCGATCTTTCTTCTTCTTTTCACGTGTTGGACTCTATCACCATTCTTTCAAGAGCACATATGAACAACATCTGAACAAGATTTTGTATATTGAGCGCTGCTATATATATATATATATATATATATATATATATATATATATATATATATATATATATATATATATATATATATATATATATATATATATATATTAATTTGTGGATTTTTCGAAGTTTTATATGTTTTTTATGTATATACTATTTTATATGACGTATGTTTTAAACAAGCAGCAGCTATCATTATCATTCTTCTGATTTAATTGAATTTCTTAGTGATCATAAGTTTGGTCCAAAGATTACTATTATTTTCCTTTGAATCGGAATCCTGAAGCGCTGAGCAGTGTGCTTTTGCAGTTAGGGACGATACATTTTCAGCACGCAGGCTTGGCATACCACACACAGTCGGATTATCCGACGACACGGTCCGATAGGACACATTCCGACGGATTCTCCGACCGTGTGTACAAGGGCTAAGAGGGAAAATCCTCCCCACTTTGTAGAGATTCCAACATGAATCCTTCCTGACTCTGAAAACTGAAAATAAAATATTTTTTGGCTGTTCATACACTTTGAAAGTAATTTGTCTGTATGTTCAATTTAAATCACTGTATTGATAGAATGGCACATTTTTTCATTATTTCTCTGCATTGAGATAACCTTAGAAGGCAGGAATAATGAGGAGATAACATAGCATGCATAGAATAGTTGATGTAAATATCTAATGAATACAAATCCCTACGGCAGGTAAAACAGCTCTCATATATGTATTTCATAATTGGTTATGCCATGGTGCATGGGTAACTGGTCTAATGGTTGAAAAAAATAAAAAGGGCTGGGTTACTTGTGTTTTGTGCTTGCTGTGCTGGTGTAATTTTGTTCAATACAAACGAAAAAAAAAAAACATTTGCTGGTGCAATTTTTTTTTCAATATAAGCAAAAAATGATGTGGAATTTAAAGTCGAATGAGTTAGGTTGGGATACTAAAACTAAATGTTTTCTAGGCATATCATAAATCTGTTATTTTGTTGAGCATGTAAAGTGGATTCTTCAACGTTTGATAGCTCAGAGCTTCTACTTTAGTCCTCTTATTTCCTGGTATGTGACACAACATCATTATGCACAAATCATAGAAGATTCAAGCTAGTCACTCAGACCCAGTACTGCTTCACAATAAAATATGTATTATTCTAGAGTCCCAAATTCCAAAAAAGCCTCACCTTATCAAAGTATTATATATAAAATCTCAGAAATCTAGTTATCTAGCTGGATGAGTTAAATTTTTTTACCCTCTATAATATATATATATACACACAGGTTATTTATTCAAATATAGAAAATGTTATTTCATGTTAAAGTGTAAAGGGCATGCTGTTTAATCAGCAGAAGAAACATGTTAATTTTTAAACACAAACTGGTTTTATCACAAGCTTTTGATTTACAAAAGACATTGCCAGGCTGCACGCTCTATCTCCCCAGGCCTCCAGCTACCTGCAGATCCTCTACCTCCCACAGTGCCTTCCAGCTCTCGTAGTGCCACCCAACTGTCATAGTGGTCCATTGTGCCCCTCAATATCCCACAATGCCCCCAGGTACCTGACAGCTTGATGTAGAGCCTCCAACCCCCCCCCCCCCTTTCTCCCACACACATAGGGGTTGATTTACAAAAGGCAAATAAACTGTTCACAGCTTTGTAAATGAGGTAAAGCTTCACTTTGCAAAGAATACCCAATCACATGCAAGGAAGATAATAAAAAGAAAAATAAACTGTATTTTTGCTTACACATGATTGGATGATGGAAGTTAGCAGAGCATATGTTCATTTAATAAACTCTGGAGCAACTGCTCTTGCAGAGTGTACCTGCACTTTGCAAAGTGCACATTCTATTTGCCTTTCGTAAATCAACCCCATAGTGTCTGTAGCGTCATACAAATCAAATCAACCCCATAGTGTCTGTAGCATCATACAAATCAAATCAACCCCATAGTGTCCCACAGTACCTCCTAGTCCCCGTAGTGCACTCCAGTCTACCACAGAGCTTCAGCCTCTTGGAGAGACCCAAAGCCACCTCCAGCGACTCCATCCTCCACAGTTACATTTAGCTGCCTCCAGGATTCCCTAGAGAGCCACCAAGGCTGTTGCAGAGTTCCAAAACCTTCTTTGAGTTCCAAAGACCACCCCCTCCCCCCTACCCCCATAGTGACACGCCCCATCCATCACTAGATATTGTTTATTCCCACACTGTTATTGTGTTAGTATAAACTTTTATATTAAAACATTTTTTGTTTGTTTTGTTTTACTGCTGGGGCAATATAACGTTTTGGAATAATTTTCCAGGTCCTGTTCTG
This sequence comes from Lithobates pipiens, assembly GCF_037356315.1. Taxonomy (NCBI): domain Eukaryota; kingdom Metazoa; phylum Chordata; class Amphibia; order Anura; family Ranidae; genus Lithobates; species Lithobates pipiens. The sequence continues at coordinate 276,235,510 of NW_027507758.1, forward strand.
GTAAATGAGAACTACTGATCTAGAGCAGCCTTCCTCAACCGGGGTGCCACCTAAGGTTCCCAGTGGTGCTGCGGCAGCCTGCTTGAGAATGGCATTTAGTGTTTCAATGTGAGAATGGCATTTAGATTCAACTGAGCTCCCACTGCTCTGCTGAAGTGTACATTGGCACAATGGGTGCTCAATCAGGGCAAGGAGAAGGAGCAGTCCTATCAGTGGGCCAGATCTTGCATCAAATCTGGATGAACGGAAAGTCTAGGCAGATGGGGATGCTGGACATGCTGTACAATTTGAGTGAAGGCAGGGGTGATGCAGAAAGCAAGGTCAGAAAGAAGGTCACTGACAGCACCAGCACCAAAACAGATGGCATCAGTGGTCTGCACCAGTTGAAGCTGACAAGACTGCACAGCTCAGAGGTGACAGGCAGGGACAGTGCCCAAGACAGCCTTCTCTGTATTCTGTTACATAGCGGCTGCCATATGTGTCTCCAGGTCTGACAGGTGAGGTACTTGTGCCCAGGAGTTACTGGTGGCATGGCGGTATCCAGGCTTGTATGGTGATGGTGAAAGTCACAGAGAAGCTGTGTGTTTGCTTACTGACAAGGACCGATAATTAAGAATTAACGGCACCCCCTGCACATCTGGTAAATAGCAGCATGTTCGTCTGTATGTCGGGAATATGATACATTTTTTGTGCGTACCCCAGCAGTACTGTAAACCAAGCCTTAGACTGGGGTGCCTCGAGGCCAAAAATACTTTTCAAGGGCGCCCTGACTGGAAAAAGGTTGAGAAGCACTGATCTAGAGGATCTGTTAGCTAATGTACTATTGAACATAGAGGTTTTATATATGTTTTCATTTTGAAAACCAGAAAATCCATACTTACTTTGCAATTTCATTACATAAATGGACGTATGGGTAGGAATGTATTTTTTATAATTTACTGCAAATGTTCTCTCCAATGTATTAGCACTGGGATTGTGGCTGTTAGTATTTTACACAGTTTTCTTCTTTTTTTTTTTTTTTTTTATCATTCCCAATACTCTTAACGCCTCTACTTTGTTGCTGTTTTCTGTGGTCCAGTGGTGCCTTTTGTATACGCACTTGTGTTCCTCAGTGATTATATTTGTTCTATCTTCTTATGTGCCCTGTACTATCAGATAGCTAGTTATTTCATGTATTCCTTGTCTCTTCCTGTTCTTTAACCCTTGACTGCTCCTCATGCTAGACTTTTCAAATGATCCCTCTACTTTAAAGCAAAAGTTTAGGCAGAAAAAAGTTCCCTGCAGCTTTAGTCGCATCAAATACCTGTGCTGCAGTATAGATAGTTTGACGGGGACATGCCCCCTCCGTCCTTCACCTCCATTATTGATTGCTCTGCTGGTAGCACCATCTGTAAATGGGGAAAGAGTATGATCAGTCAGAGTTATTTCCCCTATTCAGATTGTGTTAATCTTCGTGTAATCAATGGAAAAATAAACAATTCTCAGTGGAGGAGGAGGAAGGAGAGGGCATATTCCTGTCAGGCCATCTGTACTGCTGTACTGCTTTTCTGCCTAAAGACCTAAAGCTGTTAACCAGTGTAGCACCAGACGTTCAGAGACAGGAAGAGGACAGGCAGCCCTGAAGTGAAGATTTGTCCAGGATCAAGGTGCCTGCACAATGTGAGACACAGCTTTTAGATGTATGTGATGTGAATAAAGTTGCAGAGCTTTTTTTCAAGTCAAAACAAGGGTAATAATAAAATGCCACTGAGTGCATATGTAAAGTCCTAACTAAATGGTCAAATACAGTAGACTTGAGCATTCAGTTGTGTAATGACATGATAGGATATGTTCAGCTTTGTTGTGACATAACTGAGGAATATTTGTTCAAGTAGTGACATCAGTAGGAGACATTTCACCCATCTCACATCAATATTAACCCTCTGTTTTAATTAGAATATGCACAAGGACATTTTGTAGGGCATTGTAAAGCAAGTCTAGCTTTCAGTTGCTTGCAAGAAAACTAACCGTTGATTGGTGCTATAGTTAACAACATCTGCCTTTTATTTATTCATATTTCAAATAAAATTGCCCTGATTTATACTGCTATATGTCCCTCTTTGCAGATAAATTGCCTATATAATATAAGCATTTAGGCGTTATGCTTCCTTGTTTGGTTTTGAAATCACAATTCAGTGTGCTCATAGTCTTCACTCGGTGGTTTTGTTTCTTTTGCATGTCTTTATCCCCACGGCACTCTTCCAGAACACAATATTAATTTTTAATAAATAGATTTCAGAGCTGATTAAATATTCATTAAACATAAGAAAAATCATTAAAATGAAATATGGTAATTAGATTCTAAAGGGGTTGGTAAATAGATTTACCATTAGGAATAATAATTCATGAACCCGTTTGTTAGTAAGGAGTACTCAAGGGACCCTAAATACTAGTCCAATAATACAGTTTTTTGTTTGTTTTGTTTTGTTATTAGTAAGGCCTGATTCTGGATTATAGCTATAATTTCAAACATATGCTGTACCTATAGATGGATACAAGTGGCTTAGAGACCCTTGTGCATCTGTTTTCCTAGGTGTGGAGGCCCAAACGCCTACTAGGAAGCCTCTTGCTGCTATGTGTGTGTGTGTGTGTTTTTATGCATTGCATTAAAACTATTAAATGTGTTTTTTTTTTTTTGTTTTTTTTGTTTTTTTATCATGAAGAAAAAGGCAACTTTAACCACTTCAGTACACAGGACACTTTCACCTCCTTCCTGCCCAGGCCAATTTTCAGCTTTCAGTACTTTTGTGTCCATGCAACACTGTACCCAAATGACATTTTTATCATTTGGTTCCCACAAATAGAGCTTTGTTTTGGTGGTATTTGATCACCACTGGGTTTTTTTTTTTGGTAAACAAATAAAAAATGACCGAACATTTTGGAAAAAAAAAAACGTTTTCTTAGTTTCTGTTATAAAATGTTGTAAATACGTAAGTTTTCTCCTTCACTGATGAGCATTGATGAGGTGGCATTGATGGGCATTGATAGGCACTCCTAGGTGGCTCCGATGGGTGGCACTGAAGTGCACTTATAGGCAGTACTGATGAGGGGGCACTGGCAGGCATCACTGCTGGGCTCTAGTGGGCATCCCTGGTGGGTCTGCACTGATAATCAATGTGCTTATTATCATTGCAGACCCCCCCCCCCCCCCCCCCCTCAGGAGATCTCCTCTACTTGCGCAGTGTCAGTGCAAGTAGAGGAAAAGCCGATAAACGGCACTTCCTGGTTACCATGTGATGAGCTGTGATTGGACACAGTTGATCACATGGTAAAGAGCCTACATCATTGGCTCTTTACCAGGATCGGAGATGTGGTGTGTCAGAGCCACACTACCGATCGCCACACTGTGTGCCCTCGTGGGTGTGAGCAACTTATCCGTCTGAACGTCATTTGATGTCCAGTCAGGATAACTTAACCACTTTGCGGCTGTCACTTTGCTATATGGCGGGGTGGGAAGTGGTTAAGCATACTAGAAGTACAGTCGAAACATGAATCATGTCAAAGATAAGGCTTCCAAAAAAGCCCAATAGGAGCTTAACTGCTATAAACTGGTTAAAAGTATCAGAGATCACCATGGGTAACAAATGGCTTATTTACGTATTTATAGAAAGAAGCACATTTCAAAGATGAATAGAATTTGACAACAGAAACCTTAATTGATTGTCTTGCCCCAGGCCATTGGAAGCTTAGGCCTTGACGACTGGATTCTAGGTTTAGATTCAAAATGGATAGGTAAAGGGGAAGAGACCCCAAGAAAAAGAAAGAGAGAGGAGCCAAGACCGGAATAGAAACAGAGAAGATATAAGAAGGAAGAGGAGAAAGAAAAGAAAAGAAAAAAAGGTGGGGGGGGGTGGGTTGGCAAGGTAGCGGGCAGAGTGGAAGAGCAGGTAACGGACACAGGGTGTGTTGGTACTTGCTTACATGGGCTGTGTTTTCAGATTCCTTATAATGAATCCAACAATACTAAGTCTTTGTAAATTTGGACATCTTAGCCAGAAATGTGGATCAACTCTTCCATCTTCTCCATATGAATAATCCTATGAAACCATTCACAAATCGATTGGACAGTTGAGGAGCGCTAATGGCTTAGTATTCATAGCTTAGCAGCGTTAACCATGCACATCGCCAGCAATTTGGTGTATACATGTTGCGATAGGGAGGTGTGGTGCAATAGAAATCTAGAAATTGCGCCGGGGTGTAATTCAAACTATAAGAGGTAACTTTGCAAATACTGTGTACTTGCTTCCAAAAGGGCTGAAGAATGGGGCATGACCACTACATGTAGAGCATGGTGCCAACTTCCACTCTACATCTCCATAAGAGATTGGAGATGGTAGGATGAAATTTATGGAGTGTAGATTGGGTTCGGTACCACCAAGAAAGGACGTTATATCTGTTTTCTTGAATTGCCACATTGGGCAAGTATGATTTATTTTTTATTTTTAAGCACACTACTATCTGTACTACATCTTTTAAAATAGAAAGTAATGTGAAGTTTACCTTTTAGTAAAAGGGCCCCAGAACCCTGCAGACTGGGAGTTTGTGATAAGAAAGCAACCTCTTTAAACCAGGTCTGCCCCCTCCTCCTGCACCTTACTATTGGCTAGTGAGACCGCTCAGCACAGCCATTGGCTTATAGTAAGATATAGGAAGCAAGAACGGTTGGGTATTTGTCAAACAGGGTGACACAGGAGGTGACTGTCTTTTTCCTGGCTCACAAACTCATTGATCCTGCAGCATTAATCCAAGAAATAGATGCCACATGCAGACATATGAGGTTCCTGCTATACAATTCAAGCAGCCGTTATAAAGATTTTGTATGGTCTGCGGAAACGGGAGAGAACCTTTACCAGGAGAATCCAAGTACCTTGAAGTGGTTGTAAACCCTTACACCATATACTCGGTGAAGTGGCTGGCCTTAGGTTATAAATAGGAATGGAACAAATCCCCCTACATAAGTTGTACCTGTTTATCTGCAGTATTAACTTCTCTACATCTGTTGAAAGTGCACAATTTATAAAGCTTGTCTGAGATGTCAGGGGCAAATAGCTGAGGTCACACTCTGCAGAACTCAGTGAGGAGAGCTCTGAGAACAGACTGGGGGGGGGGGGAGAAGGGAAGGGACCCCCCCCCCCCCCCAGCACACAGGAACAGAGCTGAGGTTGTCAATCAGCTGGAGCTCCCTCTCCTGTCACTAAATTGTCAGAAGTGATTTATGCTGATAACAGAGAAAGAAAGCAGCAGACAGAAATTGCACTTATCTCTTAATTGAGACAAGTACACACTATAGAGGGATATGCTTTGTTCCTTTTTTTTATGTCTGAGGTTTACCACAACTAACATATGAAGCCTCTCATGAGCTATAATGAATTTATTCATTCCTTAATCTGTGGCATACAATATATATGGGCTGTCTAAGTCACGGGAAAGCTGCCAATTTTTTTTCCTGCTGCAAAGCAACAGAGGCAGTTCTGAATATATGGGAAGACAACATAAGGCCAAGCTGCGGGTGAAGCAAGCTGTAAATGCTAAAATCTTTTATGCCAGGTGTAAATTGGCTGTTATTACATTGAATGTAATTAAATTGTATCTCATAATAACTTTTAACTGTATGAATAATTAGGACTTATGATTATTATGTTGTAAATTGTTCACATTTTTTTCAATCCCCTGGCTTTGGCTACCGATTTACTGATACAATATCTTGTCTGTACTGGGTGATTAAAGCTGGCTATATATGGGCAGATCTCCCATGAAAATTATAATAGGTCTCTCTCTCCGTTATTAAATAAATGTGCTATGCTAATTATTATCACACCTCTGGGATGTGCACGTAGTTTATCCTTGACTTAGGTAGAGTTCAGATGCATCTCGGCATTGTTCCAATTGTAAAATGTCACTCTATATCAGTTGTGGTCAACTTACCCAATTTAGGGGGCCTCAAGTGTGGCTCTTGACATCGCAAAAGAGCAGCACATATCATTTATTAATGTTAATGATATGGAAATCTGTCAGAGACTGCAGACATGCAGCAGGGGATAGTCAGAGACTACAGACATGCTACAAAAGGTCAGAGAATGCAAATGTGCAACAGCAGATTGACAAAGACTGGGGGCATGCTGCAGGAGATGGGCAGAGACTGCAGATATGCTACAGGGGATGGTCAGAGATCATGCATGACCTAACATGTTATTAGAGTTTTTAGAGACTAGGGACATGCTGCACAGGGGTGGACTGACAACTCATGGGGCCCCCGGGCAATAGGAGAAGATTATGGGGCCCCTGGGCAATAGAAGATTATGGGGTCCCTGGGCAATAGGAGATTGTGGGGCCCCCAGGCAATAGAATATGGACACACACACACACACACACACACACACACACACACACACTACACATACATACACTGAAAAGGTACTGGTGAGGTGGGGCAGCTATAATCTTGGGATTTTTTTTAAAACACAGATTTTTACATACTGTCCCTGGTTTTATTGAGGCTGGCAACCCTGATGGGGACCCTTAGTGGCATGGGGCCCTCGGGCAGTGCCCGAATGGTCAGTCCGCCCCTGATGCTGCAGTATACCATTATAGACTGGAGATGCAATGGGAGTGATTTACTAAAGGCAAATTGTTTGTGCACTACAAGTGCAGTTGCTGTAGATCTGAGGGGAAGATGCAAGGAAAATAAACTGCATTTTTCCTTGCATATGGTTGGATTATAGAAATCATTTCAGAGTTTCCCCTCTGATTTAGAGCAACTGCATTTGCAGTACACTTCTTGTGCACAGGCTATTTGCCTTTAGTAAATCAACCCCATTATTTGGGACTAATGGAGACCACTGCTACCACAGCTCTTCTACAAATGCTTTTTATAGCCCCCTAAAGAATGACTTGTGCCATATTTGAGATTTCTCAAAAAGTAAGATAATGTACCAAAAAAACCCCAAACCTATTAAATACCAAAATGCAGTCTGATGCTCTCTACACATGGTCGGACACTCTGATGTCAAAATCCAACGGATTTTGGGCCAAACTTATTTTGGCTACACACGGTCGCACAAAATTGTCGGAAAATCCGATTGTTATGAATGAGGTGACATACAACACGCACGTTGGGACTATAAACATGCCAGTAGCCAATAGCTTTCATCTCTTAATTTATTTTGAGCATGCGTGGCACTTTGTCCGTCTGAATTGTCTACACACGATTGGAATTTGAAGAAATGGATTTTGTTGTCGGAAAATTTTAGATCCTGCTCTCAAACTTTGTGTGTCGGAAATTCCGACAGAACAAGTCCGATGGAGCCCACACACGATCGGATTTTCCGACAACCTGATCCAATCGGACATTTTCTATCGGAAAATCTGACCGCGTGTACAAGGCATAAGTCTAATCCATTAAGGAAAACACAGGAATACCAAAGGGCTGCAGGTTGGGTGCCAGGGATCTAAGCGGTTTGCCAACAGAAGAGAATTGTGCAACCGCAGTCCTGAAATTTTGTGAATTAATTTTCATAAAGGTGGAACGTTAAAGTAAAAACACTGTTTCAACATTTATGCTAGGAAATGCTGTAAAACACAGCAGTGGTATGTACTGGCATAGATCAGTAACAGCCACACCCCTCAGAACATGTGTGCTCACAGAGATTTGTATTGCAGAGAAGAAGGGGGCTGTCTGACCAGTTCTGTTACTGAATGCTGATTACTAAAAGCACAGATCCAAATTTGGTACCTACTGGACTGCACAGTCATATTTAGAAAACTTTTTCCCCAAATCTCTCCCAAAAGAGAGAAAAGGAGATGGATTATTTTTAAGTGCCCAGAGACCGTAAATCACTATAGAAAAACAAGTAAAATCACAGGATATTTTGTTTATACAAAATTATTTAAAAACAAAAGGAGTATAGACATGCAAATTGGTATGTTCAAAACATAGATATAGAATACAAACATTTGTGCTTGGATAGATAGCGGAAGGTGTATGGATCGACGCGTCTCGCCCAGAAGGAGGGCTTTTTCAGGATCCACCTTGCAACAGAGCTGATAGCTAGTAAATAATACAAATAGTATATCATTGACAGATATATATACAATATTTTATTTTTAAAAGTCAGCAGCTACAAACACTGTAGCTGCTGTCTTTTAAGGGGGACACTTACCTGTCCAGGGAGCCTGCGATTTTGCCACCCACCCCCCCGAGGCCGATCCATCCATCGGATTAGTTGCAAGCGCTGCCATTCCAGCTAAGGGAAGCTGGCAGTGGAGCCTTCAGGCTTCACTGCGGTTTCCTACTGTGCATGCTTGAGTCGCATTGTGCTTTCTGAATGGCCCCGTCGTCTTCTGGGTCACACACAGGTCCCAGAAGACAGCGGAGGAGAGGAAATGATGCCCTGGGCCGTGATCAAGCTAGAATGGAAGTACACTCAGTACTTCAGAAAAGGCAAGTAAGAAAAAAATTATAATAATAATTATCTAAAATTGAGTGGTGGAGGGGTGGTCTTTCCTTTAAGACAAAATAGTTAACCAGATGGAATTCTGCTTTAGCGTGCCATTTTAATATCATACTCGGACATATCATGTCATCAATAGAAAAAATAAAGGAAAAAGGAAGCAAAAACTTACTATATTACCTTATAAAATTGCAACAAGAGTTGGTAGAGAGAAAAAAGGGAGAAAAGGGTGGGGGGGGGGGGGGGTACGAGTCATATTTAGACAGCCTGCTTGATTGCTCTGAAAGTAATGAATATGGAAGTTATTAGTAAAATGTCTGTCTGCATATGTTTTGCTGTGACTTTAATTGTGCTTTAATCAAAAGAGCAGTATTTATTTGAGGTGCACTGTTTCTCCTACTGTGCCAAGAAAACGATAGCCTAGCTAGAAAGTGGCGAATAAATGTAGAAGAATGCAGAATAAACCCTGTGATTGTTCTAGGTAATGTTCAGAGTGTATGGCTTGCCTTTCAGTAAACAGCAGATAAGATTTGATATCTCTGTGTACAGGGGGGGGGGGGGGGGGTTATGATGAGCAATTATTATTTTTTCAAGTGTGAAGGGATCTCTATCATTATATGGTACTCTTCTGACCTGGAGAACCACCAGACATCTGGTTTTCCATGTTATTGAGTTATAAATCTGTTGTGTGCATGCCTAGCATGAAGCATCTGTGCAATGTTACAGATTTTTTTTACCTGGGCTTGCATTGCTGTGTGCTGAATAAGCTGATGATACTGCTATGAACTACTGACCTGTTAGCATCCATAGTGTTGTTTGTTGTTGTGACATTATCTGTACAGTGTTATTAAGCCTGGTAATATATTGTTTGACATATGTCAACTGTTGTATATTGTGGCGAGCTTATCTTTATTACTGCACTGCCCGTAACACTTATATCATGTCAACAAGCATAGTTTCTTCATATGAAGGGCATTTTCTCCAGTAAATGGGAGGAAGCTCTACTGACTTTCATCATCCAACCATGTACAAGCAAAAATGCCGTTTTTATTTTTTTATTTTTTTATTCCTTGCATTTGATTAGATATTCTTTGCAAAGTGAAAGTAATATTAAATTTTATTTTATTTTTATTTGTTTTAAAATGAGAAACATGTTACGCTTACCTGCTCTGTGCAATGGTATTGCACAGAGCACACCCGATCCTCCTCTTCTTGGGTCCCATGTTAGTATTTTGAGCTCCTTTCCCCGGGTTGGTTGCTCCTATAGCAAGCCACTTGCTATGGTGGCAATTGTATGTGCTTGCTTCCCAGCCCCGCTCTGTGTGTCCATAAGATGCACAGAGCAGGGCTGGGCACTCCCGCCCTCCCCACTCTCTCGTCACTGGCTCTGATTAATAGCAGTGGAACCAATGGCTCTTTTGTTTTGTACAGGCGTGCTCCCACATGTGAATAAGATGATCTTAATGTATATTATTTGATTAACCTCTATGATGTTTTGAATACCTGCTTTCTATGTATAGTTTCTATATACAGTGTGTGTGTGTGTGTGTGTGTGTGTGTATGTATGTATATATGTATGTGTGTGTGATATATATATATATATATATATATATATATATGTGTATATATATATATATATATATATATATATATGTATATGTGTGTGTGTGTGTGTGTGTGTGTGTGTGTATATATGTGTGTGTATATATATATATATATATATATATATATATATATATATATATATATATATATATATATATATATATATATATATATATATATATATATGTATGTATCTATATATATATATATATATATATATATATATAAATACACACACGGTATCTGACAAAAAGTGAGCACACCCCTCACATTTTTGTAAATCTTTTATTATACCTTTTCATGTGACAACACTGAAGAAATGACACTTTGCTACAATGTAAAGTAGTGAGTGTACAGCTTGTATAACAGTGTAAATTTGCTGTCCTCAAAATAACTCAACACACAGCCATTAATGTCTAAACCGCTGGCAACAAAAGTGAAAATATCCAAATTGGGCCCAAAGTGTCAATATTTTGTGTGGCCACTGTTATTTTCCAGCGCTGCCTTAACCCTCTTGGGCATGGAGTTCACCAGAGCTTCACAGGTTGCCACTGGAGTCCTCTTCCACATCATGGAGGTTAGAGACCTTGCGCTCCTCCACCTTCCGTTTGAGAATTCCCCACAGATGCTCAATAGGGTTTAGGTCTGGAGTCATGCTTGGCCAGTCCATCACCTTTACCCTCGGCTTCTTTAGGAAGTCAGTGGTTATCTTGGAGGTGTCTTTGGAGTCGCTATCATGTTGGAATACTGCCCTGCGGCCTAGTCTCCTAAGGGAGGGGATCATGCTCTGCTTCAGTATGTCACAGTACATGTTGGAATTCATGGTTCCCTCAATGAACTGTAGCTTCCCAGTCCCGGCAGCACTCATGCAGTCCCAGACCAGGAGACTCCCACCACCATGCTTGACTGTAGGCAAGACACACTTGTTTCTGTACTTATCACCTGGTTGCCTCCACACATGCTTAACACCATCCTTGAACCAAATAAGTTTATCTTGGTCTCATCAGACTACGGGACATGGTTCCAGTAATCCATGTCCTTAATCTATGCAATAAGGGGGTGGGTTTGCGCTATGGATAAAATAGGAAAACCTAAATTACAAAATATAACAAAGGGGCTGCCACTACCTAATGTTACCAGCCTAACAGGTTGGAATAGAGCTCAAAAGAAATATTGGTAGCTATGGCGCTCCACCTGAAACAAGATGGTGTATGAATAATTCTCTCAGAAAAAAAAAAGTATATATGAATTAATATAAAGAAAGGTGATTGGTGCCTAGTACAAATCCGCAATGTTTAAGTCAAACTTCACCATACCATATGAACATGACGATATTGGCAATAATATCAAACATTTGTTAAAACAAAAAATAAAAATAAAAGTGCTAGTGTCCAGGTGCAAAAAGGTAAAACACTCTGTCTTATGTCCCAGATTCTATAATAATATGTTGTTCAGTGTTTAATGTCCATATAACCACATTAATTTTGGAAATAACTTCCGAACAGTAATAAAGTGACTTGTGTGCTCAGTGCTTCTTAAATTCTGGAAAAAGACTGGTGCGATTTTCGTGCATGAATAAAATTCCGCACTCACCAGCTCCCCTGCCCCTGCAGGGGTTACAGCGCCTCCACAGTGGGAACCCCTGTGTCGCTATATAGAGCTGGTCCAATTTCTTCTTATTTGTCCTCACCACATTGCATTAGATGAAAAATAAAATATCCATAGTGTGATATTGTAACAAATTCTAATTTATTTAATCCGAAGAAAATTACTCACAATATTTCAGAGAAAACAAGCGCTGTATGTCATGAGATACATTCACTACCGCCGCCTCGAGAGAGAGTCCATGTACTTCCTATGGCCATGTCCTACGCATTTCGGCATTGGACGTCATCTGGAGCATGTTCTTAATCTGCTTGTCTTCAGCAAATTGTTTGCGGGCTTACTTGTGCATCATCTTTAGAAGAGGATTCCTTCTGGGACAACAGCCATGCAGACCAGTTTGATGCAGTGTGCGGCGTATGGTGTGAGCACTGGCAGGCTGACCCCCCACCCCTTCAACCTCTGCAGCATTGCTGGCAGTACTCATATGTCTATTTCCCAAAAACTTCCCAGTCTTAGTCCGTAGGCTTCAATATTAAGTTGACCCACCCTTTGCAGCTATAACAGCTGTAACTCTTAAGGGAAGGCTGTCCACACAGTTTAGGAGTGTGTCTATCAGAATGTTTGACCATTCTTCCAGAAGCACATTTGGACACTTATGTTGGACAAGAAGGCCTGTCTCGCAGTCTCCACTCTAATTCATCCCAAAGGTGTTCTTTCAGGTTGAGGTCGGGACTCTGTGCAAGCACAGAGTCCCGACCACAAGCCACTCTCCTTTGCTTCGACCCCATGCTTCTTTCAAAAATCCTAAGCCCCTCCCCCAACTTCTGCTTAAATCACATCCTGTCCTCTGCTCAGCTTCTAATCCAATCCGACTGGTTTATTTGCATATCAATGGGGAGATCATTAGATTCTCAAAACAGCATATTGGCTGAAAAATCGAACTATGAAATATATAAAAAAATAATAATAATCTGCTATAAAATCACTTGTGGTAAATATCCATAGCAACACAGGGGTATGAATGCTTTTTCAAGGCATTGTTTATATACAATCTTTTATTTATATATATATATATATATATATATATATATCTCAATAAACAATTCTTGTCACAGGTCCAGAAGAGGTTTATAACATCCAAGCACAGATATTGTTATTCTAAGCATTTTCTCAGCGTCTGTGCATACTGCTGTGAAAAATATTGTCTGCTGAGCTGGAAAACAAACATTTATTTAAATATGCACAGAATATGTAAATGTTCACACATGGCTGTAATATTGTAATACAAAAATGACATTTGCACAAGTTTTATTCTTTGTCGTCTTCCTTCATTCACAGACGGTTTTGATGTCTGAAAGAACCCCAACGCCTGTTGCTGGATCTGCTTCTCTTTCATCTGGGAGCCAGGATTCACAGGGGACGTAAGTTATGCTGCTCACTTGTAGACTGCTAGATGCAGTCCTGGAACTTGGAACTGTCATCTGCCTTTCTACAGCTGGGGTGCTCAGTAGCATACCAAGAATTTACAATATGAACAGAATCATTTCAGTTAGCTTCATACAAAATAGCCATCTCTCTCAACAAGTACGGTGTTGTACAGCATGCAGCAGTCGAAAAAACTATTGTGTGAAAATATACATTTTAAAATAACCAAACACTTATATACTTGTTTCTTTTGAAAAAAAAAATATTTTTTGTTTTGTCAGGCCTTATTCAAGCAGGTGGCCAAAAGGTGGTAAAAACAGGTAGTTGAGTCAGTTGTATTGCCCTCCAACCTCACAGTTAAAACCTAACATACAGCTGGAGGGGGCAGTACACATGCCATGATGCTTTGCGTTGTGGCAAATTGAATATGGAAGGTTGAGTTGACAGGCAACACCCTCCGTCAAACTTGCCCAATTAAGGTCAGGTGCACCTGTCAGTGAATTCATAATGATCTCAGAAACATCTCAAACAATTTTTTCTATTTTTTTCATGCTTAAATCCCGTTGTCAAAGGCCCTTAGGCTCCTTTCACATGGGTTCCACTCGGTACGTTCAGTAGGGCATCTATACACTGAGTAGAATGGGACAGATGTCTGTTTTGTGAGATTCATGCCCATTCATTGTTTACCTCTACTTAGAAAAAAACAGAGCTTTCTAGACCTATATTAGCTCTATGGGCAGCCCAATGTAATCACGCTTGCACCAGTTTACACCAGACTACCTCTGATGCGTTATGTTTAGGTCCAGGAAAACTGAAAAAGGTGAAGGCCCTTTTATTATTTTTTTCCAGACCCGGACAGACTGGGAGGTAAGCGGATGTAAGCAGACTCACGCCAATTTACATCTGTCTGCCTGACTTGTATATTTACAGTAGCTTCTGATTCTCCAAACAAAATGAAAGGCAGGCATGAATAGACCACCAGTTTTACTGATCTCTCTGGGATTAATTATCTCTTGAAAGATTAATTATATGCAGGGCTCCACAAATCCCAGGTCGCCATGGTGACTAGAAATTGCATCCTGGCACTTGGGCTTTTGTCAGCCGTCCTCATACGCCTCCCACTTGCCGACCCCATTATAGCCAAAAAACGGCTACAGCATGGTCATCTAGTTCTGGGAGGATGTCTGTTAACGCCCTCCCAGAACCCAGCGCCCCTGGGGGGCATACAGCGGGCGTGCTCTGTGATCTCTGTCCTTCAGACACAGCTGATCACAGATCAAGGTAAAGGGCCAATCAAAGTGGCACTTTACCATGTCCAATCACAGCTGATCACATGTAATCAAATGCCAGTTATCTACATTTCCTTTCCTTAGCGCTGTCACAGTGCCCTGATTATTAGGACAGCACCATCAGTGGCAATTAGTGACCATCAGTGCCCATCAGTGCAGCCTCATCAGCGCACATCAGTGAAGAAGGAAAATTACTTTTTTTTTTCTTGAAAAGGTTTTATATTTATTAAATTGTTTAAATTGTTTAGCAAAAAAAAAAAAAAAACTCAGCGGCAATTAAATACCACCAAAAGTAAGCTATATTTGTGTGAAAAAAATGGTAAACATTTCATATGGGTACAGTGTTGCATGATCACACAATTGTCATTCAAAGTGTGACAGCTCTGAAAGCTGAAAATTGGCCCGTTCAGGAAGGCAATGAGAGTGCTTAATAGGCAAGTGGTTCAAAAAACTGGTTCATATCTTTTTTAGCTGGCTCCTAGATTTAATGCAAATTTGTCAAGCCCTGATTATATGTACTGTATGTATTTATACGCTTTTGTCTCACAATCTGATATGCTGGATTCTGGCTACTCTAATGCCGCATACACACGATCAGAATTTTGGTCAGCAAAAGCGCTGATGGTTTTCCAGACGGAATTCCGATGGGATTTCGCTCAAGCTGTCTTGCATACACGCGGTCACACCAAATTCCGACCGCCAAGAATGAGGTGACATACAACACATATGACAGGACTAGAAAAAGGAAGTTCAATTGCCAGTAGCCAATAGCTTCCATCTTGTAGTTGAATCTGAGCATGCAAGCATGAGTTTTTGCAAGTGAGAATTTCATACACCCGATCGGAATTTCCGCTGGAAACTTTTTCTGTCTGAAAAATTGAGAACCTGCTCTCAATCTTTTGCTGGCAGAAATTCAGGCAGCAAAATTCCAATGGAGCATACACACGGTCGCATTTTCCGACGAAAAGCTCTCATTGGTCTTTTGCTGGCTGAAATTCTGACCGTGCATACGCGGCATAACTCCTCACCACCATCGTTTGCTTCATCTCTTATGCAGCTTTAGAGCTCTACCCCCTCCTCTAGTTTTAAGAGTTGGCAAATGAGTGTTTATATTCATAAATGCTGCTGTATGTTATTTAACCTTCAGTGTTATAGCAGGATTAATCTAATATTTAGGCAAGCTAACTAGCAGCGAGGATAGACACAAGGTGGGAATAAGGATTAATTCCCCATGCATAAAGAGGATGTTTTCACTCTGCGTATTCTTAAAACATACTTCTATTTAACTGCTGTCGCTTGCAATGTATATTTGCTCAGAATGGTAATTATTGGTAAAATATATGTAATTGCATTTTCAATCCTAATTAGCACTTTATGTTATACCAAACCTAGGATTCAGTGCTGGAACATGAGATTTTACTAGCAATCGGCAATTCAAAGAAGAAATCCATTATTATCATATTTATTGCTTAATGTCTTGCTAGCTGAGTTTAAAGTGGTATTAACCCCAAAGCCAAAAATGTAATATATTACAGCTTACCGATGTTTAAACCCAATGATCTGTCCTTTAACATGCCTCCTGTATGAGTGCCTCCACTCAGGATGAAGGAGTAGACACAGCAGCATTGCTAATCTGGGGAAAGGAGAATGTTAAATGTACTAGCAAATTTAGATACACTTATGCCGCGTACACGCGACCAGACTTTTCAACATCAAAAGTCCGACGGAAAAATTCCGGCAGACCATTCGATCGTGTGTGGGCTGCAGACTTTAGAAATGGAACATGTTTCAAATTTTTCCGCTAGAACTCCGCCGGACCCAGTTCCTACCGAGAAATCCGCTCGTGTGTATGCTAGTCCGACGGACAAAAACCGGCGCGAGGGCAGCTATTGGCTACTGGCTATGAACTTCCTTATTCTAGTCCAGTCGTACGTCATCACGTTCAAATCCGTCGGACTTTGCAGTCCGTTCATTCGGAAAGTCTGTCAGAACTCTGTCAGAACTCTGTCAGAACTCTGTCAGAACTCTGTCAAAACTCTGTCAAAACTCTGTCAGAACTCTGTCGGACCTAAGTCTGGTCGTGTGTACGCGGCATAACAAATCGAAGCCAAATTCCAGCTCACACTGCAGTTACAGAAGCAATTACACCAACAGTTTTTTTTTCCTCTTTGGAAAAAGCTTTTACATGAATAAATAAAAGTGGATCATTGTAACCACCCCTGACAATGGTAAATGGTTTGTCTCAAACCCTCCAGCTGATACATTTGCAGGGCAGCTTGTTCTGTTGATAAACAGACTTACTGGCCAGATTAGGAGGTGAAAATAAAAGATCTTTCTTCTGGGTATAATGCTACTTTAAAGTAGAGCTATAAGCAACAGTTTTTTTGTTTTTTTTTCATTTTGGATAGAGTAAGGGAGGGTTATAGCCCCTGTCGGTTCTTTTTCTCCATCTGTGTTCCATTGAAGAGATTAACATCCACCTCCAGTCCCATAGCCAAGATAGAAAGTGAGAAGAAATCCCTGCAAATCAAGGGAATTTCTTGGAGACCCCCCAGGTCACCAGAACTAGTGTCCCCATGGGAAGATTATTCCTCTTTTACTTTTCTGGGGACAACCTAAACTTTTTTCTTTTAACTTTCACTTTCAATGACAATGGTAAATAGGATAAATACAGCAGGCAAATTTCCCTAACAGAAGCACAGATGGCAATTAAAAGCAAATAGGTGTTCAAATCTATCCAAAACTAAAAAACAAAAGTTTTTGCCTTTACTTATAAGTTAACTTAAAAGCCACACACAATAGTGAAATAATTGTGATGAGTAGTTTTAGACGTGTATATTGGTTTTAGTGTGGTCATTTCAGAGCACAAATATCCTAATGCCAAAATCACCACTCTATCCACAACTAAAACAGAAGTTTTTTGACTTTAGACACCTTTTCATTTTAAATATTTACTCATGTCATTGTAACTAGTGGTGAACCGTTCCTTGGAATATATATGATGGCATAGTCTTTGATAGCTGGAGCCTGTAAGTAATGGCTTGGGATATTTATTCAGTCGTTTTATTAAATACCCTGGAAATGTAAGTTTCTGTAGAATGGAACAGTGAGATTTTCATTTCTTACTATGTGCTTCTGCATTTAAAATAAAATTCTGTCTTCGGAATGTATCATTGTTCATTCACTATCAGTTAGAAAAAGTTATATTAAAGCCTGAACTGACTTAGGCCCCTTTCGCACATGCAGACCGATCATTTGATCAGTTCAGTCACTTTTTTCGAAGAAAAAAACATATGACGTTTACCAGTTTAACGTCAGTTTTTCATCTGTTTTTACATCTGCCAGCTAGGGTCCCTAATCACTTGAGTCCTAGAGCCATGCTTTGATGCAAAAACGGACCGTTCGTCCATTTACATCCGTTTTTCACCCGATTCGTTTTTTTAATGGAAGAAAAATAGGGCTTTGATTCCTTCCAAAAAACAGATGTTGATGAAAGCAGATGTAAACGGATGATCATCCATTTACATCTGTTTTTCCATTGAGATGCATCAATGTCCTTTTTTCACCTATCAACGGATGGATGAAAAACGGACAAACAGTCCACATGTGCGAAAGCGCAAAACGTAAGCTAGAAGTAAGAGCAGCAATACATTTTTTTTATTTGTTTTTAATTTTGACCAATCATATTTTACAAACTATAGTTGCCTCAGCTGTGTACTGTGAATTTAGGAGTGTGTTGGAGTTGATAAAGCAAGGTAACTGGCACATTCTAGACTTTGCTACTTTCTTTTGAAACCAAAATGCTTCCTGCATTTTGTACATTAAACTGTTTTGTTCATGTGTATTTAACTACTTCAAAACCAGGCCAATTCTGACATTGCTCGCATACATATAAAAACCTGCGTGTTTTTTTATGGTAGATAATTACTTAGAACCCCCACCCCCCCAAAAAAAAAATAGAGAGATTTTTGAAAGCAAAGTCTCTAGGTAATAAAATTATGGGTGTTGCAATTCTTGCAATTAGCATTGCATATGCCTGTGAAATGGTGACATACTGCAGTACCTAAAAATCTCCAATGGCGACACTTTATAAGTCTTTATGGGTTACCAGTTTAGAGTTACACAGGAGGTCTAACAGAACTGTTGCTCTCACTCTGCTGTTCGCAATGATACCTCACATGTGTAGTGCAATCACCATTTACATATGCATGTGGGACCTATAAGTGAGTTCGCATTTGTGTTTGAACACAGCGGGATGTGGGGGCTTTTAAATGTTTTTTATTTTATAATTTATATATTATTTAAACAGTTTTTTTTGTTTTTTTTTATTGAACTTAATTGTCATCACAAGGGATGAACAACATCCCTTGTGAAAGCATAGGTTTTGAAATCCTTGACGCTTGTAGTTCTGATGTCACAGAAGAGGGGAAGGAATTTTCGTTCCTTACACTCTTCACTTTGCATCCAATGCGACAGGGGACCCCTTTCCGCCACCTGTAAGGCTGTATTCACACCTGTGCGTATCGTTTTCACACGTTTTTCTGCTGCAATTTTGCACAGGTCAAATGGTCACCAATGTAAAAAGAAGAAAAACGCCTGTAATCTGCTTAAAAAGAAGCTCCAGAACTTGTTTGAGCTTCAGGTGTTTTGGAGCTTCTAGCTTCAGGCATTTTGGAGTGGAGATGTGAACCATCTCCATAGAGAATAATTGTTTTTTTTTTTCCCTTCCAGCGTTTTGTAGCTTCAGGCTACAAGCTACCAAACACTCAGGTGCGAATGGGGCCTAAAATGATGGTGCGGCTGTAAAGCCGCTCAGGTCATTTTTACATTGTAGCCTATCACCAGCTGAATAGTTTGATACCAGGATCATAGCTGCAGATTCCCAACAAAGACAAATATACTGCATATGTAAAGTATGGCGGCTGGGAAGTGTTTAATAAGGACTCAAACCTAGGGAGTTGTGGGCAGAGTAGAGGGCAAAGGACCAGTCACCAGTATTACCATAGATTACCCGCAGATGATCTTTTCCCCATTAGTGACTTATGAGATCTTGTTCAACGCTGCTTCTCTTTTTTTTTTCCTCATGTCTAAGCTGCCCCCCTGATGACTGGTAGGGGAATATTCAGGAAGCAGTTATAAAGGGTGAGGAACCACAATTCCACAGAATAGATTAAGCAGACGCAGAGCGATGCTTGCACTACAGGTCTTCAGATACAGCTTCCTCTTCAGCAAGGACAAGGTAGAGTAGTGACACACCTGCAGCAAAGTTTGTGAATGGAGAAGGAGCAACTCAATGTACAGGGCAGCTGCATTATTCAGAGAAGTTCCATCTGCAGGGCCAGGACAAGGGATGGGCAGGAGGGGTGGCTGCCCTGGGCCCTGCAGTTTCATGTGAGCTGGGGGGGGGGGGAGGCACAGTGAGGAGATTGAGGAGGAGATGATTTGTGTTGGGAGGGGTCATTTGAGGGGGCGTGGGGTAAGATTTGCTAGGAGTGATGATTTAGGGGGATTTGTGTTGGCAGGAGGGATTTCGGCAGGGGGGAAATTTTTTGGAGGAAATTATGTTTTGAGGCTTAAGCATGCTCAGTTTTTATGTGTGTGTGTGTGTGTTTGTGTGTGTGATTTTTGCTAAGATGAGGCGGGGCACAGTTTGGTATGTTCACCCTGGGCTCTAGATGACCTTTTCTGAGGGCTGCCCATCTCACACCTCAGCAGACTGACTTGTAGTTCTCAATGGAATACGAGTGTGGTAATCAGCATACTAGTGGTCCGCTGATACTTCTGCCAACCCTCTACCTGGAAGCTCATACAGAGGCACAGGTAGAGAACTGGAGGAGGAATCTGCAAGAGCCCGACATAGAACTCGCGATCACTGGAAGGTGAACTTGGGCTTTATTTATTTTTAGGTTTAATACCACTTTAAAGTGGAAACTCAATGCATACAATACTTAAAGGACTTGTACCTCTATCAGCCAATGATTGAGCAGTGAATCAGCAGACTCTGGAGCTCATCTGTCTGTCCTTCTGTTTCCTGCCTATCAGTATGCTCCTTATTAGTACAAGAGTATTGCAGAATAACTGACTGGCTGGTTGTGCTGCTTCTCCCTTTACTAGTCTAAGCTGTGCTTTACAGTGGTTTGCTAAAGGGTCTGATACCAAGGCAAAATCAAATCACTTTGCATGCGTTTTTAAAAAACACATTTAGCCTGTGTTGACACTTGTACGGTGCGGGACACCCCTGTGAATCGCACAGGAATTGCACCGCATTCTTGTGCAAATCCCATGCGATATCTGTGCAGTGTGATTTGAGCCATTCATTTTGTATGGCGCAGGACACTTTTTGTATGCCACAGCCATGTGATCTGATTCTGGAAATTGCACTGAGTTTTGTGAGCTGTTTCAGGGTGTTGTTAATTTAGCATCGACACCCGCAGAAGATCGCATGAACGGAGTGTGATTTCAATGCAGTGCGGGAAACACATAGGACTCGCTACGTTTCCCGCATTGCATCAGTATGAACCTAGGCTTAATGATGTATTAATAAATACAGAATTGCGCTGTTTGTGTCTTATATATTTGCCTAGAGTTCAGCTTTTAAATTGTATAATTGACTCCCTGAATTAACTTGGTGTTTGTAAAGGAAACCTTGTGTTTATCGTTACTTTATCTCCCCCTGCTATCATGAATGTGCAATGAAAATCATTTTCCCAGCAAGTGTGTGTTTCTTCTCATTAGTAGGTGTGATTTAGACATTTTGTTTTGTGGTAACCATGTTCTAACCTTTTGTTTTACCCTGCAGGAAGCTGGATTTTTTGACAGTCTTGCCACAGTTTTGTATATGTACACAAGAATTGTCTAATTTAATAGTTAATTATACTGCTTTCATTAGCTTTCCTGGCAATTTATGTTTTAATCAAACTCAATTAAATAAACTATATTGCAATATATGTTTCTGCAGTTGTAGCTAGTGAAAGTTTTATGACCCATATCATGAAGCGACACCATTTCTTTAATTAAAAAGAAATGAATTCCACAAATTTCCTGCTTTTTAGTATTGGTTTATTTCCCTAACAAATAGGAAATACGTTTTATTTGTAAGTACTTTATTTGCAGATATTTTTTTATGTAGTTTAAGTGTTTTTTTTGTTTTTTTTTATTTCTAAGATTTTTTACAGCATAAAAAAGACATTAAAACATTGGGGAAGATTTGCTAAAACTAGGGCACACAGAATCTGGTGCAGCCGTGCATAGCAACCAGTCAGCTTCTAGGATTTATTGCCAATGTGATATCAACTACTTAACCACTTCCCACTCGGCCTATAGCAGAATGACAGCTGGGCGGTGGTTCAGTTATCCTGCAGGACGTCATATGACGCCCAGTCAGGCACGCATCGCGGCGATCGTGGTGCGGTGTGTCAATCTGCACTGATCTTGGTAAAGAGCCTCCGACTGATGTGATCAGCCATGTCCAGGAACAGGAAGAGCCGTTGATCGACTTTTCCTCACTTGCATCTGACAGACGCGAGTAGAGGAGAGCTGTTCAGGCAGCTCTCATGACAGGGGGGTCTGTCCTAATTGTTTATCTGTGCCACCCCCCCCCCCCCCCCCTGGATCCCACCCAGGACCACCATCATGCTGCTCAGGACCACCAGGATGGCCATCCACACTGGACCACCAGGTATGTCCCTCCCAGACCACCAGGGAAATGCCAATCAGTGCCTAGGCAGCTACCAATCAGTGCCCACTCACAATGCCTACCACTGCCAGTGCCACCATTGATGCCTATCAGTGGCGTGTATCAGTGCCCAGCAGTGCCGCATATCAGTGCCACCCATCAGTGCTGCATATCAGTGCCCATTGTCGGTGCCTGTCAGTGCCCGCTCATTGGTGCCACTTCATTGGTGCTGCCTTATTAGTGCCCATCAGTGCCGCCTTATCAGTGCCCATCGGTGAAGGAGAAAACTTACAAAGTTTTATAACAGAAACAAAAAGCAAAACCTTTTTTTTTTTTTATTTGCTTATCAAAAAGAAAAAAAATGCACTGGTGATCAAATACTACCAAAAGAAAGCTCTATTTGTGGGGAAAAAAAATATATAAAAATTCTGTTTGGGTACAGTGTAGCATGACCGCCCAATTGTCATTTAAACAGCGACAGTGCAGAAAGCTGAAAATTGGCTTGGGCAGGAAGCTATATAAGTGCCTGGTAGCAGCTGCCGTCGTTATGCGTCGCTACTTTGACATTAAATACCGATGTTATGACAGCAGATTGCTGCCATAACCCCGGTATTTTTAAAAATTGCAGACTTTACTCTTTCATATAAAAGTGGTCTCTGCGGCGGATTCTCCGCGGGATCATTTTTATCAGTGTCGGGGGAGGGGCCCCCCTCCCGCCGTGGTTCGGTCGTCACCACCGCTTAACAGAGCCGTTCGTTTCCTCTCGCCACACTGCCTGGATGCCAAGTGAGGGAAAGATGGCACCCCGCTCGGCTTCATAGCATTGGAGGGCGGAGGCGACGTCAAACATCACTTTAAGAGGAAATTTTTTTTTCATGAATTTATTTATTTTTTATTTTATTGCATTTTTGTGTAAATATGAGATCTGAGGTCTTTTTGACCCCAGATCTCACATTTAAAGCGGTTGTAAACCCTTGTTTTTTTGTTTTTTTTTACCTACGGGTAAGACTATGATAAGAGTTACCTGTAGGTAAAATGAATATCCCCTAAACCTGTATGGTTTAGAACAGGGGTGCCCAACCAGTGGCCCATGGAGCCCTCTGATGTGGCCCGCAACCTCCTGCTCTGGGATAGAATAGAAAGAAGACTGTTATTAAAGGTCTCAGTTTATTACTAAAATCACAGTGTATATATGGGCATATCTTTTCTGCAGTGGTTACTGGGCTGCTTTTCAAACTGATCCGCAGGTGCAGAGCAATTTACCTGCGGGTTACCTGCCCTGAGCCATAGACTTCTATTATTACCTGCAAGTTTGGTGAGCTTTCTGAAAGTGCACCAAACCTGCAGAACATAATAGAAGTCTATTGCGAACTGCAGGAAAGCCAAAAGGTACACTGTATTGCACACGTAGTGCGGGTAAACTGCAGCCCATCAGTGTGAAAGCAGCCTTGGACCCCTTTCACAGGGTCAGTCCGACAGTCCGACCAATTGGACCCTCCATTCACCTCTAAGTAGCGGCAGACATAAACCGACTTGTGCTCTACCTCCAATACGATCCACTAAAAAGTATCGTGGGATGCGTCTGTGTCTGCTCTGCAAATGCAGAGTGGTCATGGACATGCCAACCACCCGCTCCGCTCATTGCGGCCCGTAGCCAATTACCAAGTCGTTTAAGTGGCCCTCGCTCTTCAAAAGGTTGGGCACCCCTGGTTTAGGAGATATTCACTTTGCATTCAGCCGACGTCAGCGGCGCATGTGCTGTGAATGCCCAGCTGAATGTCTGGTAGACGATGCCTCACCTTGCCAGGAAAAAAGACTCCCATGCACATGCACGCGAATGACATCATCACGGCTCCAGCCACTCATAAAGCCAGAGCCGCGAACCCAGAAGATGCGCCGAGGGCAAAATGTCAGCTCCCTCAGCGTGGACCAGGATTAGATACTGACACCTCGTTGTAAGGTATTTCACAATGAGCTGGTAGTTCTTTTTTTTTTTTTGCGGATATTTAAACCGCTTTAATAGGTTCTGCCATGCTTTTTTTTTTGTGTTTAGGGATGTTTACATTCCTTGCAATAGGAATAAAAGTGACCCTTTTTTTTTTTTTTTTTTAAAGGACAGTGTCAAAATAAAAAGTAAAATAAATAGGAAAAAAAAAATCAAAGCGCACCGTCCCGCTGAGGTCGAACGCAGAAGCGAACGCATACGCAAGTTACTCCCACATATGAAATGTGAGGTATTGCCGCAATTGTTAGAGCAAGAGCAGTAATTCTTGTCCTAGACCTCCTCTGTAACTCAAAACTGGTAACCTGCAGAAATTTTTAAACATTGCCTATGGAGATTTTTAAGGGTAAATGTTTTTCGTCGCAATTTTGAAGCATGACATGTTGGGTATCAATTTACTCGGTATAACATTATCTTTCACAATATATAAAAAATTGGGCTGACTTTACTGTTGTCTTATTTTTTTAAATTCAAAATAGTGTATTTTTTTCCCAAAAAGTGCGCTTGTAAGACCGCTGCGCAAATACGGTGTGACATAAAGTATTGCAATGACCGCCATTTTATTCTCTAGGGTGTCTAAAAAAATATATATAATGTTTGGGGTTCTAAGTAATTTTCTAGCAAAACAAAATGATTTTACCTTGTAAACCCAGTGTCTGAAAAATAAGCCCGGTCCTTAAGTGGTTAAAGCTTTTTTTCTTTTAAATAAAATAACAAACATGCTATACTTACCTGCTCTGTGCAAAGGTTTGCACAGAGCAGCCCTGATGCTCCTCTTTTGGTGTCCCTGCCAACGCCCCAGCCTCCTCTTTGGTGAGTGCCCCCATAGAAAGACGCTTTCTATAAGGGCACTCGTGCGGGCTCACTCCTGAGCCGCCCTGTCTGCGTCTATTGGCTTTGGCTCAGGACTTTGAATATCTCAGTTCATAAATGATGTACAGTTCAGAATCCTGGGACTCAGTTCAATCTGCAATTCATTTCTCCTCCACTGAAGCACGTACACCTCCACCTTTAACTGAAATCCAGGGAACCTCAGCATCTCCCTAAGATCACACTTTGCTGCTTACCAGATCTATTGATGTAACCAAGTCAACCTGCTGCATATTTAACCACCTGAAATCCACCACCATCCTGAAGTCTGTCACAAGGTCTCTCCCTGCAGCCTGGGCACCAGAGTTGGGCTGAGCGCGATCACCTCCGAGGCCAGCCACATCCCCTAGCCAAATCCTGCCCAATCAAAATGTCTAAAAAGAAGCAAAAGGCCACTAGAGTTTGTAAGCCGATTGTAACACCTTAGATCTGGGGTAAAGGCAGACCAGCATGAATTGGTGTCTTAGTTTTATTTATTTTTTTATCCATATTTATTTATATTTGTCCATATTTGTTCCTTGTTTACATATTCCTTTGAAAATTACACATGCAGCAGTGCTCTAAGTAACGTGGCCCATAGACCTTTTGTTCTGCTATTGATATCTTTCAGCTTCTTATTGCTGCTTGTGTAAATCCTTGCCTTTCCCCTGATTGGGCTGCTCGAGAAAGTAGCAGAACCCCAGAAATGTGTAGAGTCCTGCCCTGTCGCCGCCCCATTGCCTGGCGGTTGACAGCTGCTCCGGTCCCACCCACCCCCGGCATCACTGCTCAGTTTTGACAGCTGGTGTTCTCCCCATGCAAGCTGTTATTCTGCCAGCCTCACCATCTGCTGCATGTGGAACTATTTTATCTGGCTGTGCAGTTCTCACTCTTGAGTGAGTGTGCCCTGATCAGTTGGTGGGGGATGAGAGGGAGGATCTCTGTCCCCAACATATGTGACCTCTCATGTGAAACAGACTGCCATTCTGCACCCGCGGCACTGAGTGATTCCCTGAGCTCAGCCTTTTCAGCTGCTGGTGGGTGAGGAGGTAAGAGAGAAGGATCTCTATCCCCTGCGTGTGAAACACATTGTCTGTCATCTGTGGGCACTCGCTGTCACTGTCCGTGATCTTGATTTCCGGGACTCAGCCCAGGACAAGGCCGGTTCGGGACATCCCCATGGCTAAGCTCCGGGGGGGGGGGGGGGGGGGAGAGAGAAACATGTCGTGGGCATGGCCTCGCAGGACCCTGGGCTGAGGCTGTCTCTTTCAACTTAATGCTACTTGCATGGATGTGAGGCACTGGGAATTCCTTCTCTCTTTTTTTTTTGGTTCGGGAGAATGTGTAAATAATCCGCGACTGTAAATTGGGACAATTGGCAACTATGGGAATGGGCACAGGTGAGTATGGGGGGCCGGTGCTGGGGGAATTCTGTCACACATAAGGTATTTTACCTTAATGCATAAAATGTATTAAGGTAAGGAACCTTTAGGTTTTATAACCATTTTGATTCACGAGATTCTGCACCAGTTTTAGTAAATTGCCCCCATTGCATGCTTATAAGTATGTACTTTTTTGATTATGTGATTGCTGACCATCTAAAAATGCTATCTGCTAGACTTACTTTGGCTTTAAGGCCGCGTACACACGCGGGGACTGTTCGCCCAACTTTGTCCGTCAAACAGTTTCGGCAAACAGTCCGCTCAAAATTAGCATGGACGGACATGGCCACACACGACGAACGAACAGTTTGCTGAAACCGTGCGCGATGACGTGAACGGCACGTACGACGGGACGAAAAATACGACGTCCTATACACTGCATTATAACTTTCGGCGTGTAAATCCTTTCTGAGCATGCGCGGAACTTAGTTTGACGAACAAGCCTACACACGAGGGGACTGTTCACTGAAACAAAGTTTCAGCGGACAGTTTTTCGGAATTTCCGAAAAACCTTGTTCAGCGGACTTTTCGCTGAAACTGTCCGCTGAAAGCCCACACACGAGCGGACTGTCCGCCGAAACACTGTTCAGCGGACAAAGTTGGGCGAACAGTCCCCGCGTGTGTACGCGGCCTAATAGTTTCTGAGACACTGAGCTGAATCAAGCATGCAAGTCATGAAGGTTTAGGCTTCTAAACACACACACTAGGGATTCAAAAAATTCTGAAGGCACTGAATCAGCCAGGGAACTAGTATTTAAAAAAAAGAAGTCAGCAATGGCCTGTTATATGCAGTCATACTCCGTCATTGAATTGCCATAAATATATTTAAACTGCCTTCTAATGCAGCTTGATACAGAATTGTGATCTAATGTAGCAATGTGTGCTCCAAAATAAAGTACTGGGTAATTTTGTACCAAGATGCTGTTGACAATATGGTCCATAATGAGACTATATCACAATCATTTTAACTATAATCTCAACTAGTACCAAGCTCTGATCAGTACACAGATTCTTGGCCTCTTGACTAAATTTTCCAGTTACATTTGTTTCTCCAGCTATGTTGTATCATTAGAGGTATAAATATAGCCAGGCGTGAGGGAGACCTGTCTGTCTCTGAGAATCATTTAGTATATCTTGGGGGTGACGCATCCCTGGAAAGCTGTACAGTGAAAGCATTTCTCCCTCTTCCAGCTGGGCTAAGACCCCTTTCACACTGAGGCATTTTTTAGGCACTACAACACTAAAAATAGTGCCTGCATAGCACCTGAAAAAAGCCTCAGCTGCAAACCCAGTGTGAAAGCCTGAGTGATTTTACACTGGGGTACTGCGCTGGCAGGGCATCACAAAAATTCCTGCCAGAAGCTTCTTTGCAGCGGTGAATACACCGCTCCTCCATTGAAAACAATGGGGCAGCACTGCTATACCGCCGGCAAAGCGCCGCTGCAGCCGTATTTTGCAGGTGGATTTAACCCCTTTTTCGGCTGCTAGCGAGGGTTAAAACCACTCCTCTAGGGGCCAAATAGCGTAGCTAAAACGACGGTAAAGCAGCACTAAAAATAGCGCCGCTTTACCGCTGACTCCCGGTCATTGTGAAAGGGGTCTTAGTGCAGACATTCACACACAGCTCACATAATTGAATTTCTACAGTGACACTCTGCTAAGATGAAACAGGATATGCATTTAATTTATTACTAATTTATTTATTATTAATAAAATTACTTATTTATTATTCTATAGCACTGCTGCACTTTACATATTGTACTTTCACAGCAGCCCATGTCATGAAAGAGCTTACCATCTAATGACCCTAGCTCACATGCATACATACACCCACACTGGACAAGTTTAGACAGGAGCCAACTAACTTACCAGCATGTCTTTGGATACTTGTCCTTGCGCTGCAGGTTCGCCTCTTTCAAAGGTTATCCTTACGCGCTTGTCTTATCAGTCTTACACATTCTTCTGGATGGTCTCATTATCTCTGCAGAGCACACATTTTCTCCATATAGAAGACTCCTCAGGGGCAGAGTCTGTTTTTTTCCAGGGCAGTATCTTCCCATGGCATGCTACCAGTTTGGTACTAAAAGCTTATGGTTTCTTGGAGACACTATCATCAAGAACCACTTTTATGGATGCCAGTGCTCACATAAATGAAATGTTTACAATTAGCACTTACTGTGACTGCCCTTGGTATAGCAATTTTTTGTGCCTTTTTTTTTATTATGGCCCTATTCATATTTGGGCAATTAGGAAGAACCATCCTGAATGGAACCCCAAATGTGGTGTGAATTTACTGAGATTGTTGCACAACAAAACGTGCAAGAATCACAGCAAGACACATGTGTAAAATTGTGCCTGGCTCAGAGCCAAAGTTTGGTCCCTCAGCTTCTTTGGCATGACAAACGTGCAAAGGGCAGCCCATTCAAGTGAATAAGCTGCACTATTATGACACGCAGAATCATGCTTTTAAAATTGCAAGCGATATGTGAACAGGGCCTAAGAGCCCTGTAGTTTTCTTCAACCTCTGGCACTTGTGGACAGATCACACTGCTTTCTCCTCTTCTCACCCCTGGCCCACCATGGTGTCCAGCTGCTGCCTGTGAAGCCTCCAGTGAATCTGTGTGTGACAGCAGGGACATTGGAACTCACTGATGTCACTAATTGTGTGCATCCTCATACATACAATGCAATGGGAGCACCAAAGAAACTTCCAAGAATTCAAAGTAATTTAATGATAAAATTGATTTGTAGCAGAATAAATCCACCACGTTGCTTGGAACAGTTTGCAGGAGAGCAGGCTATGCCAATGTTAGTGAATACTGCAAACACATCATATAACTGCACATTCAAAATTCTTTAAAGAGGAAGTAAACCCCTTCAAACAACTTTGACCTACAGGTAAGATTAAGGCTTACCTGTAGGTCCAAGCAATATCTCCTAAACCTATATGGTTTAGGAGATATTTGCCTGAAAATGGGCACCGCTGTCTACGGCGCATGCGCCGTAGACAGCGGCGCGCAGGCGCACTAAATGCGGCAAGTCCAAGAATGGATTTGCCTAATTTGTCGACTCCCGTGCGCATGCGCGGGAGTGACGTCATCGCGGCTTCGCCGAATGGCAGCGTCGGAGCTGCGAGACGTGACTCCCGTGCGCATGCGCGGGAGTGACGTCATCGCGGCTTCGCTGCTGTCATTGGTCGGAGCTGCGAGACGCCACCAGCAAGATGGACGCGGCGGACTACAGGGATCAGCGGCGACTTCGCTGGCTCCTGTGTCAGGTAAGTGACACATAATGAGCTACTATGCGATGCATAGTAGTCCATTATGCTTTACCTTTGCAGGGAAAAAAAGAGGAAGTAAACCCATCAGGGTTTACTTCCTCTTTAAAAGAGTTGTAAAGGTAGAAAGTTTTTTTTCTTGTTCAAAAGATGTATTTGTTTTAGAAATAATAAATAACAACACATACAGAATATTTGACAAAACAAAAATATTAAAATATAACATTAAAGTATGGATGTTATATAAAAAATAAATACATAAATAAAAAAAAAAAATATGTAAATAAATAAAAAATAAACACACTAAAACAAGAGAGGGTTACTCTATCATTTACAATCTATGGAGATGTATGCAAATTATAATAAACTACAGTTATCTAAGTAAAAAATAATAAAATAAGGAGGAATAATAAACACTCTGAAAAGAGGTGTGGTTGTTATATAAGCTAGAGAAGACTAGAGTATAAATGTCAGGAGCTCAAAAAACTGGAAAAATCAGGAATATATCTATTTTACATATTTGAACAAAACGAAATCCTGACCTCAGGTATACTTCTATATGGATAACAAATATTGTAGAGAAAGTTTTTTAAGATAAAAAAAAACCTGTGTGCAGCAGCCTGCTTCAGCCCCCCTAATTACCTACCTGAGCCCCCTCTCTCTCCAGCGATGTCCACGAGGGTCTTAGCTACCTAGGACTCTCCTCCTGATTGGCTGAGATACAGCAGTGGAGCCATTGGCTCCTGCGGCTCTCAATCAAAGTCAGTTAGCCAATCGGGGGAGAGAGGGGGTGGCGCTGGGTCAGTGTTCCTTGTCTGAATGGACACACAGAGCTGTGACTCGGCTTGGATGCCCCCATAGCAAGCTGCTTGCTGTGGGGGCACTCAACAGGAGGGAGGGGCCAGAAGCAGCAAAGAAGGACCTGAGAAGAGGAGGATCCCAGGCTGCTCTGTGCAAAACCAACTGCACAGAGAAGGTAAGTATAACCAAACTAAACTAAACTAGACTTTTATCGTTTTAAGCCCTAATGAAAGGAAAATTTGTGTATATGCCAGAGGCTCGCGGCCGCCATCTTGCCGCTCCTGGGCCTGGAAGCTTCATCCTCCACTGGGACGCATCAAGAGGTAGGGGACCCTCATCCACCCTCCTATCCTTCTGGGCTAACCTTCCTGTATACCCCAGTAGGTCGGCTGAACCTC
Source organism: Lithobates pipiens (assembly GCF_037356315.1). NCBI lineage: Eukaryota > Metazoa > Chordata > Amphibia > Anura > Ranidae > Lithobates > Lithobates pipiens. Next base: position 276,266,367 of record NW_027507758.1, read on the forward strand.
TGGGACGAACGCATAGGCCGCGGCCTGACCCCGGCCTTTCCTATGGCAGAAGCCCACGGAGGACCATCGCGGCTGGCCGTTTTTTTTTTTTTGATTGAGGTGTATACTCACTATCTGTCTGCCCACCCCATCCTGATCCAGCCTGCGGTTCCAACACAGTGTCAGTGCTGTGTCTGGGGTGCCTGTGGCCTGGGACTTCCTTGCCAACTCTACTTAACATCCTTGCCTAGATCTGTTATCTGCTGCGGCCTGGACTCTGATGCCTTTAAACAAAAACACTGATTTACCTGACAGCCTCGCCATTTGCTTTTCCATACCTACTCTGCATTTGCTGGAGGGGGGAGGCTGCTACTAGATACTGAATTCCTACACACTTGGCTGCCCTTGTTTCATCAGTGCACCTCATAGCCTCTGAGGGAACGAGCCTGATACTCCTCCATATTGGGAGCTGACCACATTGCTCCTTTTTTCTCCATCCATGCTGGCATAGAATAAAACCGCTACCCCGTGGGGCGTGGCCTGGCCGCTGAGCGAGATGGCCGCTTGAATGCACTGCTCCGCTCCTCCACACTAAAGCCCAGCACACCCAGCCGCCACACGAACGGACTGCTAAACAGCCAGCCAGTATACACCGGACAGCCTCCGGACTATGTCCAAGAAGAAAGGCAAGCTCAAGGGACCCCGCAGACTCCTAGACTTCTACATGAAGCCCTCGCAGCAGGACTCGCAAAATGGCGCCGACCGGGACCCTGGAAACCCGAGGCTCCCTCCTATCAGCCCTGCGGCGGCCTCCTCTCCGATCCACGCCTTGGAAGAAGGAATGGATCAGACGTCAGAGCACTCCATTTCCCCTGGGGACAGAGGTAAGAGGCTTGCAGAGTTTCCCACACATTCCCCTGACAAGCAACCCCCCTCTAAGAAGCAGTATGGTGCTGGGACCTGTAGTCCCACCACTACAGACCAACTAAATACACAGTCTCTTGCTGCCTACCCCACCACAGACAACCCAGCATCTGAGCACTCACTGAAAGCCATGCTACTCTCCCTACAAACAGAACTGCATAGAGACTTAAAAATCTCTCTTAGTCAGATACAGGAGAAGGTCACCACCTTAGAGCAGCGTACAGATCATATAGAGCAACATTTATTTGAAGCCACCAAAGCTCACAACAGCATGGTTGACTTACAAGATGAGCAAGCTGCTATGGTCACCCAGCTCCGTCTCAAAATCGCAGACCTCGAGGACCGCTCGAGGCGGAACAATATTAAGGTGAGAGGGGTCTCCGAATCACTTGCAGCCACGGAAATCGTGCCATATCTACACCAATTGTTCCGCAAACTAGTGCCCACGCTGACGACACAAGACATGCTCATAGACCGAGCACATAGGATTCACAAACCACAGCATCTGCCGGCCTCTGTTCCCAGAGATATCCTGGCAAGAGTACACTTTTTTCATGTCAAGGAAGAGATTATGCGGGCAGCAAGGGCTCTGCGCTCACTCCCAGACCCCTTCCATGGGGTGGCACTCTTTAATGACATCTCAGCGGCCACTTCACAGGCGCGCAGGGCCTTTGCACCGGTCACCTCCGTTCTGAACGAACGAAATATTGCCTACAAATGGGGCTACCCTGTTAAGCTCATTGTGTCTCATCGCAACCAACAAGTTGCTATGTTATCACCCAAGGAAGGCCTTAAACAGCTTCTCAACTGGGGCCTGCTTTCCCAGGCGCCTCCTCGTACCCCGCCTGCAAAGCCACCCTCCAAGATTTCCAACCCGTGGGAGCCACACACTCTAACTTAGCCGCAGTCCACCTGCCTGCACTGTGCAGCATTCTGTCTATCTTTAAAACGCATATAAACTTTTTGGCTGGTTCTTTACTTGCATTATGTTTTGCATCTATATTAATGGTGTGGAGGAGTGGGAGCAGATATGTTGTCCCTTCCACGCTCCATAATTGTTGATGTGCTAAGCACATTTATTGGTTTACACGTTTACATTTTTCATTCGTTCTGTTTGCCTTTGATTTATAAGATACGTCATTGTCCTGTTCTAATATCTGCATAGCTTTAATTTTGCCTGCTCGGATTGGGCCTATTTTGCCTGATCTGATCCAGCTCATTGCATAACTACCACTCTGTATTGTGATATACTGTGAAACGCTTACCTTCCTCCCCCTTTCCGTCCCATCCTCCCCCTTCTTTTTTCTCTACCTCCAGTCGAGGGCTGTCCCCTCCCCGGTACCGTGCGGACACCCACTATTTGACCTCCCAGCTCTACTGAAATGACGCTCACAATTGTCTCCTTAAATGCTAAGGGCCTCAACAGTCCTTTTAAAAGATCTCTCCTATGGCGCGAAGCATTGAATCAGAAGGCGGGCATTCTATGCGTCCAAGAGACCCATTTTTCGGATTCCAATCCCCCAATATGCACTCATAGACTATTCCCCCACTGCTTTCATGCCCGCGCTGATAAAAAAGCGAGGGGAGTAATGATAGCAGTTCGCTCTTCGGTGGCCTTTACCCTTAGGCACACAGAATATGACCCCGAGGGCAGATACCTCATACTGTCGGCTACATTCAACGACCAGCCGCTCGTCATAGTTAATATATATGCGCCTAATACTCGCCAGAAATCTTTCCTTAAAGCAATACTCCACAAGATCCAACACTACCCAAAAAATGAAATCGTACTTTGTGGAGACTTTAACGAGATTTTAGACCCCCAGATAGACTCCTCCAACCCAAAACGTAAGGTCTCCGCGGCCCTGTCCTCAATAGTCTCCATGGAAGACCTCCATGACCCATGGCGGTGTCTGCACGGTACTGAGAGGGACTACTCCTTCTATTCCCATACCCAAAGATCTTACTCTCGGATCGATCTGTTTCTGGTCTCCAAGATCCTGCTACAAAAAATTAACAAAGCAACCATTGGCCTCATCACATGGTCGGACCATGCACCAGTCTCCATTTCTATCTCTCTCTCGCCCCCCACCTCTAGACACACAATCTGGCATTTAAACGCAGCACTACTCAACGTAAAGGAGGCCAGGGAGCGGATTCGGTCCGAGATAACTTCTTACTTCACCTCCAACAACGGCTCTGTATCCAACCCGACCACACTCTGGAATGCACACAAGTTGGTCATTCGGGGAATTTTCCTCCAACTGGGGGCCCAGGAAAAGAAAAAGAAAACACTTGCAATAAATGCCCTCCTACAGCGTATTCAAGCTATTGAAACACTGAACAAGCAAAATCCCACCCCAGCCAATGCAAAAGACCTTAGTGCCCTAAGGAATGAACTAAGCTCACTCCTTCAAAAAAACCATGACTTCTATCTTAGACGTCGTCGTCTAACATGGTATTCTCAAGGCAACAGAGCAGGGAAACACTTGGCCCAACAGTATAAAAAAAAAGCAGCGCAAAGCAGAATCCCATTCTTATTAAACCAGCAAGGTCACAAGCTATCAAACCCCAAAGATATAGCAAATGAATTCGGTGCCTTCTATTTGAAATTGTATAACCTCTCCCTATCAACCTCGGAACCGCAGCCTACCGCACAATTGATACAGGAGTTCCTTACCCCCTTACAACTCCCCTCGATAACTCCCCCCCAACTTGAAGAACTGGCCAAGCCATTCTCCCAACTAGAAATACTCAATGCCATAAGCGAACTTCCCCTACATAAAGCCCCTGGCCCGGATGGTTATATAAATGAATATTACAAAACTTACAGAGATCAAATTACACCCCATCTTTGCAACACCTTTAATAGCTTCTTAAACACTGGTCAGATCCCATCAGAATCCCTCGAAGCTACAATAATTACCATCCACAAGCCTGGTAAACCTTCTCATGACCCTGCTAGTTACCGCCCCATCTCGCTCCTTAATACGGACACTAAACTTTACGCCAAATTATTAGCCACCCGCCTAGCTTTGTTTATTCCCAACTTAATACATCCTGACCAGGTGGGCTTCATCCCTTTCCGCCAAGCCTCAGACGGCACCCGCAGGTTCATAGACATGATACATTGGGCGGAGCACCATCGAGTGCCTTCTCTGCTGATCTCCCTTGACGCAGAGAAGGCATTCGACCGGGTTAACTGGCTCTATCTAGACCTTGTCCTGCAAAAATTTGGCATAAGTGGTCCTTTTAGACAAGCCATTCTGGGTCTCTACTCAACCCCAAGCGCAAAAGTTCTCACATCGGGACTATTGTCCTCCCCTTTTTCTATCACCAACGGAACCCGTCAGGGTTGCCCCCTCTCCCCACTAATTTTTGCGCTGGTGATTGAACCGCTAGCGCAGGCGATCAGAACGCACCCAGAAATAGTCGGACTGAAGATGGATCAAAGTACACACAAAATAGGCCTATACGCCGATGATATTATTATCTGGCTCACCAACCCACTACGCTCACTGCCCCCGCTCTGTGTTCTCCTACATCAATTTAGTCTCATTTCTCTATACAAATTAAACCATTCTAAGTCTGCTATGCTAGGAATATCCTTATCCCCGCAGTTCAAAACCAACATTTCCTCTGCATCCCCGTTTTCCTGGGCCCCCAGCTCCTCTCTGACCTATTTGGGCATCCAGCTGACCTCCCCCGCCTCTCTAATACTACTCACTAACATTGCTGTTCTCACCCAGATGCTACAGGCTCTAACCAATTCACTCCTACAGGTGCAGGCTTCCTGGGCCGGCCGGATAGCCCTTGCTAAAATGTTTTTATTACCACACGTCCTGTATATGTTCAGAACTCTACCGATACCAATACTCCAATCTGACATCACTAGTCTCCAGCGACTTCTTAACAATTTTATCTGGGCAGGGCGCAAACCACGAGTTAAGGCCTCCTTGCTGTACACACCAACGAAATTTGCTGGGCTGGGAGTGCCCAATCTCAGACTCTATCACAAAGCAACCTTACTCGATCAAACCAAAAAACTTTGGGATATGTCCTCGCTACAGCCATGGACCCTAATCGAAGCAGCAAACATCGTACACGCGCCCCTCGCATCTCCTAGCAGCCATATGAATGGGCTTTCACCCCACACAATCCTTTCTACCTACTTTGAACGCAACTTTAAATAACTGGAAATCTATATCACAAAGCTCTGGGGGAATACACCCCCAAGCCCTCCGTCAAATGCCTCTTGCATCCATCTCCCTCCTCTCCCCGGATCTACCAATACAGATGTGGCTGGTGCAAGGCATCCGGAATATTGGGGATCTATTTCAGGACGACCATCTCCTCTCCTTCCATCAACTTACAAATCGATTCCTCCTCTCTCACAAGGATTTCTACATATATTTGAGAATACGTCACATTCTTTCCTCAATTCCAACATCCACTTGCAACTCCACTAAAGACATCGTCCAACTTTTTTGCTCGCCCAAAAACAGGACCCGCGGCATCTCCTGCTTCTATGCTCTCCTAGCCCAGCAGTCTCAACTAGAAAGCCCTCCGGCAATTACTCACTGGGAGGCCAAACTGAATACTCATATTCCCCCATCAGACTGGTACCGGGCAATTTGCCTATCAGCAAGGTACTTAAAAAACGTGTCGCACTGGGAGACTGTAATAAAAATTTTATACAATTGGTACTACACTCCTGTAAAACTGGCCCGCATCTTCCCCGCTCATTCCAGCAAATGTTGGAGAAACTGCAATACGGACGGTCATACACTTCATATTTGGTGGGGGTGTCCCTTTATAAATGTATTCTGGACAGACATCACTACTTTCATGTATGAGGTAACCGGCTTGTCTCGTGTCATTACCACGCAGATGGCCTTATTTGGCCTAGACATCTCAGTCTGGCCTCCACATTTTCACCCTATTGTCACACAAATCTTTATAGCAGCCCGTTTAGCTATAGCACGCCGATGGAAGCAACCCACTGCCCCCGATATCAGCAATGTCATTGAAATTTTAAATGAACACTTGCTGATGGAACATCTTTTTGCAAAATCACAATTGTCTTTGAGGAAATTCCACTACCACTGGAAGCCCTGGCTCTCCGACCCCAGGGCTAAACCCTGTACCTGATTAGAACATAACTTTTACCCCCCGTGATAACCTCCATGTAGCGGTAATCTTCCAGATCTACTCTCCCTTAGAGTACCCTGAACCCACTGCGATAAGAATGACACAGATACAGGCTAAACAGCTCACTAACTAAATACTAATCTCGATCCACTACTGGTATCCACCCCTTTCACTTCTCCCTTTCATCCCCTATCCCTCCTTTCCCCCCTTCCAGATCCCTTTCCTCTTGGGGAACTGGAATAATCCCTAAAGCTCGGTGCGCTTGTTCGAGCTATATGCTCTTTGTTATTGTTGTTTATGGACATTATGTCTTGCCTATGTTTTGTCCGCACTTTTCCATGTCTCAATCTGTACTTTATTCATCATTTTCAATAAAACTCTTTGAAAATCAAAAAAAAAAAAAAAGAAAGGAAAATTTGTCTGTCCTTCAAAATGAGCTGGCTTTATTCTGCTATGAATCCATTTTAACACTAAATTACCTTTGACTCTTATGTGGATTCTCAACTCTGAGTCCTATCCCTGTTTCTTGGGGTTGCCCCCATTTCGTGGGATGCTGCCAAACTTGAGCCAGAATGCTCAGTGACAATTTCAATGACTCTTAAAAAAATCTGAATCCAGCACTCCATCTGTTTGTGTGTGAACTGATTGCGTGCGGCACTGTCCTGCATACAGCTTTCAGGCATTGGAATAACTCCAGGAACAGAAGGGAGAGGGGAGAGGATCATCGCTCCAGGTGGATATATGGATACAAGACTCTCCTCGAAATTGGAATACCAGGTGCAGGCTAAGCATATAGCACATGAAGTAAAAAGGAAGTTCCGGGCAGCCACACTCTGGAATATAGCCTTTGTTCTAAAAAAAAATTGGATTTTTGGATTTTTTACAATAAAGTCTATATTCCGGAGTGCGGCTGCCCGAAACTTCCTTTTTGCTTCATTGGAACAGGTCCATCATGAATTGCTATAGCAAGTGCTATTTTTAAACATGTATGTAAATATCCTCAAAAGTTTTATTTAATGACAGCATATATTTAAATAAAATGCTCAAAATGCTAAAAATTACAAAATGGCCAGTTTGTACTAAATGGTATTAATAGTAATTAAAAAACAAAAAAAAAAAAAACAATATAATTTTTGAAAAAATACTCTATTGAACCCCATCCTGCAGTTCCATGGTGCAAGAAATCTTTTATTAACAACAATTATTGTGCAGCTCTACTACCCATGTTTGTAATCTTGTGAATATTTGATGTTCTTTTTAAACAAAGTGTTCTAAAATAACCCTAAAGAGAGATAAGATATTGGTGAGAAGACATTTCAATTAGAGTATGCATATTTTGTCACTTCATAATCACTTTTTTTTTTTTTTTTAAGTTGCATTGTCTTTCCATCAAATATCTTCAACACCCACTGCATTACGTAAAGTCATACAAATATAATAAAGAGAGAAAACTAATTAGTTAACAGATTGCAGCTCCATCACAAGCAGAGAGAAATATTTAGATTGAAATTGCAGCTTGCCTAGATAAAACAGGAAATTACTTTTCTGCCACAGCAGAAATGTTGATGTTATAAATATCTAATTTAAAATTGTGTTGAAAATGCTAATAGTAATCATAGTGTAGGGAAAATTATTCTTGCTTTACTTGGCAAACATAACAAGCATAAATAGGACTTTCAGTTATGGATTATATACAGTACATGAATACGGATTTTTTTTTCAGTTGCTGGAGCAACCTAATCAACACAAGTATTATAATTTTCATATTGATGCTGGAAAAAGAAGAGGTTTTTTTTTTTTTTTTCAGCTAACTTGTTTGCCAAATGGCACTGCTTATTGTTTCAAGACAGGAAAAGGTTCCCCGGATTTTCAAAGGGAAGAGGATAAAATCACATTAAAGTGCATCCAAAAACTAAAGGTTTATTTATTGCAATTTACCAATCCCTGAATCTGGTGGCTGCATTCATTTTATTATTTCTTTTTTTTTTCATCTGGTGATTTGGCCAGTAACACTCTTACTGTCTGTCATTGGACAGTATCATTGTCAGCCTGTGGATAGGGCAGTGTTCAATTCACTGTCAAATTTAGTTGAACCAGCCAACTTTTTCTATGCAGTTACAACTTTTTTTTTTTTACTTTTTAGAAAGGTTTCACATAAATTAATACAAGCTGGCCATTGTAAGCACCCTTTCAGTAGTAAATGGTTTGTCTCAACCCTCTAACTTCCACTTTTGAAGGACAGCTTGATCCTATAAAAAAAAAGTTGAAAAATACCACACTTGCTGCTAGTATCAACAGGTAAAATAATTAAAAAAAGACTTAAAAAAAAAAAAAAATGCTAATGTAGCAGCAACTTTTAAATGGGTTGTAAAGGGAGACATATTTTTTTACCTTAATGCATTCTCTTCTTTAAAGAGGGATTCCACCTACAAAAAAAAATATTAAAAGCCAGCAGCTATAAATACTACAGCTGCTGACTTTTAATAAATGGACACTCACCCGTCCCGGGGTCCAGCGATGCCGAGGCCGATCGATCGCTCGGCTCTCGGCTGCTGCCGCCACCATTCTAGGTGAGGGAATCAGGAAGTGAAGTGAATCAGCTTCACTTCCCGGTTCCCTACTGCGCATGCGCGAGTCGCGCAGCGCAATAGGAATTGTCTGCGCTGTCTCTGGGACCCGTGTGTGTCCCAGCAGGCAGCGCGGCAGGACAGGAAGAGGCATAGACTCCCACGGGAGTCTATGCCCGGAAGTGGGTGTAAATACCTGTCTTTGACAGGTATCTCCACCCCCCTCCCCCCTGAAAGGTGCCAATTGTGACACCGGAGGGGGGGAGGGTTCCGATCAGCGGAAGTTCCACTTTAGGGTGGAACCCCGCTTTAAGTTAAAAAATCTTCTGCATGAAGTCCAGAGGGGGGCGGGGACAAGCCATGCTCTGTGTGTCTTACGGATTTGTAGACTTATGTATTTGAATTGATATCATGTAACCTGATTGTAAAAGTTTTAGCCCTTGTACACACGGTCGAAAATGTCCGATCGGACCGTGTTGTCGGATAATCCGACCGTGTGTGGGCTCCATCGGACTGTTTCTGTCGGAAAATCCGACCGACAAAGTTTTAGAGCTGGGCTATAAAATTTTCCGACAACATGATCTGATTGGACTTTGTCCGATCATTTGTAGAGAATTCCGATCGGACAAAGTGCCACGCATGCTCCGATCAAATTCCTAGACCAAAGGTATTGCCTACTAGCCTGAACGTAGTCCCGTCATAACGAAATAACGTCATCACGTTCCGAACGATCGGATTTTCCATCAACTTTTGCCGACCGTGTGTATGCAACACCAGTTTCGGAGAAAATCCGTCAGACTAAATCCGACGGATTTTGTTGTCAGAATGTCCGACCGTGTGTACAAGGGCTTAGAGCAATGGTAGATGTTTTTCCTGTAACAAAAAAAGGGGAAAGGAGGGCACACCAACCTTGTGCATTACCAATGGTAGATTTTATTAAAAGCCATAACAACAATAATCATACTCACAAACGAGCATGTAAAAGAGGCTTACATGCTCATTTGTTAGTATGATTATTGTTATAGCTTTTAATAAAATCTACCATTGGTAATGCACAAGGTCGGTGTGCCCTCCTTTCCTTTCTTTTTGTTTCAGTTTTAAGAATACCCATTGTTCTGAGGAGGGCAGCAAGACTGCAGGCACTGTTTGATTCAGAGGATTGGTCACACTACCTATTCATAGACTAAGCACCCAAGCGCAGGAGATTATTGTAGATGTTTTTCCTATACCTGTTTTAGCCATTTAACTTTATATAATCTGGTTTTAGGAATTTTGCTTTGTGTAGTCTTATGGGCTATCCCTGGGTTTATTTGGTAGGGCAAAGAATGCCTGAGGTGTTCAAAAATTGCCCAAGAGAACATCTGTATCAAACAACTCATAGCAACAAATTCAAATGTGCACTGGGTAACAATATATATATTTTCCGACCAACTGGTTAGATCGGACATACTCCGATCATGTGTAGAGAATTTTGATCGGACCAAGTGCCACGCATGCTCAAATCAAATTCCTACATCAAAGCTATTGGCTACTAGCCTGAACATAGTCCCATCGTAACGAAATTACGTCATCACGTTCTGAATGATCGGATTTTTCGACAACTTAGTCCGACCGTGTGTATGCAACAGTTTCGGACAAGATCCGACTGACAAAATCCGATGGACAAAATCCAACAGATTTGGTTGTCGAAATCTCCGACCGTGTGTACAGGGGCTAAGATTGTTCTGTCCTTGGTTGCCCTGACAGGAAGTGAGGGGATATCTCCCCAGTAGGGGCCCAGACCGCAATAAAATTGGGCAGAGGCTTGAATCCTTCCCTACTTTATCCAAAACTGGTTTACAGTTTTGGAGGGTTTTAAAGTGAGCACATATTTTGAGTTATGAGTGTAAAGTTTTCTTATTAGTAATTGTTTATGTTCAGTCATTTCTGCACCTTATTTCAATTATTCTGCTACATGTACAGGATAATAAAAGGTATTCTAGATTGTAAGCTCTAATGAGCAGGGCTCTCTGATTCCCCCCTGTATTGAATTATATTGTAATTGTACTGTCTGCCCTAATGTTGTAAAGCACTGTAAACTGTCGGCGCTATAAAAATCCTGAATAATAATAATATTCTACCTCTAATGTCTGTATTTTAGTACAATCATTTAACCTTCCCTATGCTCAACTGCAGAGATAAGATTCAAACCACGTAGTTTTATTTAATTATTTAGCGTGTACTGGTAGACTTGCACTAGAAGAGAGGTCAAAGACATTAGGGCTAGTTATAGTCCTTAGATGGTGGTTATATGTTCAGGTGTGACTTGACCACCCCAAGGGGCCCTCAGTTCTAGCCTTAAAAGTTGGGGGATACTATTAGGAGAGTGATAACCAGCAGGCCCAACAAAAAATAAATGTATTCCCCCATCCACACAAGCAAGGTGGATGGAGAAATCTTTCCCTGTAATCTAACAGCTGGACTCCTCTACTGTCAGAATACACTAATCAGCAGCTGCAGCCAATTGGCTGCAACCGCTGATCAACAAAAGTTTTCCTACACTTCCATTTGACAAAAGTCAATCAATAGATTGACTTCTCTTGAGCAGGAACAGCCATAAATGGATCAAAAGTCAGCTGGTCCCTGCTAAACTGGACAAATTTGAATACATCTATGGCCAACTTTACTCCTCGCTCCAGTCCCTCCTGTGACCAGTCTTCTGAAGCCTGCTCTGTAAGCTGAAAATGCCCCCAGTCACACTCCAGCCTCCTTACTAGACATAACAAGCTATTACTCTTGAAGTACAGGGGCCACCTGGCAGGGTGGATTTTCTTTTTTTTTTATTATCCCAAAGTTTATTTTTATTTTTATTTTCACAGGTAAGATCCTGGAGTTTCTTTATTGTGTCTGAGAAATGCTAACATTATTAGTGCCTCGGTTTTAGCCTGTGTAGGTCTATGTGTGAAATGTAAGTAATGTTCTTAGTTATTGATTTATACCTGTTATAATGTGTTATTAATCTTAAATCCTATCTAACTTTGTAGGATGGTGTGGGAGGAATCTTTACTGGATAGCTTGTTAAACTTTGCTGCTACACCCAGGGGACTTCTGTTTCTTCAACAAACTGGAGCCATCAATGAATGTGTAACTTACATGTTTGGTCGATTTACAAAAAAGCTTCAGGTACGTTTAGAATCTATTTAGCCTTTTTTAACTTCAGCATTTGAGAAAGGCCAGAGGAAAAAAAAACAGTTCTTACAGCGGCATGCTCATAGGGCGTTTTATAGTCATTCATGAGGAATACCCATATGATTTGGAAGATTACTCAGAGAATGAATTTACATAAATTGATTTTAATGTTGGGTTGAAAATTCCTGCTGCACTTTAAATTTTATTCGTAATAAAATTCCCCTATATTTATTCAAGTTATACTGGAGAAAAAAAAGGCCTGTTTATTCAAATATGAATTAATATGTATGTATGGCCAAAACTTTTTGAATAGAAAAGGAACGGTTTAAAACCACTATCGGCTATATTTTGCAGTTTGTGTCTCAATAGAGAGATTTCATCTTCACTTCTGTCCCAAAGACGCCACAGGGAATCAGATGACATTTCATCAAAGGGAGGGAAATTCTGAATTAAGCTGTAATATTGCAATAAATTCCTCTGAGAATCTGTCTTATTGTACATGTTTAGCATTGCCTTGCTGCGTGACAGATTTGATGCATGCCCCTCTCTGTTTTCATGGGGTAGCCATATTTGCTCAATCTTTACTTTTTGCTTTAGAGGTGCTACACAGTGGTTGTGCTTTACTTTGCCTTCTCAAAATGCAGTCGGCCAACATATTGAAAACAATGCATTCCCTATGTGGGCGATATCTTAACCCAGGTAGCAGTTGTTAAGCAGTTACGGAGCTTTCCCCATGTTTTGTCCCTTTTTAAATGCCGTAAAAAATATATACTTAATACTTATTGGTCTGTCCAGAAATTCAGTCAGGTTTTAACTTTTTGTAGTGATCTGACAATACCTTTGCTGTACTGCAACCCCACAGTGTTTTATGCCCTGCCTGTGCCCTCCCCTGCTCAGCTACAGATCACTCCCTTGTGGAACACTGCTTGGGATTTCAGTGCAACAGACGCAGAGGAGCGCAGTAGATTTCTGACAGATCAACTTGTGTTTACGGTGCAGTGTGTCCCAAATAAGAAAACATAAGGAAAAAAAGCATGTATTGCATAATTTTATTTTGTCCAGACATACACTTTAGAGTAAGGGCAAGAGGGGGGTAGGTCGCGCTATCGAACAATTAGCACAATAAGATATAGTTCTGGTAAGAGCGGCCTCTATTATTTTCCACCCAATTTGGTTGGAACAGTAAAATGAAATAAGGAGAAAAATAGATTTGGCGCTATACCTTTTTTGACTCAAACTGAATAAATAAATATAATTTACAAAGATTTTTCAGTGTGCTGGTAAGTAATAAAAATAGAAATAAATCAAAAATAATATAAATTAAAATAAAAATAGTAAAAAGATGAAAGTGCAGAACTCTCTGTGTGATACCTGACGGAAATCTGTGGTGATTATTCCTATATATATGCTTGTCAGTAAATATCAATACAGCATGAAAACTATAGACCATAGGTAGCTATTCAAACAGGCTATTCCTTAATTCAAATATTAAAGTGCAAGTGCCAGTGAAAAAACATGTGCCAATACTTGAATGCACAGAAAACAGAATAAATGTCCAATCATATTATATCTCCATATGTGCATATAATAAATATCATGTGATAAAAAGTCAGTGAATAAAAAATCCGTGAAAAAAAAAAAATGAAATAAAGATAAAAATAAAAATATATATATCAATACCACAAGTGAAATGAAAATTATGCCGGAACCAATGTGATAAAAATGTGTCTCCTCTTCAGTCTATCATGAATGAAGCTGCCAGACTTATCCACCTTACCAACCGCTCAGTGTCTGCCAACCCTCTCCTCCAATCCCTACACTGGCTCCCAATCACCCAGCGAATTAAATTCAAAATACTAACCATAACATACAAAGCCATTCACAACTCTGCCCCGAACTACATCACCAATCTTGTCTCCAAATATCACCCAAATCGTCCCCTCCATTCTTCTCAAGACCTCCTACTCTCAAGCTCTCTCGTCTCCTCCTTCCACACTCGTCTCCAGGATTTCTCCAGAGCCTCTCCAATCCTCTGGAACTCGCTACCTCCACTGGTCCGGCTATCCCCTACTCTTGCTACCTTCAGGCAATCCCTGAAAACTCATCTATTCAGGGAAGCCTATCACGTCTCTAACTAATCTCCTACCACGTCCATCAGCTCATTCCCGACAGTTATAACCTTTTGTACCACCTGCCCCACCCTATTAGATTGTAAGCTCTTCTGAGCAGGGCCCTCTTAATCCTCTTGTATTTTATTGTATTGTAATTGTAATTGTATTGTCTCCTTTTTATTTTGTAAAGTGCTGCGTAAATTGCTGGTGCTATATAAATCCTGAATAATAATAATAATAATAATGATAATTCTAAAATAATTTCTTTTCAGGTTAGCAGATGTGAAAAATTTGGATACGGAGTTATGGTGACACAGGTAGCAGGGACAGCCGCTGGTGCAGTGGCCCTGCAGAAGTCAGGTAAATGCTAGTTATGCTCAGGGGCGTACCTAGAGCATTTGGCACCGGGGGTGGATCCTATATCTGACACCCCCCCCACTGATCATGCCTGTACGGACTCAGCCCCCTCATACCTGTACACACTCAGCCCCCTCATACCTGTACGCACTCAGCCCCCTCATGCCTGTACGCACTCAGCCCCCTCATGCCTGTACGCACTCAGCCCCCTCATGCCTGTACGCACTCAGCCCCCCTCATGCCTGTACGCACTCAGCCCCCCTCATGCCTGTACGCACTCAGCCCCCCTCATGCCTGTACGCACTCAGCCCCCCTCATGCCTGTACGCACTCAGCCCCCCTCATGCCTGTATGCACTTAGCCTACCCACCAGTACGTGCTCAGCCCCCACATACCTGTACACACTAAGCCCCCTCATACCTGTACTCACTCAGCCCACCCACCTGTACGTACTCAGCCCCCCTCATACCTGTACGCACTCAGCCCCCCTCATACCTGTACGCACTCAGCCCCCCTCATACCTGTACGCACTCAGCCCCCCTCATACCTGTACGCACTCAGCCCCCCTCATACCTGTACGCACTCAGCCCCCCTCATACCTGTACGCACTCAGCCCCCCTCATACCTGTACGCACTCAGGCCCCCTCACACCTGTACATACTCAGCTGCCCCCCCACACACACACACACATCTGTAAACGCACACACAGCTCTGTCCCCCCGTACAAAAACAGCCTCCTCCCTTGTACTCACAGCCCCCCACAGACCCCTTGTAAAGTGGTCTTCCTTGTCCCAGGTCTTGATACCACATGTCCCTGTGTAAATAAAATGCTGGCAGCACAAACGAGGGGCGCACATAGATGAAGCAGCCATAGGTGGCAGTATAGAGCCCTATATGAGCTAGGTGACATTGAACAACAAACACGGCAAACTCACATGAACAGAGAGCCAGCACAGCTACAGAACACCTCCTGCACCTGCCACTGCCCTGTCCCAACTCTGATAGCCGGCCTGACACCCCCCACCAATTTGTGGAACCCAGGGCAGACTGCCTCCCCATAGGCATGCCACTGGTTATGCTAAAAACTATTTTATTAATTGTTTTTTTTTGGGTTAATTTCAAAACAGATGCACGTTTTTTGCTTTTAAATAAAAGCCCAAGAAACACATTCTGAACAGGGCCTTAGATACATTATTGTTACCCCAGTAACAGAAGATGTCACCCCTATTTTCTCTGTCAGATTGCTATTAATTCTGACTCCAAGCGCAAAATGATTTTGCCACAAAATTTGAGGATGGACTAAAGAGAAAAGCATGAATATGTATATTAATCTATCTGGTAATAGTTAAAAGGGGAGATCCATCAACACAAGCCCAAAGCATATCCACCCAGGCTCAGGTATATCCGTCATTTACATTAATGTTAAATCGCACTACACACTCCCAGCACAAAGACCGGGGTCTCACGAGAGCCCCCAGCCCTGTACTAACGATCGGGATTCGGATCACCAGATATTGGGTCCCCTGATTGATGTGGTAGCCTGTGATTGGCTACCACAGTGATCAGTCACTGTGAAGCCCGCCCCAGTGTTTTTTTTTTCTTTCTGTGCATGGAGAAGTCTACAATGTATCTTTCTTGTTCCTTACAGAAAGAAAAAAAGTGCTTGTGGTAAAAAAAAAAAACCTAAATAAATAATTATAATAAAAAAAATAACAAAGAAAAACACCTAGATCACGGTTTGATCTAGGTCAGTGCCAAAGTTAGTGTTTTAGGTCAAAGGTCAGGGTCAGTATATTTTGGACAGGATTTTATATTTATTTTTGTTTAAATTGGCATCAGTATCTGTTGGTGTGTTTTATTTAGGACAAAAAAAAAGCAAAATGCGCACTATTGCTTCTGGGCTGTACTACGTGTCCAATCAACAATTTTCTTTTTTTTACTATTTTGGGCCAGTTTTCCTTTGATAATAAAAACAAATCAGGGAATATCCACAACTATTTACAATCAAATGAAAGCCCAATTTGTCCTAAAAAAAACAAGGTATAATCCACCTGGATGCCCCAAGTAGTTGTGATGATATGTAAGGTTTTACTAACCCATATCAAAGATATATTTCTGTGGTCACTGAGCACTTTTCTTTTATGTTTATAGGCTTTATCCAGGCTTTTGTCTCTGACTTGTGGTCTGCTCTTGAATGTGGAAGAGATGATGTCAGGGTCACTCACCCAAAACCCACCCCTGTAGATCCCATAGACAGGAGCTGTCAAAAGGTAAAATGCCAATTAATTATGACATTGCAGACATTCTGGAGACTTGTATAACAAGATATATACACACAGAGTGGATATAAGATTTCAGTCTAAAGAAAATGAAACAAATATAAATCATCTCAGAACTTTTTTCACCTTTTAATGTGGCTTATAAACTCTAAAACTCAATTGAAAAACAAACTGAAATCTTTTTAGGAGGGAGGGGGTATAAAAAAAAAAAAAAAACTATGCGGTTGCATAAGTGTGCACACCCTCTTATAACTGGAGGTGTAACAGTGTTCGAATTTAACTCATGTTAAATAGGAGTCAGTACATACCTGCAATCATTTAAAGTGCCTCTGATTAACCCCAAATAAAGTTGAGCTGTTCTAATAGGTCTTTCCTGACATTTTCTTAGTTGCATCCTACAGCAAAAGCCATGGTCTGTAGAGAGCTTCCAAAGCATCAGAAGGCTCTCATTGTTAAAAGGATCAGTCAGGAGAAGGGTACAAAATAATTTCCAAAGCATTAGATATACCATGGAACATGGTGAAGACAGTCATGATCAAGTGGAGAAAATGACACAACAGTGACATTACCAAGAGCTGGATGTCCCTCCAAAACTGATGAAAAGATGAGAAGAAAACAGGTCAAGGAGGCTGCCAAGAGACCTACAGCAACATTAAAGGAGCTGCAGAAATATCTGACAAGTATTGGCTGTGTGGTACATGTGACAACAATCTCCCGTATTCTTCTTATGTCTGGGCCATGGGGTAGAGTGGCAAGACAGAATGAATACTTACGAATAAAAACATTCAAGCCCGGCTAAATTTTGCAAAAATACATCTGAAGTCTCCCAAAAGCATGTGGGAAAATGTGTTCTGGTCTGGTAAAACCAAGGTTGAACTTTTTGGTTATGATTCCAAAAGATACTGTATGTTTGGTGCAAAAACAACACTGCACATCACCAAAAGAACAATGTACCCACAATGAAGCATGGTGGTGGCAGCATCATGCTTTGGGGCTGTTTTTCTTCAGCTGGAACAGGGGCCTTAGTCAAGGTAGAGGGGATCATGAACAGTTCTAAATGCCAGTCAATATTGTCACAAAACCTTCAGGCTTCTGCTAGAAAGCTAAACATGAAGAGGAACTTCATCTTTCAGCATGAAAACAACCCAAAACATACATCCAAATCAACTAAGGAAAGACTTCACCAGAAGATTTAAGTTTTGAAATGGCCCAGCCCTGAATCCGATCTGTGAAAATCTGTGGGGTGATCTGAAGAGGGCTGTGCACAGGAGATGTCCTCGCAATCTGACAGATTTGGAGTGTTTTTGCAAAGAGTGGACAAATATTGCCAAGTCAAGATGTGCCATGCTAATAGACTCATACCCAAAAAGACTGATTGCTGTAATAAAATCAAAAGATACTCCAACAAGATATTAGTTTAAGAATGTGCACACTTATGCAACCATATTATTTTTGTTTTTTATTTTTGCTTCCCTCCGCCTAAAAGATTTCAGTTTGTTTAACAGAGTTATACAATTTATAGGTCCCATTAACCACTTCCTGCCTGACCTATAGCAGCTTGATTCTGTTATCCTGACTGAGCATCATATGACGTCCAGCAGAATAACATGCTGCGGGGATGTGCAGCGCGGTGATTGCTAGTGCTGCATAACAGTCTGACACGCTGCATCTCCGAACGTGGTAAGGAGTCTCTGTCGGAGTCTTCTGACCACATGATCAGCTGTGACCAATCATCGCGTGAACCAGGAAGTGCAGGTAAATGACATTCTTCAGTTTGCACTGACAGGGAGAGGCGATAGTTGGCTTCCGTGTAAAAAAGGATGCAATTTTCGTTTGGGTACAACATTGCATGACCGTGCAATTACCAGTTAAAGCAGCGCAGTGCCAAATTGTAAAAAGTGCTCTGGTCATTGAGCAGCCAAATATTCCAGGGCTGAAGTGGTTAAATGTGGAAAAAGTTCTTAAATGATTTAACTTTGTCTCATTTTTTTACATCACAGAAACCTGATAATTTTATATATCCACTGTATATATTGTAATGTTGGGGTGATTAAGCTCAATTGGTAGATGCGGGTTTTAGTCTACATCAGTCAGGCGTGTATGGTTAAGGGCCTGGTAGCCCACGTTTATTAGAAGAAAAACAAAATATAAGTCCATCCAGTAATCCCACGCAGGGGTTTAAATTCATTCAGCACACAAATGAACATACCAAGCCACCTGGCTCTCAATTGTCAACAGTTCCTCTGCTTGCTCCCAACAGATTTGTCAACTCTTTCCAGCCCCCTGGACTCACCGACTTCCTTAGTCTTCCTGACTCTCAAGGTTGTCAGCCTTTCCCAGTCCCTTACACGGACTACAGTCTCCCACAGGGCAAACCACTCTTCAGCCAGCAGCAAGCTGTTCACACTCCTCCACCTTCCACACCAACAGCCCTTCATTTATATGGCTTATATGCAGCTGGGCACACACCCTGCTCGTTAACATCAAGACCCAGACACAGGGCTGGAGATATGCAAACTCTGTGTCTGCGTCTCGTTTTCCTCCAATTTCATAGGGACAGAGCCTCGCTCTGTCACATATCCCCCCCCTTTGTTTCGATCCGGAGGGAGGAACACCAGCACCCATCACGATGGTTGGGACACCTCTGTGCTGGCTGTCAGCCACGTAGGCCCAACCCTTTTTCCGGGTGCGCTTCCAGGAACATTCCCCCCTGGATCTTAACAGGTTCCTATATTTTCCTATACTCAGCCTTCCTCTTCTTTTGGGGTCCCTGGGCTTATTCACTTTTCTTGGGGGAACTCTGCCTTCCTTGAGCCCTCCTTTCACCTTACAAATACCCATTTTACCCTTCACCATCGGTATTTCAGGTTTAAAACAGTTTCTCTTGGTACCCACTGCAACCAAATCATTGTTTACAGAACGAACTCTTAACAGATCACAGCTTTCCAATTCAGTGTTTGTTAGAAGAAGACCTGAGGAGGGACTACATCCGACGGGACCATAGCACAGCTCCATCTCACCCGTTGTCCAACACTCCATGGGTACCTGTTCTAACAAACTACCCTGACCTAAGCATAAACCATTTTTTTCAGGTATACACATTACATTGTTATGGCAACCAATATTAACACTTTCTTCCACAGTGTCTCCAGGCACCTTAACTTGTACCTCTGGGCCAGTGACAGAAAGCATCTCTGCTACTGCCGAGTCCATTCTGGGCCCTTCTTTCTCATGAGGCCTAGCGGGTAAGGCAGTATCTGCGCCCTCTACTGACAACTGCTCCGCCACACCTCGGACCACACCAGCAGAGATGTTTCTAGTCACCGTATCAGGCGGAGAGACCTCTGATATCTCAAGCAGTTCTCTCGCGTGCCTTCCATACCAATCAATAACTAGAAGTACGCTCACAGAGAATCTGGAGATCCTGTGCCAAATGGGTAACCATTGGTCCCACCAATTCCACTGTTGGTCAAGGTTTCCCAGCACTGCCTGTACCACTTGGCTCCACCCATTGGTGCTACGCAGCACCACCTGGTCCAACTGCGGTGGAGATACCCAAGTATACAGCAAGTTCATTTTTACCAACTCTAGCATTTCCAGTAAAGTTTTTGTCATCTCTAAACATCCCATGTCTAAACACCAGAACTTTCTAGGGTCCTTTACCCTGTCCAAGACATGGAGGGGCTCAGCGACTGCAGGTTGAGAGGGTGAGACATTTGAAGAGACCTCATCCTCCTTGGAGGTACTCATCATCACAGCTTGTTTCTCCCCTGGAGAGCTGTCAGACACATGTCTCACACTTATCCCTTCTGCACCAGTGTTGGTGAGCCTCTGCAGGTCATTACAAGTCACACTATCACTTTGATACTCCATATCATTTAGCTGTGGAGCTGTGGACAACACATCTGCGATGCCAGTGCCCTGAACTGTTTCCTCAGAGTGGAGGGCAGCAACCTTTGCAGGGACCAAGACGCCCTCAACCACCTGCGGGTCGGCGATCCCCCTGTCTGGCATAGCAGTTGTGTCCACACCCTTGTTACTTAAGCTAGCCTTATCCAGCATGGCTAACAATTGTTTGGCCCAGCTGTCCCAGTCCATTGTGGTTCCCTCATGGGTGTTCCACAGCATTGCATCACCTGCTGTAGAAGGCCGCACAAAAACCTGGGATTCATTAGCTTTAACTGCACATTCCTCACTTCTATACAGATCATTTTGTAACACCACACTTTTATCAACGTTGCATTGGTGTGATGCTTCGTCACCTAAAACTTGGTGCAGCACACCATTCTGAACACCTTTTTCTGGTGGTACTACAGACACATCCAGCTTTGTATACTCAGCTTTTGCAGGCTGAATTAACCCCTTGCCCACTGGGCTACACGTAGGGTTGTGGGGCTGCGCCCACACTCTCTCACTGTGTGAATTAGTCCCCCCTTGTTCCACCAGCATAGCACCAGAGCCATCCTGGGCAGCCTCTGACTCCAACACATGGAGACCCCATGAGACTTCCATGGACAATCCTGTGCCTCTGCCTGTCATGGGAGATCTCCTACTCTCATCACTGGTAGTGAACACATTACCAACCTCACTCTCAGATATGACATTACAAGAAATACATGCTTCAATGTCATTACACTCATCACGTTTAGCAATAGTATCACTTTTGTTAGTACGATCATTAGCATTCTCATTACATGTAGACACAACTGCTGTTTTTGTGGTTTGTTTATGAGCCACCATAACCTCTGAGCGACTCTTCACAGCACCCGCTCTCTGTAAAGGGGCACTTTTGCCTATTTGGGCAGCTCCATAGCTGACCTGGGAAACTCTCTGCTCCAACACTGCAAGCTCCTTGGAAGTTTCCCTGGGCAACGCTGCAGCAGCTGTCACTAGGGAACATGGTACCAGCACTGTTTTGGTCACCCCTAGCTCAATTTTCCCAGCCATCTGCTGGATCATAGCAGGCATATGCAGAGTCCCCATGTCCTTTTCAGTCTTTAGCCCTGCGTCTATTTGGGCTTTACGCGGTGCCTCCCCACTGCTCTGGGTAGCACACTGCAGAAAGTCTATGTCCATTTGTACTGCGGATCTCCCCACTGGACATACTCCCACTTCACTGGGTTCAGCATCATAAACTGAAACAGTCTTACCAGTTCCTGCAGCTGGTGTCATAGCCTTCACTTGAGTGCGTTGTCTCACTGGTGTGGTGTCTCCACAGGCTGACTCCCCCATGTGGCCAGGGAGCAAAACTGCAGCCTTTCTGGACCCACTGACGCCCCCTGTAGGTAACACAAGATCCTTGTTGCTAGGGGTAACTGCAGACTTGCGCTCCAAAGCTGGTTGGCTATACCTCATGCAGGATTCAGGCTGATATACTCTCCTTTCTGGACTGACCCCTTGGCCTAAGTGGCCATGACAGAAAACCTTACGTTTCTCTGGATTTCCAATTCCTAGGACTTCCGGCGACACTTCTCCCATCCTGGAGCATTGCTGGCGGCCCATGATACAATGGAACTCTCCTCTAAGAAGGATTTCCTCTTTAAACTTGCGATAGTCATCCTGGTCCCCATCCATCAAATGGTAAACCGACCGGAACTCTATCCGCAATAAGGTTTGCAGCAGTTTTGGCCACCTGTCCCTAGGCCATTTTCTCTTTACAGCAACTTTTTCAAATCTTACAAGGAAGTCTCCCACCTCCTCTGTAGGCAGCATGGGTTGCATATAGTCAGAGGCCAAGATGTCAGCCCCTTGCAGTGCACCCGACTCTTTGCGATTCCGCTTGAACCATTCATTCGCTGTCTCACATGTCACTGGCCCCTTTTTACTGGTCCTACAAGGTGGAGACATCTTCTCAGACCATGCTGAGCTCACTTCTTGGCATCTCCTCCATGACTGGCTCTCACTCGTTGCCATTGGATACCACTTCTGAGGACACAGCTGATCACAATCATTAGTAGATGAGCTCCAGAATTCATCAACCTCCCATCCAGCTTGGTTATTCCACAAACATTCCTGTGACAAGGGGCAATGGGCAACAGCATGTCCCCACTCACTACAACGGATGCAGCGCAGAGGCCTCCTTGCGTCATGCTGTGGCACCTTTGGGCTCAGGCTGCCAGGAACAACATCCTCTTTAACTTGATTAAACATGAACTTCTTGCTTTTTGACTGCCTCATCCTTGCAATCACATGCACACAGCAGCTTGTAACAGTTCTCAGCAGAGAAAGGAAGAAAAAAAAAAAATCTGATGTTTAATTCTTCCTTCACAGGTACACAACCTGCATGCAACACAGTCCATCAAATAAACGTATACGCAATGCTGTTCGCCTGGCTGCCACACACAGCTAGCAGTAGTTCCTGATGCGACTCACCATGGAGCAAGGACCCGGATTCCACCGTCTACATGCCCGCATTCGAGCACCAATTGTAATGTTGGGGTGATTAAGCTCAATTGGTAGATGCGGGTTTTAGTCTACATCAGTCAGGCGTGTATGGTTAAGGGCCTGGTAGCCCACGTTTATTAGAAGAAAAACAAAATATAAGTCCATCCAGTAATCCCACGCAGGGGTTTAAATTCATTCAGCACACAAATGAACATACCAAGCCACCTGGCTCTCAATTGTCAACAGTTCCTCTGCTTGCTCCCAACAGATTTGTCAACTCTTTCCAGCCCCCTGGACTCACCGACTTCCTTAGTCTTCCTGACTCTCAAGGTTGTCAGCCTTTCCCAGTCCCTTACACGGACTACAGTCTCCCACAGGGCAAACCACTCTTCAGCCAGCAGCAAGCTGTTCACACTCCTCCACCTTCCACACCAACAGCCCTTCATTTATATGGCTTATATGCAGCTGGGCACACACCCTGCTCGTTAACATCAAGACCCAGACACAGGGCTGGAGATATGCAAACTCTGTGTCTGCGTCTCGTTTTCCTCCAATTTCATAGGGACAGAGCCTCGCTCTGTCACAATATATATATATATATATATATATATATATATATATGTGTGTGTGTATGTGTGTGTGTGTGTGTGTGTATATATATATATATATATATATCACATGCAATGTTATTTTTTTGTATTTCAGTAAAGCATGGCACAGTGTTAAAATGCTTAAAGCAGTATTTAACTCAAAACCAAAACAGAATTACATTGCAGCTCACCAATAATTAGATATGGTGGCTGCATCAGTTCTCTTTTCTTTGGCTTTTTCCCTCTGTTTTCAGCTGGTGATCTGGCCAGCAATATAACTCCTGTATTAGTGAGACACCACTCTTGATGAATGAGAACAGGAGGCACAGCAGGCAGTAGCATTGCCAGTCGGGGTGGGGGGTAATGTTAAATGTATTAGCAGATTTAAAAACACTATCAAATTGAAGCCAAACTCCATCTCACACTTTATAATCAGTTACAGCAAACAGTTTTTGTGTGCCTTTTGGGATGAAAGTTTTACATTAATAAATGAAAGCTGATCATTTTAATTACCCCTGCCAGTGTTAAGTGATTTATCTCATTCATGTAAACTGATACATTCTTTTGGAGAGCTTGTGCTTTTGAAAAACCACAGACTTGCTGACCAGGTCACCAGATAAATAATTAAAGAAAGAAAGCCTCAAAAAGGAAACTAATAGCCATTACATCTTAGAATTGGTAAGCTGTAATATAATAAAGGTTTACGTTTGGGTTTAATACTGCTTTAAATGTTACTAAATGTATTGTCATTGTGAGAAAATATGTGCATTTTATGGGAACTCTTCTAAGAAGGCATTGGTAACGCGGAATGCCGAAATCCTGTTTCACTCATACAAATAATTCATGTACTTAAGTAATACACTAGTCTTATGTGCTCCTATGGCTTAGCATCAGAAATTCCCTATAGACTTTTACCTATGCATCTAGATGCAGAATGGTAATCCAAGGATAAATGCATTCTCATCACTAAATCAATCTCCTCTTAATGAAGTTGCGCTTTTGTTTCCAAATAAAACACATCTGAGGTTTAATTTGTTTTATTTTTTCTTATCTTTTTAATATCAAGCCTTTTCTAGCAATGGTGAACTTGTCTTCATACCCTGCTGTTTATGAGCTGCTAGGAAAGCAAGTCTTGCCTTCGAAGAATGAATACTCTCTCCGCGAAGTTCCCTCTTCCTTTGTTGTAAGTTAAAATGCCTTTATGCAACTATTTCCAATGCTCTTAGCTGCAAAAACAAATGTATCTTGACATATTTGCTATGTAAATATTTTATCAAATAATGTTAACCGGTTCCCAGCCGGGTCGTGTACATATAAGGGGGCAGAATTGCTCCTCTGCGTGAAAACCCGTACGGGTACGGGGTTCCTTTAACCGCTGCCAGAGGGTGCGTTCGTGCCGCATGGTGGGGGACCCGATAGGCGTGGCTGGCATAAACACACAAATCCCTGAGCTGTCAGAGGAGAGGAGACAATTTGTTTGTTCCTATAAGTAGGAAAGGCAAAATGTCTCCTCTCCTACTCAGTCCTATCTCCATACAGTTAGAACACACTGAGGGAACACACATTTAACTCCTTGATCGCACCCTAATGTTAACCCCTTCCCTATCAGTGTCATTTACACAGTAATCAGTGCATTTTTATAGCACTGATCGCTTTATAAATGTCAGTGGTCCCAAAAATGTGTGAAAAGTGTCCGATCTGTCCGCCACAATGTCGCAATACCACAAAAAATCACAGATCACCGCCATTACTAGTAAAAAAAAAATGCCATAAACCTTTCCCATAGTATGTAGAAGCTAAAACTTTTGTGCAAACCAATCAATATATGCTTACTGCGATTTTATTTTTACCAAAAATATGTAGAAGAATATATATTTGGGGATATTATAGCAAAAAAGTAAAAAAACACACACATATATATATATATATATATATATATATATATATATATATATATATATATATATATATATATATATATATATAGAATTTTTTATTTTTTTTTCAAAATTGTTGCTCTTTTATTGTGTTTAGCGCAAACAATAAAAAACGAACAGGTGATCAATTAGCCCCAAAATATTGCTCTATTTGTTGAAAAAAAAAAGGATGCAAATTTTGTTTGGGTACTGTCACAGTACTACTTACAGTGAGCCCACAGGCGAGCAGGTGACATGGGATCCCCCAGGGTGTGGAGTCTAAGGGCCAGCCAGTATTCTGCCAGGGACCCCCTCACGAGGGTTTGGGCTTAGCTGCGTGCTGATCCCAGGTCATGAACCCGGGTTCACCCTGCTCGCTAGGGAAGTACCAGAAGACACTGTTAGACAAGGATGGATGGATGGATGAAGCAAAGGAAAGCTGGATAGTAAGCCAAGGTCAGGGCGGGCTGCAGACAACGTAATCCAAGCAAGCCGGGTCGGTACACAAGAGATCACTTCACTAGAGGTCAGGTAAAACAGGTTACACGAAGGGAGCTCAGAAACGATTGTTGCTCAAGCAACCAGTAGCTGGTTTGAAAGGGATTTAAATAGAGAAGCACATGAGAGGCTGGACAGGAAGTAGCAGAAAGGAATCATATATTAGGCAACAGGTGAGGGGCAGCGACACCCATAGCTGCAGAGTGCACAGAGCTGAACACCAGCTAGTGGAACAACAGGTGCCAGCTGACCTACAGCAGTAAAGGTGAGATACAGATCAACTCCGCAGCTGATCTGTGTCAGGTACAGCATTGCATGACCGCACAATTACCAGTTAAAGTGACACAGTGCCAAATTGTAAAAAATGCTCTGGTCAGGAAGGGGGTAAAACCTTCCGGGGCTGAAGTGGTTAAAGGAGAACTTTGATAAGCAAGATTTGCATTTAAACTGTTTAACTGGATATGCAATTTAATTACAGTGCAATTTCAGAATAAAATCCTTCTTTCTGAGTGCCTGTGTTCATGGGCATTGGACTTGTGTTGCAAACATAGTGTACAAGAAGTTATAGAAGATGGTTTTAATTTATATTTAAGCCTAAGGTTCACATCTAAAATTCTGAGCTTCTTTTGATTAAATATGACTGTTGGTTGCTTTGGGCTTTGCCTTGTATAGAGCAAATTTACTAATTACCCAGCTTGACTCAATATGCTACTCAGATTTGTGCATTTAAAGTCTATTACAGTTCTAGACTAGCTCATAGTATTTCAACTCATTTTACTGTATGCAAGGAACATCGTGTGAAGTATAGTAAAATCTTTCTTCCATTTATTGAAAGAAATGTATTTAAGGATTTATACAGTTTTCTCCCTTAGGCCAGCTACCTTGTGTCACCCGTCTCTAACACATACAAAATGCAGAACCAGAAATTCTTTAACAAGTTTTACAATGAGACAGTATCACTGTACATCATGGATGTGGCACTCCAGATGTTGCAGAACTACAAGTCCCATCAGGCCTCTGCCTTTGGGAGTAATGTTTGTAACTGTCATCCTTGCAATGCCTCATGGGACTTGTAGTTCCTTAACAGCTGGCAGGCTATGAGCACCAATGCTATACATGCTCTGGTGAGAAGGGACTAAAGCGGGGCCCGGCAACCTGTCAATAATGATCTACCCATCTATCACAGGAAGGTGAAAGTTGAGACATATGTCATGCCTGGCACATGTCCACAATTTGTTGGTGCAGAATTTCCTAAATAGGTACCCAGGGTTGGAAGATCTACTAAAGCAGACCGGAAGAGTGTGTAGCCATCATACACAGCTAGTGCTCAGTTGGCTGAAATTTAGCGGGAATTCCACCTGCCCATAAACCGCCTGATTTGTGACATGCCCACCAAGTGGAACTCAACTTTAGTAATGCTGCAGCGGCTGCACATGCAGCAGAGGGCCCCTCAATGAGTACCTCTGAGTATGGCACAAAAACATACTCAGGCCGGCTCAACTTTTTTTCCCCATGCCAATGGATGCATGCACTGTACTGTCACCATTTGAGGAGGCCACAAGGATGGTGAACCGTGATAATGCATACATCAGTGGCACAATCCCTGTTGTGTTCCTGCTAGAGCAGACTGCATGGCATTATGGACAAGGCACTCGATGCAGAGCAGCGGGACGAAGAGGAGGACTTCCTTTCCTCTCAAGGCCCACTTTATACAGACAACATTGTTCCTATGCCATAGAACACACAAGAGGAGAGAGAGGAGAGGGAGGATTCTGGCAGTTTCGGAGGCACTGAAGCACGGAAAGACATGCATCAAACAGTAAGAGATGGTTTTCCATCCCCAGAACCCTTGGGAGTAGTACATGGCTACTGGAGGCAAGAGGAGGCAGTTCCAGATACTGGAATCCTCAGTGACCCAGAGGAGTCTGCTTCTCATGCCTCCACAAGTTTGCGGTGCATGGGCATCCTCATGTTTCAAAGCTTGCAAAAGGACCCAAGAATATGTGACATAAAGGAAAAGGATTACTATTGGTTGGCAACCCTCCTTGACCACCGTTATAAGGGGAAAGTCTCAGAACTCATCCCGTCCCCACAGAGAGTGCAGAAGATAAAATAAAAATTTGAGGACACCTTAAAGAGGAGTTTATCGAACGCTTTTCCGACTCTGGTAGGTCACAGTTTCATGGAAAATGTAGTTTTGAGGCTTCTGTTGGTCAAGAGAGGAGCGATGGAGAAGGCGGCTGCCTAAGTGATGCATTTCTCAATTTTGTTTAGTTCCCACAGCCCAGGGCTGTCAGCTTCTACATCCCATTGGCAGTGTCGGCATCACATGGTGGACGATTATCTAGGGGTGAAAACAAAGATGGAGAGCTTTCTAGTTGACGATCCACTGGCTTACTGGGTCATGAGAATAGACCACTGGCCAGAACTTTCCCAGTATGCTATTGAGCTGCTGAGCTGCCCTGAATCCAGCATGCATTCAGTGCTGCTGGAGGTTTTGTTACTGATCATAGAACGTGTCTGTCCACAGACTCCGTGGACCGCCTGACTTTTATCAAAATTAATCAGTCTTAGATTACCAGCAGCTATGAAGCCCCTGTTGCCAATGTCGCTGATTAAGTGTTTTTGGGATGTGGAATCTCTGCAGGACTTCTAGGCTGCCTAGTGTTGTGGGTGTTAATTTCATCTGGAAGAATGTTTTTGGTGTAGGTTTCTTGGGCACAATTAACACCCAAAGACCAATTTGTGTGCACCTGTTTGACAGGTGCATATCATTGCAATTTTTGACAGCAAGGCCAATTCTTTGCTTTCATCAAGAGTACCTATATAGATTTACGGTGTGAAGGCGCCACCGAAACCCAAAGGCCAATTTTTCTGCACCCGTTACTTCTATTGAAAGTCTGTGGTAGAGACACCAGAATTGATCCAAAAAAATCTCTAATCTTGTTCCCAGTGCATTACACTGTGTCCTCATCATAGAGAATGGCGCTCCACGCGTGCACCCCCCCAGGCGGCCGGTAAGCCCAGGACATCATTATGTGCCCGCCCAGGATAGGAGATACCTCTTGCGGATGTCATTTGCCTATGGGCGGGACCTGAAGTGGTTAAAATAAGTTTTTACAAACTTTCTTTTCATTGATACATGTCTCCCAGGGCAGTACCCGGACCCCCATATCCATTGTATACCTAATTACTTGCATATAAGCCTTAAAAATGGTCACTTTTGATTTTTCAGGTTCGGGACCCATAGACTTCAATGAGGTTCGTTATTTGGTTCTGAATTTTCACGATGTTCGAAAGTTCTGGTGCGAACTGAACAGGGGGTTGTTCGGGTCATCGCTATTAATCAACAAAGGTTGCCTACCCCAGAATTAAAGGAATCAAAAAGGCCTCCAACTGAATCACAGTAAAACCTTCTTAGACCAGAAGGAATTTTAATGTCTCATTCCATCTCATATCTCAAAATAATTATTCCTCATTTTGGGATATTTAGTGGAGCCATGCAAATGAATACTTTATACCCCAGCAGCCAGATGCACATCCAAAACTACGGATGTATAGTGCAAATATAGCCAAATATTATAGTGCCATGTATTCCAAACTGCATACAGCTGTTTCAGGTATTTTGACCATCATTGTTGCAGTGCATGGAAACCATGGTTTCCATAGAGTAGGACTTGGGACCCAATGAGACAGTTATAATCTGAAGGAACTGAAAAAATCTAAAAGCCCTCCGTCCGAATCAGTGTGTAATACAGTGAAGCCTGCTTAAAGCCTTTTTCGGGCTCCAAGCCCTACATAATAGAAGTCATGGTTTTCATACATGAGATGGAAAAAACATTGGTTTTCTAGCAATTATGCTTTATTAGCCTTTAGAAAGATCGCGTTATAGGGTTTTAGGGCAGCAAATATTAGCCCTTAGTTGCCAAAACCTATAGAGCCTAATGTTAAATCCGGCCCTGTATATCTGATAGGTTGCCATGGCTTCCAGAATATTTTGCCTCTTTGCAATGTAGTTTATAGCAGTGGCTGCAGGTTGATTATGTTTAGCTTTAAAGAAAACCATTTGCCAAAGGACATCTGTAATAATGTAAACTTCCACGCTTGAATTGTTATAATAGTATAACTTTACCTCTCCAGAGATTACTATTATTTATTTTTTAATCATTTACTAGTATTTTTTTGAACACAAGTGTCAGACTAAACATCATAGAGTGAAGCTGGCTGTACTGTACATGGAGTGAAATTTGGCCAGTTTAGCAGGGAACTGCCATATTTTGATCCATGCATGGACAGGCTTGGTTGCACACAAGTTGATCAACCTGTTGGAAAATTGTCTTTCGGTCAGAGACGCCAGCTATAGCCTTGGTAGTACCTTTAGGTTGACCATACACGAGTCATTTTCTTTCATTCAACCAGTGGGTTGAATGAAAGAATATGACTCGATTTCCCCATCCACACACTCGATGTGCATGGGGGAATCAAGTCATTTGCTTTTGTGCAACCTGTTGGCTGAACATAAGAAAATTACTTGGCCAGCATAAGGCCATTTTGTCTTCTGCCTAATATCAGTGCTGATAAAAAAGACTCATAAAACTATTGTGTAATAAAGGTGTTAGCAGAATTAACAGGAAACTAAATAAAAGGCTTTGCTAATTGTCAGGTTTATCCTTCTTCAGTGTTTTGGTTAGTGTCAGTTGTCATCACCAAGCTCAGACAGCAGCCTGCCCCTAAACTCACATTTCAACAGGGAGATAATATAACTAAGCAATGGGGCATACACAGTTGTCCCTGAGAGGGAAGGCTGCATTATGTTGAAAATAGAGGTTGTGCACACTTGTCATTTATTGAGTAAATAGAAGTTGTGCTCAGTTGTCATTTATTGAGTAAATGGGTAAAATAACCATGCCACAAAGTACTGTTAACAGTAGGTTATATATGGTAAGTGCTGAGTTAATATTACATTGGTGTAGGCATTGTTATCTTTGTTGTGCTGTGAAAAGCAATTTGGATCAACAAAAGGGAAATGCAGCAATCGCATTTGACCTCACTTTACAAAGGCTTTATTTATCTGTCAAACCCAAAATACTTGCTTTTTTTTTTTTAATGAAGACTGTTTTTTATAATAAGGATTATGCATAATATTTAGACACCATGAAAAAAAAAAATTGGCATGATCTGTTGCTGCTAAATATTCATTGTAGTGAAGCAGATGCCATAGTAACAGATTTGTCAGTTGTTGATGTGCCTATATTTGTTTTTTACCTTCTTTGGAGGGAGAATAATGAAAATTACCAGCCAATATCAGTGGATAACGTAAAGTCATACTAAAGTCTCTCTTTTTTCTTTAAAAATAATAAAATTGTTATACCTACCTGCTCTGTGCAGTGGTTTTGCACAGAGAAACACAGATCCTCCTCTTCTCGGGTCCCTGGATGGAGGTCCTGCTGAGTGCCCCTACAGCAAGCGGCTTGTTATGTGGGCACCCGAGCCACAGCTCCATGTGTCCATTCAGACACAAAGCCATGGTTTGGGCCTGCCAATGGTGCTGCTGCTGTGTGTCAGCCAATCAGGAGGGAAAGTCCCAGATGACCAAGGACGTTGTTGAATCGAGATGGGCTCAGGTAAGTATTAGGGGGGCCGAGGGAGGCTGCTGCACATAGAAGGTTTTTTTTTTATCTTAATGCATAGAATGCATTAAGGTAAAAAACCTTCTGCCTTTACAACCACTTTAAAAATGACCAGTAATGATTTGAGTTTATGAGGAATTGTGTAATTTTTAATGCTGCCTCACCCTGAAGTCTTGTTATATCCCCTGGCCCCCTACTCTACAGTTCTTGCCAATTTGGCCAAGCTACATGTTCATTAATGAGGCTTTAAAGAGGAAGTAAACCCTGATGGGTTTACTTCTTCTTTGTCTCCCTGCAAAGGTAAAGCATAATGGGCTACTATGCATCGCATAGTAGCCCATTATGTGTCACTTACCTGACAGAGCGTCCATCTTCTTCCGGGTATTGCTGCTCCGGCCACTCACAGCGCTGGAGCAGAGATGACGTCACTCCCGCACATGCGCATGGGAGCCACCACTAGCGGCATGCCGCTGCTAACGGCGATAGTGCGCCTGCGCACCACTGTCTATGGCGCATGCGCCTTAGACAGCAGTGCCTGTCTTTTTTAGTAAATATCTCCTAAACCGTGTAGGTTTAGGAGATATTTCTTGGACCTACAGGTAAGCCTTAATCTCGGCTTACCTGTAGGTCAAAGTGGTTTGTAAGGGTTTACAACCACTTTAAATAAATGGCAGTTTAGGCTTGAAAGGTCAAGAATAAGGTGTGTTGGCACACATGAAATATGAGTCGCCTGATCTCCCTTAGCATAGTGTCCTGTAATGGTGGTACTAACAGATGAATCGGTGCTCAGCTATTTGAGCAAACAGTGCCTTTTTTTCATATTCATGGCATCCGTGGATAGTAAGAGGGTATGTTACTGTTTTATCCAGGTGGCTTTTGAGGAGTAGATTCTGCGAGGAACAATACATATTGATACACTAGCCAAACCACAGTACACATTAGTACAGACCAGTGGTAGAGAGGCAAAGTAACAGATAGACACAGGTAAGGACAGTACAGAGGAGGACCATATAGACAAACGGAGACAGATACATGAAGAGCATATTTAGGGCAAACCAGGGAAGTGAAAGAAACAGACAAGCATTGGAAGGGATGTTAGGTTCAGAGACAAACCCAATTGGTGGCAGACAAGCAGTAGGGACAGAGAAAAACTAGACACAGTAGGGCTAATATGAATAAAGATGAGACAAACCAGGTATGATCAGTTAGAGGCAAAATACGAATGAGAAATAGTAGGGAGATACTGGGACTCATTTACAAACACAAAGCATTTAATATTCATCTCTTGAGACAAGCCTGAGTCAATCACCTTTTTACTGTAGAGAATAACTCATTGCACTTTGCTGCCATTAAAACCAATAGTTTGTGTTTTCTAAATGGTTAAGGTCCCCCAATATTATATCGGTTGACAAGGTGGCAGACACAAGTTCATTTAGAAATAGGCACCTTTGCTGATGTACCATTTTCACTATGCATCTCCTACAATAAATTATCTCATTTCACTTACTTATGCTTTTCCATGGAGAAATGTATGTATATTAAGTTTAAATTAAATCGGATCAAAAGAAAAGAAAAAAAGCGGACTTTACTGCTATCAGGGAGACTACAACATTTAAAGTCATAAAACTTTATTAAATATAAAATTTGTAAAGATAAAAATACCATAGGATAACAGTCCCTAGTATAAAGTCACATCTCTCATAGTATTAAGATATAGCATAAATAGCTTAATACATATTTTTAGAACATAACATTACATAACACTCCATGAAAAAGGTTTCGCATGCTTCCTCTGGGCCTTTTTTATATGTTCATGAGAGAGTGACCTATCTTCAGAAAATACGTATTAGTTATACATACAGGAACAGATATTAATTGAAATCATCAACTGAAATAACGAATCAATCCTGAAGCCAGATGAGATCAAAATTATTAATATTAACAGTCCTTTCTGGGGAGCGATCAATTGAGGCACAGAGACAAATGTAGATCTAATAAAGGTGGCAAAGGAGATAGATATATGTACAGTACCTATACAGTATATCTTGAGACTCTACATATTAAATGTATCACATAGGACAAATGAAAAAGGCCTCATGCACACAGGGAGTTAGAAAAAACTAGCTGCAAAACTACTTCTTGCGCTAGGAAAAAGCTGCTTTAAAAGCACCCTTTTAGCAGCTTTTTGCATTGGCGTCAATATGCTTTTAGACACATTTAGCCAGATAAGCGCTAAGCAGCGTTTAAAAAAAAACAAAACATCCCTTTTCTATTTTCCACTCCCAAATTTCCCATAATGCCATATAAAATAAATATATTATGTTAAATAGCATGTGTTGGTGCCATTTTGGTTAGAAAAAGAGAGAGAGGAGAGAGCATTTGAGAGTAGCTGTGAGTTTGTTGGAGTTTTGTGGCATTTTTGATTATGGATCCATTCGTTCAGAAAATAGATGAGGCAATTTTGCTGATTGTCTTGCAGACGCTGCAGAGGAGGAGACAGTTGGAGGACGAGAGAAGCAGCAGGCGTCGTCAGTTCTGGACGCATCCAATAGTATCCCAGCTTCTTTCTTTGGGGTACTTTAACAACATGTATGCCCAACTTTGCATGCATCCAGACAAATTCACATTACATAACTTTACACGGATGTAGGTTTAATGCCATATAGTTCTGTGTGCATTACTGCCAGTTTAACGCCATATGGTTTTGTGTGCATTAATGCCAGTTTAGCTACATATAGTTCTGTGAGTCACAGTACGTTTGGCGCATTATAATGCAGTATATTATAGTATAACCATGGAGCGTGTCTATGTAGTGTGAGTACTCAAATTAAAGTGCACCAAACACCTCTTTACATTGATTAAAGTGCATCTACGTCCAGATTTCAAATTCTTCTTTACATTTACTTATAAGCACTGCCCCCTCCCTCCCAATAATGTCTGGGAGGACAACAAGGAGAGGCAGAAGTTCCCTTGGCACTGTAAGGGGGCCAGCAATAAATGTGTCCACGGATGTGGTGGTCAGTCCTCAGACAGGGCATCATTTTCTCTGTTTAGTGAGTTTGCCCATGCTATCCAACCACAGCATGCAGAGGAGGTGGTGGATTGGCTTACTAAACCTTCCTCATCCACTGTTATGCAAGCAGAGACAAGTGTGCACTCCCCTG
Organism: Lithobates pipiens; assembly: GCF_037356315.1. Classification (NCBI taxonomy): domain Eukaryota; kingdom Metazoa; phylum Chordata; class Amphibia; order Anura; family Ranidae; genus Lithobates; species Lithobates pipiens. The sequence goes on from NW_027507758.1 coordinate 276,301,084, forward strand.
CAGTTGCCAGAGTGGATAAACCTGCCTCCTTGTTCACATCTATTCCTGCCATAATCCCAACATTAACCATTGAGGAGTCAGCTGAGTTATTTGACCACAGCGTCAGCCATTGCTCCTTTATTATGCCCAGCCATTACTGGATTGCAATGTTGGTTCTGAGTTTGAGAATGACAGGAACATGAGCCTAGAGAGAGGGAGGAACACTGGTAGAAAATGTAGCATTCATGTTCCCCCAGCCACAATGTATTTTCAAGTTGTCTCCAGATGGAGGAGATGACGACGAGGTCATTGATGCAACTTGGGTGCCAGATAGAGCAGAGAAGGAAACTGAAGGTGAGGTGGCAGCCACTCTATTCCATCACATTCTGCAGCGGTTATCTCCTGGCCCACTCTCCATAGCTTAGCTGTCCAGGCCTTTTTCAGTACATCTGCAGCAGACCACACTGTTGCTATTTGCAAACTATGTCTCAGGCACATCAAACATGGCAAAAACGCCAACAATTTGGGTACCAAATGCTTAACCTGGCATTTAACGTCCAACAACTCAGCCTGTTGGCAAGAGCACCTAAAAGGGGCACACATCTGTTCCTCCTCTTCCTCCTCCTTACCCACTTCAGTCTGCACCTGTGATACCGAGTCATTAGCTCTCAGCAGCCTCCACTGACAGGGATGATGGTATAGCACAGAGTGTCCCAGGTCCTAGAAGCACATCTGCCAGCAGCACACCACCAACTGTAGACTGTAGCTGGCAAATTTCTCTGCCCCATCTGATGCAGCGGAAAAAAAAAATACAGTCTCTGCAACCCACATGCCCAGCATCTGAATGCAAGCTTATCAAAGCTGTTGGCTCTCCAACTTCTGCCTTTCAGCCTGCTGGCTTCTGCCCCCTTCCGTGAATTTGCACAATGTGCTTTACCACAATGGCAGGTTCTCAGTCGCTACTACTTTTCACATAAGGCCGTTCCATCTCTCTACCATCAGGTGGAAGGGAATGTTCTGGCATCGTTTGGGCAAGTCAGTCAGCCGTAAAATCCACCTTACTGCTGACACGTGGTCCAGCAAGCATGGGCAGGGACAATATATTTCGTTCACAGCACACTGGGTAACGCTGATTGCAGCTCGAAAAGATGCAGGACAGGGCTCGGTGCTGCAGCTTGTTGTGGCCCCACGTCTCCATACAGCTAGTGGTGATGATGCCAGATTTGTGAGCTCTACCCCGTCCTCCATCTCCTCAGCCACCTCCATGCCCTTTTCTGCAGAATTGACCTATGAACATCAGGTACCCCCTAAGCATTCAAAGGGCTATTCCCAGATTCAGTGTTTAGGGGACAGGAACATGGGGGGTGAGTGCTTTCGGAAAGGGGGGCGCCCTGCGGCCCCCCCAACCCAAAGCACCTTGTCCCCATGTTGATGAGGACAAGGGCCTCTTCCTGACAACCCTGGCCGTTGGCTGTCGGGATCTGCAGGCGGGGGGCTTATCGGAATCCAGGAGCCACCTTTAATAAGGGGCCCCCCAGATCCCAGCCCCCCACCCTGTGTGAATGAGTATGGGGTACATCGTACCCCTACCCATTCACTTGAGGGAAAAAGTGTCAATTAAAAAACACACTACACAGGTTTTTAAAGTAGTTTATTAGGCAGCTCCAGGGGTCTTCTCCGCGCTTTCCGGTTCTTCTCGCCGAGCTCCTCCACTATCTTCTGCACTTTTGCCACTCTTTTGCTAGCGGAGGAGCCTGGGTTTTTTCCTTTGTCGTCGTAGCCATCCGGGGGTCTTCTTCTGACTTCGGGGGTCTTCTCCGACTTCTCTGCGCTTTCCGGGTTCTTCTCGCTGGGTTCCTCAGCTATCTTCTGCTCTTTTGCCGCTCGTATGCTAGCGGAGAAGCCCAGCTTTCTCCATCATCGTCACTTTCGGCGTCACTGTCTTGTTCTTCTTCTTCTGTTCTTCCGATTTTGACACAACGCTCTCTCCCGCTGTAATGCCGTGGACACGGTGTACAGCGACTTATATAGGCATAAAGGGCGGGGTCACCGAGTGATGTCACATTATGACCCCGCCCCATATGACGTCACAGTCCCAGGCTTTGCCGCCACTGTAGGTCCCCAGGTTACCCACTGCTGCTCTCAATCGTGGGGGGGTCCGGTCCGCCATGCTGCCTCTCTTGGAGGTGGGGGGGTCCAGTCCTCTGCTCACTACTTACACACTCTCTATCACACCATGCTGTTCCAGCACTGACTTCTGCACCAAAAAGCTCTGCAACAGCACCACCTAGCTGTAAAACGGGCATCAGGGTTGCTGGGATCTAAGAAAACATCCACACTGCACCTCTCCTGCTGCACTTCCTGCACCAGAGCTAGTACCCTGTGCTCAGTTTTAATACTGCAGCTGCACCCCCTCTGACGCTGATTGCGACCACGGCCACGCACACCAGCACGGCCATGCACCTTGCCCGTTCTTTGCTGCCTGTAGCCATATCCAGGTCCCTGGATTCCTGACAAAAAAAATTAAAAATGTTCAGATTTGCAGACACACAGACAGACAAAGAGATAGACAAAAAAAGCAATATTCCTGCCTAAAAACGTAAAAACGCCTGCAGAATAGGAAGCATTTTCAGATTTTTAGCAGGAAACCTATGGCTGCCCGGGTCTGTATGACAGAACTATCAGAGGTGGAGGCCCATGCAGAGCTATTGGCTGTTTCTCATGGCCTGTATAATGAAAGGTGCCACAAACTGTATGGACGTCAGTTCAGCGCTGACACCCAACCGGGATCGTTCGAGCAATGCACAAAGGGAAATATATGAGAGAGAAAAAGTATTCTCTATTGCTGTCGATCATTGCTTGGCAGGGGAAAGCCAAATGGTTAGGGTACACCTGTGGATTTTTTTGAGGAGCTGGTGCTCCACTTCTTTGCGCCTTCTCCTCCTCCGTCAAATCCCTCCTCACATGGTCGCGGTGTGATTTCCAGCGTTGCTGAAAATGTTTGTCTAAAGAAAAGTGGAAAAGAAGGGCTACTATGCATTCTTAATTAACAATGCACAACAAACATATCACATGCATTCAATAAAAATATACTTCTCTCTTTTTTCTTTCTCCATTGGTCATACAGTCCCAGCCCGGCATCAGTGCAGAACTTATGTCATCCATGTTTTGCCCTTCTTTAGCTGGTCGCTATAGAAGGGATGTGACAAATCCCACAACTCTGGATGGGCCTCCACTGCAGATATGAGCTCTGCTTGTAGAATTTCCGCAGCCATCTTCCCTGTCCTCTTTCACTCCACACAGAACCACACGGCTTAGGAAAGGACTTTTGGGTAATGTACAGACATGAATTTCCTGGTTTTCCTGACATTGCAGTGACCGATAAAATATTTACAGCTTAAAAATGCCTGACTCAGCTAAACGCTGTATACAACACTAAGGCGCGTTTAGCCATGTCAGGCATTTTTATAGCTGCACGTCGGTCCTCAGAACATACTGGCCCTGGGTTTATTTTGCAGCTTAACCACTTAAGGACCGCCTCACGCCGATATACGTCGGCAGAATGGCACAGCTGGGCACAAGCACGTACAGGTACATTGCCCTTTAAGAGGCCAGCCGTGGGTCGCAAGCGTGCCACCGGCGGCAGGCTTGAGACCCAGTCCTGAGCTCCGTGGCCATGTCCGCGGGTCACAGTGCTGAAGAACGGGGAGAGGTAAGTGTAAACAAACCTCTCCCCGTGCTTCCTAGTTGCCTGTTACTGGTCGGCTGTTCTCTGTCATGGAACGACGATCAGTGATGTCACACGCCAAGCCATGCCCCCTACAGTAAGAAACACACATTAGGTCACACTTAACCCCTTCACTGCAGCCTAGTGTTAACCCCTTCACTGCCAGTGACATTTTTACAGTAATCAATGCATTTTTAATCGCACTGATTGCTGTATTAATGCCAATGGCCCCAAAAATGTGTCAAAATTGTCTGACGTGTCCGCCATAATGTCGCAGTTGCAATAAAAAAATCACTGGTCGCCGCCATTACTATTAAAAAAAAAAATTATTAATAAAAATGCCATAAAACTATCCCCTATTTTGCAGACGCTATAACTTTTGCGCAAACCAATCAATAAACGCTTATTGTGATATCGGCCGAAACTGAGGAAAACATTTTTTTTATATATATATTTTTTGGGGATATTTATTATAGCAAAAAGTAAAAAATATTACATTTTTTTCAAAATTTGCACTCTATTTTTGTTTATAGCACAAAAAATAAAAACCACAGAGGTGATCAAATACCACTAAAAGAAAGCTCTATTTGTGGGAAAAAAAGACGCCAATTTTGTTTGGGAGCCACGTCGCACGACAGCGTAATTGTCTGTTAAAGAGACACAGTGCCGAATCGCAAAAAGGGGCCTGTTCCATTAGCTGCAAAATGGTCCGGGGCTTAAGTGGTTAAAAAACCTATACCACATACAGCTCCTAGAAGCCTGTGTGTGCATATGAGGCCATAGAATAACATGGAGGTTTTTTTAAGCTGCAAAAAACAAAACAAATGCCTGACGCTCCTAAAAGTGGCTGTAAAAATGCCCTGTGTGCATGAGGACTAAAGGTACAGATAAAAGGATTTACTTAAAAAAAAAAACTGTACATACGAATAAAAGCTTATATACAAAAAAAAAAAAAAATTCTTTTAATATGCTTGTTTAGATTTAAAAGTCTTTTATATATTTTCATACAGTCCATACTAGATTTGTTTATTGGTGCTAGCCTTTTTTAAGTTCTGCTAGATGCAACTGATGCCTTCTGAAAACACATATTCTTTATCCTTCAAATGTTGCTAGTATTACTTTTTGTACTTATTTACATATAACATGGGGTGACATTTGTAATTCATGAAGCTTTTATCTAGCGGTTTAGTACTCCTAGCTTTATGTGATGCGGACACAAAATTCAGATTCAAAGCACAAATTCGCTGCACAGTCACAGCAGACTGGCGTCACTGAGTTATAGGCTTCATCTGAAAGGAAAATCATAACATTGTGAATTTTCTTTCTTTCTTTCTGCGGAGGAGAAACCACTTTCAGAGAGAAGCTATAAATTAGTCCAGGTAGACCATCTCTGGATTAAATCTAAATGTACTATATAGATAGAATTTCTTTCTGCAGTATCATTTTGTATAAATGAATATATGAATATTATTGCTATGATATACAGTATTGTCCATGCAAAGCTTGGTATGTTTAATGTTCAATATCAAATGTGCAATTTTAAGCCTCTAAATTATTTTTTTATTTTTGCATTGGGTAAAGAAATGTGTATTAAATAAAAATGTGTTAATGTGAATAAATTAAATGGTTAGTCAACCCAAAACTGTTTCAGTTTTTAATCGTTGCTGGAGAGGTAAACTACGTAACGTAATCTTATATTTCTCAGGAACGTTTGTAGTGAGATCTCTGAACTTAAAGTGAACTTCTCAACTATTAAAAAGCCTAAATCATGTTTCCGCTATTGTAGTCAAGTTTGAGAACATTCCTCTAAATGTGTTCCTTCCTGTTCCAATTCATACAGCATACCTACAAAAAAAAAAAAAAAATATATATATATATATATATATATATATATATATATATATATATATATATATATATATATATATATATATATATATATATATATAAAAACCTTTTATGTGTTTCTAAGGAGAAGGTGTTGGGGCTGATTTCTATGAATTTCTGGACATTCTCACAGTACTGTATCTTTGTCCCCACACTAACCCCCATTAACACACAATACAGTAGAGCAGTTTCTAAACTTTCGATTAGATACAAGAACCCCAGCGGTTAGCTCCGAAAGGCAATCTAGTTGAAAGCAATGAGAGGCTGCCATCTCTTGCAGCTAATCACGGCCACTCTTATGAAATCTTTCATGTAGCAATCATATGCGCGTGATCGGCCCTGGATGCAGACTGCCTTAAAAATGTTTAAAAAATTGCTGGTTACCTTTTTAAATTATGATATATTAATGGAAGCATAAAACAAACATAAAACAGGTATTATCCCATTTTTGGTGCTATAATAGAAATACTAAGTGCATCCTAAGTGTATAAGATTACTTTATTAGCCAAAAAACTATTTTCTGTGTACATCTCTGAGACTAGTTTCACACTGGTATTCCTGTTGACTTTGCCTGGACTAGGCAAAGTAGCAGTTTTCTTTTGATAGCCGACTTCTCAGTAAGTCTATATTTTCCCTCTGCCCAGCCTGATCCAGTAATGCAGCTCCTGAAAGTGTAAGTTATGACTTTCTCAATGTTCTCAAAAACATAACTTCTCAAAACATACTGAGCGCTGTAACACCCCACTGCCAAACACAGGTGACATTACTTTCAAACAAAACGGGTGTAAATAGTCTGAAAAGGATGATTAATTGCAACTTGTAAAAATTTATTGAAATAGCTTAAATACATTTTCCCATTATGATGCCATGATTAAAAATACATTTCTAGTAATATATCTGATCTTTCCTGGCAGAGAATACTCTCCTACACTGCCAAAGCCTCCCGATGTACAAATCACTGGGAGTCTTACTTAAAAATCCTCCACCTCTGGTATGTAACACCTTTGAAAATCTCCAAAATGTACCCCAACAATTCACTACACTGTTGACACCAATGTGGATAACGAGGTTCATTTCTACATATCATGTGGGCCTGTAAATTCCTCACATCCTATTGGCGTTACATTTTCAAGCCAGTAGTGAGAGTGGAGATAAATCAGAAAAGGGGCTGTAAGGACAGCTATCACATAACATGTCCCCAGTCTCTGTCTCCAGAAACAGGGAAGCAGGGGGACAGGGAAAATAACTAACCCGAACCCTAATCTGACCTTACTCCACATAGGCATAGAGGCACTCCCCCTATTACTGTCCACATACTCCATGCAGCAAAATTAGTCCTTATTAGACTATGGAAATCATTCAAAGTACCCACGATAGCCGAAACAGTTGCAGAACTCAATTATCAATGTTACATGAAAAGGATATTTACCTTGAATAACTTCTTGTACTCCAAATTTCTTCAATGTGGTCACTATGGACACATAATCCTAACTGTACAGTATTATGTTGATTAATTTACTTCACACTGTAGTGAATATGTATACATACTTGCTATATTTGGCTGGTATGTTGAATTACTGAATACTCTGATCTATGTTTCCCCCCCCCCTTCCCCCCCCATCTCCTCTTGCCCCTTGCCCTCTCCCCTACCCTCTCAACTTCTTAACCAACCCCTCCCTTGAGTGTTCTCTCCCATTGTCAACTGGCCATATGGCCATATGCTTTATGAAGTTTTTTTCATTCCTGTTTGTCAAAGAGATGTTTACACAGATCTTCTTGTACCATTGCTAAGATCTGAAATCAAGTAATTTACTATGTCTCATGGTTATGTTTAAACCTAATAAAAACTACTTGAACACAAAAATACATTTCTAAATTGTTGCTTTTATTTAATTTGTTTTAGGATATATTTGACCGGCTTGTTATTGTGGATTCACTTGCTAAAATTAACTCATTATTTAACTACGAGCAGTCGCACATTTTTGGATTGAGGTAAGAAGCGATTTCTTATCAGAGTATTTCATTTTTGTAACATGATAGAGGATGCGACAATGCTACTGTTTTAAATGTGTCCTTGAGCATAACATATATTAGATGAAAAATGAAATAATTAATTTTATCTTCACAAAGCATGTGATGTTAGAAGTGTCTGGGACTCTACTTGTCTGCAGTGCTACCCTTTCTTCCAGATTACATCACCAAAGTGAAGATATAGATTTTCAATAAATAAACAGCGATTTCAACAAACGCAAGCTTTAAAGAGAAAATATTTGAAATATGGAAACAGCCATTGCCAACTTACTTGTAAAGGTGCAAGTTCAATCTCTGGCCCCTGGCATCACCAAGGGTCGGCAAATGTGATTCAGTACATGTAATGCTACAGACGACTCAAAGACTGCAGGCATAAAGCACTAGAGGAGATAGTCAGTCAGAGTTTGGAGACATGTTTCTGGAGACAGAGACTGGGGACATGTTATGTGATAACTGTCCTTACAGCCCCTTTTCTGATCTATCTCCACTGTCACTACTTGGTGCACTAAAGAGCTTTATGCAGACTTTGCACTGTAGTTTGTGCACCAAATGCCTAAGGATTCCTTGGCCTAGGAAAGGTATGCAGGAGCAGACTAGCACATTCAGATTTCATGTCATTGACTCACTAAATAGTGATATCTGGATCAGGAATATACATTAAGTTGCATCTTAAACAATTTATCAAGAGCCTTACATTTTGGCCCTAACTGAGTAACTGTTATGCCCTGTACACACGGACGGAAATTCCAACGGAAAAAGTCCAATCGGATTATGTTGTTGGAAAATCCAATCATGTGTGGGCTCTATCTGACTTTTTCTGACGGATTTTCTGACGCCCAAAGTTTGAGAGCAGGATCTAAAATTTTCCGAAAACAAAATCCGATCACATAAATTCCAATTGTGTGTAGACAATTCCGACAGACAAAGTGCCATGCATGCTCAGAATAAACTAAGAGACGGAAGCTATTGGCTACTGGTCTGTTTATAGTCCCAACGTATGTGTTGTACGTCTCCTCGTTCAGAACCGACAACTTTGTGCGGCCGTGTGTATGTAACACAAGTTTCGAAAAAAATCAGATTTTGTGGTTGGAATGTCCCACCGTGTTTACAGGGCATAAGACTCAAAATTGACAGATGTTCCCATGTTATTATAATAATTTATATTATTATTATCGTTGTTGTTATTGATAATGTGCGACCTGCTTTTCTGTTAGAAGCATCTGCAATATAGGTGCAAATGGACATTGCATATGGATATACAGTACAGTAGTTAGAGGAGTTTCCCTTAAGGAAAAAAAATAAAAGTCAGCAGCTACAAATACTGCAGCTGCTGACTTTTAATAATCGGACACTTACCTGTCCCATAGGAATTTTGAGCATTTTTTTGGGTTTGTGGAACACCACTTTAAATTGATTTCAGTGGACAGCGTAAGCCTTGCTTTGATGCATTTCAGTTCATAGATCCGACAGTAGGTTAAATTTGTTTTGCTATTGTCTTTTTAAAAAAAAATATATTTTTTTTTGGAAGTTCTGTGCTTGCAGCAAACAAAGTCATGCTGTTTTACAATGGTGTTGTCCTCTTTAACCTACATAAAGTAGGCAGCAACTCCATGGTAACGATTAAGAAGCCAGGCAAGGAAAGCACAATAGTTAATCATTATAATGCTGGCTGATGATCTTTTTTATATTTTGATACATTTACTTTAAAGGATATTTATCACAAAAGCAACTATTGTTTTGTGACAAAGAAAATTTAGCTGAGTGACAAGTCCTGTTTAAAAGAAAAAAAATAGCATTAGCAATAAAATGTACCCTACAGTGATCCAAACATAAAATTGTATTGCATGGAATTACTAAACAAGTATCAAATGCATAGTATGCAGTTCAGTTTAAGATATTTATTCTCTGGCTCTTATACACATTGGTGTTTACATTATAAAATATTGTTTGTTATATTTGGAGAATGTTTATTATTCATTTTTTTTAAGCATCAATTATTACATTTGCATGCAGATATGTTAGAAAACAGCAATAAGATTAAATGAAACACAAGTCTGTATATTATATTTGAATGGGAAATATATTCTCTAGTAATTAAATTGCACTTATAGATTTATAAATATGAAATATGAGCATCCCTTGTTGTGATTTTAATTCTGTAATTCATTAGTCATTACTGAAATATCTGTAGAAAGGTTTTTTTTTATGTTATGCACAGGATGCTTCATAAATATTCACAATGTGTAACTAATTGGCAATTGCATTTGGATAATAAAGCCACAAAGTTCAACTTAACCTGTCCGATAATGAATTTGAAACAACATAGAACAAGATGGTTTTGCAATGTCATCGACATTCTTCTAGCCTAATTAATGAGATGTCACCCTGCAATTTTGAAAAACGTTCACATAATAAAGTGAAGGTAATAAAAATAAAAATCACTGTAGAATTTTGTGCAGTAAGTTAACTAACTTAGTTAACCAACTTATCAGTATTGAACATGTTGTGCTAAATATAGCTATATATGTAAAAAAAAAGAATAAACAACAAAAATACAATAAATACCGCTATATGAATTATAGTATTTAATTCATATAGTAGTATTTATTTTTTATATATATATATATATATTTATTTATATCACAATACACACACATTGGGGGTTATTTACAAAAGCATATACACTTTTCACTGCAAGTGCACTTGGAAGTGCAGTCACTCCAAATCTAAGGGGTAGATCTAAAATGAGTGGAAGCTCTGCTGATTTTATCATCCAATCATGTGCAAGCTAAAATGCTGTTTTTTATTTTCCTTGTATGTCCCCCTCGGATCTACAGTGACTTTACTTCCAAGTGCACTTGCAGGGAAAAGTGGATTTTCCTTTAGTAAATAACCCCCAGTATGTCACAAAAGTGAGTACACCCCTTTCATGTAACAACACTGCAGAAATGAAACTTTGCTATAATGTAAAGTAGTGAGTGTACAGCTTACACAACAGTGTAAATGTGCTGCCCCCTCAAAGTAACTTAACACACAGCCATTAAACCGCTGGCAACAAAAGTGAGTACACCCCTAAGTGAAAATGTCCAAATTGGGCCAAATTAGCCATTTTCCCTCCCTGATGTCATGTGACTTGTTAGTGTTACAAAGTCTCAGGTGTGAATGGGAAGCAGGTGTGTTAAATGTAGTGTTATCGCTCTCACTCTCATACTGGTCACTGGAAGTTCCACATGGCACCTCATGGCAAAGAAATCTGAGGATCTGAAAAAAAAGAATTGTTACTCTACATAAAGATGGCCTAGGCTATAAGAAGATTGCCAAGACCCTGAAACTGAGCTGCAGCACGATGGCCAAGACCATACAGCGGTTTACCTGGACAGAACAGGCCTCGCCATGTTCGACCAAAGAAGTTGAGTGCATGTGTTCAGCATCATATTGAGAGGTTGTCTTTGGGAAATAGATGTATAAGTGCTGCCAGCATTGCTGCAGAAGTTGGAGGGTCAGACTGTCAGTGCTCAGACCATATGCTGCACACTGCATCAAATTGATCTGCATGGCTGTTTCTTCAGAAGGAAGCCTCTTCTAAAGATAAAAAAGCCTGCAAATAGTTTGCTGAAGGCAAGCACACTAAGGACATGGATTACTGGAATCATGTCCTGTGGTCTGATGAGACCAAGATAAACTTATTTGGTTCAGATGGTGTCGAGCTTGTGTGGCGGCAACCAGGTGAGGAGTAGAAAGACAAGTGTGTCTTGCCTACATAGTCTGGGGCTGCATGAGTGCTGCCAGCACTGGGGAGCTACAGTTCATTGAGAGAACCATGAATGCCAACATGTACTGTGACATACTGAAGCAGAGCATGATCCCCTACCTTCAGAAGACAGGGCCGCAGGGCAGCATTCCAACAAAACGACCCCAAACAAAGGGTAAAGACCTCAGTCCCCACTAACCATCGGTAGCCAGTGGGACCGGCTTCTTATTATGTTACCATTATAGTGGTCCCATGATTGCCGATCCTCCTATTCCCCCCGGGTTTTCCTGAAATGCAGGAGTAGATAGGAAGAGGTTAAGTACTGAATGATGGTCATTTTAAAAACAGTCTTTAAGTTTTGTTCTTAAATTATTTATTAGGGCTTGTGTTGATGGCATCAGTTTGGAATCAGTTAGAGACACGTATAGGATTTTCTTTAGAAATCATTGGCAGGTGCATTTAACCTTCTTCAAGTGGGTTCAGAATTCTCATTCACACTGGCGTGGCATACATGCATTTTTATTCATTTCTAGGACATCTCTAAATGCATATAAGCGTATCTAGTGATTTTAAATAATATCATTTACATGCATTTACATGCACTTGTGTTTGGGGAAAATAGCATCCAGGGACATATTATGTAAACCTCTAAATCCATGTGAACACATGTAAATCCAATTAAACGCAGGTATGTTTAAACACAGGTAAAAGTGATCTGAGAAATATAATGTAGTCCTAGGCTTGTGTAGAAAGGCAAAACCCGTCTTTCACAAATAAAAAAAAAAAAAGTTATTGACACAGGCCATTGGTGTGTTAATAAAGCATTCACACCTTTCAAGAATTTGCTATTGTGGGATCTTTGTTCATAGAGGTTTCAATACAATCCATATGGAAAATGAGTCCTCATAGTGAGGGTGGGATAGGTAAATTACAGTTGCACCATTTTTCTAGACGATGGGACAGTAGAGAGCAGTTTGGCTAAAGGCCAGCTTGTGTAATGTGTATCCTCATTGAGTGCCTGAACGTGAAGAGTAAGTGTAACTCCCAATAAACACATTACAAAAAAAGTGCCAAATAACTTTATAGCTTGCATGGGTCTAGAACGTTTTCATTTGGACTTGTTTTAACCTCATTGATTAAACACCAACATATCGTTAGAAAAAACACTGATAAACAAACATGAACATATGGTATTATTAAAAGGAAATGTTTTCTAATGTTTGATCCAAGCTGCTATAAAAGCAGATGATGTGGACCATTGTTAACTATTGCTAGAAGAATGAGGAATAAAAGCATATGGGGTTGAAATGCATACTGCATGAAACATTTAATTTTGATTCAATTATGAGATTTTACATAAACAATCTAGAGGGAAAGGGTACCTTAAAATTACATTTGCATCTGGCTTTGACAGATGTGCCAAAGTAATTTATTTTTACTGCTGCTTCTATGGGAAGCAAAACGATTGCATGTATATGATGTACCTATTGCTGAAGGGCTTAGTTGTTTGTACAAGATATTAACATGGTAGCTAAGAAACACTGATCTACTTCATTTTATTGCATTACATTCACAGGCTTTTTTGAAGTAAGGGCTTAATTTCAGATATTAACAATACAATTCATTTGTGCTTTAACCACTTTATGAGAACATAATACACACATTCAGAACATAGTAGGCACTTTATGAGAACATAGTACACACTTTATGAGAACATAGTTATGACAGACTCACTCGGGACAGAGGCTTTTGAAGGGGACTGAATGCCAGCCTCTAGCCTACCAATTATGGGCCCTGGCATTTGGGGGGGGGAACGATGCTCTTTGTGAGCTGTATGCCTGGGGACCCCTGAGGTGGTGTTAATTTAGATTCAGGTCCATGTCCCCCAAGACACACAGACTCTGGGGACTCTGTATTGGCCATATTATGAATAGTGACTGATTCATAATGTTGGGGCTCATAGAAGATGCTGATGTCATCAACTCCAGCCACCTGTCTGTTGTCTGCTATAATGTGTTAATTAACTCTGCTATTGTGAGAAGGTTTTCTTGGATTTTCCCAAAGACTATACTTGGTTGTTATTTCTGAACAAATCATGATCATTGAAAGAGCAGATCACATTGACCTACGGAGACGGACTGCTTGGTCACCTAGGCTGCCATAAGTGCTGTGTTAATTAACATGTTAATTATATAATTGTCTTTTAAGTTGTTTTTAGAGGGGGGGGGGGGGGGGGAGTATCCATGAGCCAGCCCTACCTCGTTATTTAACCCCTTGTGTTAAAAGTGTATAAAAAGGCTGTATTCTGTCCAATAAATAATTTCAAGATTCTACCAGCTTTTTCCGGATAGACTTGTATTCAATGCAGCTATAATAATATATCTCTCTGATGGTCAGACTGGAGGAAGTGGTATTACTGACAGAAGCACTTAAGGGGAGTGTGTGATAGGATCCTTTACAATAGTACACACTTTATGAGAACATAGTACATGTGCTGCTGCAACATATGTAGAAGTCCACCAAACCGGTGAGCCTCTTCAAAAACAAAACTGATGATCTGTGATTTTGCACGTAGGCAAATTTCAACCATCTGCCTGCATAAAAACGTGGCATTTTAGACATCCTGTGTGCAAGAGGCCTAAAGCACTGAATTTATATTTAGCTTAGTGAATAACGTAAAGCTTACAGTGGTAGGATAAAGCAAAGTGGTCATCTTTTACGCCACCCTATTAGTCATTATATTTATAAACCTTAAGTATATTAACTCAAAGTTTTAGGGGATTTAACTGCTGTCTGTTGTTCCATTTGAGAAATATTTCCTCACGTTCTGTCCTGGTGACAATGGGTTCACCAGGCGGGAAATGAACAGAAATCTGCCAGATTCTCACAAAGATCAAACTAAAATTGACAGGGGTTCCAGTTTTCCTATAAACTACTAAAAATGTGCTTTTATTTCCATCTTTATTTTTGTTAATTATCTTCAATTTCTGCCTGTTAAAACCATTGACACCAAGACGGGAAATCAGAAGAAATCTCTCTAATGGAGTTCCAGATAGCAGTAAAATACTCCACTTTATCCAAAACTATAAATTAAAGTGGAACTTTAGCCATAATAACTTGGTAAAAAATAATGTTCTTTATTTTATTTATTTATTTCATGTACTTGTATAGCACTCTTTACATATACATTGTACATTCACATCAGTCGCTACCCTCAAGGAGCTTATAATCTAAGGCTCTTTACCTTCTCAGATGGTAAAGCTGCCCATTCCTCTTGGCAAACAAGCCTCCAGTTTTTGTAAATTCTTGGGCTGTCTTGCATGAACCTGCATTTTTAATGTACTTCTTTTTAATGTAATACCTGCAAAAGGGGCCAGCCTGAAGTGATCTAGCAGGACTTAGGCCGCGTACACACGTGCGGACTGTTTGCCCAACCTTGTTCGTCAAACAGTTTGGGCAAACAGTCCGCTCAAAATTTGCATGAGCGGACTTGCCCACACACGAGCGGACTGTTTCAACGAACTGTTTGCCAAACAGTCCGCTCAACTTTTGAAATGAACGGACTCGCCCACGTAAGGCGGAGGCAAGTCCGCCCATTTCGAGCGCGTGTACAGGTAGGCGGGGCCCGCGAAGGAAACGTTGCGGGCTCCGCCGCCTGGAATGGGCTTAAAGGGGAACCCCAACGCCGAAAAAAATCGGCGTGGGGGTTCCCCCCAAGTCCACACCAGACCCTTGTCCGAGCACGCTACCCGGCCGGCCAGGAAAGGGGGGCGAGCGAGCGCGCCCCCCCTCCTGAGCCGTACCAGGCCGCGTGCCCTCAACATGGGGGGTGCCTTGGGGAAGGGGGGGCCGCGCGGCCCCCCCCACCCCAAAGCACCTTGTCCCCATGTTGATGAGGACAAGGGCCTCTTCCCGACAACCCTGGCCGTTGGTTGTCGGGGTCTGCGGGCGGGGGGCTTATCGGAATCCGGGAGCCCCCTTTAAGAAGGGGGCCCCCGGATACCGGCCCCCCACCCTATGTGAATGAGTATGGGGTACAATGTACCCCTACCCATTCACCTGTAAAATAAAGTACAAAAAAAAACACAACACATGGAAAAAGTATTTTATTGCACAGCTCCGGGGGTCTTCCGTCTTCGGGGGTCTTCTCGCCGGACTCCTCCGCTATGTGTGTGTAGCTCTTTTACTAGCGGAGGAGTCCGGCTTTCTTCCTCCCCGCCGCCGGCCTCTTCTCCCGACTTCGGGGGTCTTGTCCCCCTCTTCGGTTCTTCTGCCGGGCCACCGTGCCTGGTCCGGTGGCCCGGTCTTCTGTCGCCGTCTTCCGTTCTTCTGTCGCCGCCTTCGGTTCTTCTGCCGGGCCACCGCGCCTTCTTGTAGCTCTTTTACAGGCGGTGGCCCGGTCTTCTGTCGCCGCTGTCGTCGCCGCCGCCGCCTTCCGTTCTTGTTCTTCTTCTTGTTCTTCTTGTTCTTCTCCTGGAGATGTTGACTCGACGATCTCTCCGGCCGGAATGCCAGAGCCGCGCTGTGCGGTCACTTATATAGTGACAATGGGGCGGTGTCACATGGTATATGTCACATGGGTTGGTCACATGGTGAACCCGCCCCCTTACGATGTCATAGTCCCCATGTGACATCAACCCATGTGACCAACCCATGTGACATATACCATGTGACACCGCCCCATTGTCACTATATAAGTGGCAGCGGAGCGTGTCCCTGGCATTCCGGCCGGAGAGCTCGTCGAGTCAACATCTCCAGGAGAAGAACAAGAAGAAGAACAAGAACGGAAGGCGGCGACGACGACAGCGGCGACAGAAGACCGGGCCACCGCCTGTAAAAGAGCTACAAGAAGGCGCGGTGGCCCGGCAGAAGAACCGAAGGCGGCGACAGAAGAACGGAAGACGGCGACAGAAGACCGGGCCACCGGACCAGGCGCGGTGGCCCGGCAGAAGAACCGAAGAGGGGGACAAGACCCCCGAAGTCGGGAGAAGAGGCCGGCGGCGGGGAGGAAGAAAGCCGGACTCCTCCGCTAGTAAAAGAGCTACACACACATAGCGGAGGAGTCCGGCGAGAAGACCCCCGAAGACGGAAGACCCCCGGAGCTGTGCAATAAAATACTTTTTCCATGTGTTGTGTTTTTTTTTGTACTTTATTTCACAGGTGAATGGGTAGGGGTACATTGTACCCCATACTCATTCACATAGGGTGGGGGGCCGGTATCCGGGGGCCCCCTTCTTAAAGGGGGCTCCCGGATTCCGATAAGCCCCCCGCCCGCAGACCCCGACAACCAACGGCCAGGGTTGTCGGGAAGAGGCCCTTGTCCTCATCAACATGGGGACAAGGTGCTTTGGGGTGGGGGGGCCGCGCGGCCCCCCCTTCCCCAAGGCACCCCCCATGTTGAGGGCACGCGGCCTGGTATGGCTCAGGAGGGGGGGCGCGCTCGCTCGCCCCCCTTTCCTGGCCGGCCGGGTAGCGTGCTCGGACAAGGGTCTGGTGTGGACTTGGGGGGAACCCCCACGCCGATTTTTTTCGGCGTTGGGGTTCCCCTTTAAGCCCATTCCAGGCGGCGGAGCCCGCGACGTCTCCTTCGCGGGCCCCGCCTACCTGTACACGCGCTCGAAATGGGCGGACTTTCCGAGCGGGAACAGTCCGCTCATTTCGAAAGTACAGCGGACAGGCCCACACACGGGCGGACTGTTCGCTCAAACACAGTTTCAGCGGACAGTTTTTCGGAATTTCCGAAAGACTTTGTCCGTCCAACTGTCCGCTGAAACTGTCCGCTGAAAGCCCACACACGAGCAGACTGTCCGCCCAAACACTGTTCAGCGGACAAGGTTGGGCGAACAGTCCGCCCGTGTGTACGCGGCCTTATTTTTTTCTTTTTTTTAAGCGTTAAAGTTTATTAAAGGAATAACCAGTTACAATACCTCATAACAGAGCATAATAATCGCAGATGCAACTGCCTGATTGAACAACAGGTTAGCAACAGTGGTTACAGACATTGTTAGGCATCTTGGTTGCGCTTGAGCGGATCGACAAAGATCCCATTAAGCTAGGAGGCCCCTCCAAATATAGAAAAAAAAACCTTATAAAAAGGATAGGCACATTGCCATTCCTAGCGTAGCAATAAGAAACCTAAACATAAACGATAAAGCATTACAAAAGCCTTTTCAGGTATATCTGCATTGTAACTATATATCGATCGGGTTACACCCTACCAATTGTAATCAAAGAGCCAGAAGTGGCAAAAGAAGATAGAAAAGAAGTGACAGCCTGTCTCAAGGCTGGCACCATGGAAAAAGAGAAAGAAAGAAAAAGGATGCGGTTGTCCATAAGGAAAGAGCGGGTATTGACAGATCAGGTACTCAATAGCACTTCCTCATCAGGCTTGTGTCAGGGAGGCGTATGTAGAAGAGTATATAAACATGACCCAGGGTCGCCAGGTAACGGTGTACTTGTCTGTGCTTTCGTGTGCTATGGCCCTAATCTCTTCCATTTTGTGAAGATGCCGTACCTCTCCCAGCCATTCTTTAATTGAGGGGGTCGTAGTGTTTCTCCAATATCTAGGTACAACCGCCTTTGCGGCCATAAGTAGGAATCTTGTCAGCGATTTTTTTATAATTTCTCATCGAAAGGTTAGTAATGTGTAGTAAACAGCATTTAGCGTCTAGTGGGATCTGTGTATCGGTTATTTGTTTTATAATGCTAATCACTTGAGTCCAATAAGGTCGAATTACCGTATATACTCGAGTATAGGCCGACCCGAATATAAGCCGAGGCCCCCAATTTACCCCCAAAAAAACTGGCAAACTTATTGACTCGTGTATAAGCCGAGGGTGAGACATGCCTGTCCATCCCTGTGTGTGTGTCCGTCCATCCCTGTGTGTCCGTCCATCCCTGTGTGTCCGTCCATCCCTGTGTGTCCGTCCATCCCTGTGTGTCCGTCCATCCATCCCTGTGTGTGTGTGTGTCCATCCATCCATCCATCCCTGTGTGTGTGTGTCTCCATCCATCCATCCATCCATCCCTGTGTGTGTGTGTCTCCATCCATCCATCCATCCATCCCTGTGTGTGTGTGTCTCCATCCATCCATCCATCCATCCCTGTGTGTGTCTCCATCCATCCGTGTGTGTGTGTGTGTGTGTGTGTGTGTGTGTGTGTGTGTGTGTGTGTCCAGCCTACCTTTGTCCCGAGCCTCCGTCCCGTGCCTTGCCTCCTTGCCTCCGTCCCGTGCCGTGCCTTGCCTTGCATCCGTCCCGTGTCGTGCCTTGCCTTGCCCCCGTCCCGTCCCGTCCCGTGCCGTGCCGTGCCTTGCCTTGCCTCCGTCCCGTGCCCTCTTCGTCGGCGGCCATTGTAAAATTCAAAAGCTGCGCCGCCGCCTTCGCCTGTGATAGGCGGAACACTGAATTTCCCAGCAGCCTGTGTTCCGCCTATCACAGACGTCGTATCATCCTCGTCCATAGTACGAGGATGATACGATGTCCGTGATAGGCGGAACACAGGCTGCTGGGAAATTCAGTGTTCCGCCTATCACAGGCGAAGGCGGAGCCGGAGGCGCGGCTTTTGAATAGAATGGCCGCTGTCTGTCTGCTCGACACGCTGATCGAGCGGGCAGACAGCGATGACTCGAGTATAAGCCGAGGGGGGCACTTTCAGCCTCAAAAAAGAGGCTGAAAATCTCGGCTTATACTCGAGTATATACGGTAGGTCACATTCCTACCATATATGTTGTAAGGTGCCCTTAGCTTGGTTACAGCGCCAACATAAGTCCGGAACTGTGGGGAACCACGTATGCAGTTTGGCGTATTATACCAATTCGTTAAAAGTTTGAAAGAAGTTTCTTGTAATCGGGTGCTAATTACATATTTATGGGCAAATACACATGCCTGTAACCATTGATCGTTTGTAAATGATACATTTAATGCCGCTTCCCAGAAGAGCTTATGTTTGTTGGGTTCCTGACAGACTGCGGATTGCAACCAAGCATATGTAAGGGAGATATTTTTCGTAGAGGTGGTGGCCTGAAAACAAACCGCCTCAAATGGTGTTAGCGGTCGTATAAAGTGTTTGAGCCTCTGTGGGCTCGAAATGTAGTCATGTAGTTGTCTATATGTCCAGTGGCCTAGAAAGGTTAAGCCCAGATCTTGCTGTAGGTTTGAAATTGATTTAATTTTGTCGCCTTCGAGACAATGAATGGCTAAAAGTGGCGAATTCCTGCATGTGAGATGCCGAATAGGTTTGTGCATGCCCGGTGGAAAGTCTGGGTTATCTACTAGCGGTGTTAAAGGGCCAGGGGAAGTAGTCAGGCCTGTCTTTTGAGTCACTGTTTGTAGTAGTCTTAATGTGGTCCCTATAAGGGGATGTTGTTTAAGCTGTTTAGGGCATAGGTTCCACTGAATCCATGGGGAATGTGACACTGGAGTATACAGCTCTCCACACTGTTTACAGTGTGTCTACACTGTTCTCCAATGCCACCCAGTCTTTATTGTCTGCATGGCAGGTCCAGTCAATCATTCTAGTAAGGTGTGTAGCCTTGTAATAATTTTTGAAATTGTGGAATCCCATTCCCCCATTGCCTTTATCTCTGGTGAGTAGTGCAAGGCTTATGCGTGACTTTTTGGACGCCCAAAGAAAGTGTCTAAGAATAGCATTCAGTGATCGAAAGAAATTTGCAGGTAACCATATGGGCAAAGTCTGGAAATAATCCAAAAATCTGGGCAGGATTTTCATCTTAATAATAGCTGCCCTGCCGAACCAGGAGAAATGTTTAAGTGTCCATCTCTCCAGATCCTTTTTTATGTTTTGTAACAGTGGCAAGAAATTTTGGTTGTATATCGCGTTTAAACTAGGGGTCAGAAGAACTCCTAAATATTTAAGGGAGCGAGGTTCCCATTTAAATTTGCAATTGCGTAAAATGACCTCCCTTGTGGTCTCGCACAGCGTTAGATTTAAGGCTTCTGATTTTTTGTAATTGATTTTGAAATTCGCTATATAGCTATAATGCGTAAATATATTACACAAGTTGGGCATAGTAATGTGCGGCTTAGTTATGAAGAACAGTAAATCATCCGCATAAGCAACACATTTGTATGCCTTGTCTCCTACTTGGAAGCCATGTATAGAGGGTGATAAGTTTACAGTGCGGATTAACGGTTACAGGGTGAGTATAAACAGCAAAGGTGAAAGAGGGCACCCTTGCCTAGTCCCATTCCGTATCAGCACCTTGTCTGTCAGGGAATTATTAGACCAGACTGTGTGGACTGCACAGAGGAAACCCAGAATGAATGTGCGTGAAAATAACAAGTGTTTATTATAAATAAAAGGAAAGTGAAAACATACAGTGCACAACCAACCACAACAGCAAGAAATATATATACAATAAATAGGAACTACCGGAGACGTTAATGAAAGCCAGGCCGAGGTCATACACCGGGGAATCAGTCGATGGGTAAGGACGGATGGATGGGCTCAGGATTGGAAAGGGACAGGTCAGGTAGATACAGGGTACAGCGTACAAGGTACAAGGTACAGGGTTCGGGTTCGGGTTCCAGCGGTCAGGGCACTTGCAGAGAGAGATACCAAGGCAAAGCATGTTAGCGCTTGCCGGGTATATATAAGACTGATGATTACCCTCACGTAACAGCTGATCGGAGCAGATGCTGTCTGCTCCACACTGCCGGAGTACACCCGCTGGTGAGCGCCGGTACTACAGTCCAGGGATCAAATAGTGCCACCAAGAGGTAGGTCCTCTTATTACAGGCCCTGGGTGTTAGAAGACACCCACTGGTGGACACTGGTACTGCAATCCAAAAGATCAACAGCGTCACCAACGGGTGGACCTTTTCATGACAGTACCCCCCCTCAAAGGAGCGGCCTCCGGACGCTCCAACCAGGTGTAATTGTCCCAGGTTAATGGCCTCAAACCCCACACCATGGATGAGGGCACGTCAAGCTGGGTACCGGGCACGTCAGGGCAGACAGCGGGCACGTCAGGGCAGACAGCGGGCACGTCAGGGCAGACAGCGGGCACATCAGACTGGGAGGCAGAGACATCAGGCTGGCAAGCAGAAACATCAGGCTGGCAAGCAAAGACATCAGGCTGGCAAGCAAAGACATCAGGCTGGAAAGCTGGAACATCAGGCTGGGAAGCAAAGACATCAGGCTGGAAAGCTGGAACATCAGGCTGGAAAGCTGGAACATCAGGCTAGAAAGCTGGAACATCAGGCTGGAAAGCTGGAACATCAGGATGGAAAGCTGGAACATCAGGATGGAAAGCTGGAACATCAGGCTGGCAAGCAAAGACATCAGGCTGGCAAGCAAAGACATCAGGCTGGCAAGCAAGGACATCAGGCTGGCAAGCAAGGACATCAGGCTGGCAAGCAAAGACATCAGGCTGGCAAGCTGAAACATCAGGCTGGGAAGCAAAGACATCAGGCTGGCAAGCTGGAGCATCAGGCTGGCAAGCTGGAACATCAGGCTGGCAAGCTGGAGCATCAGGCTGGCAAGCTGGAGCATCAGGCTGGCAAGCTGGAACATCAGGCTGGCAAGCTGGAACATCAGGCTGGCAAGCTGGAACATCAGACTGGAAGGCCGGGACATCAGACTGGAAGGCCGGGACATCAGACTGGAAGGCATCAGACTGGAAGGCCGGGACATCAGACTGCAAGGCATCAGACTAGAAGGCCGGGACATCAGACTGCAAGGCATCAGACTGGAAGGCCGGGACATCAGACTGCAAGGCATCAGACTGGAAGGCCGGGACATCAGACTGCAAGGCATCAGACTGGAAGGCCGGGACATCAGACTGCAAGGCATCAGACTGGAAGGCCGGGACATCAGACTGCAAGACATCAGACTGGAAGGCCGGGACAATAGACTGCAAAGCATCAGACTGGAAGGCCGAGACATCAGACTGCAAGACATCAGACTGGAAGGCCGGGACATCAGACTGCAAGACATTAGACTGCAAGACATTAGACTGCAAGACATCAGACTGCAAGGCCGGGACATCAGACTGCAAGGCGTCAGGCTGGAAGGCCGGGACATCAGGCTGCAAGGCCGGGACATCAGGCTGCAAGGCCAGGACATCAGACTGCAAGGCATCAGACTGGAAGACCGGGACATCAGACTGCAAGACATCAGACTGGAAGGCCGGGACATCAGACTGCAAAGCATCAGACTGGAAGGCCGGGACATCAGACTGCAAGACGTCAGACTGGAAGGCCGGGACATCAGACTGCAAGACATCAGACTGCAAGACATCAGGCTGCAAGACATCAGGCTGCAAGGCCGGGACATCAGACTGCAAGGCATCAGACTGGAAGGCCGGGACATCAGACTGCAAGACATCAGACTGGAAGGCCGGGACAATAGACTGCAAAGCATCAGACTGGAAGGCCGAGACATCAGACTGCAAGACATCAGACTGGAAGGCCGGGACATCAGACTGCAAGACATTAGACTGCAAGACATTAGACTGCAAGACATCAGACTGCAAGGCCGGGACATCAGACTGCAAGGCGTCAGGCTGGAAGGCCGGGACATCAGGCTGCAAGGCCGGGACATCAGGCTGCAAGGCCAGGACATCAGACTGCAAGGCATCAGACTGGAAGACCGGGACATCAGACTGCAAGACATCAGACTGGAAGGCCGGGACATCAGACTGCAAAGCATCAGACTGGAAGGCCGGGACATCAGACTGCAAGACGTCAGACTGGAAGGCCGGGACATCAGACTGCAAGACATCAGACTGCAAGACATCAGGCTGCAAGGCCGGGACATCAGACTGCAAGGCCGGGACATCAGACTGCAAGGCATCAGACTGGAAGGCCGGGACATCAGACTGCAAGGCATCAGACTGGAAGGCCGGGACATCAGACTGCAAGGCATCAGACTGGAAGGCCGGGACATCAGACTGCAAGGCATCAGACTGGAAGGCCGGGACATCAGACTGCAAGACATCAGACTGGAAGGCCGGGACAATAGACTGCAAAGCATCAGACTGGAAGGCCGAGACATCAGACTGCAAGACATCAGACTGGAAGGCCGGGACATCAGACTGCAAGACATTAGACTGCAAGACATTAGACTGCAAGACATCAGACTGCAAGGCCGGGACATCAGACTGCAAGGCGTCAGGCTGGAAGGCCGGGACATCAGGCTGCAAGGCCGGGACATCAGGCTGCAAGGCCGGGACATCAGGCTGCAAGGCCAGGACATCAGACTGCAAGGCATCAGACTGGAAGACCGGGACATCAGACTGCAAGACATCAGACTGGAAGGCCGGGACATCAGACTGCAAAGCATCAGACTGGAAGGCCGGGACATCAGACTGCAAGACGTCAGACTGGAAGGCCGGGACATCAGACTGCAAGACATCAGACTGCAAGACATCAGGCTGCAAGACATCAGGCTGCAAGGCCGGGACATCAGACTGCAAGGCATCAGACTGGAAGGCCGGGACATCAGACTGCAAGACATCAGACTGGAAGGCCGGGACAATAGACTGCAAAGCATCAGACTGGAAGGCCGAGACATCAGACTGCAAGACATCAGACTGGAAGGCCGGGACATCAGACTGCAAGACATTAGACTGCAAGACATTAGACTGCAAGACATCAGACTGCAAGGCCGGGACATCAGACTGCAAGGCGTCAGGCTGGAAGGCCGGGACATCAGGCTGCAAGGCCGGGACATCAGGCTGCAAGGCCAGGACATCAGACTGCAAGGCATCAGACTGGAAGACCGGGACATCAGACTGCAAGACATCAGACTGGAAGGCCGGGACATCAGACTGCAAAGCATCAGACTGGAAGGCCGGGACATCAGACTGCAAGACGTCAGACTGGAAGGCCGGGACATCAGACTGCAAGACATCAGACTGCAAGACATCAGGCTGCAAGACATCAGGCTGCAAGGCCGGGACATCAGACTGCAAGGCCGGGACATCAGACTGCAAGGCGTCAGGCTGGAAGGCCGGGACATCAGACTGCAAGACATCAGACTGGAAGGCTGGGACATCAGGCTGCAAGGCATCAGGCCGCAAGGCCGGGACATCAGGCTGCAAGGCATCAGGCCGCAAGGCCGGGACATCAGGCTGCAAGGCATCAGGCTGCAAGGCCGGGACATCAGGCTGCAAGGCATCAGGCTGCAAGGCCGGGACATCAGGCTGCAAGGCATCAGGCTGCAAGGCCGGGACATCAGGCTGCAAGGCATCAGGCTGCAAGGCCGGGACATCAGGCTGCAAGGCATCAGGCTGCAAGGCCGGGACATCAGGCTGCAAGGCCGGGACATCAGGCTGCAAGGCCGGGACATCAGGCTGGAAGGCGTCAGGCTGGAAGGCCGGGACATCAGGCTGGAAGGCGTCAGGCTGGAAGGCCGGGACATCAGGCTGGAGGGCATCAGGCTGGAAGGCCGGGACATCAGGCTGGAGGGCGTCAGGCTGGAAGGCCGGGACATCAGGCTGGAGGGCGTCAGGCTGGAAGGCCGGGACATCAGGCTGGAGGGCGTCAGGCTGGAAGGCCAGGACATCAGGCTGGAGGGCGTCAGGCTGGAAGGCCGGGACATCAGGCTGGAGGGCGTCAGGCTGGAAGGCCGGGACATCAGGCTGGAGGGCGTCAGGCTGGAAGGCCGGGACATCAGGCTGGAGGGCGTCAGGCTGGAAGGCCGGGACATCAGGCTGGAGGGCGTCAGGCTGGAAGGCCGGGACATCAGGCTGGGGGGCGTCAGGCTGGAAGGCCGGGACATCAGGCTGGAGGGCGTCAGGCTGGAAGGCCGGGACATCAGGTTGGAAGGCGTCAGGCTGGAAGGCCGGGACATCAGGCTGGGGGGCGTCAGGCTGGAAGGCCGGGACATCAGGCTGGAGGGCGTTAGGCTGGAAGGCCGGGACATCAGGTTGGAAGGCGTCAGGCTGGAAGGCCGGGACATCAGGCTGGAGGGTGTCAGGCTGGAAGGCCGGGACATTAGGCTGGGGGGCGTCAGGCTGGAAGGCCGGGACATCAGGCTGGAGGGCGTCAGGCTGGAAGGCCGGGACATCAGGTTGGAAGGCGTCAGGCTGGAAGGCCGGGACATCAGGCTGGAAGGCAGGTGGCACGACATCAGACTGAAAGGCAGGTGGCACGGCATCAGACTGAAAGGCAGGTGGCACGACATCAGACTGAAAGGCAGGTGGCACAGCATCAGACTGGAAGGCAGGTGGCCCGACATCAGACTGGAAGGCAGGTGGCACGACATCAGACTGGAAGGCAGGTGGCACGACATCAGACTGGAAGGCAGGTGGCACAACATCAGACTGGAAGGCAGGTGGCACGACATCAGACTGGAAAGCAGGTGGCACGACATCAGACTGGAAGGCAGGTGGCACGACATCAGACTGGAAGGCAGGTGGCACAACATCAGACTGGAAGGCAGGTGGCACAACATCAGACTGGAAGGCAGGCAGCACAACATCAGACTGGAAGGCAGTTAGCACAACATCAGACTGGAAGGCTGTCACGTTGGACTGGAAGGTAGGCAGCAGGACGTCAGGCTGGGTAGCCGGGAGGTCAGGCTGGGTAGCAGAAACTGGGACGTCAGGCTGGGTAGCAGAAACTGGGACGTCAGGCTGGGTGGCTGGGACTGGGTTGTTTGGTGCGGAGGCAGGTTGGGTTACTGGCAGGATTGTGCGGGTCGGAAAGAACTTTTGTTTCTTTTTTGACTTAGCCACTGCAGCTTTGTAGGTAGGTGCAGGGCTGTAAGAAAAGAAAGTATCTGGGCAAAAGGAAGACCAAGGAACAGTGGCAGGAGGAGGGTTCTGTGGGATTGTTACAGGTGGAGGAGAAGAGGCAGGTGGATTGAAGGCAGGATAGGTGCAACACTTGGTGACAGGATAATAGTATTTGGTAGGAAGTGGAGTAGACTGGGCTGTAGCTGAGGTTGCCGTAGGCAATGGGGAGATAGTTACTTGGGAAGGCAGGTGGTTAATGACAGGGCTGGAAGGTTGTGGCTTGGCTAAACGAAGGAGATCTTACCATGCTTGTGGTACAGGTTGAACAAACACTGATTCACACACAGCCTGACTAACCAGAGATTGCACTGAATAGATGCAATCAGACAACACCTGCCATGGACAAGAGTAATAACATTCCATGAAATAGGCTGGATCATCCTCTAACAACCATACCAGAGATTCAACTTGGCCCAAATTGAAGGGGGGAGAAAAATCATCACTTCCTTCGGGAAAACATGACAGGGCTGGCTTTGCACATAACTGGATCAAGGGCTGTACATCCTCAAATGACATGTAGCCCTGATCCACCAGGGAATGAGCTGATCGGATGGTTTCCATCAGCTGGTCACTAGTCCACCCTTTTAGAAGCTGGCGACAATATTCACCATCCTCTTCTGCCAGCAGAGAATAATACGAGATTTCATTGAAATCCATATTGGCCGACTAACAGGTCGGGATGGTTCCTCAATGCAGCCACGTCTGGTCAGGGATGGCCTTGGTATACTGTCAGGGAATTATTAGACCAGACTGTGTGGACTGCACAGAGGAAACCCAGAACGAATGTGCGTGAAAATAACAAGTGTTTATTATAAATAAAAGGAAAGTGAAAACATACAGTGCACAACCAACCACAACAGCAAGAAATATATATACAATAAATAGGAACTACCGGAGACGTTAATGAAAGCCAGGCCGAGGTCATACACCGGGGAATCAGTCGATGGGTAAGGACGGATGGATGGGCTCAGGATTGGAAAGGGACAGGTCAGGTAGATACAGGGTACAGGGTACAAGGTACAAGGTACAAGGTACAGGGTTCGGGTTCGGGTTCCAGCGGTCAGGGCACTTGCAGAGAGAGATACCAAGGCAAAACATGTTAGCGCTTGCCGGGTATATATAAGACTGATGATTACCCTCACGTAACAGCTGATCGGAGCAGATGCTGTCTGCTCCACACTGCCGGAGTACACCCGCTGGTGAGCGCCGGTACTACAGTCCAGGGATCAAATAGTGCCACCAAGAGGTAGGTCCTCTTATTACAGGCCCTGGGTGTTAGAAGACACCCGCTGGTGGACACTGGTACTGCAATCCAAAAGATCAACAGCGTCACCAACGGGTGGACCTTTTCATGACATTGTCTGACAGTGTCCCATTTACTTTAATTTGTGCCGTCGGGTTATAGTAGATAGTTTTAATCCAGGATAGCATATGTGCTCTCAGGCCTATGTGGGAGCAGGTCGCATACAGGAAGTCCCATGACACGCGGTCGAAGGCCTTTTCTGCATCTGTGGATAAAAGCATGCCTTCAAATTTTTCTGTTTGGGCTTTGTGTATAAGATTAAGAGCTTTGATCACATTATCTTTCGCCTCCCTGCCAGGCATAAAACCTACCTGTTCTGGGCCTATGAGTTTGTGCAGTAGTGGTCGTAATCTGTTCGCTAAGTCCACATTCAATAGAGAAATTGGCCTATAGCTGGCACAGTCTAGAGGGTCCTTGTTGGGTTTGGGCAGTATTGTAACGTGCGCTCTCAAAAAATCTTCTGGTAACGCTTGTTTGTCTCGAAAGTGGTTAAACGTCTTCGTCATGTGTGGTATCAGTAGCTCCGAAAAGGTTTTATAGTAGTGGGCTGTCAAACCGTCTGGTCCGGGGCTTTTCCCCTTTTTTAATTCTTTAATAGCTGCGGTAAATTCTCCGTCAGTTATTGGGTCTTCCAGCGACAGCGCATCCTCCTCAGTAAGTGTGTGGAGTCTGCTATCAGCAAGAAATTTGTGGGTGATCTCTGCCGTTGTCCCCATTAAGTCGCTAGGTTTATGTGTCTGAGGTAAATTATATAAGTTGGAGTAATATTCCTGAAATCTTTGTGCTATCTTTGCGGCATCTTGTGTTTGACCAGCGCTGGTTTTAATTGCAGCAATATTCGTCGATAAAAGTGTTTCTTTAAGGGCCTTCGCTAAAAATTTGCCTGTTTTATCGCTGTGTTCATAGAAGAACCCCTTCCTAAAGAAAAGTATTTTCTGTGCTTTAAGATTTAGGTGGGCTTGTACTTTTTTCCTCAAATCTAATAAAACCACTTCTGTATCTGTTGCTAACAAAAGTTTGTGCTTCCCTTCCAGGTCTCTAATGGCCTGTATAATGTCGTTGGTCTCCTTCTCTGCTGCTCTTTTTCTCGCCGCCCCCATCTGTATGAGCTCCCCCCGGACCACACATTTATGGGCCTCCCAGACTGTAAGAGGCGACAATTCCTCTGTGATTTTTTCTTTGAAATACATTTTAATTGTGTCCGCTATTTTGCTAATATTATCCTTCTCCGTAAGTAGGGAGGGATTCAATCTCCATGAGTGGGGGCGGCGGTGTGTGTTCGTTCTTTGGAGTTGCAGCGATATGGGGGCGTGATCTGAGAAGGTCTGCACACCTATTTTGGCTGATTTTATAAGGGATATATCCCTCTGAGAAACAAAAATGTAATCTATGCGTGTAAATTTGTTGTGCAGGGAGGAAAAGTAAGTGTAGTCCCTGCCTGAAAGGTTTGTCAATCGCCAAGTATCTATTAAAGTGAGGGATGCTAAAAGTGTCTTGATTTTACGCAGCTTTTTATAGGGGATGCTGGATCTGCCATCCGATGTATCCTGCAGAGGATTTAGCGATAAGTTGAAATCCCCCCCAGCACCACACAGCCAGATGCAAAACTCTTCAATTCATCTATCACACGTTGACAGAAAGTGACCTGTGCAGTGTTGGGGAAGTAAACGTTAGCCAAGGTAACCGGTGTTCCAGCCCAGTGCCCTTTCAGAAATAAGTACCGTCCGCAAGTGTCCGCCAATTGCTGGTGCAAAACGAAGTCTTAATTTTCTGACAAAATTTTAACTTTAAGTTTTGGCTAAACCTATACCTAAAAAGAAATACTTAGGGGAAAAAAATAAAAATAAATAACTCTTACCAATAAATACTGTGTATAATATTTATTCTCTTTCATATCTATGCCTTTATACTATTAAATGTTTAATGACAATTGAACCTATTTCCAAAATATTTAGCAAAGAAACTACAAACATACATTAAAGTGGACTGCAAAAGAAAAAGTTAAGAACTTTTATACTGGGAAGGGGAATAACATTTTATTTTTATTTTCTTAAATCAGTAACTCCCAACTAGACTGCACTAGACCTATAAACTTCCATAGTAATTATCATAACTGATCATTGAGATGTTTAAATGATTAGTTGTCTGTAGAGTATGCAGTATACTAAAGAAAATATATTTTACATTTTAATTCTATAACAGGTTTACTGCACTTTTATTGCACAATTGATATTGGAAAAAAAAATTGTGTGCTGCAACTTTGTTGTATAACCTCAAGGCACAATCAGTCACGTTTCCACGTGTAAATTCAATAATGTAGTTTGTTGCAATGTAAAGAGAAAATGGTTTTACAAAGTTGCCAGAAGGAGCTATTTATTCACATCTCTAAGGAATAAAGGAAGACATTTTAATGCCAAAAAAACCCCATCATATTTGTTCTCCGTTTTCCACTCCTTACTGTATCTATAAATCTTTAATGCCATCATGTATGGATTGTTTTCCATATTGTTTATGCAATACTTAACAGTACAATATAAAGCATTTGCTATATTGGTAAATGTATCTGTTGCAATTTTAAGGGCTTATCAATTTCAGCTGTCGTACCTGTATACCCCAATTTTTACATTTCCATGATGGGCCTGTTTATTCGGCAATGACTTTGTCAATATTGAAGATAATAAAGTAATACGTTGTTTTTGGGAGGACAAACTAGGCGTTTTGTTAGCACTGTTGTCATGCAAAAACTATTTTACTTCCTATGTAATTTTTATAGACAAAAAGATGTAAAAAAAATAAATAAATAAAAATTCTTCATTTTTTCTTTTTAACCAGTTTAAAAAAAAAAAATACTGTATTTAAACATTATACATTTCATTGTATAATTTGTTCTGTATTAAATTACTGTATGTTTCTGCCACAAAACATGGCAAAGTTATCTGCAAATAAAAAAAGAGAGCCTTTTTTTTTTCAATTTTACCCATAACATAAAATAAACAAAAAACTTTATTTAATTCATTTTTGATATTCAAGGTAAACTCACCTATCCATGCTTTATTTTGTTAAGAAATCCCCTTGAAAACACCCCCCAACAAATCTAGCCATGGCCATCTTCAAGTGTTAGGGAAGATAGTTCACATAGCATTTACTTCCTGTAATCCATTCTCCCTTGTAGCTCAAGCATGCAAGCAGAAGGTCATGCTGAGCTCTCCTCCAGATGAATGGAAAAAAAAATGCTCACGAAGACTCCTGGAATATATCACATCATTTTGGCCTAGGCCAGAAACAATGAAGCAACTGAAGAAATGTAAAACAAAAAAAAAAAGTTTAAAAGTACAAAAAATATTCAGTACCTTCCTATCTAATTATTAATACTAGCTGAATAAGAATTAAAAAAGAGTCAATGTTCATTGAGAGAGAGAGTAAAGATCCATTATAAGCAACACTGAAGACAAAAATTAAATAAATGAAAAGGAAACAAATAAATTAATGGTATAAAAAAAAAAAAAACAATAGTGAATGGAGGATGATGGAGTAATTAAGGGTGTTTAGGTTTAAAATAGTTTTAAAGCATCAGTGTTTTTAGATTATCACGTGGAGCACAGCACATCCAGTTTACAACTTTCAATACTGCTCACATCTGCTTCCCCGAACTTCCACTTTCATAGAAAAAGGGATAATAATGGACAGTGCAGTCTGGAATTTGTCTGTAACCTTGGAGATGAGGGTGCGAGGGATGAAGGAAGAGCAGTTGAGTTCTTTGCCATTCTAGGCTACAGGGCTGTGTGTTTCTGTTGATGCACACACTGTGGGAGACCCAAATCTAATCTCTTAATGCAAGAATGTCTCCATAGGATGCTGCAAGAGAAAGGAGCCATCCTGAAACAGGGAACCTTGGACAGTGGTCATGATACCAACTTAACCACATGCTGACTGCTCTATAGCGGAATGATGGCTACAGCGTGGCCGGACAGGTTTGGGAGAGTTGGGAGAGGTTTGGGAGAGTCATATGATGTCCTCCAGTCATATGGGCAGTGCGCTCTGTCATCACTGTATCATCAGGACACAGCTGATCACAGACCAGGATAAAGAGTCAATCAGCGTCTCTTTACCACGTGATCAGTTGTTTCCAATCACAGCTGATCACGATAAAAACACAAGCCAGTTATCAGCATTACTTTTCTCACACTGACAATGTGACGAGAAGAAAGGAGAACCGATGATCTACTTCTGTGAAAGGGACATCTACATTGGGGCACTGATTATCAGTGTC
This sequence comes from Lithobates pipiens, assembly GCF_037356315.1. NCBI lineage: Eukaryota > Metazoa > Chordata > Amphibia > Anura > Ranidae > Lithobates > Lithobates pipiens. The sequence goes on from NW_027507758.1 coordinate 276,332,796, forward strand.
CTGATCATCGGTACAGTCCCAACTGTATCCACCAGTGCTGCCAATCAGTGCCCACTAGTGCTGCCAATCAGTTTCGCCTACCCTGTTTCCCCAAAAATAAGACCTAGCGTGATTGTCGGTGATGGCTGCAATATAAGCCCTACCCCCAAATAAGCCCTAGTTAAAATCCTTGTAGGTATTATTTTCAGGGTACAGCTTATTTTCGGGACAACAGGGTAGGGTTTATTTGGGGGGTAGGGTTTATATTGCAGCCATCACCGACAATCACGCTAGGTCTTATTTTTGGGGAAACAGGGTATCTGTGCCACCACCAAAAGAAAGCTTTATTTGTGTAAAAAAAAAAAAAGTATAAAAAATCATATGGGTACAGTGTAGCATGACTGCGCAATGGTCATTTAAATTGTGACAGCGCTGAAAATTTACCTGGGCAGGAAGGGGGTAAAAGTGCCCTGTAGGCAAGTGATTAAAGAGGAATAAAAGCTAAAGAAGCTGCATACTCAGTGAGTGATTAAATCAGCTGCTTAAAGTGCTTATACACAGAGGGTTTGATATCAATTTAAATATGGGTTAGTAAGGAGCGAATAAGAATATATTTTCTTTTAAAAAAGGGGTCCTTAACTGAAGTCATATGCAGAGCAAATGTAACACCTTTTGATCTACAGATGAATAAAATAGTACCTACTGTGTTAGTGCCAAAACTATGCAGGCTGAAAATCACTCCACCACTGCTCAAAGCACAAGAAACCCCTATCAATCCCTGGAAGAATTGTAGGGTTCCACAGAACCCTGGTTGAGGAAGGCTGCAGTACAAGATCGATCCCATTCTGTGCCAGACTGGAAGTAATCTGACATATAATGAATACCAGCTGACTTCTGATCACAAAACTAAACTAATGCAGGCCATACACGGTCGAATTTCGAATGAATTTTTTTTTCAAAATCAGAAAGTTTGTTTTCTTTGTGATCCGATGATGCCACCATTGATTTTCAAAATTCAGCCGACCAAGCCTTCAATTTCACCTCCTGTTGCTACAGAAAATAATTTTCGTGGCCGGAAATCTTCTTTTCTCTCCGTAATTTTTTTTTTCATATTACATTTCTTGCATGATTCTTCCATCATTGATTAGAATATCGTCCGTTTAAAAAAAAAAAAAATTCAACATGTCGGATTCCTCAAATTTGATTTCCGCATGAAAATTGGCTGTTGCTGCACCCCACTAATGGTGCCAAATTCATACGAAAATACTTTGATACGATTTTTGAAAGAAAATTATTTCGAAATTCGAACTATGTATGGCCGGCATAAGCCCATTGAAGCTTTATTACTTAAATAGTTAGGTAAAAAAATTGAATATACTTTGTGTGAAATCAATACTTTAAAAGGTTGCTGCATTAAGCTGTTCAATGTGTCTGATGTCTTTGCTTATTTTTTTATTTTTTTTGTGTAGTAGAAAAAAGATGTATTTCCTTAATTTACAGTGCTTTTTAGAGTTAGCCATATTACTGGATTTATCGCCATATGCTAGTCAGTTTGTTTTTACTGACCTATGCATCATAAAAATAGAAAATGAAAACGCTTATGAACTGAACATACAGTCTGGAGTATCATTAACATTTTAGAAGTTCAAGAGTGTGTAAACCCTAATAATGAACTTCTCTTTTTTGCGCCCTTTTGGTCTGTTAACTATATCATTGAAATGATTTTTTTTTTTTTTTTTTTATATTTGCTTGCCAAACTTACCAATGTGTTTTAAACATTACATCTATTTACATGGATTTCAATATTAGACCTAAAAGGGTTACAGGTATAGGAAGGGTATTTGTCTCCAAAATACAAACTATTCTTCCAAAAAGAATATTAAATTAATATAAAATGGTAGTGTAGCTTATTTTCACACAGTGAAAGTAAAAATAGCAATACGACCTATATCAAGTCCCTAAATTATTATTTCTTCTTCTTTTTTTTTTTTGTTTGAACCTCTCTTTTTCTCTTAATTGTACATTATAGGACACAAAGTTGAAAAATGTAGGTACATTGGGATATCCTATTCCCTTCAGTAGATTAGACACAGGCAAAACAAAGAGTAGGTTTAGGGGCATCCCTCATGTGCCCCCAAGAGGAATGAATGGACTATCTCAGTGCCCAAGGATTACAATGACATTTAAAAATATATAAAGTTTTATTTATCCATAATTAAAAAGAGACATACCGTATATACTCGAGTATAAGCCGAGATTTTCAGCCTCTTTTTTGAGGCTGAAAGTGCCCCCCTCGGCTTATACTCGAGTCATCGCTGTCTGCCCGCTCGATCAGCGTGTCGAGCAGACAGACAGCGGCCATTCTGATTCAAAAGCCGCGCCTCCGGCTCCGCCTTCGCCTGTGATAGGCGGAACACTGAATTTCCCAGCAGCCTGTGTTCCGCCTATCACGGGCATCTTCTCATCCTCGTACTACGGACGAGGATGATACGACGTCCGTGATAGGCGGAACACAGGCTGCTGGGAAATTCAGTGTTCCGCCTATCACAGGCGAAGGAGGAGGCGCGGCTTTTGAATTTTACAATGGCCGCAGACGAAGAGGGCACGGGACGGAGGCAAGGCAAGGCACGGCACGGGACAGGACGGGACGGGACGGGACGGGACGGGACGAAGGCAAGGCACGACACGGGACGGAGGCTCGGGACAAAGGCTCGGGACACAGGTAGGCTGGACACACACACACACACACACACACACACACACACACACACACACACACACACACACACACACACACACACGGATGGAGACACACACACACGGATGGATGGATGGATGGATGGAGACACACACACACACAGGGATGGATGGATACACACACACACAGGGATGGATGGATGGATGGATGGAGACACACACACACAGGGATGGATGGATGGATGGATGGATGGAGACACACACACACAGGGATGGATGGATGGATGGATGGAGACACACACACACACACAGGGATGGATGGATGGATGGACACACACACACACAGGGATGGATGGACGGACACACAGGGATGGACGGACACACAGGGATGGACGGACACACAGGGATGGACGGACACACACACAGGGATGGACAGGCATGTCTCACCCTCGGCTTATACACGAGTCAATAAGTTTGCCAGTTTTTTTGGGGGTAAATTGGGGGCCTCGGCTTATATTCGGGTCGGCCTATACTCGAGTATATACGGTATGTCCATAAATGTAAAATACATCAATTAAAGTGACATTTCCAAAATCCTAATATTCCAAACTGGTGTTACAGGTAGAACTAAGGGCATCCGATGTAGTTACTCTAATGCCGCCTACACACAAGCGGAATGTCCAACAGAAAAAGTCTGAAGGAAGCTTTTCAACGTATATTCTGATCGTGTGTATCACTCATCAGACTTTTTTTTTCGAAAAATTCAGACAGACCTAGAAATAGAACATGTTTTAAATATTTACGACGGAACCAATTCCTATAGGGAAAACCGCTCGTCTGTATGTTGTTCCAACGGACCAAAAACAACGCATGCTGTGAAGCAATTACGAGATGGAGGCTATTGGCTACTGGCTATTGAACTTCCTTTTTCTAGTCCAGTCATACGTGTTGTACACCACTGCGTTCTTGACGATCGAACTTTGGTGTGATCGTGTGTACACAAGACAGTTTCAGTGGAAGTCCATCGGAAAAACCTTCAGAGTTTATTGCGACGGGAAAATCAGTCATGTGTATGTGCTATTAAATGTATGCTGGATCCGCTATGTGTTTCACGGTGAGAACCACTTCTTCTGGAGGATTATACACAGATCATCTACAATATACATATTACAAAATATTTTCATATCCAGGGCTTTTTTCTCAGAGAAAAGGTGCAGAAACTCACTCCCCCTATTGGTCATGCCTGCTAGAATCGCCCCCAGAACCACTCCTGAGAATCACGCCTTTAGAGAACAGGGAACCAAGTATAATTTGGGGGCTATACAGCCACAGCCCATTTAAGAGACAGCCATGTCGAGTCCAGCAAAGAGACAGCTGCAGCACAGTACAGCAGAGGCAGCCCAGTCCAGCAAAGAGACAGCACAGCCCAGTCCATCAAAGAGACAGCTCAGTCCAGCAAAGAGACCACCCAGCCCAGCTCAGGAAAGACTGCCCAGCCCAGCAATGAGACAGCTGCAGCCCAGTCCAGCAAGGAGACAGCCCAGTCCAGCAAAGGGACCGCCCAGTCCAGCAAAAAGACTGCCCAGCCCAGTCCACAACAAAGAGACCACCCAGCCCAGTCCACAACAAAGAGACCACCCAGCCCAGTCCACAACAAAGAGACCACCCAGCCCAGTCCACAGCATAGAGACCGCCCAGCCCAGTCCACAGCATAGAGACCGCCCAGCCCAGTCCACAGCAAAGAGATCGCCCAGTCCACAGCAAAGAGCCACAGCACAGCCCAGTCCACAGCAAAGAGACCACCCAGCCCAGTCCACAGCAAAGAGATACAGTACAGCCCAGTCCACAGCAAAGGTACTTCCCAGCCAAGTCCACAGCAAGGAGACACAGCACAGCCCAGTCCAAGCCAAAGAGACCTCTCAGCCGAGTCCACAGCAAATAGACCGCCCAGCCCAAAGCAAGCCCCATTCAGCAGCATTTTTTTAACACCAGAAAACTTCAGCACGGACCAGTTAAGTGAACAGGACAGAAATCTTTCTTGATCTACCTGACCTTGGCTTGGTATCAACAGATCCCCAAATTGTCCACTTCTTATTAAGTGAATGAACAGTACTGACTGGCATACTCAAGGCTTTGCATATCTTTTTATATCCTTTTCCATCTTTGTAAAATGTCATTAACTTGTTATGCAGGTCTTTTGGCTGTTCTTTTCTACCTCTTCATGGCTCAGTGTCTAGCCTGCTTAGTGCATCCATGTGAGATAACAAACTCATTGGCTATTTATATACAGGCACTAATTGTGATTTAAAAAGCCACAAATGTGGGAAATGAACCTTTAATTGCCATTTTAACCTGTGTATGCCACCTTCTGTGTCTGTACCAAAGCCAAACATTCCAGGGTATGTAAACAGGGCCATTTGGGTCATTTCTGTTATTATGATTTAAAAAGGATCCAAAAAAAAATCTGATAATAAATGGCTTCATGTGATTGCTATCCTTACATAAAAGTTTTTTGGCATGATCAGTCATATTATCAATATTAATGCCAAAATGTCCATTTCTGCCAGAGTATGCAAACTTTTGAGCAAAACGGCATATGCGCTTAAATGTGCTCACATATGCTTAAGGGGATTTGGCAGAAAAAGAAAAAAAAGAAAAAAATAAACTTTCAAGGGGATGTGGCAGAAAAAAAAAAAAAAAAAAACTGTTGCAAGTCAGTATTTTAGTGCCTAAAATGTATTTGGACACCAAAATACTGACTTGCAACACAGTTTTTTTTTTTTCCTGATCTATATGCATCGCTATTTTCCATGCCTGTATATAGGCCCATTAAAAGAAAATGGACTCTTCCGGTTCCGGCGCCGCATGTGCTGAATCAGCCTATAAATTCGGCCTGAGTGGCCCCTCAGCCCAGATATCGCCACCGGGGATCCCCCCTTACCTCCGGGCACAGATGGACTGGTTTGTGGAGAATACCGGCGCCCGGTCGTACGCGGCCGCGGCGGCTTCCACGGACAGGCCGCAAATCGAGCCCCCGGCTTCGGCCTACACCAATGCTGGATCGAACGCTCAGGTGTCTGACATGGAGGTTAGTGGCGCTGCTGCACAGGCTCTTCCCTCTTCACTCCCCGCTCCTCCCCAGGGACAGAACCCTTCTCTGGCTCAACACCAGACCCCACCAGTGGTCACTCTTCCCCACAGTCCCCCCGGGGATGAAGGCCACACGCATCGCATTGCACAGGCCGTGGCTGCTCTCCTCACCCCCATGATAGCAGCCTCTGTGGAGAAGGCGGTCAACGCTGGGATGCAACAGTTGAAAACACAACTTACTGAACACGCCACCAGACTTAACGAACTGGAACATCGTGTCTCAGAGGTAGAAGATGAACTCTACCAAGCTCAGGCCACAGAATGATCCCAAGATAAAACCAACCAGTTCATCCTCCAAAAATTAGAAGACCTGGAAAATAGGTCCAGAAGGAGCAATCTGCGCTTTGTTGGCGTCCCTGAGTCGCTCCCTGCAACTGCCCTACCGGAATTTTGCTCCAAACGCATCCCGGAAGCCATGGGCCTACCAGGCCCTTTCACGGTCGAACGCGCCCACCGTATGGGTTCCTTCAATGCTGAACGAAAGTCCCCTCGTCCCATCATTGCAAAATACCTCAACTATGCTGACAAGTCGCTCATTCTCCAGAAATTTAGACAGTCCCCCGACCTCTACATTGATGGGGTTAGAATACTCCTTTTTGCCGACTACTCTCTTGATGTCTCCAAGAGGAGGAAGGCCTTCCAGCCGATTTGTTCTGAATTATTCAAGCAGCAAATAAAGTTCACTCTGGCCTTCCCGGCTACCTTACGGATAAAGTCGCCTAAAGGTGACCAACTCTCTTTTCAGGACCCATCGGAAGCGGAATCCTACCTCAACACGTTGAGACCGGACCTGCACCCCCACACGCCTTCCAAATCTGGAACCAATCTCCGCTCCCTGGATCAACGTAGCCCGCGCAAGGATTCTCCTAAACGTTTCCGGCCTTCAGCTCCTGATCATCGGAACCGCAACACCCTGCGCTGATCTCCATTGGCTCGTTCATTGGATTTCTACCTCTCTACCTCAGGTCGTATGACTTGGTTACTGTTTTTCCCAGGTGCTCCCCCCTTATTTCTTTTCGTTTTCTTTTTGGCTTCTTCCAGAGCGCCTGACTTATCCTTATCTTAATCTTGACCTGACTTCGCTGCCCTCCTGTTGCAGCCGAGATCTGACTTTTAGCCTCCGGCTCCCTGCTGGTCTCAAGGGGTCTATCCAGCCCCGGGCAAGGCCCCACCCTGGGGTTAATAGCTAACCACTTTTGGCAGCCCACCCAGTTGTTATCCCTAATCCACACTACTTGGCCCATTAGCCATCCTACCACGTTGTAATTTTTACTCTGTTTCATTTGTACTGGTTGTTTAATCCCTTTTGGTTTCACAGGTATCCGTCTTATTAAGTTATGCCATACAGCTGTTGTTATGTTGTTATGATCTATGTTGGACGTGTGCCTTATCTTTTTCCTCAGGAGTCCACTGTGCACTTTATTCCGGTCATCCCCTATCAGGTGGACCCGGTCCCCATAGCTCCTATATCCCCCCAGTGGCTCTCGTGTACTCGGGCTATACTGACACCCTTTTTTCTGCACGGGGTCCCGTGTGGGGAGCCGTCTCGCACAGTGTTCTCATGCGGAAAAAAGTGAAGTTTGCACTAATAGATGTTGTATATTGTTTAATACCCCTTCCTACCCCGACCTCTCTGTCCTTCCTCCCCCTGTCATCCTCCCTATCCTTCCGCCCCCCAGGTGCGCTTTGCCTGTGGGATGGTTGCCTTTGCACTACATCAGTCCCAACTCTAAATACATTTTATGCTCTCCTCTTGCTGATACTTTGCTTACACGGCCGCTCTATTTATTCCCCTCCTCATGGTAATCTCTTAGGGTAGTTTCCTGGAATGTGAAGGGTCTCCGTTCTCCTCACAAGAGGATGAAGATCCTTCGTCATCTTAAAAGATTGAAGACTGACATAGCCTTGCTACAAGAAACCCACCTCCCAGCTTCTGATTTTCATCGTATGCAGAAACTGTGGGTGGGCTCGGTATTGGGCTCAGAGTCGGTTGGACGCAAAGCGGGTGTTCTCCTCTTAATTCACAGGAACCTTCCCTGTTCCGTCCTATCCACTTACGCAGATGACCAAGGGCGGTTCCTTTCGACCCGAGTAAAAATAGGGTCAAAGGAACTCCAGATCTCCAATGTATATGCCCCCAACAGTCCCTCTAAAGCCTTTTATTGTCAGTTATCCACCTGGCTCCTTGATGTCTTACACGTTCCTCATTTAATTGGTGGGGACTTTAACGACCTCATGGATCCAGTAGTCGACAGATCCTCCCCGAAGTCCCCTTCCGCTATTCCCTCTCAAGCCACGCTCACCCCTTTGGCCTCTACTATAGAGTCACTACACCTCACAGACATCTGGCGTCTATCCCATCCAATAGATAGGGAATATACTTTTTACTCCAACCCCCACAAAGTCCTGACCAGGATAGATTACTTTTTTGGCTCCGATAATCTTCTTCCCCTGATCTCTGACTCGGAGGTGGGTGACATAGCTATCTCAGATCACGCCCCTATAGCTCTCACTTTGGATCTTCTAGATCTCCCGCCTCATCCCAACATATGGCGCTTCCCCTCATTCCTGCACGGCAATACTGACTTCAAGGCCTATATGGAGCGCTCCTGGGAGGAATTCTCCTTGGCCAACTCCCCCATCTGGGCGACCCCAACCTTCTTTGGGATGCTGGGAAAGCATTCCTGAGGGGACGTATCATTTCCTATGCCTCTACCTTTAAACACCATTCCATGGTCAAATTTAAATCAGCTAGTACTCGATTGCACAAAGCCCAAATCTCCCTTAACACCTCTACCTCCTCTGCGGATAGAGATGAATGGGCCGCCGCCAAATCCTCTTTTGACGCTTGGGCCTCTACCCTTGAGCTCACTAAAAAGGCACATTTTGACGCCACCCTGCACAAATTTGGGAACAAGTCCGGAAAGCTCCTCTCCAGACTATGCAAGGGCCCCACCCGCCCGACTCACATTACCTCCCTTTGGGATAAATCGGGGTCCATCCACTCTACTCCCCCTGTCATTAACAAGACCATGTTGGAATTCTACTCTGCTCTCTATGGCCCTGACCCGATCGATGTGCCTACTGCCCGGTCTTTCCTTGATAAAGTTCATTTGCCCCACATTTCTCCCGCCCAGCTTGAAACCTTGAACTCCCCTATCACCTTAGCCGAAATAGAACGCACCATCAAAAACCTTCGCCCTTCTAAAGCCCCTGGCCCTGACGGGTTTAACGGTGAGTTCTATAAAACCCTCCTTAATATCACTGCTCCTGTGCTACATTCCGTCTTCTCAGGTATCTGGTCGGGGGGCCCGTATCTGCCCACGGGCAACCAAGCCATCATTAAACTTCTGGCCAAGAAAGGAAAGGACCCCTTGGAACCAGGTTCCTACAGGCCCATTTCATTGCTCAACCTGGATGTTAAAATCCTGTCAAAAATCGTGGCCACTAGGTTGGCGGACATCCTCCCTGACCTCATACACCCTGCCCAATCCGGTTTTGTTAAAGGTCGTACGCCCACTCTGAATATACGGAAGGTGCTCCTGGCCCTTGAACAAGCTAAGCGAGATCCAAAGGGAGACTATGCCATCATTACCCTGGATGCTGAAAAAGCCTTTGATAATGTCAGCTTTGATTGGCTCTTACTGTCCCTTACCAAAATGGGTTTTTCGGGTCCCTTTTGCCATCTCATAAATTCCATGTATTCGACCCCCTCAGCCAGGGTGGTGGCAGCGGGACTCCTCTCCGAGGAGTTTTGCCTCCACAAGGGCACTAGGCAAGGCTGCCCTCTGTCCCCCTTTACTGTTCAATATCGCCTTAGAACCCCTCTCCAGATATCTATCCCAGGTCGCTCCCTTGAGCGGCATCTCTGTAGGATCTTTTGAGCTCCGGACATCTCTCTTCGCAGACGACATCCTCATTTTCACTTCAAATCCTGCTGTTGACATCTCACATATTAGAAGTATCTTTGACACCTTCAGGTTATGTTCGGGGCTCCGTATTAACTATGCCAAGAGCGAAATCCTCCCCATTGGTACTCATCCCTCACCCCCCTGGACACATCATTCACTTTTCCAGGTGGCCCTGTCATACATAACCTACTTGGGAATAAAAATAGGGAAATTGCCCTCCTCCCTATACCACCTCAACTTTCCCCCTCTTTTCACTAAAATGAATCAGGAGTTATCTAACTGGATGGATCTCCCCCTGTCGCTCCTGGGAAGGTGCCACCTGGTCAAAATGATTAGCTTCGCCAGACTGTTATACCCTCTTGAAACTATTCCCCTATTGCTTAAACATAAAGATGTAGCTGCCCTTAATTTGAATATCTCCAAATTTTTATGGCGTGGCAAAAAGCCTCGTATAGCGTTCAAAAAACTGCACCTTCCTAGGGGCGAGGGGGGTATTGGTTTACCTCACATTAGACTGTATAACCTTGCTTGTTTACTCAGGACTAGCCTTGATTGGATTGCCCAACAATCCCGTCACTCGAACTTTACTCTGGAATCCGCTATGGCTCACCCCTACTCCTTAGTAGCCCTCCTTCATTGCAGATGGAAGACTATCCCTCTCCCGCTTCAACACAACCTTTTGTTACGAGACACGGCATTGGCCTGGAGAGAGGTCAGAAAACTCCTCAAGCTCCCGGCTCTCATCTCGTGCCACTTGCCGATTCAAGGGAATCCTGCCTTTCTACCTGGTCTCCACTACAACTCCTACGGAATATGGGGGCAACATGGACTCTCAAAATTTTCCTCACTGTGCAACCCCTCATCTGGGAAGCCGCTGCCCTTCTCAACCGTGGCATCTCTATTTTCCTTGCCGGTCTCACACGCTTTCTACTACAATCAATGCACCAGCTTCATCTCCAGTACATGTAAAGCCGAATCTCTGAGATTCAAATCTAGCTTCCTGGACCGCCTACTTCAATCTGGACAGTATTCCATCTCTGACATATACAAACCTCTCCTATTGAGCTTCTCTCCACCGCTTTTGTCTACATCTATTGCCAATTGGCGCAAAGACTTCTCGGATCCGGGGTTAGTTGACAAACTTCTGCAAGGCCTCCGGGAGGTCCTCCGCCTCACACCTAACGAGACCCGGAGAGAAACTCAGCTAAAAATAGTTCACCGGGCGTTTGTTCCTTTCCTCTCCTCGAAATCCACGGTTGGCGGAACTCTCTGCCCATTATGCTCGGCTTCTAGACCCTCCCTAACCCACCGCTTTTGGTCGTGTTCTTTCATCTCCTCTTTTTGGGATCAAGTTATAGCCTTTATCTTGGAGATCACCCTACTGAAACTGCCCAAGGACCCCCTCCTACTGATCTTTGGCTACTGGGACCCAGTTCTGCTGCCCTGGTCTCTCTTCTCCACAGCCTCTACCCGTGCTAAGCCGGCCGTCCTTCCTCCCTCCAGAGATTGGATCCTGATTTGCCTACTCATCGCTAGGCGCCTTATCCTCAGGAACTGGCTCTCCTCTCAAAGCCCAACTATCTCCCAACTCAAACATGAATCTCTTGCCCTGTACAGAGAACGTCTCCTCACGGACTTTAAAAATGCCAAATCCAGGTCCCGTTTTCTTCTCCGATGGCAACATTTTATTTCTTCAGCCCTTTCTTCAGATAACCAACAAGCTTTTTCCACTCTAGCTTTCTCATTTGATGAGCCGATCTCTGAAACTTAACACCTACTCATGTTCTCTCTGCCCACTGCTGTCTCTGGTGATCGTGTTTACACTCATTCGATATATCTGGGACTACTCCATCAAGACTTTTTTTTTCCTTTGGCAACCGCCACCCCCCCATAGAAACACTCCCCAGGACACACTTAACCCCTACACTGCCCCCTAGTGGTTAACCCCTTCACTGTCAGTGTAATTTACACAGGAATCAGTGCATTTGTATAGCACTGATTGCTGTATAAATGACAACGGTCCCAAAAATGTCCGATGTGTCCGCCATAATGTTGCAGTCACGATAAAAATCGCTGATCGCCGCCATTACTAGTAAAAAAATTAATTTAAAAAATTGTCATAAAACTATACCCTATTTTGTAAATTATATAACTTTTGCGCAAACCAATCAATAAACGCTTATTGCAATTTATTTTTTACCAAAAATATGTAGAAGAATGCGTATCGGCCTAAACTGAAGAAACAAAAATGTATATTTTTGGGGGATATTTATTATAGCAAAATTTAAATGATTTTTTTTCAAAATTGTCACTCTTTTTTTGTTAATAACGCAAAAAAATAAAAAGCACAGGGGTGATCAAATACCACCAAAAGAAAACTCTATTTGTGGGGAAAAAAAGAAGCCAATTTTGTTTGGGAGCCATGTCGCACGACCGTGCAATTGTCAGTTAAAGCGACACAGTGCCGAATCACAAAAAGTGCTCTGGTCAGGAAGGGGGAAAATTCTTCCGGGGCTGAAGTGGTTAAGTATCCATGTGCAGGAACCCTAAGTATACAGTCCACTCCATTTTTAAAGCATAATGGAAGAGAATAACTTTGCCTTATAAGTATTGATCTCAAAAGCAGTCAGCATGCGCTGTACATTCGGTCACTATATACATTTGTAAATTTATAATTGTGTGAAAAATAACTTCATTCAACTCTAATTTGAATGTAATTTAATTTACTCTCATAAAAAAAAAAAAGATGTTCCATGTTACTGCATTTTACATTTTAGACATAAATGACGATAAACTTACTCCAAAATGAAGCTGAATTTAGGCTGTCCTTCAGATCTGGTGGACTACTTGCTTCAGTTTCCCAAATCCAAATATCAGTACAAAGTACAAATAAAGAAAGCTTTACCGCAGTGCCTAAAGAGGAAGTTCACTCCCCCTGCTCATTTTTTTCTTTTTAATTCCCTCTTACCTGTCATACTGGGTTGTCCTCGAGTAGTAAGCTCACCTGTCCCTGTGCCACGAATAGGGATGAGCTTCGTGTTCGAGTCGAACGTACGTTCGACTCGAACATTGGCTGTTCCTCCGTTCGACGAAATCCGAACTCTTGGTCCGTTCGCGTCAAAATTCGTGTGGCGCGCGCGGACCACAATGCACTGCGGTGCCGCAGTGCATTGCTGGCTCATGATTGGCCAAGCATGCACTGTGACCCCGCATGCTTGGCCAATCGCAGCGCCAGCAGCGAGGAGAGCCATGATTGGCCACAGGCATCCTGCCTGTGGCCAATCATAGCTCAGGCTGTGTAGTGCACGCCCCACACTATATAAGGCCGCCTTTGAGGCGGCCTCGTGTAGTGCGTTGGCATCTGAAGCAGTGGGTGTTCTGTGTACCTTCAACACAGTTACACACCAATCGTTTTTGGCTGATTTCCTATCTTGCTCTTGTGTAGTGGTTATTGTCTGTGCCCTGACCGCAGTATACACCACTACACTATATTCACCTCACCTATATAGCTAGCTAGTGATCTATCTTTAACCACTTAACAACCGCCCATTGCCGATTAACGGCTTCAGGGCGGTTGTTTAACTCTGAAAGGGCCGTTAATTAACGGCCTCCCAGAATTCTGCTCTCGCGCGCCCCCTGGGGCGCGCACTCGAGAGCATCCGTGACCGCCGGGTCCACAGGACCCGGCGCATCACGGATCACGGTAAACGGCCGCTCGTCGCGGCCGTTTACCACGTGATCGCTCCGTCAAATGACGGAGTGATCACTTGTAAACAAACCGGCGTCATGTTATGACGCTGGTTCCTCCCTCCCCTCTCTGTACCGATCGGTACAGCGGAGGGGAAAGAGATCGGTGTCAGCAGCGATGTGGGCTGCATCTGCAGTGCCCACATCGCTGCTCACCGAATTTAACCCCTCAATTCCCTGCCAATACTCTGCAATACCAGTGCATACTCTGCAGTACCCTGCCATTACTCTGCAGTACCCCCCATTACTCTGCAGTACCCTGCCATTACTCTGCAGTACCCTGCCATTACTCTGCAGTACCCCCCCATTACTCTGCAGTAACCCCCATTACTCTGCAGTACCCTGCCATTACTCTGCAGTACCCTGCCATTACTCTGCAGTAACCCCCATTACTCTGCAGTAACCCCCATTACTCTGCAGTACCCTGCCATTACTCTGCAGTACCCCCCATTACTCTGCAGTAACCCCCATTACTCTGCAGTACCCTGCCATTACTCTGCAGTACCCCCCCAATACTCTGCAGTACCCTGCCATTACTCTGCAGTACCCTGCCATTACTCTGCAGTACCCTGCCATTACTCTGCAGTACCCCCCAATACTCTGCAGTACCCGCCATTACTCTGCAGTACCGTGCCATTACTCTGCAGTACCCTGCCATTACTCTGCAGTACCCCGCCATTACTCTGCAGTGCAGTACCCTGCCATTACTCTGCAGTACCCTGCCATTACTCTGCAGTACCCCCCATTACTCTGCAGTACTCCCCAATACTCTGCAGTACCCTGCTATTACTCTGTAGTACCCCGCCAATACCCCACCAATACTCTGCAATACCCTGCCATAAATTGCCATACCCAGCCATACTCGGAGATACCCAGCCATACTCGGTGATACCCTGAAATACCCAGCCATAGACGCCCCCCACCCCTCACCGCCTCCGGTGCTTCTACCAACTCGCCAGTACGAGTTCACGGATCACGCTCGTCGCGGCCGTTTACCACGTGATCGCTCCGTCAAATGACGGAGTGATCACTTGTAAACAAACCGGCGTCATGTTATGACGCTGGTTCCTCCCTCCCCTCTCTGTACCGATCGGTACAGCGGAGGGGAAAGAGATCGGTGTCAGCAGCGATGTGGGCTGCATCTGCAGTGCCCACATCGCTGCTCACCGAATTTAACCCCTCAATTCCCTGCCAATACTCTGCAATACCAGTGCATACTCTGCAGTACCCTGCCATTACTCTGCAGTACCCCCCCATTACTCTGCAGTACCCTGCCATTACTCTGCAGTACCCCCCATTACTCTGCAGTAACCCCCATTACTCTGCAGTACCCTGCCATTACTCTGCAGTACCCTGCCATTACTCTGCAGTACCCCCCATTACTCTGCAGTAACCCCCATTACTCTGAAGTACCCTGCCATTACTCTGCAGTACCCCCCATTACTCTGCAGTAACCCCCATTACTCTGCAGTACCCTGCCATTACTCTGCAGTACCCCCCAATACTCTGCAGTACCCGCCATTACTCTGCAGTACCCTGCCATTACTCTGCAGTACCCTGCCATTACTCTGCAGTACCCCCATTACTCTGCAGTAACCCCCATTACTCTGCAGTACCCTGCCATTACTCTGCAGTACCCTGCCATTACTCTGCAGTACCCCGCCATTACTCTGCAGTGCAGTACCCTGCCATTACTCTGCAGTACCCTGCCATTACTCTGCAGTACCCCCCATTACTCTGCAGTACTCCCCAATACTCTGCAGTACCCTGCTATTACTCTGTAGTATCCCGCCAATACCCCGCCAATACTCTGCAATACCCTGCCATAAATTGCCATACCCAGCCATACTCGGAGATACCCAGCCATACTCGGTGATACCCTGAAATACCCAGCCATAGACGCCCCCCACCCCTCACCGCCCCCCGGTGCTTCTACCAACTCGCCAGTACGATCAAAGCCAGAATCTTTTTTTTATTTTTTATTTCAGGCTTCCCAGCCTAGAGGTGAGATGTGGGGTCATATTGACCCCCAGATTTCACTGTAAAGAGGACCTGTCACCCCATATTCCTATTACAAGGGATGTTTACATTCCTTGTAATAGGAATAAAAGTGATCAAAAATATATTTTTGGGGAAAAAAATGTCAAACTAAAATAAATAAAGTAAAATGAACAATAAAAAAAAAAAAAAAAAAAATTAAAGCGCTCATGTCCCCATGTGCTCGCATGCAGAAGCGAACGCATGCGTAAGCCCCGTCCACATATGAAAACGGTGTTCAAACCACACATGTGAGGTATCGCCGAGAATGTTAGAGCGAGAGCAATAATTCTAGTCCTAGACCTCCTCTGCAACTCAAAACATGTAACCAGTAAAAAAAAAATTATGAAGAAAAAATTACTAATCTGCTAAATTTTATAACAGAAACAAAGAAAAATTCATTTTTTCGCAGAATTTCCGGTCTTTTTTCTTTTATAGCACAAAAAATAAAAAACTGAGAGGTGATTAAATACCACCAAAAGAAAGCTCTATTTGTGTGAAAAAAAGGACAAACATTTCATATAGGTCCAGTGTTGCATGACTGAGTAATTGTCATTCAAAATGTGAGAGCACCAAAAGCTGAAAATTGGTCTGGTTATTAAGGGTGTTTAAGTGCCCAGTGGTCAAGTGGTTAATAATAGAGCTTGCAGTCAGTAGTGTTAGGAGATAGTGTGTGCTGTCTGCGTGCTCTGTACCCAGTACATACCGCTATAATATAGGGCAGGCCCCTACTTTCAAACATCCAACTTACAAACATCTCCTACTTGCAAACGTAAGGAGACAGCACCAAGTGAGATGAAAAAAGACGGACGACAAAACAAATTATACAGGGGTGATAACCCTTCCCTATGTTTTCCAAAAAGCTTAAAAATATTTTTTTTGACTGGAGCTACACTTTAAAAATGTACCAGTTGAAAATGACAAACAGATTCAACTTAACACAACAAACCTACACAGTCCCTGTCTTGTTTGCACCGCCTGTATACTGCTGTTCTGAGTATATAGGGCCTGGGGGCCACACGCATTTCCTTTTTTTAATATGGGTACAGGGTTCCCCTTAATATGCGTACAAGACCCAAATAGGCTGGTAATGGGCAGGGAGGGCTACCCATGCCATTTTTCTCAATGATTTTCAACCATATTGCAGGAACCAGATATAACATTAAAACCGCAAGCAGTTTTAAATGGTGTTATTTCCGTTTAATGTCATTTGGTGCAGGGACTGTTCTAAACACGGGAAACACATGGCACTTCACAGGCATACTACAGACACCCCTCAGGCACCATATTTAAAGGAATATTTCACTTTTTTTTTTCACTTTAATCGTCATTAAAATCAGTGCTCCCGCCAAAATGGCCGTTTTTAAAACTTTTTTTTGCATTGACCCATGTCCCCTGAGGCAGGAGGCAGGTCCCCAAACCCTTTTTAGGACAGTATCTTGCATATTAGCCGTTAAAATTAGCACTTTCCATTTCGAACGTTCGAGTCCCATAGACTTCAATGGGGTTCTAACGTTCGTAACGAACGTGGGGGCCGTTCGCAAGTTCTGGTGCGAACCGAACCGGGGGGTGTTCGGCTCATCCCTAGCCACGACCTTCTCATCAGGGAGCCAGTTGTCTCTTCCAGATTTTTGCAGTTGGCACCCTGATGGCACTGCTGCCAGGTCTGCCTCCTGTTGCTGTTTTTTTGCATGGAAATGCCTCCTGGGATGTCCAACGTAGATATCCTAGAAGGCTGCGGCAGTAGTACAGATCATTCTCCACTAGGCAAGCTTGGGGAGGAAAGAGGCTGAATTTGAACTTTAAAATAATGTACAAAAAAATGCCAGCTTTGTACATTTGCAGAGGGGAGGAAAGTTGCATTAGCACAAACTTAAGGGGTTACTAACCCCACAACAGTAAAATCAGTCTGTATATGCAGTGAAGCATGCTTGTTATACTCACTGTAGAACCTAAAGGGTTAATCATGGGCAATGTGTAAAAAGGCTGTTTGATCCTGTCTTCTCTGACCCTCCTCCCTTCTTCCACTGTCCCCAATCAATCTCCTGATAGTACAGAGCACTCTGCACATGCTCAGTTTGGTGTGTATTGCTAGAGAATGTTTTTTTTTTTTTGGAGGGTACATATAATCAGCACTATCATGCACCCACATAGAACATTAGCATCAGCGAGACAGTCCCATGTGATGGGGGACAGCTTCACACGGACTCGTATAGAGGAATGTTACGAAATGCTTTTATTCAAGTTTTTTTTGTAAGTATGAAACCTATTTTTGGCTAATAATAAAGCCTTTGTTTGGGGATAATGCGCCTTCTGTTATTTTATGTTTCAATACCTCGGATTCCCCAGTCTGTGGATGGCAGCGAGGTGTGCATTATCCACTTAGAATAGAAGTTCACAATTGTATCAAGGCCCACCGCACAGCGCAGGAGATTGAACTGTGTGTTGTTTTAGCCACATAGGATAGTCGGAGGATGAAGACTCCTCCTGCAAGCTTTAAGCTTGCAGAGACATAATGAAACATTACAAATAATGAATATAATCTACATTCCTTATACACAAAATCCAATAGAATTTGTGTTACTAAATAACAATTATTTATAAAAGTTTTAAATGTTTCAGCCGGTTTCATTTTTTTATTTTTTTTTCAAAAACTGGACTGAATAAAATGTGAAGGCTGATCTTCTGCCATCTCCTTGGCATCGAATATTTCATGCAAATAGTCAGAATTCTTGATTGTACTCTGTGTACACGGTGTACTTGTTCTCAGTCACTGACTCAAAGTATTGGATCAAAATAACAGCCAAGCAACCATTGTCTAAAGGAGAGTTGAGCAAATAGATGTCAAGTTCTAAACCTTTTTTAGTTACGCAGAACATTTGTTTCCATAAGTCTATATCGGATCTGATAAAGGGACAGTTGTTGAGGAAAGAGAGACGGAATGTGTGTGTGTTTTTTTTTAAAGGAGTTTTAAACCCTCATGGTTTTTCACCTTAATAGTGCATTATATGCATTAAGGTTAAAAACCTCCTGTGATGCAGCAGCCCCCCTTTTACTTACCTGAACCCAGTCTTTCCAGTGACCTGGGTGAGCACACCAGCTCCAGCCGGTGTCTCGGGTCCTGATTGGATAGATTCATAGCAACGCAGCCATTGGCTCCCGCTGCTGTCAATCAAATTAAATGATGCAAGGGGGGTGGGCGGGCCTAGTCCTGCTGTCTGTGTCAATAGACGCAGCAGGAGAACACAGGAGTGCACTCACACGAGTGGCCCTAGGGAGAGCTGCTCTCCAACGGGGCACTCGACAAGAGGAGGAGCCAGAAGCGTCGCATAGGGATCCCAAAAAACGAGGATCGGGGCCACTCTGTGCAAAACCAACTGCAAAGGAGGTAAGTATGATATGTTTTTTTTTTTTTTAAATAGAACCCTTAGTTATCCTTTGAGTGACTATCCCTCAAAGCAATGTTAATGTTTTTTTTTGCAACCACAATTTCACATGTAGCGAAACTAGTTTCGGATTTAGCTTTAAATCGGTGGTAAACACTAGGAATAAAAAAAAAAAGGATAATGAATGCATGTAAATAGATATGTAGTTGATAGAGAACTGTCATGCGATGGAAGCTTGACCTTTAATTATACCTTTATTAAAAATGGCTTGCATTTTCCCATGCACCTTATAGAATTTCACTGTAACACTGAAGATTTCCTTCCTATGCAATGGTTTATGTATGACTTCAAACCTCTTGGCTAGATATAATGTTCAAGGTCACTTATAAAGGGCTTCTGCTCGACATGTTCATAATTCTGCACAACCAATACAGTTGTTAGTGCACTCCGGTCTAAGATAAATGGCATTGAGTCAAGAGTCAGAACTGAAATATGGGCAATTTTGTTTCTGGATCATTTCCTCCATGACTGCTTGCTGTAATAAAGCAACTGTCATAGTCATTTTGTGGTGTTTGAGTACAGAAAAGTACTGCAGCATTATTTGGGAGTAAATCCGAAGCTTTTACATTATATTGCATGTAAACAGTCTATTGTTACTTTAATATATATATATATATATATATATATATATTATTTTTTTCAGAACTATGGTGTGGTTAGTGTGAGCAAATTACATACGATTGCATCTATATGATTTGTATAGTTTATAATCAAACTAAAGTGCACATTTTTTTTAGTTTAAATCATACAGCCTTTTAGTGAAATTTCAAGCTAACAGCTTGAAATAGTTACTGTATATAGGAAGTGTTTACCTTTTGAAGAATTTTTAATGCTGTTATGATTCACAAACCACTGTTGCGGGTGACCCCATGTAGTGTCACCTCTCTTCCTGTAACCTGCTCTTTGGACTGTAAATCATCATTACTACCGATGTCCATGGGGAAAAGACCTAGGAAGCTTTTAAAGTACACCTAAACCCAGTCACAAATATCTTTTCTTTATCATACATCACGGGACACAGAGCAGCCATTACTATCTGGGTTATATGCCACCTATTGATGAATGGACACTGGCAGATCAATCAAACAGGAAATCCTCCCCTATATAACCCCTCTTACACAGGAAGTACTCTTTTTTTTTTTTTTTTTTTTGCCAGTGGTGGTCGCTGATGTGATACATGTGCACTTGGAACATACTTGGAGGTCTGGACGGTTCTATTAAGAATCATTGACTTCAATCTGATCCATTTGAATAAGCTGTCAGCCACAATGGATGATACCCGAGCCTCATTGTATAGGAGAGACAATTCCTTGAGGTTTGCCTTTAATACAGCATAATGGCACTGGACCCTGCGTAATGGAACCCTGTACAGTGTTTGTTCTGACCAAGGTGCTTTCCTGCAGGGTGCTATACAGGTCCAGGGGAGTGGACCCCAGAGACCCCAGGGTCTTTTATGACAAAGCTTGCCATGATGGTTGAAGGTTGGACTTCAGAGTCATGCGGCAGGAATGGTAAATCTGCATTTTGGCAGTTTCTCTTTAAAAATAAAAAAAAAGAGAGATCCGGCTGTCTGGTCTTCCCTTAGTTGCCACTTAGTTGCCACAGGCAGTGTCCTGTTTAATCATGCTCTGTGTACTTCTTATGAGAGTGGGCTGATGTTTCTCCTCCAACCACTAGAGGATGCAGGTTCGCTCAGGCCTATTTCTATACAGGCAGGAAGTGGAGGGGCGGCCATGTTTACCATGTGGACGGCAGGTTCAGTAAGGTCTCTTGAGACATAACAGCAGCCAATGGATACTAATGAAGTGTGAGTTTTTACTATGGGAGAAATGTGTGGCCAGACAAGTCATGATTATATACTGCATACTTACTGCATATGCCAGGGGGCCTGTACAAATGTAAGTCGATACACCCCTATATGGGTATCATTGCACTGTAAGGTGTTGTGTCTCCAGAATAATGTGCATCTGGTCTGCAGTAGCTTACTTTTAGGCTGCTCTGAAGCAGAAAAAAGGCTGCATGGGATACATGTGTGCTTGGCTAATCTTGTAAAACTAGCATGGGGCCAAGTGCAGTTGGGCAGGTGCAGTATAGTATACATGCATGCAAACTTGTTGATTACACGCATGTTTAAATAAATGCATGTTTTGCATAGCCCGCCTGCCCCATGGCATACACGATGGACAAGTGGGCAGCGCCATCCGCCCAGCATGCAGCCCCCCAAAGCTGGCCGCGACAGTGCATTTGCATGGACACAGGTTTTCATAGGCACATGTTGCATAGATGTGTGTGCATAAATGTATATGCATTTTGCATAGATATACGTGTTTGTGTGGATGAATGTTTCCATAAACGCATATTGGCATGGATACATGTTTGTGTAAATGCATGTATACATGGACACGTTTGTGTAATCGCATGTCGGCATAGATACATGTTGCATAGATACATGTTTGCATAGACACATTTGCGTAAAGGCATGTTTGCATAAACACATGTTGCATAGACAAGTTGCGTAATATATGTTACATATTCACATTTTATAAATGCTTGCTTATTGCGTAAATGCATGTTTCCATGGGCACGTATTGCATAAATCCACGTTTGCATAGACACACATTTTCGTGCTTTGCCTAAACGCATATTTGCATAAGCACATACTTACATGCTTCCATAAAGGCATGCTTCTATAAATGCATATTGATTAAACGAAGGCTGGCATGTTTTCATTTGTACTGCATAGGTATATGCTTAGTTTTAACTGCATACATATGTGCCTACTTACCGTATTTGCCGGCGTATAAGACGACTGGGCGTATAAGACGACCCCCTATTTTTCAAGTGAAAACATTGGTTTTGGGCAATACTCGTGGTATAAGACTACCCCCCTTCTGAGGCAATACCATTTTAAAAAAACATTAGAACGATTAAAAAATACAAAGCAAGAATGCCAACTACTCATCCGCCATGGTGTGTTATGTCATAAAGTAAATCAAACAATAATAACACAAACAGAGATCTATTGAATGCCACAACTCTGGAAAGTAGAATTTTTCACTAACCAAACCTATACCACTTTTGGGTTACATTCTATGGGAATTGTCCACCAAAATGCATTTAATAACCCCCCTGTCATATGTCCCAGATTTACCTGTCCCTCTTGGGTGCCTGAGACCTCAAAGGCAAATAGCAGGATGTATAGTAGTAGGAGATCAGTGAATGGATTTACCCAGGGAAGTATGGTGAGCGGTGTATTATTTTAATGAATACAACGCCTGCTTGGATTGGCAGAGGCTGTAGCATCATCAGCCCTTGCCTCTCTCTCTCGCTCTCTCTCTCAAAGCCAATCCGAGCAGGCTACTCTATGTAGCCTGCTCGGATTGGCAGTGGTTGTTACTCCAATCCAAGCAGGCTCTGTATTCATTAATGGAATACATCGCTCGCCGGGATTGGCTCAACGACGTATACTGTTTGTTGCTGAAGCCACATACAATATTAGCAGACATTTGGGGGCTGACATCCATCGGGCAGCATTGTATACCTGTATACCCGGCGTATAAGACGACCCCCAATTTTTGGGCATTTTGTTTAAGTGTAAAAGGTAGTCTTATACGCCAGCAAATACAGTACATTAAACTGTATACATATGTGCTTATTTGGCTAGGACTACATACATATGTGTTATTTGCCTAGGACTACATGCATATGTGCTTAGTTGCCTTGGGAAACATACATATGTGCTTACTTGCCTTGAACTGCGCACATGCATGAATGACAAGAATACTTGTATGCCTGCATGTTTGCATACCTAGGTACCTACATAACGGCATACCTGGGTACCTGCATACTTACATACCTAAAGGGTTGCATAGCGGTAAACCGATATTGTTTTAGGCCTGCATCCTTGGAGGACTGTGTATTAGGTTGGTTAATATAGTTGCTACATTATTTACCTGGTATACCAGTTAAATAGTTCCAGAAAAGAGTGGCAGCCGGGGGAGGCAGGTGCACCGCTCTCAGGTTCAGTGACCTGGTGGTGTCCACATCTCCCGATGGACAGTAGTGTCAGGTGCATCTGAGCCACTGTGGTGTTTGGCTTTGCAGTGTTTCCTGACACATTAATTTTTTGTCAGATAGACTATAGCTATATATAGATAGGTATTGATCAAAGCCTAAACAGGATCAATCCTGGTTAGGCTTTTCCCCACCTGGGTGAGGGAGGCATCTGAGGCTGCTGTGTTTTAAGAGTATCTCAGGCCAGAAGATCCTGGGGCAGTCTCTGAGGTGGTTTTGCTCCATCTTTAGCCAGCAGAAGCTTGGTAGGTTAGGTACGCCTCTTTGAGCCTTTGGGGTCTGCCACAGAGCCGTCAGTCTTTTGCCTTGCATTTGACTCTTGAAGCAGAGGCATGGGCTCATTATTAAAAAAAAATAACTCAACCTGTAGCAGTCCCAAAACCAAATGGGGACATAAGGTCTAGCTTAGATCTTAAGCAGCTGGACATCTTTCTGTTTCAGATAGGCTCTGTACATTTAGTGTTGACCTCTCTACGACAGGTAGATTCCAGGGTCCATAGTCATCAATGACGCATATCTTCATGTGCCGATTTTTTTTCCAGGCTCATCAATTTTGCAATTGCAGTGCAAAGTAGTCTTTTTTTATTTTGTGACTCTGCTCTTCGGCCTGGCCACAGCTCAGAGGGTTCACAAAGCCCCCAGCCTCAGTACTGGATTTTCTGAAAACGCAGGGGGTGTCAATCTCAGTATACCTCAATAATCTTTGTTCAGGAAGCAGTCTGTTCAGATTTTCCTTCGATACATTTCTGCAGTTGGAAGTTGTATCTAGGTCAAGGCGCATTCCCTATGTACTGTATAGTTCTACTCCAGATCTTTTGTAGAGGATCATTCTCTCTGTCTGGAACATGAAGATCCAGGCATTGGATTGCCAGAGGGCTCTGTTCCCTGGATATTGCAGGGCTAAAATTGGTGGTTGATGGTTCGAAATCTGCAGAAGGGATTGGAAAGATAATAACCACCGATGCCAGCTTCTCCAGTTGGTTTTAAGGTGGCTATAGTTCAGTGGACTTGATCTCTACAGGAGAAAATACTGCCATCAATATCTTGGAACTTTGGGCCGTACTGGATGAGGGGAGAAACCAGTTGTAGGTCTAATCGAGAAATGCTTCTTTAAGGGCATATATATCTACCATCAGGGCAGCACCAGGAGTCGGGGTGGCTCAGGAAGGTGAACCACATTCTGTCTGAGACAGTACAACAAGTGCTGTCTTTATCACTAGTATATATTCTAGGTATTGAATAATGTCAGGGGGAAATCTCCAGGTGGATCTACTAGATTCCAAGTTCTACAAGTGGAAACAGGTTGTGTCTGGGACTAAAGTCCCAACGGCAATAGGTACAGATGCACTAACACCTCGGGGACCAGTTCTCTCTTATTTGGACGATTTCCCTCTGTTTCGACTGCTCCCACATGTTTTGCGAAGAATTCGGGAGGTGGTAATACTGATAATAGTGTTAGCCGAATTAGCCCAGGAAGGCTTGGTACACTGACATAGCGAGTTTTGCAGGGGTCGCTCCTTGGTCACTCCCAGTCCAGCGGGACCTAATGGTCTTGTGTCCTGTATCTCAGCACTGTTGAGCCCTGGAAGCCAGGGAACTTCAATTACAGGACTTGGAAATATTTTTTGCCTGGGGGAAGCCAGGAAGTAGCACCTACAGGAATATGTGAGTTGGAAAATGTATTTTCTTTCTCCAATCCATAGGGGAAAGGAGATTGGGGTTATATAGGGGAGAACTTCCTATTTGATTGATCTGCCAGTGTCCATTCACCCATAGGTGGTGTATAACCCAGATAGTAATGGCTGCTCTGTGTTCTGTTATGTACTCCCAAGAAAAGGATTTTACAGGTAAGCTGTAGGAAAAATCCTATTATTCAAACGTTAACATGTAAATTTAATTTCAAAAGTTGTTTTCAATCTTTTTAAATATACAGCTTTCAATTAAAACATATCTGGTATTCTTGCCATGAAAGACTTTGTTCCGACAGATAGGGCAGTTGTGCTCCATTGTTGTCACCCTGTCACGTACACCCCTCGTTAGAGTAACTTTACTTTTGGTTTAAAAAATTGCAGTCTGTAGCTGCTAACTTTTAAGAAATAGATGCTTACCAGTGTTGGCTTGCTCAGAACCGACTGTTACCGGGCTTTGGCTTTGAATCTATGATATTGGAGCTGTAAGGAGACTACCACAAGTCTCCCCACTGAGCAGACATAATGCATGACATTGGAGTGGGCTGATCCCGCAGCCTCCTGGGACTTGTGACATGTTTCAGGAGGTTGCGGTTGGGGGGGAATAATTTATGAATAGGCAAATATTACAGAAATGGTTACATGTCACAAACATGTACCGGCTCCCTGAGAATAAAAAAAAATGTTAGAGGAAGAGGATGAGCAAACGTCTAGTTTTAAAGGAAGAGCTGCTTTAGGATTACATTGTTTAAGCATGGTCCATCATTAGAAAGCCAGTGCGGAGCAATGATGTGCATCCAAACTGAGTACATGTAGACAGGAAGTGTTTAAAAGAGGCCGAAGGAGATAAGCAGCACTGAGGTGCAGCATAGGGATGAAAAAAAGATTAAAACTGTTTTAAAAAAAATTACAATTCTTTGCTATACAATGCTTTATCACAGTAAATATCATTCAATTAGGGTTGCTGTATTTGACGTAATCTATCGAAACAGAGATTGTGGATAATTGTTTTTAAAAATTCATATGTTAATAAAGTATTTTCTGTTTTTTTTTTCAGATTACTAAATGTGTTGTGCTGTAATCTAGACACCTTATTACTTCTTGAGTCACAGTACAAAGTGAGTGAAGTGCTTTTAAATGCCCAGAAAGAAAATATTCCAGATTCTTCACAAGCTTCAGGGTAAGTGGTACACAGTTTTTTTTTTTTTTTTGTCCCTTGAGTTGTAGAGTATTTCTAAATCCATGTAGCAAAAACTGAAGCCAAGAAACCCTTTCCACTTCCAAACTTTTAAAAAATGATAAGCCCATGAAAACCATTGAGTGGCGGGAGGGGGGCATCCTCTACCACCATATCTTAACGCTAAAGCTAGTGAAAGCTAATGAGCTACTCAGATTGCTTTTATGAGAAAGCCAGTCGTCGAAAAAAATACTGGAGTAAACCACAGCATATATATACGTATTGTGGTCGGCAATTGGTTAATGCATTAATGCATATCTTTGCATTGTGGATAGAATAGGAAATAGTTATAACTTCTATCAGGTTCTACCTTGCCCCAGCTGGGGAAATGTACCCTCTTTATTTGTCCTAGTAACAATTGCCACCAGGACTGAAAATCTAAAATTGTGAACCTTCACTGAAAGTGGAATAGGGGGATATCTTTCAAATGGCACACTTGTTCCAGTTACAACTGCTTACAGTATTTTGAGACATCTCTCATATATATATATATATATATATATATATATATATATATATATATGAAGTCAGCAGAGTCTCACACCATTCACTAACATCTGGGAATATTTACAGGGAAAAAAAATCAATAATTCCCTAATTTAAAAATTTAAACAGGTTTGGCTTAGAATACTTTAACCACTTTCAGACCGGACCATTTTGCTGGCTTAAGACCAGACCACTTTTTGCGATTTGGCACACCGTCACTTTAACTGGCAATTGCGTGGACGTGCGACGTGGCTCCCAAACAAAATTGATGTCCTTTTTTTCCCACAAATAGAGCTTTCTATTGGTGGTATTTCATCACCCTTGCGGTTTTTATTTTTTGCGCTATAAACAAAAATATAGCGTAAATTTTTGCTATAATAAATATCCCCCAAAAATATATTAAAAAAAACATTTTTTTTTCCTCAGTTTAGGCCGATACGTATTCTTCTACATGTTTTTGGTAAAAAAAATTGCAATAAGCGATTATTGATTGGTTTGCACAAAATTTATAGCGTTTACAAAATAGGGTATATTTTTATGGCATTTTTATTAATATTTTTTTTTTTACTAGTAATGGCGGCATCAGCGATTTTTATTATGACTGCGACATTATGGCGGACACATCGGACATTTTTGACACATTTTTGGGACCGTTGTCATTTATACAGCAATCAGTGCTATATAAATGCAGTGATTCCTGTGTAAATGACACTGGTTGTGAAGGGGTTAACCAAGGGGTGGCAGTGTAGGGGTTAAGTGTGTCCTAGGGGCGTGTTACTAACTGTGGGGGGCTGGGCTGTGTGTTAGTGAACACTGATCTCTGCTCCAATCACATGGAGCAGAGATCAGTGTCACTTGTTGCTAGGCAGAATGGGGAGATGCTGTTTACATCAGCATCTCCCCGTTCAACCTCCCCATGAGACGATCGCGGGTATCCCCGCGATAATTGAGTCCACAGGACCCGTGACCGGACTCACGGGGGTCCCGACCAGCATGCGCGCGCGACACCGGCGGTGTGCACGTGATGACAGGGCGGCAAATACAAATGGACGTACCTGTACTCCAATTTGCCTGCCCATGCCATTCTGCCGACGTACATCGTCATGCGCCAGTCGGGAAGTGGTTAAAGATATGTAGGTATTATTTTTCAAACCAACATCAATGTGACCCTAAATATATGTTTGTTCAAATTAAAACAGAAATAAAAAAAAAAATAATAATTTTACATCCAGTTTTAATAATCATCTCAAAACATTTTAGTGGCCCATAAAGAGGAAGTAAACCCTGATGGGTTTACTTCCTCTTTATCTCCCTGCAATGGTAAAGCATAATGGGCTACTATGCATCGCATAGTAGCCCATTATGTGTCACTTACCTGACACAGGAGCCAGCGATGTCACCAGCGGACCACTGTCTTTTAGTAAATATCTCCTAAACCGTCTAGGTTTAGGAGATATTTCTTGGACCTACAGGTAAGCCTTAATCTAGGCTTACCTGTAGGTCAAAGTGGTTTGTAAGGGTTTACAACCACTTTAATAGCTTTAAAGTGGAATTCCCAGGGCAATCTAAGTTTAAGTCCCATTCTAACCCCTATACTAACTACCTTGTAGAAGGAAGATGCTTATACTTTCCTATTCTGAGTGCCCTCTGATCTGGTCATATGATCTCATCAGCCAGTTTCAGAGGAGAGGGGAGAGCAGCAACAACAGATGGGTTCCTGGGTGGTGACATCACCCATAGGCTTACTATGAGGCATCCGTTGTCAGCTGTCATTCTTCTCCCCTGTGGCTGGCCACTGGGAGTTGATCTCATGATCGGACCAGGACGCTCTGAGAATAGGTGAGTATAAGCATCTTCCGTCCACCGGGTAGTTAGTATAGGATTTAGAAAAGGATGTGAACAGTTTTAAACGGGGTTAGATTGATCCTGGAATTCCACTTTAATATTTATTACCCTCACAGGGTACATTTTTTTAGTGTGTTTTACAGGTATTGGGGACTCTCATATTCTTTACCTTGGACCAATGTATTAAAGTGACTCTGTGGAATTTTTATACCGATGTGTAAGGTAAGTACATCACTGACTGATAAGCAGTAGTATCTCAGTCAATAGTAAAGATTATAATCATTAGATGATATCTTTGCAGGAGTAGATGGGCCTCATTTACGTGGGTTTACATAAACATAGATCCATGTAAAGGGCTGTATTGCCTGCATGGGATGCACAGGTATTCTGTGCATCTGCGTGCATTCAGTCCCAAACATGTCTATTGGGATACAGTGGTTGCATTGACAAAGCCACTGCTCCCAATTTGACAATCATGTGGGTGCATGTCCCTGAAGACCTAACAAAGTGTGACTTTGGGCACATGCACCCACACGCACCTGTACAGATGTCATATTGGGAGCAGCAGCTATGTCCATGCAGCCATTGATTCCCAATAGACATGAAAGGGACTGTCTGCATGCATATGTACAGAACACCTTTGCATCCCATGCAGGCAAAAATGACCCTTCACACAGTTGTACACCTATGTGAACAAGGCCTTTGATAATGATGACACACTGGACTTCATTGCCCAAGATAAATAGTACAATAATAAGTTTAACTAAGAAAAGGCCCAGTGCATGTCTGGATCAGTTTTAGTTTATTTTTTCAGAATTACAGTCCCATTATGTGTGCTTTCTTACCTGGCAGCCTGTACGTCGGCAGTTTGTCAGACCAATAGACATTTCTGAATACCTCCAGGAATCATTAAAGTGAAGGCCTTTCAACTTGTTCGACTATCTTCAATTAATTTGCACTTAATTGAGTTGACTAGTTAGTATTTTTAGAATATTTGCAGAACTCGGAGGTGGCGTTTGGTTTGCTGTTAATAATTCTAATCTGAAATGTAATGCACACATCACCTAGTTCAATTTATCCAGCAAACCTATGTTGCATCTACTCCTTCGTTTAAGCGATAATGTTGAACTGAAATCTCAGCAGAAAAAAATAAAAATAGACTCCAGTAAGTAATCGAAAATCCATTTATTTTTTTCATTGAAAATATATTTCTACAAATATGTTTCCCAACAGTTTATCAGCAAGCGTCAGTCATTTTGTTATCGGGCGGGTTTAAACGTGTTCTTTTTTTTTTCTCTCCAATTTATACCTTTTTTTTGTTATTTGCTCTAGGTGTTAAAATGAAAAAGCTGACTATAGCTTAATCCACAAATCCTGGTTTATTTTGTTTCATTTTTTTCTGCTTCTTGGTATGCTAGATGAGCTGAGATATAACTCATTTTATTCTCAAATGCTCTTAGCGCATACTGTAAGTCACAGGTAATACCAATCGGCAGCTGGTTACCATGTCATTATCTAGTAAAAGATGTGAAGATGTTGACTCGGTGCTTGATTTTTTATTTATTTTTTCCTTTTGTTACTGAAAAAACATGTTCTGACTTAAAATGTAATCTTACTAGTGAATTACGTATTATTAGTGTTTGCATTCTAGAGGAATTTACCAGATATAGTGTGGTGAGCATAATGCCTTGTTTGCATTTTAATGCAGTACGGCAGTCTTAAAGCGGAGCTCCAGCCAAAAGGGACATTCCGCTTTAAAGCCTCCTTCCCTGCTCCCGTTTGTGAAACTGAGCTTTTGACGAAGAGGGTTGTACCTGTCAAAATCTGATACCTGCTCTCACTTACGTTCCGGTCGCCTTAGGCGATTGGAAGCGGAAGTTCTCTTTCCCAAAGTCTTCTGGGACACGACAGGTCCCAGAAGACTTCAGGGCCAGTCAAATAGCGCATAGCAGCTCGCGCACAGGCACTGGGCATCTGACTGTGAATCCGCAAGCTGTCACAGCGGGGTGCCCAGAGTGAAGATGCCGACGCCACCGAGAAAGGACACAGGGAGAAAACAGCTTTGGTGAATGCACCGCTGGATCGTGGAACAGGTGAGTGGATGTTTATATTTATTACTACACTTTTTTTTAGCTGATGACTTTTAATAAGCACAAAAATGACTGGGACTCCACTTTAAAGTGGTTGTAAACCTCAGACATGAAATATGAACAAAAAATATCCCTCTTTAGTGTGTACTTGCCTCAGTTGAGAGCAATAAGTATTATTTCTGTCTGCTGCTGTGTTCCCCTGCTATTAGCATGAGTCACTTCTGGCAAGTTTTCCCAGAACTGAGAGAAAAAGGGTGATTGACAGCCTCAGCTCTGTTCCTGTATGCTTTGTAAAGGGTGATGTGTCCCTTCCCTCCAATTAGCTGTCAGAGCTCTCCTCATTAAGCTCTACAGAGTGTAACTTCAGCTCCCCTTCCCCTTGTTTCTGACAGCTCACACAAGCTTTATACATTCTGAAATATGAACAGCTGTAGAGAAGATGTAGAGAAGAGGAGGCTGCAGATAAACTGGCACAACTTATTGTGGAGAATTAGTTTCATCTCTGTGTATCACCTGAGGCCAGTCACTTCACTCGGTATACGTGTGGGTTTACAACCACTTTAAGCCAGTGAAACAAATGTGATACCAACATTCTGCATAAATGGAGGGTTAGAACTTGTCCGTTTGTTATCGTGGTCTGCATTCCAGGTAGGGTAGTTTTCCCTCGCTTCCTGTCCGAGGTACCTAACAGGAAGTTAGAGGAAATTTCCAATTTTTGATATTTGTCACCAAAACTGGATGCATTTGGAGAATTCTCTGCTACTCCTTTCTCAGTGACAACTGTAAAATGTTTTATTTTTCTTTAGTTATTTTAAAAATGGTTCCCAGGGCATGAATTATGTTTTGTATTATTCATACTGACCTAGGTGGTCTGATGCTCCATCTGTCCCCCGGCGCCTCTAACACTGAGAACCGAGCGATCGAACACCACCGATCATTTGGTTCTCTGAGCTCCCTGAGCAAAGAGCTGCTGACTGTTCGTCACAGCTCTCTGCTCTGCCCCTCCTCGATTACTGGAGCACTGAGCTGTGGACGGGTGGGAGTGGATGGATCAGGCTCTCAGTGGCTCGCTAAGAGGCTGATCCGGGTGCCAATCCAGGGATCTAGGCGGATTCAAACTCTGTAGTCATAATAACATGGAGCCTAGACTGACTTCTGTGACATCAGCAGAGTGCGGACTTCACCCCGCTTTGCTGAAAATGGGTCACACTAATGAAAAAAGAAACTGGTCTCCTGTGATCCATAAGGGCAAGTACAGCCAAACGAGCTTTGGCTATACTTCTCCTTTAAGGCTGATACAAACTGACAGGTCCCAGATGACTGCGGGGCTAATCACGGTGCGGGGCGCCGCTCGCGCATGCACAGTGGGTGCCCTGCCCACAGTTGCAATGCCGGCGCCACTGAGAGGAGCGGGGCGAGCAGGGCTTCCCCGCATCACTGGACCCTGAGACAGGTAAGTATCCGATAATTAAAAGTCAGCAGCTGCAGTATTTGTAGCTGCTAACTTTTATTTTCTTTTTTTTTTAAGGGAAACTCCTCTTTAAGTTTTGGCTGAAATTTCCGCTTTTAGCACCTCCTTTATTTGCACAAGTCCTGAGGTATTCACTTATACATAATACAGATATTACCATGTACATAAAATTGGAATATATAATCAGCTTTGTTATTTTATTTTACTCCCGACTGGCTTCATGGTTGCAGCTGATGCATTCTATAGTTCCTTAAAGCACAAAAGAAAAACAAAAAATCCCTAAGCAAAACAAAACTAAAACTAAACAACAAGTTAGCCTGCACAGTGTGTAACCACAATTTAGACAAATACAACGTAACCTGATTCCGAACTCTAGCATTTATGGGGAGTTATCATGGTGGTTTCTTCAACATGTTTCACAGGACAAAGCCTGCTTCTTCTGGAAGAACATATTTTCTGTCCTGGTTGTAGGCCTGCAGTGTTTATGTCCATTCATCTTTAGGTCTTGCTTTTCCACTTTGGCTTTTATTGCATTACACACTCTGCCAACATCTATAGCAGGTAGCAATATGTATTAAATAGGCAACTAATATATGTACACCTGTGTGTTTGTTAAAACGGACCTTCGGTAATTTTTTTAACTTTCCATCTGTTAAATCTTCTGCCCTTGTTTTTACTTTGGGTAGTAAAACATTTTTTTTCTGCTAGTAAATACCTTATACAGCCCACTTACTGTTTCTTGTCTGGTCATTAGCCTAGGCTTATGACATCATGCACAGGTCTCTCGCTAACTCTCGTGAGAGTTTGCCAGGGAGGGAGGGATTTGAGTCATAAGAGGGCCAATGAGAGCTGCAGAGATAGAGGTATGTGTCTTTGTAAATCCAGGAAGTGAACGGGCAGCAGCTTCAGCTGCACACAGTTAAAATGGCTACAGCTAGACTTAGAGGAGGGAGATTTCTGCAGCATATATGGCAAGTACAGAATCACAGTATATATAAAATAATATGCAAAGTGACTGGAGGGAAGCTTCAGAATGGCAAAGCTGTTTTTTATTACAAATGATTTGAGCAGACTGCAGTTCCTCTTTAAATTGAATTTCATTGGTTGATGTTTGTCTTTATATTTTTAGACATTTAAAAAGCTTTGTTCATCCTGAAGAAAAGCTTTGTTCATCCTGATAAAGCAGGCTTTGTCCTGCAAAATGCATCACATAAACTATCATGATGAATGTGAATGCCAGAGTTTGGGGTCACATCACTTTGCATTTGTCTAAATTGTGGTTACAGACTATGCAGACTAGCTTGTTTGTCAAATGTGCAATTTATCCCTTTTGGGATTTCAACTCTTTAATATTGTAATAATAATGATGTTTTAAATTTTTTAAGATATCTATGATGTGGTACCATTAAAGTTCTATTTAGTGTTGTTTTGTTTAGGGATTTTTCTTTGTGCCAATGTAATATTACCTAAATAAGTTATATTGACCCCTCCCCCTAATTACGCATATTATTCACATACAGTTCCTGAAGCGCTTCCACACCGCCCCACGCATATATACTGTGGCAGGGCAGCCCTTCAGCACAAAATCACGTACCTGTATGGGATTTATTGCTTTGGGTTGGGGCACGTATGCTCACTGCTGGTGACCTGCTGTCGCTGGGATTGGACACAGAGGAGGCCAATCAGCGGGTCCAGACCCAATGCCTGCCAGGACCTACCCATTGTTCCAGAGGTAGACAGAACAGCTGTCTGCCTATGTATGCAAGGCAGATCACCATTCTGTCAGAGGGGAAGATGGAGATCTTGTGTTTCTACTAAGCAGGAACATGGATCTCTGTCTTCCCCCAGTCAAAGCACCCCCCCCCCCCCCACACACACACACACACACACACTCACACACTTAGCACTCCCAGGGAACACATTTAACCCTTTGATTGCCCCTTCCCTACCAGTGTCATTAGTACAGTGACAGTGCTTCTTTTTTTTTTTTTTTTTTTTTTTTTTTTAGCACTGATCACTGTATTGGTGTCGCTGGTCCCCAAAAAGTGTCACTTAGTGTCAGATTTGTCTGCCGCAATGTCGCAGTCCTACCATTCCTTATAAAACTATAAAAATTCCATACAGCTATCCCATAGTTTGTAGACAGTATAACTTTTGCGCAAACTATATAACAATAATAATGAATATAACAAAACCAGTGTAGCGCAACCAATATATATATATATATATATATATATATATATATATATATATATTATGACACATTAAGGTTGAATATATTTTTATTGTATGCCAGACAGGGTAAAATAACACATTTGTAAACAGGCAACTACATCACAGACGTCGCCCTTGACATCAAATAAGGCACATCAATATAAACAGGACAACGGGGGGGGGGGGGATTAGAGGTAGTGGGTACAGCAAGGAAAAAAAAGAGGGGGGGGGAAGAGAAAGCCAGTACGAATAGAGAAAGAGAGAAAGTAGGGTGGGGAAAAACAGGGGGGAGCACAGCAATCGCATTTATCAGAACGAATATGTGCAGGATATGCACCATTGTTGTTCACGTATGTTACATCAGAAATGTTCACCCCATAGGCAGAGGTAATCAAGGTGCGGTCGCTAATGTCACCAGTGGTCCACATAACGACACCATCCCCCGCCCAATCTTGGCAGGAAGTTTGCTTAGGAGATCTTGAGATTGTTGAGAAATAATTCCGTCTGAGAATGGTGTCGCCAGATGGACCACAACATGGTAAACCTATCGTATGTGTCGTCCGCCTTCACCTGCAATTCCTCCATGAGCATAGTGTCATTAAGGATATCCACCCACGCTGAAAAAGGGGGGGTGGAGTCCTTTTTCCAGTATAGGGAGATGGTATGACGAGCTGCTGAGAGAAAGAATCTCAGAAGACTACATTTCTGAGACCGGATCGACCCAGGTAGAATGGATAAAAGTGCAGACAGAGGCGATGGAGGCAACGAAGCCTGGTACATATCATTATGAATCGCGAAAATCTTATCCCAAAAAGGACGAATCCTATCACACTCCCACCAAATATGAATGTATGATCCCTGTGCTCCGCGACAGCGCCAACACACATCAGTGGTTGACGGAAACATCCTGTGTACCGAGACCGGGACCCTGTACCACCTCGAAAGCAGTTTGTAGTTCTTCTCCTGGGAAAACCCTGACCTGGAGGATTGATGTGTGTGGATAAAGGAGGTAGACCACTGTGTGGGGGAGATCTCTAAGTGTAGGTCTCTAGACCATTTACTTGTGTATGTAGGGAGAGCATCATATAATCGAGTTTGGATATCTTTATAGATTAACGATAGAGTGTGTCTAGGGGTTTGAGCCAGGTTGCAGAGGTCCTCAAATAGCGTAAGTGGCCTGTGTGTTTTACCGGAGAGGTGAAGGTCTCTGCAAATCTGGGTTAGCGAAATTGTAGTGAGCCAGTCCGTCGTGATATTGGTCTGGGGATCTGGGGGGGGGGCGGAAATGTCCAGTAGTAGGGTGAACAAACTGATTGGCTGTGGGCCAGTGTTCACAGGTATAGTTCCCACAGTGCAGCTTAGCAGCTAGGGTCGAGAGGGCCAGATTGTCAAATAAGGGGTTTAACGGTCCAGGATCCGTGGACAGAGCGTAAGGGACAGCTTTAATATACCACAATGTGAGAGCTGCCCTCGTCAGAGGGGAGATCCCCTGCATCACCCGAAACCCGGTATGATGCCCCCATAGTAGGGCCCGTAGGTCCACCGGGGCCATGTCCTGTTCAATTAAAGTGGAGGGTTTAATACGAGGTCTCGGGAACCAGTCCAAGAGTCGGGATAGTATCGCGGATGTGTGGTACAATCGGAAATCCGGGAGGCCTACACCTCCTCTAAGTTTGGGGGCACATAAAACCTTGTGTTTAAGTCTAGAAGGATGGTGTTGCCACACAAACGTGCCCACCATAGCTCGCAAAGCCAGGAAGAAGGACGTCGGTAGAAGGATGGGAAGGGTTTGGAACAGATATAATGCCCTCGGAAGGATATCCATTTTAATAACACTCATTCTCCCCCACCAAGCGAGCTTGAGATTGTGCCAATTCTCAAGTGAGCGCTTAATGGAAGTCAGCAATGGGCTAAAATTAAGAGCGTACACGTCATGGAAGTTAGCAGGGATCTCCGTACCGAGGTATTTGATCGAGCGAGGTTGCCATTTAAAGGAGAATCGTTGTTGAACGAATTTTAGGTCAGTCAGCGAAAGTGACACATTTAAGGCTTCCGTTTTGTTCAGATTCAGTTTGAAATTACTATGAGCCCCAAACCGATCAAGCTCCTCGAGTATGGCAGGAAGGCTAAGACGGGGTCGAGTGACATATAAGAGTAAATCATCTGCGTAGAGAGACAGCTTACGGGGAGCCGAGGGGGTGTTGATCCCATGAATAGAGTGATTGTTTCTAATGGCTTGAACCAAATGTTCGACAGTAATTGCGAACAGAAGTGGCGATAGGGGGCACCCTTGTCTGGTGCCGTTCTGGATCCCGAAAGCCTCCGACGATTCCCCGTTAGCTAGGACCCTGGCAGACGGGTTCTTGTAAAGAGCCATTATTTTAGTGAGCATACGTGGACCTAAACCTATTTGCTGTAGGGAGGCCTGGAGAAACGACCAGTTCACCCGATCGAACGCCTTTTCGGCATCGCAAGCCAAAAGACAAGTAGGGATGTTGTGGAGTTTGGCGTATGAGATAAGGTGTAGGGTTTTAGTGGTATTGTCCCTGGCCTCTCGGCCTGGGACAAAGCCCACTTGGTCACTGTGAATGATAGAGGGGAGCAGGGGAGCCAGGCGTGTTGCCAAAATTTTAGAATAAAGCTTGAGGTCAACGTTTAATAGGGATATAGGCCTATAATTTCTGCAGTGTGCTTGATCCTTACCCGGTTTGGGTATGACCACTATTTGGGCTTGAAGAATCTGTGGGGAAAGGGGATGCGTGTCATCTAACTCCTCGAATGTCTTGGCCATGAGTGGGGCAAGTTGGTGAGCGAATTTCTTATAAAATAGCGGGGAGTATCCATCGGGACCAGGGCTTTTACCAGTCTTCAGACCTTTAATCGCTACTAGGAAGTCAGTCGTAGTTAGCGGCAACTCTAAGTCAGCGCTATCAGTTAAAGAAATGGTGGGTAAAGCCGTATCTTGAATATATTGCTTCAAATCGGACGACGAGGTGGAGGAGCAAGAGGTACTCGGGGAGGGGAGATTGTATAGGGAGGAATAGAAGTCCCTGAATTCCGAAACAATCTCGGAATTCCGGAACCTCTTCTGTTGGGCAGAGGAGAAGAGGTAGGGGATGTTTTGCCTCCTTTGTCTAGGGTGGATAACGCGTGCGAGGTGCTTTCCACATTTGTTTGCCTGCGAGTAGTGGGTGTGACGGCCTTTATGATACGCGTTCAGCGATCTAGCCGAGAAGATCTGAAGCAGGTCCCGACGCGCGTTAGAGAGTTCCGTCAGAGTCCGCGAGTCTAGAGTGCGTTTATGTGAGGCTTCCAGGGAAGCTATCCGGGAGAAAAGTCGACGTATGTCCTCCGTACGCGCTCGTTTCAACCTAGAGCCGCGCTTTATAAAAATACCGCGAATGACGCATTTCAGGGCCTCCCATTTGGTCATGTTACTAGTCTCATCGTGGGCATGATCATTAGTGAAATCCGTAATTGCTTGAGACACTTCTGAAATGCAGAGGGTATCTGTCAGCAAGTTGTCGTTCAACCTCCACGCACCTCGACGAGGGCAGCTAGGAAGATTCCCGAGGGTCAAGTGTACCGGAGCGTGATCCGACCACAGTCGGACCCCTATCTCACAGTGAGGGGCAAAGTCTAGAAGGTTTTGGCTGAGGAGTATGTAATCTATCCTACTATAAGAGTTATGTGCAGGGGAGTAATAGGTGTAATCCCTGTCAGAAGGGTGTAGTAGTCTCCAGGCATCTACCAATGTCATGTCCGCTAGGGTGGCCCTGAGTTTGGACAACGAGGTGGGTGACAGGTGGGACTTACCCGTGGAGGAGTCGAGTCTCGGCACAAGAGGGACATTCAAATCGCCTCCTAGGATCAGATTAGTGGTCCCAAAAGATTTGAGGCGGGCGGTCACGGAGCACAGGAATTGGAGTTGATTCTGATTGGGGAGATAAACATTGGCAATAGTTAATACATTTTCAGAACATTGTAATTTCAAAAATAAAAACCTTCCATTAGGGTCTATGTCGCTTGCAAGCACGTGCGGAGTAAAGGAGCGATGAAAAGCTACTGAGACCCCTCTGGAGCAGGCAAGGGGGTTCGTGCTGTGAAACCATGATGTGTAATGTCTATCTGGAATAGACGGCACCTTATCAGTCCTAAAGTGGGTCTCCTGTAGTAATAGAACTTTCGAGCCGGCCTTGTGAAAGTGATGTAAAATCTGTCTGCGCTTTTCAGGAGTGTTAAATCCTCTACAATTAAGAGAGGAAAACGTAATATCTAGCCCGTCAGCCATGGTGCGAGAGGGTAGGCGGCATGATCCTCGGGGCCAATAAATGCAACTAAACAGGAAAGTGTGCAGATGAGCTGTGCAGCAGGGGTGAGGAAGAGAAGGGAAGAGGGGGAGGTCAAGAAAGGAGAGGGGAAAAGAAGTTCAAAGCGCTGAAGTAGGACAGTGTGCAGATGAATCCCTAGAAAGGCTAGGGGTATGTAATGCAGGTAAGAGTGGGAACAAGAGTCCTGTAACCGCATGAGAAATTGTTCGCTAAAAAGCTGACAATGTAGAATTATAGGGAGAGTGCTCCCTCTAGTGTCCATGTGGGGGTAGAAGTGATAGACACTACAAGAAAAAAAAAGGCTAAAGAATATATCAGAAACAAAGTCACTAAAGACTCTGTACATCCTATCGTGGGGGAACGTGGGCAAAATGAACTCGGGGGCTCCGCCCCAACTGTAATAAACTGTAAAACATGATGAACTGATGGACAGCACACAGCGCCTAGAGATACAAAGGTCATATAGTATGCGCCAATTAAAACAGGTAGCTAAGCAAGAGGGCAGACATCTGTCTGCAAAAGTTTAAAAGGCACACAACATCAAACTAGAAGATCAGAGCAAGTGGACTTAGCATAGAAATATGTAATCAGAACAGTAACCTAAGAGAAAGAAAAATTGCATACAACAGTTAAGGCAAGTAAGGTATTTTGCTAATCCACATAACCATCTCCCCGTCCCCTCCCACAGCCCCCTACAACATAATATAATATAACACAAACCCACAACAAACAGGGTACAACATGGAAGGGGGGGGGCCCACAGAGTCAGTAGCAAAGGGGGAGAGCAGCAGGGGGTGATCCGCAAAAAAAAGGGGGGGGGGAATGAAAATACAAAAGTGCCAATATGACATGGTGTGAAGCGTCAACAGGGGTAAGCAGGAGAATGAGCGAGTGGATAACACTCAGGCCACGAGGTGTTAAGGGACAACCTGAGGGCCAGGAGTCCAGTAAGGCAGTGGTAAAAACGTAGAAGTCAGACACCCACTTTCCAGTGGGATGCAATGTGTTCATCCTGGAGGGGATTTGGTGGTGCGGGAGCAGGACCTCTTCTTCTTGGTTTGTGTCACCCAGGCAGAGGTGCTGGGTAGGCCAGGGGTAAAGGCAGTCAGGGGCCAGTCCGGGATCCTGATTTGAGGTAATTCAAAAGTGCCAAGGAAGTTGGGCAGGTCCCCTAGCGTGCGGAAGGTGGCAGATTTACCATCATGGGAAGCAAAAAGATGAAACGGGAACCCCCAACGATATTTAATCTGTTTAGCATGTAGAGCGTCTGTGACCGGCTTCAGGGCCTTCCTCATCAGCAACGTTTGCTTTGATAGATCCGTCAGGAGCATAACAGGTGTGCCATTAAACAGGATGGAATCTTGTGCACGCGCAGCTTGCATTATTTCAGCTTTGACATTAAAGAAATGGACGCGGCAAATGACGTCTCTGGGGTGAGCCGAGTTAGGATTGCGAGGGCCAAGAGATCTATGAATTCTATCGATCTCAATCGGCGATTCTTTAGGTTTATTCAGCAATTGGTTAAACATGGTGGTGGCCGCTGATAACAGATCTTTGTTTTCAATCGCTTCAGGGATACCGCGGATGAGAATATTGTTGCGGCGACTTCTATTCTCCTGGTCGTCGAGACCATAGAATAAGTGCTGGATCTGATTAGTATGTTGCTGTAGGATATGATCATGTTCCCTGAGTCTATTTGCAGATTCCTCAGCATGGAGCTCAATGTCCTCAAAGCGTTGACCAATGTCCTGACGCAGGTCCTTAAGCTCCCTCTTATATGTCCTCTCTAGTCTGTTGATATATGCCTCAATGTCACCTTTAGTGGGGAGAGCTTTAATGTAGCTCTCCATGTCCCAGCCTCTGCTCTGCTTGCCAGAGGCTGGAGAGGGGCTCCTGGAGGGTGCTGGGCTCTCTGGGCTCCCACCATGCAGCGTGGGGCACCCGGGGGAGGATGGGGCGAAGGGGGCCGGGAGGCCTGTACCTTAGAGGCAGTATGAGCTGCCTGTGCCGCCGCCGAGCGGGTCACCGCCATCTTGGATTCTGGCGCGGCCTTGCAGTTCGGACCTCTCGCGGGGGAAAAACTGTCGATGTCTCCCGGTTTTTGGGACCCCGAGGTGCGGGGGTGTGTGGGGCTCCTCTCCTGCTCATGGGGATGTTCGGGGAAGCACGGGACAGCGGCGCTGTGTGCCGTTGATCGGTGGAGCGGGAGCTGAGCTCTCACACGTCCTTCTCCTCCATGCGCTTGGCCACGCCCCCCTATTATGACACATTAAATAAAATATAGAGTTCCAATTTTTTCCACCTCGGTGCAACTCAAAGTGAATATTTAAAATAATAGTTAATAAAATCCAGTGACTTCAGTGACCACTACCTCTGGCTGAAATGTCTGCTCACCTCCAAACTATGACACCATAACAGAGTCACAATCGCCTGTAAGTATGTCTCCCAGGATATCATGAGGGTACTCCAACAGACGTGGCTGGACACTGACCTCCTCTTGGGATCTCAATCAGTCATGAAAACCATAGTGCTCTCTGCTTGAAAATTGTATTGTAAAACTATGAACAGGGATCAAAAATACATAAATATGTGTAAAACATGCATATCATCATCATCAACTCTCTCTGCTCACACACACCATGACGACGAGTGCTGGGAACGTCCGGCAATTCAAAAGAAAGCTGTTACAGCAGGCAGTCCCCACTCTCTGATGATCCAGTCGGCTTGCCTCTTCCTCTGCACAGGATCCTGACTGGAGCAAAGTGGGATGATCCATGGTTCAGGATGTTTTTTTACCCCCCTTGTGTGCCAGCATAGAGAGCTGATGATGATGTGCATGTTTTACACATGTTTATGTAAGTATTTTTGATCCCTGTTTAGAGTTTTACAATACATTTTGAAGCAGAGAGCACTATGGTTTCCCCTTATTATTTGTTGGTTACACATGACTGATTGGGATCCTAAGAGGAGGTCAGTGTTGTCCAGGCATGTCTGTTGGAGTACCTTTGTGATATCTTGGAAGACATACAGGTGATTGGGACTCTGTTATAGGGTCATAGATTGGAGGTGAGCAGACATTTCAGCCAGAAGTGGTGGTCACTGAAGGTATTGGATTTTATGAACTATTTTTTCAAAGTTTCACTTAGTTACACCAAGGTGGAAATTTACCAAAAATTGGGACTTTATATTTTATTTAATGTGTTATTGCATATATTGGTTGCGCTACACTGGTTTGTTATATTGAATCTTGTATGAGAGCCACATGTGAATATACACTAATAGGTGTTGGCAGCAATCATATTTAGCCTTTCCTAAGGCGAGTGATTATCTATTTATGCTGGTTTGTGTTTTTTTCATTGCACTGAATATACAGTTTTATAGAATACATATTTTTCCTAAATTGATGAAGAAATTAGATTTGATTGAATATGTTTTATAGCAGCAAGTAAAAAATTTGTTTTTTTCAGAATTACGTTTTTTTTGTTTATAGCGCAAAAAATTTAAACTGCAGAAGTGATCAGATACCACCCAAAGAAAGCTCTATTTGTGGGAAAAGCAGGACATACATTTTATTTCGGTACATTGTTGCACGACCATGCAATTGTCAGTTAAAGTAGTGCAGTGCCGTATAGCAAAAATGGCCTGTTTATGAAAAGAGATACTGTAAACCTTCCGGAGCTGAAGTGGTTAAAGGAAGGAGAAACTTTGATCACTAATGGTTTCTGCTGGAACCGTGGACACACGAGTGCCCCCATAGCAATCAGCTTGCTTTAGTGGGCATTAGGCAGAGGGGAGGAGTCAGGGGTGCCACCGCAGGACCCATGAGGGGGAGGATCAGGCTGCTCTTTGCAAACCATTGCAGAGAGTGTGTAATTATAAGATGTTTGTTATAAAAAAAAAAGTTTACAATGATTTTGATGCATTCTCGGCATTAAGCTAAAACCCCTTCTTTACTGCAGGACCCCCAGTCCCCCTTATACTCACCTGAGCCCGATCTCAATCCAGTGATGTGCCTGAATGCAGCGGATGTCTCCGCTTTCTCCCTCCTCACAGGGCAGATTGATAATTGCTGTTATTCATATTCTGTAACGAGGGAGTGGGGAACAGGGTGAGCAGCACTGTCTGTGTCTATAGATGCAGGCAGCACGGCTTGGTATCGAGCCAGCATGAGTGCCCCATAGGAAGCAGCTTCCTATGGAAGCACTCGCCGAAGAGGAGGAGCCAGGAACTCCCGCAGGGGACCGCAGAAAAGGAGGATTGGGACTGCTCTGTGTAGAACCATTGCAAAGAGCAGGTAAGTATGACATGTTTGTTATAAAAAAAAGTTTACAATATTTAAAACTGGTGCAGTTGTGTGATAACCAAGTGTGGCCAAGAAAACTAATAATTGACTTGTGCATGCACAGCTGACCATTCACCAATTTCCATGGTATTTATATTTAATATTCATATTTTGTTCTTTGCGAAATGTCTATCATACTGATGCTTTATATGAGTTGGTAGAGGTATATGAGATGGAATGTAACAATCTATAGATTCAGTGAAGTATTCACTGTTAACCTTTTTCTTTCTTGCGTGTAATTGGCTGTGCTACCTCATTCCTTGTTTTCATGTCAAGTAAGTCTGTCATGTCTGATTCTTTGGCATCTTCTCTATGGCCTTAGCTCGAGGTCATTTTAGTCATGTGTATAAATTGAGCCTTTGCAAGGAAAGAGGCAAATTTGTCACCCATATGGTTAATAAGGCTGAGAGCAGTATTGTTTTAAATACCTTCCGGACAGAACTCCCTCTCACATTATAGCACTAGCATTGCAAATCGTGATTTTTTTTTAATTTTTAATATTGTAATGAGGCTTTTCTTCTAAAGCTGGCCACATCTTTTGATGTTTTATTAACAATTGGATGTATTTGCAGAAATGTAATTATCGATGGCTTATCTGTGGAGAGAAACCATATTCTGGTTCGGATGAATGTTGTTGGAGGTCCATGTGAGCGTGTGCTACCTCCCAGAACTTTGCTCCAGGTATTGATTTTCTTTGATATATTCCAGTTAAATGTGAAAGCTAAATAAGTCTTATATGAAAGGAATTGGGCTGTAATAAGTAAAAGCTTGAAGGAAGGAATATAAGCAGTGTTGTTTGTAGAATGCAATTGAATTATGTGTATAATTTTTCTAGTGGAAGTTAAAATGGTAACAAACATCTGAATGATTTTGATGGGTAGCTCCAAAGTCCTTCGTTTTAGCCAGTTTTAATACCCAAAGTCCATTTGTTTTACCCAGAAAATGTGTGTGAAATAGCAAAAACCACGGAAATAAATTATCTAATGGAAAATCTGAAATTTTCTGTAAATTACAGGTACATATGTCTTTTTTTCTAAACTATATGTTTAGTAATGTACCTCCTCAAAAATGCACTCCACTCCCAAGTAGCACCCCTTTTGTAACAAATGGTTGCTCTGTCTATCCTTGTACCCAATATTTTGAATCATTTGGCTGGTGGTGAAGGATCTCACTAATCAGCAGCTTTGAGATGTTCAATGTCCCCAACCAAAATTATTTGCACTATGCACATAGTGACTGATATTGAGGTATATGAGGATGTATACAAAGTCAATAATTTGAAACACATAGCAAGTATGTTTTTATTGGCCCAGACATTACCAATATCAGATATGAAGGAGGACTAATCTGACTGTCTAGTCTTTGATGAGCAACCTTACTATAAGCAATAATAGGTGGTGTAGCCCTGGCTTTGGAGATAAGGGTCTTTCTGTTGACTTTGATTACCCCTACTTAGGTACCATAGGCAAAGCACAATGTCAGGTCTGTTTGAGCATTGTAGAATCCAATGTTATAGACAACTGAAGGCCAGTATTGAGTACAATCAATAGAATAATGGTCTGTAGGGGCAGATCAAAACAAACTAGATAATATGACATTCAATCTGTATTATTATACCACTGTGCTCTACAATGTCAGAATTATTAGAATAATTGATTTGTTCTTTAGGCTTCAATTGAGCAGTGATCTGCAGTTGGTACATAAAAATTCCAGTGCTGTATTTCTTCTTTCTGTATACCGGTAGGAAAGAAAACTGGAAAG
This sequence comes from Lithobates pipiens, assembly GCF_037356315.1. NCBI lineage: Eukaryota > Metazoa > Chordata > Amphibia > Anura > Ranidae > Lithobates > Lithobates pipiens. Next base: position 276,377,302 of record NW_027507758.1, read on the forward strand.
ATTAATTATTAGTTCAAGTATACCTTCATGTTCCCTATAATAATAAATATGAGTAAAAACTACCTGCAGTATATTTCAAATGAGCAGATCATAGGGTAGGCATTTAAGGGAAACTATTATATTTAATAAACTATTCTCATTCTGTTAGAAATACACCATTATAACATTTCCACAAATGGATACCCTAAAGTTTTTTAACCTTATTGTTTAAAAAACATGTACAATTATTTGGAAATGTAATAGAGATCCCCATGTTATAGTATTTTTCGTCATATCACAAAAATTAATTTGCAGGTGTATAGCCAAAAAAATAAAATAAATAAAAGCATAACCCAAGGGCAGTAGAACTGAATTGTAAACAAATAAGAAAGAAAAGTAGACATCGCTATCTGCTTGTCAGATTCTGGCTGTTGTTTTCCCATTATAGGAGATCAATACAAAATGAAGTTTGATTCTCTAAAATCTTATTACAAGTGGTAGGCCTTCCCTATGTCACATGGAGCCCCTTTCTGACATTTTCCTCTTTGTTATCGTAGGCAGATTACTGTCATGTGCGCAATCCATAGTAGTGCTGTTATCACAGGATTGAAAGCAATGTGTTTTACCAATATCATCATATTCCAATAATGATAAATTAATACTGGCATGATGCAGTTTTACCAATCAGTAATACATATCCAAGATGTTCAGCCCACATCTGCTTTCTGAATAATTTGCTGCTTGTCAATGAGAAGTTAGCAGTGTGCGAGATACAGGTGCATCTCAAAAAATTAGAATATCATCAAAAAGTTAATTTAATTCAGTAATTCAATTCAAAAAGTGAAACTCATATATTTTATATAGATGCATTACACACAGAGTGATATATTTTAAGCATTTCTTTCTTTTAATTTTGATGATTATAGCTCATAGCTAGTGAAAACCCAAAAATTCAGTATCTCAGAAAATTTGATTATTACATAAGACCAATAAAAAAAAAGGATTTTTAATACAGAAATGCTTCGATAGCGGCCTTCAGCTTGTCTGCATTGTTAGTTCTGGTGTCTCTCAGCTTCCTCTTGACAATACACCACAGATTCTCTATGGGGTTTAAGTCAGGTGAGTTTGCTGGCTAATTAAGCACAGTCCGTGATGACTGTGCTTATTTTGCATTTCATTTGGAAACCAAGGTCACAGAGTCTGGAGGCCTTAATACAGAAATGTTGTCTTACTGAAAAGTCCATGAACCATATGCACTCAATACTTAGTCGGGGCTTTTTTTGCATGAATTACTGCATCAATGTGGCATGGTATGAAGGCGATTAGCCTGTGACACGCTGAGGTGCTATGGAAGCCCAGGCTGCTTTGGTAGCAGCCTTCAGCTCATCTTCATTGTTGGGACTGGTGTCTCTAATCTTCCACTTGACAATACCCCACATATTCTCTATGGTGTTTAGGTCTGGCGAGTTTGCTGGCCAATCAAGCACAGTGATACCATGATCATTAAACCAGGTATTGGTAATTTTAGCAGTGTGGGCAGGTACTAAGTCCTGCTGGAAAATGAAATCCGCATCTCCATAAAGTTGGTCAGCAGAGGAAAGCATGAAGTGCTATAGAATGTCCCAGTAAAGGGCTGCGCTGACTTTGGATTTGATAAAACAAAGTGGACCAACACCAGCAGATGACATGGCTCCCCAAGTCATCACTGACTGTAGAAACTTCACAATGGACCTCATACAACTTTGATTATGTGCCTCTCTCCACTCTTCCCTCAGACTGTGGGACCTTGGTTTCTAAATGAAATGCAAAATTTTTCACAGTCTGTGATGGCTGTGCTTAATTGGCCAGCAAACTAGCCTGACCTAAAACCCCATAGAGAATTTGTGGGGTATTGTCAAGAGGAAGATGAGAGACACCAGACCAAACAATTCAGAGATCTGAAGGCTGCTATCGAAGCAGCCTGGGCTTTCATAACACCTTAGCAGTGCCACCGGCTGATCGTCTCTATGCCACGCCGCATTGATGCAGTAATTCATATAAAAGGAGCCTCGACCAAGCATTGGCATAGTGCATACTAAACGGTACATAGACATCCTTTTCAGTAGCCAACATTTCTGTATTATTCTAATTTTCTGAGATACTGAGTTTTGGGTTTTCACTAGCTGTAATCCAAAATCATCAAAATTTAAAAAAAAAAGAAATGCTTGAAATACATCACTCTGAGTCTAATGCATCTATATAAAATATATGAGTTTCACTTTTTTCAATTTCATTTACTGAAATAAATTAAGGTTTTGTTGATATTCAAATTTTTTGAGAGGCACTGTACATTGGGGTTGATTTTCTAAAAATGGAGAGTGCAAAATCTGGTGCAGCTCTGCAAAGAAACCAATCAGCTTTCAGATATTTTTGTCAAAGCTTAACTGAACAAAATTAAGTTAAAAATGTTGGGCAATTTAAAAGCAAATAGACTATGCACTCTCAAGTGTGATGACGTCACAAGCTCCGCTCCAATGCATTTTGTCACTGCCCACGTGACACACCTCTTGATAAAGTTGCATGGGCAGTGATGAAACGTGTCAGCAGGAGCTTGTGACATAATTTCATACTACTAGGAAGTATATAATTACCCACAAGAGAAGCAGTGCCGAGGACTTACAGATGTTTAATTGATCCTAGGGGCCCAATCCCCATTGCGCAAAACTAATTACCTGCATCCACCAGGGCTAGTGCATTCATAAATGTGAGTGGAATTTTTATCTTTTAAATAAAAATAGCGTTTACAGTTCTACACTATGTCAGTTTCCTCTTTACCTTTATGATACCATTGCTATGAGGGATAGCGCATAAGAGAACAGGAGTCCATCCATTGGAACTTAAAGACCACTGGATTTATACCCCCAAGGGCAAGGTGCAACTAGACCCCATGAGGGTCATCCTGGGAGGTGAGCGCATAGTGTGACTGGTGGAGGGCACACTTGGTGCACATACAAGTTCACTACTAGTATTGATTATCCACAATTGCACAATTTATTATGTACTGGATGAATTATGATATTATGTTTTTTGGTTGATTATGCATTTTTGTGGACTCTGTTTGATCATTTACGTTTTGTAGCACATCATTTGTTTTCATATACAGACTCCAGTAGGGGTCATTATTATCTCTATTATTATATTATATTACTGAGGTAATTGTAGTTTGGGGTTTTCATCTGTGAGGTAGCGCTTCACTTTGGATCTTCGTCATATATGGAATTTAACGTGTCTATCACATCTTGCCAGTACCGGTGCAGTTTTGGGCATCTCCAAAACAAATGTATGAAAGAATCAGGGGATTTCGCACATCTTGGACATTCAGAATTGTCCCTCCTGCCTACTCTATGCAGCAGCTCCAGTGGTCAACACGCCCTGTACAAAATAAAAATTTGTGTCATTCTATGCGTGGTGGATATCGAGACCAGCTGAACATTCTTCATTATTTGGTCCCATATATCTTCTAGGTCCACATCAATATCCATCTCCTATATTTGTCTACATGGAATTGGAAAATACATTTTTCCATATTATATAAAATCTAGATAAAGACGCACACCTAACTTATGGCAGCTATGGCACTTTACCTAATAAATATAAACATCTTCTATATCTCTTCCACGGCATTAAATGTCCACTGAACTCATTCTGCATTCTCCAGCTGAACTGTTCATTAGACAGATTCTTTTGTTAAGTGCCACACTCCTATGCATGCTGTCAGTCTCCAGTTGATTTGATGGAAATTGCTCTTGACTCAAAAAAAAGAAAGCAAGATTGATGTGAAAAATTGGAAAGATAGTGTCTTTAGAAAGCTGTTACCTTCATTTTAATGGAAAAAAGAAGGAGGGGGAAGACATTGATAAACACCACTTTCAGAAGATACTTGTTATAAGTGATAAATCTGTCACACCCATAGAATTTAATGCCTTTATTGTTTTTTTAATCATGGCAAAGTACAGCATTTAACTTTGTAACTTAATGTAGTTTTAATTTGATAGCAGTCATTTTGACAGTTACTGGAGACACATGCTGCTGAAATTAATTTATTCAGTTTGTACAGTAGAAGTGTGTGAAAGCTATTAATCTGCTGAATATGTTTCATGCGTGTGATTTTTTCGTCTAGGGAAATGATCCGTATCCTTGGCCAATGTTTTCATCTTATCCCATGCCAAACTTCTACATACCAGAGATTTCTGTGCCTGATGACCCTAAACAAGGTAAGAATCAATAATTCTATAAGGTCTCAATTTGATGTAATCTGGTTTGCACAATAATGAGTTCAAATGCCTTTCATTTGAAATCAATAGCCTACCAAAATTCAAAAATATGTGCATATTAGACATTGTGTGTGATTAAAATGTATTTATTCAGATTTAGTTTGTCTTTAAGATACAATTAGCCTTAAAATGTAAAAATAAGCATCTTTGTTCTGGTCAGAATTTAATTAAAGTTAGCGGGTGCATTGTATCAAAGAAAATTCTCTAACAAATGAGTTTTGACCTTGCAAAAAAATCCTTTCAAACCACAATATTGTTTATTAATTCTAGCTGTACATTTGCATGGTAAGGGGGATCTCAGCATAACCAGTCATGCAGAAATCAAATTCTTGTATCATAATTCTAAAACTACATCTTAAAGGAGCAGTATGGCCAATGATATTTGTCCATACTTCTCCTATAGGTCACAGGAGTACAGAACTAAGTGCTAGATTCAGCCATCAGCTAGCTAAACCCCACTTGTCTGCTGACATCACAGAGCCAGTTCAGGCTCTGCAGGGATCCTGACAAACATGTCTCCCAGATGCCGGACCGCCAGTGTGCCGCTGAGATCCTAAGCCAGCCACTCCCTCTACAGCATGGTGCTCCAGTGATCACCGGTGGGTTAGAGCACAGAGCTGTGACAGTCACTGTTCTCTGCTTAGAGCAAACCCAAGAAGTGAGCGATTAGTGGTCTTTGATCGCTCCATTTACGATGTGGAGCTGGTGGGGGACACCTGCAGCACTGGATAGCTGTGGCAGCCATCTAGGTGAGTATGAATGTTTTTTTTATTTTATTTTTTGTAATCCGCACTTCTCTTTTAAAACATTATTTAGTCAATGCCTTTTATTGACCTTTAATTGATTCTTTCTCGAATAATCCACAGAATCAAGATGAAGGACATTCTCTTGATTATAATTACAGAGAATAGGCCTAGGGGGACATTGTACTTGGGCATACTCCTATTCTTGGTAGACCTTTCTCAATCTTCTAGATCTTCTGTCCCAAGGGCCAGTGCTGCATTCAGCTTCTCAGTCTCTGGCTTTCACTGCATGGCTGTTGAACCTACAGTCATGAGAGATAAGGGCCTATCTGACTTTCTGATCCCTACCTGCTTGAAGGATAGGAAATTCACTTCTTGCAATGTATATCATCGCACCTGGAACACCTGTTTTGCTTGGTGTGAGCCAAGAAACTTTCATCCTAAAAAAAAATATTTTGTGGGACTTATTCTGCCCTTTCTCCAGTCTGGTCTGGAGAAGCATCTAGTCTGAAATACCCTCAAAGGTCAAATCTCGTATTTGACCATTCTATTACAGAAGCCTTTGGTTTCCCAATCCCTAGTTGAGGCTTTTGTTCAGGTCGTAGTACACATTTCTACTTCTTTGTGCTCTTCTGTGTCCCCTTGGAACCGTAATCTGGGTCGCTTGGATTTTTAGAAGCTGGCTTTCGAACCTGTTAGAAACGTTCCCTTGTCTAACTGGCAAGGCTTTTTTTCTTGTTGCCATCACTTCTACATGGAAGTTTTCTTTGGGTGTAAAGACTCCTTTCTCCTGAAGGTGATCTTTTATCTACCTTAACTAGGACATTGTCCTTACTTCCTCATGTCCTGCTCTGAAACAGCCAATGATAATTTCTCTGAACTGTCTTTTACATAGTACATGTTATTAGAGTTTGCCTCATACTGTCTCATTTAGACATCGGATTCCCTCTGTATTTCCTGAGGTTCCCACAGGGGTTCTCCTGCTTCTCGCTCCATCATTGTTAGGTGGACCAGTCAAAATATTTTTCGAGCCAATAGTTTGAAAGATGAGTTTACTCTCTCAGTGCCTCAAGGGCTTTTCAGAATCAAGCATCTGCTTCTCAGATTTGTGAGGCCGCCACCTAGGTTTCTGTTCATACGTTTGTTAAAAATCGAGCCCCTCCAGGATAATGTCATTATGTTGTGATGTACACCTCCATTGACAAGGTCACCAATGGCCTTAACCTTTCCTAGTTAGCTGGTACTTGTGACTACCCCTTGTGGCAATCTCTCACTTATATACAGTAAATCAGTATGATGGGTCATAAGTGCAAGGCAGTCCTGAGAGCATTGCCAGCTTATGATCCACAAACAGTTCTTGGACAAGTTGCAGTTTTCCTTCTAAATTTCCTGACACTGATAACCTGGACCATTGTGTTCTACATCACAGCACTACTCGATGTTCTGCTTAACCTCTTCAGGAGAAACTCCCCTCCTTTTTGTCCAGTGAGCAATTCTCAGGTACTGTGTCTTAAGTTTATAAGAAAAATTACCAGCCTGGGTTATTTTAAAGGTCCCCAATCTGTTAAAACCTTTCTCGCCCATTCACTATTGCTACCAGTTTTGGCTAGTGATTGACCTAATCTGGAGAAATTCTTTACTCCTCTCAAGCATTTTAGCTATATCATATTTAGGAAGGGTCCCTTAAAAAAGTGGGCCATTCATATAGTGGATCCCACTATTTCCATTCTTACAAGACTCTGACTGTCCCTGTTGTGGATATCCTGGTGGTCAAGAGGCTGGAAGCCCTTTCTAAGGCCTCATTCTCTCTCTCAGGCTCTGCCCTGCAACTTGCCATTGCTACAATGTTCCTCTGTCAGACCTTGGCTGTTTGGTCCAAAGATATGTCTCAGGATCTTGGATCTGTCCTAAGCCCTTGTACACACGGTTGGAGAATCCGTCGGAATGTGTCCTATCGGACCTTGTTGTCGGATAATCCGACTGTGTGTGGTATGCATCGGACTGATTCTGTCGGAATATCCGTCGGACCCAATTTTCCAACTTGTTGGAAATATTTTCCGACCAACTGGTTCGATCAGACATACTCCGATCATTTTGATCGGACCAAGTGCCACGCATGCTCAGATCAAATTCCTACATCAAAGCTATAGGCTACTAGCCTGAACGTAGTCCCATCGTAATGAAATTACGTCATCACGTTCTGAATGATCGGATTTTTCGACAACTTAGTCCGACCGTGTGTATGCAACAGTTTCGGACAAGATCCAACGGGCAAAATCTGACGGATTTGGTTGTCGAAATCTCCGACCGTGTGTACAGGGGCTTAGATAATCCACTGTGCTCCAACAGCTGGAACTCATGCCAGAGGCTACAAGTTAAAATTATGTTCTATATTTCTAGCGCATCAGTGCTCTACTTCCAGGCAGCTCCATTTACCCATTTTTAAGCTAAAGCCTTGCAACTTAACATTCTGACTGTGTGGTACAAGAAGGCTCAGTTTCTGGATCATCAATTGCATCTTTACCGCAAGATTAGGCTTGCCTGGCCTGATGGGTTTTAAACCTATCCCTGCCCCTGTAGTTGAGGAAACCCTGCCTTGCATGGCAAGGGACTTAGTCACCAGAGGAATCCCAGCTCCTGATCAACATTCTGGAGATCAGAGCAATGTACAGTGCTATACCACTCGACTGCAAAGTCACCCAACCAAACAAGGCCACAACAGTGGCTTACATTCATCACCAGGGAGGACCCAGAAGTCTCAAAGCTCAAAGAGTAGTCAGTCAGATTCTGGCATAGGTGAAACTGCATTTTTTAGCCCAGTTGTCTGTCGTACACATTTCAGGCTTGGAAATTCAGCAGGCAGAGTTCATTTGTGATCAATATATGGACAAAGGCTCTTTTCACTTCATGGTGTTTCACGACTGGATGTTGACCAAATGTGGACCTCCTTGTTTGGTCAGTGGCTGGTTTCTCTTCGGGTCCAGGGATCCTTCACAATGGTTACTCTGGTGACTCCATGGGTTCATTTCAGCCCAATGTAAGCTTTTCCTCCTTTGAAAACCTTTTCTTTACCTGCATTGTGGGTTCAAGATAGTGGGCATTCCTGTGATGCTTATCGTACTGAATTAGACCAGGCAGGCATGGTACTCTGAACTTTTCAGACTTCTGCCAGACTTTCCTTGGGCTCTCCCAAGTCATCCATATAGTTTATCCCAAGGAGTGGTTTACCATCCTGTTTTTGGGTTGATGGCTTTTTTTAGCTGGGGATCCTGCCAGCAACACCCTGCCTGCCTTAGGTTGTCTCCACTCTATAGAGACGCAAAGGACATTTGGACAGCAGCATTGTCATTCCGGGAGAGGGTAGTGTTATGCCGCGTACACACGGGCGGACTGTATGGCGTACTTAGTCCGTCGAAACACATTTCAGCGGACAATCCGCTCGTGTGTGGGCTTCAGCGGACTTTTTCAGCGTGCAGTCCGGAGTACTAAGTATTTCGGTTTTTTCGAAATTCTGTCCGTCGTACTTTGGTTTCAGCGGACAATACGGTCGTCAGTATGCTAGTTCGACGGACTAAGAATGGCGCATGCTCAGAAAGGATTTACACGGCGGAAGGGTGCTTTGCTGTGTCTTGGACTTCCTATTTCTAGTCCCGTCGTACGTGCTGTACACGTCATCGCGCAAGCTTTCGACGGACTGTTTGTGTATCCGTGTGTGGTCAAGTCCGTTCAGTGGAAAGTACGACGGACTGTCCGTCGGATTGTATGACGGACTAAGTACGCCATACAATCCGCTCGTGTGTACGCGGCATTAGATGCACTAACAGATTTGGATGGACTTGACTAACAAATTAAAAACAAACTAGAGAGCAAACTCTGGAGAACGCTTTGTAAGCAATTACATCAACTGTTTTTTTCCTTTTTTGGGATAAAGGTTTTATATAAATGAATACAAGCTGACCATTGTAAGCACCCCTGTCAGTGCTAAATTGTTTTCGAAGAGCAAACAGCCACTGATAAACTCTAATACCAGTTAATAGCAAACATAAATTAAGCAGCGCTAATAATGAAAAGAAAATAGTACAAATATTATATGTAAATTGAAACATATAAAGTGAAAATGTGCAGCAACTCAGTGCTTACATGGAAATCTATTAATCATAAAGACACAAAAAAAATTCATATAACCAAAGGTCCATCTATAATTGAAGAAAAAACAATCCATTCAAGTACAAATAAAATTCAAAGTGTTGATTTGAAAAATGTAGCTGTGCAATGAAGATGAGAGGGAATCCACCACCAGGTAGAGACAATTGACAGACGCCTCTTACCAGAAAACTTAGACCATAGGTTTTAATGGTCAAACTTGCATGTGTCACAACATTAAGGACCAGCATCCAGTGTGAACAACTAGCACTCAGCAGCGGGTTGTAGCATAGCAATAAATAATAAATGCATATAAATATTACAAACTCAGACCATGCGAACCGCCTATTCCTTGCAGTATAGGACCAAGTTGCATGCCCCTATGTATAGCAATACAAACTCTAAATACACCCAGTGTATGGATTACAAGTCTGTATGTGTAAATCAAAAGAAAGTTCTTTCAAGAATGTGAATAAAGTCCTCCACAAATGAACCATAAGCGATCCACTGCCGTGTACGATTAAGTAGTGCTTGATCCGCTACCAAAAAAATTTAATTTGCCGCTTACCAGAAAATCATGACCCCCCCACTACAGAGGGTCACAAAAGGCATATGAATATATAATCGTCTCCCAATCCAGAGGGGTCCTCGATATTCTCCTTGCGCCACCACTCCAATATAAGGATTGTAGAAAAACGCTCCCAAAAAATCTTTCTCATGAATTCAGAGGGACTCAGGATAGGTATACCAAAACCATGGAAGAGAAATAGAACTCCAAATAGTGTAAAACCCTTTATTACTAAAAAGTAAAATTGCACTTACAGTGTATAAAGAAATCATCAGCCTTAAGTCCGTTGCGCTGGCCGGACGCATGCGGACAGACCCGTTCTCCTGGAACTGTTCCAAACACGAGGTGACGTTAGCGTATCGCGTAGGGCTGAGCGATACGCTAACGTCACCTCGTGAACAGTCTCCACTCTTAGTAAATCAACCTCATTGGATCTTATGTGTACCCACATACATTAGCAGCAATGCTGTGATCACATTGTTATATTAAGAAATATACAAAGCCTATTATGCCAAAAAACACCAACATTTTTTTCTGTGAGCAAAACACAGGTCTGCTTTAAAGCCTAATTGAAGTCTCCCACTTTTTTTTTGTATCTATAGTACGGTACTCATGCATGTTATGATTTTTAACAGTTTTTTTTTTTTTTTTACTGGGAATGTTTTCAAATAATGCTTTAAAATATATTTTTGTGGTCAGTGAAATTGTTGCTTCTATATCTTTTCTCCAATGCTCTATCCTGGCAGAGTTGAGTGCAATTTCACAGTACAGGTGGTCCCCGGGTTACAAACAAGATAGGGTCTGTAGGTTTGTTAAGTTGAATCTGTTTGTAAGTCAGAACAGGTACATTTTTTTAAGTGTAGCTTCAACCAAAAAAATCATTTTTTTAAGCTTTTTGGATAGCATAGGGAAGGGTTATCGACCCCTATAACATTTGTTTTGCTGTCTGTGCCCCTGTTCAGAAGATTTCATCTCACTTTCTGTCCCAATGACAATTGGATTTTGAAAATTTTTGATTGTTAGGGACACATGAACTGGTGACAAATCATCAGTGGAGACACCTTTTTCCCATTTTAACTCTTAGCCCTTGTACACACGGTCGGAAATTCCAACTGCAAAATCCGTCTGATTTTTTCCAGACGGATTTTGTCCAAAACTGGTGTTGCATACACATGGTCAGACAAAGTTGTCGGAAAATCTGATCGTTCGTAACGTGATGACGTTCGTTCGTTACGACGGGACTACGTTGCGGCTAGTAGCCAATAGCTTTGGTCTCGTAATTTGATCTGAGCATGCGTGGCACTTTGTCTGATTGTAATTCTCTACAAACGATAGGACAAAGTCCGATCGGATCATGTTGTCAGAAAATTTTATATCCAGCTCTCAAACTTTGTTGGTTGGACATTCCGACGGAAAAAGTCCGATGGAGCCCACACACGGTCGGATTATCTGACATTGTGGCCCGCTCAGACATTTTCCATCGGAATGTCCGACCGTGTGTACAAGGGCTTACAGGAGTGAATTTCCCTTCCTAGGGGTAGATTTCTTCTCAATTCCTGTTGTCTCCCTCCGTTTGTAAGTAGGATGTTTGTAAGACTGCCTATATAATTTTTACAACTTGCTAAGTTTGCAACTTTAGGATTCCTGAATTTTCTAGTCCCCCTTTTCCACCTGTTTAGACCATAGGAAGCTCATACATCTTTAACAAACATCACCAGCATCTTCATCATCCTCTGCCCCATACAGCAGTCCACAAGTCTTTTAACTCTTTGGCAATGTGCATTTTATATATTTTGTGGAATAAAATATTTTTCAACAATACAGTCAGTGTAGTGTCAGTCAATAGACAAAATAACTGCTCTTGGCTTTGTCACACAATACCTGATAGTACTTACTAGGCATACTTGCCATTTTCAGTATTAAAATTGGCAATCTAGTAGTCACATGTAAGGAAATCTTTTTAACTGAGCTTTCTATCGCCTCTAGTCTTGTACAGCCAGGAATAATGGTTTGAGAAGACAATATAAGCCATGAAGAATGTTTATATATTAAACTTTCTGAAGACAAACACTTACTGCATGTCATGGCTTTTACCAATATATTCTGTATTTATTGTATATAGTGAGTACGCTACAGTGTGGGTGTCTCACTAAATGTATAGAAATATCAGTCATATATTCTTCTTCAGTTGCGTCACTAAATCGGTTTGTATCCTCTAATGCTACATTTTTTTTTCTCTTGAACATATCAGAAATGGAAGGTTATATGCCAATATGCCCAAGGCCATATTTTCAGCTTCATCAGAATTCATCTTAATTGCTAATTCTAAAACTACTAGAGCAGTTAGAAAGTTACACTGCACAATCTGCCTTTTTATTAAATTAAAAGGTGATTTCTGTCTATTATTCCCTACTCAATCACAATTTTGCCAGAGGCATAGTGCTATGAAGCATATCTTTTGCAGCAGTCAAAGTCTGCATCTCTTTCTTAGGCACTTTAATGATTTGGCAAATCATCAGTAGCTTTAATACCAACAAGGTATCAATTTATATCATATATTTTGCAAAAAGTACAACAGTAGAGACTGATAAATTGGTACTAATGGTGAAATCCTACTAACAGAAAAAAATTCAAAAATCTTCAATTTTCTTTTGAACCCAGTCCTCTATACCAGGGGTCGCCAAACTATGGTCCTCCAGTTGTTCAGGAACTGCAATTCCCATCATGCCTAGCCATATCTGTGAATGTCAGAGTTTTACAATGCCTCATGGGATATGTATTTCCGCAACAGCTGGAGGGCCGTAGTTTGGAGATCCCTGCTCTATACCATCAAATAAATCATGCTGTTATCCTGACAAGGAACACATCTGTAAATGTATTTGTTTACTGTTTTGTATGTATTTTAATGTCTTTCCTTTATTTGTATGGCTCCTGACATATATATAGCGAAAGTGGTTGGTGCTGCACTGGTTGAAACCCCCAAATTATCTGTATTTAGCATTACAAACGTTTTTTGTCCCCCTTTTCATTCTTTAGGTAATTAGTGTGAGTTAACAATAGAAGTGTGAAAGTGTGTACATATATGTATGAGTGTGTGTGTGTATATACTGTATATATAATATGTGTGTATGTATGTATGTATGTATGTATATATATATATATATATGTGTGTGTGTGTGTGTGTGTGTGTGTGTGTGTGTGTGTGTGTGTGTGTGTGTGTGTGTATGTATTTATATATGTATGTATGTGTATATATATATATATATATATATATATATTACAATATGGCTTGTTTTGCAATTGTATACACTATATACATACACATGCATATATATATATATATATATATATATATATATATATATATATATATATATATATATATATATATATATACAGTGGTGTGAAAAAGTGTTTGCCCCCTTCCTCATTTCCTGTTCCTTTGCATGTTTGTCACACTTAAGGACAAGGACAACACAAGTAAACACAAAATGCAATTTGTAAATAAAGGTGTTTATTATTAAAAGTGAAAAAAAATCCAAACCATCATGGCCCTGTGTGAAAAAGTGATTGCCCCCCTTGTTAAAACATACTATAACTGTGGTTGTCCACATCTGAGTTAAATTTCTCTAGCCACACCCAGGCCACACCCAGGCCTGATTATTGCCACACCTGTTCACAATCAAGGCATCACTTAAATAGGAGCTGCTTGACACAGTAAGGTCCACCAGACGATCCTTAAAAACTACACATCATGCCGAGACCCAAAGAAATTCAGGAACAATTGAGAAAGAAAGTAATTGAGATCTATCAGTCTGGAAAGGGTTATAAAGCCATTTCCAAAGCTTTGGGAATCCAGCGAACCACAGTGAGAGCCATTATCCACAAATGGCGAAGACATGGAACAGTGGTGAACCTTCCCAGGAGTGGCCGGCCGCCCAAAATTACCCCAAGAGCGCAGCGACGACTCATCCAAGAGGTCACAAAAGACCCCACAACAACGTCCAAGGAACTGCAGGCCTCACTTGCCTCAGTTAAGGTCAGCGTTCATGTCTCCACCATCAGGAAAAGACTGGGCAAAAATGGCCTGCATGGCAGAGTTCCAAGGAGAAAACCACTTCTGAGCAAAAAGAACATCAAAGCTCGTCTCAATTTCTCCACAACACATCTTGATGATCCCCAAGACTTTTGGGACAACATTCTGTGGACCGATGAGACAAAAGTGGAACTCTTTGGAAGGTGTGTGTCCAAGTATATCTGGCGTAGAAGGAACACTGCATTTCATAAAAAGAACATTATACCAACCGTAAAATATGGTGGTGGTAGTGTGATGGTCTGGGGCTGTTTTGCTGCTTCAGGACCTGGAAGACTTGCCGTGATAAAAGGAACTATGAATTCTGCTGTCTACCAAGAGATCCTGAAGGAGAATGTCCGACCATCTGTTCGTGTACTCAAGCTGAAACGAACTTGGGTTCTGCAGCAGGACAATGATCCTAAACACACCAGCAAGTCCACCACCGAATGGCTGAAGAAAAACAAAATGAAGACTTTGGAGTGGCCTAGCCAAAGTCCTGACCTGAATCCTATTGAGATGTTGTGGTATGACCTTAAAAAGACAGTTCATGCTCGAAAACCCTCTAATGTAACTGAATTAGGACAATTCTGCAAAGATGAGTGGGCCAAAATTCCTCCAGGACGCTGTAAAAGCCTCATTGCACGTTATCGCAAATGCTTGGTTGCAGTTGTTGCTGCTAAGGGTGGCCCAACCAGTTATTAGGTTTAGGGGGCAATCACTTTTTCACACAGGGCCATGATGGTTTGGATTTTTTTTCACCTTTAATAATAAACACCTTCATTTACAAATTGCATTTTGTGTTTACTTGTGTTGTCCTTGACTATTGTTTAAATTGGTTTGATGTTCCGAAACACTTAAGTGTGACAAACATGCAAAGGAACAGGAAATGAGGAAGGGGGCAACAACTTTTTCACACCACTGTATGTATGTATATAGCGTATACAATTGCAAAACAAGCCATATTGTAATTGACTGTTATAAAAAATACTTTTCCTTTTCAACCTGTAGCGCTGTAACTTTCTGTAAAACGCAATACAATATGTCTACCTAGAGGCAATCTGTACACAGATGGTGTACAGAACACCCCCCCCCCCCCAGATATGTAATTTCCTGATTGTGTGATTGGCTTACTGATTTTCCCAGAAGTCTGCATTAAGATACAAGTCCAATTTTGAGCATCCCCTGCAACAAAAATGTCTCTTTTGGTGAGATACTCCCAAAGGGAAATCACGTCTAAAGGTATGCAGACCCTGCAACTTTCCTCATTAGAGCCCTGCACATGCAGCAGCTACTTGATTATTAAATTACTCCCATACAGATTCACTTTGCACATGGTCAGAGACAAACAGCTATTTCTTCAGAATAACAAAAAGTTAGGAATCTGCAACAAAATTTGTTAAAATCCTTGCAATGTACACAGATTACCCAGAATATTTTGTTTTCCCCCAGCAAAAGCAGAGTTTCTTTTTAAAATGATCTATTATCACATGATAAAAAATGCATATACAATATGCGTATACTCAGTTAATGCTTTTTATAAAACTCTGCCAAACTAGTTAATACTTTGAATTTAACAGGATTTTACTCATGTTTATTATTCTGTCTGTTACCTACATCCTACTTTTTTCTGCACATCATTTTGTTTTCTTCTTTTTCTTGATCCTTTAATCTATCTGCCAAGTTTGTTAATCTTTTTGTATTTTAGCAGTCATTGATAATAATAAATATGAACATACTAAAGACATTTTTTGTACAAATATTGTAATTACAGCCTTTTAAATGGTCTCAAGTTGACGTAATCCTGAACTGAACTTCAAATTTTATATGGGAATCATAAAAAAAATATAATGTTTTAGATTGTCAGCTCATCATTATCTCCATTTAGGTCAATGACCCTTTCTAGTTTGTTTAAAGCAGTGGTCTCTAAACTGCAGCCTGGGGGCTGGATGTGGTCCTTTGCTTGCTTTTATCCGGCCCTTGGGGCATTTTTCATCCCACTATCGGCAACAGTGGGGCATAGTTCCTGCTACTGAAACTGACAATGGGGCACTAGTCTGCTCACTGACACCCATGATAGTATACTATTCCTCACACTGATACAAGCAATGGAGCGCTATTCCTCCCACCGACACCAATGATGGGGCGCTCTTCCTCCCACTGACACCAATGACGGGGCAGTATTCCTCCCACTGACACCAATGAAGGGGCACGATTCCTCCCACTGACACCAATGATGGTGCACTATGCCTCCCACTGACACCAATGATGGGACACTATTTCTCCCACTGACACCAATGATGGGGCACTATGCCTCCCACTGACACCAATGATGAGGTACTATGCCTCCCACTGACACCAATGATGGGACATTATGCCTCCCACTGACACCAATGATGGGACATTATGCATCCCACTGACACCAATGATGCGGCACTATTCCTCCCACTGACACCAATGATGGGGCACTACTCCTCCCACTGACACCAATGATGGGGCACTACTCCTCCCACTGACACCAATGATGGGGCACTACTCCTCCCACTGACACCAATGATGGGTCACTATTCATCCCACTGACACCAGTAGTGGGGCACTATTGCTCCTATTGATACCAAAGATGGGGCACTATTCCTCACACTGACACCAATGTTGTGGCACAATTCTTCCCATTAATACCAAAGATGGGGCATTGTTTACTCCCACTGACCCCAAGACATTTTATTCTCCCACTGGCCATAGTTAGGCCCCGTAAAGCTTTAAGGATAGTAAGCTAGCCCTTTGTGTAGCAAGTTTGGAGACCCCTGGTTTACAGTATCAAATAAAGATATTATACCCAAAGCCAGACACAGGGTTTTTGCAATTTTACTTTGGCTGATGTGGTATCCCTTGGCTAGATTGATGCTTTGTCCTTTAAAATCAATACTTTGTTTATCCCTGATAATAGAGATCCCACTGTACTTCCGGCCAGCTCTGGATATGAGAGCTGCAGGTCTCGTAGATGGAAGAACTAGTATCATTAATCTCCTCTTAGCTATTCTCAGAACCCTGTGTATTCTGTAATTTATTCATAGACTAAATGGCTCTCTGTAAATGGCCAAAAAGAGAAGGGGGGCAGATAACTGACACCAGTGCATCAGCACTATGAGACCTGCAACTCTCGTATTTGAAGCTGGCCAGAATTACACTGGAAGCTGTACTATAAGTATAGATTTTAAAGGACACAGCAGCAATCTGACCATGGCATACACCTCAGCCGAGGTAACATTTTTTTACACTCTGGACATGCCTGTAGTCCTTACGTGAAAGCCAAATTCCTGACAAACTGCTTATATGCACATATGTGACTATCTGCTTAAGAATTTTAAATTCTGTCTAGCCACTTTTGGGATTCATACACGAATGCCAGAGTGCACAATCGGGAGGGTGGCATGACATACCCCATTAAAGTGAAGAAATACAGTGGTTCCACTACCCTCATCATCACCAAGGCCATCATCAGCTCTGCTCACCCTGTTCCCTCCCCTATCAGCATTTTCCCATCAGCATGTGTGTAAAGCAAAGTCGGATTAGCTCCTAGTGCTACCCTTGCCCCCTCCAGAGTGCTGCAGTGCAAAAATGGCAGAAAGTAATATCTAGACAGGTTTGGGTAACTACTCTAGGTGTAAAATGTGTTTAAATATTTTAAAAGAATACACAGCTGCATTCAACTTTTTATGTTTTTGGAGTTCACCTTTAAATACTTTAAATTTGACTATTTCTTATACTAAATAATCTTAGAATATGCTATGGTGTATTTGTACAAATGCTTACATTTTACTTTTACAGAACATGAGTTGGTGAAATTCCTCTCTTCTGAAAGCACAGAAACAAAAACAAGTTGGCTAGACACTTGTAAGAGATTGTTCTGCAAGACTATCAAAACTAAACCAGGAGTGTTGTGGGGATCTGGTAAGTGCAACTTAGACACCAAGTATGTTAAAATTACTTACCATCAATTACACATTACAGCTGAGAAGGGTGCACACCAAAGGCTCAATTTACAAAGCTAAAACACCAGAATAAGGATACTCTTTCTCAAAATGGACAGATATTTTCAGCAACGTCTAATGAGATTTTATAAAAAGTTCAGTGTCTGAAAATATCCTTATGCTCATGTAAAGCTTTGTGAGTAAATCCCAAAAGTGTATAAAATCTCAAGAACAAACATATAATACATTGCAGCTTATCAGATGCCTGTGCCTACACTGAAACATGATTGAAGAATCGATTCGGGTGAGGACATCACTGGATCTCTGGATAGGCAAATGCCCTTAAACTTAAAGTCAGCAGCTACAGTATTTGTAGCTGCTGACTTTTAATTTTTTGGGGAAACCTGGAGTTCCTTTTTAACATTATTTCCATCCCTCTCTCTGTGGACTACATAACTCTCCCCTGATAATATGGAGAAGAGGAGAACATAAGCTATTCTGCATTAAAGAAAAATGTGCTCTCTTACGGCAACAAAACTGCTTCCTCATAAATACAAACCGGGGAGGGAGAGCTGTCACTCAAGGACAAGAAGCAGCCACCACTAATTCAGCACTATACCCCAGTACTGGTAAGCTGCAATGTATTATTGCCTTGCGGCTTCACAGACAGCTTTCTACTGTGCATACGTGAGTCGTGCTGCACCTTGTAAATGGTCCCATAGTCTTCTGGGACCTGCGATGTGTCCCAGAAGACAGCACGGAAAGGAGGGGTTGCCTAACTCACTGTCAAAACCAGGTACCTGTTCCCTCCTCCTCCCCAAAAATTGCCAAATACGGCAGTGCCTCCACTGGGGGGGGGGGGGGGTGCAAACAAACAGAACCTTCCCTTTTGGGTGGAACTCCACTTTAACTAAAACATCTGAGGCATAGAGCACAGGAAGTAGTTATATTTTACAAGGATCAGCAGGTATTGTTTATTGTTATATAATATTTGGAAGCAGTAATGTGATGCAGAAACTATGAAACTGATAGGCGGCTGTAAAAAAGTGCTTTTTGCAGTATTTTTAAATAACACCCAGCAATGTTTTTCCAATAAGTTTTCAGTTCACTTACTAAATATGGGACCAGAAAGTGCTCAAAAACACAAATTGAAAATGAGCACCTTCCAGGAAAAAAAAAAATGTGTCTAGATAACACACTTTATTGGATTATAGTTGAGTGATTTTTATTACCATCTTCACCAAACTACTTATACTTGTAATAAGTTATATGTGAATGCCAAATCTAGTTCAAATATTATTTGTGCATCATAAAAACACGATGCCTATAAATCACTCTTTCCAACAGACTTGAATTGTTCAGGTATTGGACTATACTCGCAATAACAGCATACTACTTTCCACCTTATTTAATTAAAATGCTTAGTTTAACAGATAATTTCTGGAATCCATTATTCCCAGTGTTATACCAGTTTATGCCCAGATAGATATTTTTGCTTTTAGAATCAGCAGAAGTGTTTGTCCTTTGGCAGGACTGATGTTGCTAAAATTAGTTTTCTTTAATAGTTTGGCACCAAATTATTTTTAAATTATCATTAAGACATGAGCTCTTGCTTGCTTATGTTTGTGGAAGACATTTTAATTCTAATCAGTACCATACTATGTGGGTTCTAATATGTACTTATTTTAGTTTGTCGTAAAAGTAAACAAATGTATTTATTATTTTGTATATACACTGGAAAAAAGTGGGTTTTTTTTATGACACTAAAACGACTTGCAATGTAACCTCCGGGCACTAGACCAGTGTTTTGGTGCTTTCCAAATCTCAGTGTACTGGGTTAGAAACTGGGTTCTCTTCGTGTCAAAAGCTATGGTACTGCCTCTGATGGGACTCACTCTCTGAATATTCACTCTGTTAGTTGCTGTAAATTGTGGGTTATAAATTCTCCAGTTTTGTTACACTGCCCGCCTACAGTGACTTAGTCATCTCCTGTTGCCTATGACCCTCATCAGTACCAATTGTGTTTGAGGTTCACTATGGGCCCAGTTAGTATTACCTTACAATGCCGGTGGACAATT